>NC_090927.1:1106540327-1107790327 GCF_040938575.1 Ambystoma mexicanum
TCTCTCTCTCTCTCTCTCTCTCTCTCTCTCTCTCTCTCTCTCTCTCTCTCTCTCTCTCTCTCTCTCTCTCGAAATGTGTTGTCTGCTTTCTGGATCTCATGGAGTTTCGTGTTGCGCCAATTGTGGGTGAAATCGTGTACATTCCCCAGCTGTGAAATGTGCAAGTGGCATCAATTGTGTTGTAGTGTGATGGACACTACACATAGACAAGGACTTATTTGGGATCCCTACAGTTTGGCCTAGTCCCAACTACGTGGTATTCCTGCTTTAACAAAGGTGAGTCTTCTGTAAATCACTCGTTATGTACTTAATGAGTCTGTAGCCAACAATGGTGAATGCTTAGTTATGAATAACACAAGTGAGGTTACACCTACCGATTAGTAAACGGTTGGTACACATGTATTGCATGTTAATTAAACATCTAACAATGCATTGCCAGAGCACATTTTAATAACGTGATACTTGCATACAGTTTCTTTTTTCTCATGTGGAGCACTGCATCACGGGCAAGTCGCTCACTTAATTTATGGGCTAATCACTTGAACTTATCACACAAGTTTATTCATCCAGTAATGTACAATTAAATGTTGATAGAAGATGATGGCCCAACAAGACCACAGAATCTGCCCACAAGTTTCCAACCAATGAATACATTCCACTTGTTTAAATGGTATCTAATGAAACACATACATTTGAGATAATATTAAAATACTATCATATATTGTCACTTTGATTTAAAAGAGTTACTACCACAACTGCATTTCTGAGCTCCCATAAAAAACCGTGGCTTCCTTAGGATCTGCAAGGAATCAGGCCACCTCAAACATCCATGGATCCCCATCCAGAAGCGGTAGACAAAGTGACCTATTTTATTCAAGAGATAATGTCAGTGACTCAGTAAAATATAAAACTAAAGCAAAGGTCTTCAGTCTCTGGTCACATAGTTATGAGCCAACTGAGGAATTCCATTCCTTTCGCCCCATCACCCTAAGTGAAAAAACAGAGACTCTAAAAGCCGCCAAAGGCAAGCGTCTGTCTTCAACAACAAATTTGTTGGCAAACGTTTTGAGAAAAAACTTTGAACAGACAGAGCCAACCCTTCTGTGAAATAAATGCTGTGTTCCATCATAAGCAATCTACAGTGAGGCCACTAGAAATAACTGAAATAACTCTCCTCTGCATGACGGATGAAAACATTAAGTCCTTGGATGTGGTCAAACCCTCAGGCCTGATTATATTAGAGCTGTCCTCTGTCTATGACACAGGGGGACATAGTACGTCTCGGGAGGATAGCTCATGGGCAACACGCTCACCTTGGAAGCAAGACGGCGCAGACCAACAAAGGTTTGATCCCCGGGTCCACGTTTAAAAACCTCTGACTATTAAGCACGTTATAAATAACCAATTAGAATTTACAATACAATTTACAATCCTGCTCCAGATCCTGCTCCAGACCCTTCAATGCTCCATGGGTTGAGAGGCCCAGAACGTTACTGGATAACATCCTCATTGAAAATAGGTCTGTGCAAGTGAGACTAGGTAACATCCAGCTCAAACCACAGATTTACACCTGTAGAGTCCCCCCAGGGTTGGCATTGTCACCTTGGCTGTTTAAAGTCTCTGTGCAACTCTTAACCTCCACCTTTGAGCCACTTGTAGCCTCATGTCCAACTCTATGCTGGTGATACAGAACTAATGTTCAAACTGGGCAACATCCTTCACATAGTAGTGTGCATGGCACATGAACACGATTGAGTGATAGACAACAACATATATCTGAATGCCACTAAGACAGAAATCATCTTCTAGGGGTTTAATAACCTTTAGCCCCCTGATTGCCCTAGGCCTTCTGCTTTGGGTTCTCCATCTCCCCCAGGGGCAGACAATAGGAGCCTGGGGATGACATTTGACTGTGATGTATCCCTAGCTGAGCAGATCAACCCACTGTCATGCAAAATGCACTTTCCACTTCATGTATTAAAGGACATCATTCCCTTACTGCTCCTGGCACACCACAGGTTGCAGGTGGCAAGGGCACCAGCACTTTCCAGATTAGACTATTGGAATGGACTAGATTTAGGCCTCGACATAAAGATGTTCATCAATCCCAGTGATAGCAAAGCAAGGTGCAAGGATACTGTTGGGCATCCAAGCAGGGAACACATGTGCAGAGTGACCGCTCTTCATTGGTTGCCAATAACGTGGAAAAGTGCTGTACGACATACATGAATCCCATTGCCGCTGTGGCACTTCTTGTCTTCGCAAAATACTGTATAGACATGAGGCAGCCAGGATTCACGGCTCCACAGTGGACATGAAGCTGTGATCGGCCATCCTTAATCAAGAACTTCAAGGAGAAACTCCAAAACTGTGAAAAAAAATCTACTTTGCACATGATTGGAAAAAAAGCTAGTTTAGTAAAATTGCAAAACTGAACTTTTTAAGTGGTTCTTCAATTTATGAAATGTAAGATAATCTTGTGTTGCTAGTTTGTCTGATGTCTACTGGATGCTGTAGGCCAGGGCTGTCCAACTCCAGGCCTTCAGGGCAAGAAACATTTCAGATTTTCAGGATACCCCTCACTGATGTCAATGCGATTAATTTGTATACAATCATTCGAATTGTATGCACACTTTTTCTCATGAATACTTATGAGGGATATCCTGAGAACCCGTCCGGATTACGGCGCTTAAGGCATGGAGTTGCGCACCCCTGCTCTGGGCCTTCTATCCATTTTGCCTCTTATTTAAAGCGGAATGTGCTATTTTGCTTACCACTCCTGCCTTCGTATCCTTCGCCACCCCCTTCATGGTGTGTTGAAGCTGCATTCCACCTCACACAGCACCTTACAAATCACAAATAAATATACTTATTGGATGGGTGGCATCCAAAATTGCCCCTATAAAAACAGTCTTTATGTAAAGACTGGTAGGGGGTGTCTGTACTTCCGCTCTCTATATGGTAGAGGAGAGGCACAGAGGACCCCAGCCAAGATTCTCTATTGTGGTAGCAATGGACGAGCAATCAAGGCCTAGCTTCTCAGGAGGTGATGCGGGCTGGTTCTTAAGTACAGTGTAGTCCCCGAACCCCCACAAAGGAATGTCCACACACTGTATTACTGAAAACACAGTCTTTATATAATTAATATTCAAAGGTATGTACACGATCACAATAACGCACTTTGTACTCGGAAGTCAATAATGATAAATATATACAATTCTAAAGTGGTACCACTAATGTTATCGAATCTCATTAAAGTGCATCAACTGTACGGTTAAAATGTCACACAGATTAATAACGAGGAAACCAGCAATAGAGATAGGCAGGAACGTAAGATGGTTGAAACAATAGGCAGAATGCTGGCCCCGTTACCTAGGCACAGTTCTGTGTGGAGTTCCCCCCACCTGGGCAACCTGTAAAATAAGGATATATCGCACAAGCCCAGTCCATATGTTCAATAGTCTCACTTCTTCCTACTAAGGTTTTACCCCCCCAATGTACCTGGTGGAGTAGAGTTCTCCGACGATGCGTCGACCGATCCTTCTTGAGTGCCTCCCTTTCAGGCGGGAGCCACGGATCGTCGAGAGGTGTCGGGGAACTGGGCGTTTGGTGTTGGGGAATCGACGGCCCTTCTTGAGTGCCCTCCCTTTAAGGCAGGAGTCACGGGTCGTCGAACGTCCGACGGTGAACAGGGTGAACTACGGCAGGGAAGTGGCAGCTTCGTTCCTAGCAGTGCTCGTCGACGACAGAGCGTTGGCGTCCTGCAAGGAAGAGGCGTGTGGGGCACCTCGGTGACGATAGTTCTGGACCGCAAAGAGATGATGAAGAACTGTGGCCCAGCAAGGGCGTCGAATCGTCAGCGTCTCTGTGGTCTTTAGGTGGCGGGAAACCCACCGGTGGATGCTCCTCGGCGCGTCGACCGTCAGGCCTTCTCCAGGGGGAGACAAGCGGATGACGATGAAGACGAGAGCGTCCGATGAAAGTTCTTAGGCAAACGGGAGCACGGCGGCTCCGGGCGGCGACGGCAGTCGTCGACAGTGGCGGACAACAGTCCGAGGGCTTCTATTTGAGATTCCGCAGCAGTCCCGTATCGGGTCGGCAGCCTGTCGAAGGTCTGTCTACCAGGGAGCGTTGGCAAAGATCAGCTGTGCACGATGGTCCCTCGTAGCTCGGGAAGAGGGCGCCTTACCAGGTCCTCTCTGGGTCAGTACTTGGAAACACGCAGCAATCAGATTGCGAGGGAGAGCCACAGCACTCCTTCTCGTCCAGCGGGGGATTCAAGGTCAAGCGTCAGTTACTCCAGTTACTCCTGGTAGTGGACTTTAGCTTCTGAACACACTTCCTAGCAGTGAGAGGTCCCCAGATATACTGTTGATCTCCCATTCATTCCGCTGGGTCACACTCAAGCATCCAATCACGACTACGCGCATTCCCTCAGGCAGGCAGCCAATCAGGCACACAAGGTATTCAGGCCATTCACTTCTCACCAGACACTCACAACAAGTTATGTGTATTGGGACAAGTACCGAGCCATTTAACACTCCAAGCTGCATTCATACCGGTTTCGGGCAGGGTTGTCTCAGTCATTGTGTCAACCACCAGATACTAGACACCCACAACACAGAATGCATATTCGTCACACACTATATTCACCCAGGTCCCACCCACAGGAGGTACCCACAACATACATCACCGGGAAGGCTCCAGCTAGTCTGGCCGGGCCTTCACAACAACATCATATATGGCATTTCCACCCAACAGCCAGTCAGGGGGAAGGGACAGAGTCAGGGCTTCCCAGGACTTTGGGAAAACAAGGTAATGGGTAATAGAAAGCAAGAGGCCACCGGGGCCATCTTGTTTTCCATTAGGAATCAACTGATCCCAATGGCAAGGCCGGGGTATCCCAAAATGGAGTATACTCCGCACACCTGTCGAACTCAGCATGGAGCTGCCACCAGTCCATAACCTGCTCTGCGGGCCACCCACAGGTGCCCAAAACCATACACTAGGGGCACAGGGTTGTACCCCCACCCAGGGGTGCCATAAGGGTATCCCACAGGTCCGTTCACCAAACCAAAAGAAAGAGAGCTGCACCGCTAGGAGTCCCACATGAACTCCTGCGCAGAAAACACAACAGAACACATGATAAAAAGCAGTAAAGGACAAGGATACGGAGGCCCTGTCCCTCCGATGTATTTCCAGCATCACAGTCGCCCCCCCCAGACTGAGGTGGAGGGTGCCTAATCTCCCACGGGATAGACACCCTCATCTAGACAGTCAACATACCTTCTGGAAAGGCCATCTGCATTATCGTGACTCTTCCCTGTTCTGTGCTCTATGGTGAAGTCTAGCCCTTGCAGGCTAATGGACCACCTGAGCAGTTTCGGGTTCTCACCCTTCATCTGCATAAGCCACTTCAGGGGCTTATGATCTGTTTGGACCTTGAAGGTTGACCCCGTAAGGTAGGGCCTAAATCGCCTAAGGCTCCAAACTATACCAAAACATTCCTTTTCAACAGTAGCCCACCTAAGTTCTATACCCTTGAGTTGTCTACTGATGAATATGATAGGATGTTCTCTCCCTTTGTCATCTAAATGGGACAAGACAGCTCCAATTCCGGTGTCGCAGGCATCCGTCTGGAGGATAAAGGGTTGGCTGTAGTCAGGTGCCCACAACACGGGTGGCCTACACAGACTTTCTTTCAAGCCATCAAAGGCCCTCTGACAGTCTTCAGTCCAATTAACCTTCCTAGGCTGTTTGGGTGAAGTCAGAGCTGTCAGTGGTGCAGCTATGCTGCCATAGTCCGCCATGAAATTGCGATAATACCCGGTGAGGCCCAAAAAGGCTCTCACCTGGGTTTGAGTAGTGGGAGTCTCCCAGTCCTGTACATCCTGTACCTTACTGGGGAGAGGTTAGAATTGACCCCCTCCTACCTCATGACCAAGATACGTGACTTTCCCCTGAGCTATCTGGCACTTGGTGGCCTTGATAGTGAGGTTAGCCCTCTTTAAGGCCTGCAACACTCTACCCAGATGTGTCAAGTGCTCTTCCCAAGTGGAACTGTAGACGGCAATGTCATTTAAATAAGCCACACACAAGGCTTCCAGCCCACTGAGAGCATGATTGACCAATCTCTGGAAGGTGGCAGGGGCCTTCTTCAACCCAAAAGGCATGACCCTAAACTGGTAGAGTCCCTCTGGTGTTGAGAACGCCGTCTTTTCCTTGGCATGGTCCGTCAGAGCTATTTGCCAATAGCCTGAGGTGAGGTCAAAGGTGCTCACAAATTTGGCAGCACCTATGGTGTCCATGAGCTCATCAGCCCTGGGCAATGGGTGCGCGTCAGTTTTAGTGACGGCATTGACTCCTCGGTAGTCCACACAGAACCTCCAATCCTTGGTACCTGCCTGGGAACTTGCCTTGGGGACAAGGACCACGGGACTGGACCAGGGACTGGTTGAGGGTTCAATAACGCCCAGATCCAACATCTTGGCGACCTCAGCCTGGATGTGGTTCTTAACCATATCTGACATTCGGTAGCTCCTGCTCTTGACAGGCACGCTGTCACCAGTGTCAATCTCGTGCTTACACCACGGTGTAAGGCCTGGCGTCAGCGAAAACAGAGAGGCATACTGCTGGAGCAAAGTCTGGCAGGCCCTCTGCTGCTCGGTTGTCAAATCTGGAGAGAGCTGCACTCCCTCCATTGAGCCATCCTGAGGGTTGCTATGTAGCAAATCAGGAAGGGGCTCACTCTCATCCTCTTCTTGCTCTGAAGCTAGCAAGAGACATGAGACTTCTGCTCGCCGGTGGAAAGGCTTGAGCCTATTAACATTTAATACCTGAGGGGCTACCCCTGGGATTCCCATGTCAACCAGATAATTGACCTCGCACATCTTGGAGATTATCCTGAACGGTCCAGTCCATTTATCTGCCAATACTCGAGGCTTGGTAGGCTCCATCACGAGGACCTCCTGTCCCAGAGTCCAATCCACGTGCGATACTTTAAGGTCATGCCAGTATTTGTTCAATTCCTGGCTGGACTTGAGATTCGCTGTTGCTTGACCCATCATCTGTGTCATCCTCCGTCTGAGGCCTAACACATAGTCCCCCACTTGCTTGGCGGGACCTGGAGGGGTGGCTTCCAAACCTTCTCGGATCAAGGCAAGGGGCCCCCTCACAGGATGTCCAAAGAGTAACTCAAAGGGGCTGAAACCAACACCCTCTTGAGGTTCCTCTCTGTAAGCAAACAGCAGGCATGGCAGGAGGAGATCCCATTTCCTCCTTAGGGGCCCTTCCAAAGCACCTAGCATGCCCTTGAGAGTTTTATTAAATCTCTCGACCAGTCCATTGGTCTGGGGGTGTTAAGAGGTGGAGAACTTGTAGGTTACCACGCACTCTTTCCACATGGTTTTCATGTAACTAGACATGAAGTTGGATCCTCGGTCAGAGACAACCTCCTTGGGGAATCCCACACAGGTGAAAATGCCCAGGAGGGCCCGGGCAACCACCTTGGCAGTAACAGTCCGAAGGGGTATGGCCTCAGGGTACCTGGTGGCATGATCTACCAACACCAGGATGAACCGATGTCCACCTGACGTGGGAGGGTCAAGGGGACTGACAATGTCGATGCCCACCCTCTCAAACGGTGTGCCAACCACTGGCAATGGCTGCAGTGGGGCAATGACACTGCCTCCAGTCTTGCCAGACAACTGACAAGTTGGGCAGGTCCTGCAGTGGGACTCCACTTCTACTCCCATCCAAGGCCAGTAGAAATGGGCAGAGAGCCTCTGCTTAGTCTTCTTGGTGCCAAGATGACCAGCCAAGGGCACCTCATGTGCCAACTGCAGTAGGAAGGGCCGGTAAACCTGGGGTACCACCAACCTCTTGAGGGCACCAGGTTCAGGATTAGTGGACTCACTAACAAGGAGCTCACCCTCCCAATAAATCCGGAAAGTCCTAGGCACCTCTCCTTGTGCCTGGGACAGGGCCTGTTTCCTCAGACCCTTGAGAGAGGTACACTCTCTCTGTCCTTTACAGAAGTCTGCATGGGAGGGTCCCCCTTCAGCTAGCAAGCATTGAAGATCGGGATGATCCTCCGGGTTGAGAACCTCTCCCACAGGAGAGTCGTCTGGCTCTTCTCCCACAGGAGTTGAGACGGGGTTTACCACTGGACCCAGCCCGTCTGGAGCATGGATCCCAATGGGTGCTGTAGGAACAGCAGGAAGAGAAGGAGCTCCCTCCACAGAGGTGGCCTTCTTGCTCTTCCTTCGTCGTGCCTTAGGCCGCGCCTTCGGCTCGGGTACCTGACTCACAGCCAGACCCGGTGTCACCTGTGACCTAGTGACCCCAGCAGCAGTCATGGGAAGACCATCCGCGATTAATCCCAACTCGACTAGATCGTTACCTAACAGCATGTTAGCAGGGACATTGTCCTGAACCAGGACAGGAAGCTTTGCTGTCTTGTCTCCAATTACGAGTGTGACTCGAGCTACAGGCGATAATTTGAGAGGCCCACCAGCTAACCTGGTGGTACTCAGAGGAGCATCTACATAGTCCTCTGGCTTGAGCAGGGTCATGTCCACCACTGCCATGCTTGCCCCAGTGTCTCTCAAACCAGTAGAAGTCTGGCCATTCAGGAGGACACTTCTCAAAAATCTATGGGTGTTCTGTGGGATAGTCGCCAGTACTTCCATGTACTGGTCCCAGGCCCCAAGGGACACTAAGGAAATCTCTACGGGAGCACCAAAGGTGATCCCTGTAGAGGAGGGGAGGACAGTGGCCTCCACCTCGGACTTGGGGTAAGGGTAGGTCAGGCTGACAGCCTGTACTCCGAGTGCCTTACCTTTACACTTGGAGTCACACCTTTTGTGATCCAGAGCCCCACAGTCCCAACAAGTGCCGGGAGTGCGGGGTACGGTACTGGAACCACTGGGAGCCTGCTTTGCAGCAGGTGGACCACTACTCTAATTCCCACCCACAGATGACTTATCCCCACCAGATTTTTGGTTCTTAGGAGAGGAGGGTTTAGGTTTATTCGACTGTGACTGCTTTTGGGACTCCTCAGCTTTCTGAGAGGCCCCTTTTTCTTTGTCCTTGTCCTTCCCACTGGAGTCCTTAGGGGACACCCGGTGGGAGACCCACTTGTCAGCCAACCTAGCCAGTTTAAAGGGATCCAAAATGTTCTGGTCAGCAACATACTGACGCAGCTCCGGTGAACAGGCTTCAGAGAAATGCTCAAAAAACAATAGGTGGGACAATTCAACGAAAGTTTTCACCTTGTAACCATCAATCCACCCCAATTTATTCATGTGCGCAGCACTCACCCAGTCAACCCAAGACACATTCTCTCTTTTCTTAAAATCCCTGAACCTTTTAAGGTATTGTGTAGGCGTCTTGCCAAACTTGGCAATCAAAGCAGATTTCATACACTCATACTAACCCCTTTCTTCCACACTCAGCTTCAGAATACAGTCATATCCAGTTTGAGGCACTCTGCTTAGCAAAGACTTAGCCCAATCTCTTTTGTCAACATCATGAATTGCACAAGCCATTTCAAACGCTTCAATCCATTGGAGGATATCAGAACCCTCCGAAAACACACCAACCAAATTCCCCATAAATTTAGTTGCTGGGGACCTGACACTCTCACTGGGTTTCACTGAAGTCTCCACTCGAGCTTTCTCTAGCTGGATTCTCTGACATTCAGTGTCCTTGTCTTTGAGTTCAAGATCCCTATTCTTGAGTTCAAGATCCCTATTCTTGAGCTCCACTTGTTGAGCCAACTCCTCCTTCTTAAGCTCAGCATCTATTTCCAACTTGCGATATTCAAAGGCCAATTTCATCCTTAATAACTCAAGTTCCAATGTATTGCTGGGGTTCGGAACAGAGGCAGCAGGAATGGTGGCATTCCCAGAAACAGACTCAGTAGAAACCCCAGGGGCAGAGTCCTCATTGGTTGCATCCCCCCCTTCATCAAGAGTTTCACCATCGGTCTGGTAGTCCACCAGGGCAGCTATCAGCTCTTCCCTAGACTTATCCACAAAGTCTAACTCCCTGGCTTCACAAGCACTCTGGAGAGCCTCTAAGCTTACCCGAGTTAATTTACCATTCGCAATAGACTCCATTGCTTGTAATGCAGTTATTTTGTACACACCCAAACCTTAATCTAATAAAGTGCGGATATTTTGTAAGTGGAATGGTTATACACTGATTCTTAAAACCATAAGCATCCCACCGCTGCCACCAGTGTAAAGACTGGTAGAGGGTGTCTGTAGTACCGCTCTCTATATGGTAGAGGAGAGGCACAGAGGACCCCAGCCAAGATTCTCTATTGTGGTAGCAATGGACGAGCAATCAAGGCCTAGCTTCTCAGGAAGTGATGCGGGCTGGTTCTTAAGTACAGTGTAGTCCCCGAACCCCCACAAAGGAATGTCCACACACTGTATTACTGAAAACACAGTCTTTATATAATTAATATTCAAAGGTATGTACACGATCACAATAACGCACTTTGTACTCGGAAGTCAATAATGATAAATATATACAATTCTAAAGTGGTACCACTAATGTTATCGAATCTCATTAAAGTGCATCAACTGTACGGTTAAAATGTCACACAGATTAATAACGAGGAAACCAGCAATAGAGATAGGCAGGAACGTAAGATGGTTGAAACAATGTGCAGAATGCTGGCCCCGTTACCTAGGCACAGTTCTGTGTAGAGATCCTCCCACCTGGGCAACCTGTAAAATAAGGATATATCGCACAAGCCCAGTCCATATGTTCAATAGTCTCATTTCTTCCTACTAAGGTTTTACCCCCCCAATGTACCTGGTGGAGTAGAGTTCTCGGACGTCGACCGATCCTTCTTGAGTGCCTCCCTTTCAGGCGGGAGCCACGGATCGTCGAGAGGTGTCGGGGAACTGGGCGTTTGGTGTCGGGGAATCGACGGCCCTTCTTGAGTGCCCTCCCTTTAAGGAAGGAGTCACGGGTCGTCGAACGTCCGACGGTGAACAGGGTGAACTACGGCAGGGAAGTGGCAGCTTCGTTCCTAGCAGTGCTCGTCGATGACAGAGCGTTGGCGTCCTGCAAGGAAGAAGCGTGCGGGGCACCTCAGTGACGATAGTTCTGGACCGCAAAGAGATGATGAAGAACTGTGGCCCAGCAAGGGCGTCGAGTCGTCGGCGTCTCTGTGGTCTTTAAGTGGCGGGAAACCCACCGGTGGATGCTCCTCGGCGCGTCGACGGTCAGGCATTTTCCAGCGGGAGACAAGCGGATGACGATGCAGACGAGAGCGTCCAATGATTAATGAAAGTTCTTAGGCAAACGGGAGCACAGCGGCTCCGGTCGGCGACGGCGGTCGTCGACAGTGGCGGACAACAGTCCGAGGGATTCTCTTTGAGATTCCGCAGCAGTCCTCGTATCGGGTCGGCAGCCTGTCGAAGGTCTGTCTACCAGGGAGCGTTGGCAAAGATCAGCTGTGCACAATGGTCCCTCGTAGCTCAGGAAGAGGGCGCCTTACCAGGTCCTCTCTGGGTTAGTCCTTGGAAACACGCAGCCTTCAGATTGCGAGGGAGAGCCAAGCACTCCTTCTCGTCCAGCAGGAGTTTCAAGGTCAAGCGTCAGTTACTCCAGTTACTCGTCGTAGTGGACTTCAGCTTCTGAACACACTTCCTAGCAGTGAGAGGTCCCCAGATATACTGTTGATCTCCCATTCATTCCGCTGGGTCACACTAAAGCATCCAATCACGACCACGGGCATTCACGCAGGCAGGCAGCCAATCAGGCACACGAGGTATTCAGGCCATTCCCTTCTCTCCAGACACTCACAACAAGTTATGTGTATTGGGACAAGTACCGAGCCATTCAACACTCCAAGCTCCATTTATACCAGTTTCGGGCAGGGTTGTCTCAGTCATTGTGTCAACCACCAGATACTAGACACCCACAACACAGAATGCATATTCGTCACACACTCTATTCACCCAGGTCCCACCCACAGCAGGTACCCACAAAATACATCACCGGGAAGGCTCCAGCTAGTCTGGCCGGGCCTTCACAACAACATCATATATGGCATTTCCACCCAACAGCCAGTCAGGGGGAAGGGACAGAGTCAGGGCTTCCCAGGACTTTGGAAAAATAAGGTAATGGGTAATAGAAAGCAAGAGGCCACCGGGGCCATCTTGTTTTCCATTAGGAATCAACTGATCCCAATGCCAAGGCCGGGGTATCCCAAAATGGAGTATACTCCGCACACCTGTCGAACTCAGCATGGAGCTGCCACCAGCCCATACCCTGCTCTACGGGCCACCCACAGGTGCCCAAAAACATACACTAGGGGCACAGGGTTGTACCCCCACCCAGGGGTGCCATAAGGGTATCCCACGGGTCCGTTCACCAAACCAAAAGAAAGAGAGCTGCACCGCCAGGAGTCCCACATGAAGTCCTGCGCGGAAAACACGACAGAACACACGATAAAAAGCAGTAAAGGACAAGGATACGGAGGCCCTGTCCCTCCGATGCATTTCCAGCATCACACTTTAGAGTACACAAGTGTGATGTTTCGACTGTAAATGTAGAGGTGGTCACTTGTGCTGAGCCCTGCACATAAATAGGGTTTAAATCTCCCAAGCAGCACAGTGTATTCAAATCGTATCATCGTACATGCTCCTCCAGACTCAACTATTACCTCTCCTGCATGAAAGATAGAAAGCCTTTACGCGCACCATACTAAGAATGGGCAGCAAAATACAAAGCAAAACAAGCATTTGCAATGCCAACAGTTAGTGCTTTTGGGTAGGCATGGGAAAGACACTTGGCAGACACAGCCGTAGTGGTATTAACTACCCATTGTTGCTATCAGGTACAAAATGGTGCAGGTACCTGCGCCTCTAATAGCAGTGCTGGCAAAAGCTTAAAACGTATGCACAAGCCAAAGATGTTTGCTTTGCCAATGCTTGTTTTAAACAGGACTTTAGTGGTTTTGTCAATGCTTGTTTTTAACAGGACTTCAATGAAGGAAACGCAGAGTGTTTTTAAATCATATAGTTGACTGCAGACCTGGTAAGACATTTGTATTACCCGTAGCAAGTTTACGACTCAAAATCATGAAAGCCCAGAAGACCACTTTGAACAAATACTAGCAGGCCCTTTGAATGTAAGGTATGTATGGCAAGGCATGATTGAAACGAGCTTAAAGAGTTCTCATGATGGGGTGTTTTGGTTGGGCGGAGGCAGGAGTGAGTGTTAATAGACATAGTGATTAGCATGGCCATGGGAAGGCAATGGGTGGGCACGTAACCAAACAACATCTACAGTGTGCCCCTCCTCATATGTCATTCCTCCCTCTCTGTAATCCAATTAAATTGTTTTGGCTTATAGGTGTTGCAAGTCACACCTTTGATCCCAAACTAAAAAGGAAAATGGCGAAGCAAATATCACACTCAGCCCAACTAGACAAGCAGTGAGTGTGAAAAAGAGAAACACAATATCAACACATGTGTGTCTTCTACCTCTTATCACTTGCACATTATCATTGCATGAGCACCCATTAAAACATCAATTGCAAAACGAATGTCCTCACACATCACTAGATTAAAGCCTGAAAATGTGTCAGCAGGGTCGGACTGGCCTATAGGAAACTCTGGAGACTTCCCCAGTAGGCATCTGCACCCTGGGCCTCTTTTGTGTGGTAATTTATTTATTTTTCACATTTTCTCATATGAAAAGGGTTGGGCTTTATGAAAATGTATAATATGGGGCCACTTTGTACATTATTTTCAGGGCCTTTTTTGGTTCTCCAGTCCACCTTTGCGTGTCACTCATGACGTCAATTCTAAACGTACAAGCCCCTTCAAGGAACAGCCTTGACAGCACCATCTATTAGCTACAGCGTAACTTTCAGAAATGTGCACTCTGAAGACGCTTGCTCGCAATGTAGCCTGCTCTAAAGCTCTAAATAAATAAAAAATTAGGAACGCACATACATTAAAGGAATGACGCCTATCAAACACCGTCGATAGATTGCGAAAATTCCTTCTGCCGTCACCGTAGCTCGCTAGACCTCTTTTAATGTCGACTCTGTTTACTCTCATAACAATTTAAAAACATATTACACGAGCAGGCCCACGACTTTGTACTGCTCCCCTCAGAACCTAATCATACCAAAATGGCGGCACTTTAACAGGTGACATTTCTCCAAAAGCGGAGTCCTCTCTCGAGCATCAGTCAACACTGAGGCGTGATGTCAATCTGTGAGACGAGATTGATACGCTCCCGCCTCACCTGCAGGCCCTTCTACCAGATGATTGATTTCTGTGCCGTCTACATCAGATGTATATTTATTTCCTGACCTATGCTTGTTTTTGATAGATTTTGTCGGGATAAAAATCAGTCATCATTGCTGTGCAGGTTGCAGCACAGAGCCCGGACCCATCAAATAACAGTATGTTGCTTCTATTGGCAAATCCTTACAGCAACTTTACCATCAGTGTTTCTGAAAAGTTGCTCTAAAGTGTACATACCTTTGGATAACACAGGGGTTCATATTGAATGCATCGAATGTCTTAGCATCTAAAAAAAAAAAAAAAACGGAAAAAAGCATCAAATGTATTTTTATTTTTTTTATGGGGGGGTCCCCGATTCCCCATTTTTTACCCCTTAAAACTCATTCCAATTAAAATAAAACCTTTACCTTTGAAAAAAATGCATTCAATGCTTTTTTTCCCGATGCATTTTTTCGATGTTTTTGGCATTCAATGCTTTGTATTTGATGCAATGACTGGATACCAACACAGGATAAGATAGTCGTAAGGTCTCTAAGTTAGTTCCATGATATATTTCTGCTCATTTAATGCCACTGCCAATTAACGTCGGAATTCTCAATTTCTTGGGCTGGGTTTTGCAGGGAGAATCGTTTTTACATCCCCTTTACCTCACCCACCACCAAAACCCCTTACCCCTCCCCACCTACTTCACTGTATCAAGGTTGAATGTCATTGCCGCTAATGGCGTTTCTGCGGGAAGCATTACAATGCTGCCCATTTGGCCTGACAAGAACTAATTCAAAATTAATTTTGGCTAGTTGGAAATCTGCTGTGCCACTGAAACTAGACGTTTGGATTGCGAAAATCCCTAAACTGGCCGAAGTGGAGATATATAGAAGGAAATAAAGGAAAAGCTCACTTTTTTAGAAGGTTTGGGGGAAGTTCTTAATGTTGTACTAGACTCATTTTGTTGTATATACGGACCTTAATAGGGGCAGGTGGGTGGGAAGGGCACAGAGTGGTGTTGTAGGGGAAGGGGCTATTCTTGAATGTATTTACAGTGAATGCACATAGTTTTGAATTACTAATTCTCTCCATTATATTGATGTTCTATGTTGACTGTTATGTTTAAGAATTATTTTGTATGTGCCTTGATATTTGTTTTAATTCTGTATATACTTGAAAATAAATATTCGAAGTGCAAAAGGGAGTCTGTGTGCTTCATAGCCTTTGGAATGCCCAGTGAGTTCTAATTGTGTTATGTTCCACCTGGAATGTTCAATCTGAACTGAACTAAGTGAAACAGGGGGTCAGTCTTGCCTGTATCTGAGGAAGGCATTTAGTCTAGGCCTCAAGAGAGCAAGACAAGCACATCCATTGAACTTTCAGACCAATGTCATGTTAGGCAAGAAAGAAAGCAAACTATTTAAAGGCAGTCATGGGCCGGTGGTGGACCCTCTACTGGGGATCTCTTTTGGCAATCCACTTGCCTCTGCTGTGCCCCCTTGACATTCGGGCTCCTTAGTCATTGAGGGAGCCAATCAGTTATCGCGTCGCCTGTTTTGTGGGCTCACCATGCAATATTGTGTTCTATCACAGCACCGACTGCTGCACAAAAATATTTTCAGAATTCACCAACACCCAACCCAATTGTTATGCATTTTATACAACATTATTATGCATTTTGTGACGTGTAACCCAATGTTTTCAATAATGAAAACAAAAAAAATAAAGTCCCAGAATGCAAAGTTATGTTGGCTGTAATGCAAGCTGTGGCTGAAGGTGTCAAGACTGACTATGGACCACTTGGCAGCAAAGTCCCATTTGACTGTGAATGAAAGGAAACTATGTGTGCAAATTGTGATAACTGGGGATGTGTTCACACAGGAGGTCCTCTGCTCACCCACCGACTGCTCGACCTGCACACAAACACACACACACATATGTCATCATGTAACATGAGGCAGCATCAGCGCACTAAATAAAAAGGAATGGTCTGCATGTATGGCAACAGAGCCCACAACACCCAAGCTATGCATATTGTAAGGTGTAACTCCCTATGGTGGGGCAAGAGCAGCAATCTGTCGGAGTCCTGAGCCATTGTTAATACACCTTACTGCACACATTTGCAAATGGTAACCTGGTGGCGGATGGGGGGGGTTTAGGCCTTTCCTTTTTTATTCTTCAGCAGAGCCCTGGTAGCTAGCTGTCCTTTGGTTGATTGAACCAGGTTAAATAAACAGTCACAGCCTCATGTAATTTGGTAAGAGTGAAACTCCTTATTTATATAACAGTGTTAGAAAACAGATCAGCTCCTCATGCCCGAGTAATATTTAATGTACAATGTCCTCTAGTTCAGGTGCTGCCTTAACATTTAGAAATCCTCCTTGCATTTCCTCCAATAGTTATAATACTATTTAACCCCAGTGTGGTCACTTGGGGGGGACAAACCATTCACAGTTGGGAGCACTTGTGAGCAAGGTCATTCACATTTGATGAATAAATAACTCTTTCACCTTATGGGGAGCATTTGTGAGCGATATCATTCACATTGGGCCTCATTATAAGTTTGCCGGTCTGGGAACTACAGTACCGGTAAGCATGCCGGTACTGTAGTTCCCAAACCAGCAAACTACGAGTTGTGCTCGCGGGTGCCTTTCTGCCCGCGAGGTCAGACCTGACGGGCAGAAAGGCACCCGCAAGCACAGTATGTCGGATGCAACGGCACCATTATGAACGGTACCGGTGCATCCGACCTCCGCATTCCCATTCAGCCCTATGGGGCCAGATGGGAATGGGAAGCATCTTTTTTCCGGTGCCCGAAAATGGGCAATTACCGTATCCGGCAGGGGTGTAATGACCCGGTAATTGACCATTTGAAGGCGGCGTAATTTCTTTTTACCAGCAAGGCTACCGCCAAACTTGTAATGAAGCCCATTGTGTTAAATAAATAACTCTATCACCTCATGGTGAGCAATTAGTGAGCAAAATCATTCACATTTGATAAATAAATAACTTGTTGACGTCATGGGGGGCATTTGTGAGCGAGATCATTCACATTTACATAAATAAAAAACTCTTTCACGTTGTATTAGCACTTCCCAGGCAGCTGCCGGCTACCCATTGCGCCGCACATACCGTGCAGACACCAACACACAGTACCCCTAGTTCCTGAGGGAAAACATCCCTAACAAGAGCCCCTCAGAGGTCCAGGCAAGTATTGGCCGTTACAGAAATTGCCCCTGCAGCACCTGTGCAGAGCGTAAACCCCGGCTTATGAGCTCTGCGGGGTTTGCGCTAGGTATCAAGGTCCGACGGAGTGCCTTGACACTCGCTTTTTCCTGACAAGAACCGCCACGCTAATTTCTTTCCCAACCCACCGTGGCACATAGTAAGGCCTACTGAGGCGCCCCTACCAGCGCCCCGTGGCTTTATGCAGCGGGTCAGTCCTGTCTATGCTTACTTGTGCAAGTCGCTGGCTGTCATATCAGCAACCAACACTGCTAATACATATTCCACTACGCTCCCCAGCATTCTCTGCCTTAAGCGGTGGATAGAAGCTGACAGTGCCGCCACGTCTGAAAATGGCAAGACAATATACTTTTCTACTTCAAAATCACCCCCTCCATACATAAATCCATACATAACAATGAAACACCCATGCTGATGTGTGGGGGTTTACACTCACCGCACGGTCCTTCAAAACTCTTGTCCCTAAGGGTTTACCTTCTTCCTAGGTACATCCAATGGCATTTGACATTTCCCATTCCACAACAATGGTACATTTCACCATTGTTGAGCATAACACATTGGGTTAAAGGATAACACTGTACAAGTCGTAGCTGGCACATGAAATCCCCTTCTTCAGACTGGTCTCCCGGAGCATCGTAGCTCAGCATTCTGACTGGCCTGACCTCTCGTTGAAAATGCTACAGCTCGCAATATCCCTCTGAATGATCTTCAGAGACTGCCTTTGGAGGTTCTATTTTGTATTTATTTTATTTATAAAGAGCAGCCAGGCCCAGGGGCATACGGGCGTGTAAATTAGATCTGGTTACAGTTACATTTGAGTGCAGTAAACAAAGGTTACGTTACGGTTACAGATAGGTACATGCATTAGTATTACAGATACATATGTACATGTTGCAATGTTCATGTGGCAGGCAGTGGAGGCTGCTGATAAAATATAGTCTGAGATAAATTCTTTACAATATATACAGTAGGCAATCAGTCGTTCAAGGATCTGGGAAGTTTAGGCTGTCATTGTGTCCCTGTTGTGAAGCCAGCGCTTCGTGTTACGTATGAATAGGTTAAAGGACGGTTCTGACCTAATGAGTGCGGGCAGTGTGTTGCATAATTTCGATGCTTGTACAGGGAAGCTAATTCCACCCGAGTTATGGAGTTTGAATCTCGGTATGGACATAGTGTTTACTTGAGCTGCTCTGAGTGGTCTTGATGATGTATGTGGTGTAAGTTGGTTGGTGAGGTAGGCTGGTGCAAGATTGGCCCTGGCTTTATGTGTGAGGGCCAAAGTTTTGAGGGATATTCTATGCTCTACTGGGAGCCAGTGTAGATTACGTCTAGTCTCAGAAATATGCAACTTTTTAGGGATGTTGAGCGATGGGCCGGAGGCAGCATTAAGCCAGGTTTCCGTGACTGCTCGGAGATCAAGCTTTTCATGAGTTCTGAAGTCAGCGATGTCCAGAGCATGGGCAGAGAGAGACTTAGCATTCACCAAGGCTGCTTTGATGAGTGTGTCTTTTGCAGGGGTTTTTTGTGGTAGTATGGGTTGGTCATGCAAATGGATGGGGGCTAGCTTAATGTTTGAATCAGTGGCCAGATTGGCTAAGTTGTTGTCCTGACTCAGGCGGCCCATCCTCAGGCACAGAGCTGGACCTTGGCATTAGATCCTCTGATGGCATGGGGAAGACGTCCATGTCTCCACCAGTGGATATCTCTCTCCGGTTCTCACTCTGTCTGGAGGGATCTGGAGTTGTAACCTCGCGTCCAATCCAATAGGCCATCTCTGAGCCTTCAGAATTTCCATCTTCTTCCTCTTCTATTAGCCTGGCATGAGTTTCAGAGGATTTTTCGGCTACCTCTGGGATTTGAGGCCCTTTATCCTCCACATTCTTCTTTTCTCTGGTATTGGAGGTGTGAATTCAACAGAGACCACGTGCAGTTAAAAAAGGAGGGTGTCTCTGCATGACAGCAAAAGCTCAAGGACATCAGGATGGACCGCTCCATTGCACCAATCAAAGTTCAGGAGCTTCCCAGGAATGATAAATTACTGTGAGAGATGCATCCTCAACCTCCCCACTATCACGTAACCCCTCATGCACCTCACCAAATTGTTAGGCTTTGAATTCATGCTTGAATACTGTCCAGGCACAGGAAACCCAGCAGACCTCCTCTCAGGGCACCCACATGAGGCGACTGCCAAGGAAACGAGGAACACAGCCTGCCTAGAAAGCTGCGCTAACATGATAGATATAAGCAACATTTCCCAAACACTATCGCTTTGTGAAATCACAACAGGGTAGTAGGCCTCACACATACTGGACACCAGAAAGCATGCAAAACCAAGGTAAGCCTACGAGGAAAAGTGTGGTTCCAGGGGCTAGAACCAGCTATAGAGGTGCTCATATCAAGGTGCATACCCTGACAAGCAACCAGTGCTGCCTGCCCACAGGCCCCTCTCTGGTCTATGCCCAGAAGACAGAGACCATGGGAAAATATCAGTGCAGATTTTAGCTCCCTACTGAATGGAAGACACATACTCACAATGATGGACAAATTCTCCCACTACCCCAAGGTATGGATAGTGGCCTCCATGGCAGAAAATGCAGTGATCCCAAAAATGGAATGGATCTTCACCACGCATGGTCTGCCAATTTCCTTCAGATCTGTTAACGGGCAACCATTTCAAGGGAGCAAACTCAAGAACTTTCTGAGTGACCTGCGTGTCCAATGTGGGAGAATCACTCCCTGATGGCCGCAAGCAAATGGGGATACAGAACCCCTTCATGCGCACCTTAAATAGAACACTTAGGGTAGTGATGGCGTGCCAAGATGACCCTGGAAGAGTGATATTTCAATTCCTATGGAAATACAGAAGGACACTCCATAAAACAACGGGGGTAGAGAGGGGCAGCCTCCTGCCTGGAAGAGTGCCTAAAACCACGATTCCTAGGACCACACAGTGTGAACTTGCAACCGAGACAAGTAGATAATAAAAGGGCTGAAAGAGTGCATTGTGGATCCAAGGAGAGAGACTTTGTTGCAAGGGACATAGTTCTAGTGAAGAACCCACATCTCCAAAGAAAATTCAATCTACCATTTTGCCCTCAGTCACTCATTGTTGCTGCAAAGGAGGGCAAAAAAGTCACTGTATGCTTTAGGTAGTGGTCCATCACTAGAACTTTGTTGTATTTCAGGAAGCTGGAAAAGTGGGAGCGATAACAGAAGCATCACAGATAACATGGTACAGGATAGCGTAGACCGATTACTGGAGGAAAGCAGAGACTCAGTAGTAGAAGAAAGAACTGAGGACAAACAGATTGCCGATTGGGTGCCGCGGTCAGTGAATGACAACACTGCCCCGAGTTCCAGGGAAACAAGTGAGAGAAACTACTCTAAGAGAAGAACTACCAGACTACTTCCCAAGTTCAAGAATGCCATCACGGGCTGAGAACAACGGCCCGCGGACAATGGGACCTTTCATAGATGGTGGTGAGGAATGTGACGGCTGGCAATGTATACATGTGTCAGGTGCGCTGTGCACCTGCCCCTGAGCTGACACGCACACCCACACAGGTACCATCATGGTGACACAAGGCAGCGTCACCATGCCAAATAAAAGGTGTCGTCTGAGCGCATGCTTCCTAATTGCCTCTGCCACTCAGCCTGAGCTGGGCACCTTCCTCCAGGGCTACTTCTTAGCTCCTGCAGTGCCAATCCCGATCATCCTGAGCTGAGGGATTACCCACCACCGCCAATGCACCCATAGCCGGGAGCACACCTGGAACCCCTTCAGGTAGGACCTCACTGCAATGACATGACATGGTTAGAGGTTGGCCACTACTGCTCAGTGAGCCCAGCCAGCTTCTCACTAACACCAAAGGGCTGTTAGATCAATTTCTTTAAATAACATAGTTGTAAGAATAAAACATGCTAAAAATACAATAGAATTCCAAAGGACACAGCAGTCACACTGCATGACACACATTTGAAACTGTTTACATGATTTGATATTAGCATAGCCAGCCGAAAATGGGATAATTCTAGACAGCCACGGGAGCTCTGGGGCACATTGCGTATTGTCCATAAGAATCCTGTCTTTGTAATTATCACCACAGTGTGTCACTGTCTGATCCACACGACTAACAATAAAGCACCAAGCGAAAGCTGGAGCCATAATTTAGCCTCATTAGCAGCTCCTACTGCATTTTTTTGTCAGCGCGTTGCCGCCCTTTCCTGGTGAACCATCGCATCTCACGCTCACATTGTGTATACCGTCCAGAACTCTGAAAAATATGAATTCTCACTACAATGAATAGGGAACCACTGGCCCAACTGAGCCCTACATTTCTGGAGGTCACCAATTAGCATTTACTGAGTAAACGGCTGTATCGCTCATTGATTTATCATAAATCCTCATAAATGTTATTGATCCTTAATCTATGTAAGTCCACCTGAGTATTGTTCCTAGTGACTCTTCCATTAACTCTCCTCCAAAACCTGGTCAGAATGTCCCTCAAACTCACCCGGTTGTAAGAAGCTCACTGTTTCCTGTCAAATCTGATTTTTTTCTCCATTGTACATTCTTTTGTGTTCAAAAGAGTATTATTCCTCCCTGTATATACAATAAATAAAATAAGGAAATATTTAAATAGAGTCCTATTGCATGCAATTGTGTTGTAAGATTGCACTGCTTGTGTCAATGGCCAGGCTGGACCATAGTAACCTTGACAGGGGTCTAATGAACAGGGTCCCTGCCATAGTTATCTTCCTCTCTGTGTGGAGAGAGGAGGCCTGGGTGGAGAAAAGTTCCTATAGCTCACACAGTGTCAGCTGGCATGGGTGACAGTTAGGAGGGGATCAGAAGAGGCTGCCGGCAGCATCCAAGTGTGTGGAACGCAGAGAGGTGAGCAGGTAGACTTCTTTGACTGGCAAGCAGTGCAATATATCGACCGATGAGAAGACTCAAGATCCAGTATTAGCCCCCATGAGTGAATGGAGTGTTGCATCACAGATTTGGAGGTGTTGTTTCAGTCCTGAGGGCAGTTCACTGAGAGGCATCACGGCACTACCCCAGATTTACATATGTATGCGGCAGTGGTGAAAGTGAAAAGGACTCAGACCATTGCACGATTACACTTGGCACACCAGAGGGTGCACAAAGGAGTGGACTGTGGGAGCTGGTTAGCTCCCAGCAGAGATGGGCGAGGTTGGTTCACCAAGGGCCAGCCCTGACTTCATCTGGGGAGAAATCAATGCATCATGAAAGGGGAAGGGGATGTGGTAAAGGGTACCAGCACATCAGTCTAGCGATCCACAACAGCCCTGTGATCCCATCGTGGATGCGCATCATGACTTGGTGAAAAGCCACAACATCACTCACATCTAAGCTGATGTCCAAGGGAAGCACCTGTATTTTTCCAAGTTAGTCGACAGGTTGGAATGGTGGAGTCCTTCCTCCCCCTGCACAGCTTTAGATCCACCTTTGAAGCAATGATCCTATCCCACCTGGATCTCCTCGAAGGCCTCCACTCGTCATCCCTTGTGCTCCTGAGAAGTGTCCTACACGTGGCTGCGCATCTCATCAAGATGTGTACGCAGAAACAACCACATCACCCTGTGCCTCATCAACCTTCATTCGCTCTCAATGCACGCACAAATCACCTTCAAGTCAAGTCTTGCTGCATCATCTATACGGCAGTTGCCCTCAAGTCAACAAGCTATCTGGTGGAAAAACTCTGCAACTCTAGCGGACAGCGCACCACCAGAAGCCAGGACACCTGCTGACTTGAAATCTGCCACTGCAAAAAAGGAAAGGAGCACAAAACAAAACTTCTCTGACTATGCTGCAAGGCTAGTGAACCTCCTCACGTCACCATCAGACTTGACCCCATACTCATACAATTCAGAAAAGAACTCAAGACTCACCTCTTCAAGGAGCCTCTCCTCCACATCACATCGGCCCCATGCCACCTGACTTGCTAGACCCTGACTGCCCCTCTCCACTCTACCACCCTGTGCAGTTGTACCCCTGCTCTATGTCCTTCTGTATCAAACTCCCCTACTGAATATCTGTTCTGTTGTTACCTCTAACAAGATTCCGTTATGCATCTGTATTGGTGTATACCTCTGTAAAGCGCTCCGTTGCTTCTCGAAGCTAGACCCGCGCTCAATATAAACCATGATAATAATAATAATAAATAATAATAAATAATAATAATAAGTGAACTCGCGGTGATCAGATGCAGAGTTTTACCACTCTGACTAGGTCATGCTGACATTCAGGAATTATTATGGGGCCCCAACTATTTACTAAACTTAGGGTGGAACATCCATGGCAGACTGTGGCTGTCCATGGAATAAGTTTAGTTGCTCGTTCTTAAAGGTCATTTGGGGGTTGCAGTGCTCACTTGGCAGACTCTACTAATAATACTATCCCACACATATGCACCCCAAGGTATGGTAGTCATATGAGGCATATGACTACTGATTGAATTATAGGTGTTTGATGGAGGAGTGGCTGAGATCACTGCCTCTGTTAACAGATGAACTGTTCTCTTTTCACAGCTTTGAAAGCAATCACAACTGTACCAGCTCCTCCTTGCGGGATGGGCAGAGGGGTGGAACATTCTGGATGCGGCAAGTCGACAGAGGCCCTAACTTCACCCCAGACGTTAGTTGTTTTGGATTTACTTCCCTCACTGTGCTATGAGCAAACAATAAAGTTCCCAGAGTTCTGGTGAATCTACCAGGCAACAGCCCATCACACTACACATAAAACACACCTCTAGTTATTGTATACAGGCATTGGGCATAGACAGTTCCCACAGTAGACTCTGAAGTAATTGATGAGTTCTTCTTTGAGAATACTGCAACAATACTAAAATGGTGATGTGTTCTCATAATCCCTTTGCTGCTATGTTTGCCCGTTGCTAAACGTGTGCAAAACATGACACATTCTTAGCATTGAGACTGTAGTGCAAAGTACATGAAAAATGCGTTCTCAGCAGTCCTAATTATTCTTGTCCGTTTGAATTTTAAAGCACCTTGCCTCAGTTAAAACGATGCAAGTCGAGACAGGAGTTATTAAGTCTAACGATATACACAGAAGCCCTTTTAGGGCACAATTCTCTTTATTTTCCCAGTAATCCCATTTTGTGTTTTCACACTTGGTGAAGGCCTCAAGGCATACAAGCGACTGAACACCAACTTTGCAATTGCTGAGTGATTGATGGCACGTTGTTGGTTGTCCGAAAACATCAAACATAACCTTCAGATGCAGAGGAATCAAAACTATGAGAGCCCAGTTGGGGATGCCAGCTCCTGTTGAGGGATGTGGATCTTTGGAATGTGGGCACCTAATACACTGTGGCTGAATAACAATGCCAACTGAATCCAACGTCTAAGGTGCAAAGGGAACCTTTTCAAAATAATGTCATGGAACTTTCTTGAAGAAGAATGCTGCCAATGTGTGACTGCCGCCCCTTAGCCAACACTGCTCCCTATTTAGTTATTTCGTTTTTCAGTTGGTCAGTTTTATAACACACTGCATGCAATCAGTATTGCTTCACAGCACCAAAGTTGAAAAAGGAGGGAACAGGAAGGGAAAAAAGTGGGAAGAAGAGACATGGATGGGTAAAACCGGTTTGCTCCCCTACCTTAACCACGCCAAAGACACCCCCCCAATCTCTTTCACCTCCAGGCGCTCACTCAACCAATCAAACTCCTCTTCATCTGCACTATCCACTCCCTTCAATGTTCACCATTACCACTTTGCTGAAAATACCCATGCCTTCTTCTCTTCCCCTCCTTCACCTGTGCTATATCCGAACACACAAGCCTTTTTTTTTATAGTCATCTGTCATAGATGGCTCCATGTAGCCTCATACAGAATGCTGCTAAGACTGAAATAATCTTTCTCCCTGCCTCAAACAACAAACCCACCCTCCTTTGCCAAAGCTCCTTTCCCCAGTCGTCCTCACTCCTCCATGCCTGGCTCGCAAACCTTGTGGTTCTTTTTGACGGTGCTCTGAAACTCTTCCATTTCATCACAGCCACTGCCCCAGTAGGCCGGCACAACCGCCTCTTCAGAAAGCATACACTGGCTCCTCATCTACTGCTTCACAAAGACCCTTATCCCGACTCTAATGCTCTGCAAGCTTGACTATTGTGCAAGACTACTTCTTGTTTTGCTCCTTTACTCTTTGTTCCTAATAATGTTCTCAACTTTGCTACATGAATACTTTCCAGCCTACTCCTAACCTCTGCCAGACATCGCGCTGCATGGATCTCCGTGAAAAATCCCACTTACTTTCCATTCTTGCTCTTCATATTTAAATCCATCAATTGTCTTGCCCCCCAAAAACCTTGGCGAGTGTACCCCCCCTATATTTAATCAGTAAGCCCTGATGGCTGCAGGCTTTACTGGGCAAGTTAGGGTCCTGGTTGGAGGGAAGACCATTAGCCCGGGCATTACCTGCCCCAGTAAAGCTGGAGGCTTTATTACTAATATGGTATGTTATACCTGGATGATAATAGTTTTTATTTCAAGTTGAGAAATGGCGTGTTTTCTGTTTCTCAACTTGAAAAAAAACTACAAACCAAGATGGCCACCATGGATTTGGGAGGTGGGAACTACACATAGACCCTTCTCACTTTCCATAGTGGCCACTGTTGAGATGGAAATGCGCTTGCGAAGGGCAGAGGAGCACAAGGTAAGTGGGTTTGGGGTGGTGGTGGGTGGGTAATGTGAAAATTTGTGTTGGGGCGGGGGGGGGGGAGGAAAATGGGGTGCTGGGTCTTGATGCACTTACCTGAATTCCCAGCAGGGAAGATGACAGCCTCTCTGTTCCCAGGAAACTTGAAGCAGGGGATTTACTATGTCGTAAAGGTCCCGTTCTCACCTTCCTGATTGGCTGGGCACCACCCCTTCCCCTCTTAGAGGGGAAGGGGTGGTGTCCTCCATCTGGAATCTATGCTTCTAGTCTTTCAGTAACATATATGCCCCCGACCCACTGCACATTCTCCTGCTTTTGTTCCATTTCTCTACTAGTACCACTCTACTGGAATGCTCTCCCCAACTACATAAAAGCCATTCCATTGGTGGAACTATTCAAAACAAAACTCAAACTTTCGCCTCTTCTGTTTCTAACGGTGCCCTAAAACACCAGAGGGGTCACCATAGCCCCCTCTTGCACTTGCGCCTTCCAGTCCTACCCAGGTGTAAATTGACATCATGTTGTTCCTGACCCAGGCCCTTTAATGTCCTTTCACTTATGTGACACATTTTGTTCATGTCCCTGGTATCTTTTCCCATAACACCCTCTTCATCTTCCGGCCCATTTAATTCATTGTTAGGATGCTTATTGTAAAGGCACCCATGTATGTAATTTCTAGTCACAATGCTACCGCTCTCCTTAAATAAAATTACAAAATTATAATAGAGGAGCGGAATATGTAACAAAAGGGGGATTGTTTCATGGAAATAGTAGGTTAATAATGAGATGGCTCAGCATCAAGACAATATAGCATTACAAATGATGGTGGTGGTGATGATACAAGTGTTTAGTTCAAGGACATACATAGACCTTGTTAACTGATATTTGTTGAGACTTTGGTGGCAAAACTGCAACGAGTGATGAAACAGCTTAGCTTTTCGAATGCCTTCCTAAATTTCAGATGGTCATTTTTCTAGTTGTAGGTCCAGAGGGAGTGTATTCAACATTCAACATTTCGGTTCTCTGCCACGCATCCATTTTTCCAGATTTTGTACTTGGAGAGTCACAGTTGAGTTGTTTTCTGTTGGCGATCAAAGATCCCTTGGCAGGTGATTTGAGCCGTACGAGAGGCCTTTCAGGCCGACACCGCAAGATGATCCGTTGATTATATGGTTAGTCATTGCTGTATAGCTCTGCGGAAATATGGTTACATCGACTCATCCCCAAAACCACAAGTGCAGCTCTGGTTTGGATCCTTCAGAGCTTAAGGAAGTCTTATTTTGGTACTCCAATGTATTCACGATGCCAGTATTAGGTCTTCAAAAGGACAGGATCTTCGGGAACTGTATCTTCTGTGGCACGATGCCCCTGATGATTCGGATTTCCCTACCTGAACTTCATTTGATTGGCATGTGTAGGCGCAAATACTGAAGACAGACCAAAAAAGCCCATCCATCCCTCCCATCAAAACATCGCTCTTTTCAGAACATGACTTTTTGCTTCCTTCAGCAAAAAAAGTCCCATGAAAGTCTGATAGACTTGGGTGGTGATGAAACAATTTTAATGGCTTTATTGCCGCGCAATAACCGTCCCAGACAGAAAAAGACACTTTTAGTTTTCGATCAATGGAAGCTTGTCAATAAAGGCTAAACGGAGCGGAGAGTGGCTGTCAGGTATAATGGCTTGAAGACCTCGTTGTGCTGCCGGACGATAGGTTGCAAACCTTGTTTTGAAACACGAGTCACCACTGTTGTAAGTGTTGAAGAGGCGGCAGACATATGGCACGCGAGGGAGCATCGACTGACATAAGCAGGAGGAGATCCCACCCAAAACCTGTCAGCTTAACCACTTGCATACATATACAGTGCCCACATCAAAAGCCCCAAGCGCCTGTCATCAAAAGAGCACCACTTCTACCGACACTGCGCGAGCAACAATATATAGAAGGGGGACCAGGGGTCAACTCCTAAAAATAAAAGTGGGGGGACTCATCAACAAACGCAATGGGATGTGGCGTCACAAGAAATTAGCATGTCAAGGTGAAATATGCACATTTCATTAAATTGGCTTTGCATAGCCACCCACATTGCACAGGACAAATGGCATTTGCTTTCCATAAAGTCAACACACGCACACAAAACCAAGAGAGGATTTCTTCTTCTAATAGTGTTTTAGAAAACGTCAAAAGTTGTGCATGTTTTAAACTCCAAGAACCAACACCAATGTTTTCCATGGAACATGCAGTACAGAAATGGGACATTTCACCTTTAGTTGTTTACTCTTTTTCATCATTTTATATGGTGCAGTGGTGTAGTGTCCAGCCTGCAAACCTGACAACTGAGGTTCCATCCCCAAGGTCGGCTTTAATTCATAAATTCAAAGAAGACATTAAATGTTTCTTATTTTAGCTGGGGGGACTGAGTCCACCCTCTGAAAAAAGTGGGGGGACTCTGTCCACCCGCGTGTACCCTCGACTTGAGCCCTGAGTGGGACTACTTATCTAGGAGTTCGGTTCGGAAACTATTCCCCAGCATGCTTTGAGGTTCAATACGTCATGGAGTCTGAGGGTCTTTCAGTGGACAATACGTCAGGCGGGCCAGGAAGCCGTCGTATGGAATCTGTGGTACAGTTTGAGTTGAGATTTTCTGTCCTGGGAATACAAATGTTTCCCTGCAGATCCCAGTGCTCTGTGAGCCGAGGCTGGTTTCTAACTGTTTCCCTTCTGACCGTATGGGCGATAGTTGTGAAGGTGTGAAAAATACGAAGAGGGAAAGCGGTAAAAATATTAAATCTGTGTCTTTAGTTGTGAAGAAGGCATCCGTGTGGTCCTGAAAGCTAGAAACCAGCCATGTAGATTCCCACCGGACGCTGGAGAGAAGATCCTGAGTCTACTAACGACACAGCTGTAGGCAGTGTACAGCATTCTAGGGTTAGCAAACCTTATAGTGCTTGACTTGAATTACAAGTTGACTTGAATTACTAGTTCATTTTATATTATCCTTCTTTCCTTCCTTCCTTGCTCGCTCCCTCCATTCTTCCCTTCCTTCCTTCCTCCCTCCCTTCCTCCCTCCCTCCCTCCCTCCCTCCCTCCCTTCCTCCCTTCCTTCCTTCCTCCCTCCCTTCCTTCCTTCCTTCCTTCCTTCCTTCCTTCCTTCCTTCCTTCCTTCCTTCCTTCCTTCCTTCCTTCCTTCCTTCCTTCCTTCCTTCCTTCCTCTTGAATTCTTTTCTCCTTTCTTTCCCCTTTACTCTACTGCTCAATCCTCTTTACTCCTTTATATTGCCTTTGCGTCCCTTTCATATTTCCCTTTCCCTGCTTAACTATTACAATTGTTCCCTTTCACCACTTTTATTCTTTACAATTTCCTTTTTTTCATTTTCTCATTGGCTCCTTTCATCTTTCGCTTTCCCCTATTTACTGCTTTTAGATTAACACTGTGCACTCCTTTCATCTGCCCCTCTGTATCCATCTCATGTATCCTTTTTTATGGTTTTGCCTATTGTGCCTTTCATAATAACTCCTTTAGTTACTCAATCCTTTCTGTCTTTAGTTCTTTCATCTTTCTTATGTTTTCCTTTTATCTTTGATTTCTTTCCTTCTTTCATCTTTCCTCTTTATTCCACTCTACCTAGGGGTGGACTGGCCTATGGGGAACTCTGGAGATTTACTGGTAGGCCTCTGCACCCAGGGCTTCTTCTGCAGTATTTCCACATTTTCTCATAGGATAAGGGTTGGGCTTGCTGAAAATGTTTTTTAATATGGGGCCACATTGAAAATGATTTCCAGTGTCTATTTTGGCTCCCACTCCACCCTTGACACAGTTTTGTATTTGCTTGCCTTGTCTAGGGAAAAATCCCTTTCTCACTCGTGCATTCCCAGCCCAGAGACAGCCCTCCCGTTCCCCAGGTCCCCTGGTAGCAGCAGTACAATTATGATAAAGCTTCTTATCTGGATTGTAAAGAAACAGTGATTGTGGCTTTTAACTTTGCAGTGATCACCTATATTTATAAAGCCTGGTTGCATGGGAAGCAAGTGATGTAGTAAATAGGTATCTCCAAGCATATTAATATGAATGTTTGGAGATGTCATTTTTCCGTGATTTGTGTTTTTCCTAATAGTATTAAGATATATAGGTGTATGTGATACTTCATGCACTAATTGGCACTGTATAAAATACATGCCACTTTAAATTAATTTTTCAATCTTTGTTTTTTTTTAAATGAGCTTGTAAGAAGTTAAATCCTTTTAATCTCTGAGTGTGTTGAGTTGATGGAAAACCACAAACACAAAAGGCCAATGATCATTGCAAAGAAGTGATGGGAATGGCATCTTTTAAAATTAAAGCAACACAGCCACATGTAATTTAAATAAAAGATGTATCCCTGCCAGCCTTTATCATTTGTATTGTTTACATATTGCAATTGTATTCGATGATATGTTTACATTTTTGGCAAGTTGCTGAAATAAAGTTCAGATTGGTTGATTGAAGGATTGATTGAAAAACTGCTATCTGGTGTGGTGCACTGCAGAGTGCAGAGGAAGTGTAGTTTTTGCAGCCCTGACTTGTGCTTACTCAATTCTGTTTCCCCGCGGACCATTATTGAGGAGAACCCTGCTGTTTGCTACATGTTAAACCTATAGAAACTGCTATCTGGTGCAAAGCGTCGAGGGAGTGCAGTTTTTGCAGTTGTTCGCAGTTGGCCGCAGTGATGACACAGTTCACATCTTTGCCATAGGTAGTTTCTTGTTTCATTCTGAGTCAACCCTTATTGAATTTTCATGGCCTACAACCTGTGTAACAAGCTGACTAACGCAATGGAAATGTTGCCTCCCATTCTGAAGCTGTATCCACATTTAGCTCAGAGAAGCAAAAGCAGAAAATGTACCAAGTACTATTCCCCTATAATCACACCCACGATGATTGAGCCTTCTCTGCCATCTCAGCCTCCAACTGAGTCCACTGTTTGCCAAAGTCTGGTCTCTATGGACATCAACAACAATCACTCCCTATAAAGTCTCTGCTATGGCCTGTACCGTGAGGGTTTATGTGAAACATTAATATCCTCAGCCGTGTAAGGAAAGGCCCTTATTTGCGGTAGGCCACACTCATACAGTCTCACAACCCCTGTACTCAATAATTTGGAAAAAAAACAATTTTAAGTGCCTACCAAATCTTCTACATAGCATGACACTTCTATCATAACAATTCCTACTGTGGGATATTTTGACCCACTTAGCTGTGCTAGGCTACATCATTTTGCTGCAGTGGTGCAAGAAACAGCAAAATGGCTGCGCTGACTCCTGTGCACGCCAAGATCTCTAAACTGCATTTTTGCAACAACCAGAAAATGGCTGCACCACACTGCCACACACATTTCAGGTGGGGTGGAACAGAGTACTCACTGCAAGAATGTGCCAGTGTGCTCTGCAACATTTAACATGGAGTGAAGTGAAAGAGGCAGCATTACTTTGCTGAAAACCCAAAATGCCTCTTTAAAATTACATTTTTTCAACCTTAAAAGTGCTGCTTGGTGCTAAATTCATCAATTTCACATGAACCATTGTGATTAAAAAGTCCCTGCAATGCCCAGGATTATCCATTGTGTCTCAGAGGAACTGGGCCTATTTGAATGACAGCTCCTGTCAAAACTATCTTTGAGAAATCAACCAGGGGCTTTGTTTTCATTTTTCACGGGAAACACATCTATTTTCTTTGCAAAAGTATCAAGAATCAGCTGTTCAGAGAAAGGCTCTGTGTAAATGTATCCATGCTGCAAAGCAACTCCAGCACTCAAGAAAAGAACTATAGCTGCAGAAAGTGTGTGTTTGCTGGAGATGAAAAGCGAATTTAAAGAAATAGTAAAATGTGCTTTTTCTGATTAAAGAGATAAAATTACCTATTTAAAAGTAAATTGTTGGGTAGAGGCCTGCTTAGTTAGAAATATAACATGATTTGTTGCTGGGAAAAGTACATCTATAAACTGTTCTGATTCCATAGGTTTAAGTCAATATAGATATAAAAACTCATAGGCTAAATTGGCAAACTATATAAAAAACCTGCTCTGGCAGTTGCTAGCCTTGAGAAAGGGTGATACCTCTTAAACTTCTGGCACAGGAAAGCGCTAATTGCTAGCTTGGAGGACTTTGGATGCACCAGGACAAAGGGACTTCCCAAGCTTATCAGACATTTGTCTTTGCTCCAGGCTGGGACAATAGCAGGCTGAGAATCTCCCATGTCAAGTGTGAGGGGCAATAAAAACTTCAATTAAGAGAGAGGCCCCTTATCCTGCTTAAATGGAATTGACAGCTGCTTGCAGTTGGAGGAAACAAAAAAAACTGATCAAGTGACATTTGGTTTTAAAGGTTATTCTGTAACTGAACTTTAAAAAACATTTAACTTTGCAGCAAGAATTAGGAAAAATATGAAAATTTGGTAGTTCTAAATCAAATTTTATGCTATTTCTTTGAAAACTTAGTAGAACTCATTACTGCATAAGGAACAGAAGTTATACAAAATGACAAACCACAGGGAAAGTATTGCTGTTGCGAACATAACATTTTGTACACATATGCCAGGGGTAAAAGTGCATCTGTGTACAACATGAGGGAATTTTAAGCCAAATCTTTCATGGGTAAAATTGCCAAAATGTAGCAGAATGACGCACAAAATATGTAACCTGTGTATCTGATTTCCTCAGAGGTTATAACTGCATAAACATGACATCCTTTTTCTGTGATCCAATCAGCTGTGGGCAAGGCGGAAACTATGCTCTGGCCCAATCCTAGCATTATGGGTGTGGGTAGTAAGCCTGCTCCTGCCATATACTGTTGTGATGTCATCTGGCATGATAAATAAGGGCACCTGACAGCGCACAGGGAACACACTGATTCCTGACTTTCTTCCTGAATTCCTGCGTGGCGCCCTTTTCCTGATTTCTTCATCCTGTTTGATCCTGATTCCAGATTCGTATTGCAAAGCCAAAGCCTATGCATTGCTGAACCCCAATCTGAGGCCTCAAATTCTAAAAAAAATCCCAAAAACCCAAGGGAAGCATCCTGATCCAGCCTGGCTTTCTGCTACTAGATACATGACTGCCCCAGACTCGCCATCCCACTGATCTGTAATCTCCAGTAACCAGAAGTGCCAGTTCAGTGCAGTTCGGTGACCAGAACGGCCCAGCTGATCCTGTTCCGCCATATTTGCCCAGCTTTCCTTGGTTAGACCCGATCCGTGTGATGACCAGAAACCTTAACGGTCCAAAATCCTAAAATAAAGTAGACTGTAAGTATTAATAGGAATCATAGAAAACCATAGCATACCTTGCCTTGCCTTGTCCTATCCCAAATGCTAAACCATTCTATCCTTACCTTAATAATGTGTAAGATTGTCAGAATCCTTATTGCAATCCTGTCTTCATTTATCTTGCTAAGCGCCATTTCTTTAGTCATTTTTATCTTGTGTAAATCCTAACCTCTCAATCCTATTTCGAGTGGTCGGGCTGGTTCCGCCAGGGCAGGCACTGGAGATCTGGGGTTGAAGTCATGAATCAACTCCGGAGCTTACTGTGTCCCTCTTTGGTATTCAAGTCTGCATGCTCTAGTCTAGAGTAAAACTATAGTAAATATTTTCTTGTCCAAACTGAGTTTTTTTTCTGTTTTCACCACCCAATTTTTCAAAAAACGCCTCTCATTCTACATTGCATATCTCCCTCAATTTAATGGCTCAAAATCAGTGTATTTCACCTGTTTTCATTAAAAACCGTTTGGTCAATTTTAGGCGGGAATCAACATTTTTGCAAAGTTTTAAACGTGTGATTTTTAATCTAAATTATTTTCATCCTTCCATTCAAATTCAAATTGTTTACTTTTGCTCAAACTATTACTTATGACTGCTAGTGTCTTTCCAATGTTGCTCCCATAGAAATGTGTACTGATTTAGGGATTTGTGCACATTTTCTGTGTTTTATACAGCCATTTCCGAAATGTCATTTTAAACCGTAGGGTTTCTAATCCATTTTTCTCTCTGGATTGGGGAGGGAAGGTTGGATTCAAATTCTGTTTTCCATTCCTCATTCCTGATTACCTGCTGCTTCCTTAGATCTATTTAGAATTGCTTATTTGTGGGTTGAGGAACATTGCAGGGGGAAATCCTAACTTAAGTGCTATCTTTCCAAACAAGCCAAAAGTGTTCCATTCTCTGGTGTTTTTCATCTGTGTTGCTAAAGAGTGAATTTAAGTGCATTACATACCTTCTTATCTTGTATTGTCCCCACATTGGTGATTGCTGCTCCCTATAAAAAGTATATGTTTGATTTGAATTTTAAATAAATACATAAATAAATATTACCTTTACCAACCAGCCTGATTCCTGGTCCATCGTGACCCAGGGTATTCAAAAAGGGGTGTGATATGAGTGGTGTATCACTGAAAATATAACCTATATATATAATAAAATAAGCATTTGGTTGTGCACTTCATACTAGGCTGAGACAAGGGTGTATCGCCTGATTGAAATACTTAACACTACCTTTCATGACGTACATGCTAATGCAATTACGTTGGTCCTGGATACTCTCATTAAACTGTGCCGCATGATTTGTTGTAACCAAATAGATCAATGTAAATTGCTGGAGACTATTGCACAGACCACTACAAAACCAGTTATGTGCAGGGAACATCTTACCAGCAGGCAAAGCAATGACTTAATTCTCACTGAGACAGAGTGACAGATCACCTTTAACTCTCAACTAGACCATGCTCTAACACCAGATACTCCTCCTGGATTTGTACCACCGATGTCTAATACTGTCAGGAGCAAATCCAAGAACTGGCTGATCCTGATCAATCTGAGATTCAATTCTACAATTCCCAAGCCAAAGAACAAAGAAGCAAGAGGGAAAGAAATTAGAGGTAAAACAAGGATTCAAAGTGCTGAAAAATAAAAAAATGTAAATCAACATAATATTACATTACTAAGCAGAATCCTCACAAGAATACTATTTGCATCCTCATTGAAAATGCAACAGCTTTTGATCTGATTATATCTGGCGAAGGGAGTAGTCCTGCAAAGCGACCAAAAAGAAAGAGAAAAAGACAGAAAACAGTGAACCCTGATGCATGGACAAGGAAAGATTTGAAGCAGGCAGCTATTGCAGTGGCCGATGAAAGAGAGGATACACCAGCAGAGGCTCAAGACTTAATGATACTAGACATGACCAGCAAATCAATCGCCAGTGATCGATCAGAGGACAAATCAGTTCCTGAGTCACACTGTGGGCTATATGAGGGTAGGAAATGTTTGTAGACCCGCTATTACATCTCACATTTGAATGACCTACGAAACACCAATAGTGTGTCAAGGAATTTGAAGAGAAGTAACATTCCATCTAGTTCTTTTAATGTCTGTGTGATTTTTGCCCAATCTACAATCAAACACTTAAATCATTCACACATGCTATCGCTTTTAGGAGAGCATAATTGCCTGAGATCCATTAACACCAAAAGCAGTGATTATATAGAATTTGTTGAAGTCAGTGGAGTCAGTTGCAGAGTTAAGCTACAGTTGTTGGATAAGGACTACTGGTCGCAGACAGTCTCTTTTCACTGTTTTTTGGTGAAGAGGAGGAGTGGGATTCAAATACCGCTTTGTAGAGCAGAGCACCACGGAGTCCGCTGTAGAGTGAAGCTGTAGTGGTTGCAGGAGGACTTCTGGTCGCTGACAGTCTGTTTTCACTGTTCTTGGTGACGTGGAGGAGCAGGCTTCAAATACCGGTTTGCAGAGCAGTGTGCCACGCATTCAGCTGCAGAGTCAAGCGGCAGTTGTTGGCAGTGGCAGACTGTGGACTGCGGCTTTGGAAAAAATCCCTGAAACAGATCCAAAATTGGAACAGTGCTGCTTGGTGTGTAGTGGGAGTACTTGGCATTGCAGCTGTTCTATCGGCTACAGCAGAACATCGCTGGAAACCGGTAAGGTAATTCGACTCATTGTGGGGATACATAAATAATACCTTTAGACTTTCTGAAGTTGTAGTTCCCCATAGAGCTGCAAACCGCTAAATACGGTGTCTATAACTCAGAACTTCCCAGACCCTGCCCTTCCTCACGTCTGCTACAGTTTTGTGTGTTTAAATCAAAAGAGGCTTTCAATGGTAAACCATTTGAGAAGCGGAGCAATGATTGATGATTTAAGGGCTCTGAAAGTAGACTGTGTATGCCCATAGCGGCAACCTGCTTGCTTTCCACCGTTGATAGAGTAGCTGAAAGTACTCGATTGGTACAAGCCCAAGTAAATGGTACAATTCAGTGGGGCCAGGATAACTTGTTGAAAACAAACCATGTAATGGTGGATGGCGAAGTATTAGGTATCTCTCCACATGAAGTGACTGCAATGGACACTATGATGGAGGGGGGTTATACGCCACCCTTAGGTCAATATGTGAGAGCAAACTTTCTTTCTGGTTTAGAGTGGACTCTTACAGCCACAACTATGAAAAAGAAAATCCAGGACTATTTCCCCAAAAGGAGAAGCCGCAGTCAGGGGGACACAGTTTCGCACACCTCTTAATGTACCTATACATACACTAACCTATTTTCTACCTCATTTGTATTATTCATGTGTACTCCCTGTAAAATGCACGATATATGGCACAACAAGCTACAGGGCCTTCTCTCCTCTCTCCTGCAGCACTGCATGCCCAGCCCCCACCTTTCTCCCCCCTCTGGCCAGGCTGAGATATAAAGCCTTGGTTTTACCGATGATGTGATGCTATGATTATAACCTCTCACCCTCCCCCTGAGCCAGCACTAGGTGTTCACCCTCCTGGGCCGCCAAACTCCTCTTATCGCACCACCTTTTGATGTAATGGCCATGTGCCCTCTGACTGGATAGTATACCAGTTTACCCCGACCCTGACTGACCATATATTTATTCTTGTACTAACATACAATAAAGATGTTGCTACGCTAGATCTAACGGAGGAAAAAGATAGATGTATCCTTGGAACGTGCCCCCTGATAAGCCTCCTGAAGCCGGGAAAGCTGCTCACCTATTGTTCACCATGTGTTTAATATTCTTTAGAATAATGAACGACTCACACCTAGAGCTATGTGTTATGTCTCCTGTGATGTTAGAATAACGGTTCGTAGGATTCCTATGGCATTATGAATTACGTCTAACAAAGAATGAGTGTGTGAGGCAAATGTTAGCATAGTCAAAGATGTATCAATCAACCATCAACTGACCAAAGATCCACCCTGATGAGTTCAGCTGACCTGCAGGCATAGAACTGGCACCACGTAGACCTCCGCCAATCCTGGAGCACCGGACATATGGAGTACATAGTAGCTAGTCTTCACCACCCAATCCCCACAATTTATGTGCCCCCTATAGCTTACATCATCTATGATGCAACTTTGTAATAAATGAAAATGTGCATGTATAGAAGTGGTATATCAACGACACAATACTGGTATAGTTAGCACTGTAAGTACATAACACACACACACCAGCAAAAAGTACAAGGGAGGGGGACGAGAATTTAACATGGGTGTGGAAACACCACTGGCCCATATTTGTCAGAGCCTACCAGGTTATGCGGAGAGAATAACTAAATACCATGACCAGTGGATCACAGAATTTAAAGGAGAAGGGCTACCACAAGTATGGCCCCAGGGAGGATCATTTGATAAAAACATACTGGATATGGTGGCCACATGCCTATTTGTAAAATATAAAGGAAAACACTTACAGAATAGAATGGAGATATTAGACCTATGGAGGTTATTTGAAAAGGTGCCTCCAATAAAAAGGAAAGAGCAAATAAAGGAACAGATTGCATCTCCCCTGGCAATAGAGAATAACGGAAAGGAGGGCAAGAGAAGGAAGGGCCAGTAGAGGTTGTACGAATATACCCCCTCTTAAACAAACCAGTGCCAGCTGAGGGATACAGTGACCTGGTGTATGTGTCAAAACCCACCTCCCCAACCCCACCACGTCCCACAGCACACCCCCACCATATGAGTGCCCAAGAGCTAGTGGACAAGTGAGTACCCCGGCAATAGATATTGAAAAATTCACAGAAGAATTAGACTCAAGGTTATCGTTAGCCCGCAGTGAACTGTCCAGGTGAAGAGATATGTGCGAACAGAGTGGATCAGGTACTTCCAGGGTCGATCAGACACAGAGATCACGGACACCCGACAGATCCATAGAAGAAGGGTGGAAGAAGGGGAGATATTATTTCTAATAAACGATGAACAACAAGGATAATAGTTAGAGCAACACACTTCTGAGGGAGAAACAATGGGAGAGGGCATGGCATCGGGTGGAGCGGAAGAACTGTGTTGTAACATAGAGGAAGAGGAGTTAGAAGGGAGGAGGATAGGGATTGCAGCAGGAGGAGCACAGGTGAGGTTAGACAACACCTCTGGGGCGGGCAATGGAAGAAGAATGGAATGGAAGACTAAGAAGCAGAGTGGGGAGGATGGCCGTATTGGGAAAAAGAGGGACAAAGGTGAGTACGGGAAAGGGACAAAAGGAAGGTTGCAGCTGCCACTGATACACAGTGGAGGAGGGAGACCAAATTACAAACCATGGCACAGACGGATAAAGCAAATTTATTAAAACTGTTACCCCCACTTTCAGGAGGTGCAAGTAAATGGATATATGCATTCAAAAAGAACACTGCAGGGGTTCCTTTGGCAGTAGGTGACGTTAAGGGCTTGCTGGTGTCCGCAGTGGGTGATCAAGCTGATCGGGTTTGGCCGAAAGCAGGCTTCCCAGGAATAACATTAGTTTGTGATCGCCATGATGGCTCTTCCTTTAACACAGTAAGAGCAAGCATATGGGACGCATTAAGAGGCACATTCACAGATACATTTGACTTACAGTCAGTAATGCAATGCACAATGAATGATGAAGAAGATGCAATGGCCTTCATTTTACGGGTGCAAGAGATGTGCAGACCGTAGACGGGCATGGCCTGGGACAGTCAACCTCCCTGTTCTACTTTATAATAAAAAGAGAGCTTCCGAAGGAAGTTCAGAAAGCGCTCAATAAAATAGCTGGGATTGAAGCCAAAGGCTGGCCCGAGATACAAAGCATCACAGTACACCATTGCAAAAGGATCAAAGAAAGGGAGAAAGAGATAGCACAGAAAAGACTGGCAGACGAGGCAAAATTGATTCAGACGAAACTAGTGAAGGTCACGGCAGCTGTAGCCGCACTCTCCACAGAAAGAGAACGAGAGGAGAAGGGAGGGTCAACGGTAATACAAGCTAGAATGGCAGCTAATAGGGCAGGAAATGGACAGGAGCAGTGGAACGGTGAGGAACAATAGGGAGGGCCACAGTGGCAAGTAAGGAGAACCCGCGGAGGAAGAGGTGGGTACAGAGGTCAAAGAGGGGGTGGTCCAGGGTATGGAGGGTATGGCGGGTACGGGGGTCCAGGTACAAGGGGAGGACAAGGGAATTGTTGGAATTGTGGGAGGTGGGGACATTTTTCAAGGGAGTGTTCACGAGGAGAGGAATTCACTGATGGGCCCATAGGTCAGCGCTCACCCTGTGGAACTTGTAAGACAAGATAGCTGCACCATGTGAGGAATGGGGGTGCAGGATTCATATACTCCAGCGCGACTCAATAATGAGGACTCAGTAAGTTGGCAAAGGGAAGTCTGTTTAATGACAAGTACATCAAACAGAGAAACAAATGGAAATCAGCAGCATTGCGATCACCTGTCTCGCTCCGACTTCCTCGAACTTCAGTTGAACAGCAACTTTCATGCATAAAACTTATCATCATTGACGTCTAACTCTACAAAACTCGTCATGCAATATAATTGGTTAGGAAAGGTAACTTAAGTGTAGGTGCTATATCTGTATATGGTAACAGAGCATGCAGATTGGATAACTCTTATCGGGTGGGCGTCTACGTCCAACCCTCTACATCACGCGTGATAGACGTCACTATAACTACGACGTCCCATTGGTTCTACAATCTATAGGACCCTAGATAACTTGGTCCATTTTGATAGGGCAAGTTACACCCCTAGACATAAATCCCCATTTTAATTAGCAGCATGCAGAGTGGAAACCCAGATGCCTGGTGACCCAAGTTTCACCCTGCCTCCCTTCCATCAATCAGTATCTTAGGCCTATGTGTCAATTAGTTGGCTGGGTATGGCCTCAGAACTGTAGCCCTTTATCAGGAAAAGTTATGGCATCCTCGGATTCTGGATGACATCAGGCAATGATACCTCTTCGCGCCTGGCTGGTCACGTGTCTTTTCACCATGATTCCGCTTCAGTTTCCAGCTTTTATTGTATTTAATTCTGCTTCGGCCCTGCCACCTGCCTGGGCCCCTCTTATCTTGACTTTCACGGGCGAGCTGGTATGCTCCAGAGTTTGATTCTTGCGAGTTGACGCTCTCCTCCCTTTCTCTGAATGACCTTGATTTCCCAGGCATGAGCACCTCTCTGTTGAGTTTCGATTCCGTTCTTCCTCTCTGTTCTGGCTGGGTTGTGAAACTGGGCCTGTTAGGCCTCGGGCAGCCTGGGCACATTTCTGCTTTACAAAATTGAGTCACACTTGTGGTAGATATATATTTGGCGCATGCCGCTTCTATCATTCTACTAAGCATAGCAAGCAGTATCGTTTTCTTAGCTTCTTGCGTTCCAAGCCTATTTACACACGTTTGACTGGTTGGTTACTTTCATCCTGTCTTGTAACATGTTTATGGGTATGGCCAAGAGAAGAGAGTGCCCGCAGAGTTTGTTTTCCGCCCTATAGCACGCCCAGAAATAATGCCAGGAACAGTGATGTCCTTAGATTTGCATGCAGTACAGGTGTCCGTGCAAAGAATAGCAGTCATAGGAATGGACATACATGGGTGTGAGTGGCGAACAGTATTGTGCATTAATGGTAATATTGCACTGCGAGATTTGTCCAATGAGGACCTTTTTACTGATTCAGACAGTGATAAGGAGATAGTGATGGAGATTGCGATCCCCTGCGATATCATGATACAAACAACACAAGTACCAGTACAGCCAATGGCAGTGGTAGGGGCGCCACCTTCCTTTTTCAATGATGATATGCAACTGGTGCCACATGAACTGTGGACCACAGGCCCACATGATGTGGGTCTGCTGCACGAGCTGACACCAGTAAAAATAAAACTCAAACCAGGGGCATTGCTGCCCATGTAAACCAATACCCCCTGTCCCGAGAAGCAGAAGAAGGGATACAAGAAACAATACATGCACTGCTGGTGCAAGGGATAATAGTGCCCTCAAATTCACCATGTAATACTTGCATCTTCCCCATCAAGAAAGCAAAGGGTGGGGCATGGAGGATGATCCAGGAACTATGCCCCTTTAATGACGACATACAAAAAGAATTTCCATTAGTCCCAAATCCTGCATCAATTGTGTGTAGTATACCAAAACATGCATCAGGTTTTACAGTGGTGGACCTAAAGAACACATTCCTCTCGGTCCCACTGGACCCCGAGTCCTAATATTTGACAGCATTCACCCTAGGAGGGTAAAGATATGAGCATTGCAGATTACCTCAGGGATACTGTGAGAGCCCAAGTATATTCAACAGAATTCTACATGAAGATCTGGGGAATATTGTCACAAAGAGCACGATCATTCAATATGTGGATGACCTCCTGATTTGCGGGAAAGATGAAGATGAGTGCAGAAAAGGCTCTATTACGCTTTTGACATTGTTGGCACATAAAGGTTACAAGGTGGATAAGGAGACATTACAATACTGTCAGGAAGAAGTGCTGTACCTGGGTCAATTGATATCAAAGGATGGTAAAAGAATCATACCAGACAGGGTGGCTGCAGTACGCGCTGTAAGTGAGCCTAAGACAGTGAAGTAAATGCAGAAATTTCTTGGCATGTGCAATTACTGCCGGGCCTGGATCTCAGAATATGCAGGACACACAAAACCATTACTGCAGCGACTTAAAGAAGCACAGAGGGAAAACACAGAAATACAATGGACAGCAGACATGCATGATGCATTCAGCACATTAGAAGAACTGATCTCAACAGCACAAGTACTCACAAAACAAAACCAGATTATGAAAGCGAGTTGTACTTATTTTCACATTGTAATGGAACACTCATGACAGCAGTGCTAACACAAAAAACATCTTTGGGTCACAAGCTTCTGGCGTATTACAGTGGCACGCTAGATGCAGTAATGACACAACACTTCGCTTGAGAGCAGTCTCTCGCAGCCGCAGCATTCGCAATAGAGAAAAGTGCAACAATTGTGATGGGATGTTCTGTGACACTGTTTGTGGAACATTCACTTTTCGCAATATTAGAAAGATCAAAGAGCACACTGACAACTCAAAGAGCCACAGCCTACGAGATTATCCTATCCAGCTATAACATACACATAGTGAGATGTAAAACAGTAAACCCTGCAACATTTATCACAGAAGCGTGCACTGTGGAAGACATGTGAACACATGATTATGCTACACATAGAGGAGAAGATGGCGAGACACCCACACCAAGCGAAAATGCACTATCCGAAGGAGAAATATACTTTATAGATGGGTCAGCATCAATAAATTCAGAGACAGGAGAGAAACATGTGGGGGTGGCTGTTGTGCGACTAGAGGAAGATGAATATGAAGTACTCGTCCAACAAAGCTTACCTGCCCATTACTCAGCACAAGCAGCAGAGTTAGTAGCACTCATCAAAGCACTACATGCAGCGAAGGGATGCACGGTAACCATATATACTGACTCTGCATGCATGACAACCACAGTACATGGGGGATTGGCTAGATGGGGGAGGAGAGGATTCCACAGAGCAGACGGATCCCCAGTGCAGCACGCGCAGCAACTAAAAGAATTGACAGAGGCATTAAAGGACCCTACAGTTGTGGCCATAGTGAAATGCCAGGCCCATACATACAACAATGATGTCATCTCTTTAGGAAATGCGGCAGCGGATGCTGCCACAAAATAGGCATCATATTTAGCCAAGGAAAAAGCAGCTTAGTACATATTGCCGAAACATGTGGTAGAAGATCGACCTGATGGGTATAATTCACTGCCCATTTTGCAGATATTAGAATAACAACAAGGAGCGACTGTTGAGGAAAAGGAGTTGGAGGAGAAAAGAGGGTGTAGCCAGTCATCAACTGATCTAATTTGGCATCAAAACAATACAGGTAAAGTAGTATTGCCCCATAAGCTACTAGAAATAGCGTTCCAACAGCTTCACTTCCCGTCTCACAATGCCAAACAACACATTGCAGCAAAGATGCAGAAAAATTGGTTTGCCCCAGGGTTGCAGGAACAGATATCAAAACTGGCCATGGAATGTACAACATGTCAAATATATAATTCAGGGATGACACTCAGAACACTACGAGGAACACTGCCCAAACCAACTGGCCCATTCGGGGAGTTGCATATAGATTACGCCGACATGGGCGAATGATGCAATGGATCCCACTACATGATAGTGGTGGTTTGACCTTTCTCAAGATGGGTAGAGGCAGGACCCTGTGCCCACCCAGATCTTAAATGTGCTGCAAAATTCCTAGTGCGGGAAGTGTTTCCCCACTGGGGAATCTGCGACGTAACACGCTCAGATAACGGGACACATTTTGTCAATGATCTGTTCAAAGAAGTAACAGCAGTGTTGGGAATAACACATAAATTGTGCACAATTTATCATCCACAATTGAACGGCATGGTTGAGAAAATAAATGGCCTCCTGAAGGGGAGATTGTTGAAATTGTGTTTCACGCTAAAGAAAAACTGGGTGTACTTCCTACCCCTGGCCTTGTTTGAACTGAGAAATCAACCAAGCAAGGACCACCATTTGTCACCCCATGAGATTGTGATGGGAAGACGCATGCACACAGCCCACTCCCCACTCCGTAGATGCTTGGATGCCCACAGGAGTGCAACAGTATTAGGGGAAGAATTCCATGATTACTTGACTAAGCTCACTAAAGCAGCCCGTATGATTGCCAGCCAGCTAGCACCCCCGTTCACACAGGAAGCAACAAGTGACACAATAACACCAGCAGCAGACAGTCCAACTGGTCAGCTAATGCCAGGGGAGATGGTGTATGTGAGAAGTTTCGTACGTCGGTGGAACTCTCCAAGATTTCATGGCCCATATGAAGTAGTATATTGCACACCCACTGCCGTAAAGGTGAAGGGGCTGAGATACTGGATACATTTGAGAGACATACAAAAAGCTTTTGAAAGTGTAACACAAGAAACAGAAACGGGAATGGCAGAAGGGGAAACACAAACTTAATAAAATAAAGGTGTAGATTGAGAGGCACACACATGTCAGAAAGAAGAAATACTAAATGAAGGAGTCGAATGATGTATAAAAGAACGTTAATGAAACAAAGAAAAATTCCTCTCCTTCTCTCTCTCTCTTTCTTTCTAACTCTTTCAATCTCACAGTTGTAAGTAATAGTATGCTAATGATAATTGAAGAGAAAAAAAACTAAATGATAATAATGAGAAAATGAAATAAACAAAAATATATTTGTGAAAAGAGTAATGTATATGAGTTGCTTAATACACTTTTATGTCTCATTATGTAGGAGAAACCATGGCAATGGAGGAGCACCCCGATGTAAACAGCATTAGAATAGATAGAAACGGAAATAGTAACTTTGACTTGCATAGATACAGTTACGAATGCGGTCTGTTTATGTGTGTGGTGATATTTTTCTCAATGATGTTTGGACTAGTAGTATATTGGGCGGTAGCGTTTATACCAATTGATATAAATGAGGGGTGAGGGAATGGGACAAGTATGATAACACAGGAGACTCACCTTATATGGATGGGTGTAAACTAATATGGGTACACGGGACACACCATGGTGGCACATGGCATACAAATAGCACAAGTGATGCACAGGTATCAGTCCGCCCCACTGCCCCATACAATGCATCTGAATACAACATTTTACAAATTGAATGACCCAAGTTCTTCAGAATTACCCTGGTTATACAATGACACCACCACAACTGTGACACCACCATCTGAAACTACCATAGGCAATCCTTCCCCCACAAGTGGAGTGCAAGAAAATGCCGAGACAGCCGAGAGGTGTATTGCCTTGTCCAATGAATGGGAAAAGGGGGTGCAGGGGGAACCCCTTTAATACAGCATGATGCAGATAAAGGAAGAGTACATCCCAAAGGTAATAGAAGAAAAAGAAGGTAGGCGGGAGGAGGAAGTATGACAAATATTCTAGGTTGGGATTAGACACAATAGAAGATCCCAACACCCACACCAATCCAATAAGTGGTATGGAGACATTAGTTCCACTGCAAAGCAAACAACTAACGAGAACTGTTATGTGTGCTCTCTTATCCCCCACGCTTCTGGTACCCCCACGGGGCTCCTGCTTCAAGACTCACCTATTGCAGATGCCCAGTGTCTCCTTCATCTCACCTTGTGCAGAATAAAGAACACCTTCCAGGCACACACAGTCTCTTTTGAAATGCCACAGAACGAAAAAACGTGCTATTCAAGACCCAAAGGGGTGGTGTGCCTGAAGGAACCATTTTTAGTGATTAAAGGGCTATTGTATTCGGACAATAAATGGCAAAACAAACAAATTACATGCAAGGCAGAAGCGCTATGAGGGCTGGCAGCGGAAAAGTTGCAGTGGATCGAGAAAACATGCGCTCCGGTATGGATTCCACACATCACAAAGCTCACTTGGGTAACAGCTTTGGAAAAGCCCTTTAAACTGCAAAAAGAAATTACCTACGAACTGTGCTTTCTCTGAGATGGAAAAAAAACATGGGCACAAATAAGAACTGTAACAAAACGCTCATCATCCCAGACATGAAGAAATGGACAGCTAGATTAATAGATACTTACTGGGTTTGCGGTAAACAGGCATACTTGCACCTCCCACAGTCATGGAGGGGCACGTGTTCTCTGGCAACACTGCATTCCGCCCTGATGGTGGTCCTTGAGAGTCATATTGAAGAGGGGAAGGGGCTGCCGGCCGTCCAAGAACCAGAGGCTCCACAACCAACCGATGAGGCTCCAGTGTATACCCTATCTGCTGAGAACATGCAAAGCCCAGTATCCAGAAAAAGAAGGTCGTCCAATTACATATCTAAGGCATCCACAGAACTCTTGGCACAAATTCCAGACAGGTTCTGGTTGTTCAATTCCTCTGAAACATTTCCCTCGTCCCAAGTATTCAGGCAAGTACCGATGCAAAATGGCTCCAAATTACACGCTGGGAGCTAGTCCAACTGGCCAACGACACAGAAGAAGGATTCAACATGATCAAGGTGGAGTTAAGGGCCCTACGGCTAATGACAATGCAGAACAGGTATGTCCTAGACCCGTTGACTGCCATGGGTGGAGGTGTTTGCAGAAAAACTGGGAGCACATGTTGCACTTTCGTACTTTCTGCAGACGCAGATAATGGAATGGAACTCTGTCTCACTTTATTGCAGCCGTGCACAACCTGGGCGAGCGAATGAAGAAAGAAGGAGGGGTACAGCCAAGCTCATGGTTCGATTACCTTTTTTCATGGGTACCTTCCTGGCTCGGGATGACTGTCAAATTGTTAGTGCCCATCATCATTTTTTGCTCCTGATTTTTTGCGTGTGCCAGCTGGGTCTTCGATGCTGCTCAACCGCAGTACCTAATGGAGGTTGGGTGAACTGCAATATTCGTTACCTAAGTAACGAAAGGGGGGAATGTATGGGAGGAAAGGTCTTTGTGGCCCCCATCCCCGACACATGTGGCTGCAATGCTCATCTGATAGGATGGTACCATACTCCGTTTTGTGACACACTCAGACTCCATTTTGGACATAACTACTTGGCCCTCACCGGCTCAAGTGGCCCGCAGGGCTGCAGCTCTCCCCTCCTGATTGTGCACAGCGAGCAAGATCCTTCCCTTGCCCTCCTCCCCTCAGCGGCCCTGCTGCAGGCATGTTCTCACGGGAGACTAGGCATGAACATGTTACATGACAAACACTGTATCTTTCACCTTCCGCAGTCCGTCATTGACCTACAGATGACCGGGCCGAAGCTGGGGTTGGAGAAAAACACGCTATCACCATAAAACTTGTCCTGTCCCCTCGCAGACCCCACATTTATGACACATGCTGTGGATAACCCCCAAGCCTGTTCCCCATTTGAAGTGCCAGACACGTATGCTAAGCCTGTGTGCCACCCTGTTTCACCCATGCAGCTAATCCCTTTGAATGGACTATAAATTCACTTCTGTTGTAGTATGCCATGAGGTTGATTGAATATAATGAAATAAGGCAACCCTCACCCATCCCCGACTGCACACAGAGCAGCCATGAATTGTATGTTTACCCCTCTCACCGCCGAGTAAGTAGTATTGGTTGTTACAAACTACACAAAGCAATGTGTAATATCAATATATAATCAATGAATTTCTAAATATGTACAATTTTCAACATATTCAAGTAGTATCTCAGTATGTATGGTTTATTATGATGTATGGCAATTGTATATAGAGTGTCTTTTGTATAATTTGTATAACCCCGCAAGCATTGAAATCATATACCCCATATTGCAAGTAAAGAGTTCCACACCTCTTTATGTACCTATACATACACTAACCTATTTTCTATCTCATTTGTATTATTCATGTGTACTCCCTGCAAAATGCACGATATATGGCACAACAAGCAACAGGGCCTTCTATCCTCTCTCCTGCAGCACCGCGTGCCCAGCCTCCACCTTTCTCCCCCCTCTGGCCAGGCTGAGATACAAAGCCTTGGTTTTACTGACGATGTGATGCTATGATTGTAACCCCGCACCCTCCCCCTGAGCCAGCACTAGGTGTTCACCCTCCTGGGCCCCCAGACTCCTCTCATCCCACCACCTTTTGATGTAACGGCCGTGTGCCCTCTGACTGGTAATATCCCAGTTTACCCCGACCCTGACTGACCACGGTGGCCATATATTTATTCTTGTACTAACATACTATAAAGATGTCCCCCCGCTAGATCTAACAGAGGAAAAAGATAGATGTATCCCTGCAACTTGCCCTGTGATAAGCCTCCTGAACCTGTGAAAGCTGCTCACCTATTGCTCACCCTGTGTATAATATTCTTTAGAATAATGAACGACTCACACCCAGAGCTATGTGTTATGTCTCCTGTGATGTTAGAATAACGGTTCGTAGGATTCCCATGGCATTATGAATTATGTCTAACAAAGAATGAGTGTGTGAGGCCACAAGTGCAAATGTTAGCATAGTCAAAGATGTATCAATCAACCAACAACTGACCAAAGCTCCACCCTGATGAGTTCAGCTGACGTGCAGGCATTGCGCTGGCACCACGTGGCCCTCCGCCAATCCTGGAGCACCGGACATATGGAGTACATAGTACCTAGTCTTCACCACCCAATCCCCACAACTTATGTGCCGCCTATAGCTTACATCATCTATGATGCAACTTTGTAATAAATAAGAATATTTGCTGATGTTTTGGCAGAGCGGTCTCAGAGTTTGAAGAGTTCTCTGCTTGCCCTATATTGGTGTAGATAAACTTTTACTTTTTGACTTCACCCGCACTTGGTCTTGGTCTCATTCCCAGTTGGGGTGTGTCCATTGTTCACTCTCACTGGGGAGTTCTAAATGCTTTATTGGGGGACGCTCACTTTCACAACTCAAAAGGGAAGTACAGATGCACTCAGGGATATTAATGGAACTAACAAAGGTCGGAACTTATGACTCCTCGCTGGTGGGACTTACGAATGTGTTAAATACTATAGTTACTTCAAATATCCAGGAGTTAAAGTTGGTCACAAATTCGAATGCATGTGAGTTAGAGAACATGAAGGACAAGGTGGTGGATCTGTATATAACATTGGAAAAACAGTCGATAAGCTGTACTGATCTGAATTCCATTAGGCCGAATCAGTTTGAGCAAATGGCTGCTGGGGCAGATATTTCCCCAGATATGTCCTCAATTACGATCTTTGATGATACCCCCTTGTCCGACTCTATTTTGGAGGAGTTCATGAAGTTCGCCCAAGTGATAGAAAATGAGGACCAATTGACGGGTGGGCAGAATGTTAAGGAACCAGAAAGTCTGCAGGTGAATAAGAGCAATAAAAGGCAGTGCTCTGAACAAAAATTATTGAGAACAAGGTGAAAACAACTATAAGAAACAAACAAGTGTCTAAGTCCTAAGAGGAATTACAGCCCAAGCGTGAAAATCAAAAAGGCAAAAGAATTAGAAATACTGTCACCATGAGTTTTGGGCAAGCTCTTTTGAACCCTACCCCACAGGTGGAAGAATCCAGAAGCAGACATAAGAAGTGCAAAAATAAAGCCAAAAAAAGAAGTCTGTCTGTGCAAAATAAAAAGAGTCTGCCTATACTGAGAGGGAGGGTGATGGTGGAAAGAGCTTATTATCCATGGTGGAGGGAGCATTGGAAAGTACTCCCTTAGTGAATAAAATAAGTGTAGGCACAGAGGTGGCGTTAGCAGTGGTAAAAGATTGTACCCTGAAAATACAAAACTCAGAAGCCCCCAGAAAAGTGATCAAACTAGCCTTGATATTTCTAAGGAAAAATCCACACTCCCAGTAAGTGACACAGCAACAGGAGATTCGTTCGGACTCAGCCCCAGTAATAAAGTGGGAAACCAGTCTAATTTAAAGGAGTCCTTGGGGTCCCAATCCTTCCATCCTTATGCCATGCCAAGATTGTGGCTGAAATATATGAAGCAAAAGATGGCTAAGTGAGCTTTGAATCAGAGTACAATTTTGTCCATTTTTAAAACAATTCCATATCTATACCTCCTATCAAGTGAAGACATTGAATTTGTCTGCTTCCCCGATAGAAAGGATGTATTATCGGTGGAAATAGGCCTAAATTCTAAACTAGCGGCTGAGGCTATTCTGGCTGTTAGGCACAACTTACGTTGTATTGACTATGAAGTACTAACTGATTGTCCAATAAAGTATCTGGTGTCTACTAAAGAAAGATCATATAGGAAGTTAAATATCTCTATGGAGTGTATTGAATCTACATCTAATCCTTATAAACTAAACAATCCAACAAAGGGGGACCAGCCTCAGAATGAGACTAAGACTAAGGTCTGGTCCATGTTGCCAGAAATATTAAGCCAGATCTTTGAGAAATTGGGTGTTGTTCATGATTCTCTCTAACTATGGGAGTATGGAAATGTATAAGTTGGAACACTCGTGGTCCAAACTCTTTTAGAACAAAAGCCATAGAGAGTCTCATCTTTTGTGAAAAGGACTTGATCTTACTGCAAGAAACACTGATGATTGACAATTTTCAAATAGATGGATTCACTAGCTCGCACCAACCTGCAACTATAAAGAAAGGTGGCCGTCCAGCGGGCGGTTTGACAATAGTCGTTAGAAATTCCTCTGCTTCAAATATGGAAATTATTTCATTTAGGGTGAAGGGTTTGCAAGCCATTATGCTAAACATTCCTTCGAAGGCAGGAGAGAAATGGGTGGCAGTGTTTAATATCTACTGGAATGCTGCATGAAGTTAACCATTTGAAATTCTTCTGGCAGGAGATTTAAATGCCCAATATATAGCAGTGTAGGGGTGCAGTTACATGCCTCTGCAGGAAATCCCTCCCCCCTACCGGCTGTATGTTGGAAGCCTGAGATTGTGCCATTCTTGATACCAGCAGTTGTGAGCATGCAACTGCGAATATTCAAAAGAAGGTACTCACTGAGAAAACCCTATCAAATGTATCCCAGAAAAGACAACAATCTGCGGGAGGAATATTGAAAAGAGCAAGAAGATGAGCTGGTGATGTCACAAAAGACAGACGTGATGACCCGAGAATATTGGCTGAAGAGAATGCATTGATCTTACAGAAACTGACGAAGAAAAGAATCGAGTAAACTTTCATGTGTGAAAAGTAGATTGCATGTGTGCGAAGCACTGCAGAAAATGCAAGCCGTTCAATAGCTGTACAGATGCTGTAATGCAAGTAGATTAAGTAATCTTAGAAGCTGGCTATGAGTAGTGAATAGACTGCGGGCAAAGCCGCCATTGTATAGAAAGTGGATAAGCTAAGTGAACAACAGTCAAAATGTACGCCCATAGGTTATTTTTAAATTCCTAATTTTTGCTGTCAGCTTACATGGCTCGCCAAGCCCTGCTTTATCAACAATGTAATGTTGCGTCTCAGAGCTTGCTTTTGCCTCACAATGAGGACATCCTATACTTTCCCGCTACCCAATGAAAGCTCCTGGTCAGTACTATGGGAGCCCAGGGGGGCAAAGTGGTTTCTCATGGAGTAAGCACAGTCATATAAATACTGTAATCAACAATCAACTGACCATTCTGCTCCCTCGTATAACCATTCAGCAACATGATGATTCAAAGCCAAAATGTTTCTATGTGTCCAACAAATTCTATTTTTCCCCTTGATGACAACTGTTGAACCTAATTGTAGAAGGGAGGGCTTCAGGCATCTGTCAGCGTATCTTCAGGCTCAATATAGTTTGATCATTTAGTGCAGCCTTCACTATATTAAAAGATGTGATGTTAATAAAACCATTAGGTGATACAAAGAAGTAATCATTTCGAGAGCTCTTTGTGCCTACCCCTCAGGTCACACCACCAGGGATGTAACACTGCCATTTAACATTATCAAATCATTGATGGCCATGACATGTAACCAGTCATTACCATAGCTATTGCCATATGGTTGCATTAGATGAGATGCAGGGAAGCTGTTGTTCCTAATTAATGGATTTAAGTTTGTATCTCCAGCTACCCCTCAATATGCATTTAAGCCTCCACCGATTAGGCTGATAATTGTATTAAAACAATGTGATGCTGTTGTAACGGCCCTGTTTGCATAGGTCATAATACTATTTGTAGCGCCTCCACCATGTGGGTCATACACATTGATTAATCAATGTCCATGAGTGCTATTGATATGTATGCAGACTGCCAATGCATGCAGACAGGTGAAAATAGAAACCTCTTGTGCAGTGAGGTGATTGCATATTATTAAGAAAAGACTGCTTGAGGGTCTGCCTGTTGGCCACACATCATCTGATCATGAAAGATGAGCCCCACAGGAATGTCCTACATTTTATAATGGTCCATTTTATGGACAATAACTCCTTCTCTTCAATCTGGGTGAACATAGCCCCTAGACCTATATTGCTTGCATCAGTAGAATTATTGTCTTTCTCCCCATTTTAAAGTTCTGTGGGGGAGGGCATGTTCCTGAGAAATGTCTTTATACTTTCCAATTCCGATGCACACTGTACAGTCCACTCAAACAGCTGCTAATTTTTTAACAACAATCTCATGTGAATTGTTTCATCAGCAATATTTCTTATAAACTTTGCATACAATTCTGCCATTACAAGAAACAATCATATTTGCTCCTTGCAACTTGGGTCAGCTACATTATTTATGTTATCTGCCAACTTCTTTTTGACATTCACTCCACTGGCAGATACTGTGTGGCCAAGGTATTCAATTGTCTCTTGGTTGAATTTGCAATTCTCTTGGCTCAGTGTAAGACCCCTTTCAGTCAACGTGGCCATGACCTTTTTCAATCTGTTATCAGGTATGCTTTGGTCTGGACCAAAGACCAGAACATCATCTTGAAAGCAACTCACTCGTCTTCATCTCGAAAAATGTGATGCATGATCCTCTGAAACACTGATGCTGCTGACACCAGACCAAATGGCATACTTATAAATTGAAAGATACCTTCAGGAGTGAAGGAAGTGGTTAATTGTTGGGAATCGTTATATAACCTTATCTGATGTGGGATCCAGTGATGAAAACACTTGTGACTACAGCTGCCAAGACAGTGGCAATCTGAGGAGCTGCAAACCGAATTAAAGAAAGAAATGATAAACAGTTTAAAACACATAGGCTGGAGTTGCAAGCTCTCAGAAACCTGTAATTCCAGTTGCCAGCAATGAAACTCCTCCTAGGAAGGGAGATACAACCTAAATCCAGGACACTTAGGTGCGAAGTACCAGCAGGAAAAACTTTGAATGGGATAGGACAATGACAGTTCACATGCTCATCAGACATTCGTCTTTGCTCCAGGCTGGGACAATAGCAGTCCTGGGACACTCACCTGTCAAGGATGAAGGGCAATAAAACCTTCAATTAGAGAGAGGCCCCCCCATCCTGCTTGGAAGAAACTGCCAGTTGGTGTTAGCTGGGGAAAAAAATGACAGACAATGACTCCCATTTGTCTTAAGACTATTTTATAAATAACTTTAAAAAGACCTATATTTCAGCTGTCAAAATTGGTAAAAATGTGGAATTTTTATAGCGTAAAAATGGAATTGTGGGCTGTGTTTGAAAACTTGGTAGAATGTCATGACACACTCTGGACAGAAATAGTGACATGTGTTTTATTATCAGAAAAGCATCCAGGTTGGAAATGTCAAATTGTGTACATACATTCCCTGGGGATAATTCACATCTGTGTATAAAATTGGGGAATTGTGGGCCAAATCTTTAATGTGTAAAATTACAAAAATGTGTCAGAAAGATGCACAGTCTGGAGGTTTGGACTAATTTGTGCTGCACAAAATATGTAACCTGTGTATCTGATTTACTAAGAGGTGGCAACTGCATAAATATCTGTTTTTAGTAAAATTCGATTTTCATTAAAGGAAATGTGGGAGCTTCTAGATACAGTAAAAATCACCTCATAACCATGACATCACTTTTCTGATATCCAACCAATTGTGAGCAAGGCGGAGACTATGCCTTTGCCCAATCCTATTTTTAGGGGCATGGGTAGTGAATCCTGCCTGTGTCATATTCTGTTATGATGTTATCTGGCATTATAAATAAGGGCCCCTGACTGGCACTCAGGACACACACTGATTCCAGGTTCCTACGCCGGTGTCATGTTCCTGTCTGTTCCTGTCTTCATCTTGCATCTATCCATCTAAACTCCAGATCCCAACCACAAGGCCTAGCAATTGCTGATCCTGCTTCAGCTAGGCCTCAATTCTAAAATAATCCCCATACCCAAGGTAAGCGCTGTGGTGTTTTGGGGAAGCATCCTGAATGTACCTGGCTTGCAGCCACTCACTGCATGCTGCTGCTATCCTGATGCCCTATAGTATCCAGTGACCAGACCTCCCAGTCCAGAAGAACTATTGTTTGGTATCCAGTCCCTGCCCAGCTGACTCCGCCCCGCTGAGTTTGTCCGGCTGCCATGTGTTGTGGGATGTTTTAACCCACTAGTCCACTCCCTGCAACATTCCTGTGCGCTGCTTGCATCAGGAACATCAGAATGGCCACCGGAAAGCATTATGCACACTAAAAATCACCCAGAAGTGCGCAGGAAAATCTGGAGAATAGGCTGCCAATCCACTTTTGCCTATGTCAGTGGTAACACAGGAGACCACTGCCAAAGCCTATCATTTGGCTACCCACAAAGTCAAAGGAAACTACTGGAAAAAGTAATGCTGCATTGCAAAGAGAAACACAGAGCTGTTTGAAAATCTGTTTTTCTTGGCTGTTAAATTTGCAAAAATCATGGTTCACAAACCACACAAAAGATCCAACCTCCTTGTTGGGTGTTAAACATCATTCTACTTCAAGAATCCCCATAACTACAATGTCAGCAAAAGTAAATTTATCAGAAGAAAATCCACATTTAAAGATGCTTGCTTGGAAAATATGTTGAAAATGGGCGCAATACCGCTTTAGCCTCTGTCAGAAGCTGGTGATCTCTAAACCTGTCATGTTAAACTTGTGTCTAAAAATCTAAGTGTGGGGAAAGAAGAGACTTCCAATCAAAGGCAATATAGGTTGCCACTACTTAATGTTCATGTTGGAAAAGACTGAAATTGAAGATATGTTTGCTTATTTGTAAAATTGTAACTTTAAATTTCACAAAGAACAATTTCACTATTTACTGTAAGGTACCCTGATTCAGCTAAACTTCAAAGAGGTTTTGCCCCACTGAGAACACACCACCCTTTTCCTTCCCACCAAAAGGAGAGGATCTCTCATTTGGATGATAATGAGAAGAGGAGGAGACTTGATCTGCTGCTCTGGTAAAGAGACAATGGGTTTCTTGAACTGAAAGAAAATGCTAATTTAGGGCGTTAGCAGAAACCAGCCAAGGCAGGAACAAGCTCATGTTACTCTCTGACTCAGCCAAGCCTTGGAGGCGGGCCAGACTGAAAATGTGGATTTGAAAATGAAGTAACTGTATGTTTGAGAAAAAGACTTATGGCAAATTGTGCTGAACTGGTACAAATATGGAATTAAGAGGTTATTAAAATGAAAAGGGCGCTCACAGTTTAAAACTAATCTGCAATCTGTGCGATGTTCAGAGATTGAACCACATAAATGTTAAGATTGTAGCAATTGTGATAATGTTAGGAATATGAAAATGTACACGAATATACTCAGATGTTATGTGCATATATGTAAGAAAAATTAGACAAATCCGACAATGGGTAACCAACCAAAAGCGCAAAAAACTGTCATTTGTGAAACAAAACTCATAGGAAGAGGAGACTTTGACAGAAATGTATTATTAACAAGTTGGGGATATTGGAAATATGTTTTTTATGCAAAATAGATTTTCTGGGTAAAAACAAATGGAAGGGTTTTTCTCTGGACCATAAACACAGTGTCAATCTGACACATCATGACACACTGTTCCCTTCTCAAATCAGGGGAGAGGAAATTCTCTGACCTATCAGATTCTTAGAGGGTTGGGCATAGTATAATCAGCCTACCCACCCCCTTGAAAAACACATAAATAGGGACTGCTGAGGACAGACACACACATTCACTCATCAACTGATCCATTGGCGAAGCACCCTGCAGGAAGAATCCAGAACTATCCAGACTCCAGAACTATCCAGACTCCAGAACCCTGAAGCAAGGGCCCAATCCAAAAAGCTGAACCCTTCTCAGCGGGCCTTTGAAATCTTGCAACTTGATTTTAACCCCTAAACTTCCACGGGGCCTAACCAATTCAACAGCTTGGCCGTGCTGTTTTGGCTGCTTCTGGCTAAGAACCCTTGCTAGAACCGCAAGATCCAGATCAGTAGAGCAGAGCTGTACCCAGAACCAACCCATCAGATCCAGTCCAAGAGGCCGTGCAACTAGAGTGCCTTGCTGAGAGCAGAACCAAGCACCTGAGACCTGTCCGGTGGCGAGCGAATTCCAGCCAAACCTTTGACCAGATCTTTGACGTGCCCATTCCATTCCAAAGCCATAGTAGTGAGTATTTAGCATAGAACTGTCCATAGCCAATTTCTTAGTATTAAGTAATCCAATCCAACCCATTCCGACAAATCCAGACTGCAATATAGAATCTCTTTTGTCTATCCTGACTCCTTCTCTCATCCATATAATTCTGTGCTAATTGTAGTGATAATCATCTTTGTGCTAATATTTTTGCTGAAGAAAGCAAGTGTCGCAGCGGACAAAGATCAGATAGAGACGCCTCTGGACTGGTGGCTGTACCGTTGGTATCTCGCATCTTCATAGCCTCCCTTAGTGTTAAGAAATCCTTGTTTGTAATCTTCAAAAAGCGCATCTCTCATTTGAAATCTTGACTCTTTTAAGAAAAATCGACCTTTGCTAAAATCTCTGTAACTTTTGAACCGTACATGCTAGGAACGAAATTTAATTGTCATTTTGAAGCTAACATCCTCAGCTTTCAAACTCAGAACCACACTACAATTCCTTATAGTTTTGCTGTAATCGCATTTCTCGCGCGCTGAAAAGTTTGCCGCGATTTGTATTTGGCTGAATTTCACTCCATATATAAATAGCTATTTCTTGCTTTCAACTTCTGAATTTCGTTTTCCATCTGCTAATCATTCAACAATCATTGCTAGTCAATCCAAAGCAACTCTCACTAGTTCTGTATCATATTTAGCGAATTAAAGTCATTTTAGCATTTTTCCCATCACCTCATATTACATTCAAAGGCATTTGATCTGTTTAAAATCATTCCTGTTCTCTAAGCTTGCTGGGGGGAATTGGGATTGAACTTGCATTTGTTGATTGTACATTCCTGAAACCTGTGTGCCCTCATTCCATCTCTTCATACTAAATATTAGGGGGGATTGAGTAACAGGGGGAAAGAGTGATTACATCGTCTTTGATTGAATTCATATCAAGTTTTATTTCTGTGCTGCATTAATTTCATATCATTGCATTTCACTGAACCCACACAAAGTTATTCTTTGCTACCTTATTCTTCTTATTCCTACTCCTAATTGATTAAAGAGATTGTTGATTATTGTAATACTACCCATTGCTGATCATTGTTCATATTCATAGTAGTGTGATATGTAAATATTATTCATAAAAGTGTGATATATAAATATTGTTCAATTCATCAAATAAATCTTTTAACTTGCAAAACAAACCTATTTCTTGGTTCAGTGAGACTGGGGGGATTCAAAGAGAGGGGCATACAATATATAAATTAAGGGTTTCAGCTGGGCATCTCACGCTAGGCATTGACTTAGTTGGAGTGCTGGGTTGAAACCACTTACAGTGTTAGACCAGACCTGTGTGGCGACCAGAACCGCTGACTGTCCAAAACCCAAACTAAAAGTGAACTGTGAGTATCAATAGGAACCATCATAACATAGTAAACCTTGCCTTGCTTTGTTCCATCCCAATATCTAAGTCATGTTATCTTTATTCTGATAATTGTAATATTGTCATAATCATTCTAGCTACCCTGCTTTGATTCCTTGTGCTAGCACCAATTCTTTAATAATTTTGTCATGTGAAATCCTAAACCCTTAGTCCTCCCTCGGGTGATCGAACTGGGTCCGCCAGGGCGGGCGCAGAGGTGCTAGGGTTGATTCCGCGGATCACCTCCAGAGCTTACTGTGTCTCAGGCTGGTAGCCTAGCCTGAATGCCCTAGTGTAGAATAAAACTGTCCTTGTCAAAATTGATTTCTATTCCTTTTTCATGCCTTTATTTTTCCAAAAACGCACCTCATTCTATCTTGCATGACTCACTCAATTTAACAGCCAAAGACCTAATTTTTCGTTCATATTGTACCTCTGATCCATAGCTACACTGCAACCCAACAAATATTTCACCCATTTTTATTTAAAAAGTTTGGTTAATTTCAGGCGGGAATTAACACTTTTACAAAGTTTTACACGTGTTATTTTTACTATCAATTGTTTTAAACCTTCCATTAATTTTCGAATTGTATGCTTTTGCTCAATCTATTGCTTATGATTGCTTGTAACTTTCCAGTGTTGCTCCCGTAGAGAATTGTACTGATTTAGGGATTTTTGCACACATTCATTGTTTATCTGTTTTATCTTTCCCATAATTCAAAAGTGTCTCTATTTTCTGGTGTTTTATCCGTGTCGCTAAAGGGTTAATTTAAGTGCATTGCCTACATTCCTATTGTATTATCATCACATTGGTGATTGCTGCCCCATATATTAAAAAGTTTATGATTTTCTTGAATTTTAAATAAATAAATATTACCTTTACCAACCAGCCTGGTTCCAGGTCCACCGTGACCCGGGGTATTTGAATAACACATGCACTCTATTGCTAAAGGGGACCCGGGTGTATTTGATAGAGATCCATTGTTCAGTAGACATAGCTGATTGAAAACATGTGACTCTTCTATTACTAGGGGTTAGGGGGGATTAACATTTACAGCCCACGCATTTTCAAAATTCCTGAGTTCATACTGCTGTTGGGGCAATGTGCCCAGAACACATGTTCTGTGTGACTAGACTTGCGCCTGGTTGTTTTTGTTTGTATGTCTCTTCTCTGAATGCGTTATGGCAAGGAAAGGGAGGGTTAGTCAGAAGAAAGGCCTGATTCCGCACTACAGCTGGACAAGAATGTATTCAATGAAATGCTTTACCAGGCCTCCTGACAGACACTTGTATCATATTAACACAATCCGGTGTACAACATGATTAACCTTTGTTTCTTCCATTTCTCGTCAAACGAGTATGGCTATATACTTTACACGAGAGACTGGAATTATTTGCATTTCAAGAAGCTCCATCGGTCGCCAAAGACCAGCATAGATTCCAGCATAGGTCATACCCAGGTATCTTCTAGGAAGAAAAAAGCATGAGTGTTGTCATCTCTCCACAAGGAAACCCTGATTGATACACCAGTGGTCAAAAGGCATGCCGATGGACAATTCCTTTTTTTCAGAAGCTTTTGGTGTGGCAGGGACTTTACATTGGCAACATTTTCTCATAATGTCTTTGTGACACCCTGCTGAAGCTCTATCTGCATTTGCTTATCGAGACATCAAACGTTTGGGAGACCTTAGATTGATTTGTCCTTGGACAAAACAAACTTTACGTCATACCCTGTGCATGTGGCTTCCAGAATGCTGAAGGCTACCAGGGCTGAAATAGGTACGCAGGATTGCTGATAGGAGACTCGCAATCTGAAAGAAGCAATAGAACTCGAGGAGGGAGGCATTAACGGTCAAGTAATGCCCCCAGGGTGATAGTTTAACATAGGCTGGGGCATTACCCAACCGGTAATACCCCCCTCCGAGGGTTCTATTTCTATTAGTACCCGGGCACGTTGTATCGGGTAATAGTAGTATTTTTTGGTGTGTAAACCGTTTATAAACTCGAGAAAAAAAATTACAAAATAATGGCCACCATGGTTCGGGGAGAAGGGACTAAGTGTAATTCTTTCTGCCTTTCCATGTTGGCCATTAAAAAGATAGAAAAAAATAAACAAACAAACAAAATGGCCACCATGGAAAAGGGAGAAGGGGCTACACGTAGCCCCTTCTTCCTTTCCATGGTGGCTAATAGCACAGCGGAGATGCGCCAGGAAAAGTACTGTACCTGGCCCAAGTGAGTGACTCAGCAGCACAGTTAAGTGGGGTTGGGGTGTGGAGGGGAGTAGATATGTGGGAAAGGGGGAGGGGCAGGGGATGCAGAGTGCACACTTACCTTAGTTTCTGGCATCGGAAGATGGCGGCCTCCCGCTCCGAAGAAGCTCAGAGTGGGGTCTTTCCCTGTGTGGTAAGGACCCTGTTCCGAGCCTCCTCATTGGCTGGGAGGCTGCCAAACCTCCCCTGACTGGGTACTATTAAAGATTTCACATGCTTCCCTCACATCCACCACACTCACACACATATGGACGATATGTTGTTTACGGCAGTGTCAACAGCAGCGTTATGGCACTTTTTGACCAACCCTGATATAGGCCAGAAATGTATACTGGATCATGCTCCCACCTTTCTCCGTGTGTAACTATTACCCATTACGCAATCAAGGGGTATACCCAAACACTCAATGCACACTTTCTCAAAGACTGTGCGTGCCATGAACAATATAGAAGAGAAGGCCTCTTTGGCAACGATCTGGGATTTTCTCAATGCGGACCCAAAAGGACACATTAAATCTATGGCAACAGTTTGAAAACACATTTCCACACTGCACAAAGCACAACAAAAGGTATAAATAAATGAGTGTGAACAAAGTCATAAAAGAAATAGCTCACTGGCATCCCTCACATGCGCGAAAGCTAGAAGGGACCAACTTCAAGTGGTATTGTTAAAGAAAGTTGAACTGTCACTCTTATATTTCAGAGAATGGTTTTATGATAAATGATAGAAATCTGACAAAATGTTGGCTCTTCTGCTGTGGGAGGCCTCGATGGCCAAGCATGTACATGAAATGGAAGACAAATAAATTCAAACTCGTTCAGAGGGCTTTTCGGAACTAGATAAAGCTCACTTATTTTGCAAGGGCTTGCACATAGGCCATCCCTCATTAGACGTAAACCTATCTGCCTTCCTATGTGTTTTGCCTTTGCCTCAATCATCAAGAGAGACAGCAGGCACTTTAGAAGCAGACACACCTCCACAGGAAATAGACAGCATCATCAAACCACTAAATAATAATAATACAGGACGAGGCCCAGTGGCTTTTCAGGAAATATTTTATAAAGCGTAAGCCTTTTGAACTTATCCTAACCCCTTCCACATTGTTGAACTCATTCAGAAATATGGAAGTAAAATAACACAGTGACAGTGAGTCCAAAATAATTACTATTCCTACACAAGATAATCACCTCACACTATTCAGGTCTACAGACCCATAGCACTGATAAACATGGACGCAAAGATTTTAGCCACATAATTAGATTCTATAAAACGAGATTTCATAGTGATTGGTAGAGTTGAATTTTTATCAGGACGACAGATTTTGGCAATGTCAATAACATCTCCCACTCCTACAGGGTGCATTTGCCCAGAATTTAGGTCTTTTTAGACACTGAAAAAGAGCTCGACCCTGCCAACTGTTTATGACATTGTGAAGGATGGACTTTGCAGATAAACTTCATATTCATGTTCAAATCTAACTTTGCAAATTCCCTTGCAAGTTCAGATAAATGGCAAGTTTTCAGACGCATTTGAAAACTCAAGAGGAATGAAACACGGTTACCATCTTTCACTTTGTCTCAAGCCTGGAACTCTTGGCCACCAGAATTAGGGATCATTTTGAAACACAAGAAATCCCACTTGGGGCAGTAGGAGTGGAAGCCGGCCATGTTTGCAGATGATACATCGTTTCCTCTCGCGAGTGCAGGCCATGCTGTAACCCGTCTGCTTACTGATTTGCACCAATATGACTTCACTGTGGGATTTTAGTTCAACATCCCCAAATCAGAGATACTGAATTTGTGCCTCTCTTCCCAAGAAATGGCTTCTATCAACATTTAAACGGGCACCTAAAACTATCAAATACTTGTGGGTCCATATTACTAAATCCCTGGAACATTTTTATCAAGCAAACAACCGTAAACTGGTTCTTGTAAAATAAATTGGATCTTTCAAAATTGAGAAATCTTCCAGTGTCTTGGATGGAAAGGTTTGAGACCATCAAGATGGCAACCCTTCCACGCCAGCTCTATTATTTCCAGGCCATGCCTTTGCATCCTCCTTCTTTAAAGACTTACAGAATAGGACTTTGTGCTTCATTTGGGATGATAAACCTTAAGGCATGTTGTGGAAATTGTAGAGAAGCCTTAAAAAAATGGTGGCGGATTAGATTCTTCAGATTGTCATAATTATTTCAATATGCTGCAGTTAGTTAGTGGGCACGCATGGATTACACAGTTGTTGATCAATTTTTAAAACAAGTCCTATGGGCGGGTAAGGCATATCGACCAGCCAAAGGATAGGCTTCTAAGGCATTATGCTAAAAATACGAAACACACTAGCTACTAAATTGAGCCTCACATTTTACCCCTCGCCATTGCACAAAAATCTTGGTTTTGCACGTGCAAAGTACTATGTGATTTCATATTTTTTTTCCATCTAGGAAGAACGTATCAATAATTTTTTGGAGGACATTTTACCGCAAATGTATGCAAATGTATGCAAATGTATGCGGTGGGAGACCCACCCCCGAACCCCCCCCCCCGCAGGGCCCTCATCCCCTCTACCTTTATTATTGCCCTAACCCACCTCTGCACATACATTTGTGGTAAAGTATGGTGGAAAAAAATTGACAATTTCTCCCTTGATGGAAAAACATGCAAAGGAATCTTCCGATCCCGCCCGGCAAGGCAGTGCTTTTAGAAAGTGCTGGTACGAAGGATATAGCTTTTCACGCACAGAGTAAAGAAGACTTCACAATGTTGATATGGATAGTATAACCTACCATCAACTAAGAACCTCAGTGCCTCATCCAATCCAGAACTAGCAGCTTGTGTAGCCCATAGTGACTTCGAACAGGTGATTATATCACATAAGGGCCAGAACTGATTAGTCTCCTTACTTTATGCAATTTTACTGGAGGTGGGAGCCTAAGACGCACTGGGGTGCATGAGAAAATGGCATAATTACTAAACAGAATGAGGGCAACTTTGGACAGACATACCCAAATTGCACTCCAGGATAAATGTGAGAGACTTTAACTACAAAACCATGTAAAGCTGGCATAGAAGGCCAAATAAACAGCATAAATGGTCCTCTGGGTTAACATTGCAAATAGTGTAGGGGTTGTGTTGGACTACTGGGTGACGAATTACAAGATTAGTGGCAGTGCCCCCATTTAACCGTTTTTTAAAATAGGTCCTAGCAGCTATTAATTCAATGATGCATTTCCTAGTCCCACATGAGCGACAGTGTTAGTTGACGGGCAGACAATTAAATGGCTTCTCTTCTGTAAATCATGATGATTGGAGGACGATTGCTTTATTAACTTCTGCCATCAAATGGACAATCACTCGAGTATAGAAAGAAGCAGACATTCTGACCTTTCGGCTCTGGACCCAGAAACCTAGAAACACATGGGTGCTGTGTAAATATGTTTGCATGCTGTGAGATCTGCTATTTCGGCCTTTGTTAAAAAAAATGGTTCCTATTCTTCAAAACTTTCTCCAACCACAAAAGCTACGAGGTCTGCACCAGCAGTGATGAACTGATATCCGGTGTTACAATAAATGTGCCATTGATGTGTGTTGGAGTGGTTTGTGTGTACTTGTGTTTTAACTTGTTTTTCAGGTTTAGGGCCTAATTCATGGAACGTTTTGAGCAGAGCAAAGCGACAGTGCACTGCAAAAAACACGTTCCACCAGGCCTAATTCACAGAGCAGTGCAGTGCTTTGTTTTTGAATTAGGCCCATTTAGTGCAGTGCAAAGAGTACTTCTGCAGTGCAAACTGACTTCTGCAAAAAATACACTTTGCACCGCTCTGTGAATTAGGGCCGATGGCATGTGCTTTTTGGCAATGCAAAGTCACTTTGCTTCCCTCTAAACGGTCAATGAATTAGGCACAAAATGTCTTCTTTCTGTATATCTTTGCCTTGAATAACAAAACTCTTTTAAACAAATCTGAAATAAAACAGACCTATGCACACACCCACTTACAAGATGCCTGTGTTTTTTTCTAGGTGTGGTGCTGTGGGAGGGAGAGAGAGAGAGAGAGTGAGCGAGAGAAAGAAAGCAAGATAGATAGAGAGTGAGTGAGCGAGAGAGAGAAAGAAAGAGAGCAAGATAGAGAGAGCAAGGTAGAGAGAGAGAGAGAGAGAGAGAGAGAGAGAGCGAGAGAAAGAAAGCAAGATAGATAGAGAGAGGGAGAGAGAGAGAGAGAAAGAGAGCAAGATAGAGAGAGCAAGTGAGAGAGAGAGAGAGAGAGAGAGAGAGAGATAGGGAGAGAGAGAGAGAGATAGAGAGAGAGGGAGAGAGAGAGAGAGAGAGAACACTTTTTACCGCATATAGGGTCCGATTCAGGGAACTTGTAGCGCGGTGCAAAGTGACTTTGCACTGCCAACAAATATCCTCATTCACAGAGCTTTGCAAAGTGTATTTGACTATGCACTGACTTCGCACTGGTACAAAAATCACACTACACTGCCAAAAATACACTTTGCGCCACTCTGTGAAACAGGGTGTTTGTTGACAGTGCACAAAAAAAATCCATGAATCAGGCCCTTAATGTATACAGCATTTCCAAATAATAAATACTGCTTCTTAGAAATACCTTGTCTGCAGTGACGTACCTCTTGGGTGCAGCACGAGGGACAGTGCACTTGCCCTATTTATCAAGGCAGTTCCTCATCAATGTGCTTGAGTGGCAGCAGGCTCCTCCGACTGCGGAATGCATTCTATCCACTTAGTGAGTGGGTGCGGTTCAAGGGCTTGTCTGAATTAGATTAGCGCATTCCATAAATAGCATTACTCTAAACTGCTGGTCAGACAAATGCAACATCCGCCATTTATCGGAGCATGCCACGCGCAGGCAGCAAGTGTGGCAAAGGCAGCGCGAGCAAGTCATAGTATGCTCGTCCTTTTTGCATAGACTTGCGTAAGGGCCTGGCACTTAAGGGGTTCTGCGCAAGTAAAATAGCGCAGCTGGCAAATCGACAGCCTTTAGCGTCGTTGTTACGGTAATCCGACCTTCCGCAAAGGAGAACGATCACCATGAAGGAATTACCATCGGTGATCGATACATTGAGCCTTGTAGCCATCTTAACAGTCCACTTTGCGTTTGGACATTCCTACGTATTGACCAGGCATTACTTGATTACAGATAAACATATCAAAGATACATAACGCTTGGAATGTCTGCCCTAATGGTTAAACTAAAATTATGTTAGCGTAAAACAAAACCAACACTGTTGGAACTTTAAGTCGCTCTCCAAAATAACAGGTACAACAGTTACATCAGTACATGTCGTTACAACCTAAACAAACAGCAACACCACAATGCACTCAAAAAACAAACAACATCGACATTTAAAGATATAGAAATAATGTACGCCTTGAACCCGCAGCTGTCTCCTGCCACTAACTCTCTCTCAAGGGCTGAGAAGCGCCCTGGAACCGCCTCGACGCTGTCAAGCACCAAGAACCTCTTCAGCACCAGGTACATTGTGTTTCTGCCCTTCAAGGAATGGCTCCTCCTTACCACCTAGGTTCACACACCCTTTGCTACTCACCCAACCTGAGACCCACTGATCTTCTCCCCACTGTCTTCTCCCATGCGAGCAATTGCCCACCCTCCTCTGTTAGCTCCCTGTTCCTTTTTGCTCTGCTTCCCGCCCTTTGTTCTTCCCCCCTATGATTGTAAAGCACTCTGTTGCTTCCCGAAGCTTGGTCACTGCTCAATGAATACAGTGCTCAATAAATACCCTAATGATAATAATAATAATAATAATAATAATAATAATAATAATAATAATAATAATAATAATAATAATAATAATAATAATAATAAATGGCCGGCATAGTGTGTCGAACCTTGGACAAACTTCAAGAGACAGAGAGTTTCTAGATGATCTAAGAGGTGGGAGAAAGCAGGAATGGATGTATCCCCACACCTGGTGTTCAGGTCGCCAAAAACAACAAATGGACCTGACAGGATTGGAAACTGCACTACAAAATCATGCTTCAAAGAATATTTTGCGGCAGTACATCAGAGCACAACTATTATACCTAAACAACCAATGCGGCCTCCTACCACCACTCAAACATCCTTCATCCACCCCAAGCTAATATCCATCAGCACCTTCCATCAGCCCACAGCCTGGCCCTGTTGAACGCTCCTCCAACCTCCAGCCCCAGCTACACATGCGTACGATCTCCTCGCCCCTATTCTAAGGTGCATAATCTTAGACATATGCACAGAAATGTCCAATGGCCCCTTCCTGCTTGACCTTGTTGCAGACCTCAACCAACCTCAAATGCTACTTCTTAGTCAAGACCTTGTAAGAGAAAGACATAAACAGAGGTCCAGGTTGTGAATGCGGAGTACATTCCAGGGCTTGCTAACATGGTAACAGAGACGAACTCCAGATATTTAGTAGACTACAGTGACAGGAAGTTGCACATGGGAGTTTTTCTTCATCGCTGGTCTGGAAGCGCTGGGGGCTATTCAGTAGGGATCTGGTTGCTTCACGGCTGAACATCCAGCTTCCAAGTTTCAACAATTGGGAGCCGGACCTAGTATCATTGGTGTCTGATGCCTTCCTTTAGCCTTCACTATTGTGAGTGAATGACCAATTTCCCCCATTCATTCCCTTGGAGAAGATTCGGCAGGAGCAAGGAGAGGTGGTCCTGATAGCCCACTATATCGATGACTGAAGCCTGGTTTCCAGTTATTCTAGAATGTTCTTCTGATTTTCTGATCTGTTTCCCACCTGAGCCTCTTCTGAGGTATTGGGAGCAGGATCTGCATCCGTTAATTATTTGTGGAGTTCTAATGTTAGCAGCTTGGAGGATTTCAGGTCATGTTGGAGAATCTCAGGTCTTCTGAGGTACGCTGCCAGCCTTATCACAGATGGCTGGGCTTCTCCTACATTCAGACGCTATGCAAATACTTGGGCAATGTGGTCATGCTGGTGTATGGAATGGGAAGTTTATTCAGTTTCAGCCCTTCTACCTTCTGTTCTGAATTTTTTAGCAGAGTTTACGGATCAAGGGAAGCCATCTTGGATTGTGAACGTGTTCCGGTCAGTGAGATCTGCAAAATAGGAAGTAGTGTATGACCGGTCAGTGGGGGAACATCCTCTTGTATGCTGAATGCTGAAAGGCCTCTGCCTAACGGTTCTGCCCCAGGCTCATTATACAGTCTTGTGGGTCATCAATTTACTATTGGAATTATTTAGATCTTGGCCCTAGAAATCTGGTCTCTCGCTTATGTCACTGTTCAGCAAGCTGAGTCAATTGCTGTGTCTGATTTTATGTTAGAGCATTTCTGACGTCTTGGTTTTGGACCTGGTTGGCAGAGTACATTCTACAGATGGAGTGGTAGTTTATATCACCCGATGCACCAAGTGCAATTCTCGGCTCATCTTGTATACATCCTTTCGTGAGTATCATAAACTTTGCATGGTGCATTGTCTGAAAGCCTATGAGGATGTCAGACTCTGGTTACCCTTAATGTAGGGAGCTCCAGACACAAAAAAACTACTCCCTGGTTTATGTATGCTCCTCTAGACTTTTATATCGATGATTTGAGAGAGTTTGGTGCTCCAAGTACAGCGATGAAGACAGAGTTTTGATGAAGGAGTGTCGTTTAAGATACCACTCTGATATTAAAGCAGCCAAAACTGTTAATTTCTCCACCAGGATTTCACAAGCTCTGAACAAGCCTAAAGAGCAGTTTCTAGCAGTGAGAGAGCTTTCTTCTCCTGGTACGATTTCATCCAAACTGTGCCCCTCACAAACTCTGTGCAATGGTCTCTCGCACTTCTTCAGGACATCAGGAGTTATATTGTGATGCAGAATGAGTCGACGCTTGTGCCCTCTTCTTTACTTTTACCTGCAGGGCCTCTGGTCATTCAAGCAACTCTTTCGACCTTTGCCCCTGTCACAAATGATCAGATGCTCAAAACTATTCAGCAATTGAAATCCTGGTCTCCTTTGGATCCCATTCCTCTGGAAGTTCTAAAGGATATTAGTCATGAGATTTTGTCTCTAATAACACTAGCAGTCAACTCCTCTCATATGCTTGGGACCATTCCTTCCACTTTAAAACATGACCTTGTAACACCTCTTGTTCCCTCACTTCCACCCAACTCCCACCCTATTTCCCTCCTCAAATTCTTGATGAAGGTAATGATGGCTGCTGTTACACCACAGCTTCGTGCCTTCTTTGAGGAAGCTGCAATTTCACATCCTCATTAATCAGGCTTCTGCCCCCTGATGGGGACGGAGGTCGTATTGATGTCATTAATGGATGACCTGGCTGGAATCAGAGACCAGGATGGGGTGGTATTTCTCATTGTTCTGGACCTCTGTGCGGTGTTTGACACTATTGCCCACACTATTCTGTGTCAGCGCTTCGTGGAGCCAGTATCTCTGGTACAGCACTGGAGTGGCTAAAATCCTTTCTATCAGACCATTGCCAGACTTTGTCCTTGCCCGCGTTCAGGTCGACCACAGGGGCTCTGTCGTGCAGAGTCCCGCAGGGTTCCGCTATATCACTGCTCCTGTTTAATCTCTATCCTCGTCCGCTGGCTGACCTGATACAAAAACACATCTGTCAATGTTATCGATACGCCATTGACACCCAACTCATTCTATAAGTTGATCCCAACCCTAGGGAGGCCACTATATGCTGGTGTGGATGTTTGGCAGATATCGTTGCCTGGATGAGCCAAAATTGTCTCAAGCCCAATGGAAATAAAACTGAAGTTCTGGTGGTTGGCCCCCCGTCAGTTCGATGCCTGTGGACCGATGAATTCTGGCCTCGTTCTCTGGGCAACCTTCCTTCTCCTGTTTATTCAGTAAAAAACCTTGAGGTGAAGATTTTTGCCACTCTCTCCGTTGAAGTTCAGATTAGTAGCAGATATAGCTGTGGCTTTTTTAAACTGATAACTTAAAAAAAAACTATTCCTACTAAGAACCTGAGTCCTGAGAGGGAACATTATGTAAACTAGGAGCTGTTTTTTTTTTAATGATGCCATGAATCCCATAAGTCGTAAAAGGTGCTACTCTCAGCATATCTCCACGTGGCTATGGGCACCATCATGATGTGTTATTTCTGCAATCTTAGCTTAGCTAATTGTGGTCCCAGCAGTCTGCAGTATTATATGAGATGACTATATTCTGGCTTAGCCAAGGTCTCTCCCCATATGTTAGGCACCAAATTCCCTCCCAGGTTCAAATGGGTGATTTCCTCTCCACCAGCTCATTCTCTACCTGTGGTGTCCCTTAGGGCTCTATCCTCTCACCCTGGATTTTCAATATCTACTTGGCCCCTCTAGCCCATTCGATCTCCACCATCTCGCTTAACTTCCAGTGTTAAACAGATGAAACACAGCTCTCCTTCAAGCTGCCTCCTCCTCTTCCTCTCTTATTCTCGACTACCTGTCTGCTATTAAGGCATGGTGCGCTACTAACGGTCTTTGCCTTAATGCCAGTAAGACAGAGATCCTTCTCATTGGGACCCCTTCTCTCTCTTTCCCTCCCTCACTCTGGTCGCCCTCCATGGGCTGCCTCCCCTCACCCTCCTGTGAGGCAAAAAATCGCTGTGTCATCTTCGACTCCTCTCTCTCCATCTCTCCCCACATCACGACAGACCTGGACAAGAAGGTCCACTTTCAGAAGTACCTCCTCAGAGGCATTGTCCCTTTCCTAACCTTCCCCCAGAAATTCAATGTCTCCAGAACTCTGGTTCTCTCCAGGCTGGACTACCGCAACAGCCTCTTCCTCCATCTGCCTAACTCCTCCCATCATCCCCTTCAACTAATCCACAACAGGACAGCAAGACCTATCCTTGGCCTCAAGCCGAGGGACCGCATCTCCCCAGCCCTTAAATCTCTTCACTGGCTCCTGGTTGCTGCGAGGATCAAGTTCAAGACCCTCTGCATCATCCACAAGGCTTTCTAGGGCCTGGGACCCAGGTACATCGAACTCTCACCCTAAATATCTCCCTACTAGAGCCCTTTGGTAGTCTACCTCTAACTATCTGCAGATCAGACGTGTTTCCAAGCAGAGAGGCGTGGCCGATCCCTCTCCTCCACAGGTGCCTCCCTCTGGAATGGCCTCCCTGCCACTCTCAGAGTTGAGCCGGAACTCCTTAAGTTCTGGAAGCTCCTCAAGACCTTCCTTTTCTCTTCTTCCTTCCCCTTTCTCTTCCCCTGCTAATGTGCCCTCTGTCTTAGACCAGCTGCTTGGTTCCTTCAGAGTCTTACAAGACACCAGGCCCTCCTAGTGCAGTCTACCCCTGCACTTGGTCTCCCCTGACTCCCCCCCCTGTCTTCCTGCACTTGCCCTTCAGGCCCATCCACCCCTCCCCCCCCACACTAGTCTGTCTGGGCCTGCATCCTTAGCCCTTCCAGCCCCTTACATCACACCTACTTTGTGGACCCTCTTCCCCTGCACTCTCTGGTCTCCCCTGGCTCTGTCCACCTGGCCTCTCCTGGCACTCACCTTCTCACGTGCCCTTCTACCCTGACATGCACGTCCCCCTCCCTCTTCTCTCCTCTGAACTTCCCGTTACTGCACTTGCATGATCTGAATCTCACAAAGCCTAGTAGGATTGTTACTGTCTGTCTTCCCTGTTCCCCCACCCTCTTGCCTTGTGCACCTCGAAACACCTGTTGTTTAGGCACATTATAAATAATGAATAAATAAATAGATCCCTCCCACTTGACAGTACTGGATGATGGGAGCTGTAGTCCAAAACATCTGGAGAGCCAACACTTGCAGATCTATCTTCCCGATGATTCTACCTGCAGCTGCCTAATGAGCAGTGTCTTATCTGGGCAGCAGAAGGCAGGAGCATTTGGCTCATTCATTTTATCCATCAACCAAGTGTTACTTTTCCAGAGAGTTCAGAGTTGCTGAAGTGGGGCGATCAAGACAAGCAGGGACCTCAAGTTCTCTTGTTTTGTATTCTTTAATTATGTAGCTTGTTTACAGGCTCAATATATTATTGGCCCTACAAGATATTACTAGAGAGTTGTGCTTATCTATTAAAAATGGGATCACTTCCATTTATCCTAATAATGATGTTCTGCCATAACTTAAGTATGCATGTTAGTTTAATATCCTGTATGTGTTGAAAGATTCAGTTGGAGAATTGTGCATCTTAGTATCACTGACAAACAGGCTTATTTTCCTTGACCAATAGAATCCAGCACAGAGTCTCGTACCGCTCCTGCCTTTGTGGTGTAAGGCCTTTCCACTGGTTTCCCTTCATTCTCTGCATATTGAATGACGAGGCACGGGATTCCGGCTGGACCCTGGGGCCCCATGTGTTTTTACTCGCTAGATGGAAAATGGGATTAGATCTTTGCCATGTGCAGGACCAGCCGAAGATGTGTCTCCGCTCATGGGGCCTATTTCACTATGATGGTCGGGGGTCAGTGGCCGAAGTGTACGAAAAGATGTAGTGGAACTATGTTCCCTACGGGCCTGCCCCCCCCCTCCACAAACCCTATCGCCACATCCCCTGTCATGCAAAATACAAACCCCCAAACACATGTGCCTGCTCTTTAAAGGAACGTTCAGTGCAGCGCACGGAAGTGCAAGATTCAACTTCTTCCTGCACTTTTTTTTTTTTTTAAACGTTCTGGAACGGTTATACTTAATTTTAAAAAGTAGAGGAGCGGCGCTCCCAATCGCTCCCACCCACTTCGACCACTGTCCGGGGTTCCCCTTTGGACAGAGTGGAGAAGTGCCTGAGGCACCCGTGGGGTGCATACGTTGTAATGGTAATAAGGGAATACAGCCAGGGGATAATAGATGCTGATTATAAGGAGAAGGCCAGCCAGCAAGAAGCTGAAATACCAAACGTCCACTTAAAAGTTACTGGTCCTTCTTTGTCAGCAAGGGGTTACTGTGGAGAAAACAGAGTAAAAAGGTACCACAGAGGTCCGAGGGTGGTGAACCCATAGGGGCATAAGCAAATTCATCTTGTAAAGTGCAGGCTGCAAAGTCCACATTCAAGGTCACGAATGAAAGATGTATATTACCACCTCATAAGAACATTTCCTGCCAACATGGGGGCATTTGCAAGCCCCCCCCCATGAGGTTTGGGGCCCCTTTCAACCAAAAAGTTTGAAAGGCTCTGATGTCATCTGTGGCTGGGTGTGTCTGTGCACATAGTAGGGTTCTGTAATAGCAGAGGCCATGGAAATATATGATGGCCACCATTACAGCAAATCCCTGCGTGCTCCATCAGCTTTTTGCGCACACGAAAAAGGAGAAAGATTCCGTAGGGATCCCTGCCTCTCAATCATCATCCGGATACTGATGTGGGCGGAGAGACATTTGTAATCGCTGCGCGGAGCAGGAAATGCATGGTGAAGTTTTCCCATTTTGACTCCCGCTCTATGCAGTGAAACTAAACAGAAATTGTGCTGATATGGAAAAATACGCAGAAACATGGTTACTGCATGTTTTCACACATCTGGAGCAGTTTGCACCCTTGTAACAATGAGAGTGTAAATGTACAGGTTTAGACAAATAAATCGTAGAACACCATAGCAGTAAATATGGGCAACAGTTTCAGAGACTGGCCCTCTCAATAGAAAACTTTAAGTTGCAAACCTTTATGATATTCCAATGATTTAACACCAGGTCTCTTGTACAGGAGAGTAATAGGACTTGGATCGGAATGGTGGAGTGAGGTATGGTATAACTTTGAGAAAACATAGTTTTCAGTTATCACCTATATCTGCAGTGTACACGAATTCTTCAGCAGCATCTCTTGGCTCCTTCTCATATAGCATAAGTTCACTGTGACAAATTGGATTCTGCTTTGCAGGACTACAAACCAAAACAGAACACAATCATAAAGGTAAATAAAGGACAGTTAAGAGATATACCTCCTTTGCTTTGTGTGGCAAGGTGGGTCGGGGGAACGCTATGCTCTTTGGAGGGGTGTGAAGGTGAACCAGTAGTGACCCAAACAACACAGAATCACATCCAAAGTAAAGGGACTATCCAGTCAAGGTTCTATGAAGATATATATATATACTTCATCAAACACACCATCTGCAAATAGAACAAATAGAGAATACCCACCCCAGAGTAACAACAGATAAGATGCAATAAGGAGAAAATAGCACTCTCAGCATAGTACCAGGGGTGGTAAGCAAACCACTAGCGACACAAAGAATAACTCTTGGACAAAACCAGGATCAAGTGTCTAAGGGGATGTTCATAATCAAAAGTACCTGGATTCAGTTCTTGGTGGGTTGACAGAGTGAGACCTGGTGTTGAACGTAGATGCGAGGGGATCAAGCTCAGTTTGAGCATGTTACATTGAGTGGACCCAAGCAGCAGGAGGGCGTCAAGTAGGGATAAAGACGGTTGCTCTGTGCAGTCGAAGGGTGCAGGTCAGGGTGGTCCCAGATTGCTTTGTAGTTGGCCAGGCTGAATCAGGCTTTGGCCGCTGGAAGGGGTCAGGGTGTGATGCTCCAGAACTTCTGGTCATGGGGCGATGGTTGTCGAAGTGGTGATCTTGAGTGTGTCGACGTGCAGGTCAAGGAGGCAGCAGTTCAGGGGCTAGGTGGGTCAATCTGTGGTTTGTAACACCCGGTCAGAGTTTGCGTGTGACTCGCCAGTGATTCGGTTCGGGTCCCCGCATCAAGCAGTCGCTTCGGGCCTAGCAGATTTTGAGCTTTAACTAGGACACAATACATTGTTGAGCTGATTTAAAGTGCAAACAAGTTCAAAGTGGTGGAGGATTACAACAACCAGCATCAGAGACTTCCCTCATGTTCCAGGTGCAGTGAACACGGAGTGACCGGTTCGGTGCAATTGAACAGAGAGCCTTGGCTGGTCTGGCCTTCCGGGTTCCGGGAGGCCCACTGAGGGGGACTAGACGACAGGATGGCTCTGTTCAGGATCTGCTCTCCCAGCTCTAGGAGATTGCAGTGCAGAGTGGTAGGTCCTGGTCCACGGCAATGGTCACTCCTGATGTACATTGGGAATGGGTAGGGGGCAGACCCTCCTTCTGCCTTAGACAGCTCCTTCTTCACCGAAGGCTGAGGGCTTTGGAAAGCACAACCTTCCCAAAGTCCAGTCAGTTCTTCAGAGAAAATCTGCAGCCTTAAAAGATCCGAGAGGATCTGAGAGAATCTGAAGAAGGCGTAGGAGACCCCTTCTTTTAGAGGTAAAAGTCCCCAGGTGATTGGACTAAAGCTAGTCTGCCTTGGTGGTCCAATCCCTGCTCTTGAACGGGGGTGGACTGTGCCCTTATGATGTGCTTTGCTCCAGAGGAATGGAGGGGACAGGAAAGGGAGAGAGAGACGTAGGGAAACAAAATGGTGGAAGTCTCCTTCCATTCACCAGAGCCTATCATAATCCTGTCCCCTTCTCTTCCTACTGAGAACAAAGGCCTTTAGAGAATGCAGCACCCTGGTGTGAGGCTACTTCTTTTGAATGGGTGTGCTCCTTTGATGCCCGGACCCAGGGCAGCTTCCTGCTGGGTGGCTGTCTCAGGCAGAGGGTGTTACATGCCCTCCCAAAGAGATCAAACAGGTGGGCCGGGGCTACAATCAGCTGACCAGAATACACATCACCTTCCATAGAAGAGTTGACTCAGGAGCTGACACATGTGTGATAACAATTGGGATGTGGCACTCATGATCATAATTAGTACCATGAACTATGGACTAGGCTGGGAGGATAGGTCAGGGGCAACACATTTGTCTTGGAAGAATGACAATGCATAGTGACACTTAGAAACTGGTCCCCTGTATTAAGCGCATTATAAAAAATATATATAATTAATAAGTATAATGCCTAAACTCAGGCATAGCTTTATTTGAGAGATTGTCCTGCCATCATCATGGGTTATTTATGATTATCGGATTTTTGCTACAGGGGTGCATATTTTACAAGCAATCCCTGAGCGGCAGAGACTTGTCTTTCACTATTGCAGTCAAATGGTCATCTGCGACCTCGGAACCTGCTCGGAGACTCGGGTAGAGCAGGCACTGCAATCAGGATACTGCTGCAGCAGGACACAGGTACACACTATGCTTTTGCCACAGAGTCTATCTGATCAGCAGATTACCCTTTCAGAGATGGAATTACTTGCATCATTTTACCATTTGATACAAATCCCAAAAGCCAGGGCTTTGCACCCTTACCAGCTGGCAATTCTTCAGATTCACCTCCTGTATCATTTTAGAGCTGTTTCCTCCACAGCCAATTCTAGGAAAATCTTTCAGACGGACAATCTGAGCCTTAAAAGGGAGACCATATCAGGCAGCCACTCGGCCTTTCTAGGACTCTCCACAATGTTCATCTCCTCCAGGGGCTTTCTTGCTCAAGCTAAAGACAAAGGCGAGCTTTCTTTAATCACCTTCTTGAATGTCCTTCTCCCATCCTTGGTACAATGTCTCTCCTTAGCTGATCTGGAGTCCCCCTTATGCCTGTGCCATTTCATTAGGTGCTGCAGCTTTAGTCACCATACAGCACGGGTTCTACTTTTAGCAAATCCCACACCCCGTGGGGCTTGTATAACTTTCAAGAATAATTCAAATATCCAGACTCACGTTTTTTTACATTCCCGGTGATTGGGCAACCACCAACATGCAAAGAGTGTTGAGCCATTGGGGTAAATAAAAATCCCGATGTCTCTAGCCCTCACATGCCAACCAAAGCAGTTTGGTTCATGACTACGAGATCTAATCCCCCTCTCGTATTCACCCACAATACCGTTGGTCCCCCCCGCCCCTCTGTTGTTTAGGCTGTTGGTTATAGAATTGAATGTGGTGTACAGACAACCACATGCAGAGAGCTACGGTCGGCCTCTCATTCTATCCCTCTTAGATAGGCGTTAAACCATCTGCTGTCTAGGGACAGGCCCCCACCCCGGCAGGGACAGGGTGTCCTTCCTGAGGGCCAGAATAGCTCACCATCTTGTGTTTCACATTTTTGGACTACTCTACAATAACCACAATCACTTCTTGGTGCCTTCACTTGCAAGCAGACCTTTGTTCCCCAGAGAATCGTTTTTTTTGTGTACCAATATGTTTCTACGGTTTGGGAAGACAGTTGCATTCCCGGCTTTTCAAGCCTAACTAACCCTGTTGTTTTTATTGTGTTGCCCAACCGGCCTTTGGTAGAGCCCCAGGGGAAGAGTAGTTCTCTGTGACACATTCTGTCCATATAAGGCCTACCAGGTCTGCAAATGCCACCATGTCAGCCAATGAATACCTCAGTTGGTAAACGGCGCAAGGGGTTGTCCAATGACTGTGATCCCTATGGCGGGGGCTTCCGTGCTCTCCGGTGAGCGTGAGGAAGGGCTCATTTTCATGCAAAAAAGCTCAGACCACAAAACCTTTTGTAGATGACCTATGCAGTTTTACAGGCATAAAAGTGTGTTCAGTTCATGACGCAGTTGCAGCCCAAGCAGGACGGAGTTAAGGGGGAAACCCACCTGCCAATGCATCATCAGCCAGCCAAGTATGTATTGCCATACCAGGAATTCTCACTTACAGGGCACACTTGTGGCAGCACTTGGCAGAACATTCACTGCTTTGTGTTTCCTCGCTTTTACCGGGCATGCAGCCAAGTCATATTGCAGCACACATGATCTGCAAACGCTTACACGCTGCAAGATTCTGTGCCACTGCCATTTGCTGGCTGAAGTCAGTTGACACACGTTGCTACTTCCGGCATGTATTTGTAATAAGCAATAGCGAGCTGCTGGTTGCAGCTTATAAAAGCTTGCACATGGTTGGAAGAACATTAGGAGATGAGCCGAGGGCAATGGTCCTCATGTAATTAGCGACTGAGAGAAGTCAGGATACACCCGAACAAAGAAACTAGTACCACCTGACGCAAGTGAACCACCTGACTGAGGAGAGCCAATCGCGTCCGTCTATGAAGGTGCCCTATAGAGGCGGGAATAGCGAGAGGACGGTATGGCGGAGGAGAAGCAAAAAGCACGCGTTCTAACGGGGGTCGGCACTGCAGCGCGAGCTTTCCCATAAAACCCAAAGTGCTGCCAAACAAATTGGCCACTGCGTTAAAAGGTCAGCAGAGAGTGGGGGCATTTAATTAAGGTTTTGGAGGAAGCGCTCAGTAGAAATAATTCCATTACCTGGCACTTGATGCAGTGTGGGATTAAAAAGCTACCGAGTGACATTATTCAGGCAGAACCTTCAGAACAGAAAGAAAGCCACGTGCACAGAGGCCATGAACAGACCAGCAGTGGCAGAGAGCAGCTAACCTGCGGAAAAGACACTAGAAGCATGTCTGTAGCGTGTGTGTGTGTGTGAACACGGGTGTGTTATCCTGCACAGGAATGAGACAAAGCCATCGAGCATAGTTTCAGCTTGAAGTGAAATTACTAATTAAACACAACCACCCGAAAACACATTTCACATGACTTCAATAGGTTGTATTCAGGGGAGAAAAGGGTTAATGCAGATTGCTGGAAGGCGCCATTTTGCATGTTAAAGATGCTTCATAACGAATAAAGGAAATGCAGCGATCATTGAGACGTGGAGCCCCTCTAAGTACAAATCTACCAGCATCAACATTGATCTGGAATATGAATGGGATGTGTGCAGCGCTGCGTGCTGCCCAGGGGCAGCCTCAAAGCACTTGAATGCATCTTCTCCGTGTGTCCAGGGCAAATGCTATCAAATATTGATCCCTCACCAGACTCTCTGTACCCCTTTCATATGTCTGTGTTCCACTAGAACACATCTGCAACACTTTTCGTGTACATGTAACATAACTTAACAGGCGTATTTGTAAAGCAAGTTGAAGGGGCATCTTGGCGCTAATAACCGATGTTTATTGTTACCCAACTTAATGGTACTCATTTTATCGACTTCGGAGGAATGAAGGGCTGAGTGGACCTGCTGTGATTCGAACCTGTGACCACGAGGTCAAACACAGGCCCCTGTAGTGGATGCATTAGTCCAGAGAGCCACAGACCCGGCTCATGTACATTTGGTCCTCACTTGTTTCGACTTGTGTGTTATGAGGGTACCACACAAAGATGCGAGAGGCTGAAGACCAGGGGTGGACTGACCCATAGGGAACTCTGGAGATTTCCCTGTAGGCCTCTGCACCCTGGACCTCTTTTGTGTGGTATTTCCAAATGTTCCCATAGGAAAAGGGATGGGCTTGCTGAAAATGTGACATATGGGGCCACTTCGAAAATAATTTCCAGGGCCTGTTTTGATTCCCAGTCGACCCTTGCTGAAGTCCCAGGGACAGGTGTAACACTGCTACAGCACATGGAAAGGTCATAGTGCAACGATTTCTCACATGCCTGAAGATTTCTTTAAAAAAATATCATTGGTTATTTGTCATTCTCACAAGTCCGTATGTGCTTGCTTCTTAACTAGCGGCCTGCAGCAAGACCAGCGGACAGCAGCGGGAACCTGAGCCCAGAGGCCCTGCCGGTGGGGGGTTTAGGGGGCTATAGCCCCAGGTCTTTTGGTTGTAGCCCCGGATAGAATCTCAAGAGCTACAACCAAAAGGCTAGCTAGCCCCCAGTCCCGACAGTTCCGACATCAGAGTAGCCCCGGGTCTTTCTCAGACCTAGCAACACCCCTGCAGCCTCACCTTCACATGCGAACTTAAGTCAACTGCTACTCATATAACGTTTATCGGACAGTGGTATGGCGTGGTGGCACTAGAGGCTTGTCCAAAGTTGATTTGGTGTGTGCAGTCCTGTGTCCCTACACAGGAAGCATTCTGACTGCGCAGATTAGGCACACAATGCTTATATCGAGAAAAAAAACGAATTAAATAATACTGAAGAATAAATATATGGGGGGTAAGGGGTTATAAAGTGTGGGGGTGGTTCGGGTGGGTTTAAAAGCATGGGGAAACAGGGGAAATGGGGTGGCCCCCAATTAAGAAAAAATCAATATTTTTTATTTCTCTGTATTATTTCATTCACTATTTTTCGTTATATTCACATGTAACCCGTAGTTGTGAGATTGTGTGGATGGATCATGTCCTATGTTAATGGAAAATAGCAGGTGTTGCGTGCGAGGGCTAGAGGGGTGCCTTGATCATGGTCTTGAACTAAAGGACAAGTTAAGCAGTACCTGTTCACACATGAAACACTTGTGTATAGGCGCCTTATAACTGGCATATCATATCATATCATGACTGAAGAGATGTGCGCCCATTCATGTGATGCAAGATCTTCACATTAGAGGTGTTTTGAATGAACATGGCCTTAGCTATCTTCTGTTCCGCAAATGCCTGTTAAGCACATGGCTGCCTGCTGAGTATGCGGCCGGATAGTCAGTAAAGCGTTGCCCGTTGAGTGCGATGTGCCCACCACCCTCTCCTGGTGCACGCCTAATCCTTTGCGTTAAATCTAGACCTGAGCTTCCACTGCGGCTCAAATCAATCTCCCTAATATCACAAAGATATGCCGCCTCCTCCCCTTCTCCACTGCAAAGCATCTTAACACGTCCTTTCTCCTCCACACGTTGGGCTACTGAGCCCGCATTCTCTTTGGCCCGCCTAATTTCATTCGAGCTGCACGCTTAGCGGGTTTAAGCCTAATTACACCAGTCTTGCCTTAACACCTCTGCCACGGTTACAGCGAATACCGACGACACCATTTTTGGTCTAGCTGGGCACATACCGAGTCTCTTGCACTCGCACACACTCCTGACCTCCCTCAGCACCCACCCACAGGCCTGACCTCTTGGGTTGCGTACAGGATCCCGCCTGCCCGCCTAATTCCTTATCTTGGCCATATAATGCACACACACATTCTAAACCTCCTAGAATTTCTCATACTCTGGACTGCACCCCCAGAAGGCATTCCCACCACAAGGGCGTTGAGACTATAGTAACGGTGAAAGGCGCATTATAAATGACAATTACGACAACGCCTTTGCTTCACTAAATAAGGTTTCTAACGTTTATGAACATGCTCTCATCAGTCTTCCAAAATGTTCCTCTACCGCTCCCTATCGCCTTAATCTAGGCTGGCTCTCATTCTAATTCCTCCTAGCAGTCTTCATGCAGGGTCTAGTTCCTGCTCATCTAGCTAACACTGTTGCTCGCTACTCACTTTACAGCCTTGGACTTCTAGGCCGCCCTGGCCCCCCGCACGCTTCCGCTCATCCTCTCTTCTAGCTCTCCACCTTTGCAATACACTGCTACCTAACTTCAGAAACTGATTTAACCTTCCAAATTTTAAACAACTCGTAAAGACATGTCTCCTTTCACTGAACTATCTCACTCCACTATTAAACCACTCCTGTGCCTGTGCTGTCTTCCTCTTTCATAGCCTATTATCGTCTAAAGTGCTAGAAATGGAGAAGATGTACTCAGAGGACTCCCCGTTTCCTTGGGCGGTGGGGTAGATTGTCAGAATAGTGTGCACGAGACTGAGGGGTGTTGCTAGATGTTGAATAGTGTGCATGCCCTTCATGTCTGAGGCTGGCTGCTTTGCACCAAAACAAAGTGCATTTTGGGAGCATAAGATTGACCATCAAATTGACAAATGTGTCTGTCATCGCAACGTACACTGGGTACAGTGTTCATTTCATCTCTCAGAATACTCACCATGACAGTACAATGGGTGCAAAGTATGGGACATCGACACAGCTTTGGCCCCTTTCACTATTTGGGCGTGCGCTGTCCTGCTGAGCAAAGGACAGCTTTCAAATGCAGTTTGTAACCAGTTACCTATCGCTCTAACTGCATATCACCTGAAGCATGTGGTTCAGGAGACACAGGGCAGTCAGGGGCAGAAATCTTCCTCAACATGGCGGTTTGGGGCTCGGGTCTCCAAAGGAACACTCCAACAAGACAGGTTTTGCCAGAGCACAGTTCAGACCAAATTCCTCACCTATCCATCTATCTATATTGCAATCTGGCCCTATAATGCCAATGACCTCCTCTATTACCCCATCTGTTTTCCGACTATCACCCATTCTCAATTCAAGATAATACCATCTTAGTATACTCTGACTGTCTTCTTTTATCCTACCACCTACCATATTATCCCATGTATCCTCCATCATTTGAAACTGGGCCCCCTCCCAGCATGACACACCTCCCCCACTCTCATACAGCTAGACTCCCCCATCTTCCGCTAATCTCCATACGTGCATCCATAGTCCTTCCTTCGCCCCATTGCCCCTCGCAACTCTTCTATCCCCACTGGCCCATGTACCACCCACCTAGGTACCCTGCCATCTTGCATTTTCTTTTGTCTGATGTCTTCGTCCCTGGGTAATGACCCTCATCCTTATCATTCTGTCAAATGCTTCGTACTACCTAGACCAGTTCTAAGGTGACTGCTTACATCAGCCAGACTCTGGTGTATTCTGGATGTACATGTAAGAACTTTTGGTGCAAAATAACAGCTTACCTTATATACAAATAAGTATGTTAATAGATAAATAAATAAATAAATAAATCCATGTCCAACAGAAATATGCACAAGGCCCACATATAACTAGAATATGTTATGGAGAGTAGGCATAGAAACAAATGTCCATGCTTTGATTGAAATGCTCTGCAAAGTGCAGTATTCCTTTTTTAGTTCTGGCTCATTTAATTGTGCAGCCACCAATTGCTAACAATTGTTGTGTACATAATGGATGGGAATCGACTGATCTCCAAGCAGTTTCCCCTGTCTGTATGCGTCAACGTGCAAAGTAGAGCGTTTCAAAAGAAGGCAGAAGGAAATCTCGGGGACCAGTCATGATCTCACAACCACGCTTGCTTCTCCAAACTGTTGTGATGTGACTAGGCAAGCAAGCACGACACTGGGAGCTTAGGCAGACCATGCTGTAGCTTCCCTGTTGTGGGAGCTTAGGCAGACCATGCTGTAGCTTCCCTGTTGTGGGATGTATTGACCCACTCTGCTATACTATGCGGCATCACTCTGCTATTTATGGTGCAAGAAACAGCAACAATGGCGGCACAACTTTTGTGCGCGCCAAAACCTCCAAAACCGTGTTCTTCAACACACAAAAAGATCGATGCACAACCTGCCACCCATGGTGCATGTGTGGTGGAATGGAGCACACACTGCAGAAAATGTGCCAGTGTACTCCATGATAAGCAAACAGAGTGCAGAGGGAGAAGCAGCACTTTGCAAATGAAACTCAAAAATGTGCCTGTAAATGACATTTATTTTGTTGCTAAAACTCCAAAAGGCCTGTACATAATACTGTTTCAACACTCAAAATCTTGCTTGGCGCTAAAATTCATTCAATCTAATGAAGCATTGTGAATGTACAAAGTCCTAAAATGTGAAGAGCAAAATATTTTCTCAGAAAAACGAGATTGCCTGTGGATGACAGCTCCTGTCAACATCTGTGTGCAGCACACTGGGCTACCTGTGAATGTCAGCCCCTGGCAGATGGGCTCTCCTGATGAAACTTCAAAGTTATCTAAACTAAAAGTCTGCCGGATTAGCAAACATAAAAGGATTGTTGCTGAAAAGAATACAGATCTCAGTTGTTTTTGATCCCACAGGGTTAAAGCTAAGAAAGTAATTTATCTATGTCTTTTGATGCAACAAGTTTGGTTTCTGCTGGATTTTAAGAAATTAAGAATAAATTAGCCTGGCTGGGCCTGCAAGAAGTGGAAAAACAGGTGTCCCTCAAGGGAAGGGAAATCCTCTCAGCAGAAACTCACTGAAATATGATAATTGTGGGTTAGGCGAGACTTTTGTCTACAACCAGGGAATGAACAATGGCAGATCCCCAGGCCAGGAAATGGACGTGTGAAGAAGTCGTAAACTGCTTCTTGAAGGAATTCCCCAAAGGTGGGGGCTGCTCCTTGACTCCAGGGAGAGACAAAAGGCAGACCATTTCCTGCTAAGAATAATAATGAACAATTTTTAGAGACTCATAACTTGTTATCGAAAGTGGTGAAAAATATAAAAAGGACAGATTTGTTAGTCTAATTTTGGCTTTAAGTTTCAAGAGGCGGTGCAACTGTGTAACATATTCTGGACAGGAATGGCAAAATATATGGTTTTATGTGAACTGATTTAATGCTAGAATTGTTAACCTTACACACACATCTCTATGGTAAACACACACATTTGTGAACATTTGCAGAAAGTTTGGAAAATGTGTTCATGGCGAAATGGACAGAATTCTGCAGAAAGGTGAAACAAGGTCTCACAGCTGCGGGATTTTGATGAACAGATACTACATAAATATGGAATCTTTGTGTGTGATTTTTGTAGAGGTTACCAATGTATAAATAGGTATTTAGGACAAAATTCGATTTTGATAATATTGGCTAGGGGAGGTTTCTAAGGACTGTAAAAGCCAAACCACAAATGTGACATCATCCGTCCTTGATCCAATCACTCAGATGCAAGGTGGAGATGAGGTCCTGATTCAATCCCAGTTCACAGGGGCTAGCTTAGTTAAGCCGGCCCATACACCCATTTTGTGATGTCATTTGAAAGGATAAATAGAGACAGCTGACAACACATAGGGACTCGCTCACTTTTTTCGGATTCCAGCAAAGCACTTTGTTCCAGCATTCAACATCCAGCCTTTAACATCCTTCCAGATCCAGATTGCAAGAATCTTGCCAAGCAGTAGCTGAACCATTTTCAGCAAGGCCTCCATCCTCAAACTTATTCTCAAAACCCAGTGTAGCGCTGTACTGTGGGATGGCATCCTGAACTAGAATCCTGAAACTATCTGGTTTGCTACCATAAGGCTTGCCTGATGAACTCGCTATCCCGATGATTTGAAATACCCAGGAACAAGAAGGGCAGATTCTGTGCAGTCCAGTGAATGGCCTAGCTAATCCAGACCCGTGCCTGAGGTGCTGTCTTTCCTTGATAGACCCAATCCATTGATCAGAACCGTGACTGTCCAAAAACCTTAAATCCCAGTGGATTGTGAGTATTAATAGGACGCTAGAGAACTATTGTATACCTTGCTTATCTTGTTCCACTCTAATCTCTGAACTATCCCTACTTTCATAACCTGTAACAGTGTCAAAACCTGTAGTGCTATTCTCTGCCTCTGAAGTTGGTAAAGCGCTATTTTCATAGTCATTTTTATTGTGTAACTCTGATCCATAAATCCTACTTTGAGTCTTTGCACTTGTGCCGCCGGGGAAGGTGATGGGGATCTATCACTGAAGTCATGAATCAGTCTCAGAGCTTACTGTGTCCCGATTTGGTTGCCTAGCCAAGCACTCTAGCCTTGAGTAAAAGCATAAGCCATATTTTCTGATTCCAAACTGAAGTCCTTGTCCAAATTTGTGTCTTTATTTTCGAAAAACACCTGTCACTAAAACCTCCATTACTCCCTCAATTTTTAAGATAGAAGTGAAATTTCAACTCCCACTTGTACCTAACAGTGCTATCTCTAGAACCAAAAACCGCAGTGCGAAACAGTGCGATTGACCCGTTATATCAAAAATCATATAAGGAAAAGGTTGACACAAATTGACATTTCTAAAAGTTTTACACGTGTGAATTAGCTTTAAATTATTCCCCACTTTGACGTTGAGATCTCAAATGTTTCCTTTTGATTAAATCATAGCTTGCGTTTGCTTTCATCTGTCCAAAGTGGCTCCCGTAGAAATGTATAATAATGTAAGCATTTTTTACCACATTTGGTGTTTTTGCTCAGCCCTTTTCAAAGCCATTCTGCAGTTGAAAAGTCAATTCCGTTTTTCTCTTGTGTTTAAAGGGGTAAGGTGGGAGTGATATTCTGTTTTATCTGTGTTTTTCCTGAGTACCTGCTCTCTTCTCTCCTCACATCTATTTAAATTGCCTATTGGTGGGTTGAGGGGTGTTGCAGGGGGAACCCCTAACCATAGTGCCATCTGTTCCAAACCAACCCAAAAGTATCCTTTTCTGTGCTGCATTGTTTTTGTGCTCATTACTTGATTCCTAGTGCATTAAAGATATTATTCAGTGTTCTGTCACCCCATTGGTGATTGTTGTTACCTATTAAAATATATTGTGATTTAAAGTCTAAATACATAAATAAATACTTACCTTTGCAAACTAGCCTGATTCCTGGTTCAGTGTGACTGGGGGGGGGTGGTGTCTCAGGGGAAGGGGGTGATTTGAGTGGTACATCATTCAGAATATTGAATTTATAGATGAAAATAAATAAGGCTTTCATTTGCGCACTACATGCTGGGCGAGACTTGGGTGTGTGCCAGATTGAAATCACTTACACTACACACCCCTGGCTCCATTCGCCTCCATTGACGACTGTAAAATAGGGCAAAAACCATGTGACATGAGGAGAGTGATGTATTTACTGAGTATTTCAGAATGTGGCCATGAACGTCTTACTGCACATTCATTAATACGGCCATGGTAAACTACAGCATGCCGCAGGGACCATTGCTAATGCATGTTTTTTCCACACACAATAGGTGCATGCATTTCACACAATATGATTTCTTGTCTTTCACAAAACTTGAATGGCCTGTGTTTGCTTTCTAAACCTGCTATGTCTACATCATTGGCAAACACAGTAAGTCTAGTGGGAACCTTTTGTTTGTATCCACCTATTCATTCAGAGGTCTTCAGCTATGAAGTAGAAAACGCATGCAATAAAAGGCAGGCAAAAAACAAGTTAATAGAAATAAATGTTTATATGTTTCATAAAAGTATTACTTTCTCATTCCAACGCATGTACAGGCATATGTATTTCAAGGTTTGGTTGTAGGTGGTGCTTTATTGCCATCTAAAAGCCCAAGCTATAGGTGTTGGGGCACAAATAGGAGGGAGATGAGATGACATGTACTGTTTTAGGCATACTGCATTCCCTTTTGTATGTATTGCCCTCAGCTCCCTGTTGACATTTATCCAAGGATCTGATGGGCGGGCTTTCCCAGTTTCACACCTGACCTGTAGCTCAGCTTAGCGCTCAGTTTACTGCGCCATCTCCTTTCAAACATTGCGGAAATAGGATGCATGGCTATTTCGTCTGACACAGGTCAACGTGCGACAGCTTTGTAATGTGCTCACTTGTGTTAGGGTGTCCGTGTTTGAGTGACTCCCACCCCTGTCAATTCCCCCCGCCGCCCTTGATCATGGCCTGCACAAAGGAGTCGAGGAGCCTAGTGTATTTTGCTTTCTCTTTGTCTGGTAAAGGTTTCCATACGCGCTGGTACTTTGGCCATTTTGGTCTGCTGAATGTTGCCTATGGATTTTGTCTGGCAACATGCTTTTTATTTTCTGAGGAATTGGAATTCTCACAGAAAACGTCCACCGTGCCCTGTGGATACATTCATGCAGGGGTGGACTGCCTGGTGGGAAACTCTGGAGATTTCCCGCTAGATCTCTCCACCCTGGGCCTCTTTTGTGTGGTCTTTCCAAATGTTCCCATAGGAATAGGGTTAGGCTTGCTGAAAATTGTGTAATATGGTGCCATGAACATATTTTTCAGGGCTTCTTTTGGTTCCCAGTCCACACCTGGCTTAATGTTACACAAAACGCCATGGGCAGGGACCAGGCACTCTGACCCTACTTTGGTGGTGATTTAGGCACTATAAAAGCAGAGTAACATAACATCACATAACATAACATGTACTTGCTCACTAAAACACGTTGGGCCTGATTCACAGAATGTTTTCCAATGGGATTGCACCATTATAAAGTGCCTCTGTGAATCAGGCCCTTTGATTTACAAAAACATTTTACAATCCCATTGAAAAACACTTTGGAAATCAGGCCCTTTGGCTAAAGAAACGGCAATCCATCTCCAGCGCACAAGCTCATTACATGATGGGGAGATGCAACACTTGGCATAGCCGTGAGAAATGCTGTAAAAAAGAAGACTGGCGGAGATGGAATCCATCAGTGCAAATGTAACAAACATGGGCAAAGCCAACAGATTTGGCTTTTGTGTAGGCATGGGATAGGCGTGTTGCCAGCACTGTCATTATATGATATTATATGATATGGCATTTATAAGGTGCCTATACACAAGTTTTTCAATGCATGACGAGGCAAGGGAGGGGGAAAGAGAGGGAAGACAGAGACAACGATCTTACTAGGTCAGTTGACATTGAGATTGCGCAAGTGCAGAGGAGGTTGGGAGGGGAAAGTGCAGGGGGTTGGTGGAGGGGGCAGTGCAGTACATAGGATCAACAGTGATAAAAATTAGCATAAATAAAACAATAGGGAAAAAGTGCGGATAGCAAGTGGCAAGTGCAGCGGTAAGTGCAGACATCAAGTTTCAAGAGCTGGTGGGGGCTGCAGGGATACAGAAACAGCCCTCAAGGTCAAGGTTTGCCTGTGAAGCAGTGCAGGTGTGCAGCTGTTGGGTGAGGGACCTGGGTCCAAGAACAGACGGTAGCCAGGTGACCAGTGTGGTTTCAGTCAGAAGTTCAGCAGGGAAGAGGAGGAGAGAAAGCAGAAGCAAAGAGGAACCGGAGATGGTTCTCCTCAAGTTTCAAGGAGACAGGGAGACTGTTCCAGAGAGAGAGATCTACCACCAACTTGTTGCTTCGAGAAGCGACTGACCCTGAGGGAGTTGGAGGCGGATGAGCGAAGAGCTTGAGAGGGAAGATATTTAGGAAGAGAGAGTTAAAGGTATTGAGGTCCCAGGCACAAAATGCCTGGTGGACAATGCAGAGTGTTCTGAACTTAATCCTCACAGCCACTGGGAGCCAATGCAGAGATTTCAGTCATGGAGTGATACGAACATACTACCTGGCGATAAGATGGAAACAGCTGCCACATGGTGACTTGAGTACCTCGACGTATATTGTCAGTGCTTGTTAAATGCCTATACAAGAGCCACAGCTGTTGCCTTTGCAAATATGTGTTTCGACAAGCATAAAAGCAAACTGAAAAACCATCAGCACCATGTGTGTTTTTTAAAAAAACATTGCCCCCACAAATTTCAAAGAAAAACACGTTCACATTTTATCATCACTTTCTCATTTCACGCCATGGCCAGAACACAAGGTTGAAACTTTACAAGCATTGCTCATTGGGGTATTAATATACCATGAAAACGATATGTGCTTGTGTAGGAAGTTTCGATTAGAGGAGTAGAGGCAGCAGATTATTTTTCTTGGCTAGTTTGCTACTTGGCTGAGTTTTGTAGTGGTTAGCCACATGTTCTGGCCTATCTGTTCTTCTGTTACTCTTGTTCTGTATTCATTCGAACTGTTTCGATACCAGTCTTTACTACTGTGGTATTTCCAAAATGCTGTACTGACTGGACAATCATTCAGAAAATGCTCAATACATTGTTTACATTTGTTACTCTAGCCAGGCACAATATGTGTAGATTCATATGCATGTGATATTAGTGTGGTATACAGAAGGAAGTAAACAAATAAATAAATAACTAGTCTGGCCTTATAGTCTGCCTCCCATGTTCTTTAGGCAGCCACCAACCACCATCATACACCCTCACACACCTCTACAGCTAGCTCCGTGCTCAATAAATACCCTATTAATAATAATAATGATAATAATGAAAGACCTACACCTATTTGCCCCCTGCTCGATATCAGCACAAATAAACTCCCACGGACAGCCCATCCTCTCAACACATCCAGACAGTTCGGACATTAGGAGGGCTTACAGGTACCTGCCCCCACGCTCGACAGAAGCAAACGTAATTACTCACAGGCACATCTGCACTTCCCCAAATCCCCCATATTGCTTGGGATTGGCATCCAACCCACTGCCAGGACCTCTCACTCGACTGAACCCTTAGACTATCACTGATGCAGCCCAGCGAGGATGAGGTGACAGGGGACTGCAACCTTTGCCGCTAAAGATGTTTTGGAGTGCAGCTCCCAAGACCTCTCACCGTTGGCTATTCTGTCTAGGGTCATGGGACTTGTACAGGGACGTCATTTCACCAAAATGCCGGGGTAGCGGAAGTGACATCACATGACCCTTGACCCCCTGATGACATCACAGGAAGTGATGTAATTTGACCCCACCCCGAAGTGATATCGCGGGAAGCAATGGAACACAACCTTCACCCGTTGACAAAACAGGAAGTGGCATCGCATAGCATTGTGCACTACGAAAAGTATGGTTACGATATCACTATAATGTGATGTACATTTCATACAAGAATGGATCGCCATATGTATGGTTAAGATCAGTGTGTATAGGCCCATATTGCCAAATAACTGTGAATGCAAGCAGACGTCCATGACCAAATGATACTGATGTGTTATTACATAGCACTTACGCTTACGCGCTTTATATAGAAAAAATATACACCCGATATCACCCAACCTTTGTTGGTACTCATTTATCGAACTCAGAAGGATGAAAGGCTGAGTTCAGGCGTTTAAGAACAGACTAAATCAGTGACTCACCCCCTGAAGTGTGCCTGAAATAAACCTTCAATGTGTCTAGCAATTACTATATAGAATTGCAGAAAGACACATTGGGTCTCATTACGAGGTTGGAGGCAGCCATGGCGCTATTAGCGCCATGGCTGCCTCCAAAACCCTTCCGACTCTGGCCTGGTGAATGGAGCAATTACCGGTCCATCCGAGGTTGGCGGGACTGATAATTCCCCATTCACCAGGGCCATTCCCCTTTCCCATTTGAGCCACCATAGGGCTCAATGGGAAGGGGGAAGGGGGCAATAACGGTACCGTTATTGACCCCGGTACCCCTTTGCGGGTCCCGTCCTTAACGCCTGGAAAAAACAGGCGTTAAGAAAGGACCCGCAAAGGAAACTCGTAGTAGGGCGGTAAGGCATTACCGGCACCGGTGCCCTTACCAGTGCCAGTAATCCCTTACCGCCCACCTCGTAATGAGGCCCATTATTTGGTATTCCTATTCTTTCTTATTTAGGGTCAGTGCTGAAAGTGTGAAAGTGTTAGACTTGTGGCATTCCTGTTCTTATTTTTCTATGGGCCTGAACAAGAAAGCCAGCCACCAGAAGTACAGAGCCACATGGTGCTGGCCACAGCGCAGGAGCTTGCATTACAAAAAAAAAAATCTTTTTTTTTTTTTAAGAGGTCTCAAGGAAGACCACAGGGGTCTCAAGGGAGACCACAGAGGTCGCAGTTGCGACCTCTGGCGACTCCTAAATGACGTCCCTGGAATTGTAGTCCATTACATCCGGAGTGCGAAGGGTTGCAAACCCCTGGTTTAGTACATCACCAGGTTCATGAGGATAGGCCTTCAAGATGGAAAATGTATGCTTTGAAATCCCATTTAAGGGAAAATAAAACACCAAAAATTAATTTTCACCCAATTAGGGCAAATTTGCCCAACACAGCAGCAACCGGACCGCATATCTTTGCTGTAAGACAATGGACTGGGAATTAATGGTTTGCCCCCTATGACCTCTTGCCTACGACTAGCCAAAAGCAGCACACTATAAAACGCAAATAGGGTGCCCTTTTAAACTACAGATGGCGAGATGGCTGTAATTCATCTGGGTTTGCTTTTAAAGTTTTTTTCTTTTTTTTTTTTTAAACTATGGCAATTGTTTGCCAAATAGGGAAAAACAAACAGTTCCCATGTCACACTTTTAACATTTAAACACATTTTTCCATCTAAATGTACGGATAGGCCTAAAACTCACAAGATTATTTTAGTCACTTTTATAGAATATTAGCAGAAGTACAGAGATGATAACACTGATCCAGTAGGTCGCTGTTACGAATCGCTTATCGCTTGATGTGCTTTGAGCCCTGAAGTAAAATGCACTGAGAATGGGGATGTGTGGCTGGCTGACATACCACGGAGCAGACGTTGGGGGAGGCAAGAGTTGGTGTGCTGCTGTATGCTGGGACATTCTGTGCTCTCCCCCCACCTGTCGCCTCACCCTGGCGTGGTGCTGTTCAATGCAGTGCATTGTGGTGCAAATTTCTTGAAAACCGTGCATCCTAGTGCCCAGACCTCAATTTTTGTTCTATGTGTCGGGACCGGTCTTTCTAAGACTACTTTGAAGTTTCGTTGATTTCAGGCAACTGTCTAATGTGTGAAGTTGTTGAAATCCATTTAAAGGAGTAGGGTGCCCACATTTAATGTAGCCAGTAATGTCTGGTGGGACCTAACGGGTAACTATGCAAAAGGTGGTGCAGATTGCTTAAACGGTGTGGAATTGTATAAGGAACAATGCTTCACCAAGCCACCAACCCACAAAACCACAAACACATTTTGACTTGTGCTGAAATCTGGGCAAATGGGGTGGGTTTCCCAAATGTCATGTAGCCAATAATGTCCAGAGGGTCCTGACATGGAACTATGCAAAATGTGCTGCAGATTGGTGAAACGGTGTGACATTGTATAAGGAACCACGCTTCGCACACAAGCCGACAAACAGATGTTGACTTTTGCTGAAATCGAGGAAAGGGGTGGGGTGTCCAAATGTCATGTAGCCAGCAATGTCCGGGGGCCCCAAACAGGCAAATATGCAGAAATGTGGTGCAGATTGTTGAAACGGTGTGGAATTGTATAAGGAACGCTTTACCCCAACTCGTGCCACAAGCAGACAAACACATTTTCACTTTTATATATAAATATATAGAGAGAGATGCTGGTTTTGCGAAGTAAGCAGAAGCAGCTACTTCAGATCCAGAGACTTTGAATTTGAAACTCATTTTAAGCTGTGAAGGAGTGTGTAGGCAAACTGCTTGCACAGGGTGTCCTTGCCACTTCACCAGTCAATAGGCACGCCACCCTGTTCCTGGACTCCACTGTTGCAGACTTTGCGCAGGGAAACGCACCTTATAGCTGGGAGGGGTGTGTGTATAGGCCCCTGGTAATCTCACTCTCAACAAAATAGAAAGACCCGTGATGTGCATGAGGGTTGCCATTTTTCCTTTTTTTGCAAATTACTGCTAATGCGCCCCATAGCTACATCTGGGTTCGGGGCTGACCCCAGCCCCAACCCACGTGAGATCTTCCAATTCTTTCCAAAGTGTCGAAAAATGAGAGCCTATTGAATATGCATGTAGGGGGCACAGCAGTCACTTTATTCAGGAGGATAGCTCAACAGCAACATGCTCGCTTTGGAAACAAGACGACACAGAGCAACACTGGTTCGATCCCCAGGACCGCGCCGAGAAACCTCTGGGTATTAAGCTCGTTATAAATAAGCTATCATATCATATTACCTCAAACCATACGCCATGCCCTTTGAGAGTGCCCCAGCATCTGTGTCCACAGACGTTAGCTAATGGTCCCCGTGGTTTTTGGGTCTGCGCCTTTTTGTTATTTTTGTTTAGCTGTGCGCAGGTGCAATGTGATGCAATGCAAAGTTGTCTTGCACAGTCACCCTCTACCAGTTTGGGGGCCTGGAGAAATGCAGGAGAGGGGTCTTGTTAGTGCGTCATCAATCCATTTTCTTTTCGGATTTCTCCATTTACAAAAACTAAAACAAACATTAAAACATATATTGCAAACCAATCGAACAATCGTCTAAAATCAATACATGTGTAACTTTAAAACTCTGTAATACCCAATACACTTGGCATATATAACCAGAAACAATACTACAATTGTCATTAATTAAAATGACCAGCTCTTATAAAAAATTCATCAAAATTACATAAAAAATAACTATTCGTCGCAATTCATGATATAAGTTATTGCAGCTTTGCACGTCCTTATTCCATTGGCTTTATAACATGGAGAAAGCTATTGTCTTTGTAATTCTACAAATTGTGGACATAGCTACAAACAATGCTTCCTCACTCTGCATTGGACATTTGCATCTCACATCTGCATATTTCCATTTAGCCCGCTGCTGTCTCTTAATGGGAGGAGATTTAGCCTAACGAGCAATACTCATCTTCTCCAAATTGGTGATGCTACCTTCACAATCTCTCCTGTGGTACTTCTTCAAATGCAGTGTGAGAGAGAGAAGACTTCCCATTTCATGTTTTTCTGACTCCTTCCCACATTTGTACGCTTTTTCCCTTATTTCCTTTCCAACATATTTTTAGTCATTGGTTGTAATCCCTCACAGGAGGTTTCAACAGACCATTGTATACACAATCTTAGAACTCCTTCATACTATCTGTATTTTTACTGCGCCGTTACCATTTCAGATATGGCTATATTTACAATTGTATTACTGGAAGGCCATCGCTTATTCTTCAAACAGTAATTTGCATATCTTTTATTGGCTTCTAAGTTAATATTTGGCATCCCCAACTTTTGAAGTACCCATAATCACACTGCCATCAGTTTGTTTGGTTGGTAGTAAATTGAGATTAAAATCATCCTCTTCTTAATTTCTCTTCTCTTGTTATTGGGGGAAAGGGAGAGGCAGATGTGAGGTCTGAGTGTTGATGGTTGAAGGCCGAAAGCACCAGAATCCTGACTGGTGCTCTGGTTCTATCAGTTTGTGAGTGACAACTGGGAATTAGCTTATTCGGAGGGAAAACAAAAGGAGCCTCATTACATTTTTGCTGGTGCGGAAATAATTTGCCGTTTTTTTCCATATTCCGGCACGTTCCCGCACTACACGTTTGCAGTGGGGAACCTCATTTGGTCAGGCACTGCACTGGTAAACAAAAGCGGCTATAACCAGTGCCAGTAATACCAGCAATCTCCCAATGGTGTCCTATGGGACTCCATGGAATGGGGATTAACCACCCTTGCCGGCACTTGGAATCTACTGGCAATTCTGGCAGACCAAGTGCCGTTAACAGTAGTTCCGTTTGGTGGTATCCCACCAGATTTTCCAGCAGGATACCACCAAACACGTAATGAGGCACAAGGTCTATTAAAAATTACATGATTCTAAGATACCAGATAATGCGGGTAGGGGTGTTATAGGGCTAGAGAAGTGAGCATCGGCGGGACTCAATTAATGAGATAACGGCCAGCGGATGCCATTTGTGAGAGATTTGTGTGTGTGTGTAGAGTAAGGTTTTAGGAGATTGAAGAGAGGAGATGGTTAGTTTGAGAAAAGAAGGAAGTAGACAAAAAAGGGGTACCTGTATTAGGGAGATAGAGAACATTTTGAGTGCCATCTGAGAGTAAGATCGTTGTGCACCATCCTGGGGGAAAGGGAGGTATGTTGCACGTTCATGATCATTGTTGCTTGATTTCATCAGGTTGCAAGGGGACCAAAATGAACAGGTCCATTCTCCAATAGTCCTATTTTGTCAGGTTCGCTGTGAAGTGATGTACGCTCTTATATATATTGAGGTTGCTATGAGTGTGTGTATGTTTGTTGACATTGCAGGGATGGTCTCATATTGGTGCCCGCTGAATAGCAAGGTTGATGTTGCTTTCTGTAAGTCGGATAGTCTTCTTTGGTCCAAAGGCGTTTGGGCAGAGAGTTCCAAAGTATTGCCGAATCGAAAGGGAAGGAAGAGTCTCCACCGCTGCTGGATGTAAGCGTTCTCAGTGATTGGTAATGGGTCGCCTTCCTTGAGTTGGAATTTTAGTAATATCGGCTGTTGCTCAGGTCTAATATTTGTATTTGTGCTTAACAACGGTGGTTGTTTTTGGTGAGATACCCCTTAACTGCAAGGCTATTATACAAGTCTCTGCAAAAAGGTCGGGCATACTCGTTGTTGGCACTTGCTGTGATAGTTGAGTCCTGACCCTGAATGAGAAGGTTTAGGGTGAGCCTCGGGTATCTATACTGGTTCATAGGTCCTGGTATTATGGTGCCAATAATATAGCTTGTGAATTGATGGCCAATCTTAATAACAAATAATGCTTCCTGTGACTTCTCAGATGTCAAAGAGACCTCACAATGCAACCGTGCAAAGCACATCAACCCATGCCACACGATTAACCCTGAAACTACCTTTCTGAAGATGCTAAATGGGCAAGTAATCCATCTATAAACATTGCCCACTCCTATATGAGCCTATTATATGGCTTGTGCAATGCCAAATGGGCAAGTGTTTTACCTATAAACATTGCCCTCTCACAAATGGCCTGTGTGATGCCAAATGGGCAAGTGCTCCATCTATACACATTTCCCGCTCCAATACAAACCTATTAAATGGTTCATGCAATGCCAAATGGGCAAGTGTTTTACATATACACATTGCCCGCTCCCAAATGGCCTGTGTGATGCCAAATGGACCAGTGCTCCATCTATACACATTGCCCGCTCCCATATGAACCTATTATTTGGACTGTTGCAATGCCAAATGGGCAAGTGTTCCATCTATACACATTGTCCGCTCCCATATGGCCTGTGCAATGCCAAATGGGCAAGTGTTCCATTGCCTGCTCCCATATGGCCTGTGCAATGCCAAATGGGCATGTGTTCTATCTAAACACATTGCCCGCTCCCATATGACCTGTGTAGTGCCAAATGGGCAAGTGTTTCATCTATACACATTGGCTGCTCCCATATGGCCTGTGCATTGACAAAGGGGCAAGCACTCCATCTATACACATTGCCCAGTCCCATATGAACCTATCATATGGCTCGTGCAATGCCAAATGGGCAAGTGTTTTACCTATACACACTGCCCACTCCTAAATGGCCTGTGTAATGCCAAAAGGGCAAGTGCTCCATCTATACACATTAGCAACTCCCATATGAACCTATTATTTGGACTTTTGCAATACCAAATGGGCAAGTGCTCCATCTATACACAAGGCCCGCTCCAATAGGGCCTGTGCAATGGCAAAAGGGCAAGTGCTCCATCTATACACATTGGCTGCTCCTATATGACCTGGGCAATACCAAATAGGCAAGTGCTGCGGCTATACACATTGCCTGCTCCCATATGGCCTGTGCAATGACAAAGGAGCAAACACTCCATCTATACACATCGACCACTCCCATACGAACCTATTATATGGTTCGTGCAATGCCAAATGGGCAAGTGTTTTACCTATACACATTGTCCGCTCCCAAATGGCCTGTGGGATGCCAAATGGGCAAGTGCTCCATCTATACACATTGGCCGCTCCCATATGAACCTATTATTTGGACTGTTGCAATGCCAAATGGGCAAGTGCTCCATCTATATACATTGGCCACACCCTTGTGGCCTGTGCAACGCCAAATGGGCAATTGCTCCACCTTTACACATTGCCCACTCCCATATGACTTGTGCAATACCAAATAGGCAAGTGCTGCGGCTATACACATTGCCCACTCCCATATGGCCTGTGCAATACCAAAAGGGCAAGTGCTCCATCTATACACATTGCCCACTTCCATATGGCCTGTGCAATGCCAAAAGGGCAAGTGCTCCATCTATACACATTGCCTGCTCCCATATGAACTGTGCAATGATAAAGGGGCAAATACTCCATCTATACACATTGCCCGCTCCCATACGAGCTTATTATATGGTATGTGCAATGCCAAATGGGCAAGTGGCTGACATATACACATTACTCGCTCCCAAATGGCCTGTGTGATGTCAAATGGACCCGTGCTCCATCTATACACAATGTCCGCTCCCATATGAACCTATTATTTGGACTGTTGCAATGCCAAATGGGCAAGTGTTCCATCTATACACATTGCCCGCTCTCATATGGCCTGTGCAATGCTAAATGGACAAGTGTTCCATTGCCCGCTCCCATATGGCCTGCACAATGCCAAATGGGCAAGTGTTCCATCTATACACATTGCCCGCTACCATATGACCTGTGCAATGCCAAATGGGCAAGTGATTCAAATATACACATTGGCTGCTCCCATATGACCGGTGCATTGACAAAGGGGCAAGTACTCCATCTATACACATTGCCCAGTCCCAAATGGCCTGTGTGATGCCAAATGGGCAAGTGATCCATCTATACACATTGGCCGCTCCCGTATGAACCTTTTATTTGGACTGTTACAATGCCAAAAGGGCAAGTGCTCCATCTGTACACATTGCCCGCTTCCATATGACCTGTGCAATACCAAATAGGCAAGTGCTGCGGCTATACACATTGCCCGCTCCCATATGGCCTGTGCAACGCCACATGGGCAAGTGCTCCATTTATACACATTGCCCACTTGAGCTGTGTGACAAGGGACAGACACCCAATCTGATAAAGGACGCAACTCACGAAGACCCACCACATCATTGCAGCTGAAATGGTGCCCGCTGGTGATGATTTAGTATTTGAAGTGTCAATCTTTATGAAATCAGGAGACATAAACCATTCTTTTAAAAACCAAGAAGCTGATTCTACTTTCTGCTGAGTTTAATCCAAGCCGAAACACGCCCCCGGAGGCTGCATGCCATTATCCTTCTGCTCTTCCTTCAGTGTGAAATCGAGATTCAAAGCCGCCCTGCTCCCTGCCTAAAGTGGAGTATTGATGGCCTAGCCGAGGCCTGGCTTCACAGGGCTCCAGTGACTTCGCCGCCGGCCCCGGGGCACCAGTTAATGCTTTGAGAGGGGGAAGGATCACTGCCGAGCATGGGCCTGGCAGAATTATAGTTCTATGAAGCCGGCAGAATCCTCCCTCGCGTAGTTCAGCAATCACATGGGAGCCGGCAGCGCATTCATAGCAAGCAAATATTCCCATTTACTAAACTCTGCCTGGTACAGAAACCCGGGGAATGCACACGGGCGGAATGTGTTCTCTCGTCGATATTACTTGCAGAAAAAGGACCCTTTCATGCAATCAAACTATACTAGAAGATTTAAAAGCATTGGAAATGATGCAGGTTTTTCTTAATTAAAATTAATTTTAACTATTTGAAACAAGCATTGGCAATGCCAACCGTTTGAGCTTTTGTGTAGGCATGGGAAAAGCACTTGCCGGGCACTGCAGTGGTGATATTAACTGGCCATTGATGGAAGCACGTACAGAATAGAGCGAGTACCTGCTTGTTTTTAGCAAGACTTCAGTAAAGGTCATGCATAGTGCTGATGAATAGAGTGTCTGAGGTCAGCCCTAGTTAAGACATTTTCATTATTACACCAGAAGCGTGTTTACAACTTAAATTAAGTGATCATCTCCCAGAAGACTGTTTTGAAAGAAAAGTGCAAGGTTTGATGGTAAGGCTTGATTAAAGTGAGGACGTGTTTTGGGTGCGGAAGGGCAGGAAATGGGTGGGAATGGCCGTATGGATTAGCATGGCCATGGGCAGTCAGTTGCTGGGAAAATTACTAAACAGGACCTGATGCCCCGCCTCATATGCCATTTCTCCTTATCTGCATGAGCCCTGCCACAGGGATGCCCTGAGCCGGCTGGCAATGTCAACGGTGGGCATAGCATAGTGAGGGCCTTTTTGTTCCATTCCGGCATGCACAGTTGAATTGGCAGTTTGTTGGCCTTTATTTTCCTTGCTGTTTTCCGTACACAGGTTGAACATTTATTGAAGGTTGAGAATACTGTATGCCAATGTAGAAGCTGGTTGAACATGGATGTGTCTTGGCTGGGATCAATTCTGGTGTGTCTTTCTTATGTTTCGGTTGGGGAAAGCCAGGAGGACTTCACAATGCTCTTGATGTGGTAGCATGTGTTGGTTGCTGATTTTCTGGTAGTCCCCGAAGAGTTAATTCACTGTGTTCATTGCTTCTGTGATATGTAATCTACATACAGATGTTTTCTGAAGCACACACTCTGCCCTGTAGATGCCTCAGGGTTCTGCAAGGAGAGAATTGAAAGGGGCAAACGGTGAATGGAGAATATGAGTACAATAGACAGACTTGGCAAGACCTTCTGGAGGGTCACCATCACTCATAACCGATGAACCCATATGCATGCATCGTTGTAAGCCGAACCCCGACCCCCTCCCGAAATGATTGGTCTCACAACATTTTGTAAAGTGTCGGCCCGTGCCGCCTTCTCATGTCCCACGACTCGTTGTGGACACCGTACAGTGCCCTGTACTTCTTTCCTTTGTTCTTCTCCCTTATTTGTAGCATGGGGGGGTTGTGGTAAAGAAGCAAAGTGTGGAAGACACTGAGTGAACAGCAAACTTCCTGTCAGTTTGGGTCCCCGTTCAGGGTCCACAAACAGATTGTGTTTTCTCAGAGCATGCTGCTCTTATTTATCAGACCCAGGGAAGCCCTGGGTTTTTGATGTGTATAGTGGTGGGAGCTGTGTGCCAGCCCCCGGCCGGATAGCCGACATGTCTGGTCCCCTGAAGAGAGGGCAGGTCTTTGAAGCTGGGCCCTGCATGCTTGTTGGTTTTCCGTAGGTGCTTAGCACCTTGTTGTTTGGAGGAAGGGTGAGGCGTTTGTTCGCACCTCACCCTTCTTCGGCTTTGTGCGACAGAGACTGCGTGTCTCTGCGCTTGTGGGGGAGAGGAGCAGGCGTGGGGGCAGGAGCTGCCCCTCTCCTAGCCTGCCGGATTGTAACATCATTTACTCTGCCTCACCTTGGGCAGCCCTGCGGCATTGCCCAGAAGATGCAGCCAAGGTGGAGAAACCTCCTTAGTCTGTGAAAGTCCACAGCATCTTCTTTCCAGCGATTGGGAGGGATGCTCCGATGTTCGGCTCCTAACTGGACGATGAAGCGGACCAGAGTGGGAGAAGCAATTTCTCTGCTGTCCTAGAGCTCCATCAATCAGAACATGCCTAGTAAGCAGCTGATTCTGAACAGCAGCCCCTCATTGGCTAGCATGCTGCTGCCTGCCAGTGAGAGATCTCTATGGTTATGCACTCCCTATCACAATTCCTGTACTCCAAAACATGGTTATGGCTAGGAAATCAGTGCCATTGAATGGCCGCATGACAGGGCGAAATTACAATTCCGGCAGACATTTACTTGAAGCAGCAGGGGAGTATCCAGTGTGGCAAGATTGTGGGGGGCAAACTAGGGAAAAAGTCCTGTTGTGTTTGATGGGGGAGATCAGGTTCTCTCAACGTGTAGAGAAGGTAGCAAGACCCAACTAGTCCACTCCATCTACTTCCATGCTCCATTCGAAAATATCACAACAGGCTATTAGTTACAGCTGGTGAATTTGTGAAATGGAGGGGTGTAAATGTATTCCCTGAATTGAACTGAACAAGTGCACCTGAGCTTATTCAGTAAGGATTTGCTCAGTGTATCCCATTATACATGTTATGAAATTATGAGTCGAAATCCTGCTTTTCACAGTAGACAATACAGAACACTTTGGCAACAACACAGAATTCACACTCAGCTCAGTAGGACACACATAACCCACTTTTGAACAGGTGTTCATGTTGGCTGTCCCAAAAGCAAGAAATGCATGCCACTCTCAACAATATATGATAGCATTACTCCACCTTCAAGCAGGCTCCGCCCGAACCTGATCTCAGATCTACTCCCCTTTCACGCGCTTGGTGTCTGAAGAAAGTCAGGAGGGTGGTCTCAACAATACATGACGGGAAAAAGCCCCTGGAAAACACGTTGTCATGTTGCTAGTGCCCAGAAGAGGCCTGTCTCAACAATATGTGCCTACACCGCCCACCTTTCATGCTGCCAGCGACTAATGAAATCCTGCATGCTGTCTCACTACATGCACAGTTCTGCATCATGTCACTCTCAGTGGATACACACTGCACCTTTGCCCCAGACACCCACACCCACACACATAAACATATGTACGCAAACACAGTCACGCACACAAATCATTAAAAAAAAAAAAAACTTTTTTCTTCGCTATGAGCCTCAAATCCAGATATGGTTAATTAGTTCACATCTTCAGCCACCTGACAAGCCTTTAAGAAACAAACAGAGCCAAATGGCATCATTCTGAGTGATTTGCACTGCCGGAAAAGGAAAACCAGAGGTCTCTGAATGCAGAAAATGCAAGTTTGCATGTGCCATATTTTACATTTAAAAGAAATTGTGTGTTAAGGTCACCTGGGTATAGAGATTGGGTGTCACCAACTTGCTGCTCACCATGATGTTAAGACTATTATCAGCATCAAATCAAAGCCATTTCTTGAATGTAAAGCTAGCAGCTATCAAGGATACTCATTTCTATATAAAAAGTTCATTGTCGTGCTACTCACTTTAATTGACTTGCAAGCACACTCTTATCTTATATCTAGGTAAGTGGAGGCGAGTGGGGGGAGTCTTTCATTTGGAAATGTCCCATCACTGCCAAGAGGCTGAACAGTCCTGCCTAAGAAAGACTCTGCTAAAAAAGAGACCGTTCCAGACCAGTAATTGCAAGGCCGTTGCTAGGGTGCAATTCCCATCCACATCCTGTTCCTGCTCCTGACAGCAGGGAAGGAGAGCAGGTCCCTTCAGAAACAGCCCAAACTTGGAAGGGAGTGACTGCTGCCATTAGGCAAGGCACTGTAGAAACGGAATCGTACCAAAATGTCGCCCTCACAATTACGACAGCCGAAAATAGGGACTTTTTTCTTTAGTCCCCCCCTTACACCACGTATATATATAGGGGGGGTATAGAATATAATATTAATATGGGGGTGATGCAGGGGGTCTCCTCTGCATATATATGTGGTGTGAAGGGGTTAAAAAAAAGTCCGCATTTTCGGCCGTCGCAAATGTGAGGGTTGCATTAATCACATAGATCCATTAAAACTAATACAAATGCAGCGTGATGTGCGGCTGCAACACTTTCTCCCAGCTGCAGGGACCTCCTGAGTCAGCAAATGGAAAAATAATCCTGCACCACCGCAAAATGTCCCTGTTTTTGGCCACTGTGGAGCTCTTTGGGGAGGGGGGGACAAGCTGCCCGTTTCCTCCCCTGACCTGCCCAGTCCTTACGCTACTGGTCTCCAATTGAAAACATGCTAAGAATATAGACAGCACTGATATTAGTGAACAAGAGACTGGGCTAGCCACGCCCTCGGCATAAAAACAAGGCGGCTCCCTCGAGCACAAGCCAAGCGAGGCGGCGGGCAAATACCACCCCAGGGAATGTCCCCGTGGCCCCTAATTACAGCAAGGCCCCGGGGGCATTACCGTGGGTGGTTTTGGCCCACCGCCGAGGGTCTTATAGACATTAGGACCCTTGCCCGTTAGATTGGGGTACTAATGGTATTTTTTCTGTTCCAAAACGCTGCTGCGTTTCGAAACAGAAAAAAAAAAAGTTAGATAAAATGGCCGCCGGGGAAAGGGGAAAATGTAGACTGTTTACCCTTTCAATGGTGGCCATCTGGAGCACACTCGCTGGGAACAGAAGTGTTCCCAGTGCGTTCTTTCCCCCAGGAAAAAGTAAAAAGGGAAGTGGGGTTGGGAGGGCGGACATGGGCTAGTTTGCAGGGGAGGGGGCGGAGGAAAAAAAACCTTACCTGAGTCCCCGGTGGGGGAAGAAGGCAGCCTCCAGCCTTGGGGAGGCTTGAAGCGGGGATTGCCCCGTTCCAAGCCTCCTCATTGGCTAAGGGGCTGCCACGCCCCCCGCCGGGAACAAAAGCAGGCACGTACGTGCGTCCACGGGAATACCATGTGGTATGGCTCGGAAAGAGACAATTCACGTGTAGTATTTCCCATGGTCAGCGCATGCTGGGTACTAATGCATATTACGTAAAGTAGCTGGAATTAATATTAATTGACACTCTTGGGTAATCTAGATGGGGTGTATGATTTCAACTAAAGCAAGGTGGGGGCACATTATTGTGGTTAAGGGGTTACCTGGGTGAGTTCACATTACATTTGTCAACAAATACTATGGGTTTATTTCATAAGCCTACATGGTGTGGAATAAACGGATCCCCCATTCTGTATAGGTATATGTAACTGTCAGATGGGGAGTGACGAGAAGGACAATGATGCAGCAGGTAAAGCTACAGAAAGTGACGCTTCACATAATGTAATTGGCTCAATATAAGTTGATGGCTTTTATGAAACCCAGTCCCTCTCAACCTAAATCCATTAGGAAATTCTCAAGCAAGGAAACTTCAGTTTTATTTCCCATTTAGATACATAACATTGTCCTAAGAAATACAACTGGTTTTCAAGGATTATATCCTATCAGCTTACTTAGAATGTTGGTGCTCCAATCAAATTGCAAGGATCTCAAGATGTAGTTGTTGGTATAAACATGGGTTCTGTTGCCGGCATTCCATTCTCCATTCCTTTGATGTCACTATCTTCTCGCTTCTGCTCCACACATCACTTCGTCCCTCCCATGCCACCTCTGCTCACCGTTCTTCCTTCTCCACCCACACATTTGCCTCATCTCTCATATTACTTTGAAGGCCCTTCTGCTCTGTCCCTCTCCATTACTGCCTTGCTGTCTCTGCATTAAATCCATTGCCCAGTCCCGGTTCCTCTGCGGACGTGCTGCACACCTCATGCGCGCATCACTGCACTTCATAGTTTTACTGCATTTTCTTTCTTTCCCCTGAACCTCTTTCCTTCTATTTCACCAGTACTCCACTGTGACGGATTGCCATTTGGCAAGGGTGTGAAACCCCTGCCTTAAAAAAAAATTGATATTAAATAATAAAATTATGCAGGTAATTCCATCTCTTAAAGGATAATCTGCTGATCAGATTCCCCTCCATCAACTCTGAGCCGAAAAGTATAGTGTATATCTCTGCCCTGCCGCACCAGTATCCTGAGTTGAAGTGTCTGCTCTACCAGTAGCACAAAGCAGATTTAGAGGTCACAAATGTCCATTTAACAGCTGCAGTGACAGCCAAGTCTACGAAGCACAAGGGCGATATTTAAAATATGGTCGCCTGACCTCAAATTACTATGATTATAAGTAACCCATGCTGGTGGCAGGATACACTCTAAAATAAACTATGCCTGAGTTTAATCATAGTGCACAATGCTACTTATGATCACGACCCTCACATCCACATTGATATCACGCATGTCTCAGCACCTGTGTGTCAGCTCTTCTGTGCAGGGTGATGTGTATTTGGAACCTGAATGGCCATCTTCTTTGATCGCTTTGTCAGGCCCAGTAACACCGTACACCAGAAACAGCCGCACAGCAAGCTGCTGCCCTGGGCCCAGGAATCAAACACATGCTCAAAACGAGTAGCCTCACACCAGGGTACTACATTTCTAAAGGCCTTTGTTCTTAGTGGGAAGTAATGGGGGCAGGGTAAGTGTAGGTGGGAGGGCTCTGTTCATGGGAGGGAGACTTTCACCATTTTGTTTCTCTTTGCTTCTCTCTCTACTTTTTGTCCCCTTCACTTCCTCTGGAGCAAAGCATCTTGGGTGTGATGCCAAAAGGGCAAGTCCGCCTTGTTGAAGAGCAGGAATTGTACCAATAAGGCAGGCTAGCTTTAGTCCAATCACCTTGGGATAGTTGCCTTAAAAAGAAGGGGTATCCCACCCCTTCAGAAGATTCAGTGGGGATTCATTCTGGAACAACACCTGAGAAGAACTCAATGGACCTCCTTTGGGAAAGTCACATTTTCCAAAGCCCTGCGCATCAGGTGGAGAAGGTGCTGTCCAAGGCAGAAGAGAGATCTGTCCTCTACCCACCCCCAGGCTATATTTGGGTGACCTTTACTGTGGACGAGGAGCTCCCACTCTTAGCCGGAATTTCCTGAAGCTGGGAGAACGGATCCTGAATGTAACACTCCTGTCCTCCAGTCCCTCTGAGTGAGCATCACAGCGTCCAGAGCACCAAACCAGCTGAATCTCCCTGTTCTGCTGCATCAAACCAGTTGCACCATGTTCACTGCACCTTGAGAGGAAAGACGCAGGAACTGGCATTTGCACTCCTTCACCAATGCAAACTATAACTTGCATTTCGAACCAGCTTGATGCTGCATTGTAGGGGGTATTTTTAGCACCAGGATATACATACACTGCAGCTGACTAGTAGGCCCAAAGGTGCAGCAATACGGAAAGTGCATGTTAGTTATGAAACCAAAAGGCCAGCAAACATCTAAATAGTGATTTCAGAAAAAGGAAAATAAAAACGAATTGTGCCTTGTGTTTGAGTGACAAGGCCGAAAGAAATTAGGCCTACCTTCCATTACAGGTGACAGATCCACAAAGGTGCAGATTTGCTAAAACAGAAAGCTGCCATGGTGAAATCTGTGCATTTTTCAGCTTGGATGAAAGTATGAACACATCAAACATGAAACTCCATTGCCAGAGTAATTTAAAGCGATATTAGAATATAATGTGGGTCAATAGTGCCATGCTGCAAGGGAAATATACTTATGATGCGATGTAAAATATTATTGCAGGTATCATGTAAAGAAAGAAAAATACAGAATTTAAAAGCACTTGTTTCTTTGTCCAAGAACCGACTTCAGCCTGTGCTGGAACACACAAAAAAATATGTCCACCTATCACACCGCAAAAGACAAACACTCCTTCACCTCTCTATCTGGAAACTTTTTGAAAATCAACAGAGCCAGGAAGGGGGTGTAGCTTTGGCCTGTGACAAAGCTTTATTTGGGTAAAATGACCAACACTGAGTAAATAAAGATGCAGCCCATGGATGTTTGAACTTTGTAAAATGCTCAAAATTATCAATTTGTGGTGAAGTTTTGAGCTGACTGACAGTTGGCATGCACCAGAGACTGTCATACGAGTCAGGTGGAGGAGTTACACCTCTCTGCTCCAAGAGATAAGATAACATGTGGTCAGATCTTAGCCTTGAAAGAATATTAAGTAATTTTATTGCAGACTAAGTCAACAAAAGCCAAATGGTCATGCCACCACATAAAGGTTTTAGGAACTTAAAGGTTTTTTAATTAAGTGTATAGGTATGCAGATAATTAAAGGGTCCCATAGGATTATATGGGGAATAATATTTTGCTCATAAAATATGTTCCCATAATAGACACAGAGATGGTTTAGATGTTGTTGGACAGCATAGAAAAACCCTATCTGTGGATAGGAATGCCCCCAATATTGGACCTTGGGAACCACAGTTATAAGCTAAAATATGATTGTAGCTTCCCAGAAAAAGTTATGGACCAGAGAGTCAGGAATTTGGTAGCTTATTAAATCAGATACCTGTCTGTTCTCTCAAAATCACTGTGCCATTCGCACATGCAACCACATGCTGCCGCCAGACACAGGTCATTGTGAGCGGCATTAGCATACACATTTAGACATATATGGATTGCAACCGTTATCTGTAAATTAAAGAAAAGTGTCATGTTAGAGAATTTTAAATTCAGACCTGAGTTGTTCACAAAAACATTTTCAGAAGGGTGGAGAAAGAACTCCCAGAACTGGGCTCTAGGCCTTGTGTAGGGGAAAAACAAATGCCCAATCAGGTGATTCAACCAATGTGCTGGCACCTCATTATTTAAACATTTTTGGAGTGTGGTTAGGATATTTTAAAACTAGACACACAGTGGGAAAAGGTGACTGACAGGCTGAGTGATGGAGAGAAAAAGGCAAGAAGGAAGGTGGAACTAAAATCTGGATAGAACCAGGAGAAGGGCTGGGGACATCCAGAATAAGAGTCTGACAGAATGATTGAGGCTGTGGGCCATCCATAACCAAATACCGAAGGGCTTTTGGATTGTCATCCATAACCAGGGCCCATTGATTCTAATGGGATGACCCAGGATGCATGCTGACTTCTCCTGTGCACAAACCCAGAGAGATTCAAAGTGGGTACATTTGTCCAACAGAAAATGGGGATCTGTTTGAATTAATATATTCCCCCTATTAATGGGGTGGTCATACAGAAGTAGATCCCTTGCATTTCTTATTAATGAATACTTTAATTAATTCCCACATAGTCAACGGACACTGTGGAGATCTTGGGCAAATTTGAAATATTCAACATCTTTCTAAGTGTGAATAATTATGTAGTCATTAAAGTAATTGTGATTCACCTATTTCCCCTTTGCCAACCCCAAATATTCCCTAAAAGGGAGGGGTGCATTTTAAAACAAAATTCAGAATTGTTCAACATTCCCTGAACCCTGCATTCCAGCAGAGGGGGTCCAGATGGTAAACTGAATGTCTGGGTCAGAGCTGTACAGAAACTTATCTCCAGGGTTAAGTGAAGGAAAAATAACAAATGTAAAATCACATTATCTGTACAGAGAGTGAGTAAGGAACTCCAAATTGAAGGGGGATATTTTCACAGGTTAGTAGCAAAGGAAAGGGTTTCATCCAATGTTGAGAAGATTATGTCATTAAATGTTTGTGTGCTAGAACATTGCTAGAAATTAAAAGTATGCAGGGAAGTCAGAAACAAAGAGCGCTGCACATGTTTATTTCTTTTGACCAACTGAAAAGCAGTGGTCAAAGAGTATGAAAGGAAATAGTGGAACTAGGTTCAAAGCTGGCATGTGCCCACTCCTCACACATCCCATCACCAAGCCCCCTCCCACGTGCAATACAAACCCCCAAACAAACCCATTTGCTGTTTAAGGGAATGTTCAGTGCAGTGCAGTGAAGTGCAAGTTTCAACTTCTTCCTACACTTTTATTTTATAACTAAACCATTCTGGAATGGTTTCTTTTTAAAATAAAAGTATAGGAACCGTAACTTTTTTTTTTTAAGTAGAGGAGTACCACTCCCAACCACTCCCACCTACTTCGACCACTGCTAAAAAGATCTATATGTATTTAGGTTATGTCACCTACAAATTCCATTGACAAATACAATTGTCATGTCATGTTCTAGGTTGCTAAATTGATTATCCATACATTAGGGGCATTCTTGTGAGTGACCTAATCATCTGAAGCATTCTCTAGACCTGTGCTTCTCTTTACAAGTGACCGAGGGAGTAGAGTTCTGAAAGAAAACTGTGAATGTTGTTGTGCTGTGATCTTCATAACCAAAGACAAACTGTGTTTTCAACTGGTGGTTTCAATTTGTGTGTAATGTGAAGTTTTGGCAGGAAGGAAAGGTTTTGTGCCACAGAGTAAGGTGGAGTGCTTTTTGATTTTGTCTAGTAATTAAAGGACAATACATTATATTCTTTCTGCATATCGGCCTGGTTCATGGCTTGCCCATTGCAAAAGGGGTGAGGGAGGACTGTGGTGGTATATAAGTGCAGAGTTAGATAAGAATGTATATCATTGTTGCTCAATTGATGTGGCACTCTTGATTGGGGGGAATGAACTCCCTGCGTTCATTGTTGCCCCATAAATATATCCTACAATCGTACTTTTGTTGAGCCCATCACCTTCTAAGCCTAAATCAATTGTTTGATGCTGGGGACACGACCCGAACCACTGGAGAGTCACATTGCAACTCTGGCCATGGGTTACACCCATGGCTCAATACAACTTGCCCTTGAATGACCACTTCACTGACCTGCACATCAGAGCGCCCAGATCACCAATTCGATGACCATCGGCCGATGACTCAAACCACTGAAGCATCACCCATCGGCCCCTTCCAGTGGCTAAAGCCAACTCTTCTTGGCCCCACCGTGAAGCGATTCTGGGTAACACCCCGACTTACATCACTGAAAGCCCCCCTGCAAACACAGAGAGCGACTTTATTCAAATCTGCACGATACACGCTTGCTGTTTGAGCACACATGATGTTATCCTAACTGAGCTTGATCCACTCCCATCAACATTCGACACTGGGGTCAACACATCAAAGAATCAAAAACAGGTACTTTTGACTACAAACTGCCCTCTGTCCACTGGGACCCTAAAGACTGGTTAGGTCCCCTCAGCACTGGCCATTTACATACAGCATATCCTTTTGTGGTTAGTATTTGCACACCCCCTGTACTCACAGTCAGAGGGCTACTTTCTTCATTCTGTTGCTTCCTCTTTGTTCTTCCAAAGGAGTGTTTTTTTACAGTGTTTCTATTTCATTTTATTGCAAATGGTGTGTTTAATTAAAGTATAGATATTTTGTATAGAACCTTGATTGGACATTCCCTTTATTTTGGACTGTCTTACTGTGCTGTTTAGGTCACTACAAGATCACATTTGCACCCATTTTAAGAGCATAAACTTCCCTCGGCCCATGTTACCACAAAGGCGAAGGATGTATATCTCTGAAATACCCCTGTTTTACCTTCATGATTGTGTTGGGTTTTGGTTTGTAGACGTGTGAGAGCTGAGTGGGGCATTTTGTCCGTACTCATCCTTGTACTCCTGCAGAGCAGAATGCAATCCATCAAACCCATGGGTGATAACGACAATGATGGCCCTGGGCAAGCTGTACCAACTGGTAGTGGTTTATTACCCCTAGTTAATTACAGCAATGATCCTGCTTCACTAGGGCGATTAAATCAAGTTGGCAGGTTGTTACCAGTTTAAGCTGTAGCCCAATGACACAATCTCAAATGATTTGCTCTGGATGATTAACAACTAGAGAATTGTTACAACCTACATCAATCCTATTCTTTATTGTGGAATTTAGACATAATCGTAATTGTCGGTGTCTCAAAAAGCCTATGATGGTTTTTAGCTATTGATTGTGTCCTTAATCCTTATCTTCCCCTTCTTTACTGTTATAAGCAGCAAGTCTTGACCTCAATGTCTTAACTGTTGGCGCCGATGGGTCCTCCGTTAAAGATTGACTTATCATGTTCGAGCTTCTCTACCTATCCGCATGACTGGTTCCACTCAGGGTGCGCAGTGAGTCTGTTGGACTGTTGCTGTGGCTGGAAAGTGCACAAAATGGACGAATGGTATAGATGTTGGGTCTTTTTCTTTGTAGCCCTCATATCTGAAGAATCTATAGCCGAAAATGCACTCAGCTGAAGAAAACAACATGTATCAAACATGTCCTGTTTGTTTAATTGTGTCTCCCACCAGCACAAATTTATCCAAACCCCGAAAAGTTAGGATTTATATTTATAATAGACACAATTCCCTTTCTCCAGGCTACCAGCTACTATTCTCCTTCCAGCAATCTCTCATTGCCCCAGTCAGTGGACAAGCTTGATCCTACTGTTAGATCTTGGAATCTGTGTGTGCATGCCATGTCCCTGCCTCGTGATGAGTGGGGTATAATGTGAATTGGCTGATGAGTGGTTGTTAGGTGGTTCTTGGCCTAACTAGTAACCACACACATTTTGGAAATTCGGTGTGACATGTTGATCTAAGTTTCAATTTACTGCACTGGATTATTCCAGAGAGGAATCACTTGGAATGAGAACATTGTGATTATCACATGAGGTAGTAGATTGCAAAATGAATGACGTAAACACAAGTGTATTTCCCTTTTCTTCTCACCCCTCCTCACCTTCCAAACATTAGCCAAATTTGAGTAGGTTCCACATCAGACAAATAGGTCCATGTCACCCTCAGCGAAATTCGCCCATTGAGATGTTTTCTATAGCGTCGGAATTTTGAAACTAACCACAAGGAAATTAATTAAATTGCATGTTTGTTCAAATGTATGTCATTCGTTTCATACAAGGATCCTCATTATGAGTTTGGCGGCGCTGTTAAAAAGATGGCAGTAAATCCGTTACGCCATTGGGTAACTCCTTACATTACCTCCAAAATTGGGAGGATTTTCCTTGGAAGGAATTACCTGTGGTAAATCTGCAAAATATACTTGGGGTCCTATGGACTCCAAAAATGGGCACTAACTCTGTCCTTCAATCGCTTGTGGTCGAGTGCGGGGTAATAGTATTTGAGTTTAGTGGTAATTAATAATGAGGCCCAAATGCTTCTGACCTGCAACATAGTCTGACCCTTTATACAGTATACACTTATACTAAATCGTCTTTAGGTTGTTAATTGACTGGTGTTGTAATCATACAACTAAGTAACAACCAAGACAGTCCTTGTTTTCTGCTTCACAGGATTCTCTGCACATATGCTGATCGTAATCTCTGCAGAACTAGAGGACACCTGGGAAATTCCTCTGTAACTGGCGTCCTTTTAGACTGTTGCGTGCAGCCTTGTGTGTGGAATCTGTTCCGTCACATGGCTGCAGTAACCAACAAATCACTGCTTAGGCTTGTGGTTAGTCTGCAGTGCCTGCCGACAGTATGATGAATCTGGAATCAGAAAACCAATGCAGCCCTTGCACGCATGTGACAACTTTATTCACACTCTGAGGTGCCACCACCCTGCTTACTAGCCAGAAAAGTCCTTGATCCCTTCTCTGTTGTGCAGTAGCACCTGGAGAATTTCAAGAGCCAAATGGGATTACCGGATAAATTATCTCAAGCCCAAATAACCTGACAGACTCAAAGAATATGGCAAAATTCTACTTTATTATCAATTCAATAAAGTAGGGAAACCTGGCGAACAAACAAATTGTAGCTCACACACTCTCATTGCATTTCAATTACACAAAAGGCTTTATACCTCGATGTGTGTCAGCTAGGACATCATCCTACGTGGCAAACAGTAAAAACCTACCTGCTGGAGGGATTTGTTAAGGCAACACGTATACTTATGAGTGTTAGTATCATCATTGGCTGCCCCTTATCTGGTTCGGCACGCCTTGAACTGCCTCTAACTACATAAAATACAAGTAATAATGCAATACCAGAAGTGGACAGGCTTCTGCAACCATGTATGGTAGACAATTATTTGGCCCCCATGATTGGTTGGCACTCTCTTCCTTCCTTAGACATTTGGCTCATTAGCAGCACGTAAGCAACGGAACCCAAGTGCAGGGGAACAACGTTAGACAACTGCTTTTCTTAGCTAATTTGCCTACCATCTCTCATCCACTGGACCCTAAGCCACTGCTTCTTCTTTGTAGTTGACCTTGCTGGCTGTTCTCTTCCTCAGGACTTTAAAGAGATTGAAGGTACATTGCTATCTTCGTCTGGAGCTTTAAGAATAAGCCTTGTTTTCTGGATTTACACCACGTGTGAGGAGAGCCTGATTTTGTCCACTCTGTCCTTCTATTTAATGCTATTTGATTCAATTATATTGGGTGCTATTACTCCTCTTGGCCTTTGGAGACTTGGTGGCTCTGTCCTGCATATGCTTTCTGCATCCTTGATTGTTCAATACTTGGCACTCACAAGGATTCACTCCTTTACTTAATCTTAGTGAAATATGTCTTACGTACATGGCTTATCCTCGTCAACTGCTTTTGTTCCTTGCAGTTGCTTCTTGCTGTGGCATCCTTGATCCTGATCCAGGTGAATACCCTTTGTTCTCGCACAAAGCTGTATTGCAGCGCTTGTCAGCTCTGCAGCCTTGGTCTCTCTGCTGGAGGCTTCTCGCTTACTATTATACAATGCTGACGTACATTTTCTCAACATGGCTGCTTTATTCGCATTATATTTCCCAATTTAGCAAGCTTCTATGTTGTCTTATCTACCTTGCGTTTCTGCGTATATACTTCCATTACATCCCTTGTCACTTATCTTCTTGGTATTTAGGGTTTTCTTCATATTTGCATATATATTTACTTTGTTGCTTCAGTTACATCTTCATTCTTTGAACATCCATACATCAGATTCAGTGCATCTACGTATCTTCTCTCTGTGTGATGTCACTTCTCTTCAGTCCAACTTTACTTATAGTTCTTCTATATCCAGTGGTGTCTGCAAGCTCATGTCTACTGCATCAGTTTGAGGGTCCATTTGATGTGGTTGTCTGAGCGCATAACGTCTCTCGTACCTTTGATGTGGTATTGGGATGATACCAGGTGTCATGCACAGTGTTCTCTTGCTGTTCTTTCAATATGACGGAGGTGAGGGGTGGGCTGTATAGATGATGGTTCCATCTGCCCCTCCTCACTGTGAATCCAGTAGTGTTATGGGGAGGTTCCCAATCTGTACACCTGGCTTGTATGCTACTACACCCCTCCTGCAGTGGGGGCATGGCCAGTAATGCCAGTAATGGGCGCTTTCCAACAATGCTCCAGCAGCCCCGGGTAAAGCTGCAACCGTAGTGCATCCTGAGCGGAGCATGGAGGGAGCGAATGAGAAGTTTGGCCCCCTGAACACCCATTGAGGCAGAAGGGGAGCATTCAGGAGAGCCCATCAAATGAGTGCTGGAGGGAAGCAAGCCACTGGGCCTTGTAAAGCGCTGCGGAGGCCGTGTGGTGAGTGGTGGTGCCCCTCGTCTGGATTGCTGTGGCCCTTCACCGGATTGATGCGACCCACTGAGGGTGGTGCTTTGCTCTATTGCTGGGGCACAGTCATTGGGGCACCGGGGGACCAGAGGAGCCCTGAGCGGGCTGGTCAGTGACATCCAAAGCACTGGCAGCATGCCTGCTGGGAGGAGTGCATCCTTCTATACAGGTTCCGCTTCTGGCTGTACAACGCACTGCGGGCGGCCCCGTTGGTGTCTTGGAAGCAGGGGAGTGAAGAGCAAGATGTTGGCACGATGTTGGGGCACTGCTGGACTCCTCCCTGAGGTGTGGCCTCAGAAGATTTTGGACATGGCCCTGACATGCTTTTCTGCAGAGGGTGAGGTGTGGCGCATTGAGGAAGACGGCGTCCCCATCATAGAGGCGTGCTCAATAGGGGCCTGAGGAAAAGTAGAAAGGTGCACAGCTGTGTGTGAAGAGAAGTGGTCTGGGCTACAGCGTGAAGCGGGCCTCGTAAGGCCAAGCTGGGGCTGCTCCAGAGGCTGCCATTGTCAGTGTGTCTGACAACAGCTGACCTAGAGGTAGGCAGGTGGCACTATATATCTGTGTGTGGTCTCTGTTATGAAGGACTTGATTCAAGGTAAAGAGTACCCCCCCCCCATTTCTGGCTGGAAGCTGTGAAGTGTTTCAGGGGCAGCCAATGTCTCTAAAGAAAGCACCAAACAAGACCAAACCCATATCTTCAATCGGGTCTCTGAAGCCTGCATCAGACGAGAAAAAGGAGAAAGAAGGAACTGGGGACACAATAATGGCACAGAAGGCATCCAAGGCATGGAGAAATCAGAACCGAGCGCACGGACAAAACATGATGTGTTGGATTGCCTCCGAAACCTGAGAGACATTGTTTTGCAGACTGTCAAAAAGGAGATTCAAGAAGCAACTGAAGATATCCGTAAATCCCTTTGCGACCTCTAAAAAGACATGAAACAGGTAAGATCCAGGTTGAGTGACGCAGAGGACTTGCAGCAGTCACTTTAAGAAGATGTCATCCATCTTCAAGGATAACTTACTGGGACAAAACAGAGCATGAGCTCCTTGGTTGCTACCATTGAAAATCTGGAGAACAGGCACAGGAGAGAGGATCTGTGTCCTGGAATAAGGAAGGAAGGGACTGATCTATGGGGCTGGGTCCTACAGTTCTTTAAAGAAATGTTACTGGACATCCCAAGCGACAGTGCCAGCCTAGACTGGATCCATAGGTTTGGAGTGCAAAGAAAGGGTCAAAAGATGCAACCCAGGGATATAATAATGAGGTTCCATGTTTACACAGTTAAGGAGAACATTCTGCGCACCTTGAGACAACATGGAAGCATCATCTACCAGGTCCATAAACTGCTCATACATCAGGACTTGGATGTCCCTCACACTACAGAAGAGGCAGGTATTCTGTTCCATTAATGAAAAGCTACAACTGAGTACAGATGGACATTCGCATTTGGCCTCCTTTTAACCTGGTAAGAGAAGCAATGGAGATGCTCATCCCTAGGGAAGCGGCGAAGATCTTGGGACGGACACTAAGAGTCTCAAGCAAAGACCCTGAAGATAGACACCGGAGAACATCCCCTGGGGTCCCTCAGGGCCAGCTGGCCACACGCCCCTTGGGCCGAGCACACGCACCACCTGAAGCCGGGGGTGTGGGGGTGTTGGGCCTGCTAGTGGGTTGTTTGCTCCATACTGGGAATGCATAGGGTGACTAATGTTACAGTGGTACACCCAGGGATAGGTGAGGCAGTCACAGTGTCGATAGGAAACCTATTTTATCTACCATCACTGATTAAATGAGAGATAGTTAGAACGCACTTGCGTGCCCAAGCGTATACACTTTTTTTTAGTTCAATGTATTATTTGTATTATTTGTTGATAGGATGCACAACACATGGTATTTCAACGCTGTTGAGGTGGGAGGGTTGGAGGCACACAAGCGGGTGGTGTGCTGGGGTGTATCGACACTCTGGATAGTGTGTGGTGACCACAATGCATACACTCTGGTTGTAGTGACTCTTCTCATCTTTTGAAATCATGCTTAAGTTGATCTCACATAATGTCAGGGAATTTAAAACCCAGCGAAAGAGAGCCCAGTTTTTCTGTAGCATAAAGGAACAGCCAGTAGATTTGGCGTGCCTCCAGGAGACGTATACGAGGAGAGAAGAGGAAACCATGCATAGGACTAGAATATTCCTTCACCAATATTTTTCCAATTGTAAGCAAAAGAAGCTGGAGTGGTGGTACTTTTAAGTTCGAGAATACAGTTTTGATTGGAAAGTTCTAAGGCTGATAAAATGGAAGATATGTTGTCATATCAAGACAACTTAATGCACTCAAGTAACCATTGCGTCTGTATTTGGCCCGATTACTGGCTAGAACGAATTTGGCTGTTCCTTCGTTAGAGAAGTAGGGGCATTCACCACAGGCCATCTAATAGTAGCTGGAGACATTAACTTGCCCATGGATACGAACTGGGATGTATCGAAAGGCTCTTATCAGAGCACGATCCAGCCATCTAGTGATCTTCTGCACCAGATTGCAGAGACTGCGCTGTTGGACTCCTGGAGGCATGCCCATCCTGGCGAGAGAGATTACACATTGCAACTATTCCAGGATTGGTTACATGTTCATTAGCAAAGACCTGCTCCCTGTTACCAAGGAGGTTAGCATTGGGCACAGGGGATTCTCGGATCATGCCCCAGTACCAATAACCTTAGAATTACGCCCGCCGGAGACAAGACCAAAGCAGTGGAAACTCAACCTTCTGTTGCTGAATGACCTGGCCATTCACAAGGGAAAAAGGGGAAGATATCTTAGCCTACTTTGAGACCAATGCCCAGGGATATATGAGGGCATCCTAGAATCCAAAGCAGCTAAAGCTAACAAATTAAGGAGAGAGCAGAGCCGAATTGGATAGAAGAGCTGAGAGAGAAGGAGGCAGTGTTCAGGACCAGGGGAACCCACTGTGCATTTCAGGAACTCCAGATACATACAATCTCAAATGAAAATGCTAGAATCTTCCAGGGCCGAGCTTTCGTTACTGAAGGTGAACCAGCAATACTTTGAACCTACAATAAAACCAGCAAAATACTTGCCTGGAAGCTTAAAAGAACAGTAGATACGAGCAGATCGGGCAGATACAAGGTGTGGGTGGCAGGGGGGCTATGATGCACACGGCAAGAGAGAAGCGTAAGGCCTTCGATGAGTACTATTGCACCCTGTATTCATCTGAGTGCCGATGTCCCGAACAAATTAGGTGCTTTGTGGATGGCTGCTCATTCACTCGGGCCATGGCAGAGCAACAGAACCTGCTCAACAGGGAAATCTCCAAAGAGGAGATTATTCTTGCTATGACCTCCTTCAAATAGGGGCCGGCACCTGGGCTAGATGGGCTCTCTACTCCTGCCCCGCCTGTTTACATTATTTAATCATATATGGTTGAAAGGTATCTCGTTGCCCACGATGGGGGAGGCATGGATTTCTTTGATCCACAAGGAAGACTGTGACCCTGCTTCCTGCTCATCTTACTGCCTTAAACAGTGCTAAATACGAACATTAAAATATACGTCGAATCTTAGAAAGCAGACTGGACATGCTTTCCATAAGTTATTTTCCATAGGTGTTCACTTGCCTGGTTAGACGTGACCAAGCGGGATTCGACAAGGGGAGACAGAGGCAGACAATGTTAGGTAATAGTGGGGCTGATTGTCACAACTTTTACGCAATTTTGGAAAAGGATACAGATTGTTAAAGGATACAAGGTCAGCATCCACTTTTGGAACCCCTTCACTCTGGGACGTCCTGGACTATAACCAAGATGGTTCTGGGATATCTTGAACGCGATGTTTGCACAAGACTTTCCCCCCAAGAGCGCAGCCTGTAGAAAGTATACCAACTAACAGGCCAGGGGCTTAAGTGGAAAGGCAGGAGCAGCGACAATCAGAGCTAAGGGAACAAGGAAAAGGATAGTTCAAGATAGCAGCCAAAGAGGTACGAAAATACAGCACTTGTTCCTTCCCCCCGTACTTGCCCCCTCTTACCTGCTTAGCAAGACAGGAAGTCCCGTAACCTAAGAGAGTGTAGTAGGATGTTGACTTGATGATAGAAAATGGAAGTTCCAGTTGAAGGAAGTCTGTGCAATGGTCCACCTAACCCGAACGGCAAGTGTCCAAAATAATCCCCAAGTGCATTCAGCAGAGCGTCCCCAAGTGTATTCAGCAGAGCGTCCCCAAGTGTAACCAATCCAGGGAGTGACCACCAGAAACAGGAGAGCGTCTGTTTGGTCACTTCAGTATGTAGAGCGTTGTCTTCTTGTGAGGCGGGCAGCGCCGTGGATCTGTCTTTGTATATTTTCTGTGTAATAGTTGAAAGGGAAGGGAAGCAGGAAACTCGTGCAATAGTGATAGCACAATAGAGGGAAGGAAACGTGCGTGGAAGTTTTCAACAGAGAGTAGCACTGAAGGTCTTTTATTCTTGCATAAATCCAAATACCATAACATACGGGAGCAGGCGGAGAACAAATCCGAAATGGGAGCCAGGGGTTCGTTAACCAGGGGAAACAACCGAGGGAGCCAGGAGCCAGAAAATGAAGGGAAAGACGTTCAGAATAGTCCTTGATACAAAGCCGGGTCAGGAATAAAACAAGAATCAGAGTAACAGTAGATCGAGTACTCGAACTGAATAGTCAGTTTTAGGAGCACCCGTTACAGGGACACGCCACACTAAGTACTGGAATCTGTTTCAGAACGCGAGGCACGTTGCGGGCGTTTCACGTGACCGCGAGCAGAGGGAATTCTGGACCTTGTAGTGCGGCGGATTCCGTGAGCTGTAAACAGTCTCCAGGGCAGTTTCCACCTGGAAGTAAATACCCGCAAGTGTCCAGAAACAGGAATGCGGGGCATCACAGTACCCACCCGCAAAGGACGACCACCCCTGCGGGCACGCAGTCTTTCCAACCAAAAGGCCCGCAAGAGTCGGCGTGCATGCAGATTTGAGGCCGGTTCCCAAGTCCTATCTTCAGGACCGTAACCCTTCCAATCAATCAGGTAGAAACGCACTCCGCGACGCAGACGGGAGTCCAATATAGCACGTACTTCATATTCATCTTCACCCTGTACAATAATTGGAGCAGGGGTAACAGGAAGCCGAGTGCCAGGTATAAAAGGACGGAGCAGGGATACGTGGAAGACTGGGTGAATCCGCCAATGGGATGGTATGTTCAAACGGACAGCAACAGGATTGAGACAAGAAAGGATCTTGTATGGACCTACATAATGAGGCATGAGTTTCCGTTTACCCCGAATGTTGAGATGTTTAGTTGCCAGCCAGGCACGATCACCCGGTGCATAGGAGGGGGCAGGCGACCGATGTTTGTCCGCTTGCGTCTTTGCCCGGGACTGCGCAGCTTGTAGATGTAACATAACGGAATCCCGTATAGCAACCAGAGTGTCCCTCGTGGTTTTTGCAGCAGGGATTTGGTCCAAGGAAGGCAAGACAGGTGGAAGGATCCTTGGATGTAATCCATACAAGGCGTAAAACGGGGAACATCCTGTTGAAGTATGTCGAGAGTTGTTATAAGCAAACTCCGCTGTTCCCAGAACGGATAACCAATTTGTCTGATGTTGCAAGCACAGGCAACGAAGGTATTGTTCCATGGTGCCATTTGTGCGTTCGGTTTGTCCGTCCGTTTGAGGATGATAGGATGACGAAAGCCGTGCATCAATACCCAAAGAATGGGTAAGGGCTTTCCAGAACCGCGAAGTAAATTGCGTCAGAAATCATGATTGTGGGTAGTCCGAAGAAGCGTACCACATGATCAAAAAAAAGAGTAGCCAATGATGAGGCGGTGGGTATACCTGAGCATGGTATAAATCGTGCCATCTTTGTGAATACATCCACCACCACAAGCACCGTTGACATTCCCCTAACCAAGGGCAGTTCTACTACAAAGTCGAGTGAAACCGTATGCCAGAGATGTGGAGGAAGCGGCATGTTCATCAATAGACCGAAGGGTCTCCCTGGTTGCCTTTTACATTGTACACATATCGCACACGTAGATACGTATGACGCGGTGTCCTTCTTCATACCTGGCCACCAGCACCATCGATGTAACAGGTCATAGGTTTTAAGCTGACCTGGATGTGCAGCTAACGGGGTATCATGGGCCCATTCCAAAGCCTTCCGTCTGGTGTGGCTGTCAGGTAAGTATAAAAGACCATGAACATAAGGAAGACCTGTGACAATCTGGGCACCCAAGGTATCAAGATAAGAGGCATGTTCTTTGGCCCACTGTCGAACTTGATCCAGAAGTGAGGGGGAGACCGAACAAACACAAATGACTGAACCCGAAGGTAGCATAGAGGTAACCGATTCCCGGGTGTCAAAATCGGTACCGACACGGGATAAGGCATCTGCCTTTCCGTGTAGAGGTCCAGGGCGATAAGTAACTGTGAAGTCAAATAACGTGAAAAATAAATGCCAACGTATTTGTCGAGCATTGGTACATTTTGCGTGTGAAAGAGCCTGTAAATTCCGATGGTCGGTGTACACAGTTACTGGATGTCGAGCACCCAGAAGGTGGTGTCTCCACTCCTTAAAAGCTGCTCGAATTGCTAGGAGTTCCCTCTCCATAACAGTGTAATTGCGTTCGGCTTGAGATAGTTTACGGGAAAAATAAGCCACTGGATGCAGTTGCTGTGTAGTGGGGCAGATCTGTGACAAAATGGCCCCCACCGCGATAGCGGATGCGTCTGCCTCCACTATAAACGGAAGGGAAGGGTTTGGGTGCTGCAGAACGGGAGCAGTAGTAAAGGCCTCTTTTAATGCCTCAAAGGCCGACTGGGCTTCGTAATCCCAAAGGAATGGAATCTTCGGGCTGGTGAGACGGGTCAAGGGCGCTACTATCTCAGAAAATGAGGCAATAAAGCGCCTATAAAAGTTCGAGAAACCCAGAAAAGATTGAAGTGCCTTTACAGAATCAGGGACTGGCCAGTCCCTTACTGCTTTAACCTTGGAAGTACACATGAGCACCCCTTTCGCAGATATCTGAAACCCCAAGAACTCAACTGATGATGCATGAAATACACATTTTTCCAATTTGGCATAGAGAGAGTGTGTACGTAAACGCTGCAATACAGAGCGAACGTGTTGGATATGTTGAGTGAGTGAATCCGAGAAGATCAAGATATCATCTAAGTAGATCACCACATAGCAATCTAGCATGTCTCCAAAAATATCATTAACAAAGTGTTGGAATGTGGCCGGAGCGTTACAAAGTCCGAATGGCATGACGCAATACTCATATAGCCCAAACTTTGTTTTGAAAGCGGTTTTCCATTCGTCCCCGTTTCATATCCTCACCAAATTATATGCCCCTCTGAGATCTAATTTGGTAAAAATAGTGGAGGATGTCATCTTATCAAGCAGTTCCGTTATGAGGGGTAACGGGTACTGGTTCTTGACTGTTATCTTGTTCAAGGCTCTGTAATCCACGCAAGGGCGCAGATCCCCCTCCTTTTTCGGTACGAAAAAGATGGGAGAGGCAGCAGGGGACCGGGAAGGTCGAATAAATCCCAGACGCAATGCCTTCTCCACATACTCTTTCAGGTGTTCTTCTTCGGTCCGGGTCAGGGAGTAAACACGACCATGAGGTACCACTGCCCCAGGTACCAAATCAATGGGGCAATCATAACAACGATGTGGAGGGAGTTTTTCTGATAGCCCTTTATCGAACACATCGGAAAAGTTTGTGTATACTGCTGGTAGTTCGGGATTTGGGTCTCCCAGCGTGGCATTAACAGAGGAGACATTAGACACCAAAGCCAAACAGGGAGACGAAGGCGTCACACCGGGGCTTCGAGAGCAATGTTGGGTACAAAACGCAGAAGAGAAATGCACTGTTTGTTTGACCCAATCAATCATAGGGTTATGAGTCCGGAGCCAAGAAAGACCAAGAAGGATCCCAAACTGAGGGGCTGAAATTAGGTCGAAAACTATTTGCTCAATGTGGTCTTCTGAGGTAGACATGTGAAGTGGGACAGTCTGTTCCGTTATCCATCCGGACACCAGATGAGAACCATCCACTGCATGTACTTCCTCAGGTCTTTTTTTAGGAACCACCGGTATGCCATGGTGTTGAGCTAATTGTATGTCCATATAGTTTCCGCTAGCCCCTGAATCGATCATAACTGGACTGGTGAAGGGCTCAACACCAGGGAGGACAAAACACATGGCAAGATAGATGTGTGAGGAGGAAGGGCATTGGTCCGAGCCATCCATATGGCGACTCATCCTTAGGGCTCGGTTTAAGGACGAGTCTTGGCGTTTCCCGCTACCTTAACAGGTCTCTTAGGACATGCACGAATGAAATGGCCAGATTGACCGCAATAGAAGCATAGGTTGTTAACCATACGCCGTTCTCGTTCGGCTTTGGTTAAAGGACCTCTGATGGCCCCTATTTGCATCGGCTCGGCTTCACCTGAGGAAGTAGTCGGAGTCGTTTCTGACTTGACTGAGAGGCGAAGGTCAGGACTACGCCGTTCGCCACGTCTTTGCCGCAGCCGAGCGTCGACTTGTAGGACCAAGTCCAACAATTCTGGGAAGCCGGTTGGTAAAGCCGGTACTACTGATAAGGTGTCTTTTAACTCATCCGAAAGACCCTTATAGAAGACAGCTGCCTTCTTCTGTTCGGGCCAGGTGGTTTCTGCTGCTAATTGATTAAAGCGAGCGAGGTAAGACAGAAGGTCTGATTTGCCTTGACTGATAGCAAGGAATTCGAGGTCCGAGGTTTGTGCTTTGTAACGCATATCGAATACGCTATTCATAGACTGAATAAGGGCATCAAAATTATATAGGGCTGGATCATTGGCTTCGAGTAAAGGGTTAGCCCAAGCCGCTGCTGTTCCTCCCAGATGCGAAAGGAGAAACGCTGCTTTGGTAACAGCGTCAGGAAATGCCAGTGGTCGACAAAGAAAATGCAGACGGCATTGATTTACAAAGGTCCGATAAGTCTTAGGATCTCCATAGAAGCGTTCTGGAGGGGCCAAAGGGAACGGTCCAGGAAGCACAATGGGTGCGGAAGATTGTGCCTGGGGTACAGGAGGGGCGGCTGCAGCAGCAGCATCACCGAACTCCTCATCGGGGGGTAAGGGCTGCACAAAACTCTGTAGTACATCCATACGTTGATGGAGAGTCGCATTAGCAGATGCCATATCGGTGCGTAAGGTCGCAAAGGCTTGCATTAAAGCAGCCATTGGATCCGCTCCAGTTTCCATAACCGATAGGCAAAATTAATAGGCTCCTAAATCTGTCACAACTTTTACGCAATTTTGGAAAAGGATACAGATTGTTAAAGGATACAAGGTCAGCATCCACTTTTGGAACCCCTTCACTCTGGGACGTCCTGGACTATAACCAAGATGGTTCTGGGATATCTTGAACGCGATGTTTGCACAAGACTTTCCCCCCAAGAGCGCAGCCTGTAGAAAGTATACCAACTAACAGGCCAGGGGCTTAAGTGGAAAGGCAGGAGCAGCGACAATCAGAGCTAAGGGAACAAGGAAAAGGATAGTTCAAGATAGCAGCCAAAGAGGTACGAAAATACAGCACTTGTTCCTTCCCCCCGTACTTGCCCCCTCTTACCTGCTTAGCAAGACAGGAAGTCCCGTAACCTAAGAGAGTGTAGTAGGATGTTGACTTGATGATAGAAAATGGAAGTTCCAGTTGAAGGAAGTCTGTGCAATGGTCCACCTAACCCGAACGGCAAGTGTCCAAAATAATCCCCAAGTGCATTCAGCAGAGCGTCCCCAAGTGTATTCAGCAGAGCGTCCCCAAGTGTAACCAATCCAGGGAGTGACCACCAGAAACAGGAGAGCGTCCGTTTGGTCACTTCAGTATGTAGAGCGTTGTCTTCTTGTGAGGCGGGCAGCGCCGTGGATCTGTCTTTGTATATTTTCTGTGTAATAGTTGAAAGGGAAGGGAAGCAGGAAACTCGTGCAATAGTGATAGCACAATAGAGGGAAGGAAACGTGCGTGGAAGTTTTCAACAGAGAGTAGCACTGAAGGTCTTTTATTCTTGCATAAATCCAAATACCATAACATACGGGAGCAGGCGGAGAACAAATCCGAAATGGGAGCCAGGGGTTCGTTAACCAGGGGAAACAACCGAGGGAGCCAGGAGCCAGAAATTGAAGGGAAAGACGTTCAGAATAGTCCTTGATACAAAGCCGGGTCAGGAATAAAACAGGAATCAGAGTAACAGTAGATCGAGTACTCGAACTGAATAGTCAGTTTTAGGAGCACCCGTTACAGGGACACGCCACACTAAGTACTGGAATCTGTTTCAGAACGCGAGGCACGTTGCGGGCGTTTCACGTGACCGCGAGCAGACGGAATTCTGGACCTTGTAGTGCGGCGGATTCCGTGAGCTGTAAACAGTCTCCAGGGCAGTTTCCACCTGGAAGTAAATACCCGCAAGTGTCCAGAAACAGGAATGCGGGGCATGACACTGATTGTCATTGCACGTAAGACCTGAGTACCCTCCATTATCATCGCCCTCGATGCAAAGGAGGCGTTTTACTGTGTAGAATGGTTCTTTCTCAGGTCGGTGATCGGCAGAGCAAAGCTCAGGATCAATTTGCTAGGGGAGTGTTCACGCTCTATTGCCTCCCCACGGCAAGGATCTCGACCAATGACTTTCTCTCAAATGGATTCTGTATTTCTAGGGGTATAAGACAGGGTTGACCTCTCTCCCCTCAGATGGTTCCCTAGCGGTTGAGCCTCTCATCATGAAAATTACGATGGATAACTCCATCCAGGGTATCTGCTACAGGGATAGTATGCATTGGATAGCCCTGTTCGCAGATTATATTATTTTAGCCAACACTGAAGCTGAATCTGAATCTGCCATACCGGAGCTCCTCAGACACCCTTCAATTTTTCAAGACAGTTCAGGTTTTAAGATAAACCTAGACAAATGTGAGGCCATGAATGATGTGATATGATATGATAGTTTATTTATATAGCGCCTATACACAATGTGTTTCAAAATGCTTCAAGGCAAGGGAGGGAACAAGGGAAAATACAGTGACATTCTTACAGGCCATGAACAGTAAGGATGTGAAATTAACTATCGTACTCGGCCTGACGACATTTCAGATAGTGCAAGAGCTAAAACGTAGATAAGGAAGGGAGGTGGAGAGTGGGAAGGAAATGTAAACAGACAGGCGACTACCGTACTAGGCCTGACGACATTTCTGGTAGAGCCAGAGATTAACAAGAGGTGAGGGAGGTGGGAGGAGAAAGGAGGGAGAGGAACGAAAAAAGCAACTATCATACTAGGCCTGACGACATTTCAGATAGTGCTGAAGAGGGCTGCAGGGGGGTACAAGTAAGGGGAGGGGAAGGAGATAGACAAGGTTGCTATCATACTAGGTCCAGGGACAATTCTGATAGAGTAAGTGCATAGAACAAAGTAAGGGGATGAGGGGAGGAGATAGGGAGAAAGGAAGTCCGGACTCTGTATCCCATGTGCATTAGACAGCCCCTTTTAGGTGGTCTGAGGGAAGCATTAAATATCTGGGCATGTATCTGACAGGGCCCATCCTGCAATGTGAAAAGCCAATTATCTTAAGCTCTTTGAGACAATAAGACAATAAGAGCAGATCTACGCTCATGGCGTTCTCAGGAATATCTTGGTTTGGCAGAGGGTTTGACAGCGTGGCCTCGGTCAAAATGGACATTTTGCCCAGGCTTTTATATGCCTTCCAATCCCTTCCAGTGCACATCCCCCTTCCCCCACCCGGCATTGCCTATGTCCTGATCAAGTGTTGTCTCATGTGCCCTGGAGGATGTTGCTCTTGTCCTGATGTCAGCAGGTCTTGCTTCAGTTTGATCTGGCATCTCATTTGCCATGGTGAACGTTGCTCTTGTCCTCTGGTCGGCAAGTCGTGATTCTGTTAGTTGTGTTTCAGAAGCTCTTGATATTGATTTTTGCTTAGCATCAGATGGAGCTCTTCCAAGTGATGTTCAGTTTTTGTATGTCATGTTTCAGTCACTTAATGGCTTGAACACATTTGAGAACATGTCCAAGAAAGATTGATTAATTGTGCTCTCTTATCATGAATGAACTTACCTAAACTGTAACCTTGCCATTTCCCATATTTAGAGTGGCATGATAAAAAAATATTTTTTTTATTCCCTTTAAAAATGCTTTAATAAACAGTTTTGAACTGTATATAGTAGTCATAAATTTGAAATGAAGAACCAACATATTGAACATTTTCCTTCAGACACTTTTCCAAATGTTGCCTCCTTCTAGTACCTACTGTAGTGAATCGGGGAGAGCATCAGTAAATGAGGGTGTCTGCAGAGTACATTTTTTTAAATCCAAACATAGACTACAATCTTGCCCCAGACAAATGTGTAATCCATGCAAAATTTGGTAGCATTGGGTTCAACGGTGTGGATTTGTACAGCCAGACAAACATACAAACACACACATACAAAATTTCTTTTGCATGTAAGATTTTTGCATCCAAACATAGACTACGATCTTGCCCAAGACAAAAGAGGGATCCATGCAAAATTTGGCAGACGTGGGTTCAGCGGAGTGGATTGGTATAGCCGGACAAACATACACACACACACATACATACATTCAGCTTTATATATAAAGACTAGACATATGGGCATACTGGCACTTCTGAACATTTAAGGATACTACCAAGCGGCCCAGTTCATGATTCCTGAAGGATTGGTTGAAGCCATATTCTAATAGGGGTTGTAGACAGTTGGAGTAGGAAGTGGCGAGGAGACCTCTTAGATATATACCCTGGCTACCGAAGAAAGATAGGCCCCTGGATTGGTATGAATATCCAACTACTATAACTAATAAATGGTGAGGAACCTTTTCACAGTGGACACTAGAAAAATAGGACCTCAGCGCCCTTTTTGTTGGTTAATGTAAAATGGTAATTGTGTCGCATGCACCTGGTACCAACAGAGAATGTAATGGTTCCTCAAATCCGTTTTAAAGAACATTGTTTCAGGTTGTGTTACACTTGTTATGTTCATGTGCCAAGAAACATGAAAGAAAAACTCAACTCGATATCTTTATGTTAATAAATATTATATTGTGCGAAAAAATGACCTTTGTGATGACACGTGTTTCGACGGCACACACCGCCTTTTTCAAATCAGGGCCAATGATACTGTCTAGATATTTGGAAAATCGCCCAATGCTCCAATTACAAGGACAGCACAGTGAATCTCAATGATAATTTCCAATCAGGTTGGCAGCTTTTTTTAAAGGTATAACACTTGGATTGAAAAAACGCAAACATGTATAAAATAGGCTATCCTGGAAAGCAAAGTCATTATTTTCAAATGGATGAAACGTGCATCCTTTTCAGCTAATTTGAATATCCACAATACATTGCTCAGTGGTTCAGAAGTAGAAGTTACCTTTCAGGGGTGGCCACTGTGTGGGACTATGACATGTGTATGTAACATTTTTAGAGTGAAGCAAAACTCTATGCTCTCCAGCTAATGTGGCTATCCAGTATGCATTTCACAGGGGTTCTGAAGTGGAGATTAAATTCCAGGGATGGCCACTGGCTGTCCCATGTACACCAGTGCTTGTTAGCTGAAATCACATAATTTACTCTCACATTTCAGGTAGAAAGCTTATTATTCACAGACTGTTTAAACCTACCATAACTTTGATGGTAATCGATGCCTCAATTAAGACAATATAATATTGTGAAATTAGTTAATGTATGAAGTTCTGTGCTTAGGGTGACAAAGCGAGCAACATATTTAATCGTTTTCTTGCAGGATTGAAATATGTTCATAATACTTAGAGCATTATTTAAGTGGTAATACTTATGGTTACTTGCTAGCATGGAAGCTATGGACCTGGAATCCTGTTCCAAGTTAAAGATAAGGCCTGAACAAAAGGGATCATGACCCATAACTCCTGGGTTGCCTTAATGAGGTCATGGAGGTGACTGTACTAGTGGCAGCAGGATAGCAGAGAAGGCAAAGACGGTATGTGCTCTTACTGGTGGAAAGCGGGAGGTACACAGGGTAGCTGCGTTGATCCTGACAATTATTAGGATTTGATTAATGTCAAGTTACACTGGTCACTTATACCCAGAATCCTCAGGTCGTGATTGAATTTCAGCATCTGAGCATTACAATTCGAGCTTTATTCCTTGCTATGTCCCAAGGGAGTGATATGGCACTCCCCTGGACTTTAGAGCCCTTTAGATAGCATGCAATCAATGGAATGCAGAATAACTCAGACATCAAATAATCAAACCAACTCAGGAAGCTGGCAAAAGGTTTCTGTTTTAATATCAATTGTCTAAAACAGGAAATTACAACGGACATCAAGGGACGTTCGCTCAAGTCTCTCATACATTCCACCCAAAAAATCCCAATTATATAATATAAATTAGTCATATGTGACATCATACTATGTGGCACATAGGATAAACTTATGAGAGATTGTGATATGCTCAAGGGAAACATATAAGTATACCTTCTATACTGGGTGGGATTATAATTGGGTTCCTACTGTCAGATGGACAACTTGTGCCCACCTCTAGTGCAAGTCATGTTCAACATTATTAAGTACGCAATATATCATTGGCTCTCAAACTATAAGTCCCTTCATTATAGGGCCCTTTACAATTAGTTGGCATACTCATGCCATGTCTGGAACATTCGGATCACTTAGCAGAACGCAATCTCATACCCAGGTGCCAGGAGGTGGACATGACTTTACCTCCCCATCCAATTACCCATCGTCTCTCATCACCTTGGCCTTCTGCCATGAAGATTGTCTTTGAACTTGGCCTTGCAGTGTATTTTTGTCCGTGTGAATATAAGGGAGTGCGGGCGCACACTATCTCTTTTTCTAGAACTCCAACCCTAACTCTATTCCCACCATTGGCTCACGTGACAGGAGACCACGATTTGGTCCGTTTTGCAATAATTAAATGTCTTAAATGAATTAAACCTGGCACACTTGGTATTCTTTCTTTGCACCTTAACAAGAGATGATTCAGCTTTTCACATTCACTGCCTTGAGAATAGATAACCGGCCATAGCTTGCTTCAACTTTGATACCAGGTCATACAGCTTCCCCATTCAAGCCCGCAATCTCAGCTAATTCTTTGCTGTAACACATTTCTCAGCCTTTTCTCTTCATGGGTCTAGGCTTACTAATTCATGACACTGATGTCCAGCTTCTATACAATAGCAGGTACCACCTGCAGTCTATTCACTATGTATAGCCAGCTTCTAAAATCACTTAATATACTTGCATTGCTGCATCCGTACAGTCATTGAATGGCTTGCTTTTTCTGCAGTACGTCACAAACATGCAATCTTCTTTTTCGCATATGAAGGTTTCCTCAATTCTTAACTTCGTCATGAGTTTCTATAGGGTCCATACATTCTCTTCAGCCAGCCTTCTTAGTGCGTCACGCTCGTAATCTTGTGATGTCACTAGCCCCTCTTTCGATCTTTCTCATATTCCTTCAGGGAGTTCTTTTCTTTAGATTATCATCTCTTCAGGAATACATTTGATAAGGCTTTCTCAGAGGGTATCTTCTTTTGAATATTCTCTGTGGTATGGTCACAACTGCTGGTGTCAGGCATGCCACAATCTCAGGCTCCCAACATATTGGAAGAAGAAGGGGGCAGGACTTCCTGCAGAGGCATTCAGCTGCTCCTCTACACTCCCATTGGCCAAGTTCTGGGTTATACGAGCTGGTATGTCTCTGAAAATCTGTACAGCCTGGAGATTAGCCAATGAGGGAAGGCTTTCCCATTCCCACAGGCTCTCTGTGCTGACAGTTTGGCTCTTAGCGATGTACTTCCTCCTCACGGGAACACCACGCTAACAGCCATGCTGTCAGTGCCGCATGACTCTCAGGGCGGCATTCCCATGATCAAAGGGAGCACTGCGCAAGCAGCCATGCTGCCAATGCTGATTGTCTCTCCTTTAGCGATGCACCCTCTCTTCACGGGAGCCCCGCACTGACAGCCTTGCTGTCAGGGCATCTTTCACCCTGGCCTGGGCCGCATCCTGACAGACGTGGCCCGGGCACCAAAATCACCTGCCCTGTCCCCCGACTCCTTAGCTGCATCGGGTGACACCGATGCTCTCCTCCTCCCCCAGGATACATCTGACAGGTGTAGCCCAGGCACACTGAAAAAATCACCCACCCCACTGCTTAGCTTTATAGGGTGGGGGTGGACATCTAGCCCCTCCCGTACTGCCTTCAGTTTTTCGCTGGGCCACACCCCGCAGACACAGTTCAGCTTTATCTAAGCGTTGCCCTGCCCCCCTTGTTCCTGGTTGGTGGCAACTAACAAGTTCAGAGCAACCACACCAGGAAGATTGCCTTTTTTATTTTCATTTGTTGATATTGTTTATTTTTTCCAAGGGACATAATAGCTTTATAGACCTAAGCTTTTAACTTGATCTTCAGGGCTCATAACTTCCGATATGGGCCTTGGCTAGGTCTATAAACCCTAATCAGCTGCCTATTATTACACTTGTGTAAAGTATTTATTATACACTTATTAACGTATTATTACTGTTTCTCTTTGTCAAGTGATAAAGGATTATTGTATAACTGTAGTGATTGGAAGGAGGGGCAGGAACTGTTTCAGCTTCGGTCAGCAACGTATCTTCAAATCTTAATCTACATGGATGGTTTCAAGAGAGAACTCTGCAAATGAGTGGCTTTTACACATACTGACGTATAAAATACGGGCGCATGAAAGAGTTCTCTGGTTCCTATCACCGGGTCTCTATACTCTTCAAGAACTCGGCTCCTCTTTTGTGCTAGTGATATCCTGACCTTTCCCGCGAGCTCTCACCCAACCGGAAACGGGAGATAACCATTCTTCCTGTGCTATCCCATTAGGCAACACGTAGTATCCTTGCAGCTCCAGAGGGGATACAGCAGAACAGCCTGATTCCTCCCAGATAGGATTCCCACCGGGCTGGCAGGCCTGGCGCCGCCGTGTTTCATTGTCAAGTTTGGTGTGCAGCTCCGACCGAGCAGCCCACACAACTGTAAATACAGGTTGCCTGGCAACGGTTTTAAAGCGTGTTATTTTCCCTCACAGAGACAGGCTGTTATTTCATTCCCCGTATTTATCTGATTATTTCAAGAGACCTGCCACGATTGCCTAGCCTGCAAAGCTGTCATCCTGCTAAATAGCAGTCTTTGTGGCACTAGTGTGGAAGTACACCTTACGCGTAAACGTTTCTGTCAAAATGCTCTCAAGTGGCCTTGCCTTCAATGAATGAAGTTTTATATATTAGAAACAGCCCCCACACGAGACTTTCGAGATCCCTTAATGTTGTGATTCGCCTTCATAATACTATAGTTGGGGTCAAATGCTCGTGACCTTCTGGAAAACCAATAAGAGGCATGGCCAGATGCACCGGAAGTGACCACCTACCACAGACAAGTCAGGGTGGTGATGGAGCCCGTACATGTGCATGGGCTGCAAAGTCATGTGCCTATTGGTTTTTATCCCAATGAAAGTACTGCTCTGAAAATCATACAGAACCATAAATGCAGGACTACAAGTTCCAGAATGCATTTTACCTTTGACTTCTATAACTTGATGTCTGTTTTATGCTCATTCCTGGTTTATCTCCGTTTGACAATCACATACAAAGGCTTACAACGTTATGTTATGCGTGTTGTTAACAAAATGATCCATCTCCCAATTGAATAAAAAAAAGTCATCAAAATTGACAGAATGCCTTCTAAAGTTTATGCAAAAGGTTTTTCTTTGAAATTAATTTGAATATTGTTTCGCTTACAGAGAAACCAGCCATATTGTGCGGCCAACATTGAGACATGTAGCATTTATATTGTTAGAAATAGATCTGTCTGTCTAACTTACAATCCTTCATGCATGTTTCTGTCCCATAGTGGAGTACTCAAAACAAACAGTCTGTGAAAAAAAGAACTGCCACCTAAGCTGAAAGCCCTGCTGCCCTAGTGGCAGCGAAGATGCTTTCGGAGAGGGCGTAAGGCCCCGGGCCAGACTTTTTAGTTTAGGTAGGTGAAATCCTTCATTCTCCATGGAGTTGACAGATACACAAGGTACACAAGGACCTGCCTCCTGGAGAACCTGTGCAGCATGAGTTGGAAGCCCTGAGAAGAGCAAACTATCCACCTCATTTAACTCCATCTAGCACAATGTCTGGAGAATCCACAGCGGTTCTGGCCTCCGTGCTCCTAGCTCGTCATGGAGTGAGAATTCTGAGAACAAAGGGAGATGCCATGCTCCATCAACCGACTGGGGCTGCTGTGTCCCGAGGAGCCAAATCACTCCTTAATGTTGTGCTTGATTGTTTTTGAGTCTCTGGAGGCAGGCTGCAGCCGGAAAGTTGGCAACATCCTCAGATATCTGGGAGACTTTACCCATCAACACGCAGGCTGCTCTGATATGCTGAGCAAATGGGATACCACCATTGAAAAAAAAGAGGTAGTCTTGCCTCTGACTTTACACTAGACAAAGAGAAAGAATTTCAATTTCTGCCGCCATCCCAGGAAAATGGAAAGTGCATACTGATTCCCCCTGGAGAACAGGTGTACACTTGGTATATAGATCTTGAAAAGAAACTCAATGGAAAACAATTAAACAAGAAAGCAACCAAATCCACTAAATCGCAAATAGCCGGAGTGTCTGATTCCATCGACAAATTAAATGGTACCAGCAAGAACTCTAGGGGGAAAATTACTTCATTCCTTAAATGGACCACTAAGGTGAATAACTCTGCTCTACCACCGCTAGCTTGTGTAGAATTCATGCCTACCCCCGTTCCACTTGATACCCAACACCTACCCACACCAAGCGACCGCAAACCTTTTGCAGCAGGTCTGGCACTATTGGCCGAATCAAATTCATGGGTATCTGTAGGCCCGGAACTGCAGCAAGTTGATCAGGACCCTATTCCATCAGGACTACAACCAACAGATCGGACCAACTCACCTGATCTCATAGCAATTGCCATGGACGCATGTCCCTCTCCAAGATGAAAGAAAGATAGTGATTCCTCCTCTGACCCCTTTTGCTCGGAAGATCCTGATTACCTCGAAGTCCCTTTGCGGGACCCTACTTAAACGGCGGGTCCAGACCCGCCGTTAAGGTTGGGAGTCGCAAAGGGACCTCGTAATCAAGCGTTAAGGGTTTAATGGCGCTGACACCTTTTACGGCGCTGTTAAACCCTTAACGCCAGGGTCGTAATGAACCCCTATGTCTCAGGCATCACATTTTCTGAACATCGGCTATGAGTTCAAAAAATGAACACAATCAGCTCCTTTGGCTGGAAAAAAGCCTGTGGGGGTAGAAGTATGAGGGAGCCACCTACGGAAGACTATATAAAAGATTTTGTGTAAAAGGTCCTCTCTGTAGAGCAATCTAGAATCATTTTACCAGAGAACAAAATAGCTTCTCATTTGAGGACATCGAAGGACTAGAATGACCAGTGGGTTTCCCCCCTCTCAGTTTAAGATTAAATCATGGAATACAAGGGACTACCGTTCGTTCATGGCTAATCAAAAAGGCACAAAAATGCTGCTTGCTGCTGATACCATTCTTCTACAAGAGACCTGGCTGAGGGAAAATGTGCGTATAGATGGCTATTTTATCTTCCAAAGGCATGCGCGCAATAATAAGCAGGGAAGACCATTTGGGGGTTTGATAACTGTGGTTGCCTCTCATCTGAAAGCAAATTAATTCCTTCCCACATTAAATTGTGATTCTGTTTTAGCAGTGGGGTTGGAAGTAGAGAGGGAAAGCAAGCATATTGTGATCCTATTGCTTAATGTATATAGCCCATCTGACAACCTTGGCATAGAGACTACCATTTACTACAAAGATACCATACTAGAAAATTGGAAACATTTACATCCAGATGGCCTTTTCCACTTTGTTGGTGACTTTAAGTACCAACGACCTTGCTACCCAGATAACAAGGTAGTGTTTTTACAAGAATAACTTTACGTAAAAATAACTTTGGTACATGGACCATTGAGCCTAATGATGAGGAGTCAGCCCCAGACTCTCCTCCCTGGTTGCTGTTTATAAAGAAACTGCAATTTTTACAGAGAGTTAACGTTAATGCTAAAGATCTGTACTATACTTGGTCGAATGGTCGATCCTTTTCTCAGCTAGACCTTTTACTGTCAGATTATAAAGGCTTTTCACCAATAGAAAGCTTTAAGATTATACCAAACAAAATAAGTGATCATGTAATGATGAAATTTACCATAGGTGCCAGTTCAAAACAACTTCAAGCACTGGTGACAGGACATTTTGATGTAAATTTACAAGGCAATCTCACTAGTTGTTCTGATCATCACCTGCATGAAATAAACATGCAGCTGTTATACGCCTTGAGTGTTGACTCTGTGCCAGCTTTTAATGACATCAAAAACGTCTGTTTGATTGTCCAGCTCCAATTAGAGGAGCTGAAGTCTATTAAAAAAAGATCACTTTTAAAGATTATCCACACAAAAATACGTATGATCAAACAATTTGTAAAAGGAAAAAGAGCTAAGAGCCGATATACAATGCGTTCAGAGATATGTGCAAGATCCCTCTAGGCAAAACAATGATGTAAACAAACTTAAAATGTGCCACTAGTATTGGCATTGAATGCATAGGGGAACGGTCATATCTGCACAATGGAAAACCATTTATACTATGCTTAGGAACAAAGATATGCAGACCTTTTGGCACTTTTCTAATAAGTATAATTCTCGGGAAACAAAAGTCAGAGAAATGAATACTATATCCAACTCTGAATGGAAAACGTATATTCTGTCACTGTAATACAGGCACAAAATTTTGGAGAGTGCCTCTAGTTATTTAGATATATGTGACCAAAATGTTCTCACATTCTCTGAAATTGACATTGAAAAATTCATTAACGATTTAAAACACTCTAGAGCCCCTGGGCCCGATGGCCTTCCAAATATTCTTTTCAAATCCGAGCCAAAGGTTTGGGCTAGCATACTGCACATCATCCTCTGTGAGATTATCACCACAGGACTTTGCCCGGGTCCTGGTGTAACTCCATATTGATCCCGATTTATAAAAAAGGAGCTAGAGAATCGTAGCAATGATTGATTCGAGTGCCAATATTTTTAGAAATCTGCTCCCAGGCAATGTCAACTCTTGGACTGTGGAACACAATGTTCTTTGTAACCAAATTATGGTTTTTGGGATGTAACACACTAGCCAATATTTTAAATTTAATCCACCTTATTTGACCAAGTCTAAAGCACTTTATGTATGTTTTATTGATTTTTTCTAAGGCCTTCGACACGATCGATAGGCAGATTGTATGGGATAAAATGGAACAAGGGGCCTCATTAGGACCCAGGCGGTAAGGGGTTTACGGCGGCGTAAACAGCGCCGACCCTTACCGCCTGATTCCGAGGTCCCTTAGCGCCATGGAGGTTTTAACACCTGCTTTTAGCAGGTGTTAAAATCCATGGCGCTAAGGGACCTTGTTGTTAATTACGCCACCGTAATTTACGGTGGCGTAATTAACGCCTTCCCCACTCCCATTATGCCTTATGGGGAAAAAATGGGAATGGGGAAGGGTAAATGGGTTAATGGGGACTTACCGCCCCACTCACCTCGGAATGGGGCGGTAAGTCCGCCAACCACCATGGCGTAAATGTAGTTTACGCCATGGTGGTAAAGGTACGACCGAGGCGGTAACTTACCGCCTGGGTCGTAATGAGGCCCAAGATAATTTACATCCCCAAATCCTACATTTTACTAAGTATCTATATTCCAATAATACCACAAAAATTCGAGTAGATCCAGAAGGCACCTTGGTCTGTCGGTTAATTATGGACTGAAACAAAGCTGTACTTTGGCCCCCATGTATTTCAACATTTATATTGCCGGTTTGGAAACAACTTTTAAGAGCTTCAAAAACAATCCTCTGCGAATACAATCTCGTCCTATTACCTCGGTGTCATACGGGGACGACATCATTCTTCTTGATCAGACCGCGATAGGTCCCCAACACAGTCTCGCAGCCCTAGAACTATTCCTAGAACTAGAACTACTCAGTAAAACACAACCTAAAACTCAAACTATCCAAAACAAAAATTATGACAATCAAGGCTAATCATAGAAACATTCAAATACATAACTGGACTGTACAAAACACACCACTAGAAGAAGTGTCCAGCTACTTATACCTTGGGGTACGAGTATCTAACAATCTAGATAAAGAGCCATTTTGCAAAATCTATCAGAGCAAAAATGACTGCCAAATTTAAAGCAATAAGGTCTTTTATATCAAGTCCTGGTGGCTTCTCTATGGAAGGATTGATAAAGCTGTACAATTTGTGCATTGTTATAAACATAGTATTGGGCCTGGAAGCCTTCACGTCCAAAGAGACCTCTTGGTTAGACACCTTAGAAGAGAGGTTCTGGAAGAGTGCACTGGGCCTCGCTCAAGCTGTCCCAATGGAAGCCATATGCTTCGAACTAGGCTTAGTCTTTCTTTCAACTCGAAAAATGATTGCGGCAAGTTATTGATGAGCTGGGGTAATACAAAATCCTTTTACTCTTACTTTCTGGATTCTACTGGTAACTTGACATGCTGTCTGGCTTTAAACCAATGGGACAAGGAGATCATAACATTTCGAGATGATATTTATTTTATTTATTTGCATTTTTATAGCACTCACACAGCCTGGGGGCATTGAGACGCTGTTACAGAATTTGTTGTTGTCACAGTTGGATATTAATAACCCAACATGCTTAAATGCCCAGAGGTTTCTAAGAGCGGACCTGGGGATCGAACCTGTGTTGCTTCCTGTCGTTTTGTTTCCAAGGCTAGCACGTTGCCACTGAGCTAACCTTCCAGGACAGTATAGGATGTACCTGTCGCCCCGAGGAGAACATAGCTACCGAATTTGCTGAAATAAAAAAAAATGGCCTTGGTGTGGGATAGTGAAAAGAGATCTGCACATCTGTCAGCAAAAACCATCTACGCTGTATATTCTAAACAGCCCTTTCCAATTAACACACCCTGTGCTTATATAACAATCTTACAGAATAGCGGGGTTAGAAGATTCATAATGCATTTAAGGTTGAATCAGCTCCCAACAATCGTCATTAGAGATGCGTGGCTTCAGATCCCTTATAAGGAGCGTCTCTGCAGGCTATGTGGCGCTGAACCAGAGACTATTCTGCATTTACTAACTGACTGCGCAACATTTATATTGGTATATCAAAAGGGCTATTCCAGATTGGTGCAGGATAGGAATTTTATTTGTAGTAACCAATGTTGGTGTTTTATATATGTGGGGGGACAATTTGGTTATGAATTTTACCCGTTTCTATATGTGGCACGAAATTCTGAAGCTTTTAAAATGACCATCCCCTGATTTCATTATCGTACAACTACTATTTTTAGATATATTCTGAAAGTGTTTAATTCTTGATTAACATGTGTGTTATTTGTCCCTGACTTTTATGACAAAACAAATGATATCACTCTGTAAATCTTAATTGTGAGGAAATGGATGATTTTAAGATTTGTATTTGTTGAGGAAATAATCAATGTACTTCTTTTTTTAAAATATTTGTAACAAAGTTATTTCTTTTTGTGCTAAATGTTATAATTAACCAATACAGCATTAAATAAAAATAAAATAAAAAAAATGGAAACTACACTTTATCCATAGCCAAACAGGCCCGCTTGGTTGGTCAATGCTGGTAATATCCACCCTACTAAGAATTATTGCCCGCAGCCGTGAGCAATACAGACAGTTATGGCCCACAATGCCTGACTTTTGGCCTGGCGTGAGACAGGAGTGCTGTTTACGGACTTAGGCCACATAATCGACTGCATTGTCTATGGCCACAAGTGACAAAGCTATTAGCACCAGGTCACTCAACCAGGTGCTATGAAGAGCCCCTGTTTAAAAAATAAATAAATATGTCAGTCCCTTCTTGATTTCCATCACAGAGGGGCCAAAGACAAGCCAAAACAGGAGCAGGTGATGGGCGATGGAAAAGCGGCTTGAGGTGGAGGTATGTGTGGAGAGGCTGGGGTGTGGCAAACAGGCCCCTGTGTGGACAATCGATTCTGTGAGCCAACAAGAACGCTGCCATACTGGTGATTATTGCCCAGAAGGCCTCATTCCTGATTGGCCAACAAGACTTCTAGATTCCATTCAAGGTGCTCATGCCGCCTTTCCCTTCACTTTGTATTTAAGTGCAGCAGAGTGTTTAAACCCGCCAGTCCGGCCCATGGCAGTGCCTTAAATCTGCACAGCCGGGATGATAACCGATTCCTATACCTAAACCCCAGCCTCTGCCATCCTTCACCAGCCTCTCCCTGTCAGGGCATGTTGGGGACCTTGTGGAGCCAGGCAGGGCCGCAAGCCAGAACTTGAATCTTGTTTTTCTGCCATATAAATTGCTATTTCCTCATTAAATGCATTAATATTAGACATAATACACGATAAAGGGATGGCCCAAATATGTTAACGATGGCTGCCAATGGCAGAGCTCACAGAACGGAGTGTTACCATTCTTTAGTAATTCAAGGCTGCAAGAATTCTTATTTCCTTTTTAATCCTGTACAAGCAGTCCCACTCCTTTCACGTAACCCACCGCATCTCCTGTTCCTATACTCCCAAATTCATGCTTTTATCCTAACAGCAGCTCGACTTCTACCATCCCCAACGCAACCTAAAATGGTAACACATTTTAGGAAGGGGTGATCATACACTGCGCCAACGTAGCCTGATTTATTTGTACAGTAGAACGTGCCAGATCTCAAATGTGGAAGAATTTACAAGTCATGCAGAACGTGCAGATATTAAATGTGGAAGAACTTGCAAGTCATGCAGAACGTGCAGATATTACATGTGGAAGAACTTGCAAGTCATGGAGAACGTGCAGATATTACATGTGGAAGAACTTGCAAGTCATGGAGAACGTGCAGATCTTACATGTGGAAGAACTTGCAAGTCATGGAGAACGTGCAGATATTACATGTGGAAGAACTTGCAAGTCATGGAGAACGTGCAGATATTACATGTGGAAGAACTTGCAAGTCATGGAGAACGTGCAGATATTAAATGTGGAAGAACTTGCAAGTCATGGATGTTGATTATGTTCAAAGGGTATTTTTATTCGTAGAATTCCTAGTGTATGTACTCTCTGCACGTGTTTCCCCATTCAAAGGTTAGAAATGGCTCATCGGGAGATACCATGATCCTGTCTGTGGGAGTTGGTCATGCTCTGCCATTTGAGGGGGGACTGAGAGTACCTTCGAGTCACAGACTTCGCCCGCCATCGCGGAGGTGTGGGGCGGGGGTGGGGTTCTGCCCTTGCATTGGAAAGAGATGCATGGTAGGCTGCTGCATTGTCTCCGCCTTTCCCTTTGGGGGACAGTTTCTTAGTGGCAGCCGCCATCTCTAGAGGTGAATCGCCCATGCTGTGCAAACCTGCATCTATTACAGGATCGCTGTCCAAAGCCATGTACACACCTTAGGAACAGTTGTAAGGGGAAGTTGTGGTGCTTTATTGCATTGGGGAGGGTGGGAGGAGTTACCCAGCACCAGAGTCGACTGTCAGTCATTGAACCAATACAGCAGCCCTGCCTGTATAGGATTGTCACTGGGTGGGTATGTAGCATGCATGACTATGTGGATACACGCAGCCATCATGTGATGGCCTCTGTTGATATACAGGCTCAAGAGGTGATACTTTGCTTGACTGTTCACCCATGACCCAATCAATGGGTAACCCTCTGTGTTCTACAAAGGGAAGGCTTCACTCGTTGAAGTAAGTAATTGAACACTGCAATATCCAGGTGCATATCGTTGCCGTCAATATGCCTTTTGCAAGGTATTTTCCAAAGTGTATGTTTCCACAAACCACTGCGGTGGTAACATGCACAGTGTACACATTACATGCGCGTGTTTCAAAGTGTCTGTTTGCACATGGGGCTTTCAGCGGGGAACCCGTCTGAACTAATCTCATGTTTTCCAAGAGGATCTCAAATCCTTTTTCAATTCAGTAAGGTCCTGGATATGAATCCCATTCTCATTTTCCCTGAACAAGAGTCAATGATGTGGTGTTTGGCCTTAATTGAGATTGATTGGGGTTTTACAATGGTGGGCCGGGGCTAGCCAGGGCAAATTCTGGGCAGTATACCATTTTTTTACTGAGCCAGGGCTCTCCTGGATTCCCCTCGAGCCCCACTTATGTCTGCAATATAAAACGTTATGCAAAGTCGCCATTGTGTGGCTAAAGATGTGAAGTCTGCGTTGGTGGCGCATGCAGTTCCCATTTACTGCAGATGGCCTTGTTGCCATTTTTGCACATTCACTCCCAAAGACTGCGCCGATGGATAATAGGGACTGGGCTGCTTTTTGGCTTCTTTTGGCCCAAGCTAACTGCTGCTAGCAGCAGACAAAGCAGGTCCTCGGAAGCATTATACTTAACACGTGCACATTGAAATACCCATCTACAGGGCCATGCAGGGTCGGACTGGGACAAGAAATAGGCCCGGACACCCAAAGAAAAGTGGCCCACCCCTCACCCCAAAAAAGTGGCCCACCCCTCGCCTCAAAAAAGTGGCCCTCAAACCATCATCCGTGAATTGCGTCAATTCACGACTTTAGAGAAAATGCTACTTATGGAGGGTTCATGTGTCTGTTACATTACAACACAACTCATAAAATAACAACTTTGCATACAAGAATGGATCACCATATGTATCATTAATATCTGTATTTATAGATCCATATTGTCAAAATACTGTGATTGCAAGCTGACGTCCAAGGCCAAATGATAATATTTTATTGTATTGCACTTACGCTTAAATTCTTATTTATAGAACACATATGCATACAATATCACCTAACCTGTGTTGGTACTCATTTATCGACCTCAGAAGCTTGAAAGGGTGAGATGGCCTTGTTGGGATTTAAACGTGCAACCTGCAGATCACACACACACATTGCAGCAGTGAGTGCTGAACCCACTGAGCTATCATATCATCTATAGTAAAATGAGCAATTATTATGTAGTGGATACCATTAAACTGGTAACTGAGATTTAACAGCAGACCAGTTAAGTTCAGTTTGGTACGCCCTGTGCTAAACCTATGTCAAATACCAACATGTCCCAGCTCCCCACTCCATCCCAGCTGGAAGGGTTAGCATTTCATCAGTTCTGCGCTTACCTTCTGCTCGCACCGCGCATGACGCACGCTTATCTGCTTCTGCTTGGGTAACGGAGGCACAGCATTATTTGCACCAAGAGTACACATGCACTTAGGATCTGCGCAGGATTTGAATTAATTGCCACTTGGCTCTAAGCCCAGAGACCTACATTGGCAGCTCTACCCAGGACCCTGGGTATATACTTCCAGCATGGCAAATTTCGTTGCATATTATGGGTCCCAGAAGCTGTCACTGGCCACATCTTTCACGATAAGTCAGTGAATGGTGTGATTCTGGTTTATGAACTTCTGCTCTACGTGGCTAAGCTAAAGGTTGCATTCAGGGAATATGGCATGAGAGGAAGTAAACATATGTCGATCATCAAGCCCAAACACTGTAGAAATTCTATATGATCCTCAAGGGGACAAGGTAATGTGTCCATACGGTGCTGGCTAGTATCAGGGCGGTGCATCTCTTACCTCAGCTCAGGGTTGTTTTCGTCTCTCCGTCTCTCCGCTACCAGCAGCAGGCAGGCAGTCTCAGCCACCTGTGGTGGTGGTGGTGGTGAGTGGGCTGTGGGGTAGGGGGTCAGAGGGTCGCCTCTGTGCTGGCTGGCTAGCTGGCCTGGGTGGCTGCCTGAGTCAGTGCCGCTCTGTGCCCTCCTGAGCTGGCTGGGGCAGGGTCAGCAGCCCTCTCTGGCTGTTGCTTCACACTGCTGCTTTGTCTGGACTCCGAGTCCATCCGAGACTCCTAGACTCAGTGAGGACAACAGCCGCCTGGCCTCCTCCGGACACCGGCCTCCTCCTCCACCTCGACTCGCACAGCCTGTGGCACTGGTCCTCCTGAGTCCTGGACTCCTGGACCCTGGCAGTGGTCCTCCTTTCTGTCTGTGCGTGCGTGGCTGAAGCCTTGAAGGAGCTCTGCAAGCTGCAGCCCGACCTCTCTGCGCTGTGAGTCTGTGTCAGGGCAAGTTCAGCTCAGCACAGTCGATAGCAGGGTCAGAGAGAGGCTGCCGGGCCCAAGCAAAATATAGTCAGTAGGGGGCAGGCAGTGCCAGTGAGGGCTGGTGGCGACACGAAGTCTTGCTGCATTTTAATTGACAATAGTTGTTTTCAATTTGCAAAGTGGCGTGCAACAAATTGGTTGCTTGCATCCTGCAAAGTTGAAATCAACTTTAATGTGCACGCCCCTTGCCCAGCCCAACTCTGCAGGCATCCTGCCTCCAGGCTCCTTAGCCTGCCCTGCCGCCTCAGACCAGGTGTGAGTTCTCACACCGACAGTTGCTGCAAACAAACACTATCTCCTCTTGAGTGATGCTCTCTCTGTGTGAGCGGAGCATGAGCCGGGCTCGAGCACCATCTGGTCCGGACCACCCGTCTACTTTTTTGTGTGCATAACCATAATTGCATGCATGGAAATCAATACAAGGTAACAAGTGTTACCTTGCTTTGATTATGCTGCCCTGGCCCCAGCAAGCCCAACCCCTTGGGCTGAGGCAGCTCCGCCCAGCATTGCCGCTCCCTCCCAGTGTTTTGTAACACTGACTGCTGCTGGCGCCAGGGTGTCGCGGCCGGGCCGCGGCAGTTGGCCGCCGGCCCGCCGCATTTATCAAAGAAAGGTAACACTTCAGTGTTACCTTTCTCTGCATCTGCGGCGGGCTGGCGGCGGCGGGCGCAGGGCTGCAATTGCAAAGGATCTGTAAGTTGCTTACTTACAGATCCTTTGCAACTTGCATCCATCCGTCCGGCGAGGCTGAGGCCTTGGGGGCTGGTTCCGAAGTGTGAAGGCTTCACAATGAAGCCCATGCCTGGGCCGAAACCGGCCCACATGGTCTTCAGGAACCGGCCCCCAGGTCTCCAGCCATGATTTTGCATCGGCCACGGGCCGATGGGCCGATGACCCAATCCGACCCTGGGGCCATGCTGCTAGGCCCCATCACACCATTGAGGACTCTGCTGCTGCTGGCCGCAGAACCTGATTTTCAGGTCAGAAAAGTTTTACTTGGTGACTTAATGTCATCCATTTCTTTGGTTAAAGATGTTGGAATACATATTCTGAAGACTTGTTTTTTTTGCTTTAAAAAACAGGTTATTAAGAGCTAATACCTTTTATGCAAATACCTTTTACACATTTATGTATAATAGATTTTAACTTTGAAAACCCTGTGTATGTTTACTTTTTAATATAACCTGCAGTGTTCCCCTTGATTCCACGGTATTCCAATTCTTCTAACAATGTTCCCACTATTTAGGCCACACCCACCACTTAGGACATGTCTCTTGACACCCCTCCATGTCTCACTCCACTTAAAGCACTGGCCCTGACAGAGGGTTCTTAGGTCCAGAAAGGGCTGGTGACTTTCCCTAATTTCCCCATACTGCTATCTTAAACATGCTGTATTCAGTAATTATATGTAGTATGTGGTGTTTGCTACACCAGGGTCTTTCCGGTTTCAGAATCGGGGCAACAGACTTTCCACCCCTTGTGCATGCAAGACTCCTTCTTAAAGGTGCAATCACTATGTGAAGACCAGAGCTCAAGTCGAGGGACCACGCTGGTGGACGGCGTCTGCCCACTTTTTTTCAGGGTGCAGGTGCCGTCCCAGCTGTGTGTTTTCAATTAATTCTGTTTTTTTTTAAATAAAAAAGTGCTGCGTCCACTTGCGTGACTGTGATGCAAAGAAACGTAACCGTGACACCACAGACATCTCTGTGCAGATCTTACTGAAACATTCATATTGACATTCTTTACTGTACAGGACAGGGTTTCTTACATGTTTTAAGACTTAAAAGGTGCGCACCTTTTATACTTAGCAAGCAATGTTTAAAGAAATAGTGTTCTCCTGGGAAATGCTTACTTGTCTTGTGGACTTTCGTGAGTTGGGGAAGACATCTTAAAATTCAACATGCAGATGTCTTTCAATTTAAGTTCACAGCCTGTGACGTCACTCCCCACTGCATATGCCAAAGTCCCCCCACTTTTTTTTAAGACTCGCCCCCAGGAGACACAGCCATCCATGGAGGCGTGTATGTCGAAAGTGACAACACGCAGGTGCCTTTTTTGTGTTAACAACTAACGGGCTCCCTGAGCAACTGGACACAGACTTGAATACCACAGTAATGTCTGCATCCTAGTGTTATTTTAAGAGTCGAGGCGTGGGCGCGTGCAACGCAATTCCAGCGATTGTCACTGCTGCAATTATTCCTAATGGCCCTCCCCAAAATAAACATTTCCCTCCCCGAGGCAGCTGATAACAGAGGGATTACAATGCTTTCATTTTGCAATAAACCCAGCAGGTGGTATCTTGTTTTTGCCACATATATCTAACAAATCCCGTGTACTGAAAGGGTGCAATGCAAATGCATGCAAATGGGCTAGGATGCTATATAAAGTGATTACAATCACAGCAGCTGTGCTAGAAATGCATCTCTAAAGGCAGGGATTGCCTCTGCGAGGCAAGACGAGTGGAAACTCTGGCACGTTAGCGATGCCAGGTGATCTGATATTTTCCCAGGGTGTTAGCAAACTGGAAAGAACAATTTAGGGCCTGATTCATGGAATTCTTAGCGCGGCACAAAGTCGCTTTATACTGCCAGCAAACACCCTGATTCACAGAGCAGTGCAAAGTGTATTTTTGCAGTGCAAAGTGTATTTTTGCAGTTCAAAGTGACTTTGCACTGCAAACATTCCACGAATCAGGCCCTACGTGTTTTATATATAGGATAAAGCACTTCAATTGTGTGTTATGAGGATATTTAGGGCCTGATTCACATAACATGTTCCTATGGGATTGCGCCATTATACACCGCTTCTGTGAATCAGGCCCTTAAATTATACACCACTTCTGTGAATCAGGCCCTTAATGTCAACGAGGAGTTACATGACCACATGCACATCTGCGTGCCAATTGCCTTTTTAAAGTCACGGAACTCCGACGCGACTTCTAATATCCCTATAGTGTACAGTTAGGGGCATTTTACCTTGTTGGGAGTTCCCCCGATCACTTGTGTAATTCTCTTGTCCCCACCTTATGTATTTTGGCAGTACTTTTTTCTCCGTGTGTTTCTCTATTGTGTGTCACTTTCTAGAACTATTCCCTTTTTGCAGTTGCTTTTTTTTATCTCTTCTCTTTTTTTTACAACTTCTTTCTATTGCTTATTGTTTCTATCTCTACACATTCCTTTTACCATTTGCAATAGCCGGGGGTAACAGCCCGGGGCCTGAGTTAAAGGCCGCTGCTTTGCACAGGCCTTTACTTTAACTCAGGCCCTGGGATATCACCCCCATTATAGCCTGTTCAACGGGTACTTGACGCCAGTTTCACAAGCTGGAACTGGGCTAATTTGTAGTATTTTCTTTCCATGAACAGGGCGCCTCACGGCATCCTATTCACGCAAAGAAAATACTGTTCCAAGATGGCCACCATGGATTGGGAAGGCGGGGCTCTGTACAGAGCCCCTCTACCTTTTCCATGGAGGTGTCCATTGGTTGGCTCTCGCCTCACAGGGTGCTAATAGTTCTTAATTTCTCTCTTTTTCAGTTTATCATTTCTGCCCCGGCATTTGCTGAATTCTTCATCTTTTTGTCTGTTTCTCCAATTTTATATATTTTGTTTTAATGACCTTTTTTGTTTTATTTCTTACCTCTTCTTTTCTGTCCCTATTTTGTCGGTCTGTTCATATATTATCCACCCATCTCTCTTCTTTGTCATACTCAGAAGAGAAAGGGTAGGAGTAATTCAAATGAAGATTACCAGAAAGAAATCAGAGCATTAGCCTTTGTTCGCTTTTCTGCTCATGTTTTATTTTTGCTGGTCCTTTTTTTATAGCCAATACCCCTCACTCCTCTGCACTCACACAGGGCCTCCAGAACAGTCAGCAACACAGCAGCCGGCAGTGACATGTGCACCATCTCTCACCATATATTAGTAAGCAATGTCAAGTGCTGGCTGCGGGAGCGCTGCTTTGGGCCTTGATAAGCCGCGCGTTGACTGCATTGGCTTATTACAACTTTCTGGTGAAGTCTCTTGTAGTAAGAAAAGAAATCTACAAGAATCTACATAAGATTACGATCTTTGGTGAATTCTATTACCATGAAGTTAGCCTTTTTTGCACATCAGAATGCAGTAGTGCAGAGGAGTAATTTTGCTGAAAAGGTTGAGGGCGACGTAGAGAGCTATCACAGGATTTCATGATGCCCTGGAAAAAAGTTGGGTAAGTGAAGCAAAACCAAAAGGTGATGGCTGGAAGGTTTGGAATGAATCATAATCGCTGACACAACTCTTGGCAACTCTCCAGACCATCGTTACTCTGCCTGCCAAGCCATTAGAGAAGGGAAAAGTTGGGTAAGGCCCCTTGCTATTTTTTTGCACTTTACCAGCGGTATCACGATAAGAGATTAAAAAACTCCCTTTAAGGGCTTTGTCTTGATGTGAATGAAGCTGGGTTTTGCTGTGCACTTTGTCTATGCTGTCATTGAGTGTTTATTGGACTAAGTTCGATACCTCTGGACCTATCTGGGATTTTAGGGCCTCCTCAACATATGGTAGCAGGGGATGGTTAGATAATCATCATTGGACTGTCGAGGGGTCCCGCCATGCCACAGATGATGGCAGAGGCGACCTGTGGAGAGCGGGATCACGCGCAACAGAGAGAGGTCGACAGGTACTCCCTTTGAAGAGAAGTCCTGTCTGGTGACGCCGTAGACATTACGCCGATCCATGGATGTGTGTTTGATATAGAAATGGCAAAACTGGGGAGGGAGTTTTTTTGTATATTGTGGGGTTGTGAAGAACTACGAGATTGAGAGGCAGGCGCTATCGTAATGAAGGGTGCCGATATGGGACCGGAACCGTTCATTACGGGATGCCTGATTATGAGGTCCCCTAGCGGGACCCGGAACAGACGTCTGGTTAAACCGCGAGGGGACCGCAAGGGGACGAAGGAGCTAATAACGGGCCTGTTATTAAGAGGCCCGTTATTAGCTCCATCCCCATTCCCTTTGAGCCCTATTGGGGCTCAAATGGGAATGGGGAATGGTTTTGTGCATGAGGAAGTACCGGGTCCTCCAAGGTCGGAATGACACGGTAATTCGTCATTCACAGAACCCGGTACTGGAACCCGGTATGGAGGCAGCCATGCCCTTAATAAGGGCATGGCTGCCTCCATACTCGTAATGAGGCCCATAGCTTCCCACAAGGGGTGGAAAAGATCACGTGGTAAAGCTTGTTGGGGGGCAGTAATAAAGAGATGAATCCCTCACAGAGAGTGAGAAGACAGCCATACTTTATAGGTGTAGTGATTACTGGTGCCAGCCTTATGCTGTGAGATAGCTCATGCTTTTATACATGGTTTTCTTTAAATTTGTGGAGGATGTGATGCAGTGGTGTGGACCAAGAAGGGGGGTCTGGTTCAGGAGCAGAGAGGTGGGGCTGCTTGGGGCAGAAGAGGTGTTTGTGGTGCAACTCAGAAGGGTTGAGTGGCGTAAGAATTTGTGGTCTCAGAGAGAGATGCAGAGGTGTTATTTTGTGGGGAAATATTGTTGGGAGGGATGCATAGAGGAGGACTAAAGGTGAGCGAGAGTTGTAGCAGTGTTTATTGATCAGTGTTAAGTTGTGTTTTAAATTGTCATTATGGGAGACACTCCCATCATTCCTTTGTGTCAGACACTTCCTGATGTAAGGACAAAATTATTAAATACTGTATGTAATGGGTTAAAAATACGGCAGACAAGATGTTTATACCCTGGCCACAAGAAGGCACTAATTCAAAAACAGCATTGAAACATATGTGCACATTTTTGTATGTCACTCATAGGGGAAAACAGTTAAAGAACAGAGTAGGCATACTTGAGCTGTGGGAAATGTTCGAGGAACCGGAGGCAGAGCAAGTACGAAGGAATGGATGGTTAACCAGCATGACAGGGGGTGTACGAAGCCCACAGCTCCTCCTCCTCCTCCTTAGAGCAGTGATCCATCCTCAACAGTACAGAGTTTATACCCATTAAAAACGTTAAAAGCAGTGGCAGGGTATATTAAGCCCACATATGCGCCCCCTGCCTATAGTGATGACAATACCATAAGTGGAGAGAAAATACGTGAACAAGGACCATTGTCCATGAATGCAGGATATGATGACTGCCATAGCTTGCAAACAAAACTACAGAAGCAAATGATGATGGGGAGAAAGAGAGAGAGAGAGAGAGAGAGAGAGAGAGAGAGAGAGAGAGAGAGAGAGAGAGAGAAGGCCACAGGGTTGGAGGGCAAATAATACTTAAATTCGATGGAAAGGGCATCAACAATTAGATAAAGAAAGAGAGAAGAAACGTAAGAGGGATAGATCAAAGAATAGGGAGGAAGAAAAGGAAAAGGAAAGGGGACGAAATGATGAACGGGACAAAGAGAGAGGTTTAGAGAGACATTGCAGGGAAGTTGATGAGATCATGAGGAAACACACAGGAGTAGAAAAAGAAGAGGAGACGATAGGGGAAGAAAGAGTAACAGTCTACCCAGGAACAGAGGCGATGGCACCAATACAAGGGGAAGTTGAGGACCATATCAGCAAGAGGGTAGCAGAGATGTATTATTTTAGGATTTAAGGACTAGGTTTTGAGGATAGAGAGGATGAAGAGGACAAAGACACTGATGTGTGGAGGGTGTCCGGTCAAAGGTTCGACACCAAAAGGATCGAATGACCAAAGGGTTGACCTAAGAGGATCGAAAACCAAAGGGTCACATTATTTTTATTTGTGGTTTTCGTATAGTAAAAAAAAGTGGTTTTTGCACCAAAAACAGGGGTTACGGGGGGAACCCCCAAAGCAACAAAAAAAATTCGACCCTTTGGTTTTTGGTCCTTTTGATTCAAACCTTTGGTCATTCGATCCTTTGCATTCAAACATTTGACCTAGAACCGTGTGGAAGAACATAGGTTACTGGAGAGATGTACAATTTATTTGAGGGCATGGGGTGGCCATGATTCGGTGGCAACAGCCTTAGAGATCTTGGAATAAGCAGAAGATATTGGAACCTTTGGTGAATACTTCAAGCATAATTACTTGTTGCCACGCTGCACAAGAAGAACATTTAAGATCGACTTTGGTTTAGTTGCTATAGAAGCTTGCATGCTGCCACAACGCACAGCAACACACAGAGTGCATTAATGGGCCCGAACAAATATTCTGTTGCGCATGCTGGAGCTGAAAGACACATTTGCGACCAGCCCAGCAGGAGAGCCTGTGCCAGCTGCAAACATGCACTATAACACTACCCTTGGAGACTGTTTCGGAGAGCCCGCTAAGCTCCCTGGAGCACTGCATTGTTCAAGATCATGCATGCATGATATCATTGGTTATTTATAACGTGCTTAATACCCAGAGGTTTCTAAGCGCAGACCCGGGGATCGAACCTGTGGTGCTCTGTGTCGTCTTGCTTCCAAGCACGTTGCCCCTGAGCTATCCTCCCGAGACATGCACATCAGGCTTCTTCTGCAATCAATAAGCAACAATAATAGACGGGTAAACATGTTAGACATGGCATCGACCAGGTTCAGAACCTATGTGAATGGGACTTTTATTAACAGGAGAAATGCCATTGGTGGAATTTTGTTTCATTTTTTTTCACAAGGGGGTCCCACTGTACCCCTGGTCCGAGTCCATCTCTCCACCCTCCAAACCTCTTGTTATCCACCTGTACAGAGGCCGCACACGGGAATGTCTCAGTCGGCGTGCATAATGCTGGCAAGAAAATAAAAATGTATGCTCGGAACAGAAACAAACATGCCATCTAATTTAAGTGTGGAATACGCATCTAATGTCACAGAAAATTCAAGTTTAGAAATGTCAACAGAGCACTTTTTAACTGAACGTATTATTGGTGCAATGGTTTGTTACCTGCTATAGTTGTACACTGATGTCTCTGGCTTTTTTTATTCCCCTGGATCTAGTTTCCTGCCTCAGAAATTGTGTTCCTGTTGTCGGTTTGAGTTAGTAGTCAATAAAGTGTGAGCGACGCCTCTGCCTGTGAAATTGAGAGAAACATACATTGACAGATACAATGAGAATTTTCCGTGGGAAGGCCTGAGAAATATTATTTCCTTGTTTTAGTTGCTGGGAGATGGCGGTCCAGCTCCTCGCGCATTTCACTAGAAATGCAAATTGAGATGAAAATAAATGAAGGCTGCTGTATTAAACAGAGAACATAATACACTGTAAGAAATGAAGTGGCCAGCTTAGCAACACTGGGTGCCGGTGCTTAATTTGTAAGAAAATAAGTGCCATGGCCCAAATATTTTCTTGCATGGGGCAAGGAGCCGCTCCCTGTCTACTGTTGACACCACCCACTGTTGCTCCACACAGTGTCACCCCGCTGCTCCATACAGTGTCACCATATTTGGGGTTAAAGCTCCAACTCCCACTAGTTCATTGAGGCCCTGATTCATGGGATTATTTGTGTGTAAAACAAGGATTTGGGTCCCATACTTCCTGCAAATCCCCATTCGTCAAACAGGGATTTGCGGGCAGAATGGCACGCAAATCCCCGTTTTACATGCAAATAATTCCATGAATCAGGGCATGAGGGTGACATCTAATTAAAATATTAGTTGTATCTTGAAATAAAATAAATGTTTAAGTGGGCTTTCCCGTTTTGTAATGGCTTGGCAGCCGAAGAACGATGGTCTGGAGGGTTGCCCAGAGCAATGCCAGCATGGACGTCAATTGGAGGTTACTAGGGGTCGCAGCTGCAATCCATTTGTTCTCCTTTCCTACCCCTTTAGTCTCCCTTGCTACCCCTATAAATAATAAGAACTATTTTTTTTTTAAAAAAATGTAAGCTCCTAGGCTGTGGCCAGCGCCATGTGGCTCTTTGTTTCTGGAGTGGCTGGCTTTCTTGTTCAGACCTCTTAAAAAAAACAGGGAGGTTCCACAAGTGTAACACTTTGAGCAGTTACCCTAAATAAGAAAGAATAGGAATAACAAATAATTGTCTTTCTGGAATTATGTACAATAATTGCTAGGCTTATTAATGGTTTATTTCAGGAACACTTCAGGGGATGAGTCACTGATTAAGTCTGTTCTTAAACACCTCAGCTCAGCCTTTCATCCTTCTGAGGTTGATAAATGAGTATCAACACAGGTTGGGTGATATTGTATCTATATTTGTTCTATAAGAAACGCTTAAGCGTAAGTGCTGTATAATACAGCACATCATTATCATTTGGTCATGGAAGCCTGCTTGCATTCACAGCGATTTGGAAATATGGGCCTATAGACACTAATATTAATGATACATATGGTGATCCATTCTTGTATGAAATGTATATCACATTATCATGATGTTGTAACCATATTTTCGTAGTGTACTTAGGAAAAAATACCATGTGATGCCACTTCCTGTTTTGTCAAGGGGTGAAAGGTTGTGTTGCATCGCTTCCCGTGATGTCATTTTAGGGTGGGGTTAGATGACATCACTTGCTGTGATGTCATCGGAGGTCAAGGGGCGTGTGATGTCATTTCCGCTAACCCAGGCATTTTGGTGAAATTACGTCCCTGAATGCCAGATGTCAAGAATAATTCTCAACCTTCCAACCATCACCTCTTTTATTTTGCTAAGTGTTTCTTTAAAACACCTGGTTAACATTTTACTGTAATCCAATCAGTGTCAAGTGGAGCATGTTAACCATCTAACTACAGAAAAAAAGAGCAAGAAGGCTTTCCCCCTATGGTAAATTGATGGATGTATGTAGGCAAAATCATTACTGAACTGATGAGTTGCCTGTCAAACACTGCAGCAAGATCATCAAGCTCAGGTTGCCACTCATGACTGGCTCTCCTCTCCGATATGGGTCTTTTTTATTGACTTTGCCCCTGTGTTTTCGGCTGTTGGCTGGTGATTGTCCTGTTGTTGTCAACCCACCCTGCTGTTTATTACACTTGAGCATTTACAGCAATGTCAGGCAGGCTGAGTGGAGCAGTGTTGGCCATGGCCAGCATCAGTGCCCAGGATTATCACCTTGCATCTCATTGTTTTTCATGAAAATGAATACATAGTCCTACCCTGCCAACCTGGGTCATCAGGTGTGTAAATAACAATGTGGCAGCCCAGGATGAAGAGACGCTGGTCAGTGCACCCTGTTGTTGATGGTTATGTTACCATGGCTGACTGGCAGTCAAAATAATACAGTTGCCAAAACACCAGAACATAATGAAGGTGGTCTTAAAAATAAGTGCCAGTGCTCAGAAATAAGTACTAGGGCTGAACCCTGGCAAGACCCCCCACAAATGTAGCACTGCTGAGTGCCCTGTGCTATGGCACAAACGGCAATGAGAGTCTGAGTACTGCACAACAAACTGATTCTGAAGGCTCTCAGCCATATTCACCTATCCGCATGTTGGCACCATATCTCCCTCTGTGATAGACAGTAATGCTTTATTTTCACATTAATGGGCTCATATTAGGGTTTCTGCTGTCCTAGGACAAACCAAGTGTGTAAGCAAACCTGCTTTGCCATGCCTCGTTTGCCTGATCCCACGCCCTTCTTCAGAGTCCACTTGCCTCTTTTTATCATTAAGTCATTGAAACACAAGTGTTACGTTTGGGGGGGACGCTTCAGTTTTTAGGGTTTACTCACCACTCTGCTGAATAAGCTTGGACTTGTTATATTGACGTTTGCCACCAGTTCCATGAAATTGGGTGTTTCCTGAGATTTTGAGATTGAAGTTACCTTGTATGAAATCCAATATTTGTCAAGTCTACCACACTAGAACTTCAAGCTCACAGATTGGTTGAATTAGCACATTGGTGAACCCATATGACCAGTTTCGCCATACCACAGCTCCCGCCACGCTTCCGACCCATTCTATATTTAATTTCACCCACAGAATAGCACACTCAATACAGAAGACCCTCACTGGACTCTAAGCATCAGAGGAGAGAACCGCTATCCCTAGGCAAGCGTGGCGAGCTCCCGACGCTCCCAGCCTTCTCCCGAAGCCCCGGGTCCCACCTGCACAGGAGTTTAGGGACCTGGGTGTTAAGCTTGGGAACAGTGCTGCCACCCTCCGTCTGTAGGCATGTGCTTGAGCAATAGGGAATCATTTGCATGCAGAATGTGAAGTAACACTGCAGGAAGTGATGCGAGAGGTCAGAAAGTCACAGCAAGGCAATGCCAGCACCTTCTAGTTAGTAAGGGATACACCAGGCCCCTGGTGGCAAATTCCATTGACTGGCAAAGCGGCATTGCCTGTCGTGTGCTCCTTCACACAACAGTGATATTCATGCAAAATGCTGAAGCACATTAAACGTAATAATCTTCACTTATTTTTTAAAATACATGCAGAGAAAGATCTCACAAAAAACGTTCTGCAGGTCCTGCCTTTCAGTTGAATTATTTTCGCGTTCCTTCAATTAACTTGCATTGCTATTTGTTCCCTTATAAAACGTAGGACTTAAGTGTTTGAATGCAAATTGATGTGAACTGCATGTAGTCTTCTTTAAATCCATCCAGGACTAGTTGGTTACACCTGACAACGGACATTTTGCGAGCTCTGAAAACTTGCCCAAGGCCTTAAAGAGAGAATTCAAGCAAATCCATAGTGTAGGAACCTGCTCTATAGGAGAAGCGCAAGCGACCTGTTAGGTACAATGAGATCAAATCTGCAGTTCAACCAGATAAGTATTCACTTATCAAAATAACGCCTTAAACACTGATTACACTCACTTCTCTCTGGTTGGGGACAATGGATCTTCTTTGCAAGGAGACACAATCACTCAATGCCACTGACGTCCCCAGGCCTGCCCTCAGGGATGTTCTCAGGTAACCCAAGCGCCATAGAAGACTGCACCGAGGAAGGCGTTGGGAAAAGTGTGAGTTCACCTACAGGACATGCTATCTTGGTGAACGTATGCTTTTAGCACCAGGCCAGCCCAGTTTGCCCACAAATAAAGACATCTCTGACATAAGCACTGAACACTAAATGTTGATGCTCACATAAAACTGCCACCCTAGGCACAGTCCTACAGGCCAAAAAAGGCTCTATGTGATTTTCTCAAAAACAATCTAACAAATTCGATTTCATCACATTTTGGGTTTTTTTGGGTAGGTTTTGCCACAAATATAACCCGTCCACATAAATTACTACCTTAAACCCACCACCCAGATATATTTGCGGCAAAATCAGTTGAAAGAAATTAGATAAAATCGAATTCGACAAATTCTTCCGTGGCAAAACCTCCTGATCCCTCAAAAAATACATGTCCCTGATGGTCTGATTCAGGATGTGATGGAAGGAAGGGCTCACTCTCAGACCTGCCCTCTCCACCCTATTTAGTGGTGGAACCTATGCTGAGGGAAGATCTGATGGAACATCTGTCTTTGCTCCACCCTTCCATTCCCCGCCACCACGAAACAGAATAGCAGATTTAGAGGTACTATCTGGACGAGGGTGACAGCTAAGCTGCCACCCCACCAACTTAACCTAATACCCCCCTCCACCCTATCCATTTTTGTTCACGTCTGGGGAAGGGGACAATTAATTGAGATGTCTCCATCAGCCACCAGGTGGGGAACTGCTTTCATTTCGATTCCCAGGTGATATCGTACTCCTACCATGCGACCTCCTGCTTCGGTGCCTCTTATAGTGTGCCAATGTTTTGATTGAGATGTTTTTCCTTCTCCCAGTCTCGTGACCAAGAGGCAGAGCTGGAGCTAGGTGGAACTAGCACCTGTGTCTCCTATTTAAGGAGCCCGCATCCATTCAATATTACGATTGTTTGAATCAGGCAATATGTTACTGTAGCTGTCCCCCCACCCTCCCTGTGGCATGCCCAACTCGCAATGCCACTGGCTTATCTAGTGCTCTGTTTTTTTTCCTGCTTCACTAGCTGGATCATTACCATATTGCCGCTTAATAAGCCCTGCCTTGAATAGAATATCACCCAGCTGGGTCACTGGGTGTCGAAGCCAACGTGTATTTACATATACAGTCTCCCTAGATTCTTGCCACCTGCAAGACTATTTTTAACAACACTTCTGGAGTTTGAAATACATCAAAGGAGAGAATGATTATCTCGCCCATTGGCCGATTAGATGTGGGCTGATCTCCTAAAGCGGTCTTAATTGCGGCCTTATTCCGGTCATTTCACAAGGGACCTGAGGATTCACCACTTTGAGAGACTACGTTTTGTGGGTTTTATTGTCAAGGTGGCTGTAATGGTACAATCTTTCACTGTTTAAGCAGTAATTACCGGTTACATGGGCTGGAACGGGGTGGTAACAGCTCAGGGCCCTGGTTAAAAGCCTGACCGTTGCACCCCCGGTTGTCAATCCGGTAGCCTGTGGTGCAAACAGCAATGTATTTTCTTAAGATGGCTGCCATGAATCAGTAAGACAGGCTCCATACAGAGCCCCTCTTCCATTTCCATGTTGGCCAGGAGGGAGACACAACTGAAGGAAGAAGGTACATGGTGGTGGGAGGGACGAGACATTTACCATGAAGCGAAGGGAGGGTGGGGGAAGATGACAGGGTGGGATAAGCAGCCGTCAGGTTGCTTGCATCGTGGTATTCAGCCCACAATTCAAGCAACCTGGTTGCTTCCCCACCCCGGATGCTAATTGAAATTCCCTCTAATTTTAAAACTCCAAATCATGATGAGTTTGGGCTCCCCTTAAGTATTTTCATCATGGGTTGGATAGAAGGTACTTTATGCGATACATTTCTTATATATACCGCATCCAGTACTTTTTATGCACTCCATGTGGTATATATTCCTTGCAATCCGAATTCATATATGGATGGAATTTTTCAAAATAAATGGTATTTAAAATGTCATGCTTTTCTCTATATCAGTATAATCATATGAGCCCTTATAAGCCATGTCTACCCGCTTGTGTCAATCAACTTTGATTTTTTCTTTTTAATGCAATCTTCTTTTTAGCATCTTAGCCAAGTACCCTCAGGCTCCCAGGTCGGACAAGTTTCCTGTTCTATAAATAGAAACAACAATATGAGCACACAACAATAACTTAACAATTTATGAACTGTTGGCAGGAGAATTCCCTCACTGGTGGGCTCGGGAAACAAATAACTTCGGCTGACCCAGTTGTGTCTGCCTTTGTTACAGGCGCTATCTTTATTGCCAGTAGGCGGGTGTTATTTTCGCTCACTACTTTTGTACCAACGTGATCCAGTTGGAGATGAGTGGATGGCCAACAAGAAAAAAGTCAGTTAAACAGCAGGAATTCAGTGTGTTGCTTTCAATCACCATAAGTGCAGTTAAAAATACAATAAGCGCTAATCTCGGTTCCTTTGTACCAACACAGCAAATGCTGGCCATACCGCTGCACTGTCGTAAATGCTTCCAATACACTTTTTTGGTAGGATTTTCCTAGAACATTCTGCGGCCAATCACCATTTGGATGATTGTGTTTAGTCCATAAAACAAAGTGGAGCTTCCCCTTCCAGTGCCTGACATTTCACTTTGCACGCACGCTGCGTTATTATGTGGATGGTGGTAATGAGAAAACCATGCGGCATTTTTAATAACTCCTACATTTAAAATAGCATCTAATAATAATTTGGAATCACATGGGATATTTAAGGCACCGGATGCGAAGGAAACTACTAAATGAGGTAAATATGTGTTAGTTGCCTCCATGCTATACTTTCGAAGTGCCGGTGCTGCAAATATTCCATGCAATGACTGGGTTTTATTTTAAAATGCAGTGGTGCGCAAAATAAGACGCTTTACCACAACCAACAGACTCATAAGGAAGCCAGAGAGGGTTTAACCTGAGTTGTAATTGTACTTGAACTTGCATGTATTTTTTGGGGTTACAAAGTTTTATTAGTGACCCCAATTCATCACGGGAGGATAGCTCAGGGGCAATGTGCTCGTCTTGGAAGCACAACAACACCGGGTAGCATGGGTTCCTAAACCCAGTCCCGTGCTTAGAAGCTGGGCTCCGGCATTAAGCAACGTATAAGAGCCCAATTTTTAATATATTTTAGACCATTCAAACAGACAAAATCAATTGCCAAGCTAGATAAAGCGCTCTTGTGATCAAGGGAGCAGCACAGGCTTCCCATGAGAACATGTGTGAGGTGCGGAACGTGAAAGTCCCTCTAATCCAACAAGCATCATCTAGATCCAACCTCCACGCATGACGTTTCTGCATCTTCCACATTTCCGAGCGGGAGTCGCCAGCACGCAAGAAGTGTGCTACACGGATAATGCAAAGGAATTGGATACCGGATAGGATCCTCAAGTTATTGGGTAATTTCACTCATGGAAAAGTGACAAAAAGGATTACACGTAACACAGTAGCACGCGACTCATGGTGTTGCGCACCAGAGAAGCCCTCCAAGTAAGGGCATCACAGGTCCTGAAGAAGGCGGTATAGCAACCAGACTCCACTGAAACCGGTCGACTCTCTATAGGGGAGTAAAAGTAATAACTTTGACCCCATGACAATGCATGATTGTGGCCTGAGGAGTCTGGCTTTTGGATATACCCTTAGGGTTATTTGTAGTGTTCACCTTGGATAAATGGAAAAGGTAAACTTGTTTTTAGGAGAGGGGTCGAGAATACAGTTAGTGGATGCATCTTTGATACTGGTTTTAATTTAATCTTATATGTGGCAGTCAACAGTCACAACCAGGGTGCCCATCTCTGAAATATAAGATAGGGCAAGCTTTCTCTCACTATCCCCTTTCCTTACATAGGCGGCCCACCAGTTCAGTCTATGGTTGTGCCCACTCACAAGGGACAGTAGAGACTTTTCTATAGGGGGAGATAGTGACTTGATTTGAGCACATTTGATCATTAAGAAATATTCTTTCTTGTTTGTGTTGACATTTCCACATCTAGCCCATAAGGTGCCATGCACTCATTTTTTTGATTCTTTCACTACTCTACTTACCCCTCTACCCATCCAACAGATGCGGGACCACACCGTGCACCAAGATCTGGTGAACCAGTAGATCCCGGGGAGCAGTGGAAGGGCACGTTGGAGGTTGCTGGCATTCAGAGGTGAGAGATGAACAAACCTAACAAAAAAGGACAAGCTGTTGGGTTGCTTGGTTGGCAAGAGTCAGCACCTCTTTCAGTCACTGCCCACTTGAAAGGAAAGTGTAGAGAGTAGTGGAAATTAGATACCCCAAGAAATTGAATAAACTGTACACAAATAGTGCACCGCGTACAAAGGTTTTTATAAAGCGATGCACACTTTTCTCAAAGGAACCATGCCCAGGAGAAACTGTCGCTAGCTATGCATCTGCCTTGTGTGCTATTTTGGCCTCTCCCCAAATTCCATAGACAGTTACAAACTATTTATGGGGGCAACCTAAGATATGACAAGTAATGCCAAGGCGCTGGAGAGGACATGTGTGTCACAAACATGTGTCTTCACTGGAACCTAAAACTGTTGACTCAACAAAGGATAATACGGTTGCTGTTTTTTTTATTGCTCCTCGCACTAAATTCCTCATGCGTCTAAGCACAATCATAGAAGATATACAATACCCAATGCAATGGCGTCCAATGTATCAACCACAGAGGAATGGGTCTGAGTCAGCTGTGACACCTGTGTCCTGCAGGCTGAACATGTATACCTCAGGTGAGCGATTAACTTGCGGATCTATGTGAAGTGCTGAATCGTGTGTCAAGTGTATTACGACCACAAAGCGTGGTTTAAATGGAACACTTGAAGTGATTGGCGTGGATAAGAAGAGTGATAGTGGGCAAACATTTTCTATGGCCCATGAAAGTTTTCAATATAAGGATGGCTGGCAGAGGTTGACATGCTATCATCACTGTGTGCCCTAAACCATCTAGCACACGACAAAAGGTGTCCTGCTGTTAAAGGCAATCAGAGGATTCATGGCAAGAGTGATAGCATGGATACTACTGAGTGTTGTGTTGCAGTGTTGATCATAAGGGTGTGGTGATACAAGCGGGAGGAGCAGAGTATTGACTGCCAAAATTTAATCATAGAAGTTGAGTATTAAGTTCCATAGGAAACCCGAAAAATTGAATTGCTAATAACTTTTGACTGCATGACAGATTTTGCTGATAATTTGCAAGCAAACAGACCTCCCCTCACCCCAAATGCAACATTTGGGAAAGATTTGTTAAAAAATTAAAAAGTTATTAAGAAAGCAAAAAATGCAGTTTTCGGCTTACTCCCATCTTGATCTAAAACATGGAGTGTCCAACTTTTTGTGATCATTATGGTGATGGACCAGGGGAACTGTTCAGATGAGGCCAGCATGTGGGATATAGACCCTCATCAGGAGTGAGCCAGACAACTGTTACCGGCACCTTTTCTGGACCGGTTCACTCCATGTCTGCCGGTAGGGGCTGTGAACTAGCAGCGTAGTTTAGGCCCCTACCGACAGAAAAATCACTGAAGCACCAGCACCGTTAATAACGGTGTCGGTGCTTCAGTGTTCCCATTACTGTTCCTTCACTGATGTGATATCCCGGTATTAATGGGATATCGGGCGGCAGAAATGGTAAGCTGAGGTTTCTGGTAGGCTGCCGGTACTGCTGGTGGCTTACCGGCAACCTCATAATGAGGGCCAAAGTCTTGATCAGGTCTTCTCGAGAGATAAGGTTAAAGGTGCGGAAGGAGCTTGAGCATGCCTTCGCAGAACTAATAGATCGAATAGATCTAGATTGTGATGAGATGAGGCCGATGATGCCCGAGACATATCGTCTTGAAAGAAGTTAGCCGGTTTTGTCTGCAAGGTGGTGTGATGTAGGTGTGGCAAAGCCGCATATAGTTGAAGATCAAAGTTGTTTGTGATCTTTAAGAGCTCACTGAATTATTGCTCAGAAGTGTAATACAACTTACGAAGAAAGCATTTTCTTTCTGAAGATGGCACAACCAGGTCGTCCTAACAGAGCCATCTTTATTTCTGTGCCATTTTCTTTCTAGTTTTCTGCCAGCCCTTTTTGGGAGGACAGGCCCATCATCAAACCACTTGTTCTTAGCTTTCAGGGAGTTACGGGGGTTAGGACATTTGAGAATCATCAAAGCCAAAGTGTCAATGATGCCAGAAAGACAGGACTGTGAAGTCAGAAAAGAGAAGTACGGCTCTCTGAAGTTGTCAGCAATATAGATGACAATAATAATGAGTGTAGAATTAGGTGTATTTTCACAGCAGACTTTCTGGGGAGGCTGTGGTGCTTGGCAGGACCTCCACAATTTAGAGATAAGCACTACTACTGGGAGGAGGCAGAATATCCACAAGTGTTGCAAAGTTAGTAGCGGACCATGCCTATAGTGAGAATTTCCATATTAGATTAATTTCTTCCAGAAGGTCATGGATATTTGGCGCCTGCTTTGATTCTGATCAGCTCTTTACAGCACCGATATTGAGGACCTTTTTGGGGTTGATCATTCTAAATGCCGAAAACTCCATATGCGTCCGCATGTTAGTGAAACTAGTAAGAGGAGCGGGACTATGTGACATCTAGGCCGGAGATCCAGGAGTCCCATCAGGTGGGACAATATCGCTCCTCACATTAAAAGGAGAGAGAAAGAGGTTGTGATCTACAAAGGAGTGGGGAAAGCACGCTAGAATGAGGAGTAGTGCTCGTTTCAGAGGTGGTAGGATCTGTGTGATAGACCTGAAGCTGACACAGTAAAGCTCCTACAAGGGAATCAAGAGTAAAGATATATCAGTGGTTCCGCTGCACCATAATAGTTCCATTACAGTAGATCTTAAAGGCTAGTGAGGGTGTAGACAGCCGGATTCAAACTGGTTCTGCCATTCACAGGTGTAGCTAGAAGGATGACGCATCTGGAGCAGATGGCCCGCTGCTATAGGGGAATGCCATAGTAGAATAGCACGTTTCATTCATCGTCCTTCTGGAAGATATATTAGTGTGTCTCAGCAATGGGAGTCTCTGGATTACATTTGGTGAATAGTTCCTCTCTGCAGAAACAATATGGCCAAGCACTCAAGTCGGGACTCCTCCATTTCGGGGATGGCTGTCAGTGAGTTGCATAGATTTGGTCCTTTTCTGGAACTCCACAAACATGCTAAAACAATGGAATTCTACCTGTAGGATGTGTTGTGGCTAAAGTGATTTGTTAGGGAGTATAAATGTAAGTCCAATTCTCAATGAGAGTATTTTATAAGTGGGTACAAATATGTTTTAACTGGGAAATGGAAATGTTTTTGTAACAGTACCAGTTTCTTCCTGGGGTACTATGTGCACTGCTGGTCCAAATGTTCATGGAGCAGTGTGATTGAAAGCAAGGGTACAAGGTCATACATGTCTGTTTCACATTTTTCTTGGGGGGATTATTACTTACTGTTTTTATTTTTTGGGAGTATCTGCCTATTTACCTGTTTTTAGGGAGTGAAAGTGGCCGATGCACCTCTTATCTGTAGCGCTGTCCCTAAGCGAGGGGTTCTTTCCATCCATGGGTTCCAGGTTTGCTGTGTTTTGGGACCCAAGCTTCCCCTTACATATGAGACCCAATACAGCTGAAAACATTTCTAAGATGACTTGCGTTCCTGTGCAGATGGGATGTGACTCAAAGTGTGGGCTTTTTGCTCTGGACTTTTTTACAGGAGGTGGCCACTGTGAGATATTGAAGCATGCCATGTTTATAATCGGGAGGGGGAGACCAACAGAGAACTCTAAGTATTTATGTTTGCCATAGATTGTAAGAACAAGTGCACACTTACCTGTTGTCAATATTTTAAATTAGGTGAAGCATGGCAGGAAGAAGAAAATACAGGACAAGTATATACGCATGGAAATGGTGCTGAAGGAAATTAAAAACATGACAATAATGAATGAAAATGTAGCGAACACATCGGGCTGGTGGAAGTTATTGGTACATCTAGACTTAGTTCACGGCAACTTCCACAAAATGTTATTTTTAAGATTTGTCAATTACATCAAAAGACTAAGTGCTGTGTTATTATGTGTCCCATGAAACGACATATAATTGCGACTGTCTTGCAAGCATAGTGTTATCTGCATATGTAAATTGGATTTGAAATGCTTTTACACTTGAGAGAAATATTTCAATATACTTTAGTATCAGTACACTAGGCTACTGTCTATGTATACTTCGCAGCAGACAGAATTACCTGTATCATCGTGCAGGCATTGAAATCTTACGTTACAGAAATAGAAACTAAAGCGCGAGCAAAAGAGCCAGGTTTTAATGGCTTTATGAATGCCAGGCAATGATCTATAGGATAGATTTGTAGAGAAAGAACCTTCCAAATTCAACTGGATTTAACCACCCACCTACGATCACTACTATGTACAAAATGGGATTCAGGGATTACATGAAGAACCTGGTCTTTTGAGCATAGAGGTCTTGTTTTCTTATAACGTTGGATTTTCTATTTGAGGTAGGATGGGAAAGACCATTTAGGCATTTGAAATTGACACATAGAACTATAAAGGAAATCCAGGCTCTTATAGGCAGTCAATACAGTGTTCTATGAAATGTAGTAACAAGCCCACTTTGTTAGAGCTGGAATACCAACTGAATCGCCAGATTTTGGGGCATTTTGGATACGTTCAATTTGATAATATGGAATGTCCAGGTATTACGCATTCCAGTAGTCAATCCTGGAATTTATTAAGGATCTTCCCACCATGGGAAGTTATCGGTTTAAAAACAGAACCTCTTCTGAATAGATGTAATGTATAAACAGAAGATTTCATTAATTGATCTATTTGGGCATTCAAATGAAGGTCATATTCCTAATAAGAAACTGCTATTATTGACTTTATAAGCAAAGCTCATTGATAAGTAAAATAGCATAGGGGAGGATGTCACGTGGGCAAATCTGCATATGTATGTTTTGGTCCCAAAAGTATAAGCACAGTATTATTTGGATTTAGTTGAAGGCATTTTCCAGCATCCAGGAATCAACTTCCTCAAGACATTTGATCAAATTTGCGGTGCGAGAATTGGGCCATACACTTTTACAGAGACTTGAGTGGCATCTGCATAAGAGTGGTAGCCTAGATTGTATTTAATAAAAATATCATAGAGAGTAGGGGAGGAAAGGGCGATCCTCGAGTTACCCTGCATGATATAGGGAGAACTGGGGACAGAAATTGACTTAAATTCACCTGCTGTGTCCTTTCTCCTATTGAATATCGAAACTATGTTGATGCGTGGGAAGAAATGTCAGCACATTGTTCCAAATGTCGAATTAAGGTGTCATGCTTGGCCGTGTTGCAGGCAGCCTGCATGTTCATGCCCCCTTTATCTGCTTGCTTTAGAATGTTATCCCAGACAGTGAGTAAGGTGTCTCTATGCCATGAATATGACGAAAACCGGATTGAAATCAGTCAAGTAGAGAATTAGCTTCTGTAAACAACTGGAGTTGAGATGAGTCCAGCTATTCCAAAATCTTAGAAAGCCTGGGATCGCTAATTACTCAGGGTAATGGATCAATCATAGTTGTTCTTTTCAAAAGGGGAGCTATTATGGCTGCCTTTAGTTGTGTGGGCATGACAGCTTCTGCGAATGACTTATTAACAAATGAAATAACAAAACCTGCAATAAGTCTGTAAATATTTTAGATGTAAGCGCAGGTAGACAATTTTCCAACCAAATTAGGTTGGAGTTTACATAAAAGATAAGAGATTTCATTAATCACAAACTTTTGGAAATCAAATTGAATTATAATTTGGGATTTACCGATTTGGGGCAAGCCTGTGGGACTTTCATGGATTTATTTTTCAACAACATATGGCAAGCAATTGCAGTTTGAATATCTAAGATCTTAGAAGAACAATATTAATTCAGGGTTGTGAAGTGATCAAATGAAATGGGAATGGAGTTGTAGGAGGCTAATAGATTCAGACACAATTTAATGGTCTGAAATCGTTTCTTTGGGGTATCCGGCCCTCCTAATTTGCACACTGAAAAAAGATGTTTAGCTTCAGAAATGGCTCAATTATATTTCTTGAGAATATATTTGGTCTGATTCAAAACATATTTAGAATAATGTTTTATTCTATAAATGCTCTGATTTGGGGAGAGCGTGTTTAATCTCTTTTAGGTCATAGGTAAACCATGTGGACTTTTTATGGCCATTGTAAGTCGATACTTTATGGGGACATGCCTTTCTTGTAGCTCATGGCAAGAACCAAGTAATTGATCTGTGAATTTCTTAACGGTAAGAGAGAGATCTACCTTGAGAAGTTCGAGTTCATTCTTTAATTGGGAGGAGGTCAATGTGTGTGTTTTTCGAAAATAAGACCTAGCCTTAGCCTGGTAAATTGTAGAGGTTAAGAAGGGATGATCAATCTTAAAGGACCAGATGTAATGCTCTGACCAAGATACCTATAAAGCGTTAGCTGGGTAATTCTGAAGAGTCAGTTCTTGTTCCGCTCCCTTCCCCCGGTCTGATTCTTGTACGTTCTATTTCTGATATTTGTGTCTTTTATGTTCTTTGTGCTCTCTGAGGCCCATGGGCATGTGGCACTTAACAAAAGCTGAATAATAATAATAATAATAATAATAATAATAATAATAATAATAATAATAATAATAATAATAATAATAATAATAATAATAATAATAAAGTTCCCTCAAAAAAACATGGTCAAGACAATGGCCATTTGAATGCGTAGAAGTCCTTGGGAGATGAATAGAATTGTGTGAATAAAATATTTGGTTTGAGAGTTTAGAATCCATCTAATTTCGATCTTTAAACCACAAATTAAAATCTCCAAGAACTATTAGTTTGTTATGATCTAGTGCGGCAGTATTTAGCCATGAGTCGAGATTGTCTAGAACATTTGTTGCAGGGCCAGGAGGGCAGTAGCACCGCAGGGATGTAAAAGCCCTCTTATTGTCTATACAAGATTTTAGTAATTCACTTCATAGATGTTTGTCTATTGAGCCCTGAGTTGGATTAATTAGGAGATATGAACATGTGGGAAATGGCTAATATATGTTATGTTATGTTATGTTATGTTATGTTATGTTATGTTATGTTAGTGCAACTTTTAGAGTGCTCTACAACCCGAGAGTATCTTGGCACTGCGGGCAGATTAAGCCCAAGGAGTAAAAAAAAAAAGAGAATAGAAGCAGGGACCATTATTTTTGACAGAGAGTTTTTTTTATAAACTGCTTTGGATAGATGAATGTCTTAAGTTCCTCCTCGATTTTGGTGTAGTCATCCAGCAAATTTAAGGCCAATGAGAGGGAGTTCCTAAGAGAAGGGGCTCAGATTGAGAAAGCCTGGCCCCCAAGAGTTACCTTCTTGACCCGTGGAACAAGAAGGCGATGGTGGTTAGATGAGTGAAGATCTCTAGCAGATACCTAAGGAATAATCATCTCACAAAGGTAGAGGACCCCATGTCTGTGTAAAGCTCAATGTACAAGGCAGAGGGCCTTAAACTTAACCCTGCTCTAGACCGGGATTCAGTGGAGCTTACTCAACATTGGAGAAATGGGAGCATAACTTGGTAAGCTGGCAACCAGCCCAGCTGCTGAGTTTCATAGGTTTTGAAGTCTCTATCATCAGTAAACCAGGTTTCTGTTGCAAATACAAAATCATAATTACAATCAATAAGTCAATTAAATACTTCTGAAGAATATCCATGATAGACCTAACATTGAAAGCACATATAAGATGCAAATGAGAAGGAATATCAAGCAAGAACACATTACAATCAGGTTTATCAGAAGCCTTGTGACTGTCAATATGATGTTTAATAATAAAGGTTGTTCTCTGGTATATTTCATTTAGGTTAAACTGTGTTCTAGGGATGGAAAATTAGAGGGCAATTTAAAACAAAACAACTAGAACACCATTACAAATATCAGAAATCAAAATATATTTCCCAAAATGGCTAGAACAAACTTGTGACTGTAGTCACCAAGCATAATGTGTGGCTGACTGGCAGAACACAGCAGAACATGCTCAAAAGGCTTCACGTCAGCAATCCCCCGCCCCACTGATGCGAGCCAGTTAAGCCCGTTGGTCACAGAAGAAGCATGTCGGAGTGGGGCACCGGGAAAGGGGGAAGGGGAAATGAAGTGTATACCTCCCGAATACCAGAGGTACAAAGTTAAACTATAGAAATATAAAAACACAATTCAACTAAAATAATAAATATAACATTATATAAAACATATGGCCTATGATTCACATAAGAGTTATTTCTCGAGGTTACCACTTTGCGAGATTCCTCATGTTCCTAATATTTATTATTCAAGGAACTGCCTGAGATTGACAGGTTGTCCTCATGTTGCAGTTTTATTTTTGTACATGATCCTGATTTCAGATGAATGAATGAAATTATAATGAAAGTACATTTTTGCAAAGTGGTTTTCATGTCAAGAAGCTTTTTTATGGTTAGCTGTTGTGTCACATGAGTCCCAGTCAGTGCGATCTTACTAGATTCCGTTTGGAAATGGTGTTTTGATTTCTTAGCTTGATTGAAAGATGCATAAGGATTTTCAAGGGCCTTTGCCATCCTTTTGTTCGGAAAAGTCAGAAATCTGATATTATCTTTTCTTGTTTACAATGTCACAGTTTACCTTTGATTTCTTTCAAGAAGTAAACATAATTTTTCATTTTGGCTATGCATGTGCCGAGGTATTTTTGATTTCATATTATAGGTCACGAATTGTCATTGACGCTTTGATTCTCATCAAGGCTTTGTGATCTGCCATTCATATTAGCCTGGATACCTCACAATTCATTTGATATTTCAAAAAGTGGATTAACCACACTTCTTAAGATCAGTTTTCAGTGCAATTTTTATTGTTAGTTTGTCAATTGTTTCATGTGGACTCATAGTCCCAATTATGGCCAGCTGACACGTGTTTGGACCGCGTAGGTCTTTATCAAGGTAGGTGGTTAGATGTGCATTCCCCTTGCTCACTGCAATACGGACAATGGACCAAGATGCACGTATGCGTTCACAATGGATTATTCAAGGGCACAACTGAAGCCCAGCCGTCGTCCACTGGACTGACCATTCATCATTACCCAACCCCATTTGGGGCATCTACATCTAACCACCTCCACTGAAAACTGATCTTAAGAAGTGTGATCTTAGCCATGATCATGTTTACAGCTCCAGTTGTATAAATACCTCAAACAATTCCTGGTTAGGCTTTAAATAAATGTATTATACAATTGTACATGGATTATTTCACAAAGTTCAGTTCATAAATCCACTAGCATGTGGATCATGATTGACTGTATAAAAAAAAAAAAAATGAGCCAACATATGTTTCTTATATTGTGCTTCTTACGGACTCAGTTTTTGTGTGAATTAAACAATCTCAAAGCATTATGTTGAGCTTATATCTGCCCATAGGACTTCAAGCATATATTTGGCCATTTGAGGAGTGACATCAGCACATGACTCTGGTTTATTTTTTTAATTGATGGAGAATGGGAAATCGACGAATGACTGCCATTTAAATATTCTTTATTTTAAGCTTGTTCGGCATTGATGGCTCTAACTCGTAGCTATACAGTGAATCTGTAATGATTATCAATTGATTTTTAGCTCAGCCCCAAGTCTCTGTTTCTATAAAATTCAGTTTTCAAATTCATATTTACCTTGCCCTACTACAGCTCCTTCTGGATAAGTATAATATGTTGAAACAACAATTTCTGTTAAATATCGCAGCGTTGTTCTTATTTTCAGTGGGTTGTTAGTCTACTCTGTTCCAATTGATTTTATGTGTACATTACATTAAAAATAGTTTCTAAAAAATGTTTATCAATTAGCTCACTGCTATTAGTGAGGCTCATTACATTTGTTCAGAATGAGTTACAAAAACCACAACTCCCTGTTTCTACGAGGATCAAATTCAAGGCCCTCTGCATCATCCACAAGGCTTTCTGGGGCCTGGGACACAGCTACATCCAACCCTTTCTCCTTCAATACCTCCCTGCTGGAGCCCTTCGGTTTTCTAGCTCTGACTCTCTGCAGATCAGATGTTTTTCCAAGCAGAGAGTGGGGGTAGATGTCTCTCCTCCGCAGGTGCCTCCCTCTGAAATGGGCTCCCTGCCCCTCTCAGACTTGAGCCGGATCTGCTAAAGTTCCAAAAGCTTTTAAGACCCTCCTTTTCTCTTCCTCCTCCCCTCTCTTCATCCCCTGCTAATGTTCGCTCCCTGCCTCTTGACTGGCTGCCTGGTTCGTTCAGATTCTTACAGGGCACAAGGTCCTCCTTGTCCAGTCTACCTGTGCACTTAGTCTGCAGTGACCTCTCCCCTCTCCTTAACTGCACACTCCCTTCCAGGCCCCCTACCCTTTACTAGCCTGACTGGGCCTGCACCCTGTGAGCAGGTAAAGCACTGTACCTCACACTTAGCACGTAGACATGGGCCTCATTACGAGGTTGGAGGTAACCATGGCGCTATTAGCGCCATGACTGCCTCCAAAACCTTACCTACTCCGCCCTGGTGAATGGAGCTATTACCGGCCTATTCCAAGGTTGGCGGGACCAGTAATTCCCCATTCACCAGGGCCCTTCTCCATTCCCATTTGAGCCCCTATAGGGCTCAATGGGAATGGGGAAGGCGCTAATAACGTTATTAGCTCCAGAGTCCCTTTGCGGGTCCCGTCCTTAACGCCTGGAAAAACTAGGTGTTAAGGGAGGACCCGCAAAGGGAACTCGTAGTAGGGCGGTAACGGATTACCGGCACTGGTGCCCTTAGCGGTGCCGGTAATCCCTTACCGCCCACCTGGTAATGAGGCCCATGGACCTTCCCTGCACGCATTCCCTTGGCTCTGTCCACCTGCCTCCCCTGGCACTCATTAAACGACAGGCCCTTCCGCCCTGACCACCATTTCCCCCTCCCTTCCCCTCTCCCCTGCACTTCTTGTTACTGCACGTGCACGATCCAAATGTCACAAGACCGTTTCTGTTTTTGTTTTTGCCATCCCTTCCCCGCCAACCCCCCTTGTCTTGTTGCGCCTTCAGACAAATTGTGTATAGGCACATTATGAATACCCAATACATAAAAATACATAAAATAGATCGGTTTTTTTGCATGATTTTCTGAGACTGATGCCACTTAATGAAGTGCACAGACCTAATATGGGTTCAAGCATAGGGAGGATAACATTGTATAATGTGGTATGTCATTTATAACGTGCCTATACACACGTGTTTCAAGCATTGTAAGTTTCAAGTGTCGTAAGCATAGCCTCTACTTAGGATGGCTACCGTGAATCATTGTCATTTTTTCTTTGAATTTGGATAAGATGGATCCCTCCATACAGCTGATAAAACAAGGACCTGTGCTGCCTGAAAGGAGTGTGGTTAGAGTGCAGGCAGAAAAGAGGGCTGAAATATTGGCACACTATTTTCAGACAGCGGAAGGGTCATTGGGGAAGCTACGAAGCTTTGTTCTGCCTCGCCTGGCAGTGAAGGGGTGTGGGACAATCTGCCACTAGCCAACATGTTTCCTGTTAGATTTTATCTCGTGGTAGGGGGGTGGTTGCATGCTATTTCAGAGACAAGGAACCTATGCAGAATATTGTTACTTACTTTTTCTTTCCAACAAAACATGCATCGGTCCTTCCATCAGTGCCACCAGCTTGCCACTGTTTTCTCCTGGGGCAGACCAACCCTGCTTCTCTCCAGAATAGTTACACTGGCAGCATGGTATAATCGTGTGTTTTAGTTAGTTTCTGCACAAAAATAACACCACTTATGACATTGACAGTTGTGTGCACTACAAGCTTAACATTCATTTACAGCACATAGGTCCTATCCAAACACGTTGTTAGGAACTAGGGATGTTGACTACAAACAACAACAGATGTGTTGCTACTAGGTGTGTAGTAACCATTGAAGTAATAAAATGAACAATTTCTAGAAATCTATAAATCACAAAAAGAGGACAAATATGACACACCTATTCAGGAATGAATTCCTCAAGACACAACGATTTCCACTGGGAATAATGTTACATATATTATTCACTATAAAAGAAAAGTGCTACAAAAGACAGGAGATGTTTGATTTGTGAAAGATGTGCACATTTTGTTTTGTGTTTTCTATAAAAATTGATTTTGTGGCCTAGGTTACGTTGGAGGGCCTTACACATAATACTTGTTCTAAGTGTGGCAGTCTGGAAATAAGGGTCCCGGTTGCACCATTCTGGCACCCTTTTCGAACTGCCACAGAACAACTCTGCCTTCCCGGGCCGTTGCCCCCAGCAGGTCTGACCTGCCGGGTGCAATGGCTCACTATGAAGAATTTTCATGGAAGCACCCGTACCGTTAGCAAAAGTGCCAGTGCTTCCATGTCCCGAATTCCCACGTTCTCTTAGACTCCGTGGGAATGGGGACTTATACTTTCTGCCACCTGATATCGCGGGCCACCTGGAATTGTAATGTTCTGGTGGCACCAGGATCTCAGGCGGCGGAAACAGTGTTACGAGTCTGGCAGCAACCTGCCGGTAGCACCGGTGGGTTACAGCAGGACCCATAGAGCAGCCAGCACTTTCCTTCTTGGGAATGGGCACTGCAGAGGAATTTAAGGGGTGGAGGGGAATGTCTAAGCGTAGCCACTTGGTTTCATTGAGGAACTCCTGCAGTGCACCTGTGCCACTTTAAATGGGACCGTGAAGGGGATCCTTCCTTTTTGCAGATCTGCGTAGGAGAGAGTGAGTGAGGCTGGGTGAGAAAAGGTGAATGAGAGACTGAAAGGAGTGTGAGTGTAGAAGAAAGAGGGCTGTATTGTAGTGTGGAGTTAAGTGTAGAATGGCGGGAGGAGGGCATAGTGGAGAGCAGCTGGAGTGGAGATGGTAGAGCAATAGAGTTGAGTGTAATTGCATGGAAAGGGGTGAGTAGTAGAGTGGAGAGGTGGGAGTAGTAGAGTGGAGAGTATTATAATGGGGAATTGCTGAGTGCAGATGGGGGAGTAGTGGAGTGGGGAGCAGTATAGTAGAGAATAGTAGTGTGGAGAGTTGATAGTTGTAGAGCAATGGGGAGAGTAGTAGAGGAGAGAGTGGAGAATAGCAGTAGATGGAAGAACATCAGAGGTGCAGGGAGAGGAATTGAGAGGGAGAGAAAGAGGAAAGTGGGAGGAAGAGAAGGGAGGAAACTAGACAGAAGGGAAAGGAAGGACAGAATGTCAGGGTTAGGAGTACAAGAGCATGCAAGGTAAAGTCTGAGTGAGACCTGGGTGATTGAAAGGCACCACATCTTGTCTTATGACCTTTTCCCATTGTGGAACCCCAGGTTAGAACCCACCTCGAAATTCTCTCAGAGAGCAAGAGAGATAAGGAGGTTGTCTTTAGTCTCCTCACCATTAACCAGCCAAATCATACATAGTAGGAGTAACCGATCGCTAGGGAAGGAAAAGCCCACAGGAGACGAGAGAGTAGGATGGTCTTTAGTGAGACCTATTTTTAACAATTTATTAAAAACCGTTTGCGACTTCTTGCAGAGCTGGTGTGTTCCTGAGGCCATCTGTGACAGTTCCCAATTTGTTTAACATATATAGAAATACATTTTATGACATTGTTATTAGCAAAAAAGATGCCACGCCAAGAAATCGCCAAACTCTTATCCCATTCTTGGCGTATGTCGCCAATTTGGTTATCATTGAAAGGACACGAGTGTGCTTGCAGTACCTTCTTGAAGCAGTGAACCTCTTCTGCCGCAGAATACAATATCAGGACAAATCATGTCACATCTAAAATCCTGATATGGGCAGTGGCAGATGAAACCCATTGGAGGCCCCTAGGCAGTCAGAATTTCAGGCCCCCCTTGCAAATTATCTCCTGATACATTTTCAATAATTTTCTGCACCGCTTTGGTACCTCTTCTTTTCGGGCTCTGACATTATGGGTCTACAAAAGAGCAACGACAAACAATATTTATCCTTTGTTCAAGAAAATGTAAGAATTTTTAAGTGTCAGCCAAAACTCGCGAACCACTAACTCACAGAAAGCTTGGTTTCTGAAGGGTTCTCGTGTGCGACTGCGTGCCGCGTGCTCTCCTGCTATAACATTGAGCTAAGTAGTGTGCACGTCAGCCACTAGATGGAGAGGACCATCACTACTACACGTACATAGATTGGACTATATTTTTTTACAATCTGTGGAACTCGCTTCCCCCTCATATTCGACACACCCAAGACTATATGAAGTTCTGCAAAGCTCTAAAAACGTGTCTCTTTCCGTAATACCAGCCATGACCATCTGAAGCGATTGAACCCAGCAACCCAATGACTAATGATCAATGAGATCCCGAACAATGTCATCACTAAATACACTTATTAACTCGCTATTAAGCTACTGCATGCCTGAAATGCGGAATATCGATCTCCTTAGATCATAACTCCACGCAAACACTCACCTCCCATATCACTATGCTTACTCTCTACTCTACACCATCACACAATTAGAATGCAGCTACACCCCTCGATCAATTCAACCTCGCTGCTCACATACGAACATTACCCCATGAACACCTCATCATTATACTAAAACACAGCTATACCCCATGACAAACCGGCTTAGTTGCCCATACAAGCATCCTACAGGCCTAACGCAACCAGAACCCAGTCTTCATGTCCACCAACCTTACTACACACATTGAACCGATATCAATACCACCACACCTAATGCTAGGATGCAGCTACCATCAAGCATTTACATCAGCTGCACACATAACTGGTGCACCCAAGCCCCCTAGGACACCCTACTCTCTCAATTGACCTGGACTGCGGTACCCGAGGGTGTTCAACCTACCAGCGCTTTGAGGTCATACCAATGATATATAGAGTGCTATATAAATGCCAAATAACATAACATAACAAACTGACAGCTACCAGAAAATGAGCTTTTAAGAAACAAACTGTTATGTGAATCTGATGTCTCTGCTTCATGTACTTTAATTTGCTAATGGGTACATTACATTAATACTGTATTTTCTCTGTAGTGTATAGAGTCTTTAATGTAAAGTTTTCGTTCGTTTCTTTGAGTTGATTCATTTTTTTCTATCTTTTGGAAACAATTTAAGAAAGCTTGATTGTAATTTTCTTTCAAGATCAAATCAATATTATTTTGATCCGCTGTCGCAGGGCCTCTAAAAGGAGTGGGGCCCATAGGCCGGTGCCTACTATTTGGTAATCCTGCACTGGCTATGGGGCCTAAAGGATACAGTAGCAAGAAGGAAAAAAAGACCCTCTTGGCAGAATTATTTTATAAAGAAGGAGAAGCTTTGTTTGCCTGTGATGGACATTTACAGACAGTCTATCCTTGCAGAAACGTAGAGCGAATGTAAAGAAGAATGTGTAAGCTGAAGCAAATGCAGGATTGAGATTCACCAGGAAAATGGCGAATCACGTTTCAGGAACCCAAGAAGTGATCTTCCAAACTAAAGCTGCAAGTATCCTATCCTGTGGAGCTGAACTCCTGGTCTTTGAAAGCAATGCAGGTTCAGTAAGTACCGACCAGAGACAATTCTGGAAGAAGATGCTCCACCGCCCAAGGCTACTCCCTCTGTGCATGTAGAAGTAGGTGCTGATTTCGAAAGAGGAGACGAGAGAATTAGAACAACACTTTTTCTATTGTCTGAAAACCCTCCTGCTCAGTTTCAACCTATATGAGGTTGCTGAGAAGAATGTACTTCCCCTCCACGTTTCAAGCATCGCCAACAGATTGTATTAAATAAAGGCCTTTAATAGGCCAAAGGAATGGCTTGAAGAAAGAACCACCCTTCAATCTATTAAAAAGCGAGAGAATATAAACATCATGAAATGGTGGTCAGCAAGAATGTAGGAGGTGATGTATCTACCTTGGAAGCACATAGCCACGTGCTCATTGGAACAATGACCCTGTCCATGCTTATTAGGTGGCCAGGAGGCGAGGCAGTATTTACTCTCGCAGAGGAATACCCCATCTCGTGCTTGAAGAACCCGTGTTCAACAAGAGGGCTGTATGACTTTGGGAAGACGAGCAAAGCATCTGTATACCATCTGCTCCACTTCTGGCCATGGTGCCAGCGCCCATGGCAAAAGGATGCTCTTAGAAATTATGAGAGAGTCACACATAACACCGAGGAGATGAGGATCGACCTTTTAGGTGATCAATCTGAGGGAGCAACAGCAAAAGAATTGTCTTTTGTGAAAATGTTTTAGTCTATAACACAGATGAAACTATCAACAGGTCTCAAGACAGAGTTCTAATGCACAGAAGTTGTGGTTTGGGTCTATAATGCACACCCGCTGCACAGGCAGCATCGCCACAACAATGCCTCAGTGTCTAAGCCATCGCAAGCAGAAGACGGAGAGCGTTGAGGATTCCAATTGTGAAGTCCTTCAATAGCCTGCTCCTTCCTGACCTACATGTGTTGGTTGTTTTTCTTCTATCCCTATATTTCCTCTTGTTCCATTAGTGGTGTTTTGAATCCCTTGCTTTACATTCATCGCTTTTTTAACTTTTGCAGTTCACATGAGCAAATAAGCCGACATGTGTGACTAGAAATCTGAAAATATGATTGTGTGAGCCAGCTCAATACATACATCCCAACCATTCATATAATTTAGTGTGTAGCCCCCAATCTATCACTATCTAAATATAGTACACCCTGCATACAATTTCAACAAAAACAGAAGCACAATATATAAATAACTACATATAGGTAGGCCGGGACAGCAAAAGAACTTCTTTGAAATCACAGAATGATGTTAAGAATAATCTAACAATTTCCAGCAGAACACAGGCCATGCCACATCTAAATAACCAAGAAGCCAGCCAGATAACATGGGTACGTATCGCACTCCATGTTTATTGATGATAGCCGAAGTCAATGGCAATGACCTGCACACTTTTGCAACTCTACACCACTCCCAATGACACGTTGCACAAAACCTCTGCTATTAGAATGCAGCTATCCCCCCCCAACAAATTATTTGGACTAGCTGGACACATAATGAGTTGTACTGCTCTTGCATACTCTCTACTCTCTTGTCAACTTCAAAGCACCCATCCACTTGCCAGCTCGGTATACGTAGCTAGTGGGGACCTGGCCACCCGTGTCCAACTTCACTTTGGCCAAAATGCACACACGCATTGTAAACTGTTCATTGTTACCAAACCTTTCACTACAGTCCCCTGAGGGTGTTCACCTACAGTGCTTTGAGGCCTTTTCAATGGGATAATGGCACTATACTATGACTAATTACATTACATTGTACTAATTATGACATAGCACAAGATTCAATATTATTTCACTGCCAGTTTTTTTCCCCCATTATTTTTAAACAAGTGACCATGTTATGACTTTGCAGGCATGATTGTGTGCCCCAGTCTTTCTAAAGTGCAATATATTTTAATAAATGTAGTTCTATAATGCCATCTCTGTGATCAAAGAAATTCATTTAGACTACATGTATTTGTACAGCATCTATATATATTTCTTTTCAAATTTAAATTAATCAACTCATTACTGTAATGGATATTTCACATCAAAACACTGTCTCAAGAAACAGCTGTGGATGATTACCTCTTTTAAAATTGTTACACAGATTTGTGAAAAGGTTGTCTATCTATTTGGACTAACAGGGAAGACGTGACTTGGAAGGCACATGGTCAGCACAAGAGAATAGTTATCTAATATGTCCTCACTGTGATAGAGCACCATATGTGTTCTGATGGTAACACAGGGCTCCTGAAAAGGAATTACCATTTTCATTTCGCCGAGTCTGAGACCCCATATTTAAGAAAATGCACATGAAATGGCTTGGAAGACAATTATTTTTACATTTTGAATACTGATATTCCAGGCTACCATATATTATATTTCATCATCATCATAACTTTATTGGGCTGTGAGGCCATCAAAGTGCACATATACATCATAAGCATAACACATCTCTTATACCAATAGTGGCCATATATGCAGCCGTCCCCCCGGAGTAATGGCTCCCTCAAATCCTTCCCCCAATGGGACTACATTGGCTCCAGAGAGCGGGGGCTGGAGGTACTGCAACTTAGTTCCTATGAGGGAGGTATTATTATGGTAGGGGGATGCACTCATTTCAATAGTGCGTCTAGAGAATTGGCAGCGTCTCTTTCCAATCCCTAGTATGTCTATGGCCATTCTTTGTTCCCTCAATTCAGTTCGGATAGAGTCCAGAATGCTTCCCCCATTATGATGTATTATTCTGCAGCTTATAATGTCCTCTCCTCTGATTAGGGAACAAAGGAACAACATCCATAGACCATTCTAAACCCATGGGTGGACTTATTAGTTAAGGATTACCTGGTTTTGGCCTGGTCACCAGTACTTTTAGGGACTCTGTGCAAGAATACCCCTCTCTCCCTATGGATCCCTTTCTTGTTGCCACCCTCCATGCCTTGGCCTTGATCTTTTTCAGTTCTACGAACGTTATAGCTACCAGTATCTGAGGTCACTCTGGATTCTGCATTATCGGCCCCGCCACCCAGCCTTCCATCCTGGGGAATAGTCTTCACCCCGCCAACGTCCCCCCACAATCAGCCTGACATGACATTTGTGCAGCTTTGTACTGCAGGGTATTGGTATCTGGACAGACGTCAAGGTTGGCTTGCTTCCAGGGGCCTCTTTTTGAATGTCTCATCGGTACGACCAATATAGTCAATGCTATTAGCAGTTATGTCAGGCTGGGCTATGCCCACCATTGGGTTAATGTCATATTTCTTCACAGCTGGCAGGGTGGCCCTTGTGTTGACCTCAATGCTAGGCTTGTTCCCCTCCTCCACCCAGCAAATTCTCCCGGATCTCTTCTATCTTGCAGCACAAGCATTTTAAAAAAAAAAGTTCAGAGCCATCAATTCAATTAGAACAAGGAAGCATTTACATCCCAAAGGGGGTGCATCGTCAACTTGTTTAGGCGCAGATGTAGATGGCTATTGTGCTGGAGCAGTTAGCGCACAAGTGGTACCCTTTTTCAGTGGGCATAGCTCGCAGATCATCTAAATGGTATTCAGAGTCTCTCAATGTTGATGAACAGCTGGGCCTATGGAGTGGAAGATTTCCCCTGTGGCCCATTTATGGGGAGGTTGGGCACTATGTTAAGGGATTGGCACCTTTGGTACCCTTTAAGTTAGATGTTACAGGCTTTGGGGCTACGTCGGTATCAGGGTCTTCAATACTGATCCCTGGGAGTCTGTTTTCTCAGAGGTTCGCCAGAGTTTTGGGCTTGGGGGGGAGAGGAGGAAACAACTGGGAGTGCAGGTGGAGGACTGTTGGGTCTTGGACTCCTGCCTTGTCTTTGCCCCAGGTCAAACCCTTCATTGGTCTGGCAAGTCCATGGTGGGGGCTCCGCAAGTAACAAAACTGGCTTGAGTACAATCCGACCCACCATTCCCTGCGGTATATGCCATCACTCCATGGTCCCCTCTTTCGTGTATTGCCCTCAACAGTGCTGTCAAATGCTTTGCTGCCTCTAATATCCAAAGAGCTTCCCGAGAAATGGTTAATCCCCTTTAATCAAATTATAGGTGTTGCCCGTGATCTTAATAGGGCTTCATGGCTATACCTTGGTGCTGCCTTGGTCCTAGCCTGATGTGCGCAATTCCTCCAGTTTGCGTTTAAGAGAAAGGATTTTCCTCTTCAGTTTAGCCAACGCGGGGAAGCTTTGTGCTGATAAAGAGGGGAGGGGGCGGCATCCTCAATATAAACAATTATGGCCGCCACGCTGATGCAAGTGAAAGAAGGCAGGGGTCTGCTGAGGAGGGCTAGCAATTCAGGTACAATTCAGATGTACCCCCCCCTTTTCACGGCTCCTCACCTTGTCGTGGAAGTGTAGGTTCAGCAGCAGCAGCAGTCTTCCTCTAGTGAGCAATATGTTACAATATACTGATGTGCTCATTCCTCGCAATCGCCTAACACCCCGCGGACGCACAACACAGGAAATGCGGGAAGAAAGTCCTGCAGGCGCACAACACCCATGCGCCCTTGTACCCTCTGCATCCCACTGGAGGATGGACCTCTGAAATATTGTCCCACTCACGATGCATTCTTTGCCGCAATATGGGAACCATTGTATCTCCGAGTGACCTCTGTTTGATTGACTTCTTCATGTCCTTCGTGATAGGCCTAATGGGAAACTCTCCATGGAATGGTGCTTAACAGAAAGCACGGTGCGTATGCCCAAATGTATGCCGAACAGAGGATTCGGTGACGAATGAGTATGTGTTAATGCTCAGCTATGCTTCTACAGGCTCCTTGAACACGGCGTTGCTTGCACATTGCTTTGGGTTCAAATGAGGAGCAGTCGTGAGAGCTTGGTTCCAATCTGACTTTCACCAACAACCTGTTGAATTTTGTTTTCATTTTATTTTGTTACTTTTGTTTACCTGTTGACAAACTGAACCAAAACATACATCCTGTGGGCAATATGGGTTTAAAGCTGATAAACACTTAGAGCAGGAAGTACGCCTTACTGCTTGTTGGTCCTTGACATCCAATAATGGTGCTTTTTAGTTCCCGCTCCACAAAATGTTCCAGAGATTCACCTGGCACGGCACGGGTGGGCATGCGTTACCACTCATCTACCCTGCCGCAGCAATTTCCCTTGCAGTGTGACCCGACCAGGGTGGGTGCTTCTGCTCATCCCATGCCTCTTGTTGGTTTCTAGTCCACAAACAGTCATGCTTGCTAATTACCACAGAATTAAGATAACATGCCGCTTTATTTTCTCATTTTGCTTACTGGGCCCACTTTTTCATATTAGTAGGAAGCACCAGACTAACGTGCAATGACTGCCTAAGCTGCCCAAGTCATAGTGCTCTTGCAGAGGTTAAAGTAACATCCGACTGACTCCTGCCTACACCAACAACCCTCAGTACTTGATATTTAATTACTATCAGGGACAGGTCCTCCCACAGACCACCAACAGCACACTTTACAGTGGATTTGGGTGCGTTTAGGGTTGAGTTTGTGGGGGAGTCACAGGAACTCCCTTACATAGCTCTCCGGACCCCATTTCAATGTTTTTCATTTGAATTTTGGGCTGGCTTGCAGTGGATTAAGGGCAGTCCACTGATAGGATGCTGCAATGTACAGAACCAGCACTGCCCGTGCACCAGGAGATATGCTGCAGCCTGTGAAACGATGCTGGGGAGGTATAGGCACACAGATCAATGTCACAGCCAACTCAGACTGCCCACCAAGGGAGAGGCGCAATGGCTGGTCTGATGGCTTGGTACGCGTGCTGTTCAGTGGTATAGCCTTCCGGCGCTGGGCGGAACATGCTCTGGTTTTAGGCTTTGTGGATCTGGCATGGGGTAGTGGGAGCAAGTCTGGAATGCGCAGGGCATCTTATGGTTTGCACCAAAGAGTTCAGGCATGTCTGCATCAGGCTCCCTGTCTCAGTATGCAAGCATCACCTGTAGTGCACTGCTGGCCATTTACGCATATCACTGTGTATTCGAGCAGCTTGCTGTGGGGCGCAGTCATGCTGTGGTTCGGCTTTTACACCCAGCGCCATTTTAGCAGCGTTCATCACGTGGTCCATCTGAAGCCGGCCCCGGGACCCCTACAGCGGCATTACTGTTCTTTGTACAAGGAAGGGGTGCCCATTGAAAATCAGAAGCCTTGCAGACTATTAGTCCACAGTATACTTTTATGAAGCCATACCTTTTAAGTGCTTTCCAATACTTTGTCATGCAGTCCTTTACACTGTGGTCAGGTCCATGCTGTCAAACCCCTACTAATTAGTAGCTGTGCTAATTGGTAGTCTTGTGTAAGGTACACAGTAGTTAGGTGACTTTTTCAAATGTTCTATTTCTCAGTGATTTGCTCTGAAGCAACCCCATGTAGTGTAAACCTGTTGTGTGCTGCAATGCATTGCGGTACAGCATAACACACTACACTAATGCAGGATTCTTTCCCTAGAATCACACATATGCATTGCCAATTTGTTTGCTTTGTGGAATTACGGGGCCTGCCATTGGCGTGTGCTGAACCCTTTTGCTTATCCATCTAACAATGGGCGGGAGGCATGATAGTTCTGTTGAATGTGGGGGTGCAAGCTCCTGTTTACCCCAGGCAGGACTCCTTCTGTCATCGATGCCCTGGTTCTGCAACTCTAATAGTAGAGCGATTGTTGACATACGAGTGTTGCATCAGTGTGACATTCCTCTTTACTGTATGGCGGTTTCAGGGGCTTCGGTTCATGGTGCATGTTTGTATTTAGTAACCTTTAACGATGGGAATAGGTGTGACCTTGTTCACTTCCGGTCTGCCTTCAATCTGCATGAATTCAATAGAGGGGGGCTGATGGGAGTTGTGGTTCCAAACACCTCGCAATCGGTGGGTACATGCAGTAGGAAAGTAAGGTCTTCCGTAATTTTTAATAATTTCATTGATATGACCTTTTCCATTTCCCATCTGCCCCTGGGCCACTGCATCCAGATAAGGGAAGTCCCTTTATCGATGCAAACCGGAAATGCTTTGAAGTTCCACTCCCATAAATTCTATGTTCCCAGCCTTTGGAGTGTGTATACGTGCAGTATGCCAGCATACATCAGAGTAGTAATCCAACTTGGTTCATAATGTTCACTGATGTCAGCTTTCGCATTTCGATTCTGGTGCAGGGTGTTGATGAGGGAATGGGGGCACTGGGTGGTTGGTAAAGGAGTGTATATAATATACGTCTCTCAGTGCCTCACACTGCTTGTGCAACATCCTTCTTAGCATTGTTCCTTAAAGAGGCACTACGGCCACTTCTGGTTGTGCACCTCAGTGTTCAAAGTGTCGCCGCTCCCTCCCACTCCCCTTACACCCGCAGGATGGTTTTGTCCCCTGGCTTCGTGTGCATCTCTTGCTCAGGCCGCACATCCTCCCTGAAATGAATGCTACTCTTTCCTGTTTGAAGTACCTTGATGTTAGAGCAGAGGTGCACCATTTGGGCGTCGATTCACGCTCCTCCTGGAAGGCATTGCTCGACTATCTATTTGTCTATTTGGTTATTTCTTACGGGCATCAAGCAGAATAAACTGCATTCGGGTGCAGTTGTTAGCTAAAGGTTGGCTTCTAACTATGAGGAACTGCACTCGCCCTTGTTACTTAAATTCACTTAAATAAGAAGGTTTTAAGTTCTTTTCTAAAGCCTTCTAGTGAGGTGCATGATCGTATACCTAATGGTAGCTGGTTCCACAACTTTGGTCCAAACACAGAAAACCTCCTGTCACCCTTTGAAGTGCGTTTGGCCCGAGGAACGTCCATCAATAGTTTATCTCCTGACCGGAGGTCTCTAGTTGGCTGGTAGTGGTGGATTCTGGTGTTCAAATATCTAGGTGCGAGTTTATAAAAACATTTGTACATGAGGCACGCCACCTTGAATTTGATTTGGTCCTCCACCATAAGCGAATGGAGTGCTCTCCGAGATGTTGAGACATGATCCCTTTTTTCCAAGTGGGCAATTAGCCTGACTGCCACATTTTGAGCCCTCTGGAGTCTCAGCATCTGTTTCACTGGGATCCCTGTCATCAGGCTATTACAATAGTCAAGGTGGGAATTTACCAATGCTCCTAAAACCACAGAGTGATCTTGGGGTGCTATAAAAGGGAGTATGTTCCTAAGCATGTGCAGGGAATAGTACCCTTCTTTTACTTTTGCCCCTACCTGGGCTTCACTGGCCAGGTTTTCTTGCCATGTGCACCCAAAGTTTTTCACTTTCTTTGAGAATTGGATATTTTCACCCAGGATCTGCGTTATTATATTTTGTTCTTCACTTCTCTTTTTTTTCTCTGAGCTAAATAGTATTACCTCTGTTTTAGCTGCGTTAAGCTGTAGCTGGTTACATGCCATCCATTTTTTTATATCTTGCATGCACCGGTCGATCCCTTCAAATGACTCAGACAAATTATCTGTCTCCACATAAATCTGCGTGTTGTCGGCATATGAATGGAATCGTAAACGGTGTTTTCTCAGAATATCAAACATCGGTCAGATATACAAATTAAAGATCAGAGGTGAGAGTGCTGAGCCTTGGGGTACTCCACATCTCAGCTGTATTAACTCAGAGAGGAAGGCTCCTAATATCACCTGCTGGGTTCTATCCCGCAGAAAGGAGTCAAACCAGTCCACCACTACTTTAGCAGCTCTCCCTATTTTTTCTATCTGTTGGAGGATGATCTTGTGATCGATCGTGTTGAACGCAGCAGACAGGTCGAGCATCAACAATATTTTGGAGCTTCCCCTATCTGCAGCTTCCAGCAAATCATCCTGGACCGCCAATAAGGCGGTCTCTGTCCCATGGTTTGGGCGAAACCCCGATTGATATTCGTCTAAAAGGTCTATAGCTCGGTGCTCTATTACATGTGAACTGGTGTTGGCAGAGGTGGCAGCAAGGTGAGGTAGGTAGGTTCTGCTGAAACGCACCTTTGAAGACGCGGGAGCTGTGGAGGAGTGATGTACATTGTGGTATGTATAGTAAATTACTGTACCCAGGGCACACTATGCTGATACCTTGACTGTCCTGTACCTATCCCACTGGCAGTATGAGTTGTGCCCATCCATACACTGGATGGTAGGACTAGTGCAGGGCCAAAAAGCTCCCTGTGTCTTGTTTTGGAATTAACTGTACACTAACAGTAGTTCTGTTCATGATCAGTGCTCTTTGCCACAATACAAGACGTGCTGTTTTTGTGAGCAGGCTCTATAGTTGTGGATGTGCTACACAAGTCTTTTATTTATTTATTTATTTGCCATTTTTATGGCACATAGACACAAGTATTTTAAGGTGCCTGAAGACAACATGGGGTGAACATGGGAACGACAAAGTAGAACAACAAAACGGTTATATTGGCCTTGTGATAATCATACCATGCAAGTGCATGACAAGGTGACAAGTTCAGGGGGGTAGGAGGTAGAGGGAGAAGTGCAGGATGTGGTCAAATTGTGAGCAAGTGTATAGTATGATGCAGCATGGGGTAGCACTGCTTGATATTTTGCTAAGATACCAACTTCATTTATTTAAAGTTTATTCAAGAAACTTCAGGTGAAATCCGGTACTATCCTTGGCCAACAGGATAGCCAACTAAATATATCTCGACAGGCTCATTAACCAAAATGAGCAACACAAATGCACCCCAATAGGGATCAACCCTAACTATTGAAATGTGATTCAAGCATTGAAGATGGACTACACATAAGATTTTAAATGGTGTGTTTAAACCAAAATAGTACATGTACAATAAAGCATTTGCAAACTCTCAATAAGAGAGTAATTATTATTCCACAAATAAAAAAAGGAATCTCAAACCAACGTTATTTCAAAAACAATAAAATGCTGTTCATCCCAAACTGACAAACAGTATCAAATTCTAGCAATGGAAGAAAATTCGCCCTCTACTTCCATGCTGCCGATGCATTCTGGACATTCTTTTCTAGGGTAAAGTTATGCTGTCTTCCTGTAATCAAACACATTTCTATAATAACCATTTGTAGTGTAAATAATGCCTCTACCATCATTTCTCAAATTGCAACAAACCAAACTTCAATAGACAGATCTCTCATTCAAATATATTGATGCCTGTGAACAGAAACAAACACACTATAGTTTACTCTGCCCTTAACACCCCACCACACCTGTAGTATTTACTAAAGGACACGTTTTCTAGAGAAAACTCTCCGCTCCAGGTTAGACTATTCACATCCTCAAGGACCAGTTAAACCAAAGAAGATGTTGTATCCCTGCAATAACACCGAAAACCACCAACTGAAACCAGGGACGTCATTTCACCAAAATGCCTGGGGTAGCAGAAGTGACATCACATGACCCTTGACCCCTGATGACATCACACAAAGTGATGTCATTTTACCCCGCCCTCAGGTGACATCACAGGAAGTGATGTCAAATGACCTTCAGATTTTCTAGATGCATCCAGCACCCACAGAGAGAGGCATGATTTGTCCACGATTACACATTTGGGGAATGCCATGTTTCAGATTCGACGTGGGGTCAACATGTAAAACATATATATAATGCAGTATTTATAACAGAATAACCAAAATCTGTAATGCAGGCTACAGCTAGTGAGTAAAACATCTATAGATCAATGGACACAGAGGTATGTGTTATCTGTGGCGTTGCTGTGTTAAACAAGCCAAAAAAGCACTGACATCGGGAGGCGTGTGCTGCTTTTTAAACAGGAGAAAAATGCCTCATGAGAAAGGCCTGAAAATTAAATAATTGACCCGGATTTAAGATCAACAAAATTCCCTGGTTATAAATGTATATATGATTCAGCTACCACTACAATAGAAGACACATATTACACTGGTCTGCCTGCACAGTGGGGATTGCACCTGATAATGTTATCTTTGCTGGACTATATAACACCTGGGAAAGGTTCTTTCAATATACCCAAGACACCCCCGCCCAAAGTTTGTATTATCTAAGTGTAATACTAGTTGACAGGAGACTTTAAAAAAACACCATTTAATGTAATATCATTGCTGCACACATACAATCATAACACCACACCGTTATTTAAAATTGAAAACACCCTCGAGTTGCTTCTCATCCGGGGACTCACTGGCAGGCTTCAAGGCGCACACTGCACACTACCCCTTTGTCAGACCCGCTGGTGCCCAATGACGTAGCACAAAGTTTGGCAGCTCCTCTGCGAGGTATGCTGTGGGGGTCCCCCCAAGCTCCTTAACAAAGCACAGGCCACACCACACCCCGGGTCAGTCCGGACCACCACGTGTGCACAATGCCCATGATGATTATGCACTACAGGGGCATGCACTACTGCAAGTGAAAGATGTAAATATGTTTTTCAATCAAAGCTTAAATCTTTGACATAACATAGAGAGAAGGGGGCGGTGCGGTTCCGAGTGATTGCATCGACATCCAAACCATCGACAACCATACCATAGACAAAGAAAGCATCTACAAAAAAAACATTGAATGCATTTTTATTTTTTTTTATTTTTTTTATGGGGGTATCCCTCCAACCCCCCTTTTTAAACCATTAAAACGCATTTTTACTAAACTAAACCCTTTACCATTGAAAAAAATGCATTCAATATTTTTTTTCTTGATTCATTTTTTTCAATGGTATGGTCTATCGATGCTTTGTATTCGATGCAATGGCCGGATACTGGGCAGTGCCTGGTCCATAAATATACCAGCCACCAGTGGTGGCTGGTGAGTTGTTTTTTTCGAGGGTATAAATATTTGCTATAAGTATGTGATTGCGACTGAGCATAGCGAGGGAGTCTGAACTAACCAAAATGGGTTGGGGGTGGGTCCCCGGGGGGATTCTTCTCCCTCCCCAGAGTAAATGGTGCATTTTTCTGGGGAAATTTGGGTAAAAGGCCAACAATGTGGGTAAAAGGCCAACAATCGGTTTTGTAGGGTGTAGGGTAAATCATGAAAACAAGTACAATAGATGCAAGTCACCAAAAGTGCACAGGGCATTTCCCAACGCATTATCAGATATTACCCAAATTGATTGTTTACAAACTATCTTATGGTAAATCTGTCCGAATTCGGCCAGTACCATTCGATCGTTTATAAACGATCAGTTTGGGTAATCTCTACCAAACATGGGGAGCCGCGGATGCGGGGGTGTCCCCTGCTATCTATGTTTGGTAGTGATGGCCTTAGGAGGTAGAAGGGGTGTTCCCCACTTCCAGAGGTTTGGAGCCGGGGGTCGGGGAAAAAAAAAAAACAACAAAAGTAGACAATATATGCCAGTACTCCTATGTAAGTACATACACCCGTTGGTTTGACCATTAAAAGTGACATGTCGCAATAGGAAAACCTGTCCAAACTGGTTCCAATGTAAGCCAGTCTAGACCAATAAGAACACTTACCTTGCTTGATTCATCATAGATGCTCAATTAATAAAAAGTCATGCTACACAGAAGAATATACAGGCCGCTACACCAAAACATCAGTCTAGCTAGGTAACACTACTTATCATTCCTGCTATTTTAAAGATGCCGAGTAATGCATGTCATGCCACAGTAAGAAATGGCTAGATGACTGCACCAAAATGCCAGCCTGGCCAGGGAATGGCACACATGAACTTGCCTTTGCCGAAAAATACCAGTAAAACATGAAAAGTCAATAAAGGATGTGGCAAAATGCTCCAGTTATCCCCAGTCTCTCAGGGCCTTACACACACATGCATTACCCTTTCACCCACTGGTCACTAACCCATACATCTCCTCTCGCACTCATTCACACTAGATTCACCACACAGGCATACACCAAACCCCACCCAGAACATTCACACACACACCATCACATTCATACTCATTCACCCACCAGTCACTCAATCATACACCTTTTCCTACCTCCACCCATTGCATTTTCTACACAGGCACACAAACACCTATCCACCCACCCACCCAGAACATTCAAAAACATACCATCACGTTCATACTCATTCACCCACCAGTCACTCAATCATACACCTTTTCCTACCTCCACCCATTGCATTTTATACACAGGCACAGAAACACCCATCCACCCACCCACCCAGAACATTCAAAAACACACCATCACATTCATACTCATTCATCCGCCAGTCACTCACACATACATTCTCTTACACCCACTCATTGCATTCTCAACACAGGCACACACTCACCCACTCATTGCATACTCTACACAAGCAGACACCCACCCACCCAGAACATTCAAAAACGCACATCACATCACTTCTCATTCACCCACCAGTCAGGCACACTTTCTCTTACATCCACGCATTGCATTCTCTACACAGGCACACACCCTCCCACCCAGAACATTCAAAAACACACATCACTTCTCATTCACCCACCAGTCACTCACACCTTCTTTTCCATCCACTCATTGCATTCTCTACACAGGCACACACCTACCCACCGAGAACATTCAAAAACACACATCGCATCACATCACTTCTCATTCACCCACCAGTCACTCACACCTTCTCTTACATCCACTCATTGCATTCTCTACAGAGGAACACACCAGACCACCCTCCCACCCAAAACATTCAAAAACACATATCACATCACTTCTCATTCACCCACCAGTCACGCACAGCTTCTCTTACATTCACTCATTGCATTCTCTACACAGGCACACACCACCCACCCAGAACACTTAAAAACACATATCACATCACTTCTCATTCACCCACCCAACAGTCACTCACACCTTCTCTTACATCTACTCACTACATTGTCTACACAAGCACATACCCACCCACCCAGAACATTGAAAACATACTTCACATCACTTCGCATTCGCCCACCAGTCACTCACAATTTCTCTTACATCCGCTCATTAAATTCTCTGCACAAAGGCACACACCCACACATCCACAACATTCAAAATCTCACATCACTTCTCATTTACTCACCAGTCACTCACACCTTCTCTTACATCCACTCATTGCATTCTCTACAGTCACACACCCACCCATCCATCCAGAACATTCAAAAACTCACATCACATCATATCACTTCTCATTCACCCACCAGTCACGCATATCTTCTCTTACATCCACGCATTGCATTCCCTACACAGCAAAACACCCACACTCCCAGAACATTCAAAAACACACATCACATCACTTCTCATTCACTCACCATTAACAAACATACAGCTGACACACACTTTACACATGAAAAACACACATCATATTACAAACAAAAAGCCTTGTTACCTTTTTCTTGCAGCTTCGGTCCGTCCTTCCAGGCCCCCTTGTCTCCTTTGTGGTGCTCACAAACAGGAACCAGGGAGATGCAAGAGCTTCCTGTTTCCTGTAATGTGAGCTACAAGGAATCTGAGGCAGAAGGGGTTGGAGCTGAACATGGCATGTGGCATGTGTCACAGTCAGCTCCAACCCCTATTGAGTGGCTCCCTGGCCCAGCCTTCACCCTGATGGGTGAGGACTGGGCCGTGGACCTAACAGACCTGGTGTGGCGGGGCCCCTGCACCATGGGAGGGCCCGCTTTACCAGGAGCACTCATTTTTTGTGTGCAAAATAAATTCTTTTTACAAAAAAGAAAAGTTGGGGTAGCAAGGGAGTCCCCAGGGGTTGCAACTGTGGCCCCCAGAGTTCACAGTTAGACCCTTGGCAACTGCCAAATGACGTCCGGAAAAATAGAATATTAATACCCGCTAGGGCTTCTCCAAATAAGGGCCACATTATTACTGAACACCATGTAACCAAATTCACATCACGAGAAGTGAGGCACAAGATTGGCAAAACCGTTGAGCGCCCCACTCTCACCTAATTCCGGACCCCCAACCCAAAGTCCAGTCAGGCGAGCCATGGAGCTGGTCACATGTGCTACAGCCATAGTCACACTAAATTAAAATGTTGTGCAAATAGCCAAACATGACAAGTGTATTTCTGAAGCCAAAGCCTCAATCAGCCCTCACCTTGCTATTTTGTTCGCCATTGATTTGACTGTTTGGTGGCGCTCTATCTGCACTTGTACTTGTCTCACCTGTAGAGCCAAAAAACTGTCTACTCTGTAACTTGCTTGTTCTGTAACTTGTAACTTCTGTAACCAAGCTGTAAACTTCCTTGTCTCTTGCTCCCTGCTACCTCAGGGTCCGGTGCGCATAACAAATAAACAAACAAACAAACAAAACCTTTCGAGGTTCATCCATTCACAAACTCAAGAACTCGTAGATCAGCAAAAAATGCCAGCTAGATTGTATTCACCCTATAACAGTAACAAAATCAGTAGCTAAGACCGCTTAAAAGTGTACAGTGTGCTCAGTAGTGACACATATTGTGCTGAGTAACCCCAGTATTTTCCTTTTAGGGTGAATCTGGTTCCCCTGTACTGCTTTTGTTTCCTGGCTGTGTAGCCTATGCCCTGTGCGCTCTTCAGATCAAGGACTGCTGTGAGCACTTAATCATTTTTTTAAGGCGCCTTAAAGGTAGAAAAACACACCCAATAAAATATACCACAACTATTACAGAAAATGACTGACACCAGAATGCCTATCTGCTTGAAAGGACTAGCCAGGTCACTGAGTGCATTTGTTTCCAGGACCAGCACACAATTTCCCTGAATGACAAGGAGACGCCTGTGAGGGATTCGACCATCCGCACGGGGAGAGTGCACTCGCCTTTTTTGTTGTTGTTTATTTAAAAGAATAAATGATGGGAGAACAACCTCTGAATATATGTAGTGCTATTCCTGTGCATATTTTGCACGCTCACCGCACAGAAGAATAATAGTCTTGTACTCTGGGAGGACAATGCTTACCAGTGCTGCCCTCCCCTGTCATGTGTAACTGGCACCTGACAGCCATGGGTACATCAAAAGCCTTTGGCCATGGGCAGCCTGATTACAATTTCAAGGCCACATGGATATGCATCTCCATTGTCAAACCTTGCTGGTGGCGGCAAATACTGAAGAATGTTAATTAGCAGGCCTCAGGGAAGGCCTGGGTGCAGGAAGTGACAATGGAGACCAGACCCCAACACCTCTTTGTAAAGCAATGTGTCAACTTGGTACTAACACCCATCCTAGGCATGAAAGGGCAGTGAATGTCCTGTCTGGAACCACTCCTTTCAGAGCAGGGAAGTATGTGAATTGCAGGAGACGAAAGTCAGCCTGCAACCCCCTACTTCAAAGGAGGCCCATGTTGTGATCAAGCGCTGCATAGGGCTCAGTTAATTAGGGAGACACGTTGATGTACAGCAGACAGGAAGATGGGTGGGACTTAGAAATATATGTTGTCATCCTTCCCATGTCTGTTACCAGCACCCTGGTTCTGACCTGAAACATCACTGAAGATTGTTGGTGTATACCCAGGATTGGTTCATTTAAGTTAGGCTTAGCCTACACCAATCCCTGGGCCCTGTTTGGCTTTAAAAGAGGGCTTAGCTCCTCATTAATCAGATCATCTGAGACTTTGCAAGGAGTAAGAAGAAGGACTCATTTGGACCCGAGCTAAAGGTACAGTCTACCTTACATCTTCTGCTAGTGAAGGAAGGCCAGGATTTCCAAAAGGGAAGCAAGATCCCTCCCCTAAACATCTCCCAGTGAACAGAGGAAGTTACCGGACTCCGTGGACCCCTCCAGCAGCTCCAGAACCAGTACCCAGCCAGCACAGAGCGTGCCCTGCTAGGTTCTGACAGCAAGCTCCTAGGTCGGAAGTGGTGAAGCGTCTCTGAACAAAGGACAAGGCTGTTGCCTGCTAACACCCTCCTGAGCTTTGGCCCATCTGCCTTGAAAGGACACGAGCCCTGCTAAGAAGGTAGGAGGAATGCCACACAAGCATCATCCGGCGTCCATCTTTTTAAGGACAATTTCGAGACAGTCGAGTCCTTGAAACGCATTCATCTGCATCGCTGACTGTTGTCACACCGCAGTGACCAGAGCTGTCCGACGCCTCGACCAGCATTCCAGATCCACCAACCATCACAGAGACAATGAATCTTGGCCCTGAGCCACCATGCCAGACAGCTTGCAGACGTCCTTCCAGCCTCGCTTGATGAACTGCCTGCTGCCCGGTACCCGCAGCTGTCTCCCGCCACTAATTCTGTCTCAAGGGCTGCGAAGCACCCGGGAACCGCCTTGACGTTGTTGAGTACCAAGGACTTCTTCAGCACCAGGTACATTGTGGTTCTGCCCCCAGGGTCCTTCTCCGTAGGTCCCTAGGGACAGTTGTGACTCTTTGCCCCTTTGGTGCTGGAACCAAATAATCTTAAACTATAAGACTGATTACTTTACCAACTACCCTCCTGTCAGTCTCCCGAGTGCATCCCTTTCCTTCATGAAACTGTCTGTCCTCTGTGTTCCTTTACAGTGTGGGTTGTAATTGCAGTGCGCTAGAACTGTCTGCTGTAGTAATAATAAAGTAGATCTTTTTATACAACCTTGACTGGACAGTCCCTTTTATCAGAGGGTAATAATTGTATTTTTGCTGTGTTGCAACTCACCAACGATCCACAACCTTGAGGAGATAAGCCTGCCGTTCCGTCCATGTTACCAAAATTGGATAAGGAGGTCTTAAAATTCACTTGTATTCCAATCTGTTTGGCTCCCTTCTGGTATACTAGAGGTGCGAGGTTGATTGATGGTTTAGAAACTGACATTCATCCCTGGACCATTGGTGCCCCGGAAGTTGAATCGCCACACCGCCTAGTGGTGGAATGCTAAACAGCATCTTGGAACACTATATCCTTCGTGTAACAGAGATAAATTGAGCCCAAAATAGTGCTAAGGTGTGTTGGAGACACTGCTACATTTGTGGGGGTGTTTGCCAGGGCTCAGCCCTGGCACTCATTTTTGAGCCCCAGCACTTATTGTTTCAGGCTAACTTTAATTATGAAGTGGTGCTAGTCAGTGCATCCATCAACCACAATGAGCAGGTGCAAGCTGTTGTATAACCCAAAATATGTCAACTCTGTGGGGAGCAGCTATGCCTTGTGGCAGCAGTTGTAGGGAACTGCCCACCCGCAGTGTCACAGGACTGCTAGAAAATATTTGGGCTCTGGAACTTATTTTTTTTACATATTAAGAACTGTGTGAGAGAGATGGCTGATACAAAAAATAAGAGTGATGTGCACAAGTGTCACTCTCAAATACAGTACTATGTAATCAATACAGTACTGTGTAATCACATCTATGTTTGCATTCTCTCTTTAATATAAGGAATGGCAAAAAATTATTCTCAAGGAACCTTATTCTTACAGATGCTGTTGTCTGGGACAGCGCACTGTGAACTCTGCCTCCACGGGCTGGCCCAACGGACTTTGAGACGTCTCACTCCAACCCACAATCCCTTCTTCTTATGACAAAGATATTACCAGAAGTCAAAATGTCACATTGCAAAATGTGATGTGTTGGGTTGAGCGATCACAAATTGCACAGGAAAGCCGCGTGCACGAAATATAAATGTAAGTGCGAACCTCGGCAACACAACCGTCAGCATGCCATCCCCACGTTCTTTCATGGCGCTGTTCTGAATTCAGCCAAGACGAGTACAACCGTGTCGGAGCTCATCTTGGCAGCTATCCCAGGGAGATGCCGCACAGCCGCGCAGCAAGGGGCTACCCTCGGTTTCTCGGAATTTCAAAGGCCAGCTGTCAGGTCTGCTCTGAAATCCCAAAAGCTTCCCTCACATGCGGTGACCTTGGTGCGGAAGTAACAAACAACCCCCCCAAAAAGAAACACGGAACACAAATCCCTCACTTCAAGATGCCGCTGTCTGTTTACCGCCATTTCTCCTCAGCGTCCAGGCCAAACTGTCTGGCGTTGGCCCCGTTTACCCTGGCGCCCTTTTGCGTGCACGCGCAGCCAATCCCAGCAGCGGACCTGGGACTGAAACACACTAACTAGAGATTACAAGCAAGGATAACATTCGAAGATTAGCAGTCTTTTCTCCTGAGTCTCTTTTTATCTTATTTCTCACTCTTTTTCTTTCTTCTCATTTTAATTTCATCTAAGATCCTATTTTGAAAAAAAAAAAAAAACACCAAGATAATTGTGAAGTGAAGGGGTGATTGATGTGGACAGTGCATGGTAAACGTTCTTCATCTGCCTTGAGAATGAGATGGCTGTTTACCTGCAATCCACAATGATGTGGACACGTGCCATCACATCAGCTACAGTGGCACTGTGTGATCTTTGAATATCAAGACGTCTTGTTGAATTGACACAGCAGTCGAATTTGCAAGTCAATGAGATTGACGTTATGAAAAAGCAGCCGCAGTTGCTTCGGAAATGGGGACAACGTGGCCTCATTAGCAACTCCTGCTTCCTCCAGTTGCTAAATTGCTGAAAGATCAGGCAGGTTGCCATGCTGTGGTGGCTCTCGATATCATCAGCGGGATTGATGGACGCCCTTGCCAAAACCAGGGCCCCCGTGTTATTATGGTAGTTAACAAGGTCCAGACTTGGAGGCACATATGTCAGCCACTGGCCAGGAACAAAGACAAGCAGACACTTTTTAAAGTGCGTGAGCATAGCCTGTCTGATTAATGACGAGTCGCCCACAATATTGACTAGGACTATAAACAAACCTGATCATTAAATCAGCAACAATGTCCCACTTTCTTATTCAATGAGATTTCCCAGGCCACCCTCTCAGAGAAAGTGCTCTACATATTGTACTGAGATGAGCGTCCTGTTTATTGGTCTACTCCATTTTCGATCCTTACTGGCAATTATTCTTTTTTATTTTTTTTTAGATGAAACCAGTGATCGTCTAGTGTTGAATTTGCAGTCCAATGGGACCAGATTAAATCCTCATCTCCCTTCCTTCTTCCATAGTTTTCATAATTCGAGATGAGTCAAAATGTGATAAACTAGACAAAGTGGTTTATATTCGAGCGCACAATTGTCCACACTAGAGGACCTTTAGAATTAGGAGAAGCTGTAAAATCTTTAGTCTTGGAATGTGTCCAATATACAGCGTAACTTAAGTAGATGTTCATAATATCTAACGTTTCACCAGAAGCATATATTACAAATTAAATCAATTCCAGCTTGACCAGTCAATGTTCCTTTTCTCCAAATGTCACAAATGTTCAATTTTCCATACCTTTTATTGGACTAGCTGAAACTATTGTGCTGAGATGGAATAATGCATGAACTTTCAAAGTCACAAAGGCCGTCATCAGATGGTGAAAAGAAACAGTAATGAGAGTTTTACATCCAAGTCTGGAATGCAAGGAACACAGTGCTGTGATTGTCTTAGCCAACAGCTCAAACATCTACACTACAGAACCGTTGGCTTGCAAGCAGAGCAGTTAGAGATATGTCACTGCTTAATAAATGTTCATACTTATATTCTTAAATTAATCCGATCTGTTTTTGTTTCATAAGATCTACATATGACTCAGAGCATTTAAATCTGATACACCTCAGAGTGATGCTGTTTGATTACTAATTGAAGACATTATTTGGAGTGCTGATGATCTAAATAAGGAAAACAGGATCGGTTTCTGGTGAAGTAGGTAGGAGGCAATTTTGCTCAATTTGACGTGAGAAATGACACATTTAATGTACTCATGTTGCCGGTGGCGCTCCATATATGTCGTTTGGATGTACTCAGGGGTGCTGAGCTCTACTTCTGTGTTGCTGCTTGCTACCTTTGTAGACTGCTTTACAACCACTGCCACTTAATCTTAATGCTGACATACCAAACTAATGCTTTTAGTTCATTTGAGATTTGGTAGCGTCCCAACGCTTTTATCAGTCTCTTTTTGTTTACCTGCTCCTCCAATAAATATTGATAAAAATGCTATGGCGCATGATCTGGCTCAAAGATTATGGGACGCCACTTCCTACAATGTGATATGTTTGTATGATGGTCTCCCGCGGCCCCTATCATTTTGGTGAAAGGACATGACTACTGGTCTGTTATTACCCATCAAATAATGCACATTTCAGACTTGTAAAAAAAAGTCATTTCCTAACAGGTGCTCTTCGCAGTAAAAATGCATTTGATGTGCAAAGCCGAGTATCATAATTCATCCCAAGAATGTGATTATTTCTTTATTTATTTTAAACTCATTTTATGGAATTGTACAATTCGAAAACACTGAAACAACCAAAGAAAAAGACCAAAATGCAGGGCATACATTTCCTTATAACCATAACAATGCTTGTCCCATCGGTTGCAGCATGATCGAAAATAGTCCCCTGCGTCTTCAGGCCCGTATGTTAGAGAAAGAAAGAACCACACTCATCATCCCATCTCGTCCCACTTCCCCCATATCTTCTGAAATATCCTAAGGCAACCTCTATGTCTATATACGATTTCTTCTGCTGGTCTGCACTGGTCTGCACAGTTTGGGGCTGTTTGTTCAAGACAAACAAATTAAACCAAAATGCGCCCCCGCCCCCATCCCTGTCCCTCTGATACATACAGAACATGTCACATATTGACCCAGAGGCACAGGCAGTTGCCACAGCCCTGGATGTACACTCAGTGTCCTGGCAATTTATGTGGGTGGTACTAGAAAAACGTAACTTTGTGTCTGGGTTCATATCATGGGTACAGCTGTGACAGGATATTAAATAGGTGTCTCAGTTTGAGAGCCGTGGATCAGCTGGGGTACAAAACCAGATAGGTCTGGGTGAATGATATGTCCCATGTAAGGGGCTTATCGTAACGCTAGTACTTTAGCAAATATTTTAATGGTAGAGTTTATGAGGGAGAGGGGTCGATAGGAGCCATATTGCTGAGGAGGTTTGCTGTGCTTAGGTAAGGCTGTGGTCACTGCTTCACGTAGTGTGGGGGGGGTATCTGTCCGTAGGGTGATTAATTTAGGGATAAGGCGGGACTTGAAGTGCTTATAAATCTCCATTGTGATGCCATCTGGGCTGGGGGTTTGCCGGATGGAAGGGCTTCAATGACTTGGGATATCTCCTCAGGGGTTATGGAGTGGTCAACGGTTTCCCTGGCTACTTCGGACAGTACTGATAATGGAAGGTTATCTAAGTATGAATTCTTGACTGCAAGGTACGTCGCATCTGAGTTGGCATAGAGTGTGGAGTAGAAGGAGTGGAACACCTGGTTCACCTCTGGTGTCTTATAGACCAATATCCCAGACGTGTCTTGAACAAATGGGATATGTTGATTATCCCTTGCTTGTCGAACAATCCTAGCCAGCAACTTGCCAGGGCTCTCGCCTTCCCTGTACTTTTTTGCCAATCCTCGGTTGTCCAGGAACTTCAATTCCCTATCTGCATGTGCCTGCAACCTGTCAAGTTCAGTTTTAATGTCTCCCAAAATGGTTCTGCTGGGTTCAGATGCGTATGACTGCTCCAGGTGGTGCAGGTTGGTTTCACTAGTGTGAATATCCCTCCGTATTGTTTGAGTATCCTTGATTCCATTGCTATGGCTTTGCTGTGTATGTACACCTTGAAGGCTTCCCAGAGGGTTGCCTGTTTATCAAAAGAGCCAGTGTTTGTATCAAAGTATTCGTCAACATACCTCTCCATTTCAACTGCGAACACAGGGTCTACTAATGATTGTGGCTTAAGTCTCCACTTGCTTCTGCTTTCAGTGCTTCTTCTAGTGACAGTCTCAGTGTAACTGGGGAGTGGTCAGAAAATGTCCTGGGCAATATGTTGGTTTCACTAAGGCGACTCACAAGTGTGTCAGATACCACCCACATATCTATTCAGGAATGGGAGTCATGCCCCGTGGAGTATTAAGAATATTGACGTGATATTGGTTTAAGTACCCTCCATGCGTCCACCACCCCCATCTCACACTGGCCACTTTGCAATACTTGGGCAGCGTTGGTCAGCTGCTGGGCTTTGGATCCTGACCTGTCAAGGTCGAAATCCATTATAGTGTTGAAGTCTCCTCTCCACAGAACTGGTACTAAGCGATATATTGCCAACAGGTCCATTACTTCTGTGTAGAATTTGGTTTAATCAATATTGGGGCGATACACATTTAACAAAATTATTTCCTGGCCCACCAGTATGCCACGTAATAACGCATACCGGCCTCTGTGGGTCCAAGTGTGCCTTCATGTGAGTATAAGGTATGGACTTGTGGATAAAGGTCATGATCCCTCTGCATTGAGTCAAATACAAGGTGTAGTAGTGTTGCGGGCCCCAGCTTTTAGCTAATCTCTCGCTGCCCATGGCAAGTGCGTGCGTCTCCTGGAGGAACAAGATGTACACCTTATGTCATTCAATATACAGCTGGAGTCGCTGCATTTTTATAGGATTACCCAACCCTTGCACGTGCCAGCTCCTAAAATATAATGGCTCAGCTCCCATTGGGCCAGTTTGTAATATATTCACTGGGCCTCATTACGAGGTTTGAGGTAGCCTTGCTGGTAAAATTGGCAAGGCTACCTCCATACCGGCATGGAAATCTGGCACCCACGAATGGGCAATTACCAGGGTATTCCAGCCCTGCCAGACCCAGTAATTGCCCTTTCGCGGGTGCCGGTGCCGGTATATCCCCATTCCCATTTCAGCCCCATAGGGCTCAATGGGAATGGGGATGCCTGCAGCACCGGCACCGTTTATAACGGTGCCGGTGCTACAGGCATGCAGTGTTCATGGGTGCCTTTCATTCTGCAAGGGCAGACCTGGCAGAATGAAAGGCACCCGCGGCACAACTTGGAGTTTGATGGTCTGGACACGACGGTACCAGTAAGCTTACCGGTACCATTGTGTCCGGACCAGCAACCTTGTAATGAGGCCCATTGAGTTCCATCGCGGTATATATTAAACATTTCAGCAGAGTCACTGCCCAGTAACGGCGCATGCCATCAATAGAAATACACATGTCAAGCACATTTTGCATAACTATCCCATAACTTCCATCCCCCACCCCAATCCCTCTCCCAATCAGAAGAATGAACTTCCTATACCGAACATCCCAACATTTGCAACTTTGCATTATGGGCCGTTAGCCAACTACAACCCGGCATCAGCACAGCCTAGCGTTACGTCTTCAGAACAGGTTATGGGTGCATACTTTCCAAGTGTACAATAACCAAGGTGGTAGATAGCAACAAACTCTGCAGAGGAGGCAAGTGTCCCCACACAGGCATCCGCTGCTTTCATCAATGTCACAATTAGGATCTGTAGACAAGAGATTTGTGGCAACAAGACCATATTAACTGGGGTCACCCAGGAAAGTATTTGTATATAAGACTCATTGCCTCCTCAGGCATGGTGAAGAAGCACACCTTGTTACCATTCTCAGTTTGGCCAGGTAGAGCATGGTGTACTTCACGTTGAGGTCACAGAGGCTCTTCTTCATCACAATGAAGGATTTGCGTTCTTGTTGAACCGATATCAAGAAGCCAGGCTATATGTGGATCCTATTGGAGTCCATTAGTAGGTCACCCTTCGCTCTTGCGGCTTGCAGCAGCGTGTCCCTGTCATAGTAGTTTAGCACGCGGGATATTATCGGATGAGGAGGGGCTCCGGGTCTGGACTTAGTAGCAAGTGTGCAATGGGCCCTCTCTATCAAAAATTGTGGTGACAATTTAGGGGTATCCAGCAATGACATTAGGGTGCTCTCCACATATTTTTCCATTGGCCCTGTAATGTTATCCTCTGGCACTCCTATTATTCACAGGTTATTCCGTTGTGATCGGGATTCAAGGTCATCATTCTTTTTGCCAATGGACAACACTTATTTCGAGAGTGAGGCGATGTCTGCTCTTAGGGCTATGACCTTGTCTTCTGTAGTGCTAACTCTAGCCTCAACTTCTGTGATACAAGCATCAGATTTCTCCATTCGGGATTTTATGGAGCTCATTTTGCGGCTCATACCATCTAATTTGGTGTGTATGGCAGTGAACCCCTCTTTTATGTACTCCATCATATGGTGAAGGTCTTTGTGTTCATGTTGATCAGCTACACCGCCCGTCGCCTCACCGTCTCAGAGGATAGCTCAGGGGCAACGTGCTCACCTTGGAAGCAAGACGACACGGAGCAACACAGGTTCAATCCCCGGGTCCGCCATTAGAAACCTTTGGGTATTAAGCGCTTTATAAATAACCAATCATATCATATCATACCATTGCTATCCACCTCTTCCACCGCTTTAGGCGTGGGCTTAGCGAACATGTTGATTGAGATCTGTTTTTTCACAGCTCCTTTAGCCATTGTGTATTTGCTGGTCTGTGGCAGAGGCACGGTGTGCTAGTAGTGAAAAGAGGAGGCCTATAACATAACTGATGTAATTTTTAGATTAGTATCATGTGAACTTTGCAGGAATTCTGCAGCATGTAGTTGCCGTGCACCGATGTGGGGTTTGATCACTATCGCAGGGGTCTGCCAGTCAGGTTTTGAGACATGCGCAAAAGGAGAGGTTGCAATTATTCACTTGAAGAGGGCCTTGTTGTTGCCCATAGGCCCATAGGCCCATCGTGATGTGGAGCAGTTGATATGGGGAGGCAGAATAGTGCAGTCTGCACCGAGGGATTAACTAGTTGGTGTAAGGCGGCACCGTGCAGGCAGCTGTTGTGGCTGGGAAGCCAGAACCAAGGCAGCAGCAAGTCACCTCTGCCGCAGTACTTCAAGGTTGGCCCTAAAAGGCAGCAGTGTGGAGGTCGGCAATCTTGCAGTGCATGGCGGGCGGCTGCGGGGGGGCCACCCAAATCCCATGGGCAGTGGGTCTGGGGCGCGGATAGGACCAGTCCTGCTGACCCGCACATAAGCAGTGGCGGCTGAGGAGCAGTGTAGGGCCAGCCAGAGTTGTAGCTGTAGCTTTTAGGTCACCACTGCTGGTGGGCTGGCAGCCCCGACATCCTAATCCCAGCACATCCCAGACAGGGCGGTCTTGAGCAGTGTGCTCCCGTCAGTCGTGCAAGGCAACAGATGTCCCCATACACCGTCGCCACTGGCGTAGCCACTGCCACTGATGATCTTGTGATGTGTCGCGGCAGTCCCGTAGCACGACACGGCAGGTGCCGCCAGAATCAGGAGTAGCAGGGAAGAGGTCCAGGGGAAGCAGCTATGTGGAAGCCGCCATGCGGTAGTACCACCAGGCCCCGATGTCACCTGCCTCGGCTGCCTGGAGGGTCAAGTTGCCTTGTAAAGATTGCTGTGCGGGACCTTCCAACCTGGCGGTATATGCTGCAGGGGGAGGGTGGGACACGCGGGACACACGGGTCAGTCACCCCGCATCCGCAGGCCCCAAGAGTGTCGATGGTCACATAAGCGTTTTATGAGGATCAATGGGGCTCGGCTCAGCTATTTTGCTGTGTATATGTTCCTCCAGCTGGGAAGCTCTTATTTGTTACATATCACATGTACAATGCACACCACACGCCAGCTGCAAGTGGAGAAAGAATGAGTGCAAACTAGCATTGAAGAGTGGAATTTGGAGACCATGGAAATTAAATTCAAAATGGGCCGTAACTGACACTCTAAGCAGTAGGCAACATAACACAGCCAAGAGGGAATCTAAAGGGCATTGCTGTTGATCTTTAAGTTGAATTTCAGCTCTGAGTGGAAGAAAGTGAAGATGCCCTAGGGTGAAGATTATTTGCCGCAGGAATTTGGCCATCTTAAGGAAGAGATTGAACCCATGGTTCATGGAGAAGATGTGAAGAGGACAGACCTGAAAGGGAGATTGTGTAACTAAGGTAAGGGAAGCCTAACTAGCGGAGAAACTATAGGAAAGCAGAGAGGGGGATCCCTGCTACGTAGACCTCTCAAGGAAATTCATGAAGCCGAGTGTTGGTGGTTAGCAGCGCTCAATAATTTGAGACTCAAAATCACTAGAAGAGGTAAGGGGCAGCCAGCACTCAGAAAAAGGATAGTGCTTTGCACAGGGTGGGCTGGGAAAGCTTTTGCCATGTACCGTTGCCAGAAGAGATTTTGCCAGACGTAATGAAGAGGCACATGTTGCTGGAGCTCCCCTCTGGGCGGAGTAAGGAACAACATTTTCTAGATGTCATGTGTAAGAACGGCATGACCTTGTGCAATATGAAGTGTGAGCAATGAGAGTGAAGGCTATGGGCCTGATTCACAGAAGAATGTTGTAATGGCGCAACCCCATTGGAAAATGCTCTGTGAATCATGCCCATGATGTGGACAAATGCTACCCTGTGAGTTGGGCAATAAAGTGAAGTGATCTCGTGCAGAAGGGATGCAGAAGAGTACCCCTATTCTAAGTGGCTTTATATAAATCGTTTACCAAGGAATGGTATCACAGCATTTAAGTGAAATAGTTCATTGACGGCCAGTGTGGCACAGGGAATATTTGGGAGGCGATATCAAAGAGACAAGTTTCCAAGACCTGGCAAATAGGGAAGAAGTTGTCGCTAGCATGACAATTTCAGAGATTGGGGAGCAATATACAAAAATCAGGTGATGAAAACAGCAACATTGAAAAAGGATGCGAGGAGTGAAGATTTCTTTGATGGTTGTAATGTTTAAAGCTAGTTAAAGCAAAACTGGCACTACAGCCAGAAACAAATTCATGGTTATGCTATGGAAGAAAGGGTAGTATAATATTCTTCTTTAAAACTACATTTTGGTTGTAAAATCCATGCTGTTTCTGTGGAAATCGTTATTTGCAGGAATGGCAACTTAACTAGCCTCTGCCAACAATGGTGGGCGGTGTTACATAGCGTAATGTGTTTGGGCGCATGGAATGATAAAAGAGAGCGAGGGGAGGAACCTCCAGGAAAAGGACTTTGTGGTAGGAGACACAGTGCTGATCAGGAACAGACATCCCGAGAGGAAGATGTCCCACACCTATGAACCACAACCCCTCGGGGTAACCCATGTGAAAGGGTCCATGGTGACTGCAGCAAATGGACGAGGGACGGTGACCAGAAACGTTTCTTATTTCAAGAAATCCGAGCCCAATCCGCCAGAAGGCCCACCAGAGACACCCGAGCAGTCAGTCCCAGAGAGTCTCCCGCCAATGGAGACACCAGATGGGGGAGAGGGCTTGACACCAAGAGAAGTGCCACTGCCGACCCCAGGCAGTAGCAGGAGGTACCCGAGCAGAGAAGTGCGACAGCTCCCTGCTCAATTTCGAGACTATGTCATGGACCCTGAAGCTTAGAGTGGTCCAGAGCAGCGCGAGTTAACTCATGTTGAGTTGTTATAATGTTATCATGTTGTTTTTCTTGTTTAAAGAAAAGGAGGGATGTTACATAGCATAATGTGTTTTGTGGCATGCGCGAGCCTCGTTCCGGCTCGCGCATGCGCAGTTGAATAAACGAGGACCTAGACGGCAGTTGCCGCCGGGACCCCATAGTGAGCAGACGTGGCGGTGACTTACTTCACTGTGTGTGTGCGTGCTGTGTGGGGCGGCCTGGGGCAGAGGTGCGCTTACAACATTGGTGATGAGGAAGTGCTGTAGGTGTGTGTGTGTGAGATCCTCAACACGTTAGAGACGTCGGATGAGGCGTTCCGACATACAGTGCAGCTCCGAATCCTACGCGGCAAGTTGGCGGCCATCTTAGATATTCACACGTGACGGTTGCAGCCTGAGAGGGTGCTTGTGCGCTGTCCGTGTGCATCATTAACATAATTTTTGGAACTTTCATGGCTGCCGGTCACCCGATGGCTGTGAGTTTGCTAATTTGAAGGTGTTTTCATACACCTTACTACACAGCCTGTACTATGTGTCTAGGAAGATTCTGCAGAGGGAAGAGACATTCAAGAGACAATTTTGGCAACGTGGTCAGCAGGAAGACTAGACGCAGGAACCATCATCTCAGGATAAATGCTACAAAGGTCAGTGTGACTCTCATGCAACTGTGGTCTCACAGAATTACGGAGAAGCTGTTCCTGCTGGTGTCGAGGTGCAGATTCAGCCATCAGACCAAGTGAGTGGGGTGCCCTACAATACTCAAGAGGAGACAGACTTGCGGCCTCACACCATAACGTGGGGTGCTCGTGCGGTCTGCAGGGATGGGTGAACAGGATCGGATAGCCATCGCCCCAGCACAAGTACCATGCCGACAGCAGGGCACTCTAGCACCCAATGCCGGAATTTGACATTTCAGGGCCCCCATCCAAACTTGGGCCTAAATGATTGCTATGGGTTAAGAAACTCGAAATGTTTTTCAGAGCCACCGGCGAGACTGAGGACGATGGAAAAGTGGCAACGTTGTTATACTCAGCGGGGACAGAAGTACACTATATATTTGAGTCATTAAACCTGCAGGTGACCACCTACGCAGCTGTCAAACTAGCCCTGCAGAATCACTTCCTGCCCATGGCGAACATGGACTCTGACAGATTCATCATGTGTGCAGAGAAGCAGCTGAGCGATGAATCCCTAGATCAGTTCTGCGCAAGACTAAGACAATTGGCCAGCACCTGCCGGTGGGAGAATGAGGAAGGCAGGGTACGCAATCAACTCATTCAAGGGCGCAGCTCCGGAAAATTGAGGAGACAGGTTCTTTGGGAGCCCGGCATAACGGTAGCGCAGATTTTGGACACTGGTCATGCCTATGAGCTTGCAGAGAGCAGGGTAGCAAAGATGGATGCTGCTGTCCGCCTAGGAAGGAGTGAAGAAGCTTTCGCGGTGGGAGGACAACTCCTCCCAAGACACGATGGGGCCAGAAAAGGGCTGACGGCCCTCCTAATCACAGTAATCCTCAAACATGCCAATGCTGTGGATATGATCTTCCTCATGTACGAGAATGCCCGGCGAAAGCGAGAGTGTGCGGCAGATGCAGTAGGCCAGGGCATTATGCAAGGGTGTGAAGAGCTGCGGCTCCAGTAGCCACATCCAGAGGACCTGCAAGAGTGAGCGGGGGAAATCCCAGAAGATCCAGAAGTGTAGCAGCTGTCGAACAAGGTATACAAGAGCTCGACATAGCGGAAGAAGAAGAAGATGAAGAGGAAGTGTTCTTCATCTCCAACATTGCCACAGGTGCTAAGAAAAGGAGGCAGCCCACGTGCATGGACAGCACTGGTGACACCCCGATGCCAGTCTTGATTGACACAGAAGCCTCTGCGTGTGTTCTAGCGACAGATCATTACGAGGCTCTCCCTGGCCCGCCCGAGCTCGAAACATCCAGAGCAAGGATCTACACCTGCGGGGGAAGCACACCCCTGCCCATAAAAGGTGTCTTTGTGGCGCTGGTCACCCATGGACAAAACACGATCAAGGCCAGGTTCTTTGTGACAGATGTAAGCCCTCACTCCCTATTGAGCTGTGCAGCCTCGGAGGCACTAGACATTGTCCATTTCACCATGTCGGTGTACCAATCCGATGATGACCGCCTCCTAGAATGGTATGAGAACCACTTCAGAGGGGTGGGTAAGCTGAAGGGCGCCCAAATCAGATTACATATCGATGAAACAGTGAGGCCTATGGCCCTGAAACACAGAAGAATACCACTTCACCTGAGGGCCCAAGTAGAGAAAGAACTACAGGTGCTGATTGACATGAACATTATAGAAAGGGTGGAGGGTCCTACCCCATGAGTGTCCCCGATTGTGGTGGCACCAAAACCCAAACAGCCCAGAGCAGTACGCACTTGTGTTGACATGCACCTATCCAACGCCGCCATAAAAAGAGAACGACACCTCTCACCAACTTTGGACGACATCATTGGTGAGCTGCAAAGGGCTAAGGTGTTCTCCAAGTTGTACCTACGGTCAGGATATCCTCAACTAGAGCTACATCTAGAGTCACGCTACATTACGACCTTCACCACACATGATGGGTTGTACCAGTTCAAGAGGTTGAGCTTTGGAGTCTCGTCAGCGGCGGAGGTGTTCCAAAATGTCATCAGGGGATCCCTGGCCAGACCGAAGGGGGTGATTAACATGAGCGATGATATCCTTGTCTTTACATCCTCTGAAGCTGACCATATGAAAAGGCTGGAACGGGCACTGGACAGACTAAATAGCCTGGGTCTTACACTACACAAGAAGAAGACTGAGTTTTTGAAGGACCGCGTTGAGTTTTTTGGCTTCGTCTTCCATGCCAGGGGCATATCTGTAGACCCTGAAAAGGTGCGTGACATTTGTGAGGCAGCCTCCCCGGAGTCACCTGTGGAAATTAGAGTTTTTTTGGGCATGGTGAACTATTGCGGCAGATTAATCCGAGACCTAGCATCTCTATCTGAGCCGCTGAGGGCGCTAACAAAAAGTGATGTGGTATGGACATGGACTGCTAGAGCGCAAAAAGCATTCACGGACATCAAGACAGCGCAGTCGGGCCAGATGGCATACTTCAACCCAGAAAAGGAGTCTGAGATTGTGGTGACGCTAGTCCAGTTGGCCTGGGCGAAGTACTGTTGCAAGCCGATGCCCAAGGGCAAATGCGCCCCATTGCTTACACCAGCAAAGCCCTCTCCGACACAGAAAGGAGGTATTCCCAGATCGAAAGGGAGGCGCTGGCAATATTGTGGGGGTGTAAACACTTCTGACTGTACATAATAGGCAAACCGGTGGTGGTCATCACAGACCACAAGCCACTAATCCCAATCATGGCAGAGGCCTCATCGAAACCGCCCCCGTGAATTGAATGGTGGATGTTGTCTCTGATCGAGTACGGCGTGAAGCTGCAATACCGGCCTAGCACCAATAACCCAGCAGACTACTTATCTCGACACCCCGGTGCAAAATGCAATGAAGACAAGGTGGAAGAGGTAGAGAGCCTTGAAATGGTCTGCAGCATTGTGGAAGCCGCCATGCCGGTAGCTTTAGCGCATCAGGAGATAGTAGCGGCGTCGGACAGCGATGAGGTGTTTTAGGTCATCCGATCAGCCATAGGCAGCTGAGAATGGAAAGACGTGCTAGTCAACAATTCCAGACGGGAGGCAGGGGCTCAGAGAGACATGCAAGCCTTGTGGAAAGCCAGGAACGAGCTCTCAGTGTCAGAGGATGGACTCATTTTACACGGCCGGCAGATAGTCATCCCAAGATCCCACGTGGCCAGGGTGCTAGAACTGGCACACAAAGGGCGCCAAGGTGCAGCGAAAACAAAAGCACGCCTGAGGCCCAAGGTATGGTTCACCGATCTGGAGAGTCGAGTGGACGAGTTTGTACGAGTATGTGTCTCGTGCCAAGCGGCATGTATTTTCTAGCTGTAGTAGACCAATGGTCCAGATACCCGGAGATCGAGTTGGTGGAATCGACAGCCTGTGACCACACCATCTTGGCACTGGAGAAGGTCTTTGCCACACACAGGTTCCCACTGGAACTTTGCTCGGACAATGGTCCGCCGTTTCAGGGACATCAATTTGCTAAATATCTCAAAGGCAGAGGTATCAGACACCGGAAAGTTACACCGCTCTGGCCAAGAGCCAATTGAGAAGCGGAGAGGGTCATGCGGATCCTGAACAAAATCGCAGCATTTCTTTGAATAGGGGAGGGAAGTTACGACAGAACCTGTTCGAATTTCTGAGAGAATACAGGACGACCCCGCACCAGTCCACAGGTGTTGCACCAGTGGAGGCCTTGTTGAAACGCTGCCCGAGAGGGCTGCTACCGGAGGTGGAAGGAAGAGCACCTGGGGTAATTGGCCACAAATGCGTCCAGCAGGAGCGACACGCCAGGAATGAAAAAGAGAGCGAGCAGAGGAACCTCCAGGAAAAGGACTTTGTGGTAGGTGACACAGTGCTGATCAGGAACAGACATCCTGAGAGGAAGATGTCCCTCACCTATGAGCCACGACCCCTCGGGGTAACCCATGTGAAAGGGTCCATGGTGACTGCAGCAAATGGACGAGGGACGGTGAACAGAAACGTATCTTATTTCAAGAAATCCGAGCCCAATCCGCCAGAAGGCCCACCAGAGACGCCCGAGCAGTCAGTCCCAGAGAGTCTCCCGCCAATGGAGACACCAGATGGGGGAGAGGGCCTGACACCAGGAGAAGTGCCACTGCCGACCCCAGGGAGTAGCAGGAGGTACCCGAGCAGAGAAGTGCGGCAGCTTCCTGCTCAATTTCGAGACTATGTCATGGACCCTGAAGCTTAGAGTGGTCCAGAGCAGCGCAAGTTTACTCATGTTGAGTTGTTATAATGTTATCATGTTGTTTTTCTTGTTTAAAGAAAAGGAGGGATGTTACATAGCATAATGTGTTTGTGGCATGCGCAAGCCTCGTTCCTGCTCGCGCATGCGCAATTGAATAAACGAGGACCTAGACGGCAGTTGCCGCCGGGACCCCATAGTGAGCAGACGTGTCCGTGCCTTACTTAACTGTGTGTGTGCGTGCTGTGTGGGGCGGCCTGGGGCAGAGGTGCGCTTACAGCATTGGTGACGAGGAAGTGCTGTTGGTGTGTGTGTGCGAGATCCTCAACACGTTACAGACGTCGGATGAGGCGTTCCAACATACAGTGCAGCTCCGAATCCTACGCGGCAATTTGGCAGCCATCTTAGATATTCACACGTGATGGTTCCGGCCTGAGAGGGTGCTTGTGCGCTGGCCTTGTGCATCATTAACATACATTTTGGAACTTTCATGGCTGTCGGTCACCCGATGGCTGTAAGTTTGCTAATTTGAAGGTGTTTTCATACACCTTACTACACAGCCTGTACTATGTGGCTAGGAAGATTCTGCAGAGGGAAGAGACATTCAAGAGACAATTTTGGCAACGTGGTCAGCAGGAAGCCTGGACGCAGGAACCATCACCTCAGGATAAATGCTACAAAGGTCAGTGTGACTCTCATGCTACTGTGGTCTCACAGAATTACGGAGAAGCTGTTCCTGCTGGTGTCGAGGTGCAGATTCAGCCATCAGACCAAGTGAGTGTGGTGCCCTACAATACTCAAGAGGAGACAGACTTGCGGCCTCACACCATAATGTGGGGGGCTTGTGCGGTCTGCAGGGATGGGTGAACAGGATGGGGCAGCCATCGCCCCAGCACAAGTACCACGCCGACAGCAGGGCACTCTAGCGCCCATGCCGGAATTTGACATTTCAGGGCCCCCATCCAAACTTGGGCCTAAATGATTGCTATGGGTTAAGAAACTCGAAATGTTTTTCAGAGCCACCGGCGAGACTGAGGACGATGGAAAAGTGGCAACGTTGTTATACTCAGCGGGGACAGAAGTACACTATATATTTGAGTCATTAAACCTGCAGGTGACCACCTACGCAGCTGTCAAACTAGCCCTGCAGAATCACTTCCTGCCCATGGCGAACATGGACTCTGACAGATTCATCATGTGTGCAGAGAAGCAGCTGAGCGATGAATCCCTAGATCAGTTCTGCGCAAGACTAAGACAATTGGCCAGCACCTGCCGGTGGGAGAATGAGGAAGGCAGGGTACGCAATCAACTCATTCAAGGGCGCAGCTCCGGAAAATTGAGGAGACAGGTTCTTTGGGAGCCTGGCATAACGGTAGCGCAGATTTTGGACACTGGTCGTGCCTATGAGCTCGCAGAGAGCAGGGGAGCAAAGATGGATGCTGCTGTCCGCCTAGGAAGGAGTGAAGAAGCTTTCGCGGTGGGAGGACAACTCCTCCCAAGACACGATGGGGCCAGAAAAGGGCTGACGGCTCTCCTAACCACAGTAATCCTCAATCATGCCAATGCTGTGGATATGATCTTCCTCATGTACGAGAATGCCCGGCGAAAGCGAGAGTGTGCGGCAGATGCAGTAGGCCAGGGCATTATGCAAGGGTGTGAAGAGCTGCGGCTCCGGTAGCCACATCCAGAGGACCTGCAAGAGTGAGCGGGGGAAATCCCAGAAGATCCAGAAGTGTAGCAGCTATCGAACAAGGTATACAAGAGCTCGACATAGCGGAAGAAGAAGAAGATGAAGAGGAAGTGTTCTTCATCTCCAACATTGCCACAGGTGCTAAGAAAAGGAGGCAGCCCACGTGCATGGTCAGCACTGGTGACACCCCGATGCCAGTCTTGATTGACACAGGAGCGTCCGCGTGTGTTCTAGCGACAGATCATTACAAGGCTCTCCCTGGCCCGCCCGAGCTCGAAACATCCAGAGCAAGGATCTACACCTGCGGGGGAAGCACACCCCTGCCCATAAAAAGTGTCTTTGTGGCGCTGGTCACCCATGGACAAAACACGATCAAGGCCAGGTTCTTTGTGACAGATGTAAGCCCTCACTCCCTATTGAGCTGTGCAGCCTCGGAGGCACTATACATTGTCCATTTCACCATGTCGGTGTACCAATCCGATGATGACCGCCTCCTAGAATGGTATGAGAACCACTTCAGAGGGGTGGGTAAGCTGAAGGGCGCCCAAATCAGATTACATATCGATGAAACAGTGAGGCCTATGGCCCTGAAACACAGAAGAATACCACTTCACCTGAGGGCCCAAGTAGAGAAAGAACTACAGGTGCTGATTGACATGAACATTATACAAAGGGTGGAGGGTCCTACCCCATGAGTGGCCCCGATTGTGGTGGCACCAAAACCCAAACAGCCCAGAGCAGTACGCACTTGTGTTGACATGCACCTATCCAACGCCGCCATAAAAAGAGAACGACACCTCTCACCAACTTTGGACAACATCATTGGTGAGCTGCAAAGGGCTAAGGTGTTCTCCAAGTTGGACTTACGGTCAGGATATCCTCAACTAGAGCTACATCCAGAGTCACGCCACATTACGACCTTCACCACACATGATGGGTTGTACCAGTTCAAGAGGTTGAGCTTTGGAGTCTCGTCAGCGGCGGAGGTGTTCCAAAATGTCATCAGGGGATCCCTGGCCAGACCGAAGGGGGTGATTAACATGAGCGATGTTATCCTTGTCTTTACATCCTCTGAAGCTGACCATATGAAAAGGCTGGAACGGGCACTGGACAGACTAAATAGCCTGGGCCTTACACTACACAAGAAGAAGAGTGAGTTTTTGAAGGACCGCGTTGAGTTTTTTGGCTTCGTCTTCCATGCCAGGGGCATATCTGTAGACCCTGAAAAGGTGTGTGACATTTGTGAGGCAGCCTCCCCGGAGTCACCTGTGGAAATTAGAGTTTTTTTGGGCATGGTGAACTATTGCGGCAGATTAATCCGAGACCTAGCATCTCTATCTGAGCCGCTGAGGGCGCTAACAAAAAGTGATGTGGTATGGACATGGACTGCTAGAGCGCAAAAAGCATTCACGGACATCAAGGCAGCGCAGTCGGGCCAGATGGCATACTTCAACCCAGAAAAGGAGTCTGAGATTGTGGTGGACGCTAGTCCAGTTGGCCTGGGCGCGGTACTGTTGCAAGCCGATGCCCAAGGGCAAATGCGCCCCATTGCTTACACCAGCAAAGCCCTCTCCGACACAGAAAGGAGGTATTCCCAGATCGAAAGGGAGGCGCTGGCAATATTGTGGGGGTGTAAACACTTCTGACTGTACATAATAGGCAAACCGGTGGTGGTCATCACAGACCACAAGCCACTAATCCCAATCATGGCAGGGGCCTCATCGAAACCGCCCCCGCGAATTGAATGGTGGATGTTGTCTCTGATCGAGTACGGCGTGAAGCTGCAATACCGGCCTAGCACCAATAACCCAGCAGACTACTTATCTCGACACCCCGGTGCAAAACGCAATGAAGACAAGGTGGAAGTGGTAGAGATCCTTGAAATGGTCTGCAGCATTGTGGAAGCCGCCATGCCGGTAGCATTAGTGCATCAGGAGATAGTAGCGGCGTCGGACAGCGATGAGGTGTTTTAGGTCATCCGATCAGCCATAGGCAGCTGAGAATGGAAAGACGTGCTAGTCAACAATTCCAGACGGGAGGCAGGGGCTCAGAGAGACATGCAAGCCTTGTGGAAAGCCAGGAATGAGCGCTCAGTGTCAGAGGATGGACTCATTTTACACGGCCGGCAGATAGTCATCCCAAGATCCCTCGTGGCAAGGGTGCTAGAACTGGCACACAAAGGGCGCCATGGTGCAGCGAAAACAAAAGCACGCCTGAGGCCCAAGGTATGGTTCACCGATCTGGAGAGTCGAGTGGACGAGTTTGTACGAGTATGTGTCTCGTGCCAAGCGGCATGTATTTTATAGCTGTAGTAGACCAATGGTCCAGATACCCGGAGATCGAGTTGGTGGAATCGACAGCCTGTGACCACACCATCTTGGCACTGGAGAAGGTCTTTGCCACACACAGGTTCCCACTGGAACTTTGCTCGGACAATGGTCCGCCGTTTCAGGGACATCGGGCCTCATTCCGAGTATGGCGGTAAGGGATAGCGGCCACCGCTAACGAGAGCGGTGGCGGTAATCCCTTACCGCCATACTCCGAGTTCCCTTTGCGCCATGGAGGTTTTAACACCTGCTTTTAGCAGGTGTTAAAAACCATGGCGCTAAGGGACCTTGATGTTAATTACGCCACCGTAATTTACGGTGGCGTAATTAACGCCTTCCCCACTCCCATTATGCCCTATGGGGCAAGAATGGGAATGGGGAAGGGTAAATGGGGATTGGGGAATTACCGCCCCGCCAACCTTGGAATGGGGCGGTAATTCCGCCATCCACCAAGGCGCTGCCGGTCCGGGTACGGCGTCAACCAAGGCGTTAATAGCGCCATTGGTTAGCGCCGTACTCGGAATGAGGCCCATCAATTTGCTAAATATCTCAAAGGCAGAGGTATCAGACACCGGAAAGTTACACCGCTCTGGCCAAGAGCCAATTGAGAAGCGGAGAGGGTCATGCGGACCCTGAACAAAATCGCAGCATTTCTTTGAATAGGGGAGGGAAGTTACGACAGAACCTGTTCGAATTTCTGAGAGAATACAGGACGACCCCGCACCAGTCCACAGGTGTTGCACCAGTGGAGGCCTTGTTGAAACGCTGCCCGAGAGGGCTGCTACCGTAGGTGGAAGGAAGAGCACCTGGGGTAATTGACCACAAATGCGTCCAGCAGGAGCGACACGCCAGGAATGAAAAAGAGAGCGAGCAGAGGAACCTCCAGGAAAAGGACTTTGTGGTAGGAGACACAGTGCTGATCAGGAACAGACATCCTGAGAGGAAGATGTCCCTCACCTATGAGCCACAACCCCTCGGGGTAACCCATGTGAAAGGGTCCATGGTGACTGCAGCAAATGGACGAGGGACGGTGAACAGAAACGTATCTTATTTCAAGAAATCCGAGCCCAATCCGCCAGAAGGCCCACCAGAGACGCCCGAGCAGTCAGTCCCAGAGAGTCTCCCGCCAATGGAGACACCAGATGGGGGAGAGGGCCTGACACCAGGAGAAGTGCCACTGCCGACCCCAGGGAGTAGCAAGAGGTACCCGAGCAGAGAAGTGCGACAGCTTCCTGCTCAATTTCGAGACTATGTCATGGACCCTGAAGCTTAGAGTGGTCCAGAGCAGCGCGAGTTAACTCATGTTGAGTTGTTATAATGTTATCATGTTGTTTTTCTTGTTTAAAGAAAAGGAGGGATGTTACATAGCATAATGTGTTTGTGGCATGCGCGACCCTCGTTCCGGCTCGCGCATGCGCAGTTGAATAAACGAGGACCTAGACAGCAGTTGCCGCCGGTACCCCATAGTGAGCAGACGTGTCGGTGCCTTACTTAACTGTGTGTGTGCGTGCTGTGTGGGGTGGCCTGGGGCAGAGGTGCGCTTACAACATTGGTGACGAGGAAGTGCTGTTGGTGTGTGTGTGCGAGATCCTCAACACGTTACAGACGTCGGATGAGGCGTTCCAACATACAGTGCAGCTCCGAATCTTACGCGGCAAGTTGGCAGCCATCTTAGATATTCACACGTGACGGGTGCGGCCTGAGAGGGTGCTTGTGCGCTGTCCGTGTGCATCATTAACATACATTTTGGAACTTTCATGGCTGTCGGTCACCCGATGGCTGTGAGTTTGCTAATTTGAAGGTGTTTTCATACACCTTACTACACAGCCTGTGTGTGGCTAGGAAGATTCTGCAGAGGGAAGAGACATTCAAGAGACAATTTTGGCAACGTGGTCAGCAGGAAGCCTGGACGCAGGAACCATCACCTCAGGATAAATGCTACAAAGGTCAGTGTGACTCTCATGCTACTGTGGTCTCACAGAATTACGGAGAAGCTGTTCCTGCTGGTGTCGAGGTGCAGATTCAGCCATCAGACCAAGTGAGTTGGGTGCCCTAAAATACTCAAGAGGAGACAGACTTGCGGCCTCACACCATAACGTGGGGGGCTTGTGCGGTCTGCAGGGATGGGTGAACAGGATGGGGCAGCCATCGCCCCAGCACAAGTACCACGCCGACAGCAGGGCACTCTAGCGCCCATGCCGGAATTTGACATTTCAGGGCCCCCATCCAAACTTGGGCCTAAATGATTGCTATGGTTTAAGAAACTCGAAATGTTTTTCAGAGCCACCGGCGAGACTGAGGACGATGCGAAAGTGGCAACGTTGTTATACTCAGCGGGGACAGAAGTACACTATATATTTGAGTCATTAAACCTGCAGGTGACCACCTATGCATATGTCAAACTACCCCTGCAGAATCACTTCCTGCCCATGGCGAACATGGACTATGACAAATTCATCATGTGGGCAGAGAAACAGCTGGGTGATGAATCCCTAGACCAGTTCTGCTCAAGACTAAGACAATTGGCGAGCACCTGCTGGTGGGAGAATGAGGAAGGCATGGTACGCAATCAACTCATTCACGGGCGCAGCTCCGAAAAATTGAGGAGACAGGTTCTTTGGGAGCCTGGCATAACGGTAGCGCAGAGTTTGGACACTGGTCGTGCCTATGAGCTTGCAGAGAGCAGGGGAGCAAAGATGGACGCTGCTGTCTGCCCAGGAAGGAGTGAAGAAGCTTTCGCAGTGGGAGGACAACTCCTCCCAATAGACGGTGGGGCCAGAAAAGGGCTGACGGCCCTCCTAACCACAGTAATCCTCTATCATGCCAATACTGTGGATATGATCTTCCTCATGTAGGAGAATGCCCGGCGAAAGCGAGAGTGTGCGGCAGATGCAGTATGCCAGGGCATTATGCAAGGGTGTGAAGAGCTGCGGCTCCGGTAGCCACATCCAGAGGACCTGCAAGAGTGAGCAGGGGAAATCCCAGAAGATCCAGAAGTGTAGCAGCTGTCAAACAAGGTATACAAGAGCTCGACATAGCGGAAGAAGAAGATGAAGAGGAGGTGTTCTTCATCTCCAACATTGCCACAGGTGCTAAGAAAAGGAGGCAGCCCACATGCATGGTCAGCACTGGTGACACCCCGATGCCAGTCTTGATTGACACAGGAGCGTCCGCGTGTGTTCTAGCGACAGATCATTACAAGGCTCTCCCTGGCCCGCCCGAGCTCGAAACATCCAGAGCAAGGATCTACACCTGCGGGGGAAGCACACCCCTGCCCATAAAAGGTGTCTTTGTGGCGCTGGTCACCCATGGACAAAACACGATCAAGGCCAGGTTCTTTGTGACAGATGTAAGCCCTCACTCCCTATTGAGCTGTGCAGCCTCGGAGGCACTAGACATTGTCCATTTCACCATGTCGGTGTACCAATCCGATGATGACCGCCTCCTAGAATGGTATGAGAACCACTTCAGAGGTGTGGGTAAGCCGAAGGGCACCTAAATCAGATTACATGTGAAACAGTGAGGCCTATGGCCCTGAAAGACAGAAGAATACCACTTCACCTGAAAGCCCAAGTAGAGATAGAACTACAGGTGCTGATTGACATGGACATTATACAAAGGGTGGAGGGTCCTACCCCATGAGTGTCCCCGATTGTGGTGGCACCAAAACAAAAAACAGCCGAGAGCAGTACGCACTTGTGTTGACATGCACCTATCCAACGCCGCCATAAAAAGAGAACGACACCTCACACCAACTTTGGACGACATCATTGGTAAGCTGCAAAGGGCTAAGGTGTTCTCCAAGTTGGACCTACGGTCAGGATATCCTCAACTAGAGCTACATCCAGAGTCGCGCTACATTACGACCTTCACCACACATGAAGGGTTTTACCAGTACAAGAGGTTGAGCTTTGGAGTCTCGTCAGCGGCGGAGGTGTTCCAAAATGTCATCAGGGGATTCCTGGCCAGACCGAAGGGGGTGATTAACATGAGCGATGATATCCTTGTCTTTGCATCCTCTGAAGCTGGCCATATGAAAAGGCTGGAATGGGCACTGGACAGACTAAATAGCCTGGGCCTTACACTACACAAGAAGAAGTGTGAGTTTTTGAAGGACCGCTCTGAGTTTTTTGGCTTCGTCTTCCATGCCAGGGGCATATCTGTAGACCCTGAAAAGGTGTGTGACATTTGTGAGGCAGCCTCCCCGGAGTCACCTGTGGAAATTAGAGTTTATGTGGGCATGGTGAACTATTGCGGCAGATTAATCCGAGACCTAGCATGTCTATCTGAGCCGCTGAGGGTGCTAACAAAAAATGATCTGGAATAGACATGGACTGCTAGAGCGCAAAAAGCATTCACGGACATCAAGGCAGTGCAGTCGGGCCAGATGGCATACTTAAACCCAGGAAAGGAGTCTGAGATTGTGGTGGACGCTAGTCCAGTTGGCCTGGGCGCGGTACTGTTGCAAGCTGATGCCCAAGGGCAAATGCGTCCCATTGCTTACGCCAGCAAAGCCCTCTCCGACACAGAAAGGAGGTATTCCCAGATCAAAAGGGAGGCGCTGGCAATATTGTGGGGGTGTAAACACTTCTGACTGTACATACTAGGCAAACCGGTGGTGGTCATCACAGACCACAAGCCACTAATCCCAATCATGGCAGGGGCCTCATCGAAACCGCCCCCGCAAATTGAATGGTGGATGTTGTCTCTGATCGAGTACGGCGTGAAGCTGCAATACCGGCCTGGCACCAATAACCCAGCAGACTACTTATCTCGACACCCCGGTGCAAAACGCAATCAAGACAAGGTGGAAGTGGTAGAGAGCCTTGAAATGCGGGGGGGCAACCAAAGCCCATGAGCAGTGGGTCTGGGGCGCGGATAGGACCAGTCCTGCAGACCCGCACATAGGCAGTGGCAGCTGAGGAGCAGTGTAGGGCCAGCCAGAGTTGCAGCTGTAGCTTTTAGGTCACCACTGTTGGTGGGCTGGCAGCCCCGGCATCCTAATCCCAGCACATCCCAGACAGGGCGGTATTGAGCAGTGTGCCCCCGTCAGTCGTGCAAGGTAACAGATGTCCCCATGCACCGTCGCCACTGGCGCAGCCACTGCCACTGATGATCTTGTGATGGGTCGCGGCAGTCCCGCAGCACGACGCGGCAGGTGCCGCCAGAATCAGGAGTAGCAGGGAAGCGGTTCAGTGGAAGCACCTATGTGGAAGCTGCCATGCGGTAGTACCACCAGGCCCCGACGTCACCTGCCTCGGCCGCCTTGAGGGTCAAGTTGCCTTGTAAAGATTGCTGTGCGGGACCTTCCAACCTGGCGATATATGCTGCAGGGGGAGGGTGGGACACGCGGGACACACGGGTCAGTCACCCCGCATCCGCAGGCCCCAAGAGTGTCGATGGTCACATAAGCGTTTTATGAGGATCAATGGGGCCCGGCTCAGCTATTTTGCTGTGAATATGTTCCTCCAGCTGGGAAGCTCTTATTTGTTACATATGACAACCTGGAAAGCAGGCTGTTGGCCGCGGTGTGATGCCGGGATGCTATGCCGGGCTGCGGAGCGCCTCACTCAGGCGGCCATCTTCATCAAACGTTACAGCGCCCCCATGCAGATAATCTAACGGGATCCCTGTGTTAAACATGGCGGAGATCGGTAACGGTGTCTGCTATCAAATTCCCGGGGCTTGGCATCATACCATGCGTACATATTGATAACCTCATGTACAATGCACACCACACGCCAGCTGCAAGTGGAGAAAGAATGAGTGCAAACTAGCATTGAAGAGTGGAATTTGGAGACCATGGAAATTAAATTCAAAATGGGCCGTAACTGACACTATAAGCAGTAGGCAACATAACACAGCCAAGAGGGAATGTAAAGGGCATTGCTGTTGATCTTTAAGTTGAATTTCAGCTCTGAGTGGAAGAAAGTGAAGATGCCCTAGGGTGAAGATTATTTGCCGCTGGAATTTGGCCATTTTAAGGAAGAGATTGAACCCATGGTTCATGGAGAAGATGTGAAGAGGACAGACCTGAAAGGGAGATTGTGTAACTAAGGTAAGGGAAGCCTAACTAGCGGAGGAACTATAGGAAAGCAAAGAGGGGGATCCCTGCTACGTAGACCTCTCAAGGAAATTCATGAAGCCGAGTGTTGGTGGTCAGCAGCGCTCAATAATTTGAAACTCAAAATCACTAGAAGAGGTAAGGGGCAGCCAGCACTCAGAAAAAGGATAGTCCTTTGCACAGGGTGGGCTGGAAAAGCTTTTGCCATGTACCGTTGCCAGAAGAGATTTTGCCAGACCTAATGAAGAGGCACATGTTGCTGGAGCTCCCCTCTGGGCAGAGTAAGGAACAACATTTTCTAGATGTCATGTGTAAGAACGGCATGACCTTGTGCAATATGAAGTGTGAGCTATGAGAGTGAAGGCTATGGGCCTGATTCACAGAAGAATGTTGTAATGGCGCAACCCCATTGGAAAACGCTCTGTGAATCAGGCCCATGATGTGGACAAATGCTACCCTGTGAGTTGGGCAATAAAGTGAAGTGATCTCGTGCAGAAGGGATGCAGAAGAGTACCCCTATTCTAAGTAGCTTTATATAAATCGTTTACCAAGGAATGGTATCACAGCATTAAAGTGAAATAGTTAATTGACGGCCAGGGTGGCACAGGGAATATTTGGGAGGCGATATCAAAGAGACAAGTTTCCAAGACCTGGCAAATAGGGAAGAAGTTGTCGCTAGCACGACAATTTCAGAGATTGGGGAGCAATAGACAAAAATCAGGTGATGAAACCGCAACATTGAAAAAGGATGCGAGGAGTGAAGATTTCTTTGATGGCTGTAATGTTTAAAGCTAGTTAAAGCAAAACTGGCACTACAGCCAGAAACAAATTCATGGTTATGCTATGGAAGAAAGGGTAGTATAATATACTTCTTTAAAACTACTTTTTGGTTGTAAAATCCATGCTGTTTCTGTGGAAATCGTTATTTGCAGGAATGGCAACTTAACAAGCCTCTGCCAACAATGGTGGGCGATGTTAAATAGCGTAATGTGTTTGGGCGCATGGAATGAAAAAGAGAGCGAGGGGAGGAACCTCCAGGAAAAGGACTTTGTGGTAGGAGACACAGTGCTGATCAGGAACAGACATCCCGAGAGGAAGATGTCCCTCACCTATGAACCACAACCCCTCGGGGTAACCCATGTGAAAGGGTCCATGGTGACTGCAGCAAATGGACGAGGGACGGTGACCAGAAACGTATCTTATTTCAAGAAATCCGAGCCCAATCCGCCAGAAGGCCCACCAGAGACACCCGAGCAGTCAGTCCCAGAGAGTCTCCCGCCAATGGAGACACCAGATGGGGGAGAGGGCCTGACACCAAGAGAAGTGCCACTTCCGACCCCAGGGAGTAGCAGGAGGTACCCGAGCAGAGAAGTGCGACAGCTTCCTGCTCAATTTCGAGACTATGTCATGGACCCTGAAGCTTAGAGTGGTCCAGAGCAGCGCGAGTTATAATGTTATCATGTTGTTTTTCTTGTTTAAAGAAAAGGAGGGATGTTACATAGCATAATGTGTTTTGTGGCATGCGCAAGCCTCGTTCCGGCTCGCGCATGCGCAGTTGAATAAACGAGGACCTAGACAGCAGTTGCCGCCGGGACCCCATAGTGAGCAGACGTGGCGGTGCCTTACTTCACTGTGTGTGTGCGTGCTGTGTGGGGCGGCCTGGGGCAGAGGTGCGCTTACAACATTGGTGATGAGGAAGTGCTGTAGGTGTGTGTGTGCGAGATCCTCAACACATTAGAGACGTTGGATGAGGCGTTCCAACATACAGTGCAGCTCCGAATCCTACGCGGCAAGTTGGCGGCCATCTTAGATATTCACACGTGACGGTTGCAGCCTGAGAGGGTGCTTGTGCGCTGTCCGTGTGCATCATTAACATAATTTTTGGAACTTTCATGGCTGCCGGTCACCCGATGGCTGTGAGTTTGCTAATTTGAAGGTGTTTTCATACACCTTACTACACAGCCATACTACTATGTGGCTAGGAAGATTCTGCAGAGGGAAGAGACATTCAAGAGACAATTTTGGCAACGTGGTCAGCAGGAAGCCTGGACGCAGGAACCATCATCTCAGGATAAATGCTACAAAGGTCAGTGTGACTCTCATGCAACTGTGGTCTCACAGAATTACGGAGAAGCTGTTCCTGCTGGTGTCGAGGTGCAGATTCAGCCATCAGACCAAGTAAGTGGGGTGCCCTACAATACTCAAGAGGAGACAGACTTGCGGCCTCACACCATAACGTGGGGTGCTCGTGCGGTCTGCAGGGATGGGTGAACAGGATGGGATAGCCATCGCCCCAGCACAAGTACCACGCCGACAGCAGGGCACTCTAGCCCCCATGCCGGAATTTGACATTTCAGGGCCCCCATCCAAACTTGGGCCTAAATGATTGCTATGGGTTAAGAAACTCAAAATGTTTTTCAGAGCCACCGGCGAGACTGAGGACGATGGAAAAGTGGCAACGTTGTTATACTCAGCGGGGACAGAAGTACACTATATATTTGAGTCATTAAACCTGCAGGTGACCACATACGCAGCTGTCAAACTAGCCCTGCATAATCACTTCCTGCCCATGGCGAACATGGACTCTGACAGATTCATCATGTGTGCAGAGAAGCAGCTGGGTGATGAATCCCTAGATCAGTTCTGCGCAAGACTAAGACAATTGGCCAGCACCTGCCGGTGGGAGAATGAGGAAGGCAGGGAACGCAATCAACTCATTCAAGGGCGCAGCTCCGGAAAATTGAGGAGACAGGTTCTTTGGGAGCCCGGCATAACGGCAGCGCAGATTTTGGACACTGGTCGAGCCTATGAGCTCGCAGAGAGCAGGGGAGCAAAGATGGACGCTGCTGTCCGCCTAGGAAGGAGTGAAGAAGCTTTCGCGGTGGGAGGACAACTCCTCCCAAGACAGGATGGGGCCAGAAAAGGGCTAACAGCCCTCCTAACCACAGTAATCCTCAATCATGCCAATGCTGTGGATATGATCTTCCTCATGTAGGAGAATGCCCGGCGAAAGCGAGAGTGTGCAGCAGATGCAGTAGGCCAGGGCATTATGCAAGGGTGTGAAGAGCTGCGGCTCCGGTAGCCACATCCAGAGGACCTGCAAGAGTGAGCGGGGGAAATCCCAGAAGATCCAGAAGTGTAGCAGCTATCGAACAAGGTATACAAGAGCTCGACATAGCGGAAGAAGAAGAAGATGAAGAGGAAGTGTTCTTCATCTCCAACATTGCCACAGGTGCTAAGAAAAGGAGGCAGCCCACGTGCATGGTCAGCACTGGTGACACCCCGATGCCAGTCTTGATTGACACAGGAGAGTCCGCGTGTGTTCTAGCGACAGATCATTACAAGGCTCTCCCTGGCCCGCCCGAGCTCGAAACATCCAGAGCAAGGATCTACACCTGCGGGGGAAGCACACCCCTGCCCATAAAAGGTGTCTTTGTGGCGCTGGTCACCCATGGACAAAACACGATCAAGGCCAGGTTCTTTGTGACAGATGTAAGCCCTCACTCCCTATTGAGCTGTGCAGCCTCGGAGGCACTAGACATTGTCCATTTCACCATGTCGGTGTACCAATCCGATGATGACCGCCTCCTAGAATGGTATGAGAACCACTTCAGAGGGGTGGGTAAGCTGAAGGGCGCCCAAATCAGATTACATATCGATGAAACAGTGAGGCCTATGGCCCTGAAACACAGAAGAATACCACTTCACCTGAGGGCCCAAGTAGAGAAAGAACTACAGGTGCTGATTGACATGAACATTATACAAAGGGTGGAGGGTCCTACCCCATGAGTGTCCCGAATTGTGGTGGCACCAAAACCCAAACAGCCCAGAGCAGTACGCACTTGTGTTGACATGCACCTATCCAACGCCGCCATAAAAAGAGAACGACACCTCTCACCAACTTTGGACGACATCATTGGTGAGCTGCAAAGGGCTAAGGTGTTCTCCAAGTTGGACCTATGGTCAGGATATCCTCAACTAGAGCTATATCCAGAGTCACGCTACATTACGACCTTCACCACACATGATGGGTTGTACCAGTTCAAGAGGTTGAGCTTTGGAGTCTCGTCAGCGGCGGAGGTGTTCCAAAATGTCATCAGGGGATCCCTGGTCACACCGAAGGGGGTGATTAACATGAGCGATGATATCCTTGTCTTTACATCCTCTGAAGCTGACCATATGAAAACGCTGGAACGGGCACTGGACAGACTAAATTGCCTGGGTTTTACACTACACAAGAAGAAGAGTGAGTTTTTGAAGGGCCGCATTGAATTTTTTGGCTTCGTCTTCCATGCCAGGGGCATATCTGTAGACCCTGAAAAGGTGCGTGACATTTGTGAGGCAGCCTCCCCGGAGTCACCTGTGGAAATTAGAGTTTTTTTGGGCATGGTGAACTATTGCGGCAGATTAATCCGAGACCTAGCATCTCTATCTGAGCCGCTGAGGGCGCTGACAAAAAGTGATGTGGTATGGACATGGACTGCTAGAGCGCAAAAAGCATTCACGGACATCAAGGCAGCGCAGTCGGGCCAGATGGCATACTTCAACCCAGAAAAGGAGTCTGAGATTGTGGTGGACGCTAGTCCAGTTGGCCTGGGCGCGGTACTGTTGCAAGCCGATGCCCAAGGGCAAATGCGCCCCATTGCTTACACCAGCAAAGCCCTCTCCGACACAGAAAGGAGGTATTCCCAGATCGAAAGGGAGGCGCTGGCAATATTGTGGGGCTGTAAACACTTCTGACTGTACATAATAGGCAAACCGGTGGTGATCATCACAGACCACAAGCCACTAATCCCAATCATGGCAGGGGCCTCATCGAAACCGCCCCCGCGAATTGAATGGTGGATGTTGTCTCTGATCGAGCACAGTGTGAAGCTGCAATACCGGCCTGGCACCAATAACCCAGCAGACTACTTATCTCGACACCCCGGTGCAAAACGCAATGAAGACAAGGTGGAAGTGGTAGAGAGCCTTGAAATGGTCTGCAGCATTGTGGAAGCCGCCATGCCGGTAGCATTAGCGCATCAGGAGATAGTAGCGGCGTCGGACAGCGATGAGGTGTTTTAGGTCATCCGATCAGCCATAGGCAGCTGAGAATGGAAAGAAGTGCTAGTCAACAATTCCAGACAGGAGGCAGGGGCTCAGAGAGACATGCAAGCCTTGTGGAAAGCCAGGAATGAGCTCTCAGTGTCAGAGGATGGACTCATTTTACACGGCCGGCAAATTAGTCATCCCAAGATCCCTCGTGGCCAGGGTGCTAGAACTGGCACACAAAGGGCGCCAAGGTGCAGCGAAAACAAAAGCACGCCTGAGGCCCAAGGTATGGTTCACCGATCTGGAGTGTCGAGTGGACGAGTTTGTACGAGTATGTGTCTCGTGCCAAGCGCCATGTATTTTCTAGCTGTAGTAGACCAATGGTCCAGATACCCAGAGATCGAATTGTTGGAATCGACAGCCTGTGACCACACCATCTTGGCACTGGAGAAGGTCTTTGCCACACACAGGTTCCCACTGGAACTTTGCTCGGACAATGGTCTGCCGTTTCAGGGACATCAATTTGCTAAATATCTCAAAGGCAGAGGTATCAGACACCGGAAAGTTACACCGCTCTGGCCAAGAGCCAATTGAGAAGCGGAGAGGGTCATGCGGACCCTGAACAAAATCGTCAGCATTTCTTTGAATAGGGGAGGGAAGTTACGACAGAACCTGTTCGAATCTCTGAGAGAATACAGGACGACCCCGCACCAGTCCACAGGTGTTGCACCAGTGGAGGCCTTGTTGAAACGCTGCCCGAGAGGGCTGCTACCGGAGGTGGTAGGAAGAGCACCTGGGGTAATTGACCACAAATGCGTCCAGCAGGAGCGACACGCCAGGAATGAAAAAGAGAGCGGGCGGAGGAACCTCCAGGAAAAGGACTTTGTGGTAGGAGACACAGTGCTGATCAGGAACAGTCATCCTGAGAGGAAGATGTCCCTCACCTATGAGCCACAACCCCTCGGGGTAACCCATGTGAAAGGGTCCATGGTGACTGCAGTAAATGGACGAGGGACGGTGAACAGAAACATATCTTATTTCAAGAAATCCGAGCCCAATCCGCCAGAAGGCCCACCAGAGACGCCCGAGCAGTCAGTCCCAGAGAGTCTCCCGCCAATGGAGACACCAGATGGGGGAGAGGGCCTGACACCAGGAGAAGTGCCACTGCCGACCCCCGGGAGTAGCAGGAGGTACCCGAGCAGAGAAGTGCGACAGCTTCCTGCTCAATTTCGAGACTATGTCATGGGCCCTGAAGCTTAGAGTGGTCCAGAGCAGCGCGAGCTAACTCATGTTGAGTTGTTATAATGTTATCATGTTGTTTTTCTTGTTTAAAGAAAAGGAGGGATGTTACATAGCATAATGTGTTTTGGGGCATGTGCGAGCCTCGTTCAAGCTCGCGCATGCGCAGTTGAATAAACAAGGACTGAGATGGCAGTTGCTGCCGGGACCCCATACTGAGCAGACGTGTCTGTGCCTTACTTCACTGTATGCGTGCGTGCTGTGTGGGGCGGCCTGGGGCAGAGGTGCGCTTACAACAGGCAGCACTACAATGGAATCTACAGGTGGAAAAAAGCTTTGAGCAGGAATTGTCTTCAAACAAATTACTTTTCAACAATTATAAAATGAATGATCCTCGAGTCGATCTGTTTCCAAGACTATTGACTATCTCTAAGGTGTGCAGCATGGGATGTAATACTTACCAAGTCAGCGGTGTAAGGAAAATATGCTGTACCATAACTGACTGCTTGCCTCCTGCGACTGCCGATAGACACAACAAGCACAACAAGGTCTAGAAAACGTTTTCGTACTCCCACCCAGACCTCCATCACAGGCACTTTGCTATGCCACACTCTGGAATGCCAGCTTATCAATGTACAAACTAAACTGGTCACCTAACTTTAGGTCTCAACATGTCCGCTTGATGTGCCATGAGATTTATCAGAGTACTGGTCCACCAGGGGTTAATGCCATGATGAACCCAGTAACAGGTGGCAGGAGAGAAAACATTCAAATTTGAGTTTTGTTTTCGAAATGGCATACTGTTCTGCATTTGCTCAGAGCAGCACTGGCAGCGCGCCGCAAACTGCAGCGCGCACAGCGGCGGTCCTGCTTTTTGGCAGATGCATCGAGTTGGTTTAGTTTAGTCAGGAGCATGACACTGTAAATGTTGGCAGGAAAAATCAACCAGTCTCGACACCAAATGTAAATAGCAATTGGTGCTGAGGAATTGCTAATGTTATCAAGGGAGAGTGGGAATGTTCTTACCTTAAGCTTCAGCATGTTGATATATAGAGAGAGCGGGAATGTTCTTTCCGTAAGCTTCAGCATGTGGATGTATACAAAGTGGTCCATAGGTATGAGGGTAAATAGTTAGGAAACCCCATTAAGGGCACGATTCAAGGAATTTCTTGCATGCTTCAAGGTGACGTTGTACTGCTGAAAAGTGACTGTGCACTGCTGACAAAAAACCTTATTCATGGAACTGTGCAACGTGTATTTTTGCAGTGCAAAGTCATTTTGTTCTTCAAGGGAGAGCTTAAACCAGAAGATAACAAGGCGATGTGGAGACAGACGATGTAATTGCCCTTTGCTAAAGTAAATGAAAAAGCAACCCACAGCAAGGATTTCACACGGGGAATAAAAAAAGGCAGGAGTCCATTGTGGGCAAGGTTTGTCTCCGTGCTAATATGGTGCAACTTTGCACTTCCACCTGTGCAAAGTTTCAATAATCTGGCCCCTGGGAGGTGGTCATTGCATTATGCTGTGCAGGAAGGTCCTGCTTCTATCTCCTCTGCATGCATAAAGTGCTGCCAAAAACATTGTATTCCGGATTAGCAAACTGGTAAAACATCAAGACACTAATATCAAGAAGCTGCCAAAACAATTAATTAATCTACATGGAACCACACACCATTTAGGACAATTAACAAGGTGGGGAATGATTAATGATTTAATGTGTGCACACAGATAGAAAACCAGGGAGCTAGAAACTCACTTTCAATACCAGGTAACACCTATTCTTTCAGGATGTGGGTAGAAGGTGAGATAGTATCTACCTCTTTGTCTTTAATTTATTTTCGACTCTCTGGTCACATTCACTAAGGATATTGTTGTTTTTTGGCAAGTTAGCAGGCACACAATAGGCATGTTCAAAATCGTATCACCATGCTTGAGGAAGTAATTTACAGTGATCTGGTAAATAAAGCTCATACAGATGGAGACTGGCTACTAGCTTAACTCCCATTCTACATGTGGAGTGCAGTTTAGAGGCTATAACCTGACAGGCCTAGAGCACGCCATAGGGAAAACTGTTGATGGCAACTTCTTCCATTTTTTATGCCACCCAGCTCAAGTGAGGGCTGAGAAAGTGTGTACAAGATTTTCTGAAGGAGACGAGTAAATGCACATTTCTAGACACTGTGAAGGCTACTGACTTAGAATCCTACCCTCTCAAGCATCCCATGATGCAAGACGTGGCGGGTATGCAAAGCAAGACTACAATGTGGAAATATATATATGTATATATATATATATATTACAGTGCAGTGGTCGTCACACTATAGTAAAGTGGAGTATCAAGCACCACAGGAAACCTGAAAAATGAATTGCTAATAACATTTGACTTGCACGACAGATTTGGCTGAAATTCTGCAAACAAAATTGTGCTTACTAGCCAAAGGCCACTACACGAGCCAAAGGCCATGACTAGTGTCCCAGTACTGTTTTAAAATATAGAGTGGGTATGGCCGAAGTCGGTGCTCATTAGCCAGGACCAAATGCTGTGGCTCGTTTGCCCAAAAGACATTGGCTGTGGCCATCTAGTGGGTGTAAAAGAAACATATTGGGGGAACATATAAAGTGGACACAACCATAGGCTGCGGCTACTGGCCCTGGCCAAAGGCCATGGCTAATTGCTTGGTAGGGTTGTAGAAAGTAAAGTTGGCATGGCCAAAAGCTGAGCCCACTGGCGAGGGCGGAAAAACCTGGCTAGTGGGCCCAATAGAGAGGGGGAACATGTGCAGTGACCATGGCTTTTGGCTCAGTAGTGTTTTAAAATATAGAGTAGCTACGGCCAAAGGCTGGGCTCATGGGCCTGGCTAGTTGGCTCGAAAGACACAGAAAGTGGCCATGGCCAAAGGCTGTGTTCACCTAGTGGGTGTAAAAGAAACATTTAAAGCAACATATACAGAAACCCCTGGCCATGGCCAATGGCCATGGTCAGTGGCATATACAAAATGATGGTATGACAAAACCCTTGAAATTCACTGAAAAAACATTTGTTAAAGTTTATTTAAATTGACCAAATTTATCGCAAAAAAACCCTTAAAATTCAGAGGATGGGGGAAGTCATGACTGGCTTAACTCAGCATTCCCGTTACAAAGCCTATAAAAACATACATATTGTGCAAAAAAGAATTCACAATCAAATACAAAATGACATTATGGGGGACATTGCATTATGGGCGACATCAATGGGAACAGAGAGAGTTAAGCTGGTCATGACTTCCCGCATCCGCTGAATTTCAAGGGGGTTTTGCAATAAACCTGGTCAAATTAGCTACATTTTAACTCACGTTTTTTCAACAATTATATAGAAAAGAATGTGTTAAAGGAACATAATGGTTAAGTTGCACTATTAAAAACCTACCAAATTCAGTGAAAAGAATGTAGTTGAAGTGACGTTATAGTTAAGTTCTACTAATAAATACCCAAGAAATTCAGTGAAAATACCTTTGTTAAAGGAACATTATGGTTACAAAGTAAAATTGAAAAACCCAAGAAATACACCAGTTATGCTTTGCTAAGCAACCATAACTAGTGCCACTGCCATGCATTGCTCAGAATAACATCCAGGAGATCACTGATGACATCACATACCTGGGGTGGTTGTTTTTGTTCAGTGACAGTATTAATCTTAAGATGAGGACTTCATGTGGCTATGCTACTTTCTATCCATGATACACATACTATGAGGGTACTGTGCATGTAGAGCTTGACTGTGTGTTATTTTCCCTAGGGTTGGCCCTGAGGTCATAATGCATGTACATGCAACAGGAGGCAGGTCACAGGCAAATAATACATTTCTCAAGAATCCGATATGCTTTGACTTATCATTGTACTATTTAAACATATCATCTCAAGAATACATTAGTTATATGATCCATACTGCATTCATTGTTTCAGTTTATGTATTATTTGATTGCAGTATTTACAAACACTTCAGTACAACGTTTCTTATTCAGTAAACACCTTTTATGAGACATGGAGTAGTTTATTACAGGGCTACTGATCACCTTTGATGTGTTGTAAATGACACTCTAAGTGGTACCCCTTATACAGACCTTCCCTTTGATTGTTACACAGTAGTAATTTCACATGGGAGGTCCTGAGTCATGTCATGGATGATGTTATTTGCGTTGGCATCTTTGATGTCCTGGGTTTTAGTATTTGCTGTGCATGGCAGTGGCTCTAGTTATGGTTGCACAGCAAACCATCGCTGGCATATTTCGTGGGTTTTACTTGTAACCATAACATCCCTTTAACAAAAGGTTTTCATGGAATTTCATGGATTTGTATTAATAGAACTTAACCATAACTTCCCTGCAATGAAAGTCTTTTCACTGAATTTGGTAGGTATTTACCAGTGCAACTTAATCATTGTGTCCCTTTAACAGCATTTTACCTGTGAATTTCATAGGTATTTATTAGTGGAAACTAACCATAACGTCCCTTCAATATTATTTTTTCACTGAATTTCAATGGTTCTTATAAGTGGACATGCTTCATCATGTTACATCACTGATTATGAGTTAATAATAATTCCTCTTTTAATATATATGAAAGGACTATAAACCTCCTTTAAGAAACATATTTTTTGCAATGCATACTGATGTGTGTCATTTTCAGCAGTACCTGCTGGGGTTGGAGCTGCAAGTCCTGGTTGAATTGCCAAGGGCATGAGGCTCGACCATGACCCCAGTCCAACCAAACCATTGCCGTTATCCACTGCACCTTGCCTGCATCCTGGTCCAGTCTCCACTATAGCCCCATAATGTGACCAATGGCCAGTGGTCAGTCTCCACATGGGATTCAGCCATGCCAGAGGTCCAAATAAGCAAATCAAAGTAGACAACCCCATTGCTGTTCCCAGATTTTCTTTTTCCTATTCAAGCCTATCACACGTTTGAAAATGTTACCACATAGCAGGTCCCTGTTGGTCATGCACACTTTAAGCCAATTGCCATTCCCAGAATTTTTTTCTCCATTCAGGCCTATGCTGATTTATGCCTCGGTCTCCAAAGTTATATCACAATTTTTTGTACCTACATTATGAGCCTTTTCAAAAAATAAAAGACAGACATATTTGCAAAAGCATACTTTCAGGCCTGTGTCAAAATGTACATACAGAAAATAGTGATGTACCTTAACACCGACTTGACAAAATCCATTCAGACTTAGCACAATCTTTTAAAGTTGGGTCTATAATGTATTTGCAAACTTGTGTGCAGATTCATTGAACTGCACACAGTTTATAAGTCATTCAATCATCTTGAGACCCCGTTCTCTAATGTTTCCCCCTCTTGGTGAAATGGCACCAAACTTTGCAAACACATTCGAAGGTGGTTTTGAAATTATATTGCATAATTTCATGCAGTTTCATTGAATGGTGCCAAATTTATAAGCCATCCAAAAACTGTTCGTCACTGACCATGTAATGTCGAAATTTCATTTAATGTATTTAATATACTTTCAGCCAAATGGCTTTGTATATGTACACATATATAAATACAGACATTACAAAAATCCAATTTCCCCAAAATAGTTTAAAAGAATTACATTTCATAATTCAACATCTGTGTAAAACCCCACATGACAACTCATCTAAAATTTCAATACATAACATATAAAATGTAGTCATGTGGTATATACAATTATTATCAGTTCCTCCCATTAGCATATTCCACCATGATAATCTTTCTTCAACATTTAATGTATTATTATGAGCTCTCAAATATGTCTTTCTTAAGTTGTCAAGACTCGCAGATTCAGTTAAAATATGTTTAATGGATTCAATCTCTACTTCCCCACATAGCCTGCAGAAACGATCTGGTCTACGTAGCCCACTTTAACACCTTCAATTTCCAAAACCTTTCCAACATTGAATTTCAATAGCAGGTATTGTCGGATTAAAAAACTATTAGGAAATGCTACTATGTAACAGGCACTTCTTTCCGACCCATGCAGTACTGTATACATTGTCCACTGTTTACATTAGTTGCCAAGCGTACAATATCAGTTTCTCTGCCAAATACATTGCGTTTCTGCTTTACCCTCTTTTTAAATGCCAGTTGTGACTTTCCATGCATGTCTTTGTCATATCCTGCTATCCATTTTTTATGTGTGCGCAGAAGATTTGCAAGAGTACCAAACTCTTCATTTCTGTCGATCCTCAAGTATGCTCCATAGATCTCAACCATTATCGTCCCATTATTTCATTTAACAAGATTCTCATAACGCATAACTATTTTGCAGATGCTTTCTACATTGATACTCCTGTGGTTGGTATTCAATTGAGAATCTTTTGGGCATCCTAAATAATAACCGTAGAATTTTTGCCTCAAGTTTGTTCAATTGTTTGGATAGCTTTGCACCCCATACATCTATACCATATGTCAAACATGGGACTATTTCTGCAGTGTACAATAACAATATTGTTTTAAAAGACCACCCTCCCTGTCTACTAATAAAGGAGCTGAGAGTATATGCAATATCTGGCTTGGAAGGGCTATGGTAATTAAGCAGAAGACCATTAGCTACTCATTGGGATATCCATAGGCGAAGGTAGGATGTATGTGTATCATCCATTGAGATGTGTGTATAGAAGGAACACGCCAATAGATGTATGGCAACTTGGAAAACATGTGGCCCAGCTGCAGCCCAGGTGTGGTTTCTGTCAGTCAATTAAACAGATGCATATGTTGTGTTTTTATGAGGTGTATTGTGAATTGATTGGTCAATTTACAGCTTATCAGATTAAAAAAAAGTAACAAATACATTTATATCATACATAATCAGAATGTTTCAAAGAAGTCATATGTTTGATGCATGTACACGAAATAGCTCAAGGTCAACGTGTTTGTCTTGGAAGCAAGACAACGCTGAGCACCAAGGGTTGGACTCCAGCATTAAGTTGCAATATAAGAACCCAATTAAACTGACAACTCTAACCCTTACAGAGGACGTGTAGTACACATGAAATGAAATAGATGCTCAGTGCATTGTACAAGTCTCTGCGTACACAGACAGGGGAGAATTGTAACACTGCTGAAGAAGGCTGGGTGTTGTGAAATGTTGCAACACCCCGCTTCTAAAATTGGCTATTTGTTGACCTTCATATTTTTCTATGTGTAAGGTCATAAGGAATAATGAGCTATACATAATACATGTGTGATATTGTTTGAAATAACATATGTATATCAAAAATGTATGAGTAATGGCTTAGGCATGTATTTGTGTGTTATTAGATTGACACTATTGATAAGATGTTGTTGAGTCTGTGATGTGCTGTACTATGATGTAATTGGTGTCTGAGTCTTTGTGGATTGTGCACAATGTGTGACTTAACACAATTTGGATTTTGAGGAGTACATTAAATGATTTTTTGATACATTTGTAAATTATCGTCTCCGTTTTCTTAATTTGTTTTTTTAATGATATTTGTTAGTCTAATAAGGCAATTAAGCTCTTAGGTTTGGAATGATATGAGATAAATGTGTTTTAAATGTTTCCCTTGAGAACCATCTTTGTAATGCCAAGAGGCAGTAGATATGATAGCATACCAATGACTTATGATGCACTTGAGCACACTGAAAGAGATATGCGTAATAACTTTGCACACACAGGTCTTGCCATGAAAATAAAGTTGCAACGCACTCATGCAAGAATTTAAGATGAGGCCTTAGCATAGCCTCGAGAAGGTTGCAGTAGTGTTAGGTCATCATTGTGTAAATGTGAGATGTGTTTACATTCTCATTTTTCTTTTTTACATTTATACATTTTATCCTTAACAATCCCTCAACAACGTTTGTAATATTGAATTTCCTTGGCATTTTGAAGATTGTGAAAATAAAACTTCAAATGGCACCTTGCACAAACTGCTGTGTCCATGAATGATGAGTAAGCCTGGGTGAACTTTCTCAGAAATAATCTGCAGGCTTGCACAAATCTTCTAGTGAGATGTGGGTAGGTTCACGGGTTCCTGCTGATGAATCTTACAGCTCAAATAAGCCTGATCCTCCTTTTAGAGCCATACATCTTCTGGGACGTTTGGAAGAAGTTTGCAAAGATTTGGGCTAATTCTTGAGAAAAAACGAATTCCTTACAAAAAATAACTAAAATACTTCAGGGACAGAAAGGTTAGGGTAAAGGGAGGGGTCGGATAAGGCTGGGTGTGGGATTGGAGCAGTTGAAAGAAGAAATAAGTCCTATATATCCGTGAATGTAATCCAAGAAGGTCTGCTCACTGAACTGTGCAGTAAGATATCTCAGAAGATGAAGGCACCTACTGCAAAGGTCTATGTGTAACCTTCAGGTCCGAGGTTTGAATATGGGTAAGGAGAACTCAGCTCTCCGTCCTTCTGAATTTGATCAAATTAGTCAAGTTGAAGTGGGGAATTGAATGATTGCATGTTACACCAGCAGAGTCTGTCACATGTCAGCCATCCCTGTGTCTGATTTTAATCATTCTGAGGTTGACAGATTCTCATTACAAGCATGGTGGTCTGGGAACTACAGAACCGGTAAGCATGCCGGTGCCGTAGTTCCCGGACGCCATACCACGAGTTGTGCTCGCGGGCACCTGTCAGTGCGGCACCCGCGAGCACAGCATGTCGGATGCACCGGCACCATTGTGAATGGTGCCGGTGCATCCGACGTCCCATTCACATTCAGCCCTATGGGGCCGAATATGGATGGGGAGTCCTTTATTGCCGGCACCCGCAAATGGGCAATTACCGGGTCAGCCGAACTCGGCATGACCCGGTTCTTGCCCATTCACAGGTGCTGGTAAAAATGTAACTCCAGCTGGCAGCCGTGCCGGTTTTGTCAGCACAGCTACCTCTGGAGTTGTAATGAGGCCCGTTGAGTATTGTTGAGGTTTATAATATTACAATGTAGCGAATTCATAAAAGAGGTGGACCTCTGAAAAGCCTATCAAAGCGCATGAAGTTTCATTCTTCTACGTTTGTTTCCATGAGGACTAAAGTGGTTATTTATTTAATAGGGAGACTGAGTGCTTGTATATTATTGGCTGCTTATGTATTTAATAAGAATCAAAGTAGCAGTCATCTTAAACCGTTTGGTTTCTTGACCATACGGACTGAATGTTGCTTTCTCCTTTCGGCTCCCACATGACCTTACTCAATTGTGTCTGATAAACGTTTACCTACCTGGGTAGAGTGAGGTAGGACTGTAGCAGAGTCAGTCTTGTGTCTCGTATGCACCATGCAAACTCTGACCTTGCTAAAGGGAACACCAGTCAGTCTGGTAGCTTTAACATGTTATGGGCTCGATACCTGGAAAAAACATAACATATCTATTCTCAAAACGTTTGTTGGTGCAAGCGATGAGATGAGCAAGTGCTTTTCATCACTTCTACCATAGAAATATGTCCCCTATTCACAAACCTCCTTTGAATGTGTGCATCCTAGATGTTATGTTAGAACATTTCTAAAGCGCACATTCACCCAGAGGTATCTTGGCTCTGGGGTAGACAAGGAGGTGCAACAGAGGAGCATAAAACAGGTAGGTCTTGAGATCACGGCGGAAAGCCAGGTGGTTTGCGCTGGTTCGAACCTGAAAGGGTAGGTTGTTCCAGGTTATGGTGGCCCTCACAGAAAAGACACGGCCACCCATACGGGACAGCCTGATACGAGGAACAGCGACCAAAAGAGCCGATTGGGAGCGTAGGGGTCGAGATGGCACATAGCGGATACATTTTTACCGTATGTATTCGGTGCCTTGATTGTAGAAAGCGCGAGGTACTAGGCATAAAGATTTAAACAAAACGCGCTTCTCAATTGGCAACCAGTGGAGTTGTCTGAGCAACGGGGTCATGTGGGCAGGAGGAGGAGGGCGAATCACTGCCCGAACAGCAGAGATTTGGAGCAATTGCAGTCGTCTGGTAAGGTGGCTCAGCTGACCTAAGTAAAGAGAGTTACAATAGTCTGTGGTGCTCAGGACCAGGGCAGCCACCACAGGGATAAAAGGGAGAACCTTACGCAAAATCCGCAGTTTAAAATGTGCAGATTTGCATACAGAGGCCACCTGGGGTGCCATGTAGAGAGAGGAAGAAAGCAGAACAACTAAGTTCTTGACTGAAGTTGCGGGTGTAGGGTACGTTCCTAATGAGGAAGGCCAGAAATCAGGGGTCCTGAAGGCGTGAGGATTAGAGGTGCCCACCACCAGTACCTTGGTTTTTGAGCCATTGAGCGTTAGCCAATTGGTCGCCATCCAGGAGCCAAGATCTTCCAGGCATCTACGTAGCCGATAGCCAGTATCAGCCCTCGTCAGATCAAGATGAACAAGGATCTGTGCATCATCGTCATACGAATAATATCTGAAGCCATGCAACAGTAAGAGAAGTAGAAGGGGGCAGATGTACATGTTGAAGAGAATAGGGGAGATAGCCGATCCCTGAGGGATGCCACAAAGGAGCAATCCCGGGGGGTGGGGGCAGAAGGGAGGCAGAGGCACCGCCTGGGTCCGGTCAGTCAGAAAGGCTTGGAACCAGTCAAAGACCTGACCGGCAATGCCAGCGTCAGACAGCCGTACTAGAAGAATGGAGTGATCTACCACATCAAAGGCGGCGGATAGGTCCAATAAGAGAACCACTCCAACCCCGCCTTGATCAACCAACCGGACAAGGTCGTCCAGGGCGGAAGCCAGACTGTAAGGGGTCGAAGAAGCCGGGGGATTCCAGAAAAGAAGACCAATGTCTCAAGCAGCTTCATATTGAAAGGAAGCAGGGAGATGGGCCTAAAATTAGCCATTATCTTAGGGTCAAGGGAGAGCTTCTTCAAAAGAGGAAGAACCAACGCATGTTTGAGTTGGCTGGGAATTATACAAGTTTGAAGTGAGTTGTTAATAGCGGATGTAATGCAGGGGAGTAGCTCAGTGGCAGTGTCCTTAATCATAGTAAGGGGTATGACATCTTCAGGAGAGGCAGACTGTTAGGCAGAATTATATGCAGTACCCTTTGGGAACACCACACACAATTCGTCTACAAGTGACAGTACAAATTCACCTTTGGTACAAGCCTGCACTACACAGTAAAGTGGTAGCGATGGCTGAGCAGCCAGACTTATCTCAAGAGTAAAATGAGCAGCATCAATAGTTACACAAAGGACAGCAATTACTATGATTCAAACAATCACTGACTCAAGGTTTCTGAGTAAAAGAATATACATTTATTTACACATCAGTTATTAAACATTTCACTATTATCAAGCAGTTGAAAAATCACGATTCTAATACACTACACCACACTCAATATATTCTGGACAAGTTAGGCTCAAAATGAAGTGTGAGCAAAATGCACTCCAGTAATTCAAAAGGGAGGGAAAGACAAAGTTAGACAGAAGCTGAGCAGCACCAACAAGTAAGTAAGCAAGGCAATATAGAAAAAAGAAAATAAAGTGAGGAAATCAAATCAAGAGGCCAGGGGAAAGTCAATGGACCAAAGCCTTTGCAGAGGATCACACAGTTCAGGGTAGTTCGCAGTCTTTGCCAAGAGTTCAGAACGAAGTTGGTCAGACGAAATGTTACTTTAAAGAATAGAGAAGGCCAAGCCCTCGGATTGGTGAAAGATTTCACACACTTTCACCGCGGCTGGACGAAACAAACAACGGGGTTAGCACAGTACCTTTAAAACAGAAGAATGCTGTAGCTGAGGCAGACATCCCTGAAAGGTCCTGCAGGCTCACAGTTCCTGAAGCAAGTGTCAGACTGACAAGAAGGAGGAAGACTGGAGGGTCCTGCACTGCACAGGGAAGAAACCAGCAGCGGAGCAAAGCGATGAATAAAAGGTGCGCTCCTTAAAACCCAAGCAGGGTCTGACTTTCCTGGCTATCCGGTTCACTGTAGCTGTGCACAGCAAATTCGACCAGAGGAGGGTGGCTTGGCTTGCAGTTTGGCGAACTGGTTGTTCCCACCAGCTCAAGGGGAGAAGATTCCTTGCAGATTTTCCCTGTCGTCGAAGTTTGGAGATTCGGACCCGCAGCAGGGCTTCACCGGGAGGTTCAGTCATGATAGAGGTCCTTTTCTGTCAGCTTCTCTTCGGTTCTCTTGATTCAGTGGCAACTCTGCTTTCTCAGTCCCAGAGATCTGCTTTTTATGCAGTTTTCCCTCATTCACCCACCCTGGCTATCAATCACACACAGGGATGTCATTTCAGCAAAATACCAGGGGTAGCGGAATTGACATCACATGACCCTTGACCTCTGATGACATCACAGGGAGGGGATGTCATTTGACCCCACCCCATAGTGACTTTACGGGAAGCAATGGAACACAACCTTTCACCCCTCGATAAAACAGGAAGTGGCATCACATACCATTGTTTCTACTACAAAAAATATGGTTACAATATCACTGTACAGTGATAAACAGTTCATACAAGAATGGATTACCAGATGTATCATTAATGTCAGTGCGTATAGGCCTTTATTAACAAATCACTGTGAATGCAAGCAGACGCCCAAGGCCAAACGATAATGATGTGTTATAATATTAATACTTACACTTAAGCGCTTCATGTAGAATAAATACACATACAATATCACCCAACCTGTGTTGGTACTCATTTATCAACCTCAACAGGATGAAAGGCTGAGTTGACCTTGCTGGGAGTCAAACCTGCAACCTGCAGATCACACACACATTGCAGCAGCCAGTGCCCAACCCACTGAGCTATCTTACCAGCTATAGCTATCAGAAAACTAGCCTCTCCAGAAACAAAGAGCCACATGCTTATTGCCACAGCCCATGAGCCTCAATAAAAAAAATGTATATAAACTTTAAAAAAAAAAAGTTTTTTAGGGGTTGCAGGGGAGACCACAAGGGTAGCAAGGGAGGCTTCAGGGGTCACAGTTGCGACCCCTGGTGACCCCCTAATGACGTCCATGATCACACAGCAGGGTGGCTGTCATGCATGGACAGTCACCGCAGCCAATCATATTAGAGTGTGACATGGGTCTCCAAGGAGACCCTGTGCAGGGAGTCTCAAACCCCTCCCTCACATCCTGTCCCCCTCAGACATACAGGTGCCTAAAGAGGGCTTCTGTGCAGAAGCCCACGAAAGGCCGGTGAACAAAGGAACCAAACCTGGTTTAGCGTGCAGAGTGAAAAACGAGAAAGACTTTTACAAAAAGAAATGCCGAATAAACCCAGCCAGAACCGTATAAAAGTTAATATAGTCTAGCGGTTTAAGTTCAAGGCTACCAAGATAGCCTAAAACAATACCAAGGCTATTTAAAATAACCACAGTAGGAAAAATAGGGTAGTTACCACTGCTACCAACCAAATCTTAATGAAAAGGGAATGAAACAATGTTCCATGAGAAACAGACAAAAAGGGATAACTAGTAACCCTTTCCAGTACTCTATGGAAGATAGTTTGTACTGGGTCCGGTGATTTAAAAAGACTAATAAAGTCAATGGCAACTTTACATGTCCTGGGAGACAGTAGTCAGTCCTAGAAAATGGAGTCTGAGTTGGGAAGTCTAAAAGACGACCCTGTGTCACTGCACTGAAGGTGCTGTCTAACACACAGTAAAAAGATGATGCCTATAGAGCAGGTGAGGCTCCACGGTCTATGAACACAAAAAAATTAAACACACACAGCAAAACACATGTAAGAGTGGGAGAAAAGGCTCACACTCTTACCAGGTGAAAAAAATGTATCCCAGAAATCAAGCAAAGCTGCTGAGAGACTCAGTAGGTATGGGAAATTAGCCATTCTGGGGAATTCTCCCTAACACTAGCCCCTCCGCCCCCTCAGACTAAGGGACAGGAGGATTTAATCCACTCCTGGATGAATCTCTTCACTCTAGTCGGTTAAAAACATCCTAGAGAGACATCAACATTTTGGTGGTGACATTCTTTATTTGCAGACTATATGACCTACAAAATTGTTGAGGTACATCACTCTTTTTTAGTGTATAGGGGATCTGATCTAACAGGCCCTCAGAAGTTGTAACAACTCTGAACCTATGATAGGCTTTTTCAAGGGGTCCTTGGGAAGGAATCCCTTAGATCTAGAGGGGCCTCCATGGTTCCCACCACCTCTCTCACAAGAGCAGGATGGCTCTCAGGTATCTGGGTTGGAGGGGCTGTGGTCAAGCAAGGTACATGCTGCCACTTCCTCTGAGATCTGACCTTACCTATTGTAGAAGTTTCCCTCCTAACATTAGGATTTACACTGAAGTCTTCAGTAGAAGATCCAACAGTCTTAAGGGGTTTAGCCTTAGACCTATTTTCCTGGTTTTCCGCCAGCTTTGAGAATTACCAGTTCTCACAGGCCTAGAGTTGGGACCAATTAGTCTACCCAGCTCTTCCACAGAGGCAGGGGAAGTCAAAGACTTTACAATTGGATGGGCAATCATGGAACTTGGTTGGGGCTCCCATTTCCCTACTATACTAGCCTCAGATTTGCCTGGGTTAGAAGTCAACTTACTTGCAGTGAGGTTCTCTGTAGAGGTTCCCACAGGCTCAGAGTGTTCTCTTAAGGTTTCCTCTCTGTTCTTTTTTCTCTCACTGGGAGGCCTGGGGTGCAGGATACTACTCCTAGAGCTTTTAGATCATTCCCCAACAGACCTCTCCCAGGCACCCCATTCTGGACACTGGCAGGAATCCTCACTGTCATATTAATACACTTAATGAGAGCTGGAAGAATTGGAACCAACTGGACAGAGCCTCCAGAAAATTTAGTGGGACCTTTGGGTGCCTTTGCAACATCCTCAGGCTTGAAAAAGCTTTCATCCACTACTGTTCTGCTGGCCCAAGTGTCTCTCCTGGCAGGAGTATCCTGGCCATTGACAAGAACACTGTCCATATAATACCCTCTAGAGTTTTCTGGAATGGAGTTGTACACATCCATAATTGTCCCTTACCCAGACCCATGGACTCTAAGGATACAGTTGCCTGAAGACCCCAGGGTGCTTCAGCAAATAGTTGAAAGTGGGCACTAGCCATTTGTACTTCTTCCTCTGGGGAGAAGGCTAAGTAGGCAGTGCAGATCCCTGCAGATTTACCCTTGCACCTGGCATCTCCTTTGACATGGTCAGTTGACCGACAAACATAGCATTTACCACATGCTCTCTGGCATGGGGACTTCTGCTGACCTCCCTCTGGTTGGACACCAGAGGATTCCCTACCCCTATTTGGTTTCCCATGTGACTTACCCTGGTTATGTTTGGGGCCCTCTTCTGGGTGGGAGGTATTTGAATTTTCCTTGTTATCTTTCTTTGGCTGATTTCCCTCTTCCTTCTTCTGAGTTGCCCCAGAATCCTTGTAAGTAGCCCTGTTGGCAACCCAAAAGTCAGCAGCCTTAGCTAACTTCTTGGGGTCTATCTCCTTAGAATCGGCCAAGTGCTGTCTGAGCTCAGGAGAGCCGGCATCATAAATTGACTCCAACATAATAAGATTTCTCATATCTTCATAAGTTTTCACTCTGTAACGCTTAACCCAACCATCTAAGGTTTTCAAACATTCACATACCCAGGTAGCCCACCACAATTTATGTCTAACTTTGTCTTTCCCTCCCATTTGAATTACTGGAGTGCCATTTTGCTCACACTTCATTTTGAGCCTAACTTGTCCAGAATCTATTGGGTGTGGTTTAGTGTATTAGAATTGTGGTTTTTCAACTGCTTGATAATAGTGAAATGTTTAATAAATGGCGTGTAAATAAATGTATATTCTTTTACTCAGAAACCTTGAGTCAGTGTTTGCTTGAATCATAATAATTGCTGTCCTTTGTGTAACTATTGATACTGGTCACTTTACTCTTGAGATAAGTCTGGCTGCTCAGCCATCGCTACCTCTTTACTGTGTAGTACAGGCTCGTACCAAAGGTGAATTTGTACTGTCATTTGTAGTCCTAATTGTGTGTGGTGTTCCCAAAGGGTACTGCATATAGTTCTGCCTAACATAGACTTCAGGCCATGAATGGCTTTAAGTATCTCGGGGGCAGAAAACACTGGAAAAGACGACCAGGATGCCATAGGGGCTGCCAACCGAGGCAGACTCTGATGGTCAGTAGTAGCAGAGACAGTTTTAGCAATATCTGCTCGTATACATTTAATTTTTGAAGAAAAGAAAGCTGCCAGGGAATAACATAGAACTTGAGAAGGGACAATTGCAGCATCAGTTTTTGTAGGGGCAGAAAGAGAGTTGACCAATTCAAAAAGGGCCTTAGGTCTATTTATGGCAGCTTCAATCTTGGCCTCAAAAAAAGTCTTTTTAGCCAATAGAATAGCCTGATGATAGGTGGCCAGCAGATTGCGATAGGTGGGCTTGGCTATTGGGGAGTAACATATCCTCCAATTCCTTTCAGCTTGTCTGCAGGCCAGCTTTTTGAGTTTCGATTCATCAGAGAACCAAGGCTCTGATCTATGCTTAAAGCCTTTGGAGAGTTTAAGTGGGACCATAAGATTGGCTACTTCCAGAAAGGCATTCTCAATTGTCATAAGACTAGGAGAATGAACAGAGGAGAGGCCTTCGTGAAGAGCAGAAGAAAGCTCTGATTGAGTTCTGCACATTCAGATTTCCTTTTTATCCTCTTTGCACATTTTCACAAATAAGGGGGCTTTTCTGCACATTTTATTGTGCATCCTCAATTCAGAAACATCATTACATGAAAATGTGCAGAAAACAAACACATTTCCCTGTGCCTTTATGGAACGGGTGCAGGGGAAGTGAAAAGCATGGCATGGCCACTTCTGACCCTTTCATGCTTTATTTTTTAAAGTGTGGAACAGCAGCGACATGAACCGCTGCCATCCCAATTAAATTACTAAACCTCAAATAGGGACAGAAACGCATTATTTTTACACATTTCACAATGAAAGTCCCCCTTAAGGGTTGTCATGATGAAATGCACTTAAACATTCACATGGGTGCATGGAACGTCATGCACACGGCCACAATAATGTATGCAGGGGGGTTGAACAGTGCAACATTTTGGCTGCGCACAACCCCCTTGAAATGCACAGGCCAACTTTGTGAGTAGGATGTCCTGCACAATTCTCAAAGTAATTTTTAAAGAAAATGCATTATCTGCACACGTTTTACTTGCTTTACATCATTACAATTTTTTGTCAGCTCCAAACAAAGAATTTACTTTGCTTTATATGGTAAAAAAAACCAAAAAAAAACAGCCTGGTGCAAGCCAATTTAATCACTTTGTTTTCTTTGAGCATCCCTGGCAGGAAAGACTCTGAGCTACCTAGTTCATTAACTTGATGCATTGTGCTGGCAGGAAAGGTTATTTCCTCTTTTACCAAAAGTTTACAACAACAGTTCATCAGAATGAGATTGTCATGAGCTTGACTTGCATCTGTCACCTGAATCCCTTAAAGTTCAGCCAAACATCAATCACCCGAATAGAGTGAAAATTCATACGATTCTGGGTTTGGCTGAATTTGTTCACCCGGGTTTAATGATGAGCCACTTCAAGCCTTTCAATTCCCTCGATGAAGCACAAACACCTGTTCTCAGAAGTACCGGTGAGGGGATTATAACATCACCCCTGATGGTAATGGCGCAATCCTTTCAATAATGCATACATATTTCACTTGTCTAGGTCTGCATTAGAATCATCAACTGCAATGAAACCTGACATTGAATAATTAAGACCTTGAGTACCCTTCAATTTCACTGTCTGACAAGGTTGTAAAATTAATCTTAAAATACAAATGTCGGTCTTCATTAAGCAGGCTTCTGGAGTATTCACAACTCTTGAGTTTGGAGCTAGGCGACATGATGTTTGCCGCCTTTAAAATAAAACTTTCTCACTGCTTATTTTTCTGCTTTCCGCGTGTTTTCGAAATTGCTTTGGCTGTGTTTCTCAGGTTTCTAAAAGTAGAAATGGCATTCCCTTTTTTTAATCATATTTTTGTGATGTTGCATTTCAGGGAGAGGCATCTGGGCAGAGTTATGTCTTATGTCTTATGTCTTTGTTTTCATCTTTGTACAGTGAGTTATTTTGGGAGATGTTTTTTGAGAAGTTAGGGGAGGCTTGCCAATTATCGCTTTTAGCAACTTCTTTAAATAATTCAACAGAAAACCACCATCACAGTGCAAGCTGTTCCTTAACATGTGGCATCCAGTGTGAGTTTTTACTATTGGCACAGTTTAATACTTTAGGAAGAATGTTAAAAACATAGCCTTAAAGTGCTGGATTAGTGATCCATTTGACACATATTATGAGTAAAAATAGCTATAATGTTATATTCATAATTCACAGCATTTCTCTTACAAATGCTATGGCTTTGTGCTTAAAGGTTTAGGGTCATTACTATCAAACTAAATAGAATGCATTTGTTTATCAACCTCACAAGGAGTCTGTGCTGGAATTGAAACCTGTGATGTGTGGAAATGTACACTGTGTAGCCAGCAATCTATTTTACTGGTTTCACACTTGCACCATAAATACAGCATATGCCACTTAATTTAACACATGTGAGAACAACTTGTTTTTGATTAGTGGCCATGAAGAATTATTTCTTGATGCTATGGCACAGCAGACATGCTAGGAGTCCTTTGGGATGCTAATGCAGAGGCAGTCCTCTGTCCCTGCTGAGCATACAGCCACCACAGCTGGGGGGGACACACTGTGGTGCTGGTGAGTTTGCATGCCATGAGATGACAATGAGCTTCAAGAAGTACAGAGATTGGGGAAAAGTAAACATGCAACATATTGGTGGCCAATTCACAGAGGCCAAAGGTCCAGGTATACAAGGTACAAATTGCCTTTTATGTCCATGTAGCTCCTCACGCAAATCCCTGATTCACAACTGGGTTCAAAGGGGACAATTATTTTCTTTTATTCCTGGATGCATTAGTGGTTGTAATGACGATGATTCAGAGGGGAAAGGGTAAAGCATAAAGCATGATGCAGTTTACCAAGAAGAGACAATTTTTGCATCACAGAGAAGCTGATTGACACCAGTGCCCCTCTAAAATATGCAACCAAAAAGTATGGGAGTGATCTATAGCTTTCTCAAGCCACAATTAATCAGACAAATGCTAAACCCACATGAGGCTTGCAGGATTGATCTCTCCCTGGCACACCAAAAACACAGAATGGAAGAAGATACCATGAGAAAACTAAAAATAAAGAATGTGAGCGTGAGTATCATTACTTCTTGTAGCCATTGAACAGTAATACAAGTTTGAAAAGGTCATGAAAGTCGTACAAAGTGTGAAATTGGCTCACTGTACTTTGTAAGCGATATTCAATCAACACTACAGCCAAGTCAATGCCTAGTCAGGGATGCTGAGGAAAACCCTTATTGATATATTTTTATGTCCAGTTCAGTACTCTGGATGACAACCCTTGTATAACACCCCCCTCTTAGAATCCCCCTGACCCCACTGAGCCAAGAAGTAGGTTTGTTTTGCAAATGAAAAGGTTTATTTGAGAATTTAAACAATATATATATCACACTTTATAATAAATTAATATCTGATAGTACACTTAGACATATGATGTTGATCAACAATGGGTAATCTGGCACTAGCACACTTCTTTACAATCAATGAGGAGTTAATATAGGATGGATAAAGTAGCAAAAATACTTTTATGGTTTCAAGGGAAAAGCAATGAGGAATAAAATGCAGTACAGAAATACTTGATATGATTTTTGCAAAAGATAAGATAATCACTTTTTCTCTGGCAATTCACCCCCTCCCCTATGCAATGTAAGAAATGGAAGGAGATGGAAAGAGGAGCACACAGTCCTCAGGAATGCAATCAAATACAATACGAAATTCAGTTCCCCCTGCAAGCTTAGAGGAAACAGGTAGAAGTTTGAAACACAGGCCCAAAATGCTTTTAAATGTGATGGCAACGTATGGGAAAATGTGCTAACTGATTTTAATTCCCTCTAGAGATTCAGGGTGAGTGAGAGATGCTTGTTGGTATTAGTTCAGGCTCACTTTAGCAATGCTCTATGAGTTATTATCAGGTTGCAAACGGATTTTAACAAAGGAAAGAATGGAGCTGCTATTTTGACAAGTGGAGAAATTGAGCCAAATCGCAAATCGCGGTAAATTTCGCGAGTGCGTAAATCGCGCTTGTGGAAAAAGTATAGGGAGTAGGAAGTCGGTTCTAGGTTCGTTCGAAAGCCTAGAATCACAGCTTTACAATGAAAGTTTCAAGAGATACAGACGATTTAATAAAGGTAGATTTTCGGATTTAAAGTAAAACTCACAATGACAGGTGACAGCTTGCAGCTGCAGAATTGACAGGTGACAGTTGTGCAGCTTTAAAAATGACAGATGACACGATTTCTAGGAGGCAGTTCTACTTAGGTTAAAATAGCTTGAATTAGATCATTTTAACTAAGAGATTGGTTCTGCACAGTTCTGCTAGGTACTCACAATATAAATTTGAAATAGGCCTCGTCACGGATCTGGTCAACACGTCCGGCGGCGGTTCTGTCTGCTCGGCGGGTTAATCAGGCACCGGTTCTGCTCACAGCTATCTGGATCTCTGGTTCGGCTCACAGCGGTCTGGGTCAGCTCTGCTCTGCTGGTCTAGCCTCTCTGGATACAGCGGCCTCTGGTTCTGGATACTGCTCTGCTTTCCGGTCCGGATCAAGTGGATTCTGGATGTAACACTGCTTTCTGGGTACTGGCAAAAGTTCTTGCCAGGGGCATCAGGAGCGGACTTGGGCTTGGGGATGGTGGTTCGCATTCCCAAAAGTGACCCGTACAAGATTGTGGGTCACCAAACCTTTAGACCAGTGAACCATGACATTCTGAGGGTCACTTTTGAGGGAGCAAACATTCCCCTAGTTCCCAATCTAAGATTCTGGGTTGTCATTATGGTTGAGACAACGTTTTTTCCCCTTCCCTCAAAAAGGCAAGAGTACATCGAGAGTGTTTTACGGCAAATTAAGATTGATATTAGAAATTGCGAATGCCTTCTATTTTAGAGAATTAACTCGTATTTACATTTAAAAAACAAAAACAAATCCATGTATTATGTCATTATTGTTTTTATTATAATGGAGGGGTTATTTCTGTCAGTTGCTTCTTTTTTCACAAACCGTTTTGTTCATGTGACTACCAAGATAGTCCTTTAAGGTATGCTCTCACATCTGAAACCCGCAGGGGAGGTTAGATGCATGGAAGGTCCACATTTTGGTGCTGTCACTTTCTCTGTGTGACACAAACCAATAGCAGGCGCTGTGGCTTTGCAGAGATGCACCACTTTGTTATTGTTCATGCCTGCCTCTGTGTCTGTAAATCAAATCAGCTGTTATAAATCCCTTGCGCAGATGAAGTGCACATTTCAGCCCCTACTCTTTCCCCCACACATGCACACAGTGCCAGCATGCAACTTACATTAATCATCCGCGCATTTCTGTATGAGTAAAGGGTCACTGCACACTTCACACAATAAACATAATAGTTCTCTGTGTGTTACTCTCTTAAGTATATATATTTTTAAACAGTTGTTCAAGCACTGGAAAGTCACTTATAAGACACTTGCACCATATGCCCTGGTATTCAGACTGTCTGACAGCTGGATCCTCCCAGTGGATAGGCGATGGCATCAGTTGTCTTGTTTCGCCATGATATGCCCAAGTGTTCTAGTTATATGGAACATCGCATGCTGAGTGTCGCTCTCATTTGTCAGGCATTGCCATCATATAATGAGCTACTATCATCATTTGTACTTTTTGCCACACAAAGTCAAGTACTCTTTCCATTGTATTCCATAGTGGTTGGGTAGTGTCCACGTGCATTGAAATGTGTGCTTGATGCTGGAGAAGACCTGAATCACCATTTAGTACAAGGCTGAACCTTAATGTCTCATTAATGAATTCACCTGATATAGCATAACCAAACATTTCAAATCTGCACCAAGATCACTAAAAGATTTTAACCAAGTTGGAATGGGCAGCAAGGCTATCTATGTAAATGTCTCTGAAACGTATCATAAATATTGTAATGAAGTAATAAAGTTCCCTAACTTTAACCCTAATGGAGTGCCATGCCATCCTGGGGCACTGGATTTTGTGCCCAGGGGTCTGACGAGGAACCGCTGGTCAACCTTCTTCGTCTCAGTCACATGGCAGAGGCCGATCACTGTGCCACACCAAAGGCACAGTCTTGGATTCCAGGCTGCCCCCAACCCTCCAACTCACTAGATCAGGATCAGGACAGCCCTAAAAGAGTTAACTCTGCCCAAAAGCCTTCGGAGGCCCAACAAGGTAATAATGCCGCACCCCGCCTGAAAACTGAAGCACAGAAAATTAGAGTTTGCCATTTAAGGGAAATTATTTATCTTCACTCACCAATAGTGGAAAGTGTTTTGCTACAGTTACATCTTCACCTGGTCCATCAAAAAAGTAATTTCATAAAGTTTGAGGGTCATCCCGTAGTACTTAGTTTCAAATGAAAAAAAGAGATAAAGAGGCCGATTCATGGAATTAATGTGCGCTGAAATTTTCAGCGCAAGCGTGCGAATCGCAGTGCCAGTGCGAAAATCGCAGCGAAACCCACGCAAAGCGATTCATGGAAGTCCGTGCGCATGTAAATCCCTGGATGTGCGCCAAAATTCTGCGTGGCGCATGCTGGCGCACACGTCTCCAAATAGCGTGCGCTACGCGCACAGCGAAATCGCACATAGCGCAGCGCATACAACAAAAGTAGGAGGAACAGGGGGTGTGACATGCGGAATGGGGAACAACTTGTGAAAATGTGGGCATCACAGGGGAAGTACAGGAGGCAAGTGCACGGAACGCCCACACGCACGTTCAAAACACGTATTCATGGAATCGAACGGGGCTAAGGCATGCGTCAAAAAAGACGCGCTAATCAGGAAACACGTACGCCAGCAAGAAGCAGGCGTACGTGGACCCGCGCAGCATAAAAGTGCGCGCAAACAACAAACAAGCACAGATGCCAGGATGAATATACCGTTCCTAGCAGCAGTGGTCGTGGGATACCGCAGGAGGAGGATAGTCAGGCCCAGAATTTTTACACCCAGAACCAGCCTTTTTGGGATGCCTGATGACCAGGTGTATGGGAGGTACAGGTTTCCACCTCACATAATACTCGACCTGGTCAGTGAGTGGGAGGATGACCTGACATCATCCACCTTGTGCTCGCAAGCACTCAGCCCCCTGCATAAGGTCCTCAATGTACTGCACTTCTTGGCCACTGGATCATTTCAGCGGACAACTGCTATAGTCGGGGGGGTATCACAGGCCACGCAGTCACGCTGCCTACACCAGGTCTTGGCCATCATGACTGCACGCCCATCAGTCCGCAGGCACATATACCTGCACAGAACACCTGCAGAAAGGCAGGCTGTCATCCAGGATTTTTACGGGGTGGCACACTTCCCCAAAGTGCTAGGTGCCATTGACTGCACCCATGTGGCTCTACGTCCCCCCAGGGCATCAGAGCACATCTATAGAAACCGCAAGCACTGGCATTCCATCAACGTGCAGGTACTATGTGATGCCAAGGGAATCATCACCTCAGTATATGCCAACTATCCAGGGTCCACCCACGACAGTTTTATTTACAAAATGTCAACCCTAAACCGGGACCTCAAAGCTGGGCGGCATGGCAATACATGGCTGTTCGGTGAGTATAAATGCCACAGCACATGCATGCATGTCAGATACTGAGCAATGTCACAAGCCCACTAATGATACCCATCACCACTTCCCCAAGGGACAGTGCCTACCCCCTGAGCACCCACATGATGATGCCAATTCGGAACCCCACCACGCCACCCGAGGTAAGATACAACACAGCCCACATTGCAACCCGGGGCATAGTGGAGCGCATATTCAGAGTGCTCAAGTCACGCTTTCGCTCCCTTGACCGTTCTGGTGGGCAGCTGTTATACGCTCCCCCAGTAGTGTGCAGGATGATAGTGGCAGCATGTGTCCTGCACAACGTGCAACACGCCGGGGCCTGCCCGTGGACATGGTGGTGCCCCCACATCCCCAACCACATGCATGCCCACTGCGCATAGGAGGGAAAAGGGCACGGGGTGAGGCAGCCCGTACGCAGCTGGTGGCTAATTACTTCACCTAAAATCACACCCCTGTGGAGTGCACACAGCCCGGGCACATACCATCTGACAATCGATGATGATGACATAAGGGACAGTCAACTGTCACAACCATACCAGCCTGAGATTGGTCACCTGGAAGTGTTACATTGTGTGCATCCCTACCTACACAAACACCACCAATGCTGTGTCATCAAAAGACACACTTCTATGCTGCTAAAATCATTACCCCATTGCAAAATACAACATGACAATAGTGCCATGTCACCCAACCCCTCCCCAGCACCGCCACCCAACACACCATGGCATGTCATGCTATGTGACAGCAAACAAAGCAATCCCTAAAACATGACACAAGTGTCAAAGTACAGTGTCCCTAATGGAAACTGCCCACACACAATATGCTCCCAGTAATGTAGAACTAACAATACACATGACCAAATACTTACCAACAATACAATGCAGCTACCCAACCTCAAACATAGCATAAACATGACAGTACTAAGTTAAAGTAGTGGTAGTCTTACAACCTGATCATGCCAGCACATCGGCCACTTCCAACTGTACAGTGCTGCTGCCATGCAAATGTCTAAGTGCACTGCTTACAACATGAACTCCATCTCCAAAGTAGACGGCCTTGTGAAGACATGAGGAATTAACCTGCAAATTAGGCGAAAGACATGGATGCACAAGCACATAACAATACACCATGCAGTGTACAATTCAACAACAATATCCACTAGGAATGTATACACAGTATTGACTACAGACTGCCCACACAGCTCATGGGAGTCCTACGTCACCGTGTAAGTCACTGTCACTTGGGCACACCCTTTGCAAGCCCATGGAAACGGGAAGCAGGAGGGGTGTGTGTCTCACAAACCCAAGCATCTAACCCAAATTCAGGACAAGCCTGCATGTGCCCAGCCGGAATACAGTGTATGCCCACGGGAACCACAGAAGGCAACACACTGTAAAAAAAAAAATCAAAAATCAAAAATCAAAAATCAAAAATCAAAAATCAAAAATCAAAAATCAAAAATCAAAAATGGCCATGTGGGGGCCAGTGGGGGGGGGGCACTCAGGAGGTCCGAGGACATGGTGCGCACCAACAGCCACCTGTGTGGATGCTGGGGGAAAAAAAACACATCCATTGGCTCATGGCCTGCATGGCTATGCCATTGTGGGAGAACTGCTGCTGTCGCTCTCATCACTCTCTGCTGCTGCCACAGGAGGTGGTGCTGCCACAGGAGGTGGTGGTGCTATGGGAGGCAGCCCACGCAAAGCCCTGGTATGATCCTCCATGGCAGCAAGCATGCGGGTGTGGAAGGTCTCGTTCTGGAGGTTTATAGTTCAGAGATCCCCATGCAGCACCTGACGTGATGCCCGGATCTCCTCCCGAGTTGCCTGCATCTCAGCTGAGAGCGAACGTGTGAGCCTCTCCAGCTGCTGTTCTGTCCTCAAGTTAGTGGAAGCCTCAAGGTCAACAAGAGTCTCCCTGAGGTGATGGAGTTCTACCCTCAGGGCTTCCCTGTGGCCCTGGGACTCTATTGATATCGATTGGCATAGAGTCTCCAGTGCCGCCCGTCTGTCCCTGTTGGACGCCAACATGTCCTCCCTATGTGATTGGCAAATGGAGTCTGTTGCCTGCTGTAGTTGCTCCATCTGCCTTTCAGGGGGGACAATGGAAGTGGCCACCCTCTCCATTGCTTGAGCCATCATCTCAACTGATGCTGCCTGTTGGGTTGCCATACCGTACATGGATTGTTCCCATGCGGTATTGCCTGGTGGCGTACGGCCACTGCGTCGGCGGGCACCACACCTGTTTGGGGCAAGGCGATCTGCGCCTTGCTGTGCCGGCACTGCCTGAGGCTGCAGGACTGCATTCCCCCTCTGATCTGCTGGCCCAGGAACATGATCAGATGTTGTGGAGTGTGACCCTGCATCCGTAACCGCCAAAGGCGGACTTACCAACACTGACATCCCCATAGAGGGTTCTACCCCTGGTACAGGTGGGTTGGACAGAACAGAATCCCTGCCAGAAACACTTACCTACGACGGCACATAGGTCTCATCATCCGAATCAGCACCTGAATAGAGGTCTGGGGAGATGCACCCAGAGGCACCCCTCGACAGAATGTTCCGCAGCAAGATTGGGTTCTCACCCACCACCACACCACGTCCCCCACTGGTGCCCGGTCGTGCCTGAGATTTCTCCTGGGTCTGCATCTCCTCAACCTCAACAGCATCAAGTGCGTCATCCCCTGCAAAAACATGAAAGACAAAAAATGGAAACAGGCATTAGCACCATAGCACACAAATAGACCTGACAAGCTACAGAACATGATTTACACATGTCCCACATGACTATAACCCTCCCATTCATGCACTGTCACTGAGTTGGAAGGGGAGGCAAAAGGCAGACACTGATGACACCAACATGGAAGAGCAACACATTTGCTGCATGCTGGGTAGCACTGCCATCACACATTGGCCTGTGAGTGGCAGGTCCATTACACATGCATGACACATGCCATCACACAGACGGCATGTACCATAGCCATGGTACATTCCACAAGTACATCCATATGTCAGTGAATGAATACTGTCAGCCAGCCATGTGAGATGGACATGATGAGATGAAAAATGCTACATAGTGTGACAAAATAGCCATGTGCCACACACTGCAACACATCCAGTATACAACAATACAGTGATTGCAGGCCGATGTACACATCAATGGTTGTGCACTTCAACATGACAGGAAACAACTATCATGTTCCACATTCAAACAGGCCCCAAAAATTTCTGTGATCAGGCCAATACTCAATCAGCATGAAAGGTCAAATCATTCACCTAACAAGGTAACACATGTGGGCCAATGTGGGGTTCATCAATGACAGAAGCATGTCACAAATGTGACAATAGGGCTGAGGAATGCGTAGCAAAAGTGGGAGAATTGAAACAATCAGCCTGAACGAACACTGAAAAATACAAACAATGTTGCAAGATGCCACTTCAAGGGCAACTGCCGTAATGTTGCGCAAAATTACTACTGTGGGCAGAAGGGATACTGTCACACCCAAATCCAAGGCTGCTGAATGTTTTGGATGAAGCACATGGGTGACCCATACCACTCAGGCACACACACCCTCACCTGGCACTCAATCAGAACCCGTCACCCAAACAACATACACATGCATTACACACACATGCATGGGCACTCACCGGACAATGCATCATAATCAGGTAGTCCTCCCACACCTTGGATCTGTTCCTCTGTGACGAAGGCCCCAGCAACAGACCCATGTTCAGTGAGTTTGTTGTCCTCTTGTGGAGACCCACCGCTAGCCACCAGAGTAGCGGCATAATTTGAAACCAGCTTGTTCTTTGCTCTGCGTTTCAGGTCATTCCACCGCTTGTAGCAATCATCAGCTGTGCGCCTCACAAATTCAAGGGCACTTATGCGGTCGGCGATGGTCTGCCAGTGTGCCTTACGTTGACCAGTTGTGGTCTTGCACCCTGCAGTCACCAGCATTTCGTGGCTATGTGCCGACACATAGCTCACAAGTGCATCAAGTTCCGGATCATTAAAGCAAGGCTTCCTTGAGGTACCGGAGTGTGCAGCCGTGTCTGGGGTCTCAGCCTGTCGTGGCAGAGCACCCTTCTTCTTCTTCTTTAAAGGTGGAGCAGAGCCAGAGTGGCTTACGCCGCTCTGGTCAGTAGGGGCAGAATCACCGGTGGACTGGGTAGTAGGAGTGTGGGAATGCACAATGACCATAGGTCTTGATGGAGGCATTGGTTGCAGGGTAATGTTGGCAGGGGGAACGTCAGTTTGATGGACCGGGAGTGACACTGTCCTGGCTGGGAGAGTCAGAGCTGGGGCGGATGGAGCTGCAGCTGCCCCTGCAGCCTCCCCACCCTGCATACTTGGAGCAGCAGATGACATAGCTGCCCCAGATTCACGTGGATTGGTGACAACAACTTGCACCGCCACACGTGGCCTAGACTTGCTGACCTGGAAGTCAGCCAGGGAGTCATCCTGTGCCAGGTCAGGTGCCACAATGGGCTGGTACAGCAGGGGCTGAGCTTGGATGGTGTCAGCCATGTTTCCCTCAACCATGGGGGGGCTTGGGTGTCCCTGATTGTTCGTCCACACATGGGGGTATAGGGGCACCCTGCAAATCCCGGCCACATCCCCTACCGCGCCCACCACGCCCACCTTTTGAGGGTTGGCGACCTTTGCCTCCCTTACCGCTTGGTCGCCTCCCAACCATGGCACTGATGTTGTGCGTATGGGAGTTGCAGTAAACTATTGTCCTGGGCAATTGGGGGTCAAAGGGGTAGGATACCAGATGGAATTTGTACCCTAGTGCTCTAACAAGGCTGTCTGTGACCCCTGGGGGACTATGACGGGTCACGCAACGCACCGGCAGCCCAAAATCGAAAATTAATGTGCACGCAATGTGAAACCCCTCGTAGACCATGTGCGTGAAAAAATGAACCCGCACTACGCTGTGGCACCCAGAAACGCAAAAATAAGCGTAGGTGTAATACACGCAGCCTGCAATGACCTCTGAAGGGGAACGCGACACACGGGGCAAGCACAGTTGCTAAGTACGTGCGGAACTCACCGTCTGCCTGGAAAAAGAATGTGAAAAATATGCACGTGTGCGCGTTGGCAACACCCCCGCCAAAAGAAGAATTGTACGCTGTCTGAGGAGACAGGACAAAAGGAGAAGTGAACTCTGTTAGAGGAAACAAGCCCAACAAAAATTCAGAAAAAAGCTGTCAGAGGTAACAGAGAGTACGAACTAGAAACGCTGTGAAGTAATCGCGTGTGAACCGACAAGAAGTACAGATTTCACCCACTCACTCTCCACGAAAAGCATGTACAAGGAAATTGCGTCCTACACGTAGCTTTTAAACTGGCCCACACGTACAAGTCAGATATGCGTGTACGCGGGCGCTTTCCTCTAATTACACGCGATGACACTCGGACGTGCAGTTTTTCCACGTGTGCTCTGTCATCACGTGCTATGAGGGAAACGCCTGCGCGCGTATTGTAACTTACGCGCTTACGCTCTAAGGGCCTTTGGTCCAATGGAATCACGTGCGTGTGCTGACGCACTTACGCGCTAAGGCCCTTTCCTTGAATTAGACGCTGACGTGCAATTTTTTCACATGCCAAATCACTGCGTATCAAGCTGGCCACGTGAAAACACACGGAAGACCACGCTCCTGCCTAGAATGCCGAATTACTGCCCCCCAGAGCCCCGAGCATGCTCCCACCTGCCATCTGCTGCTGCCTGACTGCCTGCTTCCCATGTGCCCTGCCATTTGCTGCCTGCATGTCAGCCAGGGGTGTACTTGCTGTGACCACCCCTGCTGGAACCGAAGACTCCCGACTGGGATTCCATCGCTCCACAGCCCAGCCCCAGGACCCAGTTGCCCACCCACTCCTGCCTCTGGGGTTGCCATGTCCGGCACAACACCATCTGGCAGCACTGGCAAACCCCAGCCAGAGAGGCAGAGGGCCACCAGCTTCACTGCCACCGAAGATGGTGTCCTGGTGGAGCAAGTCCTGGGGCAGTATGATGCCCTCTTTGGAAGTTTGCGCGCCGACAATGAAGGACGGACCAGGATCTGGATGGACATCGTGACTGCCATCAACGCGGAGGGGGTGGCAGTCAGCGACTTACTTTACTTACATCCAACCCCCTTTACACAGGAACTCTATAAGGTTTTCCGGCATCACTAGTCCTGACAAAATGGACCGTCTGCTATGATTGATTAAAAAATGTGTATAACAAATTTTTATTCAAATAATTCGAACTGAATTTAAACATAAAACACTACCCTCACCTAACACAGTGTACTAAACACTAAAAAACAGTTACTAAAACATGAAATACAAAGTTCACTTATTTGCATGACACAAAAGATATCACATAACATAACACAAAAAAATCTCAATGTGTCTCTAAAACAACAACCATCCCAACATGTTTCTGTTCTTCACTGCCCAGTTCGGGCGAACATTCTTCAGGGGAAATTTTTTTTTAAAAAAGCATCCACTAATCTCTTCAACACCGTGCTAAAAGGGTAGATTCAAACTTCTATACAGGCAAAGGAAGGAAAGAACCTCCGAGCCTGTAAGAGTAAAAGGAAAAACTAATGAGTTCCAAAAAGAGGGAAAGGAAGTATTACAAAATGTAGAAAAAGAACATGGCATAGAGGTTATGCCACACTCACACGGGTCCCAACAGGGCACCCACAAATTTACCTTTAAATGGTGAAACTTCAAAGCGCGTCACAGGATGACAAATTCGCTGGTTTCTCGCCAAATGAGAGACCACTACTTCACAAAAGCGTCATAGTCCGCTAAAGTATCGCCACACCTAAATGAGACAGAACCAATACACAGAGACCACATGCTCTGTTATATCCAGAAAGGGGCTTCAAAATGCAATTACACATGAAAACAGGGCTCCAAATATCATAAAATAAATTACCTTCACAGATGTAGGGATCAAGACTGTAACAAGCAAAGCAGCAATCAACGTGTTTGCAAAGGAGAAATCCACACAGTCAAGCCGTAAAGTATCAATCTGAAAAACAATGGATGCATGGCAATGAACACCATATGTCTGGCATCACCCTTCAACATGTACCGATGGGAGTGCTTTTATTTCACCCTCGTGATTAAGACTAAGTGCCCGTACAATATATAGAATGCAGAAAAAACTTCCATGCTGTCCATCCTACACAACGTGGGGAACCCATGGCAAAAGATAACCAAACTACCCCACGCGTACAGGAAGGGAATGTAACGGCAGTGGGAAAATTATCACACACAGAACCACAATGCTAATGACTCACCTGTACACTCAGAGGGATTAAATCACTCTAATGGCAGCTTCCAAACGCACACAGCCAACACTGAATTCAGTGAAACCAAAAACTGCTGCACACTAACAGTACGTCTATGGTCGTGCGGCAACACAAAGAAAGGACTACACTACTCGGTGTAGGAAGGAAAGTCCATCAAAAGGAAGGGCCATGTTGGAACGGACCCGGCAACATAGAAAAAGGACTACACTACTCAGTGTTGGAAAAAAAGTCCATCAAAGGGAAGGGCCATATTGGAACGGACCTGAAGCCTACTGGTGTAGAACAGATTAGTGGACACCACGAGCACTAAACAGGTGTTTTTTAAAAACAATGATATGCTGGCACCAACACAATATGGTATATGCATCTCACACTGTCAAAAATCATACTTGGCTGACCAAATGCCAATCAATGCTTTCGTTGAGACCTAGCACATTACTCTGTAATTTAAAAATAATTTTTTGCTCTACATTCAATAATTTTCGATCCGTTTCAATTTTGGTATGTCCATGCACCTTTTTCAAAATCAGCCATGTGAAATCATTAAAACCATGTTTCTTTTCAATAAAGTGTTTGACAAGGGGAGCAGTAATCACCTGGTTTTTGAGACAGCTGCGATGTTCCACCATTCGAACTTTACATTGCCTATTCGTTTTTCCCACATAATGTAGGCCACACGGGCAAGTGATTAAATATACAACATTGGCTGTGTTACAATTTGTCATTTCACTGAAGACCCACTTTACATCAGGTAGAATTTGCAATACTCTAGTTTCTTTTGTTTGTCCACACATGCTGCAATTCCCACATGGAAAATGTCCTTTCACTTCAGGCATACCCCACAGTCTAGTTTGTCTAACCTGTGGAGTTCGCATTTCTGTCACATCATTTCTGATTAGAATATTCCGTAGATTCTGACTTTTTCTAAACGCCACTAAAGGAGGCAACACTTCTTTACCACAATAGACTTTCTTCCAAGTTTTCATCACAATGGTTTTGATTTTATAGGACAAATTCGAAAAAGTGTTAACAAAAACAGTGCCAATCTTTTTAGTAGTCTTGTTACTTTTCTCCAGCAATGCCTCGCGATTGTTATTGTAGGCTCTTTTTGAAGCATTTCTTATTACTCTAGACGGATAACCCTTGGCCAACAGTTTGTTGGTCAATACATCCGCACTTTGAGCAAAATCATCTTTTAGACTACTGTTACGCTTCAGCCTCAAAAATTGTCCGAATGGCAAATTATTCTTTAAATGTTTGGCATGATGGCTGTTGAAGTGTAATAAAGAGTTCCTATCAGTGGTCTTATTGTAGGGCTTCACTTTCAAAAAACCATTGTGATGAAAAATGGTAATGTCTAAAAAATGGGTCTCCAAATCACATATAGACCCAGTAAATTTCAAAAACCGGTTTTGTTGGTTGAGCCATGTCACAAAACTATCAGCCTCTTCTCTTGAGCCATCCCATACAATCAGTATATCATCTATATACCTCAGCCACTTCCTCAAATGATGGATAAAGGGGTTGGTGGCTGGGTATATCACTGTTTTTTCAAAATACTCGACGTAGAGATTAGCTAAATTAGGAGCCATGGCAGCACCCATAGCAGTACCCTCAATCTGTTGAAAAAAAGTACCTTGAAATTGAAAAAAGTTTTGGGTCAAGGCAAACTCCGTACACCACAAAATAAATGCATTGCTCACAGGATGACCATCCTCTCTATTCATCAACACTTCTTCAACCACCTCTAGTGTGGCTCTTTGGGGTATCACAGTGTACAAAGATTGAATATCCAAGCCTATCAGTAGAGAATGGCCCGGAATAAACTCTATGCTTTCTATTTTGTTAATAGCATCAGTGGTGTCTCTCAAATAACTTTTCATTTTCCAAACAGATGGTCTTAGATAAAAGTCTGCAAATTTGGACAAGGGTTCCAAAATTGAATTAACACCAGATACTATGGGTCTGCCAGGGGGATCAACAAGTCTCTTATGTACTTTGGGCAAGATGTAAAAAACAGGTACCCTTCCGTGATCCCTAATTAGAAATTCACATTCCTGCTTACTGATCATTTCAGCGTCAAACGCTGAAGTCACCTTTTCTTTGATAATATTCAGAAGTTTAGCAGAGGGGTCATTAGCAAGTCTCAAATAGCTCACATTATCTGATAGTAGTCTTTCACATTCTCTTACATAATCACTACGATTCATCAACACAATAGCTCCTCCCTTATCCGCTTGTCTGATAATCAAGTTATTATCTTTTGCTGTTGGCCAAGGGTTATCCGTCTAGAGTAATAAGAAATGCTTCAAAAAGAGCCTACAATAACAATCGCGAGGCATTGCTGGAGAAAAGTAACAAGACTACTAAAAAGATTGGCACTGTTTTTGTTAACACTTTTTCGAATTTGTCCTATAAAATCAAAACCATTGTGATGAAAACTTGGAAGAAAGTCTATTGTGGTAAAGAAGTGTTGCCTCCTTTAGTGGCGTTTAGAAAAAGTCAGAATCTACGGAATATTCTAATCAGAAATGATGTGACAGAAATGCGAACTCCACAGGTTAGACAAACTAGACTGTGGGGTATGCCTGAAGTGAAAGGACATTTTCCATGTGGGAATTGCAGCATGTGTGGACAAACAAAAGAAACTAGAGTATTGCAAATTCTACCTGATGTAAAGTGGGTCTTCAGTGAAATGACAAATTGTAACACAGCCAATGTTGTATATTTAATCACTTGCCCGTGTGGCCTACATTATGTGGGAAAAACGAATAGGCAATGTAAAGTTCGAATGGTGGAACATCGCAGCTGTCTCAAAAACCAGGTGATTACTGCTCCCCTTGTCAAACACTTTATTGAAAAGAAACATGGTTTTAATGATTTCACATGGCTGATTTTGAAAAAGGTGCATGGACATACCAAAATTGAAACGGATCGAAAATTATTGAATGTAGAGCAAAAAATTATTTTTAAATTACAGAGTAATGTGCTAGGTCTCAACGAAAGCATTGATTGGCATTTGGTCAGCCAAGTATGATTTTTGACAGTGTGAGATGCATATACCATATTGTGTTGGTGCCAGCATATCATTGTTTTTAAAAAACACCTGTTTAGTGCTCGTGGTGTCCACTAATCTGTTCTACACCAGTAGGCTTCAGGTCCGTTCCAATATGGCCCTTCCCTTTGATGGACTTTTTTTCCAACACTGAGTAGTGTAGTCCTTTTTCTATGTTGCCGGGTCCGTTTCAACATGGCCCTTCCTTTTGATGGACTTTCCTTCCTACACCGAGTAGTGTAGTCTTTTCTTTGTGTTGCCGCACGACCATAGACGTACTGTTAGTGTGCAGCAGTTTTTGGTTTCACTGAATTCAGTGTTGGCTGTGTGCGTTTGGAAGCTGCCATTAGAGTGATTTAATCCCTCTGAGTGTACAGGTGAGTCATTAGCATTGTGGTTCTGTGTGTGATAATTTTCCCACTGCCGTTACATTCCCTTCCTGTACGCGTGGGGTAGTTTGGTTATCTTTTGCCATGGGTTCCCCACGTTGTGTAGGATGGACAGCATGGAAGTTTTTTCTGCATTCTATATATTGTACGGGCACTTAGTCTTAATCACGAGGGTGAAATAAAAGCACTCCCATCGGTACATGTTGAAGGGTGATGCCAGACATATGGTGTTCATTGCCATGCATCCATTGTTTTCCAGATTGATACTTTACGGCTTGACTGTGTGGATTTCTCCTTTGCAAACACGTTGATTGCTGCTTTGCTTGTTACAGTCTTGATCCCTACATCTGTGAAGGTAATTTATTTTATGATATTTGGAGCCCTGTTTTCATGTGTAATTGCATTTTGAAGCCCCTTTCTGGATATAACAGAGCATGTGGTCTCTGTGTATTGGTTCTGTCTCATTTAGGTGTGGCGATACTTTAGCGGACTATGACGCTTTTGTGAAGTAGTGGTCTCTCATTTGGCGAGAAACCAGCGAATTTGTCATCCTGTGACGCGCTTTGAAGTTTCACCATTTAAAGGTAAATTTGTGGGTGCCCTGTTGGGACCCGTGTGAGTGTGGCATAACCTCTATGCCATGTTCTTTTTCTACATTTTGTAGTACTTCCTTTCCCTCTTTTTGGAACTCATTAGTTTTTCCTTTTACTCTTACAGGCTCGGAGGTTCTTTCCTTCCTTTGCCTGTATAGAAGTTTGAATCTACCCTTTCAGCACGGTGTTGAAGAGATTAGTGGATGCTTTTTTTAAAAAAAATTTCCCCTGAAGAATGTTCGCCCGAACTGGGCAGTGAAGAACAGAAACATGTTGGGATGGTTGTTGTTTTAGAGACACATTGAGATTTTTTTGTGTTATGTTATGTGATATCTTTTGTGTCATGCAAATAAGTGAACTTTGTATTTCATGTTTTAGTAACTGTTTTTTAGTGTTTAGTACACTGTGTTAGGTGAGGGTAGTGTTTTATGTTTAAATTCAGTTCGAATTATTTGAATAAAAATTTGTTATACACATTTTTTAATCAATCATAGCAGACGGTCCATTTTGTCAGGACTAGTGATGCCGGGAAACCTTATAGAGTTCCTGTGTAAAGGGGGTTGGATGTAAGTAAAACAAGACGTGTTATCTTACTCTTTATTGTATTATACATATTGATATCCCTGTCAGTAGAGTAGGATGTTATTATAGGGACTGTTTATACCTATTTGAACATACTACAGTCAGCGACTTACATCATGTCAAGAAGCACTGGGAGGACTTCAGGTCCAGGACCCTCAACAAGGCCCGGCGCCTCGCTAAGGCAGCGGATGCCAAGAGGCGCCGGGACCAGCTGTCGAACCATCAAATGAGGGTCCTGGAACGCATATGCCCAGCGCTCTATGTCCAGATCCTTGAGAGGCAGACCCGTCTGGAGTCGAGCGGTAAGTGTACGTGCATGTTGATAGTACGCTGTGCGTGGCGTGGTGTGCCAGTAGTGTGCAGGTTGCACATGTGTTTATGTAGGGGCATGTAGGGATGTGTATGAACATGGGCGTGAGGCAGCCACATGTGAGTCCTCTCAGTTGTGAGACACATTGATGGTGTATGTGTTGGTAAGTATGCTGGGCAAATGCAGGTGTGGGAGCACACATGTTTGAATTTCTGTGTATGTATATTGGCATGGTTGTGGCATGGATGGTGGTTCATAATGCATGTATCTGCACTGTGTACATGTGCATGTATGTGTATCTGACAAGTGTGCAAATGTGATGCAACAAGGATGCAAGTGACACTGATATGTAGAAGGATGAATGGCAGATGTGACATGTATGGCGATCTCATCACTGCAACAGTTGTAGGAGATGTAGACATGCATGTAAGTGTGGTGGTGTGTGTGCATGTCTAGTGCACTCCTTGTGTTTCATGTGATGTCAGGCTCACCTTTGGCTGTTCATGCTGTTGTATGTGTATGGATGGTGCTGCCTGGTGCAATGTTGCTGTTGAAATGTTCATCTGCGTGAGTTAAGAAGACATGTGTGTCATGGAGTGTGATGCCGTGTCTGTATTTAAACAATGCCAGTCATGTGCAACTGTCATGTGTGTATCAGTCCATTGTACAGTGCCCTGATGCCTGTGTTTTATCTCTCCCTGTCTGCAGCGTCAACTGAAGAAGAGGGCGGAGAGGGTGCTGTGGAGCACAGCGGCAGGGATCATCCCGCCAGCCGGAGACGCAAGGCCCGGCTCCCCTCACAGGTTGTCATCTTGTCAGGGAGTGAGGAGTCCGGTGCCGCGTCCCAGGTCGCAGCTGCCGAGTGAAGGTCCAAGAGGCGGAGGTCAGAGTTGGACTCCTCGGCAGCAGAAGGGGCAGCTGAGACCCCACAGGGTCCGATGGAAGAAGATGGCACAGAGTCATCCAGGTTGGTGGGGGGTTTGGTGGAGGAGGAGGCCGTGCAAGGGACAGAGACGGGGTCTGGAGGTGGGGATTCCACTGGTGCCAGTGGTGCAGTGCAGGGGCAGGGACAGGAGACAGCACAGGCCACCGCGGAGGCGCAAGTGTGTAATCCTGTCCCCGATCCTGTGACTGCATCTTCCCGCACCAGCAGGCATGCCTACGTCCAGACCCGTTTTCAGGGAGGAGATCCTCTTACAACAACTGGCCTTCCTCTCCCTGCGGACGTGGCTATCCGGGACCGGGTTGAGCCTGTCCTGGGTGGTGTGGCGTTGCGTCAACGGGCCATGCGAGCTGACCTGCAGTCTTTTCATGAGGAGACTGCACATCTTCTCGGATGGCTCGTTGACCGCGTAGACCTACTGGGACAGCTCACCAGGGCCAGATTCCTTTGTTTTCTGGACCTTGTTCCAACCCCCTCCCAACTGAACCCCCTATGCCCCAGTCATCCTCCATGCCATCTTCCCACCCATGTATCACCTGGGTACCCTGTGGAGCTGCCTCTGACCCTGCTGCCAGGCTGGTGGAGGACACATCCCTGCCACAGTCGGGAGTCGGACGTCCAGCAGGGGTGGCCACCTCAACAACTGCACCCCAGCCGGAGGAGGATGTGCAGGCAGCAAGAGCCAGGGCACAGGCAGAGGCACAGCAGCAACAAGGTGGGAGCCATCAAGGCTCGGGGCCTTTGACATCGGAGGGGCAGGCATCGGCCAGAAGGCAGGAGGACCCAGGACTGGAAGTGTCTTCCGTGTGGCAGCGGTTAGGCCATGCTATAGATGCGGAGCGGCAGTGGGCAGAAGAGGCATGGCTCACGATGGTCAGGGCGGAGAACTCCATTCGGAGGGCCCTGAGGTGGGCCGAGTGCCTCGAGGCAATTCCCAGGGAGTTGGAGGAGAACATGTCATCGTCCCTGCGAACCCTCAGGGCCATGGAAGAGGACCGCCTCCAGGACATGGAGCAGGAGTTCGATGATGCCCTGGCCCAGGACATCCAATAGTGAGCCGTCGGACTAGCCCCCTGCCCTTGTAAATAGTTTTTAGTGTTAGGTTTCCTTTTCGTTTTCCTTTTATTTGTGGTCAATGGACAATGCCACACAAATTTGCATATAGTTATATTTTTAGGTAGTTTGTTAGGTAGGTTTCATTTGTTTGTTTGGGATCATGGACCCTTTACATCCTTGGACAATGGATTGTATATAGTTTCATCATGTATTCATTTTTATTTTTTTTTGCATTATGGACATGGAGCAATGGACTTATTTTATCCGGACAATGGATTGTAAATAGTTGGACTATGGATTGATTTATCTTATTTTCTGTATTATGAACATGAAGCAATGGAGATTTTTCTTTACATTTCCTTTGGATTTGCGTTGTTGGAGGGCGACTTTGGACTGTTTTTCTTTCAAATTTTTTTGGATTGGTTATCATTTTCATTCAATCATCTTTTTCACATGCTTTTCATTTCATGTTTCATATTTTGGTATGCTTTCATTTCATTTTTGATTTCATGTACACAATACATTTTCATTTTTTAGTTCGATGTGTGGGATTCGCTCATTGGGTTGATGCATGTGAAAATGTGGGTTTACACAAGCAATGCCAACCAGTGCATGCGTGTGACGGACATGTGTTGATGTACATAGTTGACTTTTGGTTTGTGTCATGAGATCGGCATTTCACTGCTGGGGGGTGGGGGTGCAGGGGGACATGAGTGGGACATGAGTGGGGGCCTGCTGGTAGGTGCCCTGCACTGCTGGGGGGTTGGGGTGCAAGGGGACATGAGTGGGGGCCTGCTGGCAGGTGCCCTGCACTGCTGGGGGTGGGGGTGCAAGGGGACATGAGTGGGGGCCTGCTGGTAGGTGCCCTGCACTGCTGGGGGGTGGGGGTGCAGGGGGACATGAGTGGGGGCCTGCTGGCAGGTGCCCTGCACTGCTGGGGGTTGGGGGTGCAAGGGGACATGAGTTGGTGATCAGTAGTGCAAGGTGACATGTGGCTTGGCTGGGGGGCATGCCCATGGTGGATGGGCTGCCTGCGGGGCATGACCAGGGGTGCAGGGTAGTCCCCTGTGGTGTGGGCTGCCTGCAGGGTCCGTGGAGGGTGTAGAGGGAACACCTGGGAGGACCCACACTGCCAATTCATGTGTAGGACTCCCCTGCACCCCCGAAATACACGTACCCTGCTGAAATCGCATGTGAGACTTCCCGCAAACCCGAGTAATACACGTACCCCTCTCACACAGGGCCCTTTCGCGTGGGAAACTTCCCACGAACCCCAGTTATTCACGTACCCCGATCGCACAGGGCCCTTTCGCGTGTGAAACTTCACACGAACCCCGTAATACACGTACCCTGCTGAAATCACGTGTGAAACTTCCCGCAAACCCCAGTTATACACATACCCCACTCGCACAGGCCCTTTCGCGTGTGAAACTTCCCGCAAACCCCAGTAATACGCGTAACCCGCTCGCACATGCCCTTTCGCGTGTGAAACTTCACGCGAACCCCAGTAATACATGTACCCCGCTTGCACAGCCCTTTCGCGTGTGAAACTTCACGCCAACCCCAGTTATACACGTACCCCGCTCGAACAGGGCCCTTTCGCGTGTGAAACTTCCCGCGAACCCCAGCTATACACGTACCCCGCTCGCACAGGGCCCTTTCGCGTGTGAAACTTTCCGCGAACCCCATAATACACGTACCCTGCTGAAATCGCGTGTGAAACTTCCCGCAAACCCCAGTTATACACGTATCCCACTCGCACAGGCCCTTTCACGTGTGAAACTTCCCTCGAACCCCAGTTATACACGTTCCCCGCTTGACGTTTACTGTTTGACAGCCCTGTAAACTGGTCCAGGGTTAGCGCAGCCCTTTGCACTGGATTGGGGATTTTGATGGCTTTTCCTTGCGCTAGGGGCGTAACTGGCCCTGCTGCAGGGTCACTGCACCACTCTGCGCCACGCCTGGTTTTGGAGGCTAAAATCCATGAATACGCTGTGCGCGGAAATCGATTTTAGCGCACGCAGCTGGCGCAGACATTTGCACGCGCACCCTGTGCGCCAGCCGCGTGTGGCACTTTTGTGCAAAATTCTATGAATTACCCTGAAAGTGTTCTGAAACCTTCTCTACTGTGTTCCCAGCCTCTAATTCACACACACTGGAAGCACAGAAGACCTGTGCTTAGCACGGGCAGTCCAAAGGAAGGTCAGGGTAGGGAGATGGACATTCAAGGTGGCAGAGAGGCCAGTTATACACTTGGTCCAGCCCCCTGAGGCCCAAGGAACCCAAGATCCACTCAGAGACAGCAGCCAATCCCAGCCCTCACCCAAATTACTATGGAATGGGCACAGTCTTTCAGAACCCCATCCTTGTTAGCAAGAGGTCTCTTTGGTGGCATTAAAGCATTATATATATTGACCGAAGTGAGCGGGAACGGTCTGGAGCGGTGTTCCACTACTTTTATTTGTATCTGTTTTCCATTCCTCTACTTTTTACGACCATATTCACCATTCTATATAGAGGTGCAAGTGTAAAGTTGTAATAGGAGCCTTAGTTACTAGTCACTTAGACTATTGCGATGCCCCGGCTGTAACACCAAGTCACATGTTGCACTATGCTTCTTCCTACCCTCTCCCCTGCCAACACCACAGTCACACTCCTTTGTTGGGTACACTTCTACCACTGATTATGTGCTCTTACAAATAACCATCAACCAAGAAATACCCTACTTAGCAGTTTATTCATGAAACAGCCTCGGGTCTCTGGAGGCAAAAACCACTGGTATTGGACGAGCAAAAGTGTACACATGGGAGATATGCAAATTAGCTTTATGGTGTATTCCCTCAGAAAGAAGTACCTTTAACCAACCTGTTATGCAAAATGGATATCTGAACACTTGCCTCTGCCTGCGCAATACACGCTACGGGCGATGGCAGACTCAGGCACCCAACCCGACATATTTCAGGCCTGCAATATGCACATTGGTCAGCTGCCAATACAGGTGGTTCATTAATTGCTTTCTTTCCCACAGTGGTACTATGACCATTTTACAACTTAAGAGAGCTTTCAAATAAAACAGTAAAATAGCAAAGCGCATAATTTCAAATCAATCTGTTGATTTGTCTGTGGCAAAAGCATCATGGACATGCAGAGATCTCCATACGTGGCAAACCCATGTGTCAGGTTAGACTGTCGAAGGCTGAAGAGACAGCGTGCAAGCGAGAGGACAAGAAAGAGCACTGTGCCATAATAGTTGCACATGTTCATGCCTATTCCTACCACACACTCTATGTGGTCCCTAGCTTTACACTTGCTTTGTCAGTGCAATTTCTGTCATGTGCGGTACCCAATTATGTGTGTGTTTTCATTTTGTTTCACCTAGCCCATTGTGTTGGTTCGTTTTTCCAGCCCAGAAGTTAGGTGCTTTGCCAGGAAATGTTAATTAGTAGGTGGGTGCCACTTTTATGAGTGGTTGGAAGCTGTGCTGGCAAGGATTTCATTGTTGTTACCTGTCAGGGTATTCCATAGAGTGGCCCTAAGGCCAAAGTACAGGAAATCATGATAGTGCTCTCTCTGCAGAAGAGCTTGGGCTCTACAGTTACATGGCACAACATGTTGTCCGCCTCTGAGATAGCTCTGTTTTTTGTTGGCATGCTGAAGATGGGTGTGTGTATCCTGAAAGTCCATGATTTAGGTTCTGCTCGGAATAATTCCGAACTTAATTCTTTGGAGTTCAGATCAATGAGTTCACACCTGGTAATATTCACACCTATTATCAAATGATAATGATGTGTTATTTATATAGTGCCTTAATCCAAAGCTCTTTACAGAGCACATATTTACATACAATATCACCCAACCAAAATTGATACTCATTTATCGACCTCGGAAAGATGAAAGGCTGAGTTGGCCTTGCCGGGTTTCGAACCTGCGACCTGCAGATCACGCTCAGATCACAGCAGTGAGCGCTCAACCTGCTGAGCTATCTTACCGACCATGTCATTTAGAAATGGAGAGAAGAACACACACATGGGAACAATATGTGCAGTATGATATAATATTACAAAAAAGGTAGCAGGCGTCGCTCTCTCGAAAGAACACAGCATGATAACCTGTTCAGTTGTTTTTAGCCACTTTGAGAGTTCGTAGCCATCTGCCTTTTGCTTACTGTACCTTTCACAGGTGGGAAATATTAATTTGCATATCAGTCTTTGTCCCGCCCACATGGGCAGTCCAGCACCGAAATGCTATGGCAATTCCTCTCTGAACAAGAGTACCAACAGAAACCCCATACACGTGTTTCAGCTTTGTTGGGCCTCATCAGTGAGGTGAAGCTGTGCCTCTCTGAGCACAGTGAGCAGGGAGTCCACGTCTGGTTGCCCCAAGGTAACTTAGGGTGACCAACCCCAAGTTCCTTCCAAAAATACAAAAAGGGTAGCAGGCGCCCCTCTCTCGAAAGAACACAGCATGATAACCTGTTCAGTGGTTTTTAACCACTTTGAGAGTTCGTAGCCATCTGCTTTTTGCTCACTGTACCTTTCACAGGTGGGAAATATTCACTTGCATATCAGTCTTTGTCCCGCCCACATGGGCAGTCCAGCACCGAAATGCTATGACAATTCCCTTCTGAACAAGAGAACCAACAGCAACCCCATGCACGTGTTTCAGCCTTGTTGGGCCTCATTAGTGAGGTGAAGCTGTGCCTCTCTGAGCACAGTGACCAGGGAGTCCATGTCTGGTTGCCCCCAGGTAATTTAGGGTGACCAACCCCAAGTTCCTTCCAAAAAGCAGATGGAGCATATAATATTATATGATAGGGTATTTATAACGCGCTTAATACCCAGAGGTTTTTAAACAAGGACCCAGGGATCGAACCTGTGTTGCTCTGTGTCGTCTTGCTTTCAAGGCGAGCACGTTGCCCAAGATCTACCAATTTCTGTTGGGTGATATTGTATGTAAAATATGTGCTCTGTAAAGCGCTTTGGATTAAGGCGCTATATAAATACACATCATTATCATTATCTATCCATCCGAGACAACGCTTTAACATTTTAATGGTATTGTAAAATAACTTGTGTGCATGCTATAATACCATGAGGGACATTGAATTACTTACCTTACTGGTAGCGTACTGTAAGGTCGCAGAGTTGTGTTTGCTGCGCCGCCTAACTTATATTCCGTTGAAGGTATTTTTGCCTGGTTGGAAATAGTGAGCAGCTCACCCGGGGCAAGGCCCACAACCTAGGCCTTCGAATATAATATTGCAAAAAGCATCCCCATTGTAACCGCTTGTCACTGGTGCCATTAAATAAACTCCACAAATAACTGCTTAGTACATGAGTTGTATTCAAAAGAAAGTATTTTTTACAAGTTGGTCCCATACATGTGACGGATCATCGCTATTTGTACGACTTAGAGATGATGGTGAGTTAGTAAATCAGTGGGTCTCATTACAAGTTTAGAGGTGCATCCAAACGTGCAATAAAATCCGGCACCCGCGAATGGGCAATTACCTGGTCATGCCGAGTTTGGCGGACCCGGTAATTGCCCATTCGCGGGTGCCGGCAATAAGGGACTCCCCATTCGGCCCCATAGGGCTGAATGGGAATGGGGAGCTCAGAGGCACCGGCACCATTCATAATGGTACTGGTGCATCCACGAGTTGTGCTCGCGGGTGCCGCAATGCCCGCCAGGTCCGAGATCCGTGAGCACAAATCGTAGTATTGCGGTACGGTAGCAACAGCACCAGGAGCACTTCCAGCGCTGTTGTTACTGTACCGCCATACTTATAATGAGGCCCATTAGTGACTTTACTGTTTTGACAATTCAGCTTAATGCCTCTGCACTACTACAATACTTCCCAATGTGTTGAATGCACGTTATAAGTCAAAAGCCTTTTAGTCACATATTGACTATGCAAATGAAATGTAATGAAAAAGTTAATCCAGCACAAACTTTCAAAGATCACTATCGTCTATTAATCACAGAAATCCAGAAACCATAATGTCATTTCTAACTATAATATGGCCAAAACTGTTGGCATTTCCTGTTGTTTTTCCATTCCATTTCAATGAGCAATTTCCCCTGTGTTTTTGTTGACGGCATATATATTACTTCTCAGAGCGATTAGGTGACCCAGTATAGTAGACTGTTTTCCCCACATCTACAGCCTATCGTGTCCCACAATCAATTTAATATGATAAGGGCTTGAGATGTCATACCTTACACCACAACCACACAGTCGCCTTCCCCTTCTACGGATAATATTAACACAGGCTTTCAAGCTTTACAAAATTAAACATTCTTCTCGGGAAACTAAGACAGTTCCTTCTATCACAGTGACAGCAACGTCTGCCTATAAAAACTGCCGCACTGTGAGAGATTAAAATCTTTCATAAAAAACTTAAAAGGTTTTTTTTTTAATTACGGGAGTTTGAGAGAAAAGTGTTGGAATGAAAGTCAGGTCTGCTAATCAGCCTCACTTTCAATAAGCAATCTGTGCCTCAAAAAAGTGGTGTTAGTGGTTTCTACTCAGATGGCCCTGCCCGCCCATAAACCGTGAAACTAAATTACTGACATCCCTGTGGACAGACATGTGTACTCTTGCTGTGCACCACTTATTTAACATACCAATAGCTGACATTTAAAAAGATAGTTCTAGTGGAAAAAGGTGCACATGGCAATTAAAGACACATTCATGTCATTTCCCTTTAAGCCCCTCCTCCTTTAAGTTAAGAGATTTAATAATAAAAGGTTGTCAGTTGGCACCCCCGGTGCTAGTAGCAATATAACTACTATACATGTATGTTATTACTTTAAATGATTGCTAAGCCCACGACAGTGCTAAACACAGGCTTTAAAAGTGCAGCCACAAAGGAAAACATACAGTGGCAGAATGTTTCATATCTGCTGCCATATACTAGCAGCCTCAAATTGGAGTCCATGCACCTGTCAACTTAAGATAGCTTGCTGCAAAAGGATGTAGCTGTGGTATTTACAAAAACAAAGTTATATTCAACTTCTCATGTAGCCCTTTAAATGTACAATAAAAACCGGGAAGCCATTTTCTATATTAACCCATTTAAAAAACTTGCAGGCACTAAGGGGGCCGGCTATTATTGTCACTTTCCTTTACTTTACTTTAATACATTTGTATAGCGTGACCATGAACGCGAAGGTGTGAGGGCACTACAAGACATTAAACAACAAGTAACACATAATAGAATACAGGATGCAAAGCCATAGCAGAGGCGAGAGTTTACAACTGTCTAAGGGTCACCTAGTTGAATAGATAGGTCTTTAGACTCGTCTTAAACAATTCTAGGGAATCAATGGATCTCATCTTTAATAGAAGAACATTCCAAACTCTAGATCCAAAGAAAGCAAAGGCTGAGTTAGCTGCTCTAGCGGTGTGACATATTGGTTCAAATAGAAAGTGCTGGTTGTTCGACCTTAATGTTTGCACATTGTTTTTTGTGGATATCAGCTGCTGTAGATATCCAGGCATATTTCCAGATCTGCACTTATGAATAATAGAGTTCGGAATAGAGATCTAGAGGCCACTGGTAACCAGTGTAGCTCACGTCTTGCCAAAGTGACATGATCTCTATACTTGAGATTCATAACAGCTCTACTAGCCCCGTTGTGGCATACCTGCAATCGATTTCAGTCAGACTTATTGATACCCATGAGTAGGCTAGAGCAATAGTCTATTTTAGAGCCAACAATTGCTCTCGTAATAGTCTCTGCATTCTCTTGTGAGATCAGTGGCCTTAGATGTGCTAACAATTTAATGTAGTATGCACACGAGGACACGAGACTGCTGACATGCTGTTTCATGGTCATATGTTGATCGAAAGTTACTCCAAGGGTTTTCACCTTTTTTAAGGGTTTGATTGATTCTCCTCCCAGCTGGAAGTTCTCATACGTTGGCCCCATTTTGTTAATGATGTAAGGCGATCCTATAACAAGTTGTTCCGCTTTTGATTTGTTCAGTGCTAGTTTATTATGGACTATCCAGGCCTCAATAAGAGTAAAAACTCTATAAATGGCCAATTCATCTTCCTTATGACAACCAGTAAGCGGGATGACACATTGCGTATCATCCTCATAATTGGTAAAAATTATACTCTCATAATCGAGCATTGCAAACAGGGGGGCTGTGAATATATTGTAGAAACAGGGAGATGTACAAGCACCCTATGGAACACCACACATTGTTACAATAGGTTCTGATTCCGCATTGCCACAAAATACCCTACTGTCTGGATTATTAAGAAATGACAGTACCCATTTGCAGGCCAGGGGTGAAATATTAGCCACTTCACACAACCTGGTGGCCATGATATCATGGTCCAGCAGGTCAAAGGCCGCAGAAAGGTCGAGCAGCATGAGCAAGGATGCTTCCCTATTATCCATACGGGCCATCAATTTGGATTTGAGTTCAAGTAGCGCAGTCTCAGTACCGTATCCAACCCGAAATCCAGACTGATGGTCGTTTAGGATTGAATAGGGCTTTAGATGTTCTGCAATTTGTATATAAGCTACACGGTCAAGGATTTTAAGTAGGAACGCTGTATTGGTAATGGGTCAAACAGAAGCCCATGGACACTGCCAATAAGATCTCTGCAAAAGAGTTAGAAAGAAGTCTATTACTATATAATAAAGCATGCTAATGCCTACGTTTGCTTAGCAGACATGTGAAATTATTTCAAATAATTTGGTGTTGCAATGAAATAAAATAAGACAATATCATGCCACAGGAAAATATTGTTTTCTGAAGAAATGTAAAGGTAAAAGAAAAAAAAAACTATAACCATCTCCAATTTCACTGTTATTTATTTCCATGCTTTAGGCTAAAGCATATGTAAGACACATCAGTTTGAAAGCGTTCTTTCTTGTCTGGCTGATAAGACATGGGTCCACTCCACCCAGGCCCCTAATTGGGTAACTCAAGTGGGATCCTAAAACATCACTAATATGTGGGGAAGCTGGGGTTCTAATGAACGTCTAAATTGTAAACCTTCCCATTGAAGCCTGATTGCGAGGGACATATTGAAAATAATTACTGGCAGAAATACGTTGATGTATAGGAGATGGGGTATGGGGGCAGCTAAGACAGACAAGAAGCAAACGCCAAAGGAACAAAGCATCCGGCCATCTGCCGTTGTTTCTCTGGCATACATGACTTCTGAGCACTTAGACGTCTAGGGTGTTGCAATAGAAGAGGGTGGACACTTCACTAAAAAGTGGACCTGATTGCATCCTAGAGCAGGGCTAGAAAATATACCACCCCCTAAGTTTTTTTTTTCCTGAATAGGGAATGTTGTCCCATCACTCCTGATTTCTTATTATACACCTCAAAGTCCCCGTCCAATGAGGTGAAGACATTGAATAGAGAGAGAGGGGGGACCTATCCTCTGTAATCTCTGAGGGAGACAAAGACTGTATCTGGAAGAACCTTGTAGCCTGACTGCAGTCAGGGGACCTTTGACCAGGACACCTAAGTACACAAAGGACGACAGTGTCCTTTAAAGAACTTTGACTACTTGAACATTAGAGAATTGCAGCTGCACACAGCTTCAAGGGACTGGCCATTTAATGTCATTGTTGTCATTAAACATCTGGTACCTTGATGCTATGCATGACTGCATGTATTTAATCTACATCATTCAGTGTCTGGTCTGCAGGACACCTTGACAACATGGACCATGCTTACCTGCTGTGAGGAATTTGACCATCCACACGGTGGATGTGTGCTCGCCTGGGCTTTCAAAAAAATTCAAAAAATTAATTGGAATGATGGTAGACCAAACTCAGGAAAATGTGTGGGGTTAAACACTCAAATGCTCACACCACTACAAACACTTAGACCCTTGTACTCTGGGTGGACACAGCTTAAAGGCACAGTCCACCCTGTCATATTTAATTTTTGTGCGACTGCCAGGAGTACACCATGTCATCTCCAGAACAGGGGAGGACCAATCTTCCCCTTGACATGCCTAGTCTAATTAACTAACAAAGGCTCCATATATCTGCTCCGCTCTTTTTTTCGGCCCTGCAACTGGTGGCAGTGATTATCATACTAATAGAGTGTACTTCAAACAGGCCCACATGGGGTCTGCTGCAGAGGTTAACAAAGGAGACAAGAAACGCCAACAACCTTTCATATGTAACTGTGTCAACATGAAGCCAGCTCCCGCCCTCCGTATCATGGACAGTGACCTGTCATGGATGGGACTGCATGTTTACAGTAGGCTAACCCAGTAGTGGGACCCCATTAATAACATATGATAATGTGGTTTGCAGGAGCCAGAGAGTCTGGTCTCACCACAGCATCAAAGGAGACCTCCCACTTTAATGAGGAACCAGAGAGAGATTACTCAAGAACAGACAGGAAGATGCATACAACAGATTGTTGGTAGGGACCCCAGGATTGGTTAATTAAGGTAGAGTTAGCATACACCAATAACTGTGGACCGCTTGGCTTTAAAAAGAGGGTGGAGGCCCTCTTTTGGGAGATTATCTGAAGACTTTGTAAGGAGAAGCAAGAAGAGCTCATAATTGGACCCTGGCTGAAGGTACAGTCTGCCTTACATCTTCTGCCAGTGAAGGCAGGCCAGGACCTCCGAAGAGGGAAGTAAGATCCTCCCCTAAACATCACCCAGGTAAAAGAGGGAGATGAAGACCTTAGAGGCCCCTTCAGTCACTGCAGAACTGGTACCCAGCCAGCACACAACATGCCCTGCTAGGCTCTGCAGCAAGCTTCTTAGCTAGGAAGCACCAGAAGGACTCTGAACCTACAACAAAGGACAAGGCAGCTGCCTGCAACACACTCCTCTACAGTGGGCCGTCCACCTTAAATGTCGACACAAGCACATTGCTGACGCTGGGAGAAGTGCCTCAATGAGCATCTACTGATGTCCGCCTTAAAGGACATTTTCGAGCCAGTCGAGTTTCTTGAGCTGCAACCAACTGCAACGCTGACCATTATCAAGCTGCCGTTGCTTAAAGACATCTGTGTTGTCTCGATCAGTGCTTCAGAACCCCCGACCAGCACTGAGGCAATGATTTGTGACCCTGAACCTCCATGTATGCCAGCCTGCAGCCATTCATTTAACTTCACTCGCTGAACCGTATTGCCACCTGAGCCAGTCAGATAGAACAGCGAGTAAAGTGCTTGCTTTGACATCCGTGCAGAGCCTGCCGTCGCAGGTTCAAATCCCAGCACGGTCAAACTCAGCCTTTCATCCATCCAAGGTCGATAAAGGAGCACCACACATCGTTGGAAATAATAAGTAGCGCTCAGATACCTGAGGGTTCATAGCACTATACAAATGCAAATTATTATTATTATTATTATTATACCCACAATTGACTAAGGTCTTGAACTCTGTTACAGAACCCTGCAAAGTGCCCTGAAGCCGAAACGACCTATGATGCATTAAGAATGCCTACGGCACTAGGTACATTGTTATTCTGTCCCCCTGGTCCTTCCCAGGAGGCCCCTAGTGACAAATTAAGACCCATTGTTCCTTTTGTGCAGAAGCCAAGTAACTTTAAACTGTTGTGGTAATTAACCATACCGTCTACCCTCCTGCCAGTATCCAAAGTGCATTCCTTTCCTTCTTTGAAACTCTCTGTCCTGTGCATTCCTTTGCAGGGTGGATTGTATTTCGTAGTGTTGCTAGAACTGTCTGTTGTGATATCAATAAAGTAGATATTTTTGATACAACTTTGACTGGACAGTCCCTATTATCATTGAGTAATAATTGTATTTTTGCTGTGTTGCAACTAACAATCCACAACCTTTCCGAGATAAGCCTGCCGTTCCACCGATGTTACCAAAATTGGACAAGGAGTTTTATAATTTGCTTGTTATTCCAATCAATTCAGATCCCTTCTGCTGTATTAGAGGTATGGGGCTGGTTCCCAGGAAGTTGATTGGTCACATTGGTGGCACATGGTGGGATCTAGTTGGATCCTTGCACACAGTTTAGTCACCCAACGAAAAAAGTATTGTTGCAGGCAATGTTTAGATACTGCTAGGTATTTCGTAATAATGATGGATCTTGACATAGAGACCGTGAGAGGCATGACAAAGGATGTCTTGACCGTCCTATGTCAAGAGATGAGACTTCCCCACAGTATTAGGGTTTATAAACCGGAGCTGCTGATCAGCCTCCAAGCTTCGGAAGAAGCAAAGGTGGCTGGGGAGGAGACTCCAGTGGACTGGCTAGGCCCTGTGTGCCCGAATGAAGGAGGCCCTCCAGAAGGAGTGGTGGAAGTTGACGAGGAAGACAGCATGAGCAGTGTTTCTTGCCAACCATCCCACCGAAGGGCAAGTGTGGTGTCTGAACAGCCTCTAAGTGGCCCAGTAATTGGTCCAGTGGTAAACGATGTAGCGGCTAGAAAGCTCCTGCTGGAGGAGAGGAGACTAGCACTGGAGGAACAAAAATAGCCGAACAAGGTGACCATAGAGCTGCACAAACTGGAATTTGAGGAGAAGAAGGAGGCCAACAGAACCACCTCTAGTGAGAGCAGCAGTAGCAGCTCAAACCAGGGAGCCTGGGAAGAGCCCCAGCTCCACATCCCCAAAGATTTACTGCAGGCTTATAAACTGGGGAAGGATATTTTTGACTGGTTTGAAGCACTCAAGCTTGCTTTTCAGCTACAAGAGGTGGAGTAGGTACTGTGATGACTAATGCAATTCTTCATTTAAGCCCTGAGGAAAGGCCTGATTATAAGAGCATGAAGGCAGCACTTTTTAAGAAGTTTAAGACCCCAGAACAGTATCTCAAGAGCTTCAGAGAGCTCAGAAAGAAAAGTGGGAAGACATTTGAAGCGTTCACACACTTGTCGTTGAAATATCTCAGCAGGTGGATGTCTGGTAACAAAGTTGACACATGAGAAGGGATGCACAATTTGATTACGTGTGAGCATGTACTGAAGTATTATGAGCTTGACTTACACCAGCATTTTGTGGTTAAGACTATCACAGAACCTAGGGAGCTTGCAAAGGCTGCTGACTGGTTTGTAAGTACTCGAGTCCAGAAAAAGACTCAGACGAGCACACCAAAACCAGAAGAGAATTCTTTGGACAAGAAAGTTAACAAGGATGTAAGAACAAAGGTCCAACCCTTTGCTCTTCGAAGTCAGGTCCCCAAAAGCATGATGGGAATTCCCACAACTCTAGTTCATCCCTGCACTCTGAAAAGTAGGGTGCAGGAATCCCTAACACTAGGACGCCTATGTTCTCACAACCTAAAGGTTGTTCAGTCTGTAAGGAGCTGGGCCATAGGAAAGGGGATCCTGCTTGTAAGGGGTTACCCAAGCAAGTTATAGTGAATGTTGGCCTCATGGAGGAGGCCATCATTAGTGTGTGCCACCTAGAGGCGGACTTCCCACTATGCCAAGGAGTGGCTGAATGTGGATTGGTTACACTGAGTTGTAATGGTACTGGGTCTCAGAAGAGATCCCAGTTCCCAATAATACTCAACTGTTCTTAGAACATGTGTATATCAATGGACACAAAACTCCTGCGGTCTTAGACACTGCAGCAACCCTCACTGCAGTCATACAGCAGTGGGTGCAGCCAGGACAGTATATTGTTGGACCTGATTGTATGGGCTGGGGGTTTGATGGACAGAGTAAGTGCCCCTTGGCAACAGTAGAGATCAATTGGTGAGGTAAAACGACCCAGCACCATTTATCGGTGAAAGACTCAATCCCTGTTCCATGTCTGTTAGGTAATGATCTTCCTGACCCGAGCTAGTCATGGCAATCGAGGGCCAAAGAGGTCGCCAGACTGGAAACTCTCAGAGCCTTAGGGCCTGAAGTGCTTCCAGAGGGCTTAATGGAGGGACTGTCATGGCCAGTAGCCCCTGGTCCAGTTCCACAGACTGCTGGGTCATCTATTCCTGCAGGAGAAGGGCCAGCAGCCACTGAGGACCCTACGTTCAAAGCAGGGGAATCAGTGACTTCAAAGTTGCCTGGCACAGCACAGGAACTTGAGGTGGAGGACCAGGTGAGCTCAGATCTGAAGGGCCTGCACAAGCTGGATGAGTTTGCATCAGTTGGGGGCCCAGATCAGACTGACTTCTTCAAAGACCAGAAAGAGTGTCCCACTATGGCAGGCCTGCAGAATCAGGCAGAGGAGCATGCGAAGGGCGAGGTCCCTGGATTGTTCAATGAGTACTGGGAGGATAAACTCCTGTATAGTGAGCCAAATGACTCTGAGGGTGAGGGCACCAGAAGGTTGGTGATTCCCCAATGCCACAGAAAGTTCCCTTTGGATTTGGCTCACCAAATTTCTTTAGCGGGTCACTTGAGAGTGACTAAGACATCAGACCTGTTGTCTGTGCACTTTTACTGGCTGCAGTTTGGCGTATAGGTTAAGGAATGTTTCCAATCCTGGCTGACTTGTCAGGCTTCTGGCAAGTCAGGTGGTGCCACAAAGGCCCCCTTAATTCCACCACCCGTGATTGGGTGGCCTTTTGAGAGAATAGGCATGGACAGTGTAGGTCCCTTGGCTCCCCAAACCAGCTCAGGCAACAGATACATCTCAGTGGTGGTAGACCATTCCACAAGGTACCCTGAGGCTGTCTCTCTGGGGAGCATCAGAGCCCTGATGTTTGCAAAGGCTCTGATTGGGATATTCTCCCAAGTTGGTTTTCCCAAGAAAGTCATTTTGGATAGGGGAATAAACTTCGTATTGGCGTATATGAAGGCTATGTGAGAAGAGTGTGTAGTCACCTACCGTTTCTCTACATCCTTCGATCCACAAACAAATGGGCTTGTTGATCTGTTCAACAAGACCCAAAAAGGCATGATAGGTGGCTTGGAAGAGCACCTGAGGAGTAAATGGGAAATTCTTGCCTGCAATTCGCCTACAAGGAGGTGCCACAGAATGGAGTCGGGTTTAGCCCTTTTGAGCTTCTGTTTGGACACCCTGTATGAGGTTCCTTCAATCTAGGGAAAGAGGGATGGGAGGGCAGCCCCTCACCCCTATGTGAGATGTGGTTGGCTATGTACTTGGCCTTCGGTCTAGAATGACAAAGTGCATGGAACAGTTGACGAAAAAGCTAAAGGCCAGTCAGGAGCTGATGAAACACTGGCATGAGAAGAAGGCCACAGTGACACTATTCTCCAGGCCAGTGGGTGTCGATAATGGAGCCTGTCACACCCAGTGCCCTTCAGGACAAGGGTACTGGGCCTTACTGTGTGCTGGAAAAAGTCAGTGAGGTAAATTATTTCATTAATGTAAAAGGACCTAAACAGATGTGCAGGGTCTTTCACGTCAACCGGCTAAACCCCCATTATTGCCGGGATGACTTGGTCATGGTGTTAGTGACAGATGAAATAGAATGAGGAGGAGACAGATCCCCTCCCAGACCTCCTGCACACTGAAGACACAGATGGGTCAGTATAAGGTGTCAACCTTGCAATGGGCCTGCCAGAACAGCTACTGACAAACTGTTGCAGTTTGCCGGTCTGTTTTTTCTGACCCCAGCTCGCACAGATTGGCGCACCCATGATGTGGACACTGGAGACAGTAAGCTGGTGAAGAGCAGGATTCTCCAGATGTCTGATAAGGTCAGGGACACCATCAAAGAGGAAGTTTCCAAGATTCTGGCCCTACAAGTGATGGAGCCATCCCATAGCCCCTGGGCTAGCCCAGTGGTACTGATCAGTAAAAAGACCCGTGGTGGGAAGACTGAAGTCTGTTTTTGTGTGGACTGCAGGGGGATACATTCTGTCATGAAGACAGATGTTCACCCCATTCATCAGGCAGAAGTGCTCTTTGACAAGCTGCCTAGTGCTTGAGTACCTTTCACCTCTTGGCATGGTACTGGCAGGTCGGCTTGACAGACAAAGCAAGAGAGAGGTCAGCATTCTCAATCCCAGAAGAACACTATCGGTTCACTGTGATGACCTTCGGATTGAAAAATGCCCCTGCCACTTTTCAGAGGATGGTTAACCAGGTTTTGTCTGGACTGGAAAACTGCAGTGTCGCCTAATTACACGACATTGCAGTGTTCAGCCAAACCTGGGAAGATCACTTATACCACCTGAAACAAGTGCTTCAGGTGCTGCAGAATGCAGGTCTGACTATCAAGGACATGACGTGCCAGAAAGCACAGGGCACAGTGGCTTACCTAGGCCACTTGGTCTGCGTAGGTAAGAAACAACATCTCAAAGCGAAGGTAAGGGCTGTGAAGGATTGGAACATCCCCACCACACTGACACAGGTGAGAGCCTATGTAGGTCTCACTGTGTACTACCGATCATTCATCAATGTTTATGGGCCCATTGTCATGCCCCTGAATGGTGTAACTTCCAAGAAAATGCCAACAAAGGTAACTTGGACCCCTGTGTGTCCAACCTCCTTCCAGGATTTAATGGGCAAATTGTGCAGGGCCCCAGTTCTGAAAGTGCCAGACTATGGTGAAGAGTTTATTATACAGACAGATGCCTGTGATTCTGGGATTGGAGCAGTGTTAGCGCAGCTAATTTCTCAAGGGGTAGAGCAACCTGTTCCCTATATTAGCAGCGATTGACAAAAGGGGAAAGGAAGTGGACCATCTTTGAAAAAGAGGCTTGCATGGTCGTGTGGGCAGTAAAGAAGCTGAAACCCTACATCTGTGTGTCACACTTTACTATCCAAACAGACCACCGGCCTGTTGAGGCTGGGGGGCATGTGAGGAATTCAACCATCTGCACAGTGGGTGCGCGCTCGCCTGGGCTGGCTTTTTTAAAAATGTTTCATTAAATTGAATGATGCTAGACCAACTGCAGGAAAATGTGTGGGGCTAAACCACACATTTTCCTATGCTCACTCCACCACAAATGCATAAAGCTGTGTGCTCTGGGAGGACACAGCCCACAGGCACAGTCTGGCCTGTCATATTTAGTTGGGATATGACAGCCAGGAGTAGAACATGTTATCTCCAGAATGGGAGAGGACCAACTTTTCCCCTGCCATGGCCATCCTTTTTAACTAACAAAGGCTCCATGGATCCGCCCAGCTCTTTTGTGCGGCTCTGCAGCTGGCGGCAGTGATTAACATATTAACAGAGTGTACTTCAAAAGGGACCTGGCTACAAAGGTCAACAAAGGAGACAGGAAACCCCAACAACCTTTCTTTCATATGTACAAAGAAAGGTTGGGCCCTAGGCTGAAACTGTCTTTGTGCTTCACTCTACTATTCATGTGTGTGGTTTTTAGCAGCAAGGACGCGGGTGGTCGAGGTGCTGCCCACACATCCTGTTTTGGGTACAGTAAAAGGAGTTAGATACATATACCTTGTGCTATTTGATTCATAAGGATGGATATCCACTACAATGGTTTGATTCAGAACCAATGTGGTTTTATTAGTGCAGTGAAGACGTGTAGTCTTAAGGGTCAGCCGACACGTGTTTCAACCTCAAGGGTTCTTTTCAAGGTTGTCATTGAACATACATGTATGGTAGTGAAATTTAGTGACAAGTGAAATATTTGTGACATATGTCTCACATGTATAACAGCATACATGGGTTTTTGAAAAAACAAATAGGGGGCCGCTCCAATCATCAAAACAACTAAATGTATCTAAGTCACAAAGGTGATATAACATATTGCAATTACAGAACCGTCATGAGTATATTTATTTATGTTTTAAGGATAAAACATTCCAGGTGTTCAGTGGTGGTCGAGGGAGAGAGAGGGGAGAGAAAATGATTTGGATGAAGATTGTAAAGATTTTATTATCAAAGAACACATCAATTGCCGCACTAAATATTAAATGTATGCGATCATTTGCACCTGTGACAAAATATATATAGGGAACATCATCAGGGAACTCTGTATCAGAATCAGGGAACACGTGAACACTATACACTCACAAGACCAGAAGCTCCCCCTGCCGCCCCACTAGCAACAGAACCACCAGCTGGATGACAAAAGGAAGATCCGTTTCGTGGGACTGCAAACTGTGAAATGTGTAACCAAAGGTGGAACAGAGACCGCAAGCTGAGACAACAGGAATTCAGGATGGTTCTGTAGATTCAGAAGCATAATGAAAGGCCTGAACACGGACTTTGACTTCAATGTATTTTTATAAATGTACCATGTATGTGTCCAACCATGTACCGATCATTGTAAGACCAAGCTAAACCTGACCCACCCATCCGGAGCCCCCAAATAGGTCCAGTTAAACTAACTCACATGAGCTGCCTGCCCAGTACCCTCGACCGGACCCGACACCCACTTAGACCCATTAGGCAAAGAAAACCACCGGCTGCCCTCCCGCCCCACCCCCTACAAAAAATAAACCTTGCCACAAACCCCCTTTCCTTATCCCCCTACCAGCCCTATCAACTCCCCTTCCCCCCTGGCTTCCCATATGGGCCCGACCAATCTACCTAACAAGCAATACATTAGACTTCATGGATTCAGTAACTATACTGCCTACTGCTGTGTGCAAACAAAACATACTACCAACCTGATACTTGATACCTTACTAGGTACTGAAAAAGACTTTCAAGATGCGTGCTCACTTACACGCAGAGCCCACATGTGCTATACAGCTTGAAAATTGTGACCACACCATGCACATGCGTCAGAGAGGACCGGATCCACCGCAGTTGCCTGGCCCAGGCACCCGATGCATGCGCACATTTCCCCTTCACCACCCGCGGACACACGCATGCGCTCAGGTATAGCGGGCCCAGGCGCGCATGTTCTGTAAATACACTGACAGGGCTCACCAGCCAAAGTCGCCCCAATAGGAGTGTAACACACACCGCAATGGACATTGGACTGACCAGGTAAGCTACACGCGGGCCACGACTGCTCACTTCACACACCCACCGGCCCATGGGTCACTGCTCCCATGTCCCACTGCCATCAGGAATCAACTTCGTTGGTGCACTTTACCGTGCGTTCATGCACTGGCTTAAATAAGTTAATTAGGCTCCAGATTCTTGAGACACAGCCCCTTGTCTCACACGCAATAGCACTAACTTCAATCCGGCTCGGCCTTCCATCACCAACTCGCAACGTGGTTTGGTGAATCACTGCCCTGAGGGCAGGCAACCTGCAAGCTAGAAATGAATTCAAACGTTGTGAATACTTATCCATAGTCACGCAAATGCCCTAACATGGAGAAATATCGGATTGGCACCACCAACCCCCTCGTATCTCCACAATCTGGCTTAATCATCTTGGGATCACCTGTAGGGATTACGAGTATGGTATAGCGGCATGGAACCACACCACAACAACCTGCAAACAGAATTCTACCTTCGCCACATTTAAACATGGACCTTAATCATTGTCACATCGCAGTCACAGGCACTAGTATACACAGGCACTGTCACAGGCACACAGAGGCACAAGGCACCCGGGGCACATGGATACTCACACTTTGCGCCCTCCCAGCTATTACCATATACATGCTATTTCTCCCCAGCATAACCAGGACTGCATAACCGGCCGAGGATTGACAGTGGGCTTGACATAACAATTCTTTAGGTCAGAACAGCGCATAAGCACGATGTGAATATTGGCCCTTCATGGAGGCATTATGCTTATCTCAACCCCAAGACACTAACCATCAAAATCATTTTCTCTCACCTTCTCTCCTCTCTCTCTCCTTTGACCACCACTGAAAACCTGGAATGTTCTAACCTTAAACCATAAACAATTATACTCATGACAGTTCTGTAATTGCAATATGTGTTATATCACCTGTATGGCTTACATACATTCAATTGTTTTGACAATCGGGCCGCCTGTTTCTATTTTTTCGAAAACTCATGTTTGTTGTTTAACCCACATATGTGCAAATATTTCACCTGTCACAAAACTTCACTACCATACATGTATGTTCAATGACAGCCTTGAAAAGGACCCTTGAGGTCAAAACATGTCTCGGCTGACCCTTACAACTACATGCCTTCACTGCAGTAATAAACCACATTTTTTCTGAATCAAACCATTGTAGTGGATAGCCGTCCTTATAAATCAAATAGCGCAAGGTATCCGAGATTGAACTACTTTTACCTTTCATATGTAACTGTGTCAACCTGAAGCCAGCTCCCGCCCTTAGTTTCATTGACAGTGAATTGTCATGTCTCGGACTGCATGTTTACAGTAGGCTCCCCCAGTAGGGTGGCCCCATTCATAAGGTATAAGAATGTGGTTTGCAGGAGCCAGAGAGTCTGGTCTCACTGCAGCTTCAAGGCAGACCTACCACATTCACCAGGAACCACAGAGAGATCCATTAACCAGTGAGACACTTTGATCAACAACAGACAGTAAGATGGGTGGGACTTAGCATCACAATTGTTCACCCATTTACCTTTCCTGTTACAAAGCACTCCGGTTATGACCTCATGCATACAGGAGATTTTTGGTAGGGACCCAGGATTGGTTCATTAAGGTAGGCTTAGCTTACACCCATCACTGTGGCCCACTTCACTTTAAAAGAGGCCTGAGCCCCTCCTTTGGGAGATCATCTGAAGACTTTGCAAGGAGCAGCAAAAATAACTTATCATTGGACCCTGGCTGAAGGTAGAGCCTGCCTTACATCTTCTGCAAGTGAAGAAAGGCCAGGACCTCCAAAGAGGGAAGCACGGTTCCTCCCCTAAGCATCTCCCTGGGTGAAGAGGGATATAAAGACCTCAGAGGATCCTCCGGCCGCTCCAGGACTGGTAACCATACAGCACACAGCATGCCCTGTAAGGCTCTGCAGCAAACCTCCTATGTTGGAAGCACCAGAATGTCTCTCAACCTACAACAAAGGGCAATGCAGCTGCCTGCAACATAGTCCTCAGCTTTGGGCTGTCCTCCTTAAAGGATGACACAAGCCCATTCAAGAAGCTGGGAGAAGTGCCTCGACGAGCATCCACCAATGTCCGCCTTAAAGGACATTTACGAGCCAGTCCAGTTCCTCGAGCTGCAACCGACTGCAACTTTGACTGTTGTCAATCTGCAGTCACTTAAAGACATCCGTGATGTATCCACCCGTGCATCAGAACTGCAGACAAGCACTGAGACAATGATTCCTGCTCCTGATCCGCTGTGTAGGCTAGACTGCAGCTGTTTGCCAAACTTTACTCATCAAACTGTCTTGCCACCTGATACCCGCAGCTGACTCCCATCTTGAACTCTGTCAGAGAAGCTTGCAAAGTGCCCTGAAGCCAACTCGACCTGTCGAGCATCAAGAACACGAGGTACCTTGTCGGTCTGTCTCTCTGGTAATCCCCAGAAGGCCCCAAGAGACATATTAAGACCCATTGCTCCCTTTGTGCTGAAGCCACTTAACTTTAAACGTTTGTGGATATTACTATACTGACTATCCTCCTGTCAATATTCAGAGTGCATAGCGTATCCTTCTCTGAAACTGTCCTCTTGATTCCTTTACAGCGTGGTTTGTATTTCGTGACGTTGCTAGAACTGAATGTTGTGATATAAATAAAGGAGATATTTTTGGTAAAACCTTGACTGGACAGTCCCCTTTATCATTGGGTAATAATTGTATTTTTGCTGTGTTGCAACTTACGATCCACAACCTTTCAGAGATAAGCCTACCGTTCTGTACATGTTACCAACATTGGACAAGGAGGTTTATAATATGCGTGTCATTCCAATCTGTTAGGATCCCTTCCTATAGGTGTGGGATTGATTGATGGTTTAGAAACCGATATTCACCCCTGGACCACTGGTGCCCCGGATGTTGATTCGTCACACCTGCCTTCCTCGTCTTCTCTAGTAGCCCTTGATCCCATTCAGCTTCTTTGTCTTTCTTCTCTGAAACACTTTCTGTCTCATTGGTTTGAGTGGAGCAGAATAGGATCCCTTTCTGAAACCCCAACTACCTTTTAATCCGAAAGTATGTAAAGACTGTGCATCGTGCTGCTTAGCATTTCCACATTTGCATGTAGGTACTATTTGAGCCTGACGGGGCTTTGCTGAATAGCTTTCAAGAGGCTGATACTGCATACACCTGGCTACCTACTTTGCGCTGAGTCCCCGCTCCACCTCACCGAGCCACCCAGACCACCATGCGAGAAGCCTGATCCAAGATGTTTTCCTCCATTTAAGCCTCTTCCACCTGAGGCGCTACATCAAAATGCATGAAATGAATCTTCCACTTCTGTGGCAATGAGAGGCAGCAAGAAGCTTGCATCATACTGTTAAGTATTCTAAAACAGTTCAAGGTAGATCATGTGATCTAGGTATCCTTTCACGACACTCGTGTTACTCTGTCCCCCGTCAGCCTTTTCTTTGGCCCTAAAGAATGACTGGGTCCCTGTTCTGTCCTTCAACCAAAGGCAGTTTAATTGAACAATATACATTTTTGTTTCCCTTTTTTATTAATGGATGTGCTTATTTTTTATATCTGCCCGCAGTACAATTCCCAGTAAACTTGTCTGCCTATGAGATGTTTCCCTCCTCTATTACTGTGCGTGTCTCTGCTTGCAGGGGTGGAGGATGTATTGTGTTTTATATCCTTATGTGTGTAGTACAGATGGTTACTTGTGTAAAGCTGTGCTTGGATGTTCCATTGATGTTGGTCCTTAGCACACTTTTGATGTGTGTAGGCTTCTTCAGTGGTTCACTGGGAATCGTGGCGCGGTGTGGAGACCGGGGCCCTGAAAGCTGACTTTGCAGCAGGTATTTGGCACCGTCATTACATGTACTAAGAAGATCTACACCCAGCATTTGTCACCAGAAAGGATTGAAGGAGACCCTGTTGCATGTATTCGGCTCCTTCTGCAGCAGTGGATCTGAGCTGTGATGCTCTCATCCTTTCTAAGACGGCTTTCCCGGGAACGGCTCTTCTGCTTTCCAGCCTACTGCAATGTCTTCCATCCTGGCAGAGCACTGCTTCTGGGTTGCTGTGGGATGATACCACAACTGTGACTTCAGTGGAGCTCAGATGCAGAGGACATAGCGCCACAGTTGCTAAGGTTTCTTGTGTTTCTGCTGTGTTCCCATAATTCGGTATCCAGTGATGTTGATGAAATGTAAATAACGAATGAAATATTACCGACAAAATACTGAAAAAGAAAACATATAGGGGGTGGGGCTAAAGGGTTAAAAGGTATGAGGGTGGTTCAGGGGTGATTACAAGCATGGGGAAACAGGGGGTTTGAGTGGGAGACCCCCCAATATAATATTTTTTGCCAACATTTCATTAGTCGAAATACATTTCGGTAACATCACATAGGGCCTCAATCCGAGTTCGGGGGTAACCCTGCCGCTGCTACCGGCGGGTTGCTGCCGTAATAAGAGTAATTTACCGGCACCCGACTTCGATTCCAACCCCGGCAGTCCGGGAAGTTAAGCGCTGGCAAATTTTAAGTCCCCATTCCCATAGAGTCCTAATGGACTCTATGGGAATGGGGACCACAGAATATCCGGCACTGTGACAGTCTGCCTACTGTGGCCGCTGTGCCCGGCAGGGCCAGACCTGTCGGGCACAACATCTCTGGAAGGCAGACTTGTACTCTGCTGGAGCCTGACTTCCTGGTAATAACAGGGAATTCCAACCCCAGTGGTTCACAAAGTCAAACCCCGGCAAATTGGAAGTCCCCATTCCCAAGGAGTCCTATCTATGGGAATGGGGACCACAGAAGCACCGGCACTGTGACAGTCTGCCTACTGTGGCCGCTGTGCCCAGCAGGGTCAAACCTGTCGGGCACAGCGGCTCCGGCAGGCAGACTTGTACTTTGCCAGTCCGGAAACAATGGTGCCAGTAAGCCTACCGGCACCGTTATTTCCAGACCAGAAAAGTTATTATGAGGCCCATAGAACCTTTAATTCCTGTTCACCGAAGCCTGATTACCCACTGCTAGGATTCGCTGCTCGTGTACGCAGTCCACCCTTTGCCTGTGTGTGTCCCCGTTTCTGTGTGTCTCCAGCCTTCCATGACCTACCTATCGCTTCTTCCACCTCCTCTTTGCATGCCGTCCAGTCTCGCTCTGCCTCCGTCCCTCAACGTCATTTGGTCCTCTTGTCTGGTGCCTTGCACCCGTCTTTGGAGCATCTATGGGAAATCTCCAGTACGCTGAACCCCTTCCTCAAGGTTGGTCTAAGACATCTTGAAAACTGACAGAGGGCTTCTCCCTTACACGTTTACCTCTTCCTAATCCACCTGTCAAGCTGCATCCTTAGGTCTCGACAGGGAGACATACCATTCCTGCACATCTCCCGAACGTTAACACATTCAGAAATAAGGCCGGACACTAATGGCTTCTGCAGTGTGCTTCAAAGAGAATGTGCCGCCCTTGGTCCATGCAACAAATAAGGACAATTTACATCTGCGTTACATTCTGTACTCAAAATGCACTGAGGTGAGTTGTGGTACAAGCTCAGGCATAGCACATAGACGTCTTTGCTCCCCTTTCTACTTCTTCTGTCCCTTACCACTCTCTCTCTCTCCCTCTCTCTCTCTCAAACACACACACACATACACACACACCCCTAGCTCCATGCATCTAGCTTATAGCAAAACATGCATAATTCTGCAATTATTTCTTAAAACCAGGCCTTCCTTAATCAATAACGGACGTAGACTGCTGTTTACTTCCGTCTCCCATCTTAAGCAAGTTCTGTTGCGAAAAGAGAAGACGCTCTACTTGTCCAAGGTCAGACGGTTTCTCCAGCCGATCCATCAGGGCTCATTCAGAGAAGGAAACTGGAGATAAGGCAAGGGAGCCTGTGCCGAGCGATGCGCAGCTGCAAGTTCACGCTCATGTTTATGTATTTAGAAACTCAGCTGGCACATGCAGTGTGCAGGGCATCCATCTGAGATGAGCCCGGCCAATTTGCATCCCTCCAAAATAGGACGATGCTCAAGAGCTGGCAGCCCGGCGCCTCCGCCGCCGCCGCCGCTGACTATGAATGCTGCCGCGGGCACGAAAAGACTTTGCCAGTCTGTCGAAATGTAACCCCGCAGAGGAGAACAAGTCAGTCAGGGCCCTTCCGAGGCACCATAACAATTCAGTCCCAACAACACATTTCAAAAACAAACATTTTATCACAAAGTACATGTCATGAAAGATCTGTGGTGTTGAGGCGCACCTCTGACAGGAGCATAAACATCTTGAGGAAATATGCCAGCGGAGCAAAAGACGGAGCTAGCGGAGGGAGAGCAATTGAGACCTTCTGCACGGATCATAAAGTAGCGACTGACATCGTCCAGATAGCATCCGGGATCATTTGCTACAGAGTTTTAAGCATTAATGGGACGAGGATGGCTAGATGCAGGCTTCCAATCCGGTGCAAGCTTTGGAAAGAGCAGCCAGGGAATTACTGTAGCAAGAGCTCAGTTGTCAAAAGCCATGATGTTGGCACCAAACCCCCAACCATGACATGTAGTGGAATTTGTGACAGTTGGTACGCGGGCAGCGCAGTGAACTGGCAGGGCTGGAGTGCTGAGCGTAGGTAGACGGCAGCCACATCTGTTGCGGCCTAAAGGATCCCCAGAAATCCTCCAGAAATCGTTTGCTTACCTGCCAAATTTCGCTCTCCAATGGGGATGGCCATCTGAATTCAATGTCAGCCGTATCGTTCCCTGCCAGAGCGCAGCTAGGATTCTGCCAGGCCGGTGCCTGGGATGCCGTTACCTTGATAGGTCTGGGACTGCGGGGACTCTGGGCCAACTAACCGTTTGGTTGAAGCCCCTGAGCTTCAATCCGGGGCTACAACTAAAGGACCCGGGGGTATCACCCCCCCCCCCCGACCTACCCAGTGACGCCTCTGCTGCCACCTTTAGGGAAGCCACATGTTGCCTCCCATGTACCCCGCCAATCAAATCTATTGGGATACTTCCTGGGGAATGTGGCTCCCCCTGCTGGTGGTACCCTTCGGTGCCTGCCTAGAAATGCTCTGTCTGAGAACTGTGCATGAGTAAGGGTCGCCCTTGCTTGCAGCCAGTGCAAGAGATTGGAAATGATGGTCTCCTATGCCCCCATGCTCCAGCACCATGTCAATCTGTTGCAACTGTGATAAATACTGCGCATTCCGGTACGCCTCATTATTCACATCAGTAGACCATTAGCAGAATTGTTCTTCGTGGGAGTTTATGATGCTATTACATCAACATTATGCGAGTGCGATATTGTACCCAATTACTCAAGCGCAATGCGTTGCTTCCAATGATTTGGGTTAATTTAAAGCTCTGTTGTTTCTGACAATAACATCAGGAGTCTAATTTCCTTGCCCTGTGCAGGAGGCTGCTAACAGCACTAAGATTGAGAAACGCGTTGGGCTGATGATACTACATAAAAAGAAAAACATGACAATTGAATTGCTCTGGGACTGAACTTTTTTAATTCTCATTCTTATATACCTTTGAACTATTGGACTTTAAATATATAACTGTATAACTACAACTATCTACTCATTTTGGCTGACCTTTCAGTACTAATGTGCAGGGGACAGGAGTATCCGATGTATTTGGATACTTTTCCATATTAACAGAACTAGAACTGCAAATACGCAAAAGGCCAGTGTTTGATAGGCAAGAAATGTGCAAAGCAAAAATAGCAATTCTGCAAATCAGGAATTGTGGGGTGCATATAAAGGCCCCAAACAGAAGTCCCTTTCACATGATAGCAAGATTTTAAACACTAAAACAAAAATGGCCTGGCATTTGTTTTTGTTTTTCAAGTAAGGTCAAAGAGCCATGTGGAAACGGTCATACCTGTCATTACCAACGGACAAACAGCATTTTAATTTACAAAAAAAGGAGGAATTAAAGATCCCTGTCACATGGAAAACAGGATTTTTAAACATTGTAAACAAAAACGGTCTGTACAGGTGTGTGCAAATAAAAACGGTTTTAAAAGCAAAAGTGAAAAACTATCACAGCGCACAGGGACAGACAGAAAAAGGAGAAAGACAGGAGGACAGAGAGAAGAGACAGACCATCAGGAAGGAGAAACTTACCATCTGACAGCTGTAAGGAGACACCAGAGGAGATTGCTGAGAGTGTATCTTTGTGGAATTGTCTTTCTCTAGGCATGCCATAAAGCATCCTGGGTCTTGCGGTGGAGAGCGGGAGGCCATCTTTCAGAGTGGAGTGGCCGGACACCTGCACTATCTTTCCAGAGGATCCTGAGAGGCAGCTGGCTTTCCTGAACCTTAAACAGAGGCTTGCTATGTTAGTAGCACTGAGCCCTTGGAAACCAAAAGGTGGGGGAGTCTGCTTGCCTTGCATCCCTTCCCTTTATAGTGGGTGGGGGTGTTGAGCGGGGCGGAGAAAAAACTGTGTAGATTCTTAGTCTATGTAACCAAATAAATTAATTTAATGAATTCCCCATTTGGCAGACCACTACGGGGTGGATTTTGTTAAAATTTGAAATGAGCAAAGCTCACTTCCCAACGTGCGCTGAAAACTATAGCCTATAATTCAATTGGGTAATCCTTGTTCTCCAGCTGACCCTGACTTCTTTAAGGAAGAGGGGTGTTTTTGTTCTTAAATCAATCCAGCCCTTTTCTCCAGCTTCCCCAACATAGTCCTTTCATTAAAGGGGGGTCTGAAATCCAAAACTCCCCAAATCATTCACATTTTTCTATCTGACTTCCCAACATAGACCAAATCAAGGGGGAGTTTGAAAAATAAACCACTAAAGCCCCCTGTGTTTATTTCAAACCAAAAGTGTGGGCGAAATTGCAATTGCCAGATGTATTTTTACCAATCTTGAAATCCTACTGCTAACCTTCTAAGCCTGCAGGAAAATCAAAATCGCACAACTTTACATAAGTGCCTTCTTTATTGATCAGTGTAATTATTTTGTGAATTAAAATTTACAGAAAGGGAAGAATTGTGGTGGTGTTCTTTTTAACTCACTTTTGTGATTTGTTTATGCTGAGAGAAGTTGATTGTGTTGTGCCACGGATAAAGTAGTGTTTTGACCTTTTTGTGCTAATTTCTTTTACTGTTAATTTAAATAAATACCAATACATTTTCTGTACACCGGCCTGGTTCTTGGTTTATTGTTAGCTCAGGGGAGAGGGATTCAAGGGGCATGATATGTGTCTGAGATAGTGCTAAAAAAAAGAATCTGTTAAATAGTTTGTTGTGTCAGCACTTCAGTGGGTAGGGAAGGGACTCCCTGTGTTGAGGGTGGCTTCTCAGTAAAATGTTACATAATTAACTTAAGTACAGCTCTGGTGGGGCTTGTCATCTGGGGAAAAAATACTGAATCTGCATAAGGTGTATGCATGTGCCAAATTTGCATGCTGACATACAAACCAATGGGTCCATGCTCTGTCATGGGATGAATCCACATGAATTATATAAATGAAAAGAACGATGAGCACCCTGGGAAGTCAACAATTCTAGCATCTAGTTGTAGGTGCTAAAGACCAAAGCCGGAAAAATGACTGCCTTCACAATCAGAATTGTGACGCTGGTTAGCCCAGTAGATGGAAGAGGTCTTAGGGATTATGGGCACGATTCATGGAAATGTGCACAGAAATCCCCTAAGGACCGTGCGCTGAGAAGGACACTACGCGAGCATGTGCACAGAAGAAAAAATGCGCAACAACGTATTCATGGAATTCACTGTGCAGAGCAACCGTATTCGCAAGTCGCGGCCGGAACGCCACCGACACGCCCACATGCAAAGCATAACCAGCCAGAACAGCTACCTTTGCGCACTCGCCCAGGTGCGAAAACACGCACCCTTCAAACAGTTGGTGGGGTCCCCTGCAAGCAGGCATGCATCGCGGGGACCCTTCGCAGAGTCCCCCGTAACTGTTGGTGGCACCCCGACGGCATGCGTATGAAAAATTGTAACTTGGTCCAATCTCAGAAAATGTGCCTGCAAGCCCCTGCAAAACATTCCTCCACTCTGCTACACTCCTTGCATGCACCCCTAAGTAAGATCGGAACCCCGGTTGTGTACACGCACCCCTAAATCTGGCATGCAAACCCACCTCTGCGCTCCAAATACTATGCGCAAGTGTACTTACGCGGCCTTCGGGTGACAGATGTATGAAGGACTTGCGTGGCCAATTAACTGCAGAGAGATTGCGCACTCGATTCCATGAATATGTCTAATGCCACGCAATTGTGTGTTCTTCCCATTTTCCGTGTTGCACCACCTACAGAGCTCTCTGCGCAGGCCTCGCCCACGGTCTGCGTGCTATCTCGTGCTAGGTGCTCGACGGCTCACAGAGACGTGCCGAGCCTGCGCGAACTCCACGCAAGGACAGGAAAAGTACTGTGCATTCTATTCCATTAATTGACAAACGCGGATTTGCACGCAGTTTGGCGCGCAAGTACGATATTTTCCATGCAAACAATTCCATGAATCTGTCCCTATACCTTTTCTTTTCTGCAAAGTTGACATTTTCACGCAACAAAGAGCGGGGACAACTACTTAGAAAGAGCTGCTACACGCTCACTTGCCAACTCTCTTGAATACTTTGGGCAGCGGTACACATTGCAATTGTGAGAAGTGCACAAACATATGTGTATCTCTCCCGATCTAGGAAAAAAATTAGTTGGACTACAGACGGGGTTAGATTGACCAGTCTGAAAAACAGATTGACAGGCCGATTCATGGAATTAATGTGCGCCGAAAATTCCAGTGCAGAGGTGCCAAAACGTGCGATTCGCAGTAAAAGTGCGAAAATCGCAGTGCAACTGCAAAAATCGCAGGGAAACCAGCGCACATCGATTCATGGAAGTCCTTGCGCGAGAAAAATATTGGATGTGCGCTGAAAAAGTGCACGGCGCACGCTGGCGCACAGGTCATCCAACGGCGTGCGCCACGGCCGCTGCGAAATCGCACATAGCGCGGCGCACATTACAAAAGTAGGCGTAACACGGGGCGTAACACTCGGAATGGGGAACAACGCGTGAAAATATGGGCGTCACGGGGGAAGTACAGGAGGCAAGTGCGCGGAACACCCACACGCTCGCCTACAACTCGTATTCATGGAATCGAATAGGGCAAACCAGCGCACGGTCAAAGACGCGCACAGGGCCAAACAAGTACGCCACAAGAAAGCAGGCGGTAGCGTCCCTGCGCCTGAAATAAATGTGCGCCAAAATGTGCGCTTAAAAAAAAGCACCCATATACAGCTATGATGAATGATCCATACAGTGGCCCTCTAGGACAAATGAGGTGCAAAGGGGTACCGATAAACACGGACACCCGCTGTGTGAAAAATAGCATGTGCGTGTATTCCGGGTTCGCAGGAAGTTCCACACGCGATTGGCCTGGGCACGTGTATTCCGGGGTGCGCGTGAAGTTTCCCACGCGAATTAGCAGGGTACGTGTATTTCGGTGTGCGTGTGAAGTTCCACACACAATTTCAGCAGGGTACGTGTACTCCGGGTGCGCAGCAAATTCCACACGCGAATCCAGCAGCCTACGTGTATTTCGGGGGTGCCGGGGAGTCCCACACGTGAATTGGCCGTGTGGCTCCTCCCAGCTGTTCCCTCTACACCCTCCACGGCCCCTGCAGGCGGCCCACACCACAGGGGACTACCCTGCACCCCTGCACATGTCCCGCAGGCAGCCCATCCACCATGGCCATGCCCCCCAGCCAACCCACATGTCACCTTGCACTACTGCCCACCAACGCATGTCTCCCAGCACCCCCACCCCCCTGCATCCAGGGGCACCCTCCACCAGGCCCCCACTCCTGTCTCCCTGCACCCCCACCCCCCAGCACTGTAGGGCACCCTCCACCAGGCCCCCACTCCTGTCTCCCTGCATCCCCACCCCCCAGCACTGTAGGGCACCCTCCACCAGGCCCCCACTCATGTCTCCCAGCACCCCCACCCCCCTGCATCCAGAGGCACCTTCCACCAGGCCACCACTCCTGTCTCCCACCACCCCCACCCCCCTGCATCCAGGGGCACCCTCCACCAGGCCCCCACACATGTCCCCCTGCACCCCCACCCCCCAGCACTGTAGGGCACCCTCCACCAGGCCCCCACTCCTGTCCCCCTGCACCCCCACCCCCCAGCACTGTAGGGCACCCTCCACCAGGCCCCCACTCATGTCTCCCAGCACCCCCACCCCCCTGCATCCAGGGGCACCCTCCACCAGGCCCCCACTCCTGTCCCCCTGCACCCCCATCCCCCAGCACTGTAGGGCACCCTCCACCAGGCCCCCACTCCTGTCCCCCTGCACCCCCACCCCCCTGCATCCAGGGGCACCCTCCACCAGGCCCCCACTCATGTCCCCCTGCACCCCCACCCCCCAGCACTGTAGGGCACCCTCCACCAGGCCCCCACTCCTGTCCCCCTGCACCCCCATCCCCCAGCACTGTAGGGCACCCTCCACCAGGCCCCCACTCATGTCTCGCAGCACCCCCACCCCCCGGCATCCAGGGGCACCCTCCACCAGGCCCCCACTCATGTCCCCCTGCACCCCCAGCACTGTAGGGCACCCTCTTCCAGGCCCCCACTCATGTCTCCCAGCACCCCCACCCCCCTGCATCCAGGGGCACCCTCCACCAGGCCCCCACTCCTGTCCCCCTGCACCCCCACCCCCCTGCATCCAGGGGCACCCTCCACCAGGCCCCCACTCCTGTCTCCCAGCACCCCCACCCCCCTGCATCCAGGGGCACCCTCCACCATGCCCCCACTCATGTCCCCCTGCACCCCCAGCACTGTAGGGCACCCTCTTCCAGGCCCCCACTCATGTCTCCCAGCACCCCCACCCCCCAGCCGTGTGATTTGCGCGGGTAGTCTCACACGCGATTCCATCAGGGTACGTGTAAATGCGTCCACGTGAACTTCCACACGCGATACCAGCAGGGTACGTGTATTACGGGGTTCGTGGGAAGTTCCACACGCGATTGCCCTGGGTACGTGTATTTTGGGGTGCGCGTGAAGTTTCACACGCGAATTTGCAGGGTACGTGTATTTCGGTTTGTGCGTGAAGTTCCACACGCGACTGGGCCTGTGAGAGTGGGGTACGTGTATTCCAGGGGTGGGCGGGAATATTTACTCGTGACTGGGCCTGGGAGAGCGTGTTACCTGTATTCCTGGGGTGGGCGGGAAGATTTACACGGTCGCCTACAACGCGCCAAAAAATAAAAGGTCCAATCCTGAAACATGTACACCAGTATGAAGCAGGCGCACGTCCCGCGCAAGCATAAAAGAGTGCGCAAACAACAAACAAGCTCAGACGCCAGGATGAATATACCGTTCCTAGCAGCAGTGGCCGTGGGATACCGCAGGAGGAGGAGAAGGATAGTCAGGACCAGAATCTTCACACCCAGAACCAGCCTATTTGGTATGCCTGATGGCCAGGTGTATGGGAGGTACAGGTTTCCACCACACATAATACTCGACCTGGTCAGTGAGTGGGAGGATGACCTCACATCACCCACCCTGTGCTCCCAAGCACTCAGCCCCCTGGAGAAGGTCCTCAATGTACTGCACTTCTTGGCTACCGGATCATTTCAGCGGACAAGTGCCATAGTGGGGGGGTGGCACAGGCCACGCAGTCACGGTGCCTACACCAGGTGTTGGCCATCATCACTGCACGCCCATCAGTCCGCAGGCACATATACCTGCCCAGAACACCTGCAGAAAGGCAGGCTGTCAGCCAGGATTTCTACAGGGTGGCACAATTCCCCAAAGTGCTAGGTGCCATAGATTGCACCCATGTGGCTCTACGTCCCCCCAGGGCATCTGAGCACATCTATAGAAACCGCAAGCACAGGCATTCCATCAACATCCAGGTAGTATGTGATGCCAAGGGAATCATCACCTCAGTATATGCCAACTATCCAGGGTCCACCCACGACAGCTTCATTTACAGGATGTCAACCCTAAACCGGGACATGGAAGCTGGGCGGCATGGCGATGCATGGCTGCTTGGTGAGTAGAAATGCCACAGCACACGCATGCATGACAGATACAGAGTAATGCCAATACCCCACTAATGATCCCCATCACCACCTCCCCAGGGGACAGTGCCTACCCTCTGAGCACACACATGATGACGCCAATTCGGAACCCCATCACGCCTCCCGAGGTAAGATACAACACAGCCCATATTGCAACACGGGGCATAGTGGAGCGCACATTCGGAGTGCTCAAGTCACGCTTTCGCTCCCTTGACCGTTCTGGTGGGCAGCTGTTATACGCTCCCCCAGTAGTGTGCAGGATCATAGTGGCATCATGTGTCCTGCACAATATTGCAACACGCCGGGGCCTGGCTGTGGACATGGTGGTGCCCCCACATCCCCAACCACATGCACGCCCGCTGTGCATGGGAGGGGAAAGGGCACGGGGTGAGGCAGCCCGTACGCAGCTGGTGGCTAATTACTTCACATAGAAAGCACACCCCTGTGGAGTGCACACAGCCCTGGCACATACCATCTGACAATCAATGATGACTCAATCTGACAATTCTGATGAATTAAGGGACAGTCAACTGTCAGAACCATAGCAGTCTGAGATTGATCATCTGGAAGTGTCACAATGTGTGCATCCCTACCTACACAAACACCACCAATGCAGTGTCATGAAAAGACACATTTCCATGCAGCAAAAATGAATACCCACTTGCAAAATACAACATGAGAACAGTGCCATGTCACCCAACCCCTCCCCGGCACGGCCACACAACACACCATGGCATGTCATGCAATGTGAGAGCAAACAAATTAATACCCACAACATGACCCAAGTGTCACCAACTACAGTGTCCCTAATGGAAACTGGCCACACATGAAATGCTCACAGTACTGCATGACCAACAACACACATTACCAAATACTTACCAATAATACCAATCACCTACACAACCTCCAACCTACCATAAACATGACAGTACGGACTTAAAAAATTGGTAGCCTCACTACCTGATAATGCCAGCACTTCGAACACTTCCAACTATACAGTGTTGGCGCCACGCAAAAGTGTAGGTGCACTGCTTACAACATGGACTCCAGTTCCAAAGTAGACCGCCTTGTGAAGACATGAGAAATGGACCTGCAAATTAGAAGGATGAGATGGATGCAGAGGCACATATCAATACACCATGCAGTGTACAATACAACAACAATATGCACTAGGAATGTATACACAGTATTGACTACAGACTGCCCACACATCAAATGGGAGTCCAACGTCACTGTGTAAGTCAATGTTACTTGGGCACACCCTTTGCAAGCCCATGGAAACGGGAAGCAGGAGGGGTGTGTGTCACACAAACCCAAGCATCTGACCCAAATTCAGGACAAGCCTGCACGTGCCCAGCCACAATACAGCGTATGCCCACGGGAGCCACACAAGGCAACACACTGTCCAAAAAATCAAGAATAAAAAAAGAATGTAAAAAAAAAAATATATCAAAAATGGCCATGAATGGGCCCGGGGTGGTGTGGGAGGCCACCCAGGAGGTCCGAGGACAGGGTGCACACCAAAACCCACCTGTGTGGATCTTGCGAAAAAAAAACACCTCCATGGGCTCATGGCCTGCGCGGCTACCCTATTGTGGGAGAATCGCTGCTGTCGCTCTCCTCACCCTCTGCAGCTGCATCAGGAGGTGGTGGCACTATGGGAGGCAGCCCACGCAAAGCCCTAGTCTGGTCCTCCATGGCAGCAAGCATGCGGGTGTGGACGGTCTGGTTCTGGAGGATAATTGTGCGGAGGTCCCCATGCAACAACTCACGGGATGCCTGGACCAGCGCCCTAGTTGCCTGCATCTCAGCTGAGAGCGTATGTGTGAGCCGCTCCAGCGGCTGTTCTGTCCTCGTGTTAGCTGAAGCCTCAAGCTCAACCAGAGTTGCCCTGAGCTGATGGAGTTCCACCCTCAGGGCTTCCCTGTGGCCCTGGGACTCAATAGAAATGGCTTCCCGCAGAGTCTCCAGTGCCGCCCGCCTGTCCCTGTTGGACACCAACATGTCCTCCCTGTGTGACTGGCTAATGGAGTCTGTTGCCTGCTGTAGTTGGTCAATTAGCCTTTCTTGGGGGACAATGGAAGTGGCCACTCTATCCATGGCCTGAGCCATCATCTCAGTTGATGCTGCCTGTTGGTTTGCCATACCGTACATGGATTGCTCCCATGCAGTATTGCCAGGTGGCGTACGGCCACCGCGTCGGCGGGCACCACACCTGTCTGGGGCAAGGCGAACTGCGCCTTGCTGTGCCGGCACTGCCTGAGGATGCAGGACTGCATTCCCCCTCTGATCTGCTGGCCCAGGAACAGGATCAGATGTAGCGGAGTGTGACGCTGCATCCGTAACCACCAAAGGCGGACCTACCAACACTGACATCCCCATTGAGGGTTCTACCCCTGGTGCAGGTGGGTTGGACAGTACAGAATCCCTCCCAGAAACACTTACCTGCGACGGCACATAGGTCTCATCATCCGAATCGACACCTGAATAGAGCTCGGGGGAGGTGCACCCAGAGGCACCCCTTGAGATGACGGTGTGCAGCAAGTGTGGGTTCTCACCCACCACCACACCACGTCCCTCACTGGTGCCCAGTCTGGCCTGAGACCCCTCCTGGTTCTGCACCATCTCCACAACCCCAGCAGTATCAAGTGCGTCATCCCCTGCAAAGACATGAAAGAAAAGAAATGGGAACAGGCATTAGGACCATGTAACACAATTAGGGCTGAGAAGCAACAGAAACAGTACTTCATTGACACATGTACCACATGACTTTAACCCTCGCATGCATGCACTGTCACTGCGTATGAAGGGGAGGCAAATGGCACACATTGATGACACCAAGATGGAAGACGAACAAATTTGCTGCATGCTGCCTAGCAGTTCCATCACACATTGGCCTGTGATTGGCATGTCCAATACACATACATGACACATGCCAGCACACAGATGGCATGTACCCTAGCCATGTCACACATGTGACAATAGGACTGAAAAATGCCTAGTGAAAGTGGTGGAATGCAGACAATCAGCCTGAATGAACACAGAATAACATGCAACTATGTTGTGGCAAGATGATACTTCAAGGGCAACTGGCGTGAGGTTGGGCTGAATGTCTACTGTTGCCAGAAGGGATACTGCAACACCCAAATCCTCGTGCGCAGAATGTATTGGATGAAGCACATGGGTGACACAAACCACTCAGGCACACACCCCCTCACCTGGCACTCAATCAGAAGCACTCACACACACACCATGCACATGGATGGCACACACATGCATGTGCACTCACCGGACAATGCCTCGTAATCTGGCAGGTCTCCCACTTCTTGGATCTGTTCCTCCATGATGCAGGTCCCAGCAACATACTCATGTGGAGTGAGTTCTATGTCCTCTGCCGGAGAGCCACCTCCAGTCACTAGGGTTTGCGGCATGACTTGAGGCCAGCTTTTTCTTTGCCCTGCGCTTAAGGTCATTCCAGCGCTTGTAGCAATCATTAGCTGTGCGCCTCACGAATCCAAGGGCACTTATGAGTTCCGCAACGGTCTGCCAGTGTGCCTGACGTTGTGCAGGTGTGGTCTTGCATCCTGCAGTAATCACCATTTCGCTGTCATGTGCGGACACATACTCCACAAGTGCATCAAGTTCAGCCTGATTGAAGCTGGGCTTCCTTGGTGGGCCGGACTGTGTAGCCGTGTCTGGGGCATCAGCCTGTACTGGACGAGCACTCTTCCTCTTCCGCTTGGAAGGTGGTGGTGATACTGAGTGTCCTACGCCGCTCTGGACATAGGGACAGGAGCCCCGGTGGACTGTGGACTGGGAGTGTGGGAATGAACACTCACCATGGGACTTGGTGCAGGCATTAGCTGAAGTGTGATGTAGTCAGGGGGAACGTCAGCAGGATGGACTAGGACCGACACTGTCCTGGCTGGGACACTCAGAGCTGGGGTGGATGGAGCCGCAGCTTCCCCTGCAACCTCCCCACCCTGCCTACTCGGGGCAGCAGATGACATAGCTGCCCCTGATCCACGTGTGCTGGTGACACCAACGTGCACCGCCACACGTGGCCCAGACCTGCTGACCTGGAAGTCAGCCATGGAGTCACCCTGTGCCAGGTCTGGTGCCACAATGGGCTGGTCCAACAAGGGCTGAACAGGGATGGTGTCAGCCACGTTACCCTCAACCAGGGGGGGGGGAGCATGGGTGTCCCTGACTGGTCACCCACACATGGGGGGCTAGGGGCACCCTGCAAGCCCTGGCCACGTCCCCTACCATATCCACCACGGCCACCTCTTGTGGCTCGCCCACCTTTGCCACCCTTACCGTGTGCTCTCCTCCCAACCATGGCACTGATGTTGTTGTGCGTATGGGAGTTGCAGTAAACTACTGTCCTGGGCAATTGGGCAATTGGGGGTCGAAGGGGTAGGGTACTAGATGGAATTCGTACCCTAGTGCTCTAGCAGAGCTGTATGTGACCCCTGGGGGAAGATGACGGGTCACGCAACGCACAGGCACCCCGAAAAAGGGAGATAATGTGCACGCAACCCCTCCTAGACCACCTGCGTGGAAAAAAAACCTGCACTATGCTGTGGCACCCAGAAACACAAAAATGAACGTATGCGTGTCACACGCAGCCTAGACTGACCTCTGAAGGGGTAGGCAACACACGGGGCAAGCACAGATGTCAAATACGTGCGCGACTCACCGTCTGCCAGGAAAAATCGCGTGAAAAATACACGCGCGTTGGCAACACCCCCGCCAAAAGAAGAATTGTACGCTGTCTGAGGAGACAGGACAACAGGAGAAGTGAACGCTGTTTGAGGAAACAGGCCCAGGAAAAAGACAAGAAGAGAAAAAGCTGTCAGAGGTAACAGGGAGTACGAACTTGGAACGCCGTGAAGTAAATTGCGTGTGAACCGACAAGAAGTACAGATTTCACCCACTCGCTCTCCACGAAAAGCACGTACAAGGAAATGGCGTTCTACACGTACCTTTTAAACATGCCCACACGTCCAGTGTCACTTCCGCGTGTACGCGCTAAGGCCCCATCCTCCAATTACACGAGCTGACACTCTGACGTGCAGTCATTGGACGTATAACATGCACCCGTGTACAGGGAAACGCCCGCGCACGCACGTCACAGACGTGCATACGCGCTGGTGGCCTTTGGGCCAATGAATTCACGTACGTGTGCTGACGCGCTTACGCGCTAAGGCCCTTTCCTCGATTTACACGCAGACGTGCTGGATTTTCACGTGCCAAATCACTCCGTATCAAGCTGGCCACGCGTAAGCACACGGAAGACCACGCTCCTGCCCAGAAGGCTGAATTACTGCCCCCCAGAGCCCCGAGCACGCTCCCACCTGCCATCTGCTGCTGCCTGATTGCTGCTGACCACGTGCCCTGCCATTTGCTGCCTGCACATCAGCCAGGGGTGCTGTTGCTGTGACCACCCCTGCTGGAACCGAAGACTCCCGACTGGGATTCCATCGCTCCACAGCCCAGCCCCAGGACCCAGTTGCCCACCCACTCCTGCCTCTGGGGTTGTCATGTCGGGCACTGCAACATCTGGCACCACTGACAACCCCCGGCCAGAGAGGTTGAGGGGCACCAGCTTCACTGCCACCGAAGTTGGTGTCCTGGTGGAGCAAGTGCTGGGGCAGTATGATGCCCTGTTCGGAAGTTTGCGCGCCGACAAGGAAGGATGGACTCAGATCTGGATGGACATCGTGACTGCCATCAACGCGGAGGGGGTGGCAGTCAGACTATTCCATCATATCAAGAAGCACTGGGAGGACTTCAGGTCCAGGACCCTCAACAAGGCCCGGTGCCTCTTGAAGGCAGCGGATGCTAAGGGGCGCCGGGGCCACTTGTCGGACGATCAGATGAGGGTCCTGGAACGCATATCCCCAGCGCTCCACGTCCAGGTCCTTGAGAGGCAGACCCGTCTGGAGTCGAGCGGTAAGTGTTCATGCATCATGATTGTAAGATGTGCGTTTGGTGATGTGCCAGTAGTGTGCAGGTTTCACATGTGTTTGTATGGGGCCAAGTATGGGTGGGGGTGTACAGGGCCGTTAGGCTAACACATGCGAGGGCTCTCATGTGTGAGACATGGATGGTGCTTGTGTGTGTTGGCTTGCATGCCAAATGCAGTTGTGTGGGCACACATGTTTGGATGAATGTGTATGTAAGTAGGCATGTTCGTGATGTCACACATGGATGTTGTTTTCAGCTGCATGTATCAGCACTGTGTACATGTGCATGTGTGTGTATTTGACAAGGGTGCAACAGTGATGCAACATGGATGCATGTGACAGCGGGATGTGGAAGCCTGATTGGCAGATGTGACATGGATGCCGATCTGAACACTGCGACAGTTGGCAGAGGTGTACACATGCATGCAAGTGTGGTGGTGTGTGTGCATGTGTAGTGCACTCCCTGTGTTGCATGTGATGTCTGGCTCACCTTTGCCTGCTCATGCTGTTGTATGTGTATGGATGGTGCTGGCTGTTGCGATATGGCTGTGGTATGGCTCATGTGTGCAAGTTGAAATGACATGTGTGTTTGCGATTGTGATGCCATGTCTGAGGTTTGCCAATGCCACTCATGTACAGCTGTCATGTGTGTATGTGTCCATTGTACAGTGCCCTGATGCCTGTGTTTTATTTCTCCCTGTCTGCAGCGTCAACTGATGAAGAGGGCGGAGAAGGTGCTGTGGAGCACAGCGGCGGGGATCGCACCGCCAGCCAGAGACGCAAGGCCCGGGTCTCCCCTCCCAGGTTGTGATCTCATCGGGGAGTGAGGAGTCCGGTGCCACGTCCCAGGCCGCAGCTGCCGGGGGGAGGTCCAAGAGGCGGAGGTCGGAGTTGGACTCCTCAGCAGCAGAAGGGGCAGCTGGGACCCCACAGGGCCCAACGGGGGAAGATGGCACGGAGTCATCCAGGTTGGTGGGGAGTTTGGTGGAGGAGGAGGCCGTGCAAGCAACAGAGACGGGGTCTGGAGGTGGGGATTCCACTGGTGCAAGTGGTGCAGTGCAGGACCAGGGACAGGAGGCAGCACAGGCCGCCGAGGAGGTGCCTGTGTGCAATCCTGTCCCTGATCCTGTCACTGCATCATCTTGCACCAGCAGGGATGCCTACGTCCAGACCCGTTTTCAGGCAGGGGATGAGCTCACAACAACTGGCCTTCCTCTGCCTGCAGATGTGGCTATCCGGGTCCGGGTTGAGCCTGTCCTGACTGGTGTGGCGTTGCGTCAATGGGCCATGCGAGGTGACCTGCAGTCTTTTCATGAGGAGACTGCATGTCATCTCGAATGGTTCGTTGACCGCGTCGGCCTACTGGGACAGGTCACCCAGGCCGGATTCCTCCGTTTGATGGGGCTTGCTCCTCAACTGAACCCCCTATGCGCCAGTCGTCCTCCGTGCCATCTTCCCACCCATTAGTTACCTGGGTGCCCCATGGAGCTGCCTCTGACGGTGCGGCCAGGCTGGTGGAGGAGGCATCCCTGCCACAGTCGGAAGTCGGACGTCCAGCAGGGGTGGCCGCATCAACGACTGCACCCCAGCCGGTGGAGGATGTGCAGGCAGCAGGAGCCAGGGCACGGGCAGAGGCACAGCAGCAGCAGCAACGAGGTGGGAGCCATGATGGCTCGGGGCCTTCGACATCGGAGGGGCAGGCATCGGCCGGAGGGCAGGAGGACCCAGGACGTGAAGTGTCTTCCGTGTGGCAGCGGTTGGGCCACGCCATAGATGCGGAGCGGCAGCGGGCGCAAGAGGCACGGCTCACGATGGTCAGGGCGGAGAACTCCATGCGGAGGGCCCTGAGGCGGGCCGAGTGCCTCGAGGCAATCCGCAGGGAGTTGGAGGTGAACATGTCAACGGCCCTGCAGACCCTCGGGGCCATGGAGGAGGACCGCCTCCGGGACATTGAGCAGGAGTTCGATGATGCCCTGGCCCGGAACATCCGGAAGTGAGCCGTCGGACTGGCCCGCTGCCCTTGTAAATAGTTCTGTTGTTAGTGTTAGGTTTCCTTTGGTTTTGCATTTTTTTGGGACCTTTTGGACAATGGGCCACATTTTTGTATATAGTTTTTTTTTATTGGGTAGTGTTATTAGACAGGTTTCATTTCTTCTGTTGGGATCATGGACCCTGGATTGTTTATCTGTATATAGTTGACTGTTGGATTTTTTTATAATTTACAGATGGAGCAATGGTTTTCAATTTTAATTTTCCATTGTATTTACTTTTGTGAACTGTGACTTTGGACACCTTTCCTTTGGATTATGATTTGTGGTTTTACATTATTTTACGGACATGCTGCTTTCTTTTTTTTAATTCCCATTTTTGTTTGTTTATTTTTGATTCAATTTATGTTGCTTTTAATACATATTTTTTCTCCAAACTTCAATGTGTAGTATCATCTCATTGGTTTCATGCATATCATGATATGGGTTTTGACATTCACTGACGCCCATTGTGTGTATGTGAGGGACATGTGTTCATTTACAAACTTGCTATTGGGGTTGTATCATGTAATTGCCATTTCTAAGTGGGTGGATGCACTACTTGGGTGGGTGTTTGGCATTTGGAGGCTGCCCATAAGGCCCAGGGATCTACATTGTGATGACGTGTTGGCTGGGAGACATGTGTGGGGGCCTGCTGGCAGGTGCCCCTGACTGGTGGGGGTGCTGGGAGACATGAGTTGGACATGAGTGGGGGCCTGGTGGAGGGTGCCCCCAGTGCTGGGGGGTGGGGGTGCTGGGAGACATGTGTGGGGGCCTGGTGGAGGGTGCCCCACAGTGCTGGGGAGTGGGGGTGCAGGGGGACATGAGTGGGGGCCTGGTGGAGGGTGGCCCACAGTGCTGGGGGTGGGGGTGCTGGGAGACATGAGTTGGACATGAGTGGGGGCCTGGTGGAGGGTGCCCCACAGTGCTGGGGGGTGGGGGTGCAGGGGGACATGAGTTGGACATGAGTGGGGGCCTGGTGGAGGGTGCCCCACAGTGCTGGGGGGTGGGGGTGCTGGGAGACATGTGTGGGAGCCTGGTGGAGGGTGCCCCACAGTGCTGGGGGGTGGGGGTGCTGGGAGACATGAGTGGGGGCCTGGTGGAGGGTGGCCCACAGTGCTGGGGGGTGGGGGTGCTGGGAGACATGAGTTGGACATGAGTGGGGGCCTGGTGGAGGGTGCCCCACAGTGCTGGTGGGTGGGGGTGCTGGGAGACATGAGTTGGACATGAGTGGGGGCCTGGTGGAGGGTGCCCCACAGTGCTGGGGGGTGGGGGTGCAGGGGGACATGAGTGGGGGCCTGGTGGAGGGTGCCCCACAGTGGTGGGGGGTGGGGGTGCAGGGGGACATGAGTGGGGGCCTGGTGGAGGGTGGCCCACAGTGCTGGGGAGTGGGGGTGCAGGGGGACATGAGTGGGGGCCTGGTGGAGGGTGCCCCTGGATGCTGGGGGGTGGGGTGCAGGGGGACATGCGTTGGTGGGCAGTAGTGCAAGGTGACATGTGGGTTGGCTGGGGGGCATGGGCATGGTGGATGGGCTGCCTGCGGGACATGTGCAGGTTAGTCCCCTGTGGTGTGGGCCACCTGCAGGGGCCGTGGAGGGTGTTGAGTGAACAGCTGGGAGGACCCACACGGCCGATTCATGTGTAGGACTGCCCGGCACCCCCGGAATACACGTAGGCTGCTGGATTCGCGTGTGGAATTTCCCTTGCACCTTGGAATACACGTACCCTGCTGAAATTGCGTGTGAAACTTCACGCGCAACCCAAAATACACGCACCACGGACAATCGCATGTGGAACTTCCCGCGCACCCCGAAATACACATGCCCAGGGCAATCACGTGTGGAACTTCCCGCGCACCTTGGAATACACGTACCCTGCTGAATTTGCGTGTGGAACTTCCCGCGCACCCCGAAATACACGTGCCCAGGGAAATCGCGTGTGGTACTTCTCGCGCACCTTGGAATACACGTACCCTGCTGAAATCGCGTGTGGAACTTCCCGCGCACCCCAAAATACACGTACCCAGGGCAATCACATGTGGAACTTCCCGCGAACCCTGTAATACACGTACCCTGGTGATATCGCGTGTGGAAGTTCACGTGGACCCATAATACACGTACCCTGATGAATTCGCGTGTCAGACTACACGCGCAACCCTGATATACACGTACACAGGCGAATCTCACTGCTGGGGGGTGGGAGGTGGTAGAAAGGAGTGGGGGCCTGGTGGAGGGTGCCCCTGGATGCTGGGGGGTGGGGGTGCTGGGAGACATGAGTGTGGGCCTGGTGGAGGGTGCCCCACAGTGCTGGGGGGTGGGGGTGCAGGGGGACATGAGTTGGACATGTGTGGGGGCCTGCTGGCAGGTGCCCCACAGTGCTGGGGGGTGAGGGTGCTGGGAGACATGCGTTGTTGATCAGTAGTGCAAGGTGACATGTGGCTTGGCTGGGGGGCATGGCCATGGTGGATGGGCTGCCTGCGGGACATGAGCAGGGGTGCAGGGTAGTCCCCTGTGGTGTGGGCTGGCTGCAGGGGCCGTGGAGGGTGTAGAGGGAACACCTGGGAGTACCCACACGGCCAATTTACGTGTAGTGCTCCCCACGCACCCCTGAAATACACGTGCCCTGATGGAATCGCATGTGATACTTCCCGCGCACCCCTGAAATACACGTACCCTGCTGATTTTGCGTGTGATACTTCCCGCGCACCCCTGGAATACACGTGCCCTGATGGAATCGCGTGTGTTACTTTACGCGCACCCGTGATGTACACGTACCCAGGACAATCGCGTGTGAAACTTCCCGCGAACCACTGAAATACATGTTCCCCGCTTGGCGTTTGCTGTTTGGCAGCCCTGTGAACTGGTCCAGGGTTAGTGCAGACCTTTGCGATGAATTGGGAATTTTGATGGCTTTTCCTTGCACAAGGCCGTTCTTGGGGGCGTAACTGGCGCTGCTGCAGGGTCGCTGCGGCACTCTGCGCCACGGCTGGTTTTGGAGGCTAAAATCCATGAATACGCTGTGCGATGAAATGGATTTTATCGCACGCGGCTGGCGCAGTGTATCGCACGGGGACACTGTGCACCAGCCGCGTGCGCCACTTTTGTGCGAAATTCTATGAATTACCCTGTGAGTGTTGACCGTTAAAGGAGCAAGAAAACGGTCTGTTCGCTCAAACGGCATTGGCTTAGCAGCTAAATAATGGAAGTGAGTCATTATAAAGTTCATACTATGACCTTTCACACGAGTGGAAGAAGATGGAAGCTGTGGAAGGGTGCGTGTCATCAAAATGTCAAACTTGTGTATAAAAAGAAACACAATGACCAGAATTGGAAAACCATCAACACATATTTTATTGGAATATAATATTAAAGTGGAAGAAACAATATATGAGCAATGATTTGACACGTGAGAACAGAAGCCTAGAGGTTGATAAATTAGGGTAGCCATCAAAGCAGACTTGAATAGTCACAGATATCCCTTCAAACGAGGCAAAGGAGGCAGCAGAAACGAAAGGACACATGATAGAGTCATGCAACACTAAAGCAATGCATCCACCTGGTCTAGAAGATCGGTCATTATGAAGTAGTTATTCATCAATATTTCTTTTTATTTTTTTTATTTTTGTGCATTTAGTTCCATACAAAACTTTAAGCACATTAAAGTCAATGGGCCTCATTACACGGATGGCGGTATTGGCACATGGACCAAGGTGCTGTTGGCACCTTGGTCCATGCCGGTAAAATACCGGCTCCGCCTTGGTGGAAGGGGGAATTACCGCCCCATTCCAATGTTGGCGGGGCGGTAGTTTCCCCTTCCACCACTGCCCTTCCCCATTCCCATTTTTGCCCCATAGGGCATAATGGGAATGGGGAAGGTGCTAATTACGGCACCGCAATTTTGCGGTGCCGTAATTAGCACCAAGGTCCCTTAGCGGGTTGTTTTTTAACGCCTGCAAAAAGCAGGCGTATAAGCACCAACCCGCTAAGGGACCTCGTAGTAAGGCGGTAATGGTTAACGGTCACCGTTACCATTAACGGTGACCGTTAACCATTACCGCCATCCGTGTAATGAGGCCCAATGAAAAGACATAAAATTACCAAAATGAAAACAATTCACAATAATCAATTAAGAACAAATGAATGTAAGAATTATTAGTAGTAATTTCATACAATTAACATTCGGATGATTTTCATCTTAATAATCACCTTTATACTGCATTATGATCAGACGGAATTTGTCTGCTATATGGGCACTCCTTCTCATTAATGCTTTTGAGCCTTCATCAATACTTCCCTGCATATATTAAATGCTGCTGCCACTGCAACCAATGATGTTGTACCGTCCGATGAATGGGTCACCTGACCAGTAAAAAGGTTTACGTATTCACGTATATAAAGAGATTCCAGGGACTTGCAGCTTGTGAGAACATGGCAACAGGTAATTCATCAATATTCTGCAGCAGAGGAGCAATTAAATAAAGCAGCTAAATAGAAAATGCAACATTTGAGGGACTGATGGATTGATAGGAACATTCACAATGGTGCTTAAATTAGCACCAAACTGCCTAAACCTGCATTTGTGAGGAAAGGAATCTGAAAACGATACAGTGGAAATTGGTTCACCATGTCTGAATTATTACATGAGTGATCTGTTGAGAGGCTACCTTCTGTGTAGACGACAACAACAAACCAGCTCTTTGGCGGGTCCAAAACAGGCAATTCAAAACCCCTTTATCATCCGGGGTTTAATACGGTCTTGATATGAGGCAGGCACTGAACGGATATAGGCCACAGGTTGCTTTTCGTGGCATTGGAAGGACAGTGCACTCCACTTGACATTGGTGGATTAAGCTCTACGACCTGGGGACAGCTTGCACTTCGTAAGTTCGAATCCCAGCAGTAGACTTCTTCCTCGTGTTAGATTCTTCCTAAGGTATTATTAGTTATTGGGGCAGATTCTCAAAAACATGAGCAAATAAAGAAAAGAACAGAGGACGTGCCTTATTTATGGGTTCATCTTTGAGTAATATGCAGGTCCCCTCCTTCTCAAAGGTGACCTTGGAATTTCAGGGGGCACTGTGCCGGCGCAAAAGTTGTGCTGGTCAGCCCCTTCCATGCATTAGTGATGGGAATACGCACCCTATTCTAAACATTTCGAGAGACATCAGGAAAAAACGAGTTGCTTGGGTCTTACCTGGCAGAATACACTACCCAATGTAACAAGGACCCAGACAACTCTGCAATGTCTTAGGATCTGAAATCTTCATTTAATCAATAGGTCAATAATTAATAATACTCCTATCAATACTCAATACCGAATTATGTAAGGGTCTTGTTCCAAAGAGCACAAAGATTAATGCAAAATATTGTATTAAGTTTCATTCATCATAAAAACAATCATCTAGAAAAATATACATTATTTAAATATACAAGAATTGCACCATAAAAGTGACTTGTGCTACCAATTAAAGGGACTTGTGCAATGTTTTTATACACATACAACTGACATGTAACTGTGAGAAACAGTAGAAACCGTAGCTCAAAATTCAGAATTAGACTTAAGGACATGCTGTGCTTATATATCGTGCTACTCTTTTCAGGTCTTATGATGCCAGTGCTACGTGTATGTAGCTCACAAAAACATGAATGTATAATTGGGATAACTGCTTGCCATTGTAGTGCACAATAGCCTTACATGTTTCATTCCTCCTCGTGTATTTTACACAAATGACAGAACTTCCTCAAGGGACGAATATTTGCAATGTTGGGAAAGTTCTCGATAATACTCTTTCTTTTATCAGAGTGCACTTGAAAACAAACAATAGATATCGATTCTTAATACTATGGTATGGAATTACCACCGATTTGCTACTTCTGCAATAGCAGTGGGTCAAGTGTCTTGCAAACGGACAAATACTTGAATCTCGAAATCAATATTCAGATTCACCACAACAGGCCTGCATTGGTTCAACGTTGAACATGTGTGTAGATTAGTGGCTGTTCATTTCTACCGTGAGATAAAGGATGACAGGAGAACAAATATTTCTTTCGGGGTTTCATAAGTTGGGACGCTCTCGCTCGCCGTTCTGGTCGTTTGGAATCCGCATCTTGTTGAACCTCAGACGGAACCAACAATGTGTTCCCAACATTTAAGTATACCAGACCCTCAGCACCCATCAGGTTGCTAGGAGTATATTTCACAGTGACCAGCCTCTAAAGGGCATGTCATTGTGCAACTTAAAAAAATAATAATTCTATACCCGTTTGAAGGATAGACAGGAAAGTTCGACTTTAAAAAAATGCCTGATAGGGACAGGAATCAATCTCTCCTGTTTCTGCATCCCCTTGGCATGTTTCAATAAAGACATATATACCCTTGCTTGCTTGTATAAATGTGCAAAGAGTGTGGGAAACAGCCTCTGAGTGTGTGCCTTTGTTGAGCTTATATTCAGAGGCTCTTTGAGGATAGAGCACACGTTATTTCTGGAACAAGTGATGAGATGCTCAAATGTATCTCATCACTAGTACTCAAAAACTGTTTTGAGAATCTGGCCCCTGGACCTCAAGAGGGGTCATGATCACTCAGGATAATGACCCCTCCAGAACGTTTGTCCTGAGGTGAAGAGGCAGTCATTATCTTGCAATAAGGACTCCTCCCACAATCTATACGTCTACATTATCCTGGGAAGAACCCGCATAAGCGTTACATAGAAACGTGATTGTGCTGTTACACGCCATTGCTGCACTGAGTGCATCTACTCATTCTTGTGGCCTTGCTTTTCTACAGACTTGAATATTTAAGGCCGGATTATGTCCCGTTGCTCACTGAGCTCAATTTGGGCAACACGAAACCCTGGCACTTGCTGCTGCTAGGCTTGTGTTAATGTCTCGTTGAGCATGCTGATGTTTTATGCATGAATGCCACTTTGATACTAACACACTTTGTCAGCGCACTGCATTCATATAATCAGTGTATTTATCATTTATGGCTCTTGGAAATGTTCAAGTGTCCGTGTGGGTCTGCATGTTATTTCATGAGCAGTGAGAGGAGCATTGTTTCTTCAGAGCTATATTACTGTGGGGTGTCTGAGACTAGCGGTGAAGGCTCTAGCATGCAGGATCTAGGGGTTTCCTGCGGTGTCACAGTATATAATTGGTACTAGTCTCAGAAAGAAAATCCAGAGGATACAGTTTTGAAATTCTCGTATTCAGGAATTTATTAAACCTAATACATGTTTTATTCTGTGAGTTTAATCACAATATAATTTGCACTCAATAAATTATTTATTTAACATAGCAGGACAAGTATTTAAAAACACATCATAATTCCATAAAATTGTTACTAATAAATCATTCACACATTTGTACTCAACCATACACCATACATCAACCCATTTGTACACCACATCAGTAAATACAAGATAAAAATACATAATCAATATCACAATTCATTAACACTACAATTATTATACAGAAAATATTTTGTATAAAGCACACAGCCTGGCCACAGTAGTTTTTGAAAGTGGTCAGCGATCTAGGATAGGCAAAGGATGGTAGATCTTCACAAATAGCCTTATCCACACTTTCTCTACCGGTTTCGACGTATAAACGTTGTTTTTGTTACGTCTTCATCAGGAGATAACAATATATTTTCTAAAAAATGAATGAAACAAAACATAAATAATCCCTACGGGAATATATGGACAATGGTGAGAGAGACTCACAGAAAGTGCAAATACATGGCTTCACCGTGCTCAAATTCAAAGTAGATAAAACTACTACTATCCTGCTCATAACTCCAAATATATATATATATATCCGGGGTAGACAGAAGGCGTCGTGTGAGGAGTGCTACCAACTAAAAATGGTGTCCCCAGGTTAGATGAAAATGGACTAAGACTCAAGAAACCGAATTTTGATACCAATTAAGATGCAAATACAAAAGATAAAGGATACCCTCCACCCATGCACAGAGTCGCAACCCAGATGATGGAGTCTATACAATTGGAGTTAAGGGACAGCCTCAAGTACTGACCTTCAGTGCACCATCCAGAGTAAATCCGTGGTGTGTATTTGTACAAGACCGAAACAACTGTCATGGGAATTGGCAGTGTTCAGAAAGAAGATCCTGCTGTTCAGAATTTTATTGCTCCGATCTATAAGGTGAAAGTACAAATAAGGGAGTCAACAGCCTTAATCAGAAAATCCCAGACCCTGGCCTACAAAGGAAATTCAAAAAATGGCCAGAATGACAAGAATGTATGGGACAGCAATATTCTTACCCCGGAAAGTCGGGCCACAGTGGATATGTGGGAAGTGCTGATGACGCCTCACAAGATGTTATTAGAGGGGATTGCTGCAATGGCCGGGAGAATGGTACCTGCATTGGAATGGAATGGAACTAGTAAATAATTATATAAAAATAATTGTATGCAAATTTAAGAAAGAAAACAAGAAAAGAAAAGAAAAGAAAAAAAGGAGGGAAAAAGAAAAAGAAAAAAGAAAAAAAGAGAGAAAAAGACTCTTGCTATTAATTAGGAGTCATAATTTAGCATATTATTGTGAAATGGGAGGGCGAAAAAGGAAAAGGAAAAAGCAAAAGCCCCAATTGGAGTTTAAAATGCTCAGATGCACAAAATAACCCATTAGGCTGACTGAGTAATGCCACAGAAAAAGGTTAACCATTAAGCAAGGAGTTCAAAAAGTGAACCAAGCTTACCTAACACCAGCAACAGCTAATGTCCTGGAATTATCCTCAGATGGAAAAAAAGGTGGAGAAATGCACTCGAACTGTCCCAGAACTCCACTATAGACCGGAGACTATCCAAACCAGTATTCTACATAATCCCACGTGATCTTATTAGGCGTCTCTCTGTGTTCCAAGGTCGCATGAATCACAATATGCCCCTGCAGAACACCCCAGGACAGGGTATGATGCACCGCGATATTCAAATTCGCAACCGCGCATACAGGTGGTAAACTAAAATCAAAATCAACCAGATAGTGTCTCTAGCCATATTTTGCCCATTTTTAATCTCTCTTCACGAGTTCTGACATTGGCAGAAATTTCCATTTTAGAACGTGGTTTATCCTTTGTGCCTACCCAAAATCCAAGTGCCATGTCCATAATAAATATAATAAATGAAATAAAAGGCTTTCTAAGAAAATTGAGACTGCGTATCTACTTTCATAATAAAGAGACCCCAAGAGAACCCAATATTTCTGGGCTGTCTAGACTTTCCATCTTTGCTCCCAATTCCAATGAGCTTCCACCAGAGGTGATTATCTTTGAAAAAATGGTTCTTAAGGAAATCGAACAAGTAATTCGTTACCCCAGGACCCAATCGGGCCCTAACCTGAAACTGCAGGAATTCCAAGATACTCACACACTAGCTGAGGATCACTCGATAGTGATCAAAGCTGCAGATAAGCGTGGGGGGATAGTGGTCTGTGATGCTTCCAAATACGATCAAGAGGTGTTGAGACTTTTGTCCATCCCAGGCCACTACACTAAAATCACTAATGATCCTTCCAAACTCATTAAGGAAAAGATTTTGGCTCTCACTGATGAAGGCAACCGTTTAGGGTTCCTCTCAACAAAAGAAACTGAATATATTAATTTTTCAGAAGAACGGACGCCCCTTTTCTACATTATGCCAAAAATACATAAAGATGTAGAAAATCCTCCCGGGCGGCCAATAGTTTCTGGCTGTGGTTCCTTATTGGAGCCTATATCCAAATATATTGATTTCTTCATAAAACCTTTGGCCATGGCTACTCCCACATTTCTATTGGATTCACGGGATGTAATTAACCTGGTTGAATTAAGACCCTTTGACCCATCCACACAAATATTGGTCTCTTTGGACATAGAGGCCTTATATACTAATATACCACAAGATAGAGCTATTCTGAGCCTGAAGACTATCCTAGATAGGCAACCTCATCCACAATCTGTTCCAACAGAATTTCTGTGCAAAGCGGCCCAACTGGTTTTCAACAATAGCTTCTTCAAATTTAAGGAAGATTTCTTCCTGCAAATCAAGGGCACGGCCATGGGGTGCACTTTTGCTCCCAATTTGGCTATAATTTTTATGGCCCTACTCGAAGAAGAAAAGATTCTACATATTTCGAACCCATATAAAGAAAAAATCTTGATATACCATAGATATATCGACGATATATTTATGATTTGGGAGGGATCTTTGGAGTCACTGCTGGCATTCATAGCATGGCTCAATTCAGTAGACGTGGACATTCATTTCACCTTTGAATATTCCACTTCTAGAATTGGCTTTCTGGATTTGTCCATCTTTTCCGAAGGAGGTATCCTCCATACGGAATTACACAGAAAGGCTACAGAAAGAAATACTACCCTGAAATATGAGAGCCAACATCCAGCTAGTCTCTTACGGAACTTACCGTATGGTATGTTCTTGCGGCTTCGCCACAATTGTACAGATATCGATAATTTCACCAAACATGCCTTGATTTTGGAGCAAAGACTTTTGGAGCGGGGATACCCTAGAAGACTTATAAAGCAATCTAGAAAAAGAGCACATTTTACAAACCGAGAGGCACTATTGCTACCTAAAACCCAATCAAAGAAAAAGGAGGACTTAGTTCTTGTATTGACTTTTTGCCAGCACAGTGAAACCATTAAGGGCATCATATTAAAAAAGTGGCGTATCTTAAATGCATCTGGAACAACATTGAAAAAACCTCTCTTTGCATTCAAGAAAAGCAAGAACTTAAAACAACAAATTACTTGTGCCAGTAGAAGTCACTCGAAACCATCCATGGTTCGAGATCTCAATCAAAAACCAGTTATTGGTCATTTCCCGTGCACCACATGTATAGCATGTAAATTCTCTAGAAAGACTACCTCCGTTTTTATGCAAAATAAAAGCTGGGATCTTCACACTTTCACAACATGTAACAGTAAAAACGTAATTTACGCCATCGTTTGCCCGTGTAAAAGGATATACATAGGTAAAACCACTCGGGAGGTAAGTATCCGTATCAATGAGCATCGCTCAAAGATAAAAACCCGGAACTTAAATGCCCCAATGGTTATTCACTATGTGGAGATGGGCCATAAAGCAGAACAGATGGAATGGTTTTGTGTGGAGAAGGTATTCGGTCAAAATCTGACACAACTTTCAAAAAATCTAGCCTATAAAGAGGAATTATGGATTTTTAATTTAAAAGCACTGACAGAGGGACTTAATACTTTAGAACCCTGGCACACAGGCACCTAATATGGCTGATACACCCTCTGGGGATATCCCATATAGGAGACTGTTGGTATACCACCACCATACTGGGACATGGCCCTTTGGTACTAATACATCTTCTCATCATCTTGTAATTCTATAAGGGCACTATACATAATTCGCCTTTTCCCAGATACAGTCTGCACGTTTGTAGGGCGAGGGTTGCTTTAAAATCTAGTCCCAGAAATTGGCAGGCCATTATGCATGAAATTGCCATGGCCGTGCCGTTTGCTATGATGTAACAACATGTGGTCGTCTGACTAATTGGATTGCGAAGCCCGTGTAGGTAATAGGGGCTGGAAAAAACACTACTGTGTTCCCTCCAAGTTGTAGAAATGACAGTAGTATACTTTGGAGGGTAACGTGTATTTATTCACACACTCCTGATCAGATAGCCTATCCTAACCCATCATAAGCACTTAAGACATGCTTTCTGTTGCAACTCTTTCTCTTGGGCGTAACCACCGCACCCCCCAATGCTACCACTTATCCCTGCCCCCACCACAACCATCCGCCAATTCCCAGAGCTGCCAAAATGGTAACCTGCTTTCTTATTTAATTCACATTTTGTGGGGCAATACTTTTGCCTTTGCCATTTTGGAACATCTTTTGGAATCAATATTTTCACTGTATGCTGACAAGTTACTAGCATCATATGGGTAGCATAGGTGTAGCTACTGACATGGTATTACTCACAAATTGCAGGCACTTCACCATAGGGCGGCCACTGCCTCCATGTACCCAAGCCCTGGGCCCAGATGTCAAGGTAGTTGCCCATATGCCGAGGGGCAACAGCAAAGGCCAGATTCTATCCCTCCTTTTGGTCTGTACCAGCCCCATATGCTAGGTGTTGTAGTCATGTGACAGGTACTGCTTTTTATTTATTTGCCTTTTTAAAGTGGTCACACAGCCCGCTGGCATCGAGGCGCTGTTAAAGAATTTCTTTGTTGTTGTTGTCTTAGTTGCATATTTATAACAGGCTTAAATACCCAGAGGTCTCTAAGCACGGACCCGGGGATCGAACCTGTGTTGCTTCGTGTCGTCTTGCTTCCAAGGCGAGCACGTTGCCACTGAGCTATCCTCCCGGAATATTCATATGCCATATGTTGACCCCATTTGCCTGCTCCGTCCCCAAATGCCTGTGTACAGCCCCATGGCAGGAGTCAGCAGAATATTCAATATTCTGCCATTCTATCACAGGACAAATCATTTCTCCACATGCCATGTGCTGGCATCATATGCGAGAGCACCTACATGCAACCATCAACACCTTCCCACAGACCCACTGTAATGAAGAGCGCGCGATCTGGGGCTCCCATGGATTGGCATACTGCCATTGGTTGAAAAACACAACGGTGCTGCTTAAACAGAGTAAGAATAGAAATCCGGCATCTAGATCCAGGGATCCACTAGATTTCATGTTCCTGAGCTCCTATGGCCCACCTCCACAATGCCCCACCTGGAAATACAGACCACAGGCCATCTTCTAGACCTCTGCTCCTTTACTCCCTGAGTAACCTCTCTTACTGAACTGGGTTCAAGCCATCAACTAAAAGATGTCTTTCGATAATCATCACATTAACTATTATACCAAAATATCGCAATGAAACATTGAAATAAAATGAACATCTCATCAGATTGTATCCGGTTAAACAAAAAAGTTACAAACATCACTGGCCATCAAATCAAGACCAATCTCTGATCAAAAAGTTAATTTATTTGTGCTGGGCTGAGATGAACGGTGCACAACGGTTAAAACCATTTAGAGTAGACATGACTTGAGCTTTGTTTCCTATATATGTAATGCAACTTTTAAACATGTAGACCTTTGGCTCCCAGACGACCTACCACTAATAGTCTTATTCATGAATTTTTCTCAATGTTTGATGTGTTTGATTTTGCTAAGTTGTTAGTATTGTGTTGTTAATGAATTTGCTAAAGCTTTGTACTTAACTATATGCTAAATAAAATAAAAATGTAAAAAAAGCAACCACTGCCAATTAATGCAATCTAGTCTTGTTCATCAGCATTTTAAAGTCTTGATTGATACCACGTCTTCAAATGTGCACAGAAAAATCACAAGAATAATGATATCACTTATAAAATTTTCACAAGTCCGCTCTATGAATGATCCATCTTTTTAGATTTATGTTCTGGCCCCAAAGGGGTGTGGTTTTCCCCAGCACAAGGTTGAATTTCTGGTTTTTCCAGTTCTGCCAAGCCAGCTTGCTCTCACAGGCAGTGCTCCTCCCCTTTCCTTCCAGGAGGAAGCCACTTTTACGACCCCCATAATAAAACATTTGCCTGAGTCAGGACAGGGCTTTGTTCAATTTCCTGCAGAGCCCAGGTAATTCAATCAAAGAAGTGTCATATCCCTTTTGGTGGGAACAGCAAAAGGCAGCTAGGCCTGGGAACACAGCTGTTGTGCAAGTCTCAACTCCTGTCGGGGGTAGCTGGTGGGCAGAATTCAGTTTCATTAAGCCAGGTTTCAGATAAAAAGTCACTTTTTGTTCCCCAGTTTAAGTCAAGACAATTTTTACATATGCAGCTAGAATGCTGATTCTAAGTTCAAAACTATGACATTTTAACAGTGACAAACTATGTGGCGGTCAGAAGTCTGTCTCTCAGTTTATTTACACATTTCGATTTTTGGTAATTTTAAATCCAGTTTCAGTTTAAGCCGCTGCAGACCTGCAGAGCTCAGCCAGTCTTGTTATAAACCTTCAAGTCACTTCAGAATATAACTTTACTACATTGTATCCACCTCTTAGTAAGTCTTTATTTGGCCTGCTTTGGGTTCATTTATTCAGTTTTACACAAAAAAGTCTGGTGTTGTTTTAAAACGCCGGCTTTTTGATAGTGGTGAGTACTGGTAATGCACCCATTTTTGGGATTTAAGAAAATTAATTCCCCACAATTCTAGGTTGCTTTTGGCAATCAGCATTGCCATTCCCAATGGTTTCAGGATACTGTGTGGGTAGTCCAATGGTGGTTTTAGGCAGTGCCCTTTTGTGCCCATAACATCGGCAAAATGGGTGGCAGCCTATTCTTCATGCATTTCCCTGGGCATTTTCTGGGAAGCTCTGGCCATCATGATGTTTTCAATGCCAGTACTGCACAGTTTTTGTGGTAGGGCTCGGATGCATGGGTAAAAACATCCCACAAGGCCCAGTCTCCAGTCGAGTAGACTCCAGGGAAGGGTTCGAGGTCGTAAGAGGTTAGAACAGGCTGAGAGATGTCCCCGTGGATACCAGGTGAGCGTTACACCCTTTACCTGATTTCTGCTTCCACACATAGGAATCCTTCCACTTGTTGACTCGCCATTCACTGCAGAGCATTTGTTACCTCAAAGGACCAAGGATCATTGCTGTTTTGGGCCTGTTACCTGTCTTTTGGTTACCTATAGTCCCATTCTAGCCCAACTCAGAACATACACCTGCTTCTTCTCAACCAGCCATCCATCCCTTTCCTTTCCACTAAGCCCCCTAACCTCCAGCTCTCTTGGGCTGTACCCTTTCCAAATTGTCTTCACTTGCCTATTTCTTCTACACTCCATCATGCATCTTGATTTGGCTCCATTCCTCTGCTCGTCACTCTCTATACCTCTGCCCTAGATAAACACATTTCATCCATTAGCTTTCAATGTCACCCTTTTGATGATGATGCTCAAATATTTATCTCATTTGCCTCCTTCACTCCAGTCACCATGAAACAGATTATGAACTGTCTCACTGCAATCCGTCACTGGATGGCTCTGCTCGGCCTCGCACCATCCCTCTCCGATCTCCTTCCCACCTCACCCATGGCTCTCGATCTTGGGCTTCTCTTTGATAGCGACCTACAACGGCAACAAATGATCACTACGACATCCCCTGTTGCTCGTATTAAACATTCAGAAAATGAATCCTTGTCTTACCAACACCTTTACAAAAACTCTAATCTCCACTCTTGTGCTCAGCAAACTGGACTACTGTTCAATCCTACTCCTTGGCCTTCCTCTCTGCTCCATCCACCCTCTAGACAAAATCCTCAACTTTGCTACCCACACTCTCTAGAACCTATGCAGATCCTTCCCCACTTCTACGTACCAACATGCTAGTTGTCCCTCCATGCACAACTGCTCTCTTTGCAAGTTCCCTTTCCTATTCTAAAAAGCTATCAATGGTCATGCTCCTCAGTACCTGGCTGATTATATCTCAGTTTACTCACAACCTAGTTCCCTCCGATCCTCCTCTGCACTCAACCTCACTTTCCATACCCTCCATGTGCCTTCTCACCCTTCCGCTCTTTATCCCTATTCACCCTGCTCCACTGGAACCCACTTCCCAAAACAGTAAAAGCCAGCCCATCTGTGTGTCCCCAAAGCTTGGCTTAAAAATCATTTACTCGCTAATGAGGGAGCTCACGCAGCACTCTCCCCCATCCTCACTACCTGACCCAACCACTTCCTCCATTGGCATTAGGTAAAGCATTTTGTGTATTTAATTAGTACCCATATTTAGTTTGAATCACTTGCCCCGTAAGGGTAATGTTACCTTTCTAAGTCGCCTGTTTTCTTATATAAATTTTCTTTCTGTTTGTGCATTTTGTCTCTGGTAAATGTCCAAACGATTTACACCCTCATAACCTGCTTCACTACTTGTTCTCATCTTTATGCTATTGTACAGGCACCCTTCGTGGGAATTTTCCCACCATCTGTAAATGTGTTACTGTAAGTCATCTCTGATCAACACTGGCTGTGGCCATACTTTTTCATGCGAGCTGCACCAATATTTACAAGTATTCCCATTTGAGAACATACTCATGTTTACTTTGTGCATATTGCCAGTAATGATACTATAAGAAAATATGTCCAGGCTGGCTCAGCCCATATATGCTATTATCCCCACCTAAGAACATACTCTTGTTGACTTTTGCCATTACAAATGCCATGTCAAAATAAAAAAACATGTCCAAGCTGGCTGCACCAATAGACTCGAAATAACACTTATATTTGCATTGTCATAGATTCCCAGAAAAAAATGCCACACCACAGGCACAGTAAGAAAAAGCAAGACTGGCTGTACCAAAATGCCTTCTAGCCATGAAATAGCATTTATCATGCTTGCTTTATCATAGATACCCAGTAAACAATGTCATGCCACAGTAAGACATAGCTACACTGGCTGTAACAACATGCCAGTCTAGCCACATAATAAAACTTGCTTTTTCATAGATGCCCAGTTAAAAATTCCATTCCCCCCGCCCCTACCTCTGACAAATCCAGCACCTCCACCCCAGGCCTGCACAAACACAAGCGCCCTCACACATCCACTCACTACTTCACACACATGTTCACACAGCAGTCATTCGCTCATTCACACATGCACCCTACACCATACATTTGCTCATTCGTACGCGCACCGAGCCACTCATACAAGATACACTCACTCATTCATACACACACTCAAAACATACATTACAATTCCGTTTCTGTTATTACTTTCAGCACTTGTTCCAATTCTGCTCCTTGCTGCCCCCATGAGAAAGGGCCTCCTGCTCCCGAGTGCACAAACAGGGAAAGGAAGCTCAGAGCGCTTCCTGAACATGCATTGAGGAATCTGAGATCTCCGTCTGCAATGCCCCAGGCCTTCTGAATGGGCAAGGGATGTACCCCCTATGCACATTCAGAGGTGCAGTTCCCCACCCTGCCTGTCCAATGGCCCATACAAGGCTGGGCAAGCAAAACAACCTGACCTTGCATGGTCTGTTGGACATGCCAGCTGGGGAACAGAACTTATAAAGAAAACAATGAATTTCACTTTGACAGTTTAAGATAGCCTAGGAGCGCTCCCTCAGATACAGCAAGTAGCTGAGCGAGGACTGAGTGTTCGCACCATGCTGGCTCTTTCACAATGGGCGGTGGTTCTAGTAGGTGAGCGCCCCGCTGCCCATTATGGATGTGCCACACCCGGATCCTACCCATTCACCTGCTTCCGCTGCAGCTCATACTAGCTCTTTTTTTATTGCCACTCTAATGTTTCCCGCAAAATGGATGCCACTGCAAGAGGACTAACCTCCTGGTGCCACATTAGTTCTTCTGCAGTAGGCAGTTGCTCATGCTGGGAATTGCTTCAGGATTAGAGGTTGCTGCAACTCTTCTTCTGTTTAATACCTGTGGGTATAAGCATGCAATTGGCATACTGCAGGGTATGTAACAACAGTATACATATAAGCACAACACCTCTCCTATTATCCCCCCTCTAGTGTGTTATTGCCAAAGAATACCAGGACAAGGAATAGTGGGAAAAATGGCTGTAGGCTTTATTCCACCAAAAGTAAGAGACCATATCAAAACAATAGGAAATCAGTCAAGAAGGTCCTTTGGGCATCATGGGATCAATCAGGTGAGCAGGTGCCCAGATGCTGGTAAGTCCAGAGATGGGCCAACTCGAGGCTGATCCATGCGCAATGTATTCTTCCTATGACTGCTGGCCAGTGTTACGCTGTGCCTTCAATTTTTTCGTTCATTTTATTTATTTATTTGTTCCCTTTTAACTTAAATCAGAAGTGCCATTTCCTGGCCACGCCTGGTCGCGAAGGTGGTTGTTTTTTGCATTTTCCGTTCTCCTTCTGTGTAGATTCTCTCCATGTGGAGGGGCAAAGCAGGACATGTCTGGGTTGTTTTCTGCCCGTACTCTTATTCCAAAATATGCGCATGAGGGCAGGGAGACACCTCAGGCGGTAATTTACAGACCAGAGGACCCCAACCTGTCCAGTTGGCGGCCTCCCTTTAGTCTTCCTGTGTTCCTATATCCTGTGCGTCATTGCCAGGCAGGTGCCAAACCTTGCCTGCCCCTTCCTTCTGTACCTGGGCACCCGGCTTGCTGCCCCCTTTGTTCTTCCCCGAAACCCTCCTCGTGGGTCTTAGTGGCAGGGGCAAAAGGATCTATCTATCAGGCCCTTCTATTATTATGGAGGCCTACCTTCCTCTATGCCTAAACACAGGCCTATGTGCTTGGTCCGCTTACCTCCCAGGCCTAGTCCCTCTCGGGTCCCAGGGCAATGTTGCCATTTGACTCACAGAAGCAAGGAATTGAACTCATCTAGGCCTTTCTCATTTGCAGTCGAGCAACAAACGCAGCATTTGTTTTTTCACATGCCCCCTTATTGATCTCTAACCGTTTGCCCTGCCAGTATCTGGCGCTCTTCATCGCCACCATTAATGCCCAATACAAATGGGTCTGTGCTCTGCTCTGGGGGCACTTGGCCCAGGCCCGATTGGCTGCTGCATTGTTAGACGTGTTTCACTGAGCTGCAGAAGTCCAACAAAGGAGCTTTGTGAGACCTTTCTATTGGGCTAACCGCGAACTGATGTGCAAATGGCATGTTTGTGGTATGTTTCAGGGCCAGACTTTAAATAATGTTGGGAGTGAGCCCTACTAAACTTATAAAAAGTGTTATACGAAAACAAACCATTATTGTTGGTTCAAGAACATGACAAAAAGGGTGCACTGATAATACATCAGATCAGGTAAAGGTTTAAATGGCATGTTCATGACCTTTCACTGACGGTTCCAAGTAATAATGTCCCAGCAAAAATGTCCCCTGACATAAAAGTTGCAGTTTTTTTTGTGGAGACGTTATTACATTGAACATGGGACACCCATACAAACCCCATTTAAAAGAATTGTAAATGGGAGCAGGGGACATCCCCGCAACCCGCCCCTATACATAATGTCACCATATATAATGTCGCCAATGGCTTTGATTATTACCTGATACCTTACTGACTCCATTCCTTGTGAGGCCAGTACAGTAACCTAGAAATGTTACATAGCTGAGCAGATAGCTGCTGGGCTAAGAGCTCTAACATGGGCTATATACTGATATATGTGAAATGTTAAGCTGTGTGTTTACAGATTCTCCTAAATCTACGTTTTCAGCAATTGTGAGGCCTGTTCATGTGATATAACCCATCTCTACTTCCCGCACAACCAAATCCAGATGTTTCTGCACTACTGTCCAAGAAATGGCATGCCCAACACTGGCTTCCACTGTAACATGCTCCGCCGATTGCGAGCTAGCTTCGCATTATAAACTATCCAATAACTATGAAAAAATATATAACGGGTAACGTGTATTATGGTCGAGTAATGCCACTTAGTTTACAGGCTGATCTGAACTCCTTGATAGCATTATTAGAATATATAGGGCCCGATTCATGGAATTGTTTGCACCGTTCAAAGTGAATTTGCACTGCTAAAAAGTGAGTTTGCTGAATATTCAAGACAAATAAGCCTCGGATACTCGTCTATTGAATACAATAACAAAGAATGGACTACTCACTTTTCTATTCTACTTAACACAGAATTACAAAATAAATCATCATGGAATCTGCCCATTCCTGACTGTAGGCAATTGATTTTCGACGAACTTGACATCATTATTCGGATAAATAAACTAAGCTCATCGAGAGCGCCTGGACCAGATACCCTAACCAATGTTACTCTCAAAGCTCAGCAAGAAGAATGGGCGCAAATTCTCATGGTAATGAAGTGGGAGAATGGGAGAACAAGCTCCCCCCAATCTCATCGCGACCATGGCCTAGAGGATCGCGGCCCAGGCACCCACCACGAGACGAGTTCGCCTATCTACCAGGTGACAAAATACCCTGGTTCAAGAACATAAGGATATCCCCACCAGCCTGTCCCACTCAAGCCGACACCTGCGGCATGGATGAACTCGACTAAGACATAAGCAACAAGCACCCACATCATTAGAGATGCCACAACGACCTAGCCAACTGACAAGAACACACGTGCCACCATGCACACTGGTCACTCACGCACCAGCCTACACGAAGAACAAATTCAGTGCTATGACGTAGGTGACGGACACACCCACTGACGCGCATCTTTGTTATTCTTTTACATAGGCCCCTTTATAGTAATGCAGAAACGCAAGACGCCTGAAAGACTCGCGTATACGCTTGCTGACGCTTCTCCCACCTCTCGCATCGTGATGAGAATATAATGTAGACATAATGTTGCTTATGACGCCATGTCAAACCGCGACATAGGTACCATGGATTATGCATCCCCACCCATGAACTAGGCCCAAGTAGGCCGCAAGCAAGAGCCGCCATGAACACTGTATGAGCAAGAGTACAAGTGCTGATCACACAGAATGAGCCCAGCGAGAGCTCGTAGCCAAGGGCGCGATGTTGCAACTCGTATGCTACCAGCTGGCGTCAAGGTCACACCTGTAAGCAAAGCCAAGCACACAGAAGCGAAATACAACTTTAAGTGTGCAGAATTCCACACCAGCTACGGTCTCCCCACACGTGTCCAAGCCGATCTGACAAGGTGCCAGACCCACGAGACAGAAGTCGCCTGGGTCCCACGTCTGGGACACAGGTTGCAACAGCGAAATGGCAAGATGGACACCTACGGCGGTGGGAATGGCCTGCTCTCAAGCCTATGAGCAAACCCGTACATTGTCTGCACAAACACATAGTTACACATTGTTGCTAGTAACAGGTACACCGCAAGCTGGGAACGATGATGGTCCCAGGCTTGGGGGCTCACGAGAGGACCAATCAGAACATGGGGGGACTCATCACTGACACAACTAACATTAGCCAATCATCAGGGGTCTTTGTGTAACAATACTCAGGTATCTAATAGAAGGGACAGCCCAAGTATACCTCCTGACCCATCCTTAACCACTAATATTCTTCTCTATATGTATCCTATACTAACGCTACCACTCGAGGAACCAATCCGAAGTGGCAATAGGTTTTTTGCTAACTTTCCCAGGTGACGCAAGTAGCGCGTCATACTGCTGTAAAAAGGGCCTGCGAGCCCCATGAATTTTGAGAGTCTGGACGGACGTGTACCATCCTAAACCCATCCCTGCCGTTGTTATAATAAACAGCAGAACCACCTTGCTCCTTGTGTGTGTCTCATGCTCATTTTTGGGAAGCACGGGAGGAGTTGGGGCCTCCCAGCCCGGAGGTCCGCGGACGCCTCAGCCGACCCCAGGATAATCTCCCCGACAAGTTGGAGGCACTGCTGAGATTTGTTTAAGGTCCATCTTTTCAGTTTTTACTTTTCCAAGGCCTCTCGTTGCGAGGAGGCCCGGTGGCGCGGCCCCCTCTGCTGCTGCCCCTTTTGAGCACTACAGGACCATCGCGGAACTGTGAGAAGACCGGACAGCGCAATCCGGATATTGGCCCTCGGGAACCGGTTGAGAAGTATCCCGCCCACGGTTGGCAAGTGTCCAGACGTGGTCCAGACGAGGGGATGTTGCGAGCCACTTGGAGGGGCGCATGCAGTCGGGCGGCCCCGCATCAAGGGAACTTGGTGAGTATATCACACCCAACAAGCAATGTGAGATTGTAAGGAAGGGGGGAGGAGTTGTAACAAGGGCGGCGGGAGGTGTTATTAAGGTGTGCGGCGAAGAATTGATCAATTAGTGTTGAAGGAGAAGTGAGTGGTAACGGGACAGGCACGAGAGCCGTCCGCTACCACATCACGGAAGAAGGGTGGGTGGAGCCAGAAGGCACCACATGCGATTGCTCGTAGACACTGATTGGCCTAGGTCGTGGCCACCTGTAAAGGGGGTGTGTGTGTGGCTTTCCTACGAATTGGCGTATCGATCAATGAGTAGATGAGGATCCCTATTGATCGAGCAGTGAAACTCGATAGATAGATGACGTTTTCCTGTAGGAGGTAGCTAGATTGTTGCCGAGTACGGAAGATAATTGGCTGGTTAACACCTCCCGGTGAGGGGCGTGTCACACGCGAAGCGACGCAGTGTGCGCAGTCTGATTATAAGAGTGTATTGTTGGTTACCTTGTTCTGGGCGTAACAAGAGGACAGCTGTGGCGATAACGGGACAAGCAGTTAAAACGCTTTGCGCGCTCTCTTGAAGTGTAGAAGATCTTACCGGTAGTTGTTGAAAGAGGTTGGTGACGTCACCCATAGGGCCTTCATAGGACACCTTGACCACATCGCGTTGTTGAAGGGTGGTGGGGAAGTAAACCGAGGACAAAGGCAGTGAAACAGAGGTGAGGGAAGTGGATGGGGGGAGGGGTGTGCGCGGAGACTGCCGGCCACCCCAAATACGGGACAGGTGGAAAGGGGGAAGTGACCGCGCACGGAGAACGCCGGCACACTGAGTGAGGTGGAAGGAGGAGTGGAGGAGACAAAGTGGGACGGCTGTATAAGCACGTCACACAGGGCACGCAGGGGGCCGTAACGGTATTAAGGAAGAAAACAAACACAGGAAAAGGACTGTATATTTGCAATTGCTATATTTGGCTGTTTTTCTTTTAGCGGACGGCTGAAGTCCCCAAAATACGGGGCCAGGTAACGATAGCTGTACTGAAGGGAGCTAAAAACACAGTGTAACTATGTCATACGGGTTAGAATCGGGAGGGTGGGGGAATACCCTGACTACCCCCCTCCAGCATATTTGTAAAACACTATCACCCCATAGGGAAAAACTCATCAAATATAGCATAGAATGGACACAAGGGACAGATAACAAAATGTCAACACATTGGCCGCCTAACGGTAGTTTCGACCCATATGTCCAACACTCACTACTGACACACATACATAACACGTACAAAGGGAAGAAGTTAGCACATCACGTGGATGTATTTAACTTATGGAGGATGTTACAGGGGTCCCGACCAGGGCCAACCCGGATGTTCACTGTGGAAGGGTCGGCAGAAGAAAAGGTGGACGAGGAAACAAAGGAGGGGAAGAAGATTAAGGAGGAAGAGGGAAACGGGGAAAAGGAGACCAGTAGCGCACAGAGCGCGGGAAGAGACAGAAAGGGGGACAAAAGGCCTGGTACTGTACATGAACTAGAAGTAAAGAAGGAAGGGACCGACGAAATGCCCCTAGCGAAAGTTGTGAAGAAGTAGGACGGTGGGTTATATCCTGTGACGGAGCTACGAGAAGCAGCAAGGCAACAATTAGCGGCAGCTGAGGGATATTCGAACCCCAAGTACAGCCCACCACCATATACAGCTACGGTTAGCTACCCGGGGGCGGGGGAGGTGACAAGCACGGTAGGCCCAACTTGCACGAAGGTGCGCGCAAGGGAAGGGAAGAACAGCGAAGAACCCATCTCAAATATAGGACACGATGAATGGGTAGCAGCGCAGGTGTTCTTAAAGTTGTGGGGGACATTAACGGGAGAAGAAAAAGAGGTGGTAAGGAGAATAAACAAGGACAACGAGGGTAGCACTGGAATAAGAGGAGAGGAAGGTAACACGAGAGAAGGGGAGCTGTCACAAGAAGAGGAGGAGATGTTGGAGGAACGATTGGCTGAATTACGGGATGAGCGGAATGCACTGATTAAACAGCTCGAGAAAGAGGCACGAGGAAGAAGGAGGGAAAGGAAGGAAAGTAGGGATGAGTTAGAGAGAATGAAGGAGCGAACTGAAGAAAGGAAGAGGGAGGCCGAGAGAATGAAGGCAATAGCAGAAAGGGTATCCCGAGCAGCACAGCGTGACAGGAAAAGAGAGAAAGAAGAGAAAGAAAAGGAAATGGAACTATGGAAGAAGAAAACACTCTCTGAGAGCACTAGGAAATACGAAGAAGGTAAAATAATAGAAAGTATATTGGAGAGAGAAAGGGAGAGATGGGAAAGGAGGAGAGAGGAAGAAAGGATATTAGAGAAGGTAAGTAATGAAGTGATGGAGGAATTGAAAAAGAAAAGAGAGGACAGGTGGTGAAATAGTGGAGAAGAGGGAAGAGGAAAGAAGAGAAAGGAAAGGGGGGAGTGGGGTAAGAACATATGTACGTCGGAATGCAGAAGTAGCTACGACATCAGCACAAAGGGGAGCAATTGGTAAAGGAGAACAAGAAGGAACGGATTTAATAGACTTAAAAACAGTGACGATCAGGGGAAAAAGGACAGACTGGGGGTTGTCGCTCCTGGATGAATTTTGCAGCGAAGAAGAAGAGGGAGTGGGGGGAGAAGGAAGAAGCGGCGGTAGGGAAAGCTTAGACCAATTGTATATCACACGCACAAACAGGGAATCACCATGGGCATGCAGAAAGAAGGAAGACGTGAAGGGAAGTGAGGAGCAAGAACGAGAAGAGGTGGGGGGGCAAACACGTGCAGTTACACCCGCATCATTCCACCCAACATGCCCACCGACACCCACTTCTGAACACACCCATACGCCGGCAGACTTAGAGACCTCCCGGGACGCAGGCAGGAAGAACGGACACACACACCTGCAGTAAATAAAGAAAGCAATAGGAGAAGGGGGAGAAATGAAGGAGAAGGTACAACAAGCAGCGGTAATATGGACATGACAGATGATCAAGTTGACACAGAGGAAGAGGAGGAGTATACGGACTCCACCCCGTGACAACTTGGGGACAGATGGGACACAATTTAATGCCACTATTGGAGCAGGGAGGGGTTAGACCACAATACGTCCCTTGGAAGCATGCCGATAAGGAAAATATAAAGTGCAGGCTCCCATCACTAAGTGGAGGAGTGGGAAAATGGATATACGAGATGGAAAAACACACCGCAGGACAGAAGCTAGTGGTAGGAGACGTGAAGGGCCTATTAATATCAATATTAGGGGACGTGGCAGACAACATCTGGAAGAAGGCAGGATTCCCCGGGGTTACAATAACAAACACATCACACGACGGGCGCCATTTGCAAACTGCAGGCATGCATTATGGCAAGCCCTGAGGGTACAGTATCCAGACACATCAGATATAGGAACAATTACGTCACGCAAGATGCGTGAGAATGACGATCCTGTTGATTATATCCAGGAGATTCAGGAGAAGTGGCGCATGGAAACTAGAGAGCAATGGGACAAGACACCGGCAATCATTTACCACATACTAATACAAGGGCTTCCGGAAGCAGTACAAAAACAAACGAAGAAGATAGTTGGGATGGAAGCTAAGGCCTGGCCGGAAATACAATTAACAATAGTACACCATTGTAGGATGTGGCAAGAAAAGATGAAACAAAAGTAAGAAGATGGGAAAGCAGAAAAGGCAAAATTGGTGCAGAAAAAACTAAGTAAGTATACAATGGAAGGAGCACTAATAACTACACCAACAACAATGACACCAAACCCCACACAAGTAGTGGCTGCACAGGATCCCTCACAACTGCAAATAGCACCACTACCACAACCACCACCACGTATAACACAACAGATGCCACCACCCCCACCATACACGGCTCCCATAGGAGGAGGGTATATGCTACCGGGAAATGGATATTATAACAACACCAGGGGAAGGGGGGAATGATGAGAGGGAGGGGATATGGCCAACCTGCACAACAGCAAGGGGAAGGATTTCGGAGTTACTACCCCAATGGCCAACCAGGGTACCAAGACAATGCAGGGAGTTTCCCATGGCAGACCAGGGAACCACCTGTATGTTGGGTTTGTGGAATGTTAGGACACATGTCACGTACGTGTAGAATGAGACCTTCCCCACCAGCATGGGGGGAGCAAGGACCACAGGGGCCTATGATGGTGCAACAAGGTTACCAACAACCACAGGGAACACAACAGAGCAGCACACAGCAGCAATTAGCAACACAACAACAGTTGCAGACATACTCACCACCGCAGCAACAGGTGGCAATAACACAACAACACCAAGTACAACCAGTGCAACAGCTCACTCAAATACAGGACCATAAATTAACTCCCATCAATACACAGCTACAACAAACACAGTTGGGGAGGGTGACTATCTTGGGACACAACCCTTACACAGGAAGAGGTCAGTAACTGTACCCACAATAGGACAGCCCACAGACATCCTTGGTGTGTCCCATCCTGTCGATAACACCAAATAGTGCGGAGGAACCACGCATTGAGGTAGCGATAGGTGACAAAAAATTCTCCTTCCTCGTTGACCCTGGGGCAACCAGGTCTTGCATAAAGGAGGGTAGATTTAAACTGTCAGGTGAAGCCATGAACACCCAAGGATTTTCTGGGGCTAGAGGGTTGGTTTGTGAAAACAAGGAAATAATATGAGGAAGGGTAAAGAAAAAGGAAGCACACCAAACACAGGTTACAAAGGAACATACAAAGTACTTTATTTTATACTGAATCCAGTTACAAAGAAACGAACAAAATTTAGATAGCTATCGACCCTCAGTACAACACAGCGAACTCCGGCGTGGTTCGGTGTGCTGAGTGAGTGCAAATATTCATTGAAACAGTCAGGCTTTTATACATTTCTCCAGCCTGTTGTCCAGCCTTTCTTCAGGTTAACCATTCCATAAATAAGTTACTGCTCTAGGGTCCCTTGCCAGGTCAAATCTAGTTCATCTTAGGTTTATACATTAACAAGAAGAAATGGTAATAATATATGCTCTAGGCCTAACATTAAAATGCGGGACTTAATTTATACAATATAGTTAAGCAGGTGTTCTCATTCAATTATAGATCAGTTTCGGTGATACAGGTAATCCATTGCACACAGGTCAGCAGAAGGACAAGGTCTCAGCTCATGACCCTAACAAGTGACCTGCAGGCAAGTTATACATTAGCTGTACAGAGGACATGACAATCAAGTTCTGTTCTGAATAACATAGGCTACCATTTTAGCTCACATGGTGACTTTATAGAGCAAGAAAACCTAAAATGGCGGCTTGACCCAAAATGACAGTTTACATGGTTTCTAAGGTCAGGACCTTGCAATGCGAGTTTATTCACATGTAGTTTATAAGCAGCTTGTTAGCAGCTTGGCGTAGGCCAATATACATATATTCATAGCAATAGGAGGCACGATATAATTTCTTGTTTGACAAACCCTCCTTTTGGCCTATGCCAAGTGCTAAACTACTTCTGATCTCCCTGCAAATAACTCCATGTGTCATCGTCCATACACCCTGAATAGCTGTCAGAAATATCTATCGCCATTAGATCTTTTACTAAGATCTCTTTCAGTACATACTCCTTGAGGTTTTATCCGGGGCATACACTTTATGTCCTATTGTACCTATCGCCTGAGCGCAACATCCCCCTAGCATTGAACATATACTTGGTAGACATTGGATACAACAACAAAGAAATAGCAGAATTCCCAAAATAATCAGCAAGACTGAAAGCACTTTCCAACCCCAAGACCGCAAGAAGTCCCAGAACCAAGCGCTAAGATCCCAATTTACCTCGGGAACATGCACTTCTGAACTTAGAATGTGCAGATTCTGTATTGCCTTAAAAATAGTTGGGGAGGAATCCGGTACGAAAACACAGCAAGCGGACCCCACTAGTTTACATACTCCACCACGTTCAGCCAGAATGACATCTAATGCCATCCGGTTCTGAAGAGCTACCAATCTGATCGCTTTCTGCTCTAAAGTAATATTATAGAGTATATCTGTGGTCCGGTTGATGGTTCTCTCCAGTACTCTCGCTAGTTTCCTGATATCCTCGGAATTCGCTATCTGCCCAAAGAATGGAAGGAATGATTTCGCTACATCTCCTAAAACCTGTGCTGGAGGGTCGCCATTCTCGTCCCGCCGTGGACGAGCCTTCGAAACCTCTACAGTACTTGCTATAAACACCCCAGGTAACAGGATTCCTAGATAACAAGTTCCCTGCCAATCCCTGGGCAACCATGGAAATGCTACATTAACACAAACAAAATAGATAGGTTCGCCTACATACAAAGGTCTGTCTTCCCCAGTCAAATTTGCAACGTTGGCACAACCTTTAAAATCTCCCATTGAACGGGTGCCATTCCTCTGTATGCAGAAAGAAACTGAATCAGGGCTATGGTTAACAGTATAAGAAGGAGGCACGGCATCCTTATTGCCTATCGGAGCCATTTTAAAGGAAATCAAAGATTGGAAAGGACGAGACAGTCTATCAGAAGGCCTAATAGAAGCAATATTGAGCTTACTCCTATTTGCGAAAAGCGAGCATCCCAGGGGAGTCAGAACACGTTTCTCAAAACTTTTCAAATTAGTGCCATCAAAGTTCCCCGAGATGCTATCGTTCCATCGGCCAAAGAACAGTGCTCTAAGTGAAGCATAACAAGCAGTTGTCAAAGGTAAAGGGTGAATATACCAACCTAGCCCCTTATCCCCATGTTGCGGTAAATGCGAGCAGATCCAACAATTAGTTCTGTTAAAGATTGCATGGGTAGCATTCATAATTAGAAGTAGAGTGTTATTTTGATAATTCTGTCTATGCAAAAGATCTCTAGGTGACAAGGTATGTAGTTGCACAGAGGAGTGGTAACAACAGTTATATTTTCAACAGGTAGGAAATCATTCAAAGGGTACATTCTCTCCAAATACCAAAACCCACAACCAACAATTACTAAAAGTCCCGTGATTATCACCAGTAGACAACAAAACATTTTCGGGGCCCCCATACATATCTGCTCATTGTCTCTCCTAGTCACATTTTTGTCCAAAAGTTCAGTACGAACGGTAGCGGATACGGGCATTGTCGTCTTCAATCGAGAAACACCAATTGTTTGTTTGCTGGCGACTCCGGTCGCGCGTCTTTTTAATGTCTTTTCCCACAACCCTTAGTCAGCAGAACCCTTTATGCAATTGGGCCAAAAAATAGGCAAGCCCTCAAATTCGTTCAATTGTACAGCAAGAGCCGTATTGAAAACCTATCTCCTTGGGCGGAGATTATACTTCACAGTTTCCGGTGCAAAAGAATCAGCAGACAGGATGTCGTCACTTCCCACAGGAGGTGGCGAGTGAACGGAAGTTGGATCAGAAGATGGATGATCCACAAACGATGCAGTGGGAGAGCAAGGAGGCAAGATGGCCATTTTGTCGGGCCTTACAACTTCCGGAACGGCCTCCGATACTCTCTCTCCACCGTCTGCCGTTTCGGGTACGTTGGTTTCAATGTCGGAAAGGGGTTCTGCATCTTCTGTATCGTATGGCACTGGGTGTGGGATTCGTTTGGTGTGGCTGCCGTGGATCCAGTGGCGACGTCCTCCTACCCGCACCGCAGTCTGAGTGACCAGGAGCACCTGGTAGGGGCCCCTCCAATGTGGTGCGAGGCAAGACGCTTTATCGAAGGATTTAACGAGGATCCAATCCCCTGGTCGTAGACTGTGACCGGGGCCCTCGTACCTCACCGGCAATGCCTCTCGCACCTGGTGATAAATTGAAAACAGGTTTTTAGTCAATTGGTTACAATAGTCGGAGAGAAGTACATTTTCTACATCGCGCAATGCGCAGCTTTTAGGCAAACCCCAAATATTAGCAGGTCTCCCCATTACCACCTCAAAGGGAGAGAGCCCAGTCTTAGTTTGAGGGGTTGTCCGCATTGAAAGTAACACAATCGGTAAGGCGTCCGGCCATTTTAGTTTGGTGCCGGCACACGTCTTAGCGAGCTTGTTTTTTATGATACCATTGTGTCTTTCCACTAATCCGGCGCTCTGAGCTTGTCTGGCCGAATAGAATCGTTTGTCAATTTGCAATGCCGTACATATCTGTAGAATTACAGCAGCGATAAAATGTGGACCATTATCCGACCAGAAAATTCTCGGCATACCGAACCGTGGGAAGAATTCCTTTAACATGGTCTTTGCAGTGGTCATGGCTGTAGCGCCTTTAACAGGGAAAGCCTCGACCCACTTACTAAAGGCGCAAATGACCACAAGGACATATTTTAGATTGTTTCATCGCTCCATTTCAATAAAGTCAAAGTGAATCACTTCAAACGGGACAGAAGGAGGCCCAAAGCTACCTCTTGGAGTTGCTGTCTCCTTTCCCACATTGTGTTGTAGGCAAATCATGCAGTTTTGGACATAATGCTGGGCAATTTTTGAAATCTTATCATTTACCCAGACTTTCTCTAACATTCTCGTGATCTGTTGAGCGCACACATGTGTGGGACTGTGTGCCATGGTAACCATCATTACTATATAGGCATTAGGAAGCAACCATTTCCCTTCTACCATGTCCACCCAACATCCATCATCATCAAGTTTCCCCAAGCCCTCAGCCCACCTCTTGGATTCTTCTAATGTGGCATCGGCTTGGATATCCCGTACAGACCCAACACCCTCATCCATTGCATAGGCATCTACAGTCTCCCTTGAAACATACATCTCCGTGAAGAGATCAGAGGCAGTTTGTCTAGCTATTTGATCAGCGAAAGCATTCCCTTTCCCTACATCATCTATAATCTTGCGATGTGCTGCGCACTTAATGATTGCTAACTGAATAGGGAGCGCAAGCGCTGAAAGCAATTGTACTATCAGGGAGCCATGTTGGATCTTGGTGCCATGCGAAGTTAAAAACCCTCTCTCTGACCAAAGTCTCCCAAAGTTGTGAGCCACCCCAAAGGCATACTGGCTATCAGTATATATGTTTACTGTTAGCCCTTCTGAAAGCTCACAAGCTCGAGTCAATGCTATAATCTCTGCGGCCTGTGCAGAGTTATGCGTAGTTCTCTTGGTCTCCACAACCGTACTCAATGTAGTGACTGCATAAGCAGCTGTGGATGTACCATCCAGTAGTTTGAAGCAGGAGCCATCACAAAACAGCTCCCCTTGTGGGTTATCCAAAGGAGTGTCCCTCAAATCAACTCTGCCTTTTGTATCTTGTTCAGTAGTATACAGGCAGTCATGTGACTCTTCGTCACCGCAAACAGTATTTTGCGGGAAAGGTAGTTCAGCCGGATTAAGAACGCAGCACCTCCTAATTTGAATGTGGGAAGCAAACAAGATTAATTCATATCTTGTCAGTCGTGCGGAAGTGAGGTGTTGCGTTTGGGTTTTGTTCAATAGAATATCTACAGAGTGAGGCACCATCAGGGTTAAATCATGGCCTAGGACCATTCCCTCACTCTGTTCTACAGACGCAGCAGCAGCAGCGACAGCGTGCAAACATCTTGGCAAAGCGCATGCAACAGGATCAAGGGCGGAAGAGTAGTAACCGCATGGCCTATTCTTCCCTCCATGTTCCTGCGTTAATACAGCCAAAGCACATCCATCACATTCATGCACAAACAACACAAAGGCCTTCTCATAGTTCGGTGTGCCCAAAGCTGGCGCCGAACATAATGCAGTCTTGAGCAACTCGAATGACTGTTGATGGTCCGTATTCCATGGCAATGGCGAAGAAATACCCTTCTTCGTCAAGGCCAACATCGGTTTTATCACTAGTGAGAAGTTTGGGATCCATAACCTACAGTAAGAAGCCATACCTATCAAGGCTCTAACTTCCTTTTGTGTATTTGGGACAGACATGCCAGAAATGTGTTTTATTCTTTCAGGTGTCAATCTTCTTCCCTCCTTTGACAGGAGATAGCCTAAATAGGCGACCTCCTGGCAACAATATTGAAACTTTTTAAGCGAAGCTTTGTGACCATGCTTGGCTAGATGGATGAGCAACAACACAGTGCCCTCTTTACAAGAGCTCTCAGAGTCAGCGGCTAAAAGCAAACCATCAACATATTGAAGCAACGTACAAGTAGGGGGCAATCCAAGGGTATCAAGCTGCTCTTTCAAAGCCCTACTATAAATACTAGGACTCTCAGTATAACCTTGAGGTGCATGAGTAAATGTGAATGAGCGTCCCCCTAAGGTGAACGCGAACAAGAATCTACTATCCTCATGTATAGGAATACTGAAGAAAGCATTCATCAGGTCCACAACACTGAAGTGAGTAGCCGTAGCTGGAATCATGGTTAATATTGTCGTCACATCAGGCACAATTGGAAATTGCGGAGCGACGACTTTATTAATGGCACGTAAATCAATTATAAAACGAAATGGAATTGCATTATCACCTTTTTTGTACACGGGTAAAATCGGACTATTGCACAAACTTCCTGCAATCTCCTCAATCATCCCACGATGCACAAAATCGGAAACAATGCTCTTCAAAGCTCGCTCGCCTTCAACTGAGATCTTATACTGTGGAATACGGGGCAGCTTAATTCCATGTTTCAAAACTATTTTAACAGGCTCAATCTGCAAAACACCGACATCATTGTCATAAACTGCCCACAAACACTCTGGTACATTACTGAATTCTGGCGGCAAAGGTCTAGTCAAGAATTGCTAAACAGAACATTGCTGTGGTGAAATCGTCAAACGCACTCCATCAGAAGAACAATGAATTACCGCATTTAATTCCTTCAACAGATTCAACCCCAGCAAATTCTCTCCACAATTCGAAGTCAAGAGAAATGGACAGTGGTCCGTAAAGGGACCCAAAGAAATAGGTACCGGTGAAGAAACCGGACAAACAACTGGTGTGCCAGAAAACCCTACAGAAACATTGGTTTGCCCTGAGAGTGGAATGTTTGGAACCCGAGAATGATCAATGGAGCACTTCTGTGCTCCAGTGTCTATCAAAAATTGATGTTTCCTATTTCCCACTACCATTTCAACGTAGGGACCTTTCTGATTAACGGGAATAGGTGTAGGTTCCAAACCCTGCTTCGGGCAATCCTAACGAAACAAAATATCATCAAAAGGAAGCTCTTCAGATAGATATGCAGCAGAAGGATGATCAAATATGTTTCTAGAATCCACACTCGAAGTCTGATTATCCTGTGAAAAAGGTTGTTGGGGATCCTGCGAAAACTGGCCTCTACCAGGGCCCCCTACACCCGGGCGACCTCTGGATCGTCTACCCATATTTCCAAATGTGTTATTCGACCTCTGTCGAAGGACGGGGCATTGTGCACGCCAATGACCCTCCTGGCGACAATAGGCACACTGGTTAATATTCACAGGACCCAAGGGCACATTCCCTTGTGGAACATACTGACCTCTAATCTGCGAACTACCCCCTCTCGGGCCTCTAACAATTTGCTGTAACAATACTTTAGTCTTCAAATCACCTTTTCTCTTCTGGACTCTATCTTTTTCATTATTGACACGGTTCTCGTAGTACTGAGCCATGTGCAGTACTTCTGATTGGGATTTCGCCTGCCAAGTGCTCTCAGAAGACATAATTTGTGACTGGATGTCAGGCAGCAATCCACGTACAAATTTGTCCACAAATAATCTTTTCCCAGACTCTGTGCCTAAGTCTTGTCCACTGAAATCCGAGAATACCTGTTCGAACCGATTAAAGAACTCGGTAGCACCCTCAGATTTTTCTTGGACACAGGCCGTAAGCTTGTCCCAAATAATTCTCTTTTCGGGGATTATAGTTTTCAGTTTTGCAATGATTCTGTCAGGCAAAGTTAGTATTACCTGAGGTGGTCTCTCACCAGCTGGCCTTTCCCCATCAAGCCTAACTATGTTAGCCCATGTATCTCCCAACCCTGGTACATCGTCTATAGTTCTAACTTGTTTCCACAAATCTACAGGCAGGAGTACAGGGAATAGCAAATCAATGTCGCCTAGGGTAAACACTGAGGACTGCAAAACAGACTCTATCTCTTTATAGAACCCTGTCAGATTTTTCCTAATGTCAGGAATAGTTTGTCTAATAGTATTCACTTCCTGTCGTGAAAACGGGACGTGAACAAACTGCGATACATAATGTGCAGGAATGTCCACAGCAGGTGTACCTGCTGCAGCATTAGCAGGAATCTCAACCTTTGGGACAAATGTCGGAGGAACCTCTCTCATAGGCAACTGAGATGTAGGCAACTCCGAACGCTTACTAAGCAACAGAGCTAAGTCGAGCGCTAAAGCAGTTGAAGAAGTGTCAAGTGAAAAAGCTCTCTTATAAATGCTCAATAACTCTGTGGGACAACTAACCTTTCTCTTTAAACATTCATCCTGCAGGTACTCTACCATTACCTGTATCACTTTCCTCTGCATTTCTAGCGTATATTGACTGTATGTGTCATATACCTCAACTGGAGTTATCGATATGTCTGAAATCCATCTAATCGTATCTTTTGTACAAATTCGCGCCTCCTCAGGTATCGATTTATGACACAGAAGAAATCGTTTCTGTACATACATACTTTCTTCTTCGTCATCCTCATTCCGTAACCTTTCCAACTCCTTTCTATACTCAAATATCCTCTCAACATGCTCATGTACCTTCTCCACAGTGTCTCTTGAAAACGCTAAAGTATTCAGGTCCCTCAACCCTTGTGGGAGGTCTGCATTATTTAATTTACCCCACATTACACATAAATGAATCCCTAAACCTTCAATGAAAATTCTTCTCAGGAAAATTATCCATATTACAAAGTGTGGCAAGAACATTAGCTCGATCATCTCTCTCCATACAATGCTTAGCCCATGCAAACAAATCCTGTTTCTTTTCTGTAGGAACGGTATTACGAGTAACAATCCTCGACCCCGCACCCTGATCAACTACAAGCGGTACAGAACTACTTGGGAGTGAGGGTGCAGGCAAATTCAATGGAGGTACTATTACTGGTGCAATGGGAAGAGGCAGAGGGGCAGGTGGAGGAACAACAACCGGATGAATAGGAACAACAGGTTGAGCAGGAAGAGCAGGAATAACAGCAGGAAGAGGTACAGCAGGAGGAAGAGGAACATACGGAGGTGGTGCAGAGGCACCAGGCCTTCATTCATTTAACAATTTGTCGATAAACTCATCAGAAACATGAAAATCTTTAGAAGGATAGATTTTCTGAATACCGAGTGAGAAAGCCCTGTCCATATTCCTAACCGACTCAGACTGTTTGTCCTGATCATATAACAACGCCTTTTCAGCATTTGTTTTATGACGGCGCACATGTTTTTCCCTACTTTTAAGCTGCTGCAACGCTTCTCTTTTCCAATTTTGCAAAACATCAAATGCTGCAGGTCTGGCCTTCTTTTTTAACAAGACTGACTCTAAATATTCAATACGAGGGATCTCAAAACTACCATTGACTGGCCACTGAAGTTCGGAGGCATGTCTGGTTTGTCTGTGCCACATTTTATTAAATACTACACTTCCAATGCCATGCTTACAGTACATAGTACATGCCGGTGACCCCTCCTGTGGTGCCGGACGGCTAAATTTCAAAAATTGTCTATCGCTGCGGAATAATGCCCTAAAGCAGCTAGACAATTTCCCAGGAATTTCTCAAATACTTGGTGTTACCTGGTCAATAATTGTGTCTGCAGATACAATGCGCCAAATTCAAATTGTCAGGGTTGAATTAAGTCGGGTAATGACTCACCTGACCAAACCTAAGGAGGACCGATCGGTTTACAAAGGACTTACCTAACGAATTTTACCTTGTGTATGGTGATTTCGGCAAATCTGCCCGCCTCAAAAAATTGACCCTCGTCAAGTTGCCGTCTCAGTCCACACTGCTATCGTCCAGGGAACGGATCATGCAGCGCTGTTGAGGTGTCGCGTCTCGTTCATTCGGGCCCGTTATGTCACACTGTCCGATCCCGGTCCGATAGCCTGCGTCAACCTTCAATAATCCGGCATCAATCTTGAGGGTCCCTATTCGGGCGCCAACTGTGAAAACAAGGAAATAATATGATGCAGGGTAACCAAAAAGGAAACACACCAAACACAGGTTACAAAGGAACATACAAAGAACTTTATTTTATACTGAATCCAGTTACAAAGAACAGAACAAAATTCAGATAGCTATCGACCCTCAGTACAACACAGCGAACTCCGGCGTGGTTCGGTGTGCTCAGTGAGTGCAAATATTCATTGAAACAGTCAGGCTTTTATACATTTCTCCAGCCTGTTGTCCAGCCTTTCTTCAGGTTAACCATTCCATAAATAAGTTACTGCTCTGGGGTCCCTTGCCAGGTCAAATCTAGTTCATCTTAGGTTTATACATTAACAAGAAGAAATGGTAATAATGTATGCTCTAGGCCTAACATTACAATGCGGGACTTAATTTATGCAATATAGTTAAGCAGGTGTTCTCATTCAATTATAGATCAGTTTCGGTGATACAGGTAATCCATTGCACACAGGTCAGCAGAAGGACAAGGTCTCAGCTCATGACCCTAATAAGTGGCCTGCAGGCAAGTTATACATTAGCTGTACAGAGGTCATGACAATCAAGTTCTGTTCTGAATAACATAGGCTACCATTTTAGCTCACATGGTGACTTTATAGAGCAAGAAAACCTAAAATGGCGGCTTGACCCAAAATGACAGTTTACATGGTTTCTAAGGTCAGGACCTTGCAATGCGAGTTTATTCACATGTAGTTTATAAGCAGCTTGTTAGCAGCTTGGCGTAGGCCAATATACATATATTCATAGCAATAGGAGACACGATATAATTTCTAGTTTGACAGGTTCCCTTTACTGATGACATCTCCTTATCTATAGGAGATTATGACATGTCTGTCCCACTCCTGTATTCAAGGGAGTAGCCAGTGAACATACTTGAGCAGGTTAAATATAACAATCTCCTTCACAGAGAAATGCATAATTTGCTCCACACCAGGTATAAAGATGCTTACTGCACGACAAATACTACAAGCGTACTGTGGCCAGACAGTAGCTCGAGCTGAGCCCGTGGATGGCGAGCTGTTCCAGTACGGAATAGACATGGCATTTGCATGGATGCCAGGGATAGAAGGAAAGATCTGGAGGAGACCAGCAGCATATTTGTTCAGGCCTGAGACACCAGCTAGTGAACAAGAGGGGAAGGTGATTTCGGTGAGCATCGAGAGTATCATAGCAACTGCCGATTACATCGCAGTACATGCCCAAGACAGGGAAGGGAGAGCATGGAGAGCAGTGATAGCCCTGGCTGAGGGATGCAGGCTCACCCAGGTTTCTGATGAAGAGCTCTTTTCAGAAGACAGGGGAGAAGGAGAGATGGTATTTATGATGAGTATAGACATCTGGCTAAGAGTGACATACAAGCAAGTGGCACATAAAATGGCCATGGCACTTGAGGCACCAGCATCTACCCCAGTACCATTTTACGAGGAAGATATGGCTAAGGTTCCAGCATCATTGTGGACCACCAGTCCTTATGACGTGGGCTGCATAAAGAGTATCGGAGGAATAAAAATAAAGCTGAAAAAGGGTGCAATACTACCTAGAGTGAAGCAATACCCGCTATCAAAAGAGGCAGACGAGGGCATATACGAAACCATAACGGCCCTGATAAACAATGGCATATTGGCACCATCGGAATCACCATGTAACACGGCCGTGTACCCAGTGCGCAAGGGTAAAGGAGGGTCTTGGCGTTTCATCCAGGACCTCAGGCCCTTGAATGACATTGTAGAGGCAGAATACCCCATAGCAGCAAACCCGGCCACAATACTATGTGGAATTCCGGCAGAGACATCACGGTTCACCGTGATTGACCTCAAAAATGCCTTTTTCTCAATACCTCTGCACCCAGATTCACAAGACTTGACAAGCTTCACATACAGGAACACAAAATGGAAACACGCAAGGTTACCACAAGGATACTGCGAATCACCCTCAATTTTCAACAGAGTAATACAGATGGATTTAGGGAACATTGAATTGGAAAGTACGGTGCTACAATATGTTGATGATATAATAATTTGCAGCACAACTGAGGAGAGGTGCAGGGAAGACTCAGTGAAAATGCTAACAGTGTTGGCTGAAAAGGGGTACAAGGTAGACAAGGAAAAGTTACAGTACTGTCAGGAACAGGTACTATACATTGGTCAACTAATATCCCAGCACGGAAGAAAGATTGCACCACAAAGAGCACAAGCCATATCCAACACGCCACAACCACAAACGGTGAGGGAACTGCAGCAGTTCCTGGGCTTATGGAACTACTGTAGAGCATGGGTTTTTGACTACAGCTCATACATTGGACCCCTGCTCGAGGCATTTAGAGAAGCACACAAAGGGGACAAGACATTAGGATGGACAAGAGAAATGAAGGAGGCATTTGATGAGTTGAAACACGCCATATCCACAGCTCCCGTGCTAGCCACCCCAGATTACGAACGGAAATTCTTCATCTTTTCACATTGCAACTCAGCAGTAATGAAAGCAGTGTTGACTCAGAAAACTAGCATGGGACACAAGCCAATAGTGTTCTACAGCGGTCACTTAGACCCTGTTATGATAGGACATTTCCCTTGCGAACAGGGTCTCGCCGCAGCTGCATTTGCGGTGGAGAAATCATCATCGATTACAATGGGGTGCCCCACCACACTATTTGTGGAGCATGCGCTATTTGCAATTTCGAATAAGCCTAAGTACACACTAACCACACAGAGGGCGTCAGGTTATGAGATCATCTTATTTAGACCCGAGTTGTCAATTGTCAGATGCAGCACCGTAAAGCCAGCCAGGTTTAGAGCGGAAGTTGTTGAGGAAGGTGATTATGCTCACAATTGCACACAGACTATTGAAATTTACTAATGCACAAGAAAAGTTGAGGAGGATACATTAAGGGGGGGGGATTTTATTGTTGTTGTTGTTGTTCTCTCCCTCGTGTGATTGTACGGACCTTCTCTTCCTTTTGTTTCCTTCGTCCACTTTGGGGAAATTGGCCATGTTCACATGTTTTTTTGGCACCACTAGTGATAGTACATTGATATGTACCATGGTGCATATGCCATTCCACAACAGAGGCAGGGTGTTGTATGCTTTGTCTCCACACACGTGACCAAGCCGATCTGACAAGGTGCCACACCCATGAGACAGAAGTCGCCTGGGTCCCACGTCTGGGACACAGGTTGCAACAGCGAAATGGCAAGATGGACACCTACGGCGATGGGAATGGCCTGCGCTCAAGCCTATGAGCAAACCCGTACATTGTCTGCACAAACACATAGTTACACATTGTTGCTAGTAACAGGTACACCGCAAGCTGGGAACGACGATGGTCCCAGGCTTGGGGGCTCGCGAGAGGACCAATCAGAACATGGGGGGACTCATCACTGACGCCACTAACATTAGCCAATCATCAGGGGTCTTCGTGTAACAATTCTCAAGTATCTAATAGAAGGGACAGCCCAAGTATACCACTTGACTCATCCTTAACCACTAATATTCTTCTCTATATGTATCCTATACTAACCCTACCACTCGAGGAACCAATCCGAAGTGGCAATACGTTTTTTTGCTAACTTTCCCAGGTGACGCAAGTAGCGCGTCATACTGCTGTAAAAAGGGCCTGCGAGCCCCACGAATTTTGAGAGTCTGGATGGACGCGTACGATCCTAGACCCATCCCTGCCGTTGTTATAATAAACAGGAGAACCACCTTGCTCCTTGTGTGTGTCTCATACTCATTTTTGGGAAGCACGGGAGGAGTTGGGGCCTCCCAGCCCAGAGGTCCGCGGACGGCTCAGCCGACCCTGGGATAATCTCCCTGACAGTAATTTATAACAATGTCATACGAACAGGGTTAATTCCTCCATCATGAACAGAATCAATAGTCCTACCGATTTTTAAGAAAGGAAATAGAAATATTCCAATGAACTACAGACCAAATGCACTCCTTGACATACCAGGCAAAATATTTGCACGCCTGATTCTTAGAGATTTTAATAATTGGATAAATGCTAGCGGTTTTTTAGATTTACATCAATCTGGATCTATCAAAGGAGTCGGAAACTTTTTAAACCTAACCATTTTAACCACTATTAAAAAACAAGTTATTTTAGACAAACAGCCTGTTTTTTTTTGCATTTATTGATTTTAAACAGGCTTTCGACTCCGTGTTTCGAGATATTTTATGGGAAAAACTTTGTAAAGCTAAATGCCCATTACATATTGCATACCTAATTCGACAATTTTATACTAACACATCTGTAAAAGTTAAGCTGACGGTGAACGGCTCCTGTCAGATAAAGTCCTAACAAACACAGGCCTCAAGCAAGGATGCATATTTGCTTCAATGCTATTCAACTTTTATATAAAGGACATCAATAAAGCATTCCAAACAGTTTGCTTTTTCCCCCCTAAATTAGGCTTGAGAGAAATGTTGTGGCTTCTCTGCACCGACGATTTGGTGATACTAGATAGGACTCCCATTGGTCTACAACGAAAATTAGCTGCACTAGATAAGTATGTATTAGACAATCACCTCACTATCAACGCTGAAAAATCAAATGCAATGGTATTCCACCATAAGAGATCTTTTCATAATTACAAATTCAATTGGACTCTCTTGAAAGTCTCTTTAGTGCAAGTGCATCAGTATAAATATTTAGCATTGGATCTTAACACCCATATTTTGGAGCTACTGTACAAATTAGAGCTAAATTGCTAGCAGTACAAGGCCAAGCAATGCAAAATAAATATGGAAAATAATGCAAAATAAATATGGCAAGATTATTCTATAGGCAAAAAGTCATGTCAATTGTCACCTGTGGCGCACAAACCAAAATGCCACTGAACTGCCCTAAATGGAACTTGTTGGAAGGGATATATTAGAAAAAAATGTATCCCTCCCAATGAATACTCCTATTGCATTAATTAGGTATGAAATGGGACTAATCTCTTTATCATCAGTAGTAGCATGGCAAATGTTAGCAGCTTACAAAAATGTATTTTGCGCCACGAATAATCAAGCCTTGCTCCTCCCAACTGTGAAAGCCATCTTAGCCACTGGAACAAAATCTCCACTTCAAAATTGGGAGGCTCAATGTCGTTTAACGCTAAAGAAGGAGACATTTCAGTTGACTTGTCAATCAATCATCTAGACAAAGCTAAACTCAAGCTATGACGCTGGGACTGGAGAATTACATGGGAGACATGCAATGTATACTCAGCGTTTAAAGCTGGAGCCTTTCTGCTAAAATCATTAAATGAAGTAGCACTCTATCTAAAAAGATTTCCAGATTTGAAGTATTCACATGAGGTATTAAGAATGAGATTCAATCTCTGGCCAACAAAATCACAAGCCGCAAGATATGACAAAACTACAAACTTGAACTTTACCTGTTGGCTTTGCACCCAAAGCCAACATAATGAAACCCTTGAACATCGAGTGACTGAATGGATAGCACTATCAGAGTTAAGAACACATTTTGTCCATAAACATTTAAAAGACTTTCGATTGATGACAAAGGAAACAATGTGGTCATATTTATTTAATTCTACAAAAGTGTCACTGAATATTGAACTGGTTGCCTACTTATTAAGTCTTAATTTAAATGATCTTCCTTCTTAATATCTTAACTTGTTGCATGCAAAATGTGTGAAAGTAAAAAAATGATCTGTACACAGGATGTTCTTTTCTGAAGAATCGACAGAACATTTCGTATTGCTCTGTTCTGTATTAGTGCTTTATGTTATGTTATGTTATGTTATTTTGCACTTATATAGCGCCTTATATACCATTGGTATGGTCTGAAGGCGCTGGTAGGTTGAACGCCCTTGGGAACCGAAGTTCAGATCAGTAGAGAGAGTAGGGAGAGTCAAAAGGTGCGTGTGAGCACCGGGTATGTGTGCAGCTCGTGCGTTACTCATGTAATAGCTGCTTTTTAGCGGTAGGTGTGGTGGTTGAGAGATCAGGAGAATGTGTTCGTTCTGGCAGGATTTATCCGGAATGGATGTGGCTGCGTTAGGCCTGAGGAAAACGCCTAGCTGGGGTGTGAAACCAGCAGTGTTTACATAGAATGATGTGGGAGTAAGCGGCGGATGTTGGTATGAGAACAGTTATACCAAATGGTGTCATAGTATCTCTGTGTTCTAGTTGAGTGGTGATGTAAGGAGAGAGTAAGCGCGGTGGTGTAATATGATGGGTTATATGCTCTTTCAATGAGCACATTTCTAAATGAAACTTTCCCAGAGAGGGTACTGGGCACACTTCTAAATTCAATTTACAAGGGAGGCTATTGGGCAGAGGGCTATTGGGTACACTACTAAATGCAAATTTCACAGAGCGTCTACTGGGCACACTTCTAAATTCAATTTCTAGAGAGGCTATTGGGCACGCTTCTAAATGCAACTTTCCAGAGTGCCTATTTGATAGACTTGTATAATAAACCTGCTTTAACTTTTACACATTGACTGTATCTCAAGTTATGTTTCTTCCTTTGTTTTAAACAATCTCCCATGAGACACGGTTTTAATGTCAACACGGTTTTAGTACGTCAATTTCAAGAAAAATACTTGTTAATGCTACTCTACTTATTTTTCTGCAACTATTCTAACACTTATATATTGGCTGCATTTTGAACCATCTTCATGTTTCAACATGTATGAACTTTATTGCATCTTGTAAACTTTTCAACAATATGAAATCACTTCATGATGTGTCGATCACTAAGAGATGAAGAAAAAAATGTCTGTAACAATTTCTGTAAACGTTCAATTCGATTGAAAAAGTTCTATTACAACTAAAACAATAAAAAAAGAAGTAGGTTTGCACTGCCGACACAAACCCTGATTCATGGAACTGGGCAAAGGTTTTTTTTTTGCCTTGCAAAAGTCCATGCAAAGTCATTTTGTACTGCAGACATTACTATGCACTGCCTTTGCACTGCAAAAATACATTTTGCACAGTTCTATGAATCAGGGTTTGTGCGGGCAGCGCAAAGTCACTTTTCAGTAGTGCAAAGTCACTTTGAAGCGTGCAAATAATTCCATGAATCGGGCCCTTAATGTATTTTTCCTCTCTCGGCTCCTTCTATGTTTAATGCGGTGTGCAATGCGCAGTTATCCTCTCACATTAAAAATACATGTATCGACATGTTCGCTGTTAGAAGTATGGAAATCAACGGCCTAAATTGAGGATCTCTGAAGTGAATACTGCATTAAAATGCCAGTTGAATAATTTCCACCTTGTTTTCGTAGCAGCTTTATCTCCACACAGGCTTAGGATGCATTTGCATTGCAGTCCAGATCTGGCTTTGTGTGTGTGTGTGTGTGTATGTGGTTGTGTGTGTGCGCACGCGCGTGTGTGTGCATGCGAGTAAACGTTGCAGGCATCAGGGATTAAAGCTCAAAGGAATAATGTCAAACAAACGGTTGCCACAGCAACAGAGAAGCGTGCTCAGCGGTTGGGATGTGGGTAGCAATGCGGGGGTAGGTCAGAAAAACTGAGTACTTTGTGTACTCACATTCTTCTTCTAAAGCCTACAAATCCCGCCATGTTTCTACTGATTCTAGCGACACATTGTTCTGAATTGTCCTTCAGGAAAAAAAAAAGTCTGTTTAGCCAAATCGCACACTTCACTCTAATCGTATCTGGGAGACGAGCTTTGAATATGTATAGCCTTTCGTATAGGCAGGCGACGGAACCGAGTTTTAAGTGGATGGTTTTCCTGTCAGACACATGCTGGAAAATATACAGCTGATGAATAAAGGGTACCCGGTCATTACATCGAATACAACGCATTGACAGACCATACCATTGAAAAAAATACATCGAAAAGAAAACCATTGAATGCATTTTATTCACTGGTAAAGGGTTTAGTTTAGTAAAAAAGTGTTTTTAATGGTTTTAAAAAAAATGCATTTGATGTTTTTTTTTTGTCAATGGTATGGTTGCCGATGGTTTGGCTGTCGATGCAATCACTAGGAATCGAATAAAGGGCTTTGGAGAGTGCCTCGTGACATCAGGCTGCCTCAGGTTGAGCTAACCGATGCCACACATGATTGGTTTTAAATGCAAACTGCACATTTTGATGGTAGCTGCCAGCATGGTACTGCTGTGGTGCATGGTTGCATTTGCCAGTTGCTAGTTCATGGTGCATTTCTAGCTGCATTGTACGATAATCCCATGCAAGACTGAGTGGTGCTAGAGTTGCAGCATCGTTGATGTGTCAGTGGGCAGTCAGAAGGGAGGTTTCGGAAAGTGACTATATACTGTGGACCCAGAATTTGTGTCATGGCATAGTTGTCACCTGACATAGTATCTCCTAGATTAACAACTCATTGCAACACAAATCCAGCAGTAAAACAAGATAGGTTCCACAAATCAAATAGTAAATCAACCTGACAATATGAAAACATCAAACATTTTACGCCAAAATAATAGGATTCTACCTTTACGATCTACACAATGAAGTAAAAACCAAACGTCCTAATGATAGCAAAACTGTGCTTAGTGCACTTTAAGAAACACAGGGGGGAGTGAACACTTTAAGGTGCCGGAAAATTAGACAAAAAAAATGAAACACAACATTTATAAGGCATTTATAAAGTAATAGTAATGTATGTAAATATGTCCTATGTAAGGCACTTTAGATTCAAGCGCTATATAAAAAACTAATTATTATCATTGTTATTATTATTTTATTATTATTAGTTACACGTTAATTAAATTAACATTTCAGGGTACTATATATGCCAATTATTTCCTCACAATACATTTTTTTTATTTTTTATTTTCACCACTCAACGTAGCCTTATATAACTCAGGTTTGGGCTGATAACACCTGTTGCAAACCTCCAAGCCTGCCCTGAAATGCCTCAATATCCACAAGAAACCCGCAGTGCACAAACACTACTCATCTCTCAATCCCTAGAGAAATTCTAGACCCCGAGTGCCACATTTTCAACACACTGGGCCTCATCATGACTTTGGCGGTAACCCTTGAATCTGGCGGTAGCGCTATTACTGCCAGATTTAAGGGTCTGCCAAATCAGGACTTCGGCGGATTTCACCCCAGCTCTGAGCTGGGGGGAAATCCGTGGAAAATTTGCGCTATTACCGCCCGCGGGAAATCTGCCGGCGGTAAGAGCGTGAATTTTCCCCATTGAGCCCAATGGGGAATGGGGCATTCCCGAATGGGCTCAATGGGGAATGGGGAATTACATTACCACCGAACTCGTGATCCGGCGCTACTAGTGCCGGGGAGTTCGGTGGTAGGGCTTATACCGCCGGTGGTAATACCGCCGGCTTTACTGCCAAAGTCGTGATCAGGCCCACTGTAATCAAATTTAGAGCAGAATGAGTCAGTGAAAACAGGATAAGGGGAGCAAAATATACCCATTGATCAAACTATCCTTGCTATTAATTCCTAATAATGATGGCCAGCAACACATTAAAGCAGAGGAATCTCATGAAAAAGAGAGTCTCATTCCAAAAACAAACATTGGGAGAAACGCTTAGGCCTAAACCAGCAAGACCTTGAGAAGGCCAGAAGATCTGGAGGGTTCTGAAGTCATGGACTGAGAGAATAAAGGGGCATACCCAAGACCACACGAGGACTTCTGTGGAACAGCATGGTTACATTAGATGCGTCCTGCAGCATGGGAGCAGAGGGGAAAAGCGCACGCGATGGGGCAAAGAGCACCCGATGGAACGTTGGCAACAATGTGAATGGAAAAGGGGGCGGGGAAGGGTGGTGTTAAAACCAAGAACGTGGGAAACAAGAGACCCACAGGTGCCCTAGTCAGAATTGGGCATGAACATGATGTTGCAAAGGGACCTCCAGATGGCAAACAAACATGGAACCTGTTGATGGTACCCTTTAAGGGGCAGCAAGAAACAAGGTGTTAAGCTGGCTGACATCAGTGCTGGAACTTGAATGGATTATGACCAAGTACTGACCTTTCCTGAAAAGATTCTGAGTAGAGCATTGGCTCTCCTCCACTGACTGCATCATAATTTTAAAAAGATCATTTGGGGGTTCACACCATCCCACCTCCACCTCCTAAAACGTTTTATGCCTCTATTGCCCCATATTGCTTCCACTGGCCTCCCTCACCCAAACAGCACCACACGAATAATGGTTTTCTATTTGCAGTGCAACAGTGATGCAAATAGAAGCATGTTTTGACATGCGTCATCACCCTCCAGTGCCCGACTGGCCAAACCAGGGCAATGGGGCATGCTATTGGGCCTTTGTGGGATGGTAGCAGGGTCCTACTGTGTACCCACCTGTGACCTCAAACTTACCGGGATGAATCATTGGAAAAGTTCTAAATATTTCACAGGAGCAAAGAAACTCCAGAATTCAGCTGATTTAGCAAGTCACAAAACATATTCACCCAGCCCTAGTCACTAGTCAACATTAAATGATGAATTGTCTTTATTCACTCTCATCAAGCAGATAAGATAGCTCAGCGGGTTGAGCTATCGTTGCTGTGATCTGTATTTGATCTGCAGGTCCAAATCCCGGCAAGGTCGACTCAGCCTTTCATCCTTCCGAAGTCGATAAAATTAGTACCAATTTCAATTGGGTAATAATAATGTGTGTAAATATGGACTATGTAAAGCGCTATAAGAAGTTATTATCATTATTATTATCATGTCACTAGACTATCGTATTTGTTTTTTTATAGATTTGGCCGGTCAGCCATCCTTTTAGTTACAAGTGCATTATATATGGGATAAAGTACCCATTACCGTACATTATAAGGATTTTGCAAGTAACTGAGTAGTTCTGTGAGCAAATAGAGGAAGGTGGCTGAGTTCCTTCATAGGGTCAAGGAACTGTGAGGTGACTTGTAATATCTTTTTTACATACTGTAAGGGTAATTTCCTTGCTTATAATACATGGCCACACACTGTCGTCTCCTTTAATACCTGGCGGCTTGCTTAATCTAATATAAGGGGTCTTCAATTTGCTGATCCATATAATCAATTTGTTTGGATTGGAAAAAACATAATTTTGTACTTTAAGATAAGTAATAACATGTCAATTCTTGCTAACATGTGTTAAACTTCAGCAATGAACAAATTACACATTCTACCAATAACTTTTCTTTAGCAATTAATCACTGTAGAGTGTTACAGAAAACTAAAAAGCAAGGAATTTGAAAAGCGTGTAACAGCTTTATTTACCTGCTGCAGCGACAGCTGGAATTCTGTTCTTTGCTGGCTCAAGCAGCAGGCAGTGTGACGTAACAACTGAAGCATAATATGGCGTTAATCCCCCATTCCTGGCTGGAACAGGGGATAACGGCCCGGCAGTCCACGTTATCTGCCCGAGTGAAGCGGGGGCAGATAACGAGAGCTCTGGCCCGTAATCACCCATTCCAGCCACTGGAACAGGGGATTAAGGCTATTAGCACCCCAGGTTACCAAAGTAGTAATGCAGGGTGCTAAGGATTTTCCTTCGCACACCAGGACACGCGCAGCGTCCCGTTGCATGAAGGAAAATCCTTTTCCAAGATGGCCACCATGGAAAGGGAAGCAGGGCTCCGTCGAGAGGCCCTCTTCCCTTTCCATGGTGGCTTGCGGGATGCAAGGGGAAGGTTAGTAGGGAGGTGGGGGTGACAACAAAATAGAATAAAGTGACAGAGAGTGAGGGGAAGATGGAGGCGGGGGAGCGGCTGTCAGGCGGCATGTAACGCAGGCTTGTACCGGTTGTTGAAGCCTGCTTTCCTAGCCATCTGATTGGCGGGCTCCCCCCGCCAGGATGATAATAATGATTTACAGAGCAGTTGTGATGTCATTTTCTTATCAGAGGTCAGTTGTGAGGTCACAACTAGCCTGTAATAAGAACATTATTTTCTGGCTTTTACACAGCTATTGCAGACTGCCATGTATTATAACTGTATTGAGTTATAGCCGACATTATATCTATGAGTTCTTTATTCACTATGTACATATGAGATGAGTCTATGGAAAGATCAATTTTGGGAGCTTCTTAATGCTAATTAAATATCCTTACGTATTGCTGTTTTAACATTTCCAAATATCATTTTGAATGTAAACAATGTTTGATTTATATGGATGTTGAGAATTAAGTATTTCACAGAATTGCTGAACTGATAGTCTAATTGTAATGGGAGTGAATTTAAAATGCATCTTATAATCTATGTTTATGTATTGTGTGTCATAAAATAATTATGACAGGTTTCATCAGTCAGTTCAGGTTTATTTCTATAACATTTGTTATAAAAGCAATAACATCAGCAATCACAATGTCAATATGATAAAATAAAAACAAGTACAATAAAACTGTGCCATTCAAATACCAAATAATACAAGCAATTAATCAACCGAATAGCATTTTTCAAGTAAATAGAGAAGAAAAAAAGATACAAATTCGCTCGCATAAGAATAAAACCTACCACCAGTAAAACAGATTATCCAATGCAAATCATGGGCTGTTGAAATATCATGCAATTCATTCAAATCCATGCTGCATGACTTGCACAAAAAGATATACATGAAGGAGAATGGAACACAAATTGAGTTGCATCAGTCCACTCTGCCATATGCAGTGTGGCCATATGTAGACTTATCAAGTGCCAGCATTAATTCATTCCAGTACATTTCAGCCCCGCACCGGCACATAAACAGATTCTCTGCCTCCTGCCACAAGACATAGTCCTACACTAGGCAATTATTGATCAAATAATCAATTTGCTCTCCCTCCTGCACCATGCCCAAGTAAGATAATTAGAGGTGCAGTAGACAGCACACCAATCAGTAAGACAGCAGCATGATAACATTGCTTCTGCAGTATTTCTAGCCTGCTTTTTTCTCAGGAAGGGACTCAGGAACCTTTTTCTAAGGTCCAAAGAAACAGGGCAAATTAAAACGAAGTGTACAACAGTCTCGGATGGATACCCGCACAACTAGCAAGCTACCAAAACCCTTGGATTCCGCTTGCTACAAACACCAGCAAGTGGCAATGTACCAAGCTTTCGTTTCAGATATGAAGCTCGAGTAAATTTAAGATATACATAATCCAAGTACAATTCATATTCAAACGAAGAATTAGGGCGCCAATAGCGAAGCATTGTAGTGGGGTGGCTAATCATATTTAAAATGTCCCGCTCATGTTTGGCTTTAAGCGCTTCCCAATTTGGTTGCTTTGAATTGCTATTCATACCTTCAGGGTTTGACTCAAAACTCACTCAGCCCAAGATCAGATAATTAACTTTTAATGTGGGTGAGCCAGGGCATTGTTTTCCCTCCATCTTGCAACATCAAGTCGATAATCGCCTCTCTATAGTTGCGGTCCAAACCCTCACCCAATAGTAGAGTGAGCTATCCCTACAATACGATTACACAAGTGTCATACAAGTCTCCATGAATACCGGGAGATTCGGGGTACTCACCGGGGCATCATTTCACCAAAATGCTATGGGTAGCAGAAGTGACATCGCATGATACTTGACCTCTGATGACATCACACAAAGTGATGTCAGTTGACCCCCACCCTGAAGTCACATCACGAAACAAGAAGTGGAATCGCATAGTATTTTTCCTAAGTACACTATGAAAAATATGGTTATGATCTCACTATAATGTGATATACATTTCATACAAGAATGGATCACCATATGTATCGTTAATATCAGAGTGGATAGGCCCATATTACAAAATTACTGTGAATGCAAGCAGACGTCCAAAGCCAAATGATAATGATGTGTTATTAGATAGCACTTAAGCTTAAGCGCTTTATATAGAAAAAATATACAAACAAAAAAACAAAAAAACCAACCACCATCAAAGACACCTAGCAGCAGTAAAAGTCGTGCATTTATCAAAAACTTGAAAATACCAAAAGAACAGCTGAGCATAATGGACCAGCTGATAAACAATAAGAAAAAGGTCAGACTAGAACAGAACATCAAAGAACACGTGATACCTGAATACGGAGACGATGAATGCTCTGAAGATGATCTTCTGGACTTCTCGACATACACGGTATCAGACGCTGAAGAGAAAGAGGGGACAAGAGTATACGAAGATACAAACATAGTGGTAGACAAGTCTACGAGTGAGGAGAACACAGTCAATACTGAGAGTGATACTTCAACAGTAACGGCAACACTCGTTGAAAAAGAGAAATGAAGAGAAAGAGGAAAAATACCAAACACCCAAACACAAAAAGAATAATCGGAAAAAACAACCGACAAGAGAGGCAGGGTACAGACTGGATGTAGCTTTAGGATCCTAATTCAGACAGCCGTTCCAACAGACAAATACACTCACATATCCAATATGTGATACTAATGCTACTAAGGTACTATGCAAATGGTACCAAAAACAACTGTAAGCTTACAGGCTTCACACAGGGCCAGGTTTCTATTGGCAAGAAAACCTTCACAACAGTGGGCATATTCTACCACACTGGTACTACCACCACTTCATGCCACTATACTGCATATGTCAAAAAAAGAAGTGGTTGGTTTGAATTTAACAACACCTCTGGTACTCCAAAACATAGGCTACCAGCAGGTTGCCTGCTTAATTCCCTCAACCCATATTTACTCACTAAACTGTAGCACAATGGACAGTTAGAATACACCAATGGTTATCTAACTACATCCATAATACTACAATAGTACTTTTAAAAGCCAAGATAGTTAAAATACGACAACAGATATCTAACTTCTTTAAAAATACCCTTCACTGCAGTACACTTGAAATACGCCATCACAGCGCTTGTTACTGCAAAACATCTTGTAAAGTCTAATATAGTTAGAATACGCCAACAGGATCCAACTACTATAAACATTTCCTTAATTACAACAAACTTCAAACAAACACACTATCACACTTACACTCACATAATTATGGATTTCTTTCTCCAATGACCCAATGATTATTTCATGTCGAGACAACACTGTGTAGCTCAGACTCATTTTGTACCAAACATAGTACATAGAATTTACTGTTTATGAGGTCCAAAGAAGTAAATGTATATGTAAAATTACATGCAAAGCTTTTAAACTATCCTGCTTAACAATTATACTGTTTTCTTTTTCACAGAAAAAGAACCACAGATTCCAGCTTTATTAATGTATCAACTAAGTAACCATACAAAGTATAAATAAATACATATTCCATAAGCGCTAGCCTCAATTGTATTACAATCATAAATAGCACATGCACTTCAATTGTATAATTCCACCATATTACAAATACTGTATACTCCCCCCACATTACCTATAATTACTATACAGATATTACTATAGTGTGTGTGGCCAGTGGACAGATTCTTGGGGGCATGGCCACCACAATAGAATTAAACCATATAACAAATACATAAAATACACCTTCAAATAACAAGACTTGCCCTGAACCCCCTGCAATCCAAATGATTTCCACACACACCAAAAGTGACTGCGGCACATGCACACCTTTTTATCACCTATAAAAACAGCTTCATGTTAACTTTATTGCACTCCCCACCCTTTCCAAACCCTCTTTCATGCACTAAATGACTCCAAATGTGTTTTGCTAACAGCTGTCCACAGATCCAACATGGTGACAGTTTAAAAAAATAAGATGCAGCTCACGCTTTCCAATCAGCGGGCGCATACGAATCGGGAAGTGAGTCTGCGGAACAGACCCAGATATCACTAATATTTTTACCTAATTAAGCTACTTTTTGGCCATTTGTAAAAAAAAAACTACTGGACGGATTTACACCAAATTTACAAAAGCACGCTTTCGGGGCCATGCGGCCATGCCTAGTGCAAATTTGGTGAAACACTGTCCAGCAGTTTAGGCTGTAGGCACCAGCAAATTATTTTTGCCATTGTGTGTATGAAGATTTTCACAAATGTTGGGATGCACTACAACTCCCCCCCCAGACCAAACTGCTCCAGATTCCCTAGTATCATTCTACTGGGGCCGTGTACTTGTTCTGCAAAGTTTGGTGAGGATTATTCCATTGGAGGCAAAGTTATAAGCTGCCCAACATGTGCTTTATCTATGAGTTGAGCAACTTAACCATAACTACAGGCCAGCTACCGCAGGCCATGTAATATAATATTAATAATATATATATTTATATACAAAAAGGTAAATTCCTGCGTGGAAGTCCAGAAGTTGACTGGTGCTGTGGATATTGGTAAAAGTGCACATATGACATCTGCAGCTTAATTACAGCACATCATATCATTGAACCAACTGTTCACATTGGACTGCTTTTTGCCATCCAATTCCTTTGCAATTCTCCGTTCTTCTTCCTTGTCCACCAGCAAAAACCTTCTTTTTCCATCTGACAGGGTGGGCGGCTAGTGACTATAAGTCTACAGAATGTACACTAACAATGAGTGCTTGTGACACGCAGACACTTTCTGAAAATTCGCTGACCACATTGAACTTCCTTAGCAAGTGTGTACAGCCTTAAAACTAGCCAGCATTTGGCATACATTCAGTACAGCATATGCTGCTTTTTGTAGTGTCAGCATTGTCCTCTTTGCGTGTTATGCTGGTGCCAGTGAAACAGCTCAGACACCCTTTTGGCCACTTATCAGAAGCAATGGTGTGTGGAATCATCACTGGCACTAACAGAATGTTCAGAGTTATTATAACTACCCCTAAGGCCCATTCCTTCTGTAAGTGATCTAGTCCTTCAGTTCTCCCACGTAGAATCCTACTTTTCTGTAGTGATGTCACAGCATCTCTGGAGGTCATGTGTGGTGATGTATTGTATTGTATTGTATATGGATTTATAAAATGCAACGAAGACCTGGTGGCATCAAGGCGCTGAATCCTGAGAGGGCAAGGCAGCAACCGACATTAAAACAGCAGTGTTTTGAGCTTACGAAAAGTGGCAAGAACAGGGATGACCCGTATATGAAGAGGAAGGGCATTCCACACGGAAGGAGCCAGCAGAGAGAAGGATCTGCCACCTGCTCGAGCACGCTGAAAAGCGGGGAACAGACAATAAAAACTGGTTAGATGAGCGTAGAGGTCTCTTCGGTTGATAAAGCGAAGGCTTAGATTGAAGAAATTCAGCCCCAGCAAAATGAATAGCGCGGTGAACAATACATAAAATCTTAAAATTCACCCGGCTTCTGACAGGAAGCCAGTGAAGGTGCTGAAGGAGATCATAAGAGTGAGAGAGTCTGGGTGCATTAAGGGCAAGCCTGCATGCTGCATTCGGAAAAATCTGAAGGTGCTGAAGTAACACCTCTGGCTGACCAAGATAGATTCAATTGCAATAATCTATTGACCCCATGATGGAGGCAGCCACAATCTTGACCCTAGCATCATTCGGGAGAAAAGGAAGAACCTTCTTCAGTATTTGTAGTTTGGCATAACCTGTTTGGCAGACTGAGGATATTTGTGCTTCTCTAGAGACAGAGATCATGACTTTTATACCTAGGCTCTTGAATAGGGTAGAAGGTACCAAGAGATGACGGCCAGTACTCTGGGGTCCAACAGGGACCAGCAGAGACCTGGCCAACTACCAATACCTCAGTCTTCTATCAGTTTAACTTGAGCCAATTGTTCGCCATCCATGTCCTTAGTGCTGAGAGGCAATCGCTCAGCAATTGTGACCCTACCTTTAAAGCTTCTGCTCTTTAACATCTCATGGCACTGCAAACATTTGCTCTCCAGAAGTTCTCCGCACAACTCTAACAAGGCTAGCTATAATAGTCATTGGTGAGTGATCATGGGTGCTTTAGTCCAAATTATCCGGAAAGCTGCAGGTTGCAGACCTCTGACCTAAATTAAGCCAGTGCATGCCATCTTGATAAGCTATGGAATGGGGTTGCCCACCTACACTTACTGCATGATCAATTTTCCTCATCCTCAGAGGCACAATTTAAGTTACTTGGGATGACATTCGATAAAATACACAATTTAAATAATATTTGTTTTCCAGAATTCCTAACATTGGAACTTCTAATTAAAGTACCAAGTTAAACTCCAGTCCCTTTATGTATGATGACATCTATAGTATCTTGCAGGTAAATTGTGGGTTCTGTAAATGACAATATCACATTTTATTATAGATTTCCGAAAACGAAAAGGCGTGACTGCAAAATTGTCTGAATTTCTGTGCTAGTGTAATGGTGCCTGTTCCTACACATTTTTAAAGACAATGGCAACAACCCAGAATCTTAGGAAGACCACCTCCTCTAAGAGGGTATAACCTGTGCATTTTCTCACAAAGGTGACACAAAGAAATGTCAGACTCAGATGCCTCCTCATTAATGCCTGCTCGTTGGCCAATCATTCTTGAGACAGCTACGATCCCCTCTATTAGGGTATAACATACCTACCATTCACCACAGAAACCCGACTGTTAGAGAATTGTTCGGCAGTTAAACACAAAACCATGCCTACCAGTTATCAAATTGGAACTAAATGTTCAAAAGAGTAGGAGGAATTGCACTTGTTCATAAAGGCTCAATCAATGTTAAAACGTGGCCCTCTGACAACAGACAGGACAGTGAATCAATTCTCCTTATCTGCTACATCTCATAAATGTCCACTCTAACCTTCCTTCTCATCTACAGAACACCTTCTTACAACCCGGGCTAATGCGGTTGCTAACGTTTCCGTAGACCTTTGACCTCTCAACGTACTGGGGGACTTTATCATCTGAAGAGAACAGAATAATGCAACTACAAAGTCAGTCTCCGTAAAACTTGGCACATTTCACCTCAAACAAATGGCTGAAGGATTGGCCCATACAACTGATGTGATGGTGTCTTCTGTAACAAGAATGTTACCAATGTCTTCCCTCTGTCCCTCTTACCAAGGTGAGACCACCTCTTTGGCCCTTTCTCCATCTTTGCCAAAGCACCACCTCTTCTTAAATTAACCAAAGCTCCCTCAACTTCAAAACCCTGGAAAGATCCACTTATGGATCTATTACAAATCACTGGATGTCTTCACATGCCTCAGACTTGTGGACTGCTGGATGACTAAAAACAGACTGAAACCCAACCAGAGCAAAATCAAGCTACTGATTTGCAACATCACACCACCAAATTCCACACTTAGCCTTTGGCCCAAAGAAATGAGAACTTGCCGTCTGCCTATGACAACTGTCAGAAACCTCAGACTATGATGAACAGTGAGCTTACACTGGAACCACAAATTAAAGGCATTTTAAGGAGTTGATTTTTCCAGATCCAAATGATCTGGGACATCCATGACCTTCATGCAAAGAACAATGACCTTTGCGAAAAAGTACTCTCAATACTAGAATATGCCAAAAGCTGTTTCCTTGGACTCCAAGAACACCCACTCAACAGGCTGTAAAATTCCAATTAAAAGATTCAAACACATCACCCCAGTCCTCTGAACACTGCACTAACCCCAATCAAATGGAAGATCCATCACAAGGAATTTCACAAGATACTAACCGTCCGGAGTTCTCCAATTCATCAATGACTCCCTTGTAATGGTCCTCAACCTCTACTTGATCCACAACTGTGGAAATTCTATTTCCTTTCTCTTACCCTAACTCTGGAATTCTTGGCCTAAACAACTTCACACAGAAGAAGACTACCTGCTAAAACCCTGACTATTCAACTAACACCAGCATGGGATCAGCAGGAAAACCTCAACCAAAGAAGCCCCCTCACCTCAGTTATTACATGAAAGAGTTACCTCTTCAACGTCAAACAAGCATACCATGAATAACGACGCAGCTCACCAGTAAGAGACAATTGGAGAACCTATTAATTCAGGTTGGTTGCGCTTCCAGTGGAATGAAGGCTTACTACAGTGATCAAGCCCCATTACATGCTCCCATAGTATATCTTCTACCCAATTAACAGATTCAACTCTAAAATATCCTATCACCTCACAAATTCCCCATCACGCAGCAACCTCATGTGGCTGATCTAGATTTACAGCACTGTAGTCATGAGATCTTGGGCCCTGCGATCCAGATAAACACATACCTACAGGAGTGAGTATATTGTTTATTTCGGATATAGTATATCCATAAAATGTACCTATAAATATGAACATTAGCATAGAAACACATAAAAACATCAGCTTAAAAGTCACACCCTTGAAAGCGCAGTCGGGGGACTAACCATATCACAGTAATTCATTATAGAAACACATCCTAGTAATCATAAAAGTGATCCATCCAGCTCGGCTCTTCTTTTCCAGGCAAAACATAAAAAACAAGCACAATTAAAAGCACTAGTTTAATCTCTGACTGATAAAAACAAATACTAAGGCAGGACGCCATTGCCTGTAGCCCGAGCCCTTCAAGAAGTTAGAGAAAATATTTGTGTAAGTCGTTATATAAAGGATAAAAAATCACCCGGTGAGCCAGCGTTTCGACAGCGCCACAAAAGTAAACTTCACTAATAGTGGACATAGCTGCCCATCTGCTGGTTACTGCCTTAACATGTATGGCATTGAACCAAGCATTGGTCAGTACTGCCTTGTATCATGGGGTAACAAAGTCCAGAAAGGGTGCCATCCCAACAGGGGGAGAACGCGGGAGATCAAATTGGACGGTGGACTTATTAAATAGAGATCCTCTCTGTTACTAGCCCAATGCACCAGGAGCAATCCTTGCATTGCTTTAATGGGAACTGCGGTTATACAATAAAAATAAGAGCCTAAACTCACAGACCAAAGCGTCTATTTACTGTGTCCCAGCCAATCAATTCTTTGGTGATTGCCAAGGGTTAACATGTACTTCCTCAAGAATGTTGCCAACAGTCAGCATCCGAACCCCACAGAGTACCAGAGAAAAACAGGTTTTAACCAATGTATTTTGGCGTTAAAAGCCTGCCCCGTCTCGAGATGTGTAAGGTAAGCCGTAGTTGTTCTGGGCACCTTTGATAGACGGGATAGGAAAGAATTCTCCTCTGACTGAAGCCGTGTAGGGTTCCTCTGACTGAAAGTTCACTTCTGTAGGTGCCCACCTCCAGCCCCTTCCCTCTATAGGCTGTAAGCATATGTGGCACTGATGAGTCATGCACAATTTTCCCAAATCTAAAAAGGCAACCTATGGCCTATTTCATTTGGAGGCACTCTGCATGCTTGTTGTCCTTCGACGTAATCCTCCTGTTAAAAATGATCCACAGGTATTCCAAGTGCTTAGACACTCTTTATGGACCTGCAAGTAAACCCTGTGGTTAAGCCGCCTGCCAGATGAAATGCATACAAGTAGCATGTTTCTTTATTTACTTTGAGTCCCAAGTGAGTCATGAAGTTCTCATAGCCTTCTACTAAAATCTGCATGGACTTGGGTGTTCTAGCTAAAAGTGAGGCATCATCCTCATAAGTCAAGACCGGCAGCTTTCTCCCATCGCAGTGTGGAATATCCACACTTGTTTGCTGCTGAGGGGCCAGTACACACCCCGGCAAGACACCCTGATTCACAGCTATGCTGTTACTGACCTCACCATCATAACCGTAGCGTATTAAAACACTTGTATCCGCATGAAGAGACTCCAGTACTAGCAGCAATAGTAGGGGAACAACCATTTCATCCAGCGAACTCCAGAGAAGACTCCGTGTAGATAGGAGTCCTCAGGATAGTGACATACTTGAATAAGAGCAAAATAAAGGTTAACACACTAATTGTTTGTCCCCAGTCCGGGCCTAAACACCAGTAATATTATTAGTAAAGGCCAGCCCTCCAATTGTCTCATGACAACACCAGAGAATAGTTTAGAATCACCATCCAAGAATGAAATTGGGCGGTAGGAGGTCAGTATTAATCTGTTCCCCTTTTTTGAAAATTAGGACAACGGTACCCATTTTCCAGCTCAACTGAAAGGGCCTGATACAGAGCTTAGCGTTAAAGGCTAGAGCAAAAAAAGGGGGCCTAATGCTGTACAGAGGAGTGAAATCGATGATTCGGTACTCTGTCAGGCCCGGGTGCTTAGAGGCATCTTTTATGATCAATGACCGATTCAACTTCCTTATTGGAAAAAGGTTCAAAATTGTACCATTGGGGTCAATATGGGTAGACTTAAAACCACTGCTTCCAGCACTAAATAGTGCAGTGTATTGCTTTACCCAACCTTGTGCCTTAATATGTGCCTCTGGTTCATGGCGGTAGCCCAAATCTGTTCAAGTTCTTAGCAATGATGCTCAGAAGCTCTTAAAAGCTTCCCCGTGACATCTAGCGATCTCCCTCTTCTATGTGGCTAATTCCTACTTATATTCTATTCGTCTAAGTCTAATTGTCACTACTTCTCTCAAATAATCTGTGGCTAGATCCGGCCTCGAGCTCAGAGTGCGCCCCTTGGTACATTTTGCCAATTGAACTGGAAAAGTCAGAGCAGTAATGAGAGCCTTGTTGGTGGCCCATAACTAGGTTAGGGACAATGGATAATGGTCACTATCACAGTGATCGAGATTATCAAAGCCTTTGATATGGTTGCAGCGAGACAAGGTGATCAGGATAAAGTCAACAATGCCTTTAAAGCGCCCATTGTTAAAAGTGAACTGGCCTGCAGGCGGTCATTGAAACATCCCATTGACATCTCTGTAGCTTGATTCCATCATGGTGTCACACAGCAATAATGCCATATTAGACGTGCTTGGATCCAGAAGGCTGGGAATCGGAGCAGAGAATAAATGCTCCTTCTCCTTCTCATAGTGGAGCTCATCGCCATTTCTGAAACTAAAGTCCCCACCGATTAAGATGGTCAGGTCTAATCCATGGACACTGGAGTGAGTTTGAATAATTCCTTGTAACACAGAGAGCACGTCATCTGACTTGGCACCATTTCGATTATACAATTAATAAAACCCATTTGTTTGACTTGCTTAATATTTGCTTTTAAAAAGATAAAATTCAGGTTATGCACCTCCACTTGTTTAATACTCCACCCCAGAGTATTTGCAACATAGGTAGCCAACCCTCATGATGCTCTCCCCTTGCATTTGGATCCTATGGCCTGCATAGTGTGTAGAGAAAAACCTTGAAGATGAATAGGCTATTTAGACCAGGTTTCCTGCACCATACCAACGTGGTATTTTGAGATGAAATTACACTAGAACCATTGCACACTTTGTTGTGTAAGCCAGCAACATTCCATACGAGGAACATCATTTCGTTGGAATCATTTACACCAGGGATATCCGTGGTCTGATCCGCCTGACAGGGTAGCACACCGTTAATCATGTTTGCCCGCTCCTTATCGTGAACGTCCGCAGATGACTTAGGTCTCAATACAGGCAGTCGGTTCACACCCTCCAGATGACCTAGTCATTCCAATCTGTAAAACAGTGATGAAGGTGTTCCATGGTGGAGCATCAGGCCTGGTTGGGCAGTGATGTCGTCTAGATTGGTCAGCACTGGGTTCTGTATTGTATACCTTAGGGAAGTGACCCTGCTGGTCAAACTGTGGGTGCAGATCCTGTGGTCTACAGGAGAACCCCAACCGGACAAGGACCATTTCTGATGGTCCCAAGCAGCAGTGTGTCCCTCTCCACAATAGGTCAGAGACCTTGAATCGGTTTTACAGAGGGAACATGACACAGACCGCCAGAATGGATTTCCTTCAGTTACCCAACCATGATGAACGCTTAGCCATCATAGCTACATGTCATTGCCATACCCATCAAGCCATTATAGCACTTAAGATGTGGGTACCTCTGGCTTGCACTGATCAACACCCCAGGTTTTGCATCCGTCTCTTCCTCTATTCCAGTAAATACCATACCCCACTCTTTTCTCAAAGGGTCAGGGACAGCAAGGCAATGCAAATAGCAAAAGAAGGCTTTAGAAGACTAGTTCACGTTATGTTAGACTGCAAATCCGGTGTAGCAAGCTGTCTAAACAAACCACGTTTTATTTTTATTATGACATGGGATGGGTGCAAGTGATGGAAGATAGTCCTGGGAGAGTGAGACTATGACAGAGAGGGCCATGACAACACACTTTTGTATTAGAATTGAGACAGAAGCTGAACTTAACTTTTATATGTAAATGGGAATATTCTGTAGAGCGCTCCAGCCTATAAACAATAAAATGACATAGCACACATGATGTTTATTTCTTATGTTTTTGTGAGAATGGTTGGCTTTGCTGCATTTCCTTGAATTGCTAAAAACTCAATGCACTGTTAGATACTAAGAACAGAGATAGGGAGTTACTAAACCTGTTTACGTTGTCATGTTGAAAGAGATCCACCGGCTTAGCCAAACATCTTTCTCACCTATCAATCATTTTGTTCATTGTCTGAATTCAGCCCAGGAGGCGTGAAATAATTAAGGGACTCATTACAATTTGAGAGGACATGGTAAAAAACAGTGATATTTGCCGGGATAGGGCGATTTTGCTAAGGATTTCACCCCAAATATATTTGCCGGATGGGTTTAGGCGAATAGCTAATGTTGAGGTGCTAACGGGGAGCATGCAGGGGGTCGCCACCCACATATATTTGTGGCAAAATCAACCAGTAAAAATGAAAACATTTTGATCAGATCACATAGAACCTATTTGCCAACTACCACCACATCTAGTGCCTTCGACGGTCTCCATGGTAATATCTCCAGAAGCATTCTAAGGAAATACTAATACTGGTATTGCAAGTTGGATTTTATATACTAAAATCTACAAATGATTACCTTCACCCCAAAGGTGGAGGTAAACATTGTACAATGCCCCCATAAGCACTTAAATGATTTTCTTTATATGTAAAAGGCAAGCTCAAGCACTTTTTTTCAAACAAGGAAGAACATGTTTTAAATGGGGATGGAAAGGTGGACATCGCTGATGGCCACCAACCGTCTCGCTACATAAGCTATGTAATGTAAAATAGCTTTGGAATTGACCCTTTTGTGAATTGCATAACATATGGGAAAAGAGACTGGCCCTCATTACGACCCAGGCGGTAAGGGGTTTACGCCGGCGTAAACATCGCCGACCCTTACCGCCTGAGTACGAGTTCCCTTAGCGCCATGGCGGATTTAACACCTGCTTTTAGCAGGTGTTAAAATCCATGGCGCTAAGGGACCTTGTTGTTAATTACGCCACCGTAATTTACGGTGGCGTAATTAACGCCTTCCCCACTCCCATTATGCCCTATGGGGCAAAAATGGGAATGGGGAAGGGTAAATGGGGATTGGGGACTTACCGCCCCGCCAAGGTCGGAATGGGGCGGTAAGTCCGCCAACCACCATGGCGGAATTGCACCCTTAGCGTCATGGACCATGGTGCTAATAGCGCCATGGTTCTCCGCCAAGGTCGTAATGAGGGCCACTGTATATTGGTTGGCTGCGGCAGTAGCAACGTTGCACTGTTTTTAGGAAAGAGCATCAATGTCATTAATGTGCCATCTGAGTTGAAGCTGATTGGAAATTCTATTGCATAAGGCTATTACTTTTATGATGGACTGCCTTTGTGCTGGTTTAAGTCATTTACCCTTTCGCATACATGATTGTATTTCCTAATGTAGTAAGATCCTGATTGGCAGTGTAGGTTTAAATGTTTTGTTGTTTTATTCATGTTTGTTCTGTTTTGGTGTTATTTTTTGTTCTGTGCCTGTATGCTTCTGGGTCACTTGGTGCGCAATACAAATGTAATAAAGTAAATGGTGCTTGTGTCCCTCTTGGACGACCTCATGAGGGCTGACCGACATAAGAGATGTCCGCATTCTTGTCATGCTGGACTTGTCAGTAGCCTCTGACACTGATGACTATGAGATTCTTATTTTAAGACTATCCATGGTAGCCCATGTGTCCATTGATGCTCTGAAATGGTTTGCTTCTTTCCTAACTGACCGCTCCTAACTATCAAGTTAGGCTGATATATGCCTGATCCATTATCAATTGGTTGTGGGGTGCCCCAGCACCCCTCCCTGTCTCCTCTCTTGTTTAATGTTTATATTCGTCTGCTTTCAAGCATTTTTAACCAATTTGACCTACAATATCATTCATGCGATGACGACACTCAAATCTGTGTCTGGCTAAAACAACCGTTGGAAGCATTAGACTGAGTGCTATCCTTTGCAGAAAGAATAAAAAACTGGATGCTGGAAAACAAGCTACAATTGAATCCCTCTAAAACTGAAGTGATTGTGTCGGGTTCAAAGTAAAAGCTTGTAAATCTTGCACAATTCGTTCCATGTCTGGGTCTAGGTGGGGAACCTACAAAGTTCTCTCCGAAGGTGAAGAACTTGGGACACATTTGGCAATCGGACATGAACTGTAATCTACACATCAATCAAATTGTCAAATCGGTGTACCGTCAACTTAATTTTTTTAAGCCTGCACTTCCCCTTGTTATGGAAAATGAACAACGAATGGTAGTTGGAGCACTTGTTAACTCAAGATTAGATGATTGCAATGCCCTTCTCATGGGCATTCCAAATACCAACTACAGCGACTGCACGTCACCCAGAACTCTGCTGTCAGGCTGGTTTTCTCTCTGCCCAGGAAATCATCCATCTCACAGTTCCGCAGCATCCTCCACTGGCGTCCAGTGTAGTAGAGGGTCCTGTTAAAGACTTTTTGCTTCGTTTTTAAGTGCATCCATGGCCTGGCTCCTGCCTACCTACCTTCAAAAACTGTTACCAATGCCCTAATCGGTCCCTTCGTTCTTTTGGGCAATGTCTGTTTGCGGTTCCTTCATCCCATTTTGGGCCTCAATCCTGGAATTCACTACCATCTGACCTGCGTAACATTGACTCCCTACATATCTCTAGGGAAAAAAAGTAACTTTTGAATAAAAGCCTGGTAATGGTCATTTCATTATCTTTCTATCATCTGCGCCCAAATCTTGTGATATGCGCGATATAAATTCAAAAATCAAGTCATATGATAGTGGAAATGGGAAAAAGCATTTTTTAAAAAAAATATACAAAGTGCGATTGCTGGCACACCACCAGCAGTACTTCAGCGATACCAACACTGTTAGAAGTTACCTGTGGTAAACTCGGAATTGGGTGGATTTTCACAAATACCTCTGGCGGTAGTGGTAATGTTATCCAGTGGTATTTTCTAAGATAAATCTGCCCGGCTCATACAGGTGCCATTGGTCCACCAGCAGCCTTTGCACTGAGCAATGTCAATTCATATATTTGTTTCATTGCTGGCTAATTTATAAACAAACAAAAAATCCCTCTCCAATTTTCAGAAAAAAATAACAAGGTCCTTCATTTAAAGCACCAGAGAGAATGCAGTTATGGATTGGACATCATGTGACAGCTGAACCCCTACCCAGGTCAGTTGGAACAAAATAAATGGGCAGCTTAGGGAACTTGTGAACAGTCTACGGCTGTTAGACAAAATCACAATGACCTACTTCTGTTCTTGCAAATCACTCAAAGAGATTTATTTTCTGAGAAATACATGCCCTACTATATTGTGATCCCGTTGGAAATTATGTGAGCAGTACTGATAAAGTGTATCAATGAAGCATTGGCCGTGTGCATGACCTCCGCAGGACCTCGGCATGACCAAGCTCCCCATGGAAAAAGAAAATGGTGCCATGGAGTTATGAAGAATAAGTCAGATCGAGGTGTCACTGTCTTGTCTCATGGGTTGGAGTGTTAGGAAGCAGAGCAATCGCGAAAATAGGTGACAATGTTTTTATTCTCTTCAGCCAATTATAAATTATGAAATCCAAGCTCTCACCAGGATCTCCTTTCAAAACTTGGCAACTCAGTTGGGTGTATTTGTGCGTTTTTAAGTGATCGTGCATATACATTCTTTAGTTTAAGAGGTTTCCCCTTTGAAATTTGCGAATGCCAAAGGAGCGTGGTTTTCACCCCTTCTTTGCTACGTACACATAAAATCTCCTCACAATATGCTAATGGATCTCATTTCAACATTGCGGGTGACACACAATTATTGTTTGATCTTCGAGGACTGCCACCAGATATCTCAGATTGGAGTCATTTAACAGACACATGGATGCGAAAGAGCTGGCTGTGTTTAAATCCATGCAAAACAGAATACCTCTTAGTTTCATTGCTCTCAACTTAACACAAATCGTGTACAGCTTTGAAGAACTTGAATATACAGTGGTGTTTAATCAATGCACACAAGTTAGTAATAATAGTTGGAGTATGGCTGGACGTCTAAACATGCTAAATAAATAATGAGTGCTACTTCGAATCACGTATTGCTGCTTCGACAGGCAAAGCACTCTCTTAAGCTAGAACATTGTGAAGAAATCGCACAAGCAATTATAAGCTCAAGAATTGACTACGGTAATTCCTTATTTGCAGGGGTGCTGATATACATGGCGAATCACCTTCCGACCCTTTTTAAAGCAAGAGTTCAAATCATTATTAATATTGCATGAAGTCCGCATATGTCTCCTATGCTACAAAACCTACACTGCCCTTTGGTTCCACAGTCAAGTTTAACTCTTTGACCGTGATGCATAAGGCTGTAGAGAAGCAGATGTCTACATCATTTATAGGGCCCAACTCACCTCCACCATACTAGAAGAACAGCAAGAAAGCATTGCGCATGACACCTGGTATCATCCCAATACCACATTGGAGGTATGAGAGACGTTATACGCTCAGTCAACTATATCAAATGTATCCCTGAACTTATCCGGTAGACATGAGCCTGCAGACACTTCTGGATATAGAGTAAAGCTTGACCGATGTGAAGTGGCGTTATGAAGAAGAGAAGATACGAGGACGCACTGAAACCAACACATGAATATCTAAAGATTGAAGAGGTGATTAAAGTGACAAAGTAAGCACGTGTGAATATGAAGAAAAACCATATACACTAAGAAGATAAGTGACAAGATACGTAGTAGATGTATATACGCACAAACGCAAGGTAGATAAGACAACGTAGAAGCTTGCTTAAGTAGGAAATAGAATGCGGTAAAGCAGCCATATTAAGAAAATGGATGTAAACATTGTGTAATAGTAAGATAGAAGTCTCGAGAGGAGAAAGACCATGGCTGCAGAACTGACAGGCGATGGAATACAGATTTGTGATAGAACAAAGGGTATTTGCTTGGCTTAAGATCAAGGATGCCACAGCAAGAAGCAACTGCAAGGCTTGAAATTAATCTAAGAGGATAAGTTACATATATAGGACATATTTCTCTTAGATTAAGCAAAGGAAAGCATAGTGGTGAATGATAAGTATTGTACAATTAAAGATGAAGAAAGCGCATGCAGAATAAAGCAACTAACAGGGTAATTCATAGAATTTCGCAGAAAAGTGTCGCAAGCGGCTGGCGCAGAGTGTCCGCGTGCGATTGTCTGCACCAGGCACGTGCGCTAAAACCGATTTCCGCGCACAGCGTATTCATGGATTTTAGGCTCCCAAACCAGCCGTGGCGCAGAGTATCGCAGCGACCCTGCAGCAGCGCCAGTAACGCCCCCAAGAACGCCCTCGCGCAAGGAAAAGCCATCAAAATCGCTAAATCATCGCAAAGGGCTGCGCTAACCCTGGACCAGTTTACAGGGCTGCCAAACAAGGAACGCAAAGCGGGTAACGTGCATATCAGGGGTACGCGTGAAGTTATACACGCGATTAGCCAGGGTGCCAGGGTACGTGTATTTCAGGGGTGCGCGGGAAGTTCAACACGCGATAGTCCAGGGAATGTGTATTACAGGGGTACGCGGGAAGTTCAACACGCGATTGTCCAGGGAACGTGTATTACAGGGGTACGCGGGAAGTTCAACACGCGATTGTCCAGGGAACGTGTATTACAGGGGTACGCGGGAAGTCTTACATGCAATTAGCCAGGGCACGTGTAATACAGGGGTACGCGGGAATTATCACACGCGATTTGGCAGGGTACGTGAATTACAGGGTTGCGTGGGAATTATCACACGCCATTTTGCTGGGTACGTGTATTACAGGGGTGCGTGGGAATTATCACACGCGATTAGGCTGGGTGGGTCCTCACAGGTGTTCCCTGTACACCCTCCACGGCCCCTGCAGGCAGGCCACAAAACAGGGGACTACCCTGCACACCTGCTCATGTCCCCCTGCACCCCCACCCCCCAGCCACCAGGGGCACCCACCACCAGGCCCCCACCCATGTCTCCTACCACCCCCACCCCCCAGCAGTGCAGGGGCAGCCTCCACCAGGCCCCCACTCATGTCTCCCACCACCCCCACCCCCCAGCCACCAGGGGCAGCCTCCACCAGGCCCCCACTCATGCCCGACTCATGTCTCCCACCACCCCCACACCCCAGCACTGTGGGGCACCTGCCAACAGGCCCCAACCCATGTCACCCACCACCCCCACCCCCCAGCAGTGCAGGGGCATCCTCCACCAGGCCCACACTCATGTCCCCTATCACCCCCACCCCCCAGCAGTGCAGGGGCAGCCTCCACCAGGCCCCCACTCATGTCTCCCAGCGTGCTACGTGTATTCCAGGGGTGCGCGGGAAGTTCCACTCGCGAATAGCCTGGGCGCGTGTATTTCAGGGGTGGGCGGGAAGTTCCACACGCGAATAGCCTGGGCGCGTGTATTTCAGGGGTGCGCGGGAAGTTCCACACGCGAATAGCCTGGGCGCGTGTATTTCAGGGGTGCGCGGGAAGTTCCACACGCGAATAGCCTGGGCGCATGCATTTCAGGGGTGCGCGGGAAGTTTTACACGCGATTTCAGCAGGGTACGTGTATTTCAGGGGTGCGCGGGAATTCTCACACGCGATTTGGCTTGGTACGTGTATTACAGGGGTGCGTGGGAAGTTACACACGCGATTAGGCTGGGTGGGTCCTCACAGGTGTTCCCTGTACACCCTCCACGGCCCCTGCAGGCAGCCCACAAAACAGGGGACTACCCTGCACACCTGCTCATGTCTCCCACCACCCCCACCCCCCAGCAGTGCAGGGGCAGCCCCCACCAGGCCCCCACTCATGTCCCCTATCACCCCCACCCCCCCAGTCACCAGGGGCACCCTCCACCAGGCCCCCACTCATGTCTCCCACCACCCCCACCCCCCCAGTCACCAGGGGCACCCTCCACCAGGCCCCCACCCATGTCTCCCACCACCCCCACCCCCCCAGTCACCAGGGGCACCCTCCACCAGGCCCCCACTCATGTCTCCCACCACCCCCACCCCCCCAGTCACCAGGGGCACCCTCCACCAGGCCCCCACTCATGTCTCCCACCACCCCCACCCCCAGCAGTGCAGGGGCAGCCTCCACCAGGCACCCACTCATGTCCCCTATCACCCCCACCCCCCCGCCACCAGGGGCACCCTCCACCAGGCCCCCACTCATGTCCCCCACCACCCCCACCCCCCAGCAGTGCAGGGGCAGCCTCCACCAGGCACCCACTCATGTCCCCTATCACCCCCACCCCCCCGCCACCAGGGGCACCCTCCACCAGGCCCCCACTCATGTCTCCCACCACCCCCACCCCCCAGCAGTGCAGGGGCAGCCCCCACCAGTCCCCCACTCATGTCCCCTATCACCCCCACCCCCCCAGTCACCAGGGGCACCCTCCACCAGGCCCCCACTCATGTCTCCCACCACCCCCACCCCCCCAGTCACCAGGGGCACCCTCCACCAGGCCCCCACCCATGTCTCCCACCACCCCCACCCCCCCAGTCACCAGGGGCACCCTCCACCAGGCCCCCACCCATGTCTCCCACCACCCCCACCCCCCCAGTCACCAGGGGCAGCCTCCACCAGGCCCCCACCCATGTATACCACCCCACCCCCACCCCCCAGCAGTGCAGGGGCACCCTCCACCAGGCCCCCACTCATGTCTCCCAGCGTGCTACGTGTATTCCAGGGGTGCGCGGGAAGTTCCACTCGCGAATAGCCTGGGCGCGTGTATTTCAGGGGTGCGCGGGAAGTTCCACACGCGAATAGCCTGGGCGCGTGTATTTCAGGGGTGCGCGGGAAGTTCCACACGCGAATAGCCTGGGCGCGTGTATTTCAGGGGTGCGCGGGAAGTTCCACACGCGAATAGCCTGGGCGCGTGTATTTCAGGGGTGCGCGGGAAGTTCCACACGCGAATAGCCGGGGCGCATGCATTTCAGGGGTGCGCGGGAAGTTTTACACGCGATTTCAGCAGGGTACGTGTATTTCAGGGGTGCGCGGGAATTCTCACACGCGATTTGGCTTGGTACGTGTATTACAGGGGTGCGTGGGAAGTTACACACGCGATTAGGCTGGGTGGGTCCTCACAGGTGTTCCCTGTACACCCTCCACGGCCCCTGCAGGCAGCCCACAAAACAGGGGACTACCCTGCACACCTGCTCATGTCTCCCACCACCCCCACCCCCCAGCAGTGCAGGGGCAGCCCCCACCAGTCCCCCACTCATGTCCCCTATCACCCCCACCCCCCCAGTCTCCAGGGGCACCCTCCACCAGGCCCCCACTCATGTCTCCCACCACCCCCACCCCCCCAGTCACCAGGGGCACCCTCCACCAGGCCCCCACTCATGTCTCCCACCACCCCCACCCCCCCAGTCACCAGGGGCACCCTCCACCAGGCCCCCACCCATGTCTCCCACCACCCCCACCCCCCCAGTCACCAGGGGCACCCTCCACCAGGCCCCCACTCATGTCTCCCACCACCCCCACCCCCAGCCACCAGGGGCAGCCTCCACCAGGCCCCCACTCATGTCCCCTATCACCCCCAACCCCCAGTCACCAGGGGCACCCTCCACCAGGCCCCCACTCATGTCTCCCACCACCCCCACCCCCCCAGTCACCAGGGGCACCCTCCACCAGGCCCCCACCCATGTCTCCCACCACCCCCACCCCCCCAGTCACCAGGGGCACCCTCCACCAGGCCCCCACTCATGTCTCCCACCACCCCCACCCCCCCAGTCACCAGGGGCACCCTCCACCAGGCCCCCACTCATGTCTCCCACCACCCCCACCCCCCCAGTCACCAGGGGCACCCTCCACCAGGACCCCACTCATGTCTCCCACCACCCCCACCCCCAGCCACCAGGGGCAGCCTCCACCAGGCCCCCACTCATGTCCCCTATCATCCCCACCCCCCAGCAGTGCAGGGGCAGCAGGCAGTCAGGCAGCAGCAGGTGGGAGCGTGCTCGGGCTCTGGGGGGCAGTAGTTCGGCCTTCCGGGCAGGAGCGTGGTATTCCGTGTGCGTACGCGTGGCCAGCTTGGTACGGAGTGATTTTGCACGTGAAAATCCTGCACGTCAGCGTGAAAACTGAGGAAAGGCCCTCAGCGCGTAAGCGCGTCTGTGACGTGACCCGCACAGGTGTTTCCCACACAGCACGTGATGACAGAGCACACATGGAAAGACTGCACGTCAGAGTGTAATCGCGTGTGATTGGTGGAAATGGCCCTACACGCAGAAGTGACAAAGCGTGTAATTGGTGGAAATGGCCCTACACGCAGAAGTGACAAAGCATGTAATAGGTGGAAATGGCCCTAGCACGTACACGCCGCGTAAGTGACGCTGGACGTGTGGGCCTGTATAAAAGGTATGTGTAGAACACGTTTTCCTTGTACGTGCTTTTCGTGGAGAGCGAGTGGGTGAATTCTGTACTTCTTGTCGTTTCACACGCGATTTACTTCACGGCGTTTCTAGTTCGTATTCCCTGTTACCTCTGACAGCTTTTTCTCTGTATTCTCCTTTACTGGTTTACCTGGGCCTGTTCCCTCAAACAGTGTTCCCTTCTACTGTTGTCCTGTCTCCTCAGACAGCGGACAAATCTTCTTTTGGCGGGGGTGTTGCCAACCAAACGTGCTCCTTTTACACGCTCGTTTACCTGGCAGACGGTGAGTCACGCACGTATCTAACATCTGTGATAGCCCCGTGTGTAGCCTACCCCTTCAGAGGTCATTCTAGGCTGCGTGTGACACGCATACGTTCATTCTTGTGTTTCTGGGTGCCACAGCGTAGTGCAGGTTTTTCTTTCTGCACACGTGGTCTAGGAGGGGTTGCGTGCACGTCATCTCCCTTTTTTGGGCCTCCTGTGCGTTGCGTGACCCGTCATCTTTCCCCAGGGGTTACATTCAGCCTTGCTAGAGCACTAGGGTACAATTACCATCTGGTACCCAACCCCTTTGACCCCCAATTGGCCAGGACAATAGTCTACATCCACTCCCATATGCACATTAACATCAGTGCCATGGCTGGGAGGCGAGGATTCCGTAAGGGTGGCAAAGGTGGAAGAGCCACAAGTGGTGGCCGTGGTGGATCCGGTAGGGGACGTGGTCGTAACTTGCAGGGTGAGCCTGTCCCCCCATGTGTGGAGGACCAGTCACGGGCACCCATAATCCCCCCCCCCTCCCATTGAGGCTGATGTGGCGTACACCATCCATGCTCAGCCCTTGTTGGACCAGCCCATTGTGGCACCAGACCTGGCTGACTCCATGGCTGACTTCCAGGTCAGCAGGGCTACGACACGTGCGCTGGTGCACGTTGATGCCATCATGCCACGTGGATCTGGGGCAGCAAGGTCATCTGCTGCACCAAGTATGCAGGGCGGAGAGGCTGCAGGGGCAGCTGCGGCTCCATCCACCCCAGCCCCCACACACCCATCCAGGACAGTGTCGGTCCTAGTCCATGCTGCTGACATTCCCCCTGACACCATCACACTAGAGCTAATGCCTGCACCAACTCCCATGCTGAGTGTGCAATCCCACACTCCTGATACAGAGTCCACCAGGGCTCCTGCCCCTAGTGTCCAGAGCGGCGCAGGACACTCAGGATCACCACCACCTTCCAAGCGGAAGAGGAAGAGTGCTCGTCCGGCACAGGCTGATGCCCCAGACACGGCTACACAGTCCGGCCCGTCCAGGAAGCCCAGCTTCACGGATGACGAACTGAATGCACTTGTCGAGTATGTGTCCGGACATGACAACGAGATGGTCATTGTTGCAGGATCCAAGACCACACCTGCACAACGCCAGGCACACTGGCAGACCGTTGCGGACATCGTAAGTGCCCTTGGAATTGTGAGGCGCACAGCCAATGATTGCTATAAGCGCTGGAATGACCTAAAGCGCAGGGCAAAGAGTAAGCTGGCCTCAAGTCATGCCGCAACTCTAGTGACTGGAGGTGGGTCTCCAGTAGTAGACATGGAACTCACTCCACATGAGTCAGTCGCTGGGACCTACGTCACGGAGGAACAGATCCAAGGCGTGGGAGATCTGGCTGATTACGAGGCATTGTCCGGTGAGTGCACATGCATGTGTGTGTCATCCATGTGCATTGTGTGTGTGTGAGGGCTTCGGTTCGGGTGCCAGGTGAGAGTGTGTGCGCCTGAGTCGTATGGGTCAGCCATGTGCTTCATGCAATCCTTCCTGCGCAGCTGCAATCCTTCCTGCGCAGCTGCATTTGGCCATAGCAGTATCCCTTCTGCCAACAGTAGACATCTAGCCCAACTGCACGCCAGTTGCCCTTGAAGTGTCACCTTGCCACAACATATTTGCTTCTTCTTCACTGTTCATTCAGTCAGTTTGTTTGCATTCCACCACTTTCACTAGGCATGTCGCTGTCCACTAGTCACATGTCTGACATGGGTATGGTAAATTGGAGTGACTTTGTTACCTGGATATCATTTGTACACACATGTCCCTGTGCAATTGGACCATTTCAGACTGGCAGCTCCAGGTGAAAAATCTGACCTGTTAGAAATAGAAAAGCTATTACATGCGGGAACTGGACTGAATGAATAGGTGCTGCCCTCCTCTCCATCTTCACTCAATAGCAATGGTACATGCCATCTGTGTGATGGCATGTGTGTTTCACCTGCCAATCACAGGCCAATGTGTGATGCCACTGCCAGGCAGCATGCAGAAAATGTGTTCATCTTCCATCTTGGTGTCATCAGTGTGTGCCATTTGCCTGGACTTCATACGCAGTGAGGGTGCATGCATGGGAGGGTTTTAGTCATGTGGGACATGTGTCAATCAAGTACTGGTTCTCTTGCTTCTCAGCCCTCATTGTGTGCCATGGTGCTAATGCCTGTTTCCATTTCTTTGTTTTCATGTCTTTGCAGGGGAAGACGCACCTGATACTGCTGGGGTTGTGGAGATGGTGCAGACCCAGGAGGGGTCCGAGGGCCGACCAACCACCAGTGAGGGACGTGGTGTGGTGGTGGGGGAGAACCCACAAGTGCTGCAGGTCGTGCTCTCAAGGGGTGTCTCTGGCTGCACCTCCCCCGAGCTGTACTCAGGTGTTGATTCGGATGAGACCTACGTGCCGTCGCAGGTGAGTGTTCCAGGGAGGGATTCTGTTCTGTCTGACCCACCTGCACCAGGGTCAGAACCCTCCATGGGGATGTCAGTGTTGGCAGCTACGCCTTCGGTGGTTACGGATGCAGGGTCACACTCCGCGACATCTGATCCTGTTCCTGGGCCAGCAGATCAGAGGGGGAATGCAGTCCTGCAGCCTCAGGCAGTGCCGGCACAGCAAGGCGCAGTTCGCCTTGCCCCAGACAGGTGTGGTGCCCGCCGACGTGGTGGCCGTACGCCACCCGGCAATACCGCATGGGAGCAATCCATTTACGGTATGGCAACCCAACAGGCTGCATCATCCGAGATGATGGCTCAGGCCATGGATAGGGTGGCCACTTCCATTGTCCCCCCAGAAAGGTTGATGGAGCGACTAGAGCAGGCAACCGACTCCATCTGCCAGTCACACAGGGAGGACATGTTGGGGTCAGGCGGGCGGCACTGGCGACTCTGCAGGAGGCCATCTCCATTGAGTCCCAGGGCCACAGGGAAGCCCTGAGGCAGGAGCTCCTTCACCTCAGGACGACTCTTGTTGAGCTTGAGGCTTCAACACACCAAAGGACAGAACAGCAGCTGGAGCGTCTCACCCGTACGCTCTCAGCTGAGATGCAGGCAACGAGGGCGGAGGTCCGGGCATCCCGTGAGTTGTTGCATGGGGACCTCCGCACACTCATCCTCCAGAACCAGACCTACCACACCCGCATGCTTGCAGCCATGGAGGAGCAGACTAGGGCCTTGTGTGGGCTGCCTCCCATAGTGCAACCACCTCCGGATGCAGCTGCACAGGGTGATAATAGCGACAGCTCCCACAATAGGGTAGCCGTGTGGGCCATGAGCCCATGGAGGTGTTTTATCTTCCCAGGATCCACGCAGGTGTGCATCCTGTCCTCGGACCTCCTGGGTGGCCTCCCCAACCCCCCCGGGCCCATCAATGGCCATTTTTGATTGTTTCTTATTTTTATTTTTATTTTTATTTCTTTTATTCCCAATTTTTTTGGGACGATCTGTTGGCTTCGATCTGTTGGCTTCGATCTGTTGGCTTCCGTGGTTCCTGTGGGCATACGCTGCATTGTGGCTGGGCACATGCAGGCTTGTAATGTATTTGGTTCAGATGCTTGGGTTTGAGTCACACACACCCCTCCTGCTTCCCGTTTCCATGGGCTTGCAAAGGGTGTGCCCAAGTGACAGTGAATTACACAGTGACGTTGGACTCCCATGAGCTGTGTGGCCAGTCTGTAGTCAATACTGTGTATACATTCATAGTGCATATTGCTGTTGTGTTGTACACTGCATGTTGCATTGATGTGTAACTCTTCTTCTGTGTCTACCTCCCAATTTGCAGGTCCCTTCCTCATGTCCACACAAGGACCTCTAGTCTGGAGATGGGGACCATGTTGGCAGCAGTGCACCTACAACTCTACATGGCGACAACACTGCACAGTTGGTAGTGGTGGGAGTGCAGGCATTTCCAGGTGGTGAGACTACTAATATGTAACATTTGTGATGTCATGTTAATGGTACTACGTGCTCAAGTATGTTGTTGGTCCGGCATTGCTGTGAGCATTTCAGGTGTTGCAGGTTTCTAATAGTGCCACTGTACATAGTGAGACTGATGTCATGTTGTGGGGATTACTTTGTTTACCTGCAATTAGCATGACATGGCACGGTGTGTCGTGTGGCGGTGCTGGGGTTGGGTTGGCTGACATGGCACTGTCCTCTTGTTGCATTTTGCAAGTGGGTATTCATTTTAGCTGCTTCAATGTGTAACTTCACAAAACTGCATTGGTGGTGTCTGTGTGGGTAGGGATGCACACATTGTGACACTTCCAGGTGAACAATCTCAGGCTGACATGGTATTCCCGGTTCATTCTCCAGACATTCAGGATCAGTGTCAGGTTGAGTCATCATTGATTGTCAGATGGAATGTGCCAGGGCAGTGTGCACTCCACAGGGGTTTGATTTCTATGTGAAGTAATTAGCCACTAGCTGTGTACGGGCTGCCTCCCCCCGTGCCCTTTCCCCTCCCATGCGCAGCGGCTGTGCATGTGGTTGGGGATGTGGGGCCACCACCATGTCCACGGCCATGGCCCCGGCGTGTTGCAACGTTGTGCAGGACACATGCTGCCACTATGATCCTGCACACTACTGGGGGAGCGTACAACAGCTGCCCGCCAGAACGGTCAAGGGAGCGAAAGCGTGACTTTAGCACTCCGAATGTGCGCTCCACTATGCCCCTGGTTGTAATGTGGGCTGTGTTATATCTTACCTGGGGTGGCGTGGTGGGGTTCCGAATTGGCGTCATCATGTGGGGGCTGAGAGGGTAGGCACTGTCCCCTGTGGAGGTGGTGATTGGTATCATTGGTGGGGTTGTGACCTTGCTCAGTATCCAACATGCATGCATGTGCAGTGGCATACATACTCACCAAGCAGCCATGTATCGCCATGCCGCCCAGCTTCTAGGTCCCGGCTTATGGTGGACATTCGGTAAATGAAGCTGTCGTGGGTGGAGCCGGGATAGTTGGCATATACTGAGGTGATGATTCCCTTGGCATTACATGCTACCTGCACGTTGATGGAATGCCAGTGCTTGCGGTTCCTATAGATGTGCTCAGATGCCCTGGGGGGATGTAGAGCCACATGGGTGCAGTCGATGGCACCTAGCACTTTGGGGAATCGTGCCACAGCGTAAAAATCCAGGGCGGCAGCATGCCTTTCTGCAGGGGTTCTGGGCAGGTATATGTGCCTGCGGACTGATGGGCGTGCAGTCATGATGTTCAAGACCTGGTGTAGGCAGCGTGACTGGGTGGCCTGTGACACCCCACCCACTATGGCACTTGTCCGCTGAAATGATCCAGTGGCTAAGAAGTGCAGTACATTGAGGACCTTCTCCAGGGGGCTGAGTGCTTGGGAGCACAGGGTGGGTGATGTGAGGTCATCCTCCCACTCACTCACCAGGTCCAGTATGATGTGTGGTGGAAACCTGTACCTCCCATACACCTGGTCATCAGGCATCCCGAAAAGGCTGGTTCTGGGTGTGAATATTCTGGCCCTGACTATCCTCCTCCTCCTCCTTTGGTAGCCCACTGCCACTGCTGCTAGGAACGGTATGTTCATCCTGGCGTCTGAGCTTGTTATTGTTAAAGTCCGCAATTTTTTGCTTTGCGCGTGTTCTAGGCGAGCGTGTGACCCGCGCACCCCTGGAATCCAGTTCCCAGTCCAATAGCGTGTGGAAATTCACACGCACCACGGGATACAGCGTGTGACCCGCGCACCCCTGGAATCCAGTTCCCAGTCCAATAGCGTGTGGAAATTCACACGCACCACGGGATACAACGTGTGACCCGCGCACCCCTGGAATCCAGTTCCCAGTCCAATAGCGTGTGGAAATTCACACGCACCACGGGATACAACGTGTGACCCCCGCACCCCTGGAATCCAGTTCCCAGTCCAATAGCGTGTGGAAATTCACACGCACCACGGGATACCGGTTCGCTGACGTACTTGCGTGTGTAAGTGGCCGCGCACCCATTAAATACACGTACATAGGCCAATCGCGTGTACGCGCACTTTTGTCCAATTACACGCAATGAAATACACGTACATAGGCCAATCACGCGATGACACTCTGACGTGCAGCATTTCCACGTGTGTTCCGTCATCACGTGCTGAGTGGGGAACGCCCGTGCGGGTCACGTCAGACGCGCTTACGCGCTGAGGGACTCTGGTCCAATAGAATCGCGTATGCGTGCTGACGCGCTTACGCGCTAAGGGCCTTTCCTCGGATTTCACGCTGACGTGCAGGATTTTCACATGCCAAATCACTCCGTATCAAGCTGGCCACCCGAAAACACACGGAACACCACGCTCCTGCCCAGAAGGCCGAGTTACTGCCCCCCAGTGCCCCGAGCAGCCTCCCACGTGCTATCTGCTGCTGCCTGCCTGCCTGCCTGCCTGCTGCCACCGTGCCCTGCCATTTGGTGCCTGCACATCAGCCATCTGCAGGGGTCCAGTTGCTGTGTCCACCCCTGCTGGAACTGAAGACTCCCAACTGGGATTACATCGCTCCACAGCCCAGCCCCAGGACCCAGTTGCCCACCCACACCTGCCTCTGGGGTTGCCATGTCGGGCACTTCCACATCTTGCACCAGTAGCAACCCCAGGCCAGAGGGGCAGAGGGGCACCAGCTTCACTGCCACCGAAGTTGGTGTCCTGGTGGAGCATGTCCTGGGGCAGTATGATGCCCTCTTTGGATCGTCCCGCGCCAGCAAGGAAGGACGGGAGAGGATCTGGGCCGACTGTGTGGTTGCCATCAACGCGGAGGGGGTGGCAACCCGCAACGTCCAGAAGATCAAGAAGCGCTGGGAGGACTTGAGGTCCAGGACCCTTGTGAAGGCCCGGCGCCTCGTGGAGGGGGGCCGGGGCCGCATGAGTTCCATCCAGAAGAGGGTCCTGGAACGCGTACGCCCAGCGCTCCACGCCCAGGTCCTTGAGAGGGAGGCCCGTCTGGAGTTGAGCGGTATGTGTCCAAGCATTACTGTGTGAGACAGGGCATGTTGCGGTGTGCTGGTTCTATGATACTTGCCTGTATGTGTGCCATGGGCCATGTATGCATGTATGTGTGCAGGGACATCATGGTAATGCATGTGCGACCAGTGATGTGTGACCCACATGGTTGTTGCATGTGTTGAAATGCGGCATGGGGAGCCCTATGCAGATTTTGGACATGAGAGCATGCCAGTCTCTGTACCTGGACATGGATGGGGGTGAAGGATGGGTGCTGATGCCAGGTACATATATGGTAGCCATGTCTGTGTGCCTGACCTGCGTGTCTGTGACTTGTGCATGCCATGGATGCATGACACATGTGTGTGACAATGCACAGATTCAGTGACGCACCCAACTTACCCTTGTTTCGCCTGTGTTCGGTGTGTTTGGGGCCAGATGGATGTGACTGAGGTGAAGTGTGTGCATGTGATATGCATGAGCCATGATGCATGTGAGTTACATATCATTGAATGTTTCTAGAGTCCATTGGACATGCATGGAAATGTCCATGGCATGCACCATGCCTGTTACTGTGTGTGTTTTGCCTGGACTGACCCATGTGTTGTGGAGGGACATGATGGAAGTGTACTTTGACAGTGGTGCTCATCTGCTATTGCTTCCTGTCTAGGGGACCATTGTACAGTAGCCTGATGCTTGTGTCCTTTGTCTCCCTCTACGCAGCGGCTAGTGAAGAAGAGGGCGGAGACGGCGCTGTGGAGCAAGGCGGCGGGGATGCCCCCACGGCTGCAGCGGAAGGGGTGGGTGAGCCCCCACAGGGGCCTGCTACGGCGGGAGACGGTGAGGAGCCATCCAGGTTGGTGGTTTGCACAGAGGAGGAGGAGGCCGACACTGGTGCAGACATGGGGCCTGGTGGGAGCATCCCTGCTGGTGCAAGTGGTGCAGTCCAGGGCCAGGGGCAGGAGGCAGCACAGGTCACCGTGGAGGGGCCTGTGCATGTCACTGTCCCTGACCCTGTGAGTGCACCACCATGCACCAGCAGGGATGCCCCGTCCCAGGCCCGTCCGCAGGTAGAGGGGATGTCCATGTCACCTGACTCCCCTCCACCTGCGGACGTGGTAACCCCTGGCCGCGTGGAGAAGGTCCTGATTGGGGTCGCGATGCGCACGGCTGTGATTCGTGATGACGTGCGTGCTTCCCGGGAGGAGCACGCACGTCATCACGAAGTGCACCGTGCCGACGTGGCCCAATTGGGATCGGCCATGTTCGGGGGTTTCCTGCATGTGTTGGCCAATCTGACGGCCCTCTCCTCCTCTGTGCAGGCTATCCACCGGTCGTTCTCCTTGCCGTCTTCCGGCCCAGATGCCACCAGGGCCCCCTGTGGACCTGCCCCGACCAATGCAGCCAGCTCGGTGGGGATCCCATCCCTGCCACAGTTGGGAGTCGGAGGTCCAGCAGGGGTGGACAACACAGCAAGTGGACCCCAGCAGATGGAAGATGTGACGGCATCTTCGGGCAGGGCACGTGCACGACGGCGTCGGTGGTTTCCATCAGCCTGGATGCCGTCGTGCTGGCAGAGGCAGTGGCGTCGGAGGCAGCAGCGGGCTCGACGTGGGAGGCATCATGGCTCGGGGCCATCAAGATCAGAGGGGCAGGCATCGGCCGGAGGGCAGGGCAACCCTGGGATGGTGGTGTGTTCCGTGTGGGAGGAGTTTGGCCAGCGGATAGGTGCGGAGCGGCAGCGGGCGGAAGAGGAGCGGCTCGCCATGGTCAGGGCGGAGTTCTCCATGCGTCGGGCATTGAGGCGGGCTGAGTGCCTCGAGGAAGCTCGCAGGGAGTTTGAGGTGGACATGGGGTTGTCCCTGCGAGACCTCGGGGCCAGGACAGAGTCCCGCCTCCAGGACATCGACATGGAGTTCGATGATGCCCTGGCCAGCAACATCACCAAGTGAGCCGCAGGACTTGCCCGCTGCCTTTGTATGTAGTTATTTAGTTAGTTAGTGCTAGGTTTCCTTTATTTATTTTTATTATTTTGGACCGCTCGGACAATGGCCACTTTTTTGTACATATATTTTACATTAGTTAGTGGTAGGTTTCATTTTTGGTGTTGGGCTCATGGACCCTGGAACATTCCTGTATATAGTTTGTTTTTTTGGGAGATACATTTTTTTAATTTCTTATTGTTTTCACCATGACGTAATGGTTTTTCATTAATTTCCTATGACATGATATTGCTTTGGACAAATTCATTTTAATTTTTTATTCCTTTGTTTTTTTGTTTATCACTTTTGTTCTCGGACATGGACCATTTATTTACTTAGCCACATCGTTGTATGTTTGAAAAGTTCACTTATTTTTGGTATTTAATACATTTTTTATATTTTCTTACACTTGTGTTATTTTCTCATTGGTTTGTTACATGTCATGATATGGGTTTTGACATTGACTTGCACCCATTGTGTATGTGTGTGTGACGGACATGTGTTCATTTACAGACTTGCCATTGGGGTTGTATCATGTAATTGCATTCACTATGTGGGTGGATGCAATCCTTGCCTGGGTGTTTGTGCTGGGTATGCTGCCCATTACTGCCATGATTGAGTATCGTCAGGACCTGGGGGCAGGGGGACATGTGTGGGTGCCTGGTGGAGGCTGCCCCTGCACTGCTGGGGGGTGGGGGTGGTGGGAGACATGAGTGGGGGCCTGGTGGAGGGTGCCCCTGCACTGCTGGGGTGTGGGGGTGGTGGGAGACATGAGTGGGGGCCTGGTGGAGGGTGCCCCTGGTGGCTGGGGTGTGGGGGTGGTGGGAGACATGAGTGGGGGCCTGGTGGAGGGTGCCCCTGGTGGCTGGGGGGTGGGGGTGGTGGGTGACATGAGTGGGGGCCTGGTGGAGGCTGCCCCTGCACTGCTGGGGGGTGGGGGTGGTGGGTGACATGAGTGGGGGCCTGGTGGAGGGTGACCCTGGTGGCTGGGGGGTGGGGGTGGTGGGAGACTTGAGTTGGACATGGGTGGGGGCCTGCTGGCAGGTGCCCCACAGTGCTGGGGGGTGGGGGTGGTGGGGGACATGAGTGGGGGCCTGGTGGAGGCTGCCCCTGCACTGCTGGGGTGTGGGGGTGGTGGGAGACATGAGTGGGGGCCTGGTGGAGGGTGCCCCTGCACTGCTGGGGTGTGGGGGTGGTGGGAGACATGAGTGGGGGCCTGGTGGAGGGTGCCCCTGCACTGCTGGGGGGTGGGGGTGGTGGGTGACATGAGTGGGGGCCTGGTGGAGGGTGCCCCTGGTGGCTGGGGTGTGGGGGTGGTGGGAGACATGAGTGGGGGCCTGGTGGAGGGTGCCCCTGGTGGCTGGGGGGTGGGGGTGGTGGGTGACATGAGTGGGGGCCTGGTGGAGGCTGCCCCTGCACTGCTGGGTGGTGGGGGTGGTGGGTGACATGAGTGGGGGCCTGGTGGAGGGTGCCCCTGGTGGCTGGGGTGTGGGGGTTGTGGGAGACATGAGTGGGGGCCTGGTGGAGGGTGCCCCTGGTGGCTGGGGGGTGGGGGTGGTGGGTGACATGAGTGGGGGCCTGGTGGAGGCTGCCCCTGCACTGCTGGGGTGTGGGGGTGGTGGGAGACATGAGTGGGGGCCTGGTGGAGGGTGACCCTGCACTGCTGGGGTGTGGGGGTGGTGGGAGACATGAGTGGGGGCCTGGTGGAGGGTGCCCCTGCACTGCTGGGGTGTGGGGGTGGTGGGAGACATGAGTGGGGGCCTGGTGGAGGGTGCCCCTGCACTGCTGGGGGGTGGGGGTGGTGGGTGACATGAGTGGGGGCCTGGTGGAGGGTGCCCCTGGGGGGTGGGGGTGGTGGGAGACATGAGTGGGGGCCTGGTGGAGGGTGCCCCTGCACTGCTGGGGTGTGGGGGTGGTGGGAGACATGAGTGGGGGCCTGGTGGAGGGTGCCCCTGGTGGCTGGGGGGTCGGGGTGGTGGGAGACATGAGTGGGGGCCTGGTGGAGGGTGCCCCTGCACTGCTGGGGTGTGGGGGTGGTGGGAGACATGAGTGGGGGTCTGGTGGAGGGTGCCCCTGGTGGCTGGGGTGTGGGGGTGGTGGGAGACATGAGTGGGGGCCTGGTGGAGGGTGCCCCTGGTGGCTGGGGGGTGGGGGTGGTGGGTGACATGAGTGGGGGCCTGGTGGAGGCTGCCCCTGCACTGCTGGGGTGTGGGGGTGGTGGGAGACATGAGTGGGGGCCTGGTGGAGGGTGCCCCTGCACTGCTGGGGTGTGGGGGTGGTGGGAGACATGAGTGGGGGCCTGGTGGAGGGTGTCCCTGCACTGCTGGGGTGTGGGGGTGGTGGGAGACATGAGTGGGGGCCTGGTGGAGGGTGCCCCTGCACTGCTGGGGTGTGGGGGTGGTGGGAGACATGAGTGGGGGCCTGGTGGAGGGTGACCCTGGTGGCTTGCGGGTGGGGGTGGTGGGAGACATGGGTGGGGGCCTGGTGGAGGGTGACCCTGGTGGCTGGGGGGTGGGGGTGGTGGGAGACTTGAGTTGGACATGGGTGGGGGCCTGCTGGCAGGTGCCCCACAGTGCTGGGGGGTGGGGGTGGTGGGGGACATGAGTTGGACATGGGTGGGGGCCTGCTGGCAGGTGCCCCACAGTGCTGGGGGGTGGGGGTGCAAGGGGACATGAGTTGGTGTTCATTAGTTCAAGGAGACATGTGCCTTTGCTGGGGGGGCATGCCCTTGTTGGGTGGGCTGCCTGCGGGACATGACCAGGGATGCAGGGTAGTCCCCTGTGGTGTGGGCTGCCTGCAGGGGCCGTGGAGGGTGTACAGGGTACACCTGGGAGGACCCACACTGTCAAATCACATGTGGGACTCCCCGGCACCCCTGAAATACACGTACCGTGCAGAAATCGCGTGTAAAACTTCCCGCGCACCCCTGAAATACACGCACCCAGGCTATACGCGTGTGGAACTTCCCGCGCACCCCTGAAATACACGCGCCCAGGCTATTCGCGTGTGGAACTCCCCGCGCACCCCTGAAATACACTCGCCCAGGCTATTCGCGTGTGGAACTTCCCGCGCACCCCTCAAATACACGCGCCCAGGCTATTCGCGTGTGGAACTTCCCGCGCACCCCTCAAATACACGCGCCCAGGCTATTCGCGTGTGGAACTTCCCGCGCACCCCTCAAATACACGCGCCCAGGCTATTCGCGTGTGGAACTCCCCGCGCACCCCTGAAATACACGCGCCCAGGCTATTCGCGTGTGGAACTTCCCGCGCACCCCTGAAATACACGCGCCCAGGCTATTCGCGTGTGGAACTTCCCGCGCACCCCTCAAATACACGCGCCCAGGCTATTCGCATGTGGAACTTCCCGCGCACCCCTCAAATACACGCGCCCAGGCTATTCGCGTGTGGAACTCCCCGCGCACCCCTGAAATACACGCGCCCAGGCTATTCGCGTGTGGAACTTCCCGCGCACCCCTCAAATACACGCGCCCAGGCTATTCGCGTGTGGAACTTCCCGCGCACCCCTGGAATACACGTAGCCCGCTCCCACAGGCCCGATCGCGTGAGGAACTTCACGCGAACCCCTGTAATACACGTAGCCCGCTACCCCAGGCCCGATCGCGTGAGGAACTTCACGCGAACCCCTGTAATACACGTAGCCCGCTCCCCCAGGCCCGATCGCATGTGAAACTTCACGCGAACCCCTGAAATACACGTAGCACGCTCCCCCAGGCCCGATCGCATGAAACTTCACGCGAACCCCTGAAATACACGTAGCACGCTCCCCCAGGCCCGATCGCGTGAGAAACTTCACGCGAACCCCTGAAATACACGTAGCCCGCTCCCCCAGGCCCGATCGCGTGAATAACTTCACGCGAACCCCTGTGATGCACGTACCCTGCTGAAATCGCGTGTGAGACTTCCCGCGCACCCCGGTATACACGCACACGTATTTTTTGTCAGCGGGTGTCCGTGTTTGTGGGTACCCCTTTGCACGTCATTTTTCCTGGAGGGCCACAGTATGGGACATTCATCATGGCAGTATATAGGTGCTATTTGTTGGCGCACCTTTTGGCGCACATTTCTTACAGCCGCAGAGACGCTACCGCCTGCTTTCTTGTGGCGGTCGTGTTTGTGCCTGTGCGCTGGTTTGAGCGTGCGCTTTTTTCCCCTATTCTATTCCATGAATACGTGTTGTAGGCGAGCGTGTGGGCGTTCCGCGCACTTGTGCCCTGTACTTCCCCCGTGACGCCCACGTTTTGGCAAGTTGTTCCCCATTCCGAGTGTTACGCCCGTGTTACGCCTACTTTTGTTGCGTGCGCCGCGCTATGTGCGAATTTCGCTGTGGCCTGTGCGATTTTCGCTGTGACCTGGCGCACGCTGTTAGATGGCCTGTGCGCCAACGTGCGCCGCGCACTTTTTTATCGCACATCCGCTGGTTTTCTCGCGCACGGCCTTCCATGAATCGACGTGCGCTGCTTTTCGTGCGATTTTCGCACTTGCACTGCGATTTTCGCTATTCCACTGCGATTCGCACGTTTTTGGCCACTTGCGCCGCGCTAATTATTCCATGAATCGGCCTGTAAGTCTCCAGAGGCCACGAAGAGTAATAACGCCCAATATAATTGAATCAAATAGCACTAATGGAAGGGCAGATTGGACAAAATCATGGTGTCCTCACACATGGTTCATGACTGAAAGACAAGGCCTATTCATAAAGATCCAGACGAAGGTAGCAATGCACCTTCACTCTCTTTAAAGTTCAGAGGAAGAGAACAGCCAGCAAGGTCAACTACAAAGAAGAAGCCTTGGTTTTGGGCCTAACTGATGAGAGATGGTAAGCTAATTAGCGATGAAAGGCAGCTGTCTGACGTTGTTCCCTCGCACCTGGTTTCGTTGCTTATGTGCTACTAAAGAGCCGAATGTTCCAGATTGGTAAGAGAGTGAGAACCAATCATGGGGTCCTATGTGATGGTGGACCATACATTGTTGCAGAAGCCTATCTGCTGTTGTTGTTATGCTATAATCAGTATTTTATGTAGTTAGAGGTAGTTCAAGGCGTGTCAACCAGATTAAGGGCAGCCAATGATGATACTAAAACTCACATAAACTATAGGTATATACATTTCGCTTAAGCAATCCCTCAACCCAGTAGATCTTTTCTGTTAGCCACGTAAGAAGGATGTCACAGCTGGCGTATGTCAAGGTATAAAACCTTTTGTGTAACAGAAATGCATTGAGGGTGTGTGATCTGAAATCTGTTCACCAGGTTTCCCTATTTTATTGAACTGATATTAAAGTAGTATTGTGCCATATTCTTTGAGTCTGTCCGGTTATTTGGGCCTGATATAATTTATTGTGTTAATACCATTCGGCACCTGGAACGCTGCAGGTGCTAATGCACAAAGGCTATTTATGTTAAGGCTCCAAGCTGCCTCAGAGGTTTAGAACATACTCCCCAAACAGGCGTAAATATTTGCAGGGTCAAACCGCTCATAGTTGTTCCATGACTAGGGCATATCTGTGTAATGGGGCAGTCTTTTACATTCTGCGCAGCTCACAGGGATGGACTGGGAACCTAAAGAGGCCCTGGAAATAATGTTCGAAGTGGCCCCATATTCCACATTTTCAGGAAGCCCGACCCTTTTCCTATGAGAAAATGTGGAAATAAAATAGGTTACCACACAAAAGAGGCCCATAGTGCAGAGGTGTACCAGGAGTCCCCCATTGGCCAGTCCACAGCTTCTCTTCCAAAAGACATTCTATTCTAATATTCGTTATCTTTCTCTTCATTTGGAAAGTGCTTTCATACCTATGGGCAGTTAGCACCAGACAACTTACTCAAATCAAACCAACACTACTACCTGTGGTTTTCCAACTAGCCATTTGGACATCTGCATGTGCTGGTGTAAGCCCATTTTTTCGATCACCCGAGTACCATTTAATGCGCCATTTTGCTCTCCTTCTAAGGACACCCTTTTTCCAGTTTGTCCAGCATGCTTCCCCCTCTTTCAGCTCCCAGTCATTTTCACACTGCATACCTGCTCTTTGTGTTATCATTTATAGTCATCTCCTTTGTGAAGTATTACCTTTTGCATTTGTGACAGCATGCCACCATCCAAACTACACGTTCCAGGAGCCAGTTCAAATCCCCCTCGACCTTCCATTCCTCTTATCCTAACTGGCAACTTCCCTCCACACCTCCTACTCACCCCTACTCATGCCACCGCTTTCTCTGGTCATGCCTTCCCGAGGGAAAACCATTTTAGTGCTTCCGAAAACATCTGGGCTAATTTCCTGCTGCAAACTTAATAACTTCCCTTGCCTTCTGCCTCTTTCTTGGACCCATTCTCCGAAAGCTGATGCGATTGCATCCTGCCTAGGGTAAACCAAACATCTGGCCCCTATTCTAGTTCCCTTGCCCAACGAATGCGGACCACAGGTGCTAATCGTGTTAATCGCTGTGTTAGGAGGTGGATTTGGCCAGGAACTGACCTATGCACTTGTGGAGGCCCTGGAGGTCCTGTCCCGGCCTAGCCTACCCCCACCACAGTGATCAGCGTTACAGTGGATGCCTGCATTGTATGCTTCTCCTTTGTTCTTCTCAGTGTTTCCAGCTCCATAGATGATCAGGGATCTTGAAATGTATGCTCTAACCACTGTAATGGCTGTGTTCTGTGTTCTGTGTTCTTGGTTTCCTTTGTAATCTGAACACACTGGGCAACGAGAAAAGGACGAGCTCTGTCAAAAGAAACCTACCCTGAGGCTTTCATTTTTTCCTATTGCATAAACTCTAATAGCTTTAGAATTCTCACTCGCAGGCTCCTTTGTGTGCCAAGCGACCTTCACAGTCGTTAAAAGACATTGGGCCTCATCACGACTTTGGCGGTAACCCTTAAATTCGGCGGTCCCGCTATTACCGCCGGATTTAAGCGTCCGCCAAATCAGGACTTCGGCGGCTTTCGCCCCAGCTCTTGGCTGGGGGGAAATCCGCCGAAACTTCGTGCTATTACCGCCGGCGGGAAATCCGCAGGCGGTAAGAGTGTGAATTTTCCCCATTAAGCCCAATGGGGAATGGGGCATTCCCGAATGGGCTCAATGGGGAATGGGGAATTACATTACCGCCAAACTTGTGATCCGGCGCTATTAGCGCTGGGGAGTTCGGCGGTAGAGCTAATACCGCCGGCGGTAATACCGCTGGTGTTACCGCCAAAGTCGTGATCAGGGCCATTGCCTTAGGCTCAGAGCACTAACTTGGATGGCAGTCACCTACTGTACAATGAAGCCCTCGGGTACAGGCTCTATCGCTGCAGTATGTTAGTGCCTGAGGGAAGTGAGAGCTGCAGGGAAACTGTGTTAGAAGTGGATGTAGGGAGCAGAATGGAACAAATACGTCTCCATATTTGTAGTGTGCTATTCACTGGTGACAAGGTCCACTGTGTTGGGGCAGTGCTGATCCTTCGCTGCTCCCTCTCCTTGCAGTGGATCATCTTTTTTACTTTGACCAATACAAACCATGCACAGCAGTGGAACCTGCTGTGTTGCCAGTCTGAGTTAACTGCTGAGCATTGCACTCGCAAAACAATGTCTGTGGCATTGTAGAGTGACAAGATGCCAATGGAAGCATTGTTAAGCCTGTGGATCAGTGGAAAAGACATCAGTGAACACTGTTCTCTTGACTATGTTGAAACAAGCAGCAGGTGAGTGTATTTGGAGAGTTTCACTGCATACCAGTGACAAGAATTGAGGGGTTAGACTACAACTTTGATTGCAGTGGTAGCTCTTTGCCCCATGGAGTGGTTTGATATAATTAGTCATTGTCTTGAGAACAAGGGTTGCCCGTCTCCCCTGAAACTGTAGCATTATTCCTACTTGCCTGTTTGCATGCGTGCAAGGAAGGTAGGTCTTCTCAAGTGCTTGTAAAACGCTGTGTGCTGTACTGATGGAGGGATGCCACCATCAACCTCAATTGTCCTAGGCTTCTGAACAGATATCAACTCTTTGAGACACCACTGGATGGAGGGTCCTGGTTATTGTTCATATGGGAGTGCAAGCTCTAAAACGTAAAGGAAAATATAGGTTAAGAGGATATAAAAAAACTTGATATTTTTCACCATCTTTATGTAGGTATTGATGCCATGGTGTTTTAGGGTCTCTGCCACTTTCAGTTCTGCTATTAGCTGCACTAGCCCTCATTTCTCAGCTTCTGTAATTTCATTTATTTCTGCTTCTTTCCAGAAAGTCTTATCATTGCCAAGATCCACAGCGGAAGGGTGCTGAGCAACCATTAGTTATTATTGCAAGATTCATATTCTGTTACCCTTTCTCATGAAGATTTTCCCAGAGGATGTGAGCACAGTGAATAATATCAGTTTATGTCCTTGGCATTATGAAGACGATACTACAATAGTTGCAGAAGACAGATTTTGGTGTGAACCAGGCTTCGGGTTGAGGCATTGCCAAAGTGCTGAATTGGACTGTGGCTCTACTGCCCTCTAGAGACTCCAGGATCACCAAGTTCGCAATGGACTGGCTAGTAGTACAAATAATATAAGAAATTACTACTCAAGAATGGAGCCTCTGCCACATATTCTATGAGACACTGCAAAAAATGGGGATAAGAACATGTTTCTATATGGCATTTGCAAAAAAAATGTGTCAAACGAGAGGCGGTTGCAAGGTCTGAGAATGATTTGTGTTGCCAGATGTCTATTTCTGTGGGAGCGGATCCTACTGTGTCTAGTTTTGTTGTTATGGGTTGTTGACTTCACTCGTCCAACAGACGACTCACATGATTAGGTCTGCAGGGAGATGCACTCATAACGTCACTAGAACTGTACTAACCAATAAAGTGGGCTAATGTATGTCGTTCTTTAGATTCTTACATAGGATGAAGGGATTAACATACACCTGACATTTTGTAATGTATTCTAATGTATTCAAAATGTGTGGTTTCTGTCTTTAAATATTGTATACCAGTGTGAGTAGGTTGAGAGTTTTCAACTTTTGGTCTCTGAAGACTAGACTGACCTCCCAGGCGGTAATTGCATGCATTACAGCTGCTTTGGTGCTTCTCATTGTTGTTTCCTGGATTGATCTTTCGGCATACTTTTATACTTTATATTTTCCAGGAAGTACCTGGCTATGTGTCATGTGTGGCCGTAGAAGATGAGAGAGCATAATTTCCTTAAGTCAGAACCTGAAAGAACATTGACCACATAGACTCTCATAGGATGTGCACCAATGGAAGCACAGACTCTAACTGGAGTCTAAATAACTATCGCAGAGTAAAGTTTAGCATAGATAATGTTTTAGTCATCATCATCATCATCAAAAAAGTGTATTTCGGTAAAGCAAAGCATTCCATAAAAACACAACAATTTAACTATCAACAATATTGCACAATAATGGGTGAAAAAATATTTGTATTCTCAACCTATGACTCCAGTCTCTCTAAGATGACCCTCCCAGAATCTTAAAAACGGAATCTAAAAGGGACACTGGTCCGTAACACGCCGGAAGCGCCCTTTTCCCCTTTTTATATATTGGACACACTCATTACACGGTAGGGGGTAAAAATCGCTAATTACCGGCATGGCGTAATTAGCGTGTCCGCCCTCGCAAGAGGCCGCAAATTGCGTGCCATTACGAGATCGCGGGCACGAGCCTACCGCCATGCCGGTAATGAGCCTACCGCCATGCCGCAAAAGTCCCCAAAAAGTCCCTTAACGGCATCGTCGAAAGCGCTGTTAGCACTTCCGACCTGCCGCCACATGCAAATAGCGGTCTTCGCAAATAGCGGTGACCGCCATTAGCGGTCACCGCTAATAGCGATTACCGTAATTTTGCGGAACCGGAAATAGCGTCATCGCACCGGAACGGGAAAGAGCACGGCGGCCATCTTTAAAAACACAATCCATTGCCATCCTCCTTATCCAGGACACCTTACCAGGAACCACGTTGGAAAATACACCAAGGACACCGTTAAGATGCCCAAAGCCGTTAAAAAATCGTCTGAGCGGCAAGGCAAGGAGAAATTTAGCAAGGAGGAGCTCCTTATGCTCACGCAGACACTAGCAGACACTGCTCATGTCGTCTTCAATAACAACATGCGTCGGGAGACCACTGTGAAGAAGAAGGCCATCTGGGAAGAGGTAGCCCACAAGGTCAGCGCGGTAGGCACCACAACCCGCACAGTCAAAGACTGCCGAAAGAGGTGGGATGACCTCCGGCTCCGTGTGCGGAACATTCTATCCGTGAACCGCAACCTGGCTACGGGCACAGGAGGAGGCAGTGAATCGCCAATCAAGCTCACTGAGTGGGAGGAGACATGTGCATCAACCATCGGGGTGGAATGCATCGAGGGAGTTGGACAAATGGAGCATGGCGTGGCCGTTTCGTCCGATGGAGGTGAGTGTATGCATCAAACAATGCACAGTGAATTGTGAGGTTCCCCCCAATCATGTGTCCATATGAATGACGTGGATCCAGCCACAAACAGACATGCATGCATCACCACATACCCGTACAACACAGAGCCATTCATGCATGACCCACCCAACATCCCCATTACATGCATCCACACTAAAGAGCCCGGAATACATAGAACGGCATGACGTATTCATTTTGCTCAAGGCAGGTCGACCCATTACTGATGGTTGTCAACATTTCTCACCCTCACAGGATCACACACTGACACTGAGGAGGCACACACTTCCACACCTGCTCCCACATCCAGCAAAAAAGCCAGGAGGGATGCCACAGGGGACACTGCCACATCCGCAAGGGCAGCCAGGACGAGTGACCATGACCACAGGGACACAGGCAGCCGGAACACCAGTTGCACCCATCCACAGGCCATGGCTGCTCCTGTCGTGGCACCCACGGAAGTGTCTCCCCCAGCAGGTGAGGGCAGCATCGAGGGAATGCACTCTGCTGCCACCAGCTCAACGGGTGAAGCAGCAGCCACGGCCCCACCTTCAGATGAGGAGGAAACACCTGCCATTGATGCTGATAGCCAGAGCCCCAGACCAACAAGCCCCTTACTGGCAAGCCCGAGGTACTCTTCAGGTCCGGGTAGTCATGGAGATTCACCCACCCCTGAAGGGATATGGAGCCCCCAGATATCCTCTCCTGATGCAAGTGCAATGGGTCCAGGTGCATCAGCCATCCCACCAGCACCCACCATGCGACATGACCTCTCGACCATCTTTCAGAGGCAGACCGAGATGAGTGGCCTATTAGGGCAACATGTGGCAGAGACAGCCCGCCTGAGGGAGGACATTGCTACACTTGCACAGCAGACAAGGGAGGGCATGGAGGCATGCACCAACCGAATCTGCAGTGAAATGGCCCAACTGCAGCAGGCCATGAACCACATAGCAGACGCTATTGAGCGTCGGTGCCCACTCACGGCCCAGGAAGAACCAGGCCCCTCCTCGTCTGGGAGTTCACGCCATACTAGTCCCCTACGCCGGTCTATGCGGAAACTGCGTTGCACGGCTTCACAACCACCAGATGACGATGCAGGCACTGGCAAATAGGGCCACCAGGATTCGGGTGCCACATGTGGCAATGGACACATTCACGTCATGAGACTCACATGGGAGTGTTGAGGGGGGAGGTGGGTAAGCGTGTATTTGGGTGTGTTGAGGGGGGAGGGGGGTAAGGGTGTATTTGGGTGTGTTGAGGGGGGAGGGGGGTAAGGGTGTATTTGGGAGTGTTGAGGGGGTAGGGGGTAAGGGTGTATTTTGGGAGTTGGGGTAATGCACTTTAGTATCACATTATGTTCAATATACACTGTTCTGAGTTTGAAACCCAAGTGTGGTCTCCATTATTGTGTATGTGTCATTCATTGTGGACAGGGTCCTTTGTGGGCCTCGAAACATGCACCAGGGCAACAATTCCCATCTACGTCCATGCTATTTCACCTTGGTGCATGATGAGATTACAGAATCAGATGCTGATGCACATCGTGTGCCTCCTTGGCACTGCCTGTTTCATGTCCTGCCGGGGCATTCCACCCGCACACATCCCCAGCCACATCATACTCTTCTGGTGGTTGCATGTCAATTTCAAGTGGCATAGGCACATTCCATCATATGCAGATTTTGTGATGCTCTACACATGCCATGGTTGTCTTTGCCACTTTGACACGGCCGTACAGGAGTGCCACACCCAGCCCGCTTAGGCAGCAGAGCACTGTCATTGGAAGGATGTACAATATTGTTGTCCTCTTCCTGATGGTTCTGTGGGTTCCGTACAGGGGTTAGGAGCCACCTCCTCAGTGGATAGCTGTCATCATCTGTATGGTGTGTGGAATGGGTACCTGTTACGGCTCACCTCTGATGCTGGCTGTTGTTGTTGGTGCTGCACTGCTATCATGTAGTCAAGGCTGTCATGTCATGCTGCTGCTATTGGGACCATCTTGGTGTGGGAAGGGGTGTGGGTAGGGGTGTGGTGTGCTCTTTTGTGCTGCCTGTCTCCATTGCATGCACCTGTGCTGATTGTGTCCACCTGTAGTTGATGGGTACACTGCTCAAGTCTCTTAACGGGTGCTTTTTGATGCCGTTATTAGCGCCATGCCGGTAAGGGGTTTTTGGGTGTTTTACATGCCGCTAATACCATGTCCGCATGGCTTGTGATGGCCTGATATTAGCGCCATGGCGCTAATTCCGGCATGGGGGTCGCGCGCCCGCGGCCTTGCCGCTATTAGTGGCACCGTAATTTACGGGTGCGTAGATAGCGGTGGGTCCGGGTCGTGATTGGCTTAGGGAATTAATGGTACCGGTAAATCTTTACTGGTACCGGTATTCCATTACCGTACAACGTGTAATGAGGCCCATAGTCACACTAGACCAGGAGCCGGGAATAGGGCCTCCAGAACAAACTGCATTAGACCCGAAGGTCAATATGGACGCCACAGGTTCTTCTCCTTCAAAAACAAATCTGCAGGAACATTTTCTGCATCTAGGGCCTTGGGTCTTCCCTGATTTTTATTGGCTGATAGCACTTTCTGTACTGTAAAAACAATATTATTGTCTACCACGCCAAGTAAGGGCTGTTTGAAGACCAAATCACTGTTCCTATCCAACATACCATTGCTAAATAACAAAGAATAATGGACTACCCATTGCTGTTCCGAGACCATCAGCATTAGTTCACCCTGCCTGCACTTATAAAAAGGCCCTTTGTTAACAATTTCCAAAAAGTTTTGATATTATTGGTAAAAGGGAATTAATCCATTCCTCCCATGTCTTTGCTTCTATTTTGTACTTTCTGTGGGCAATGGCTCCTTTATACAAAGCTGGGGCCCTGACTATATGAGCTTTGTAGACAAGGGGTTCTTTAAATTTCTCAAAAAGAAAGACTTTGAATTTGCACACTCTGAGTTGAACCACCTAGGATGTGGGATACTCTTCCTTTTCCCACCCTCTGAGTAAACATAGCCGACAGGTGACAGAAGAAGTATAAAATCAGATCGAATAGCAGCCTGGTCTATATTGCCAACAAATAAACATTCCAAAATCTGCCAATTCTTTCTGACAAAATCCCTCAACCTACTCTCATGGTCCACTGATTGCCATGTCTGTCGACACACAGACCCCTCCCAGGAACTAAAAGATCCTGCAGGGAAGGACCTGCCTAGAAGTCTATGTTCCATCCGGATAGGAAAATGGTTGCTGCCTAGACCATCCAGCACCCTAAACGCACTGACAAAATCCCAAAATGTTACAGGGACACACAAATAATCAATGGTGGAGCGCCTGAGCGTGGAAAAAAAAGTCAAATTCCTCTGACTGTCTTCTGTGAAGCGACCATTAGCTGCACGCAGCCCCCATCCATAATGAAACTCCCAAAGCCTCATCCCCTCTCTACAGGTTCTGACATCCTTCATGACAGGAGGCAAAATGGCAGCCAAGTCATCTTCTGAGGATCAAACACAGTGTCACCAGGTTCATTACCCAGCTTAACATTGAAATACCCTCCCCCCAAAATGAGCAATGCCTAATTTACAGCCACCCATCTGACCAAACCCTCCATCACGCAGGCTAAAATTGAAAGGCACTTATTACCAAATTGGGCGTGGGGGCTATTGTAAAAATGAACTACCAAGACATTGCAGCCACCCACTCTGCGGATTCTTACTGCCTGTAAAAAAAGGCAAGGAGGGCTCTAAATGAAAGCGTTCACTCACCAATACCGACTAAAGCAAAATACATAACCCTCCATTACTGCACCCCCTCAGGCCTCAGAGTGCCAGCTCAGAATAGGCCTTGCACTCCTCGCTTAGTTAATAAAGAGGGCTCCACCACCACTGATCTTCTTCCGTAAATCTGAAGAGCCTGCAGTTCGTAAAAGTGGAAACCCATTTTGCAGATGTATTTAGTGACCCTTAAAGGGAGAAAGTTATCACCAGTCAAGAAGCAGATTATATTATTGCATAATCTGGCGTTGGAAAGGATGGGGTAGTTTGACACATTACCCCTGAGAAGAATGAAGAAGTTATTGAAGGCAGAGCAAAAAGTGCACTCCGGTTCTAAGGTGAATGTTGTGCTAGAATAGCAAAGTTACTTTTACCAGGAAACACACGCAGGATGTGAGTGTGTGGTTAGTTATGTGGCAGCGGGGAGATGATTGGCTACAGGTTGTGAGTCTTTCTCACATCTTTCCTGGTGAGAGATCAATTGGCGAGGTGTACAAACAACATTTAGATAAAAAAGATGCCTGTGAGAAATCCCATCTTACAACTGTGCATCAACATTGTGCCAAGTGATGAGCACAATGCAGTCTGTTTGAAAAAACTGGTCTCAAAAGCAGGGATACAGCCGAAACTCAGGGGGCAGGGAAAGGCATACACCGGAAAACTGTGAAACATGCAACTTACTTATTCACACTCTTTCTCCATGTCTCCCATCCTCACACACGCCCAAACTCATTCACTCACACCTCACTAATCCATTTACCCAATCACCCACCCAGCTTCTTACTAAAGCAACAATTAATCAACAATTTATGTTCTCACTCAGTCGTCCGCTCACTCACTACTCAAAAACCAAAGAAATTCCTAAGTAGGACTAATGAAAAGTGAAATGTTTAGGTGGTATAGGCGTGGATTAAACAGTCAGCTATCCATCCACTTCTATCCTCCCAAACTAGGATGTTTCACATATATGGCTGACGCCACAGAGGGCACTTTGTGTGGTTCAATGACTGACTAGATTTGCGGATAAATGTGTGTATTGAATATGTCGTCCATTATAGAGAAAGTTTTATACAGCAAAGTAGAGTTATGGTGTTTCCCTTTAAGAGTTGCCGCGAAATGAGGACCAGCGATCACCCGTATTTCTACGTGTTTTTTGCGTCTTAAGGCAAGGTGTGAATTGATCGAGAAATCCGATGTGAAACCCACTTCCTGTAGGGGTATGAGGATGGAATCGCTGTGAATGTTCAAAACATCAGTGAAGCTCAAGAACAATGAAATTCAAAGAAGGGCTGGACACAACCAATAACCAGTTACCATTATGCGGGTGGAGACATTCGATGAAATCACAACTTTAAACTGATTTAATCACTGAAAATTCTGTGCTGGTCAGGAGTGTTCCAGATAGTAAGTGGAGAGTTTCAATGACGTGTTTCTGGATAGAATTGGATTACCAAAAGATTTCGAGCATAAGATGAACTTGAGAGATGGTGACAGACCAGTACCGAATGTAATCAGAACATCTCTCGAGGAAGAACTGGATTCACTGATTCATTGTTTAAAACTGAGCTTATCGCAGCGATTGGAAGCCTTCGGTGGTTGGAACATAAAGTTCTCGCAACTTAAATCTATGGAATGCTAAATTTAAGTTTTGACTTAAGAGTAGTAAACAAGAGTACCTGATTGTACAGATACCTACCTAAGATTTCATGAACCTTACCTACGTTAAGAAGGGTGAACACATTATGCATAATTGACTTGTGATCCACATATCGGCAAATCAAATTAGCAAATCCATCACTCAACGTCCCTCATCACAATAATGCGAGCTTGCAGGTTTTGCCTTTCTGGCTAACCTAAAAAACAGTGGTTTTGCAAACTTCTATGCTGAACATTGTGGGAGAAATTGACAATGTTGTGTGCCTTAAGATGTTGTTCTTGTGTATGGTGTAGATGCATACCTTTGGGTAGGTGATGAGGTGTTGGGCTGGTCGTTCAAAAGAAGTGTTAGTGGGATGGGAGTATGGTATCTTAGCCATATCCCTATTCATGAAGGCTTCAAAACCCTATGAACTGAGATAAAGTAAACCAAAAGGATCCCATTCCGGTAGACGCTTGATTTCTTCCTTGTCCTAGATGAATACTAATATAAATTGATTGATCATTTTGCAAATACATAGTACCTGGGTGTGGCTTATTATGGAAAAGAGTGATGTTTTTGGCAAAGTAAGGATATAGCATGGCTTTTGAATGTCTGAAATCTGAGATTTGTACATATGCCACAATGAGGATGTTTAGCATGAAAAGCACGGATGTCCGTACCACTAACTCTAGCAATCGTGGGATGTAAGCTTCATTGCCACATGTCAGAAATGGAAAGGGCATCACTTCTGGATTTGCCTAGAGAGCTCCTTAGGGAGCTCAAATGAAGGATTTAGTAGTGAAATGGTAAGCGCTGCCTGCAATGTGTGCAGTGGCTCATTTCATGTTCTATTTGTGGGGTATTCCCTTCCAAGATGGATCAGAACTCTCGTCACTTGTCCCGGGTTTACAGCTACATTGCTGATCTACTTGGATATTCACTCATGAACTGCCCAAGTGGGTGGGACCAGACTGATATGCAAATGAACATTTCTGCTTTGTGAAAGGTACAGTGGGCTAAAATGTGGTTGTAGACCCTCCCTGAGTGGGCACCTTCCCATAGAACAGGTTATTTGTCTGTGTTTGTTCTCATTAGAGAGACTCCCAGATCTCTTTGAGCAAGTGAGTGAGTGGGCAACCGAGCGAGAGCATTACATCTTGCCTTAGTATGTAGCCGGATGGGTGGGGAATGTGTGGATTGATTAGTAAGGTTTGAGTGAGTGAACGACTGATGGAGGGAGTTACTGTTGTTGGGGGCAAGGAGGGAGTGTGTGAATACGTGAGTGAAAGCGAGAACCCTTCTTTAGATGTAAGTGGTATTGAAAGAGACAGAGTGATAGTATTTTCACTGGTGCAAATGAAAGAGGTCAAGAGAACAGTGATTGTATCAAACACTGACAAAAGCCTAATAACAATGATAAAGTTGCTTGAAATACTGCTTTTGGTACAACTGGATACAGAACCACCAGCGAAAAATAGCAAATTACAACCAGACTAATCCAGGAGACACCATTCCATAAACAGGGGGAGAAACCACCAAATGTATGGAATACAATGAGAGCTGCACAAGGGTACTTCTTGGCAAAGGATCATCCAGCTCAATTTCACTAGTCAATCAGGTTATCTAGGACAGATAATATTTGGCCGAGGGAGGTTGTGTGAGATTTGTCCCTAACTATTGCCTCTATAAAGTTGAGGACACATTCTGTGCCAATAGTTGATTCCAGTGCAATGTTGCTGAAAGGATCCAGTGGTGTGGCCAACAAAAGACCTGGGGTAGCAGAAGTGACATCAAGGGTGTTTTGAGACCAACAGAGGGAGAGGCATCACATAGCCTTCTATGCTTCTGACATCACAAGAAGTAACAGTGCTTGATATTTGACCCAAACACACCACAATTCACACAAGTAAAACTGGTAAGCATGTCGAAGAGAATGGGAAACAAAATATCTTCAAAACATCACTGACCTATTCATTCTGTGGTGGCTACATGTATGTACAGGCTCACTCAACTGTCACACTGGTTGTTCCCCTATGCCAGAGTAAGCCTCCCAAATGCTGTGGCAGGATAACTCTACAGCCCAGTAGAGAAGCAAGAACAATGGACACATCAGTGACTAGAAGTGAAGAAAGCATGCAGCAGAAGGGATGCCATAGAGAATATATGTAGGATACATGCTGTAAGCCCCAACATTTCCAATGTATGCACCTCACTTGGATATCACCCGCCCCTCCCTACTAAGCCTTGAAAAGTCAGCTGTTAGATTGATTACACCAACTAAAAATGTGCAATTGCTTATAAATAATGATAGAGAGGGTCTCTCTTTGGGGATCTTTCACGATGCAATGCATGGTGGGCTTCAATCAGAAAGATCCTGGCTGCATACTTGGATGTCCTGAGTCTACACAGTGCTGTTTAAGGCATGCCGGAATAACAAAATGAAACAACGAGTTCTCTCGGGAGGCTAGCTCAGGGGCAACAGGCTCACGTTGGAAGCAAGACGAAATGGAGCATCACAGGTTCAATCCCGGGTCCGCACTTAGAAACCTCTGGGTATTACGCGTGTTATAAATAACCGATAATATCATATCATTAGTCGAATTCCACTTGTATTTGTGACTGGATTTAGCATGGTATTCAAAATATAGCACTGCGCATGTATTCATCCCTCACGGACCATCACCTCTGCTCCTGTAGCTGTCTCGTTCTTCAGTGACACCTCTCAATTTCTTCCAGCTTCTGCTGTGCTGCTCTCTTTTCACCATGTCATATTTTGCTACTCTCCCGATTCCCTATACGCTCTGGTTCTAAATCTCCCTTACTCTCTTTTGCTTCGCCCCGCCCCTCCTCCTGTTACTCTCCCTTGGTTCCTCTTCTCTCTGTTGGTTCCCAAACTTCTCCCTTCCCGCCTAAGCCTCCCTTTGTTTTTGGAGCTCTCCATTCTGGTTCCCAATCTCTCACCTACAGCTTGTCCCTCTCCCTCTCTCTTCACAGCAGCGCAACTCCCACACACGCAGTAACCTCCTAAAGGCTTCAGTTCGCTCTACTCCTGTCATGTGGTAAATTGTTCACTTAACTCTCCGTTTGACTTTTCCTGTCTATGCCCCCCTCGTCTCCTGCAGACATGTTCTCTTTGTCATAGAACCCCATGTAACCATCCTTTGCCATATCTCCAACTCTAACCTTCTACAGTCCCCCTGGTCTAACCCCTACTTCCACCAGTTTCTCTTTCTACACTCCTCTTTCAATTATTGTTACATCCCCATCTCTTTCCACCACCAACTTCTTCATCTCTCTCTTTTTCATCACCCCCAACAGTCTTCCCTTTTCCCTTTCCTCCTGCAGCATTGTACCTCTCCTCCGACCTCCTGCAGTACTCTTCTCACTCATCACATCCCACCTGCCCCCCTCATGCGTCACCCCTCCACATCCTATGCTGCCGCTTATATCTCCCTGTTGAACCCTGCCTCCTTTTTTCTCTTCTCCACTCACATCGTGCAGCCCTTCCTTCTGCCCCTCTCATCTCCCATCTCTAGGCCCTCTCACCTTCTGCTACCCTTGCTGGAGCACCCCTCTAACTTCCTGCATCCCTCCTTTCTCTCACCTCACTTACTGAAGTCATCCATTGATCTGTCCCTCCACCCTCTGCACCCCAGTTGATGTCCCTTTCCCACCTCACCTCTTTCACCTCTTATTTACCTCTCCTCCTCTTGCCTCCTGCAAGCCTGCATTTCCTGTCAGTAATCCCTTCTTTTTCACCTCCTGCAGCTCCTCCTTTTCTCTTCCACTCTCTCCTATTATCCCCTTTCCGTTTTGTCCCTTCATACTCATGGAGCCCTCTGTTCTTTCTCCCCGGCAGCGCTTCCTTGTTACTTGACATATCGCAATTCCTGCATCCCTCCTTCTATTTCTCTCTGGGCGCTTCCCAACCTCACCCCCACCACCTCATTCACCTCTCTGTTTCCAGTCTCCTCCTCTCTGCTGTGACCATCTTCATCCCTCCAATCTATGCATGTGCTGGGCTACTAGCAGACCCTGGAGCGGGGCAGCGGTGGGCTGGGTATTTATTTACATTTGTAAAGCACACAAACGGCCCTTAGGCATCGCAGTAATCTTGCTTAGTTGTGAGAGTAGTACAGAAAAATGACAGTGAAGCCAATCAAATACAATGATGATACAAAACACACAGTAGAGTTACAAGTAGAGTTGGCAGTATGTTCCTTGGTTACAGTGGAACAATGTTGAGGTGTAGATAAGTTCTTGACTTTTACTGATTCATTAAACAATTTAGTTTTAAGAGCTTTACGGAAGATTGTGTATGATGCTTCATTTCATTTCCATGTAGAGACCATGTGAAGACGTGGGCAATATGGCAGGCTGTAGGCTCAGAGAAGGTGGGTCAGCAGCATGGCTGGGGAGGTCGATCTATGTGTTGTCAGGGTCCAGTGCTGAAGGCATGCTGATGTGATGTACTAGAGACCAGGGATCTGGTGGTCTGGGAGGGAAGCAGTGCGTACACAAAATTGTTGAAGGGAAGGCGACCAATGCTCAAGGGTCAGGAAGGAAGGAGAAACGCACGCAGGCAGGGAGGAAAAGCAACAAACACACAAAAATACTGGAAGGGAAGAAGAGGTCCATTGCACATGGCCGGAGGGCACAGTCCCCTCCAAAGGTCTCTAAGCAGATCCTGGTGAACCAGGTGCCATCAGAGCCCATTGCTACAGGAGTACCAGAGAACATGGCTGGGTTAAAAGATGATACTCCTGATGCCCTGTTACTTGAGATCCCCAAAATCTAGTTCTCTTGCCAGAGCTGTATTTTCATGGTAGTATAGGCGAGAAGCCAATGGCCAACAACTTTGGAGGCATTGGCCGGGCCATCTTCTCAGGGACACAATAGCCAAAAACAACCAGTCTGTGCATGCAACATTGCAATGGATCACTACTTACTCATATGCGACGACCAATCGGATTCAGACAAAAAAACACTCAGCACATCTAAATACTGATGTGCAACTGAGGATCAGGTCATGACCAGCTTTTCATAGCCAAAGAGTCAGGTGGCACATGGTCATGAATCACAAGACGACCAATCAGTAAGACACTTCAAGAACAAGTGTTTGAAGAAAAAAATGTTAAGGGAAAATCAAGAAAATCTGAAGTCGACAATGGCTGAATATCTAAAGCACGATTTAAACCACTCAAAAATAAAATAAGCACATCAATGAAACCATTACTGCCAGTTTTCTTGATTTAAATCAAAGTGTTCAGTTCATACAAATAACATCAAACGAAATAGAAAATGAAGCCAGAGGCGAGATTAACAGACCACAGAGGTGAAATGTGTGATTTAACTAAAAAGCTCAAATTTGCTGTAGCATTTTGGATTACCTGTAAAGATCACACAAGGTTGGTGGGAAAGGGGAAAGGTAGTATTCCTATTCGAGTTTTCAATTCCATTGTTGTTTTACCTTTTTCTGTCCCATTGGAAAAGTGGAAAAACAGATGCAAAGTAATCTTGACCCCATGCAGTAACTGGGGAGCTGCTGGATGACACCTTCTGGGAATCTGCCCAGAAGAATTCCCAGTGGTTATGATTAATTTAAAGCTTACCCCATTCACTTATTGGTTGATATTGCTATGTCCTCCAGTAACTCATTAATAGAGAAGCTTACACACTTGGCATCATGGATGGGACCGAGATGGGAAATATAACCTAAACGTCCTGGGTTGTTGGCCTTGATGACACCAGTATAATATGATATGATATGATGATGTGATATGGCATTTATAACGCGCCTATACACACGTGTTTCAAGGCGCGACGAGGCACGGGAGGGGGAACAGATGGAAGACAGAGACAACGATCTTACAAGACCAGGTGACATTGAGATTGTGCAAGTGCAGGGGAGGGGGGAGGGGAAAGTGCAGAGGAAAGCGGGAGAGGGAAGTGTAGTACATAGGATAAGTCAATAAATCAAATAAACGATCAAATAAATAAAAGACAATAAATAAAAGTGTGGCCAGCTGGTGGCAAGTGGAAGAATGACCCCTCTTTACTAACCCTGTCATTGTTGTAGGTCCAGGTCTGAAACTTGTGGCTCTTCAGATGTTTTGGACACCAACGCCCATGATACCCATCATTGACATTGCTGGTTAAAAAAGGTTGTGGGAGCCCTGCTACTGAGAATAAGCATTTATTTGATTGATTTGTATTTTTATTTTTTATAGCACTGAGGAAGAAACCCACAGGCAAGGAAGCGCTAACAGAACAAAACAACAAAACAGCAGAAACCAAAAGGCTACTTCGAAAGCCCGAGTGCTCCTGGCCGATGATGTTGTTTTTGGACAGAAAATCCTGTACTTGAGTATCAGTGGCCTGATCCAAGAACTTGAGCAGGAACGGGACATTGTTAATAGGCCTATAATTTGAGGGAACATTAGGATCCAGAGATGACTTCTTAAGTAATGGTGAAGTCCAAGCCTGCTTGCTGCAAGACGGAAAAAAAACTTTCACTGAAGAATGTATTCATACATTTAGTGAACAATGGAATGGGCTGAGCAGCACAGGCCTTTCAAAGCATTGTAGTGCATGCATCTCCCTTGCAATGGGTAGGCTTCAATTGTAACATGTCAGAACCTTCAGGTTCCGTATCCATGTTAAACTGAAACGCTGGGGTGGTACTCTCAGATCTAAGCAGTTCCATGTTTGACCTTGCCCTTTCTAAAACTTTACGTTTGTGCACAATGCCCTCCTGAATTTTCTTAATCTTATTCATCATAGCACCCTGATATGATATGATATGGCATTTATAATGTGCCTATACACGAGTGTTTCAAGGCGCGACGCAGCAAGGGATGAGGAACAAGGGCAGGACAGTCAACGATCCTACTAGGCCAGGTGTCATTCAGATCGCTCAAGTGCAGGGGAAGGGGGGAGGGGAAAGTGCCGAGTGTGGGTGCGGGGGGGTGGGGACAGTACTGTACATGGGATAAATAGAATAATAAAACAATAAGAGCAGTGTGGCCAGTTGGTGGCAAGTACAAGGGTAAGTGCACCAGCCTTTGCTAACTGACGGAGTGGATGGGCAGGGGTGTTCTAACTCTAACTCTTTAAGAATTTTAAAAATGTCTTTAGAATCAAACCTAGCATTTTCAATTCTCTGGTCACAGATATGTTTTTTTGCTGGGATAATACAGATTTAGGAGTCTTGGCTGCAAGATTATATTTGTTTCCACTGCCCTCTGAGGTGTGTTTTGTTCCACAACTCAAAGACCTTGGGCCTCATTACGAATCAGGCGTTAAGGGGTTAACGGCGCCGTAAACGGCGCCGACCCTTAACGCCTGATTACAAGGTCCGTTAGCACCATGGTGATATTAACGCCTGCTTTTTGCAGGCGTTAAAATCCATGGCGCTAAGGGACCATGGTGCTAATTACGCCACTGTAATTTACGGTGGCGTAATTAGCGCCTTCCCCAATCCCATTATGCCCTATGGGGCAAAAATGGGAATGGGGAAGGGTAAAATGGGAAATGGGGATTTACCGCCCCACTCACCTTGGAATGGGGCGGTAAATCCGCCATCCACCATGGTGTAAACATAGTTTACACCATGGTGGTAAGGGTACGACCCAGGCGGTAACTTACCGCCTGGGTCGTAATGAGGCCCCTTATGTTTGACAGCCTTTAATTTATGAATTTCTGATGAATACCATACTTTAGAGTTCTTTTTCCTAGCAAGCCAAGTTTTTCTGGAGCCACTATATTAACTTCATTGAGCAACATATTTTGATATGTTTCAGCAAGATCGCCTGCTGATGCACAATTGGCCAGAATGTTCAATGCTGCTTCTAAATGGGACGCCATTGAATCGACAGAGAGCCTGTGAGTATTTCTTGAGGTAATAAGAATCCGGTCAGACTCAAGTTTTTTATACTGTGACATGCACACCATTTTAAAATGAATCAAAGTAGGATCTGCCTTTGACAGGAGTAGCATCACGAACATGGTGGAGAAACTCCAAGTCAGTGAGTGTGAACTCAATAGCTGCCGCCATGAAATCACAACTACCAAAGAATCCTAGATTGAAATCTCCCAGTGTGAGAACTTTAGACAATGACTTGAGCCAGGGCATCAACATGTCACAGAATTCTGGCATTGTAGCTGGAGGATGATAGAAAGGAGGTTACGGGTGGTATTATAGTCAGATGACAACTTAACATACAGAGTATCACAGCCAAACAGATCAAAGATGGACATCTTATTTATCTGCAAAGAAGACTGATAAGTAATGGCCAGTCCTCCGCCTCAACCTACTTTATGATCTGCTCTAAGAAGCTTAGAGTCAGAGCCAGTAAAGGGCCAGCTGAATCATGTAACCATGTTTCTGTTACTGCAAACATCAACATGCTTAGTCATTAAATAATCAGAAACCTCAGTTGAATGTTTAACCAATGATCGGGTGTTTAGCAATAGGTAGTTAAGTGTCCTAACATAGCCCCAACTGTCCGAAGGTACATCCAGAACATCGGCAGAAGCACCAGGTTACTGTTTGGAACACCCAAGCCCAAGAGCATGTTGGCATCTGAATCAGTGATCACTGCAGTACTTGATGCAGCGTCTGTTCCTGTGTTACTTAGACATTGGCAAATACCCTGTTCTATGAAATGTATCCCACCCAGGAGGGTCTACAGTCACATTTTAGCCCACTGAACCCTTCACAGAAGAGAAATAACCAATTGCATATTAGTCTGGTCCCAACCACAAAGACAGTGCAGCACTGAAATGCTATACAATTCTGCTCTGAACAAGAGAACCATCAGCCACCCCATACATGTGTTCAGTCTTGTTGGAACTTCTCAGTGAGGAGAAGCTTTGCCTCTCCGGGGCACAGTAAGCAAGGGGTCCATGTCTGGATAACTCTGGGTTACTCAGGGTGAAACCCCAAGTTTTACAAATTAAACAAGTGGTGTGGTAGCCTCTCTACTGAGAATGAACATGGGTCAAATACCCTGTACTATGGAATCTCTCCCACTCACGAGGCTCTACAGCCATGTTTTAGCTGACTGCACCCTTCACAGAGGAGCATATCAGTCTGCTCCCACCCACAAGGGCAGTCCAGAACCGAAATGCTAGGCAAATCGCCTGTGAACAAGAGCAACAACAGCACCCCCATACTATGCTGGGTAGGCCTGATGAAAGTTGTAATCCAAAGCATCTGGAGAGCTAAAGGTTGCAGACCCCTCTTGTAGATAGGTTATCTTTCAGGTATTCAAATTGCATTGTTCTTCCTGCTGTCTCCATCACCACAACATGTCCAGGTTCTGGGTCTTCTCACATGTTCTAATAGCTCCTGCTATCTCCCCAGTTGTTTGTCTGTTGTAACTGTTACCTAAGCAAATGTATTTGGTTCGATGTGTTTTTACTGCAATGTGTTCTACTGCATGTTTTTTTAACCCACATTATTTATCAATGTTTTACCACAAGATGCTGGAGACCCCTCTTTTAGCCTCTGTTAACACCCAACACCACCCCACGGCTATTAACTGAATATACTTTATTTTAAAATGTTCAGTGTTGCATTGCTGAGTTTTCTGCACTAGAAAATGTATGCACCAAATATTCAGCGATAAACACGGCTTATCATGTATTCCAGTTCTAAAAGTCAAACAGAAAACACAGCAGACAAACAATTCCCACCTGCAAGACAAACTACTTTCCTAGGATTCAAAACGAAGAAAGCAGGAATTCAAGGACATTTTATGAAGGTTGAGGGAATGATTCTCTCTGAGGGCAAGGTCAAGATATCTCCAGACCCTATGCCAGGTGCACAGAGGAGGAGCTGACCATGCCTTAGACTACAGAACCCATTCATTCTCAGGCATCCTCAGAGGACAAAATAAGTTCTTACTCTACATCTCGCCCTAACAGGAGAAAAGAGGCGCTTACTCTAGAGCAATGGAAATGCAGAGACCCAATGGAAGCTTCAGAGGCCCCCAGGGAGAGTCACTCGAAGAGCAGAAGTCTATCGGCTATATAGATGGAAGTGAATGCGGTCATGAATAATACTTTCATTCTAACATATAGGGCCTCACGTGCCGGTGCTACCGGCAGGTTGTTGCCAGACCTGTAATGATTTACCGGTGCCTGACTTCCCGGTAACGCCGCAGGATTACAGCCCCGGCAGAATGGAAAGTCAGGTGCTGGTAAATTGCAATTCCCCATCGGAATGGGGAACATGGAAGCACCGGCACCATTGTTTCCGGACCGGCATACTTGTAATGAGCCCCAAAGTGCTGACTTGTTGTACGCTATGGGGTTCCCATGGAGCGCAAAGCGCACATCATATGGAAAACATGTGAAGTAAAAAGAACTGGGAAGGGTTGTGCTGGTGGTTAACCAGATGAAAGGGCAAAGTGCAGCCTCATGTTTGGTTTCACCAAAGAGGGCTTTACACCTATACATGTCTGAGACGTTAAGACAGGCATAACTGTCACGCATAGCTCTCGCCCCTCCATTAACGCCCCAGCGGTACTGACATGAGCTCCTCAGTGTTTTAACTGGACGGGCTTTGCTCGTCCATAATGGGTGGTGGGTCTTTTTATGGATGAACTGTCCTTGCTGGAAAAAGCTCCTTAATTAATCTATATGGGAACCCAGTAAACATCAAATAAGGACTAAATATTGTCCGCATTGAGGTCATTTGAGTGGTCATTGTCGCTCTATGAGCACGGCCAGCAGCATGTGCCGAATGCTGAATGTATGCCGTTTACATAATCATATTATAAGTCAGAGAGAAGATTAACACGTCACCTTTGAAGTAACATCAAAGCACCCTGCCTCCTCCCAAAAATTGCAGACCGTTAACAAAACATATCGGCAAAGCATTTCTACCCACAAAAGATGCAACTCGACGACAGAAACTCCACATGTTTCTGATGAAAAACATACAGAACTTCAAATGTCATGGCTTCGCTCCTGCCAGTAAGACCTTCATTGGTTTGGAAACCCACATCTCAAGTCATTCGCTTTCCAGAGCATCTCAAGTCATTCGCTTTCCAGAGCATCTTAAGTCATTCGCAGGCCAGAGCATCTCAAGTCATTCACTTTCCAGAGCATCTCAAGTCATTCGCTTTCCAGAGCATCTCAAGTCATTCGCAGGCCAGAGCATCTCAAGTCATTCGCAGGCCAGAGCATCTCAAGTCATTCGCAGGCCAGAGCATCTCAAGTCATTCGCTTTCCAGAGCATCTCAAGTCATTCGCAGGCCACAGCATCTCAAGTCATTCGCAGGCCAGAGCATCTCAAGTCATTCGCTTTCCAGAGCATCTCAAGTCATTCGCAGGCCAGAGCATCTCAAGTCATTCACTTTCCAGAGCATCTCAAGTCATTCGCTTTCCAGAGAATCTCAAGTCATTCGCTTTGCAGAGATGGGTGCAGAATGAAAACTCCAGCTGATTATTTCGTAAGCGTTTGGATTGATTTACTGATTGCTGGTGTTGTGCATGAAAACGAAATGATTTTTTAGATCCTTGGTATAGACTTTATTCCAGGCTACTGAACAAGACTCGTGAATGATTGCACACGGAACACGTACCCTTTGCCAATCATTCGGACATTAGTCAGCCTAATAGTTGCAGTTGGCCTGATGTATGCTCTTAGCAGTGTGTTGCCTCTGCATAAATACTAACCTCTCCTGGGCTCTCGGGTGGAACCCACTGCTAACTTCCAATTTTAAATTTGGAACACTAGGTGGCAGAGCCACCTATAAGCCGAACATATTCCATCGGGGTAATGATAGGGAGAAATGGCATGTGAGGAGGGACACACAGCTTGCAGGAATTGTTTGGTTATTTTCCCACCCACAGACTGCCCATGGCCAAGCTAATCCCTATGACCACTCCCGTCCAGTTTTTGCCCCTCCCCACCCAAAACACCTCCTCATGGGAACTCATTGAGCTTGCTTTTATTCAAGCCTTACCATCACACGTTTCACTCAAAGTGCCTGCCAGTGTTTTTTTCAAAGCAGTCTTTTGAGAGCTAATAACTGAATTGGTGCTGTAAAAAAAACTACTGGTGGAATAAAAATGTTTAAACCAGACCTGCCTCCAGCAATTGCATATTCTTCACTGATGTCATGTTAATAACAAGTTTTGGCAAAGCCAACCGTTTTGGCTTGTGTATAAGTATTAGGCATTTGCTAGGCAGTGTTATTAGCTGGGCAGTTACCATGTTGCACCTGCTACCCTCCCTGGCCATTTTATACCACTACGGCAGTGCCTGTCAAGTCCCTTTCCCATGCCTACACAAAAGCCCCAACTGTTGGCTTTGCCAATGCTTGTTTAAGGAAGCTCATACAGACAGCCTATATGCCGGGACCAGACTATTAGAAACATTGAAGCCTGAGTATGGGCAGAAATCCCTATGACAACACACAGCAAATTCACTCTATGAGTGGCAGCCGTGTCGAGGTTGGAAATTGACTACCACCAAAAGGTTCACTGTCACAGTTCACTGTCTGCCTTAGTGAGTTGGTGCACGCATCTGCTAGAAAGAGACCATCTGAGCAACCTACTGATTACCCCGTAATTGGCCGTCCTCACATATATGGCGGTAGAACAATTCCACTTCCTACCAACCTAATTCAAATGTGAACCTTCCCAAGCAATAGTATATATTATAAACATTAACATTCACATTCATGAAGATTTTGCTACTAAAAGCTACTTTGTCTGCATAATTAATTAATTAATTTTATAATTATAATTAATTAATTAATTAATTAATTAATATATTATAAACATTAACATTCACATTCATGAAGATTTTGCTACTAAAAGCTACTTTGTCTGCATCAATTCTCGTCACCATGTTAGCCATTGTGTAAGTCCTGTCTCTACTTAAAATTGCTTCAAAATAGATTTAAACAAATAGATACAATGTCATTCAATGGTTCTTTAAAAGGGAAGGAGAACTTTCTAAGGTTTGATGATTGCATATGTCAGGGCCATCACAGCATTCATTCCAGCACTCACTGCAAATGTCTTTGCTGGCCCGGTACTGAAGCCCCTGGGAACTTTAAGGCATAGGTGTGTCTATGTGCATGTATGTATGCATGGATGCAAGTGCATGCATGTGTTTTTAGCACTCTCACACCTCCGTAGAGGCTGCATACTTCTCACAGATAGAGAGGCAGAGTGAGCTCCCAAGGGGACAAAAAGAAGACTACAGAGAAAGCATGTTGGGTTGATGGAGCTTTCTAAAGTTAAAGTGGTCCTGAGCCATGTGGCGCATGACTGAAAGAAGGTTCCATAAATGAGCCATCTGCACCAGGAACAATGTTCTGCCTTCTCTCTCTCCTAACACTGGGCACAACCAAGACGTTGAGTTCAGCTAAATGGGGAGACCTTCTGGGTCTGTATCACCAGAGCTGCTCCAATACCAAGTGTGGGGTTGCTACCTCCCGGTGCTTCCTGGAACCTGCAAATAATTTTCCCTGTTGTACAAAGATTTGTCAAGTGCCTTGACACAAATCACCTTGAAGCATGCCTGCACATAGAGAGAGCCTTTCTACTTCTGAACTGCACCAAGGAACACAACAGCAAAGCAGTTTTGCATGTTTCCCTCTTTCCTGCTAAGCAAACCCAACCTGCTTTCCTTGCAGATCCTAAATCGCCAATAGACAATGCAATTGGCAGCAGTATGTGGTACAATACCTGATAACATGCCTGCTAGCAAACTCTCTCTTTCCCAGGCAGAAGAGATGTTGTATTCATATGTGTTTTATATGTCACAACCCTAGTCGGGTTGAGCGCTCGCTGCTGCGATCTGAGCGTGATCTGCAGGTCGCAGGTTCGAAACCAGGCAAGGCCAACTCAGCCTTTCATCCTTCCGAGGTCGATAAATGAGTACCAATTTCGGTTGGGTGATATTGTATGTAAATATGTGCTCTGTAAAGCGCTTTGGATTAAGGCGCTATATAAATACCACATCATTATCATTATCATTACAGAAAACAAGATGACTGACTACCTCTACAAGGCAATCCGGTGATTTCTCTTATTAAATCCCATCACCAAAGGTTTGGGACTTTGTGGCCCTAGAATGGGCATCAAACGTTGTCAACAATGAAGTGTCCCGATTTGCAAATGACTCGAGGGAGGTACTCACATTTCTTAAGGAAGTCTTTAGAGTACAGTGGTGCTCGCAGCGCATGAAACTCCTAGAACTGTCCTGAACTATGTCCCCAAAGGGTTGACGATTCTTGAAGCTCTTGTACCCAGTGGTCTTGTCAGGGGGAAGGTGGTGGGGTTTGGGGCGGGGCAGAGGGGAGGGAGGAACCTGAGCATTTGGAGCTCTGGTGAACTGTTTATGTGTTAGAGATGCACGGTTTATGCTCTTTGAAAATGAATTAAAATATTTTTTTGAGTTTTGGCTATTATGTGGTGCTGAAAGCACTACCTATACAGCTGAAACTATTGTCATTAAGTTAAGAGGTTTGACATAAGCGCTTGAAATAGCGGGTTTGAATATATGTTTGTAATGCTTTTCAATGCAGAAGACATATGAGGATGGATTTATGTAGTTTGGCTATGTGTCCCACCCATTTGACGCCCATTGCTGAGTGAAATCTATAGGATTTCCCTGCCATTCCCATCCATTTTCCCTCCAACCACACCTCTTTTTGCACTGATGTCCAGCGTTAAAGAATGGCAAGTAAAATGTGGCTGCAAAAAAGAAGCGGTTTTGACAAAGGATCTTTTAGTAAAATATCCTTTCACATACACTTAAGGTACACTGCACCTGTGAAATATGGCGGCCTTGTAGATGTGAAGTGAATGAATGGAATCTTTTCGTTTTGAGACTAACTGCCTCATTACGAGGTTGCGGAATGGGTTTACCGGCACCAGTAAAGGTGCCGGTGCCGGTAAACCCATTCCGCCCTATTACGAGGTTCCCTTGCGGGACCCGCTCAGAACGCCTGGTCAGACCAGACGTCCTTTGCGGGTCCCGCAAGGGGACCAAGGAGCTAATAACGGGCCCGTTATTAGCCCCATCCTCATTCCCATTGAGCCCTATGGGGGCTCGAATGGGGATTGGTTTTATGAATGAGGAATTACCTGGTCCTCCAAGATTAGAATGACCAGGTAATTCCTCATTCACAGAACCCAGACATGATTTTGGAGGCAGCCATGGCACTAATAGCACCATGGCTACCTCCAAACTCGGAATGAGGCCCTAAGTCTCACTTCAAACAGTGCATCAGTTTTAAAAACAGCTGGTTTTTACAAATGCGATCATTAGAAGGCACTTGAATGGTTTTATAAAAAAAGAGTTGGGTCTCTGTCCATAGCGGTAGGGGTATTTCGGTTGATAATATTTCCACATTAATATTGGCTGACAGATGCACATTACTGAATTAATTTGTTCAGGCCTTTAACAAGGGTACCAGATCATTGTCATTCCAGTATAGCCCGCTATGGGATGGCGTAATCGCCATTCGCACCAATGGTAATGTCTAGGGTGCTAATTGGCTTTTATTTATGAGATGAAAAAAGTGGGTCACACAGTGGCCAACAAGCCTGATTGTTTCCTAATAAAGGTGAAAAAATACAGGTAATATTGACAATGGATGCAATGGAATTGGCACCCGAGACTCCTAAAAAAGCCCCCTTTCATTTGGATGACAGTCTTAAAAGACAGCATAGGGGAGGCAGGAGGCTTAGAGGCCAGAGCAGCGGCGGCTCATTCATTGTGGGACCACCTTTCCAGACTCTAACCTGCAGCAGTCAGTTTAACTTGCCTTACTGGCTTAAGCAAAGGGTAAATCTCCTTCTGCTTAAAGTTGTAACATATATTTTGTCCGTTGATTAAGACAGTAAGCATACTGAGTGCCCACTTCTGACATACATGCAAAAATAGAAAAGTGTTGTTGTATGGAGGAGAAACACTTTTCTTAATAGCACCATATTCTGTTAAACTATGAATGTGGCAGCTCGGCATCAAAGCCTCAGCTTTTGCATGTGACCGATTCACGGCCTGAAAACAAGGATCGGTGCTGCTCGAGTTGGTACGTTTCCAATTCCCTTATGATGTACTCCCTATTACCCACGACCATTACCGCTTTCATCCCCTTATCCCCCAACCCCATATTATTCGATGAGGTTTTTTCAGCAAAAAAAACTGTTGGCAAAAAGCTGTTGGCAAAAAACTCAGCAAAAAAACTCTGTCGATGTATCAACGTCATACCCATGTTATAATAATAACTATAAGGTGTTCATGGCGATAATGTTTTGTAGTAATCAACATTATTACTGTAACAATGACTATGAAGTGTGTGTGACAATAAACAGTACTGTAGAAGTCTAAATTAAGTTGACACCGTCCATCCAGAATCTTTTGGCTGGGACGGAGGCCTTCAAAGATGCGATTAACATGTGGTAGTCATAGCAAAGGAAAGCAGAGGACCCTCAGAGGCCATTGGCTAAAGTTGCAATGGTAATGATCAATCACACTTGCAAAGTGACATGGACTTTAAGGATCAACAGCGAGAAGAGAAATGATAAGCTCACCCACAGAAGATCATTCGATTGGTGAGAAAAGCTGCCGCCTATAACCTTGACTTAGGTGGTAAAGGGTCCGGGCTTTCCTGACAAACATCAATCACCGAAAAAGCGGAGGCCTATCTGTTGTGATGTACCTGTTATGTGTGCTGTGATGTGTACCTGTTGTGTGTGCTGTGATGTACCTGTTATGTGTGCTGTGATGTGTACCTGTTATGTGTGCTGTGATGTACCTGTTATGGGTGTTGTGATGTACCTGTTCTGTGTGCTGTGATGTGTACCTGTTGTGTGTGCTGTGATGTACCTGTTATGGGTGCTGTGATGTACCTGTTCTGTGTGCTGTGATGTGTACCTGTTCTGTGTGCTGTGATGTACCTATTGTGTGTGCTGTGATGTACCTGTTGTGTGTGCTGTGATGTACCTGTTATGGGTGCTGTGATGTACCAGTTGTGTGTGTTGTGATGTGTACCTGTTGTGTGTGCTGTGATGTGTACCTGTTGTGTGTGCTGTGATGTACCTATTGTGTGTGCTGTGATGTACTTGTTATGTGTGCTTTGATGTACCTGTTATGTGTGCTGTGATGTGTACCTGTTATGTGTGCTGTGATGTACCTGTTCTGAGTGCTGTGATGTACCTGTTATGTGTGCTGTGATGTACCTGTTGTGTGTGCTGTGATGTACCTGTTATGGGTGCTGTGATATACCTGTTCTGTGTGCTGCGATGTACCTGTTGTGTGTGCTGTGATGTACCTGTTATGTGTGCTGTGATGTGTACCTGTTGTGTGTGCTGTGATGTACCTATTGTGTGTGCTGTGATGTACCTGTTGTGTGTGCTGTGATGTACCTTTTATGGGTGCTGTGATGTACCAGTTGTGTGTGTTGTGATGTGTACCTGTTGTGTGTGCTGTGATGTGTACCTGTTGTGTGTGCTGTGATGTACCTATTGTGTGTGCTGTGATGTACTTGTTATGTGTGCTTTGATGTACCTGTTATGTGTGCTGTGATGTGTACCTGTTATGTGTGCTGTGATGTACCTGTTCTGAGTGCTGTGATGTACCTGTTATGTGTGCTGTGATGTACCTGTTGTGTGTGCTGTGATGTACCTGTTATGGGTGCTGTGATATACCTGTTCTGTGTGCTGCGATGTACCTGTTGTGTGTGCTGTGATGTACCTGTTATGTGTGCTGTGATGTGTACCTGTTGTGTGTGCTGTGATGTACCTGTTGTGTGTGCTGTGATGTACCTGTTATGGGTGCTGTGATGTACCTGTTCTGTGTGCTGTGATGTGTACCTGTTCTGTGTGCTGTGATGTACCTGTTGTGTGTGCTGTGATGTACCTGTTGTGTGTGCTGTGATGTGTACCTGTTATGTGTGCTGTGATGTGTACCTGTCCTGTGTGCTGTGATGTGCCTGTTATGTGTGCTGTGATGTACTTGTTATGTGTGCTGTGATGTGTACCTGTTATGTGTGCTGTGATGTACCTGTTCTGTGTGCTGTGATGTGTACCTGTTCTGTGTGCTGTGATGTGTACCTGTTCTGTGTGCTGTGATGTACCTGTTGTGTGTGCTGTGATGTACCTGTTGTGTGTTCTGTGATGTACCTGTTATGTGTGCTGTGATGTACCTGTGAAGTGTGCTGCGATGTACTTGTTATGTGTGCTGCGATGTACTTGTTATGTGTGCTGTGATGTGTACCTGTTATTGGTGCTGTGATGTACCTGTTGTGTGTGCTGTGATGTGTACCTGTTCTGTGTGCTGCGATGTACTTGTTGTGTGTGCTGCGATGTACCTGTTATGGGTGCTGTGATGTACCTGTTATGGGTGCTGTGATGTACTTGTGCTGCGATGTACCTGTTGTGTGTGCTGCGATGTACCTGTTATGTGTGCTGCGATATACCTGTTGTGTGTGCTGCGATGTACCTGTTATGGGTGCTGCGATGTACCTGTTGTGTGTGCTGCGATGTACCTGTTGTGTGTGCTGTGATGTACCTGTTGTGGGTGCTGTGATGTACCTGTTATGGGTGCTGTGATGTACTTGTTATGTGTGCTGTGATGTGTACCTGTTATTGGTGCTGTGATGTACCTGTTCTGTGTGCTGTGATGTGTACCTGTTCTGTGTGCTGTGATGTACCTGTTCTGTGTGCTGTGATGTACCTGTTGTGTGTGCTGTGATGTACCTGTTGTGTGTGCTGTGATGTACCTGTTCAGTGTGCTGTGATGTACCTGTTAGGTGTGCTGTGATGTACCTGTTGTGTGTGCTGTGATGTACCTGTTATGGGTGCTGTGATGTACCTGTTGTGTGTGCTGTGATGTACCTGTTATGTGTGCTGTGATGTACCTGTTATGGGTGCTGTGATGTACCTGTTATGGGTGCTGTGATATACCTGTTGTGTGTGCATGCTGGATGCTGGCTTGGGATGCTGGTGTGAGCCAGCAGAAGGTTTGGTTATGGAATGCAAGCCCAAGGTCCTACCCTGTGTCAGTTGAGCCTGGGTGATGGGGCCCAGTGGTTCCTATACTCAACAGCTTAATGTAACGTGTAATAAAGTGTATGTGAATAAGCTAAGAAGACAGACTACAGAAGGTACTTTATTTCACTATCTAGATAGACCAAGAAAAGAGCGACTTCCCGATCTGCTGCACGACTGGCTTCCCCAATGATGGGCACTTGCCTAGGCTTTATAAGATTACTAAACCAGGTGCAAAACAAGTGTGTGGGGGGGGGGAGGGGGCAAGATCACTCATCAGAAAGGCGCGTGCCACCCTTCCACAGAGCTAGATCACCCAACAGCTGAAGCTGGGCCAATCTCACAGGTGCCAGCGCCTTCTATCAGTATGGTCATGTGGCCCATTGAGTGTGGCCACGAGTAAACATCGGCTGAGGTGTAGAATTAGTATTAGTGAGATTAGAGCGCAAATCGGGGTTCGAAGCCCTGAGGGGAGCCAAAGTGAAAGGAAGAGACAGAGCAAAGGTTTGATGCCACGATTGTCAGAGAAAAGGACGTGTGAGAGAAAAACATGGGCACGAGAAAGACTTTCGTGGCAAATGAGGGACAGACTTTTACTACATAATATGGGCATGCCACATCATGCCAAGCCAAAAACAAAAAAGAAAATGATAAACGTTCCCTTTAACAGTCCTTGTTGCTGGTCCCATTGTGTGATGCCAGTCAGCCCCCAAATAAACATGTTGGACCTTACAAATTGTGCACTGATATACAGTTAAACAGAGCCAAAGCCGTTTCCCCATCCATCCGTTCACAGGGAGTAGGGCCTAAAAAAATGCTGTTAATTATAAAAAAAACAATTGCAGATGAGACAAAAAAATCTAAAAGGGGAAGCCTGATTGCCATACTGTTTGTCATTTGAATTGTCAGCCGTGGGGAGTGTAGTGGTTTCTCAGGGACGTGGCCTGGCAGATTAATGAACAGAAGTACCTGAGGCCGAGCTCAAATCCCTCTGAAGAAAAAGTGGGACCCCGATGGACTAAGAAAGTACTGCTGCGAGTCCTTGACCCGTTTAGCAAACACTAGAGCAGCCGCTAATGTAATGAGGCGCACCCAGGAATGGCTATATTCAAAACAGGCTTCACAAGATTACTGGGGCGCGCATTTTTCAATCAGCGCATATTTGCATGTTCCCCATGAAGATATGATTCCAGCTTGGGAAATCAGGATGGGAACACTGCTCCACTTTCACTAATAACACCTGGCCCAGATTTCGCTCTTCTTCGGCGGCCGCGCGCCTGCACTGGGCCAGCACTTTTTGGGACATAGTGGCCCAGAGGACATGTTTCTATTCTTGTCTTTCTCAATGTCAGTGGAAATTGCCAGGTTTTAAGCACAGGCGAGGGTCGCATTTATCGAAAGCCGTGACTTCCTCCCTTTAGTGAGGCAAAGGAATGTCGGTGTGTGGAAGGGAAGCTGTTGGCAGAATGTGTGGTCACTTCAATGCCATGAGTTATGTTTAATGAGATTGGTATTGTGCATTTCTGCCATTCACAAAGCTTTGTGGCATTGGTGATCGCGTGTGGCCGCAGAATTTCTAGCCGTTGGTGGCCAATCATGGGATATGTCTCAGGGTAGGTGAGGGGATGCTCTGGCAAGTGGCCGTGACCTAATGGGCCTCTCCATCGTCGTGCACTATGAGGTTTTGATGTGGGATGGAGCCGATCACCGAAGCACATTCCAGGGTAGGTGATGAAAGCATGTGCGTGAATCTGTGAGGGTTCCTTTCTGGTACAGCGAATCATGGAGCTAGGGTAGGGTGGTCAGAATTCCCATACCTGTTGGTACCAGCGTCCCGAGAGTTTTGGGAGTTTTAAAACCCATTCTGGGATTGGAGGGATGGGTGGCTACGGTCCTGGTTTTTGCCGAAAACTGATTAAAAAAACATGAAATCGAGTCCAGCACTGCTCCTCCTGCTCGCATGAATGCTTTTCACGCCCCCATTTCCTCCCCCCTCCCCTCCCTGGTTGCTCTCCTCCAATGATAGTTGTATGCCTGTAACAGGCGACCGACATAGAAGTAGGACTACAATTTTATTGGAGTTCTGTTTATGTTTACTGTAGTCTTACTTCTATTTCTATTGCCTGTCCTGTTTTTTTTAATCTGATCACCCTACCTGGTGCAGGGACGTAATTTCACCAAAATGCCAGGGGTAGCGGAAGTGACATCACATGACCCTTGACCCCCTGATGACATTGCAGGAAGTGATGTCATTTGACCCCACCCTGAAGTGATATTGCGGGAAACGATGGAACATGACCTTTCACCCGTTGACAAAACAGGAAGTGGCAACACATGGCATTGTACACTGCAAAAAATGTGGCTACGATATCACTATAATGTGATGTACATTTCATACAAGAATGGATCGCCATATGTATCGTTAAGATCAGTGTGTATAGGCCCATATTACCAAATTACTGTGAATGCAAGCAGACATCCATGACCAAATGATAATGATGTGTTACTATATAGCACTTCCGCTTAAGCGCTTTATATAGAAAAAATATACACCCAATATCACCCAACCTGTGTACGCATTTATCGACCTCAGAAGGATGAAAGGCTGAGTTGAGGCGTTTAAGAACAGACTAAATCAGTGACCCACCCCCCTGAAGTGTGCCTGAAATAAACCTTTAATGAGTCTAGCAATTATTGTATAGAATTTCAGAAAGGCACATTATTTGGTATTCCTATTCTTTCTTATTTAGGGTCAGTGCTGAAAGTGTTAAACTTGTCACACTCCTGTTCTTATTTTTCTTTTTTTTTTTAAGGGGCCTGGACAAGAAAGCCAGCCACTACAGAAGTAAAGAGCCACATGATGCTGGCCACAGCCCAGGAGCTTGCATTACAAAACAAAAAAAAAATTAAAACTTTTATTTTTTATTTTTTAGAGGTCGCAAGGGGGACCACAGAGGTCGCAAGGGAGACCTCAGAGGTTGCAGTTGTGACCTCTGGCGACTCCTAAATAACGTCCCTGACCTGGTGCCTCTAGGGTTCCTCTAGCTTATCGATGGAGGTTGGTGATGTGGGATCGGAGTGAGTTCTTGGCATGTGACAGATTGGTTGTGTCGCTAATTCATTGCATAATAAGTGCCACTAAGTCTTTGCAGGGTGGTAATTGATATCTTAATACTTTGTATGTTTGATTAACATAATTGATTGTAGGAGAAGGAGACACTAGTACCTTTGCTGGCTGGCTATGACTATTGTATTCATTCCGTACCGGGGTATCCAGTGATGATGTGCACTACACGGGCCAGTAGGAGATATGATAAGAGAAGGATGCATGCATAGACACTACGCATGATTAAGCATTCCAAACATTGCTTGGTTTATTTTTCAGAAATCAATCATCATAAACTGTCCATCATCATGTGTTTCTTGCACTAGTAACTTCGTAAGGACAGGACATCTAGCACCTGATTCGTGGAATTTTTAGTGCAGTGCAAAGTGACTTTGCACTGGTGCAAAGTGAGTTTGCACTGCCAGCAAATGCCCTGATTCACAGAGCGGTGCAAACTGTATTTTTACTGTTCAAAGTAATTTTCCACTGCCAGCAAACACCCTGATTCACAGAGCAGTGCACAGTGTATGTTTGCAGCGACTTTGCACTGCCGGCAAACATCCTGATTCACAGAGCGGTGCAAAGTGTATTTTTGCAGTGCAAAGTGACTTTGCACTGCCAACAAATACCCTCATACACAGAGCGGTCCAAAGTGTATTTTTGAAATGACTTTGCACTGCAAAAATACACTTTGCACCACTCCGTTGATCAGGGTGTTTGTTGGCAGTGGAAAATCATGTTGCACCAGTGCAAGGTAACTTTGCACTGTGCTAAAAATTCCATAAATCAGGCCCATAGTGTTTAATACAATAGTGACGCTGCTTCAAAGCGGTATTGGGAGGAGGAGGTAGAGGTTGCTAGGTTAAAAGAGGAAGAGTGGGAGATGGAGAACCACACCCACCAAGGCATTTACTGCATACAGGACGCTATGGCGAGGAGCGGTGGAGGGAGTGTGGGACAGAAAAGGCAAGCATCAGTCGCCATTAGATTAACCAGGTTCGTCTCCTCATATACCTTGGAAAACGGAATCATTTCAAAGCACGTTAAGGGAAAGAGTAGAGCAGGAAAGAAGAGATCGAAGAATTGCAAGAAGAAGAAAGGAGAGTGCATCGCCCTATATGAAGTGGGCTTCCCTCTGCCAAAGGCATATGCAAATGGCCGCCGTACATTGGAGGCATTCTGCTTTCTGGTTGGGAAAAGGGCAGAACAAATAGCCACATGTTTCTATTTTTCATGATTTGCTTTGATCATTTTAACCCAAATAAATTCCCTTAATATTTTCTTCACTGCTAAGAAAATTGGAAAAAAGATAGATAAATGCGAAAAGGAAAAAACAGTGTCAGCAGATTCAATAAAAATGCAAAGCTCAAGGATGCAAGTGATGTAAGCAAACACTTGCCAACGTTAACACACCCTGCTTCCGATGCATTAAGGAATACAGCTGCGTGTACCCGCATCTGATTACTATGCAACAGCGTAGCGTATGCTCTACAGGCGGGTTAGTTCTCCTGTAGCTACTGAAGCGGGCTCAAATACCCTCTTCCATCTGAAGGGATCATTTCCTGCCCCTTTACAGGGTATCCACTGGACTCTCCAGGCGACAAGAGCAGCTTAGTCTTCAATGATGGAATACCGTCACCTCGCCTGAGGGGCGCCAGCGTGAAAAAAGGGGCACACCTCTTAAAAGCCCTCACTAAACTAGGCAATTCTTCAGTGCTGTAAGATATTTGTCCAGCAGCCTCCGTGAAAGATGGGGCTCTCATACTAATTTCAGAGCTACCATCAATTAAAAGTACTGTGTTAGAATTGTGTGGGTGTATTCAGACAGAGAGCTGTTAATCCACTAGTGGAACAAAATATCAGATTGTTAAACAGGCTCCTTCAAATATAAACCAATTTCAAATCTGCATTGGTTGGCAAAACTACCGGACAGTGAAGAAGTGCGTCAATCATTTTTATCATTGGGAGACAAATACACTCCTAGCTCAAACACAGGCAGAGGCACTTGAGGAACTGCTATGTCCAATGGATTTGGGATAATTTGTAGTATTGATCCATTCAGACCTGTCTGCAGGCACTGATACTTTGCATGTACCTGTGAATAGTCCTAAGCGGGGCATTCTGAACTGTAGAGAACAGCAGCTAAAGCTAGGGCAGCAGAGGAAATGGTTGTGTCTCAATTCGGGCAAAACCGATGACCTCCAGGCAAAATTTCCAGGGTATTAGTAGATTTGTTTGAATATATTTGGCCTAATGGTACATTTGACCGAATTTGGCCTGTACCATTTGACCGAATATATTCAAACAAATTGGCTAATACATACCGAACATGTGGAGCGGGAGTTGCAGGGGTGTCACCCGCTCCGCATGTTCAGTGTGTATTGGGCTGGGGGGGGGTTGCAGAGGTGTCCCCCGTTTCCTCAATATTGTAGGCTGTGGAAGAAAAAAGAAAAAAAAGAAAAAGGGACCCTGTGGCGTCAGATCTGACCAGGGATGAATCTGATGCCGCAGGGTTGAAGAGGATCAGGCGACGAGCTAGCAGGAAAGTAGGGAAGGAGGGTTGGGAGTGGGTGGTGGTGTTTGATCATATGAAAAGTGACCGCATGCGGGCTGTTTGTTTTCGGTCAGTTTGCCGCAGTCACTTTTCATACGGTCAAACACTCTCAACCCATTTCCAGTTGTAAGAGAAATCTGTCTTGAATGCTGAGATTGCATGGGCCAGCCTCTTGATAAGAAATGTGTGAACAAATTGGGTGCCATTTCTAATCAAAGAGTAATCTTTAATGGCAGATAAATGTTGTGGTAAAACGTCTCTATTAATATCTTTTCAATAGCTCAAAGATATTTCTTAATACAAATCTGCTTTTTATACAGTCCTTGATACCCTGCAATTTGCTGTTTTGTGTCGCTGCAAATAGCAGGTGTTACTTTTACCCAAGTTAATGTAATCTGAAAAGATACAAGGCTACGTTGACCATGCCATGAATGGAAACTTTGACCTTCATGGGAAAACAGCTCTTAGCTGTGATTGCTTAACTGACTACCCTGATTCTATTGGCCACGGCTCTCAAAGCCATACAAGTCATAGCAGTTGTGATGTCAACAGAGCAATTCTGTTTATCATGCATCTCGTAAGAACGTTTTGCATAAACAACAACATCCAGCATTAAAGTCCCACTACCTGAAGGGTTATTCACATGCAGTATCAAATATTGACTTTATAGAAACTGACCAATTTTAGTCCATCATCAAAGGTGCTGCATCAATAATATTAACTACTGCAGCACATTAAGTTTGGAAGGCAGCAGAATTGATGTTTTAAATGTTTTTTTATAATCCACGAAAAGCACCAAAGTGGGAAAACCCCTCACATATTTAGGACAACGCCTGAGGCGAATTTCTAACTATAAAATGTTTATTAACTTTGTTTCAGGTTTAGCCTACATAGGAAGAGCAGTTTATGGGTCGCTTATAACTTCTCCCCCTGAACGGAACCTCACAAACCTTTGCAGAACAAGTATTTGGCCCTGTCAGATTGATCCTGCAAAGTTTGGTGATGTTTTGTCAAGGGGGGGGGGCAAAGTTATAGGGGGTCCATAAATGTGTGTTTTTTCCCATAGATGCAATGGAACAAATAATTTACTCACGTCTACAGCCCAAGCCGCTGGACGGATTTTCACCAAATTTGAGCCAGAAGCTGCGGCTTGGTTCTGAAGCATGCTATTGTAAATTTGGTGTAAATCCAGTAGTTTTTTTTATAAAATGATCAAAAAGTAGGTGAAAAAAATGTGTGAAATCTGGGCTCGGTCCATGGATTTACGCTCCCTGTTCCATCCACTGACGAGCTTCCGATTGGCTCAGAGACTGACGCGAGATCTGCGGACATCTGGCAGGCCCACAGTTGGATGGTGAAAAGCATGAAGTGCGTTAGATTTTTGGAAACGCCTGCCGTGTTGGATTCAGCACTGAGTTAAAACATATTAAAAAGCACAACATTGCACTTGTCAAACATATCAAACAATCTCTGGGGAGGTGAGGGGTGATGAGGATGGGATATGGCCTGAAAAACCAATAAATGGGCGTGTTTCTTCTCCAATGTCTGTGAACAGTCTGGGGCAGTCCTGTGATGTCTGCCAACATCTTAGATGTTCGGGGACATCTATGCCTATTTGTGTATTACAGGGTTGGTGAAAAGCAGTTTTTAGATGGCGTATAACTTTGGTGCCACTGAATGAAATTGCATGAAACAATGGAATGTTATTCTAGTCCTGAATCAGAATGGTGTTTGAAAGTGTGGTGCTGTTTTGTCAAGAGAGAACAAAATTAGAGGGTGGTCCCAAAATATTGTAAAGGCTTATAAATGTGGTGCCATTTAACCAATGTGCACAAAAGTTTGCAAATAGATTTCAGTTCTAGATATACATGTTTTCGCACAGTTTGGTGGAGAACTGTCCAGAGGGGGCTAAATTAGAGGGGGGCTCAACATTTTTAGATGGCTTATAACTTTATTGCCATTTGACGAATGTAGATAAAAGTTGTCAGAAAGATTAGAGACCCAGCCTTGAATGTTTGTGCAAAGCCTGAATGTATTTTGTCAAGTGAGTGCTAAGTTATATGACTATTGTGTGTACATACATTTTGACACTTGAAAAAAAAAACATGGGTGGATTTCCAGAAAATTTGTGTAGGGAGCATTGGTAAGGACCTGAAAGCATGGTTTTGCAAATGTGCCCGTGTTTTATTTTTTGACAAGTGTCATATTGTAGTTACAAACAATAGTTATATACCTTTGGTGACTGAGATATAGCCTGTGGCCATGGGCAGTGGCCAGATTGTCCGGGTCATGGCATAAGGTCATGACCCAGATATTCTGGCTACATGTCATGACAACGAGGAACGACCAATGGGGATAAAGTGGCCATGTCCACCAGGGACCGGCTATGTGGTAACGTTTTTTGAAATTGGGATGAATTTGAAAGGGAAAAAAACATGTGCTTGTGGTAATATGGTAATAGGGTTCTCTCTTTGCCTTCTGCAGGCTGCCATGGAAAGGGAAGAGGGGCTCTGTACGGAGCCCCGCCTTCCCTTTCCATGGAGGGCCATCTCAGAAAAGGATTTTACTTCTTACAGTGGGACGCCACGCGCGTCCTGGTGTAGGAAGAAAAAGCCATTTTTTTAGCACCTTGGGTTACCGCTTTGGCAACCCGGGGTGGGTGGTAATGCCCTTCATCCCCCATTGCATGGCTGGAAAGGAGAATAATGGTCTGGAGCCCTTGCTATACGCCCTCGCTTCACTTGGGCCACTAACTTGGGCTGGCGGGCCGTTATACCTTGTTCCAGTCCCTAGAACGGGGGATGAACGCCACATTATTCCCATTAGCATAACACAAAATGCTAATGGAAATGTTGGAAAATCTTATTGAGTCTATGTACATTACTGAGAAATGTAAAGTAGATGAAGTCTATAAGAATTTCTTTTTTAGTTCTATCTTTTAACTGTGAAAGGTGGTTCCTAAAGGAAACTTTTTTTGTTTTTTTTATTATTCTTTTTTTACAGGAGAGGATAGAACATAAGGTGGGGAGGGATATGAGGGAAGAGGCACCAAGTAGGGTAAGATGGTGCGCGTGTGTTACATCTAAGGTAGGGGGCAGTGTTTCTAATGCGCCTTGATTACAGCTTCAAAGGCACTTTGGAATGTCTCCCCCTGCAGTGGTGTGTGTTGCAGTATATACAGAGGACTGCTGTCTTCGAAAGATATGGATAAACAGCCTCTTTTATTCCTTGCAGGGCAGCTGGTGGGATTTTGTGTCCCACAGAAGTAGGCTGTGCGGTTACAGCATTGGTTGAGGAAGATGAGGTGGAGGAAGACAGCCCACTACTTGCTACGAAAGGAACAGCCTTGGATTGGATATGGTGGTCCTGTGGGAGTACTGTCCAGGTAGTCTGTGACTGAATACAAAGTCACTCTGTGCATTTCACTTTGGTAGCTTTAGCCTTTGGTAAATTCCCAACACTGGTAAATAACTGCCACACCCATGATTCTCACTTCCTCTACCTCATCTTCTTGGTCCTCTTCATTGTCTTTGGAAGTACTACAATTTTTTGTTGTTGTGTAGGACCGATGGCAATAGCTGATGCCATTTTTAAGATAAATAGCAGTTTTTCTCATATTCTTCCAAGTATGTGCTCTTTACTAGATTGTTAATGGATAATGAGCCAGAATAGGCGTAGGAGCAGTGCAAGAGGAACATTTTGAGCTTGAAAATTCCTAGATCAGTAGAAAGTGCAGTTCCGAACTGTCCGCGCAGCACGGACCCAATCGCAAATTTGGGACACAGTCGTGAACACGTCATCATGCTGCGTGCATGCGTGCGGTCACGTGGCACTGTCTGAAAGGTCTGCAATGAAGTCAGATGTTCACAGATGTTGAAAACGCAAAAACAGTGGACAAAGTTGCAAAAAGTGTAGAAGTGTCAAAAATGATGCTATAAGGTGGGAAATGACCGACTTTAAGGTGAACGTTTGTGAATTCAACAAAAATGTTGCTATATTGGGGTAAGTATGATATTAGTAAGTTGTAGGAAATTAGCACTTATAAAAGCCTATGAAATTCAATGAAAAAACTTTGTTAAAGGGACGTTATGGTTACAAGTAAAACCAAAAAACCTCAGAATTTCACCAGTTATGGTAAGCTAAGCAACCATAACTTGCGCCACCACCGTGCACTGCTAAGACTAACCCCCAGGACATCAAAGATGACATCACAAATGTCATAGGTTTTTATTATTGTAACTTAACCATAACTTCCCTTTCACAAAGTTTTTTTTCAGTGAATATATATATATATATATGGAGGTCTGTATAAAATGGAGTCAAAGCATTACTGAGACAGCAGGGAGCAGGTTGTGTTTCATTTTCTGTAAACAAGCATTTAGTTTTTAATTCCTTGATTAATTATTTTAGCAAAAAATGAACATTTAATTAAAAACAGTCTTTTTCCTGTCCCAAATTGTGGTGTGGTATTGCATTGGGGGAGTATATAGTTAGCCATTCTTTCATAAAATGAATCACTAGAAGAGTAAAATCAATAGTACAAAAAAGGTATACACATATGGATTCAGAGGAAGCTGAACCTGCTCAGGTTCCTGATACAGGATGTTAAGGGGAGGGCAGGATTTATGGACCAATTAACTGAAAGAACTGAAGCCTGGTGAAAGTCTGTCAGATTTAATAGGAAATCTGTGGAAAGATGTGGACAGGATAATTTTTTAAAAAAGCTGATTGCATTGCATTTTATGGGATTTTCAGAGTTATTGCTAGCTGTTATTTTTTGAGTGCGTCTGGGTTGGTGTGTGTGTTGTTCTAACGCCTCTCAGAAGGGTACTACAGCCCCGGTGTACTTGTCATCGACACTTGTAATATTGTCTGACACACAATGTGCTCTTTGCTGCGATATGCTCTCCCGCATCTGGAAACTCTACCACACACACATGTATTTCTTTTGCTGCTTTACAGTGCCCTTCATCTCGACAAGACGCCACCAATATATTTATTTATTTTTTCACCATCCTGGTGATCCCTTAAAGAAATATAACTGCACCGGTTTTGCTCTGTCCACGGTGTGGCTCTATATGCAAACTGTACTGCCTATGCATGGGTTTTCAGTCATAGCAAACATCTCGCATTACCCACTATCCCCCAGTATAAGGACTGAATAGCATCTCCAATGTGGCGCCAAGTGTATAGTGATGCATTGTGCTGTGTTTAATAGAAGATATGCTTTATCAAGCTGCATATCAAAATCAATAGAATTGTAGAACAACAGCCAAATAGCTTAAACAATGGGTCAGCCTTGAGAGCTCGATAAGAACCACTCTGCTTTTTTCTTTCAATGTAAACTGTGGCAACTGGAAATGGCCTTTGATTAAAACACATGTTAGATGGAAATGAGTGATAGTGTTTTTAAAACAGATTAGCCGAGTTTTACAAAATAAAATAAAAGAACAATCTGAAAAAAGGGATCAGCATTTAAGGCATTATTTCACATGTTTCCTTTTTCTCATGCTGTTGACAATGTTAAAATGAAGTACTATGAATGTGTTTCTGAGCCCGGGTTCAGACCTTGCTACCATTGATCCATATTATTTCTTTTTTTTAATGAGCCTGGGTCCATGTACTGAGTAATCAATCAGCGTGATGTGTAATGAGGCCACACTGTGATGTCTCTCGTGCATTGAGCAGTGTTTTACCGTGTTGTTCCGGTGCATCCCTGCACATTATAGCTGTACTGCATAATGCCATTTTGAGTGCCATTTATTTTAAATGGCCGTTGAGTGTGGTTTAATTCCTCTCTGTGGTGTCTTGACTTTTGGCCATCTTCCTGCCCTCTCAGGTCAAGATACTCCACATCTGAGCACACACTTTCATAGGATTCAGCTAAGATTCCTGGTCCAGTGTCTTTGTGTGGCTGAACTGGTCAGGACTGGGTTTGGGACTGCCTAGGAGTTTGGGGCTGTCCGTGATTGGACTGCCCTTACCTGTCTGAAAGGTCCACATCCTTGCCACTGGTGGGCTGGAGTAACTCCAGCGTGGATTTTGGATAAGAAAAGGATCCTTGCATCCATTGTGGAGGTCGCCCACTGGATCCATTGGATCCAAGAGTTTGGAGACGAGAAACCTGCTGAAAATAATCCAGAGGATTGCTGATGAAGCAAACCAGCATTGCCCAAGCCAACCACCAGTGCCTACCTCTGCCTCTCTTGTGAACAGGAAAGAGCCTCAATGTTGCCTATCTCCCTTGGACTGGTGCGGACAACTGGTCATGTGCGCTGCACCAGAAGACCGGCATCAGCCCTTTTCGTTGCTGCAGTCACTGTCCTGTGTTGGAGATGGAAACTCTGCAGATGTTCGACTTGGCCCAGGAACTTCTCTGCTGCTCTTCACTGTGAAGAAGGGCTTTCCTGGAGTTTGTTTCTTGCCACCATCACAAGTCGGGCCTACTGACCCCTGAACAGGTTTTCTTTGGTGCACTTCTTCGTTGGCTGAGTCCTGGTGGACCACCCTCATCATGGGAGTCGCTCCTGCCCTGGGGTGGCTGGCTGGTCTGGCTGCAACTCTGCTGGAGCGTCCCAGAACCAGAGATTGGACCGGCTTCACAGCAAGACCCAATGCAAGCACCATCTTCAGCCACTGCAGCTGAGACCCACTGACCGGCGTTGACCGCAGCAATGAGTGAAGAAAGTGTCCTGAGTGATTCTGGGTCCTGTAGCTATGGCCCCCTAAACAATCAGCGTACATGTGTACTTACCTGTATCATGCAAAGTCCACTTCCTAGCACTGTCATTTCCTGGCTGTGATCAGTAGATTTCCAGCCAAGGGTCCCCCGGGTAGCCCCTAGAGTGGTGGGCTAAGGATTGCACATCTAATTACTTTTGCTTACTAGTTTTCCTGAACACTTACTCTTATGAGCCATTACATAGTGTACTGATCTGCTAGAGAAGGACTGCATACATTTGTAAGGCAGGTTTTATTATGTTGTGTTTAATTGTGTTCTGCTGCCCCTTTACTACTACGGTTTGTGCAGTGCATTGTTGCATTGCTATACGCACATATATGTGCGTGTGTGTATGTGTGCGTACATGTGTGTTTGTGTAGATAGGACTGTTGTATAGTGTAAAGTATACTTAAGTTTTACTGAAAGTGTTTTTAAGGCCTAACAAGTAGTGATTTGTATACTTGTTTGTTCTTTTTCATTAGTTTGCAATCTCTATATATGGTTAACTGCACTTACACACCTAACCCGTCTGTCCTATAGTTAGCCTTACTGCTCTGCCTACATTTTCTGTGAGAGTTTGCCAAGATCCTTTGTCTATAACTTGGGTCACCAAAATGTTTGGCCACTAAGATCCCTCTCTAAGGGCTCTCTCGAAAAACATCCCTCTAAAGAATATGCAAATGCGACTGCGCTGGAGTGAGTTTACATGGCCTTCTTGCAAGGACTGAAGTCGCGCTTTTCAGGCGGATAATACCTGCCTACCCATAATGCACAGGACACATGCCCTAATTATTGAGCAATCAATCCTTGATTGCTGTGCTCAACCCTGTGTTCAAAGCAACTATTAAACTCCGGGCGTTGGAGCACCTCATGGCCTGCATCCTCTCCATCCTATTGGGCCTTTGAAGCACAGTGGCGAGAACCACTGCCATTCTTGGTTCATTGCAACTTGTGACCTACTTTACTCTGCTATACTTGCCAGTTTTCTGGTACTGCAAAATGACTAAACTATGAGCTTTAAGCTGATGGAGCTTTTTGGAACTGATAGTACAATTAAGGACATTGGAAGTCACACATAATGCTTCGACATTCTTTCTTGCTGTCTGGGGAAAGCACACAACCCTATACTGTAGCTCCATTGTGATGTTGTTCACTGACTCCTTTATTTTATGCTTTCTTTTCACCTACCCCTTTTCCCCAGGGAGTCCTCCTCTAAGTCCACCACAGGACTCAGACTCTGTGATATGCCTTCTGAGAGACTTTGGTCCTCTCCGGGAGATGTGCCCAAAGGCATACATGTTACCCTGGGTGACTAAGCTTTCATAGTTAGCCAAGTATACTTTATGAATTGGTGACAGTGTTATTTTGTTAAAACATATGTGTAACTTTCTTACAGTTTGGGAACAGAAACAGACTCCCAGAAAGAGGCCGTAGATGGCACGCTTGTGTCGGAAATGCTGTAGGAGTTCCAAAGCTAAGGTTTAGTTGTTCTAATGTCAAATGATACAGATGTGGACAAATAGCCTGCTGACGCAGGTTCGAATCCTGGCGGGGCCAAACTCAGCCTTCCGAGGTCGATAAATGAGCACCACACACCGTGGGTAATAATAAGTAGCGCTCAGATGCCTGAGGGTTTGCAGCACTATATAAATGCTAAATTATTATAATTATATTATTATTAAATATGGTCATGGTCCATGCCTGTTCAGAAAGACTGGAACAGGAGCAGCTAGGACCATATGTGACCAGGGACAGAAAAGCCTGTTTTGTTTTTAAGGTCGAAGGCACAGTCTGTGTGCGTTTGAAACACTTTTGCTTTTCGATTGGCCATGCGAAACATTCACTTCCGGTTCTCTTTACATGCAATGTGGCTGTAAATACAATGTATGCCTGCATCTTCTGGACCCTCGTGGATCTATTCATCATCATCATAATATTTATTTCGGAGATGCACCAAACATTCCATAAAAACAGTAAACAAAGGTAAAATAAAATCCATATCAGTGCAAATAACAAGACTAGAGTGTTTAAAAACCATACAAATGACTGTATCATAACATGTTTGCCAACCAGGCAGATCCTCATATCATGACATACTCCTAAGAAAATGCTTTCTGACATACAGTGATATCAGTTAGGTTAGAAGAGACCATCCCACATGTACAGATTCAACCCATAATAAATAGGTCAGGGCAGATATATATTGGATAAAGCCCAGGTCACTCAACAGAAGTCGGAATACGGAGACTCTCACCCTCCCATACGCAGGTCAAAAGAATATCATGTGGGCAAGGTCCTCATATGGGGCATCACACAGAGGACAAGACTGATTGGCAACATCCCCAGACCATGCTGCCAACACCACCCGTAGCATAACAAAGTCAAACTGTGCCCTTGTTATGAGGACTCACTCCGCTGGAGACTCAGCCCGCAATAATACTTCTGTATACCAGGAGACATAATGGCCACTTACCCTCCGTTCTTCGGTTTCTGCTTCTCAATGCTTTCTCTCTTAGACTCAACATGATTGTAAAAATGGATGGTCAGTAATCTTACTTAGGATATTAGCAGGAGGGTACAAATGTGTGATGTTAAATTCCGTCATTTCTGTCCTAATATAACACATCCCAAGAACCTTTCTACAGATGTCTTTAGCAATCATAAAATTGATCAACTTGTGCGCAAGGCCTGCTTTCTCATTACCCCATAGCCTGAGCAATTGGTGAACGGACTTCAGAGAAATCACATCACCAATTAATCTACATCCCAGTTCTAAGTGTTCACCAAAATTCAGAGCTGAGGACGGCAAGCCCGGAATTTTCTTTAAACAATGCTTCTCCACTACTTGGATGGAGTTAACATGGCTCTATTGCAACTTCCCACCTCTGTGCATTTGATGTGACCAGGATAACTACTGCAATATATTTGAAATCACATATTTTTCCAAATAAATAAGGTATAATCAATAGCAGATTATGGTGAGACCAGAATATGGTGTACAGGAGTTGGATTCTGATTTCTGATTGCAGTTTATGATGTTGTGAGGAATTGCCAGCTGGCAAGGGTGCAAAGCCCTGGCTTTTGGGATTTGTATCAAATGATAAAATGATGCAAGTAATTCCATCTCTGAAAGGGTAATCTGCTGATCAAATTCCCCTTTTATAAGCTCCATGCCTGTCAGGAAACTCTTACCTGTCATCAGAGCTCCAAGTTGCCCGTTGCCGGGGTACCTCTGGCAGCCGCCCTGGGTGTGGCGTTATCAAGCTGGAAATACCAGAATTCCTTTTCTCATCCAAAGAGGGCAGTCAGCTTTAACCACAGTGTACCATGTCGCTATCAAAGACTGTGGATGCCCATCATGTATCTACAGACCGATGTAGTCACACAAGCCTCATGCAGAAAGGTGAACGTAACAAAGCCATAACCTGCAGAGCGCGTCTTCTAAAACAGGAACTCCGTGGACCCAGAGCTGTGCCTGGTGATCTTTTTTGGACTCCTTCTAGACCGTTTTAATAAGTAATTCGGAATTTCTTGTTTTCTATGTTTTTTATTTCTATTTTTGCTAGTGGGCCCGAGCAGGACTTCTCCGGTGCCTCCGGTGATCTTTTTTGGACTCCTTCTAGACCGTTTTAATAAGTAATTTGGAATTTCTTGTTTTCTATGTTTTTTATTTCTATTTTTGCTAGTGGGCCCGAGCAGGACTTCTCCGGTGCCTCTATCTCTTGGATTGTGATGGTCATTCCCACAGAATGTTATAGACATCATCTCTTCTTATGGATTATGCAATGCAACGTTCAAGTAGCAGGATTCTGTGAAATAACACAAATCCCTCCTGATCATTAATGTTTCAGGACTAATCTCATTGATTCAGGTAAATTACTGTGGGGTTACCAGGAGGGATAGACTTTGGCAAGACCTTCTACAGGCCATGTACTAAAACATATACCTTCCATTCCCTATTACAGTTACTTACTGGACCCGTAGACTCCTGGCCTACCCTGCAACCTCGTCTTCCATGGTTTGGAAGAGTGCAGAGTTGTATACTTTGGCTGAGGAGGAAAAGAACAGTCCCTGTAAAGGTTATATCAGGGGCATTGCTCTTCCTCCTTGTTAAAGTTGTGCTTGCTTCAGGGTTCCTGATAGTTCAGGTTAGAACGTATGATCGAGTACGTGATAGATTGTAAGACCACTCTCTCTTCTGAACCATGGAGAACATAATGAAGGAATGAATTTCCTCTATGCACAAACTACAAGCAGAAGTTTCTGCTTCCTGGCGAGAGAAAGCTGTCCTCTTCAAAGCCCTAATGCCCTTACATAGTGAGATTGAGAACATGTCAAGTAAAGGTCTTATAGTAGGACACCCATGGGGAAGATAGGGAGAGGGTGCTGCACCATCTGGTAGCCAAACTTCATCTAGATGTTCATCCCTTACTCTCCCTGCTTACCTTACGTCCCCCGGGAATGGATCCTTATATAGCTACACCCTCTATGCCTCTCAAATTCGGGGGTTACCCTAAAGAATGTTTATCTTTATTTCACACAATGTAGAATACATTTCCTTAATTGACCCTAACTCTATGGCTCTCATTACAGGTTTGCTTGTCCGTTAAAAAGTGCTGGTAACAACAGTTACCGGCCCCCTTTCCGGACAGGAAAACTACAAGTCTGCTAGTAGGGACTGTAAACTACCAGCAGCCCTGACTAGCCGGTTGTTCTGGCCCCGACCAGCAGGTTTTTCACTGAAGCACCAGCAGTGTTACTAAAGGTACCAGTGCTTCAGGTTTCCATTCACATGGAGTCCCTTGGGACTCCATGTGAATGGGAAATTACTGGCTTTCCGCCACCTGTAATATCTGAGTCTTAGCAGGATATCAGGTGGCAGAAACAGTAAGGCGAGTCTGCCAGAAACCCGCCAGTACTACCAGCGTGTTACCGTCAGACTCGTAATGAGGGCCAATGTGTCTTACCAGTCCAACATAGCATTTATTTTACTCAAACTGGTAGGACAGCGTTGGCTTGGGTAACCCTGTATATAGATCAAATTGAACCCATAATCTCAAACTTCGATGCTTAACCAACAATGCGATGCCCAACCAGTCAGAAATGTGTTTATTGATCTCCCACACAACAGTAAAGATTTGTTAACCTATATAACTCGATTCTGGAATCTAGCCTCCTAGACTAATTGGGCCGAGGACTTGCAGTTGACTCTTTTTCATAGGACTCAAAGATGCTCTTAGCCAAGTTGTAAACCCACCTACTACCTTAAAAGACTATGGCCATCTTTCCGAGTATGGCGGTCTGGAAATAAGGGTGCCGGTAGCAACATACTGGCACCCTTTCCGGACCCCCATATTACAAGAATGCCAGTAGGGGCCACAGATCCCCCGGCAGGCCTGATCTGCTGGGGTTTCAGGCACATACCAGCATGTCGCTCACTGAAGCACTGGCACTGTTTGCTACCTTGAGTAACCGTTACTGACACCACTTGTGATATTCTGGTGGCACCGGGATACCAGGCGGCAGTAAGGGTGTTACAGGGTTGCCAGTAACCCACTATCTACCAGTGGGTTTTACCGGCAACCCCGCAATGAGCCCCTATATGTCCTTAGTGGTACAATTATACCAAAGATGCATTGAGCTGAGAGGCGAATGAAGAAGAATTAATTGGAGAAGAACCACATATCAAAGTGAGAAAGAAACAGCAGTATCTCCTCAGGAAGGTCAACCGATGGAATTAAGTAGTACAAGAGGTCCAGTCTGCCTGATGAGAGGGAACGACGCAGACATGGCAACTTGTGTTTCTATTGTGAAGACCGTGGTCATCCTGTATGGAACTGCCTAAAGAAACCTTGGTCTGATTCAGGAAATGAAATGGCTCATCAACCAGATGGGAGCATGTGACAAGTGGTAGTTCATGCTCCCAACTGGTAATGTGTCCTTTTATGCCCTGCAACCCCCAACACTTTATTATTCAAGTCACCCTGATAGGTCGGTCCAATACCTCGGTGGATATATAAACCCTTATTGATAGCGGTGCTATGGGCAATTTCATAGATTTTAACTTCACCAAAAATCAATAATTTCCATTTTAAGGCAAGGATTGGAGTGAACCCATAATTTCTGTTGATGGATCAGACTTGATTTTGGGACCGATTACCCAGCAAACCCCAACCTTGACGATGAATTGTTTACGAAGACATCAAGAAATGTTGTCCTCGGACGCTATTGTGACCCTGCATTTCCAGGTTATATTAGGCATCCATTGGCTTACTTAAAATAATTCTCTCCTATACTGGAAAGAAGAAAACCCACCTTTTCAGGTGATCAGTGTCCTATAAATTGTCTAAGACCCATTATGGAAGTTCCACAGGTAATCATAGACAGTCAGATGTCTACTACTTATGTAGGTATTGCCAACATTCCTAATTTACTCCCTGAATATGAAGATTTTGCAGACCTCTTTGACACTGTAGAACCCAGTGAACTCCAGCCTGATAGACCATATGATTGCCCAATCAAGCTCTTACAACCTATGGAAGAACACAAAAAAGGTAGCAGGTGCCTCTCTCTAGAAAGAATATGCATGATAACCTGTTCTGTTTTTTTTTCCCAGTTTGAGAGTCCGCAGCCATCGCTTTTAGCTCACTGTACTTTTCACAAAGGAGGAATATTCATTCTCATATCAGTCTTTGTCCCACCTACAAGGGCAGTCCAGCACTGAAATGCCAGGTAAACCTCCTTTGAACAAGAGTACCAACAGCAACCCCAGACACGTGTTTCAGCCTTGTTGGGCCTCAGCAGTGAGGTGGAGCTGTGCCTCTCTGAGCACAGTGAGCAAGGGATCCACGTCTGGGTTCCCCCAGGTAACTTAGGGTGACCAACCCCAAGTTCCTTACAAAAATACAAAAAAGGTAGCAGGCGCACCTCTCTAGAAAGAACATGGCATGATACCCGTTATGTGGTTTTTTCCCACTTTGAGAGTCTGCATGCCATCGCTTTTAGCTCCCTGTACTTTTCACAAAGGAGGAATTTCCATTTGCATATCAGTCATTGTCCCGCCACAAGAGTAGTCCAGCACCGAAATGCCAGGCAAACCTCCTTTGAACAAGAGTACCAACAGCAACCCCAGATACGTGTTTCAGCCTTGTTGGGCCTCATCAGTGAGGTGGAGCTGTGCCTCCCTGAGCACAGTGAGCAAGGGGTCGATATCTGGGTTCCCCCAGGTAACTTAGGGTGACCAACGCCAAGTTCCTTACAAAAAACAAAAAATTTAGCGGGCGCCCCTCTCTAGAAATAACATGGCATGATAACCTGTTCTGTGTTTTTTCCCACTTTGAGAGTCCGCAGCCATCACTTTTAGCTCACTGTACTTTTCACAAAGGAGGAATATCCATTTGCATATCAGTCTTTGTCCGCCCACAAGGGCAGTCAGCCACCGAAATGCCAGACAAACCTCCTTTGAACAAGAGTACCAACAGCAACCCCAGACACGTGTTTCAGCTTTGTTGGGCCTCATCCATGAGGTGGAGCTGTGCCTCTCTGAGCACAGTGAGCAAGGGGTCCACGTCTGGGTTCTGATGAGGCCCAACAAGGCTGAAACACGTGCATGGGGTTGCTGTTGGTACTCTTGTTCAAAGGAGGTTTGCCTGGCATTTCGGTGCTGGATTGCCATTGTAGGCGGGACAAAGACTGATATACAAATGGATATTGCTCCTTTGTGAAAAGCACAGTGAACTAAAACCTGGTTACAGAAGAACCTGAAATGGCGAATTGCCATTCCACTAAATAACACACAGTGTATCCTGTATTAACTATCTTAACTAAGAAGTATGGAACATTTTCCATAAAGCCGGTAAGGAACTTCTATTGCCAAAAAGTAGTGCCGGCCCTGATATTCGGTGCGGAAAATGCATTTGGATGCTCTTCTGATGTATGGTCTACCTTAGAGAACATTTTCTGAGTAAAAGTCCTGCAACTACCAACAGGAACAGCTACTGCCTGCATCAGACACAAACTAAACCTTATCTCAATCAATGCCCGTGTCAGCTGGAATCTCCTGAGATTTTTCCGGAAGGTGACACTGAAGAAAGTGGCTCTGCAATTTGAAATATTGCACAATCCAGGTAATGGAAACCCTGCATGTCTTCTGTCACTTTGGAATAAACGCTGCGAGGAAATCTTGGATTTTTACGATATAGATTTAAAAACTTTACACGACAATCCCAATCTAGCAAAAACCAAAGTCTTGGGACTGGACTGGATTCTGACTGGGACCCAAAGGAATTCCAATAATCTGATGAAAGATGCACCGAATGAATCCAGAAACTTGAATTCTTTGCAGAATCACACTGAATTGTATCCAGACAATGTCAGCAGACTGTTGTTTATAAAATTTTGCTTAAATGCCCTCAAAACCAAGGAGTGGCAAAGAGAGCTACGTAAAGCGGAAGATACCATTGCGGAGTGTAGATTCTGCAAACAAGAGGAAGAAACCTTAAAACATCTGGCACTGTTCTGTAAGGGCCTGTGCCCGCAAAGATCACTGACATTGGGGCCACAGCTAATGAAATATCAAACCCCAGGTGCGGATGACTGGTGGCAAGCCCTGTTCGATTGTAGAGAGAGACAACTAAACTATGCACTAATTAGTTTTCTGATGCTGCTAGAAAAATTGCTGTTGTAACAACAAAAACAGGGGAACTTGCACTGACAGGGCATAAAGTGCGGTAATTCATGCTGAAGGTATAATAAGGAGAGTGATCCTATGGTGTTAAGGCAGGGACAAGGAACAGTTTCAAGACAAATACACGAGGATTTGAGTGTACAATTGTAATGTTGAACGTTGGATTTTGTTTTGTTTTCTTTTTTTAAAGGCTAATTTAGCCAATAAAAATATTTAAAAAAATTAAAAAAATAGAAAGACCTCTACCTACAGACCTCAACCCCCACCAACCAATCGAGCCTGTAATGTAACAGCAGCTACTCATTATTGTATGAGCAAGGAATGACAGGACACCTGTTTTTAGAGATCAATATAATTGCTGTTGGTTCTAAAGAGTGACCTTCAAGTTCATCCCCTCCTGATGAATGTTCACCATTAAACAGAATAGAACAGAAACATGTTGAGATATATGGCTATGTCTATAATGCTCAGATTAATATATGTGCTCTAATACTAACAGCACTGAGACAAGATTATGTCAGTTTAAGAACATAAATTGTATATGTCTTAAGAATCGCCCATACTACTACTCAGAAGTGTGTTAGATTATTGCTAGGAGGTAGTCATATTTTTCGATCTTTAATATTGATTATAATTGTTTTATTCTAGAGTTCCATAATTCAACTCTTTTACTTATGGTTATTTTAAATAGTATCTTGAATAAATAAAATGTGTATTTGTTTGATTAACATACCGTAGTCTCATTATCCTACTCACCAGTACAGGTTGTGATTACTCTACCCCCGATGGTTCTATATACCAAATTAGATATTACCTGTTCTTCAAACCAAATTAGCTTCCTATGAGAAATCTTTAAGAGACAGCTTCAGCCTTTAATAGAAGGAAACATCCTTCAAGGATAATCCTATGAACCAGGAACATCAGGGTTCATTGTTTTATGGACAGAAATTGTGGTTACCAACCAGGGATTCACAGGAGATCTTACTCCAATGGTGTTATGATTCCATGGGGTCGGGCATTTTGGAATCAAGAAGACTTAGAAGATCAATAAATGTGACTGGTGGAAAAATTGGCAAGAAGCTGTAAAAGATTACAGCAGAGGATGCAGAGTTTGTGCCAGATCCAAAGGTGATGGGACTACTAAAACCCTTACCTATCCCGACATGCCCTTGGAAAGTTTGTTCTGTGGATTTTATTACAGGCCTCACATTGGTGCAAAGTCAAACCAGTATCCTGACCATGGTAGATTAAATTACAAAAATAGCCCACTTCATTGCTCTCCCTAAGGTGCCTTCTGCCTCCATTCTTGCACAACATTTTATACAACATGTTTTTCATCCTCATAGACTTCCAGAATCAATCATCACAGAGAGCGGTTCTCATTATGTCTTGCCATTTTGGAGAGAAACCAGTAAGCTGATGGGAATAGAGCTAAGATATTCCTCTGCTTCACCCCCAAAGGGATGAGCAAACAGACAGAGTAAATCAAATTATCGGCCATTACCTCTGATGTATGATGTGAAACATAAAGGAATGAAGATTGGGTCTCTCTCCTTCCAATGGCGTAATTCTCCTATAACGTTTCCTATCATACCTCCAAATCAGACACACCCTTTAATCTCTCTGGTTACCACTCCACCTCCATTCCAAGCAAGAACAAGATACGATTAATAAGCTGAGGCTTCAAATAAGCCTCCATACATCTTAAAGAAGCTTAAGATCAGGTCAAGAGACACACTGACAAAACGAGTAAAGACTCTTCTGCCCCGTATCAAAGAGAGGATGAAGCATGGTTGTTTACAAGGAACATTTAGATTCCTTCCTGCTTCTAGAAATCAAAACTAAAATGAATTGTCCCCTTTTCCACTGAAAGGTGATCAATCCTCTAGCTATGAGACTAGCATTACCAAAGAGCTTCAGAATACATCCACTGGTGTTATTTAAACACAAACTCAAAACCCTTTTGTTCGAAAGAACTACTTTCTCCTTGATCTATGATGTAGACTAATGCTTGATGGCACCTCCTTTTCGGTTACCTGTTATTTTTCCTGTCCGCTCTTCCCTGCCTAAGGGCTTTGTCCCAGCGTGTTAGAAATAAATTAAATACATATAAAATCCAGGGTTCCATGTCTCACTCCTAAAATCTGCCATACATCCCAGAAGATATGGGGATAGACACTTTTACAGCCGCCAGCATTTGTTCCAAAAGACGAATAGGAAATCAATAAAATCTCAGTCTCTCAGCGATGGAAGGGAACTCTACAGTATCTGAGTATTGGTGGGTTATGGGCCTGAAGACAGAACTTGAGTTTCAGCCAGAAATGTATACGCTCCTCCGATCCTTAAAAAGTTCCACTCCACATACCCATAGAAAACAGGAGGTAACATAACGAGATCACTGACTTCAGAAAAGGGGTTGGGGGCTAGGTTGTCGTGTCAGGAAACTTACCTAACATTAGAGCTCCAAGTAGCTTGTTGCCAGGGCACCTCTGGAAGCTGTCCTGGATCCAGCGTTATGCAGAGGCAAAGACCAGAATTCCCTGCCCCAACATGAAAGGGCGATAGCCTTTAAACGCAGTAGTCCATGTCCCCATCCAAGATGGCAGATGCCCATCACATAGCCAACGCCTGACGTCATCACGCATGCATCATGCAGCAAGGCGGATATAACAACGCCACAATCTGGAGAGCGCATCTTATAAAACAGGAACTCCATGGTCCTGGAGGTGTGGCTGGTGGTTTTTTGGACTCTTTCTAGATTGTTTTCCTAGGTAATTAGGAATTCTCGTTTTCTGTAGGTTTTTTTATTTTTGATAGAGGTTCCAAACACGTATTCTGCAGTGCCTCTATCTCTTGGATAGTTGTGGTTTGTACCACAGAATGTGATAGCATATCTTCCTCTGGATTACGCACTGCAATGTTCAAATAGCAGGATTCTGTGAAGTTACAGATATTCCTTTGGATCATTATTCTTGCAGGATTAATCTAATTAATTTAGGTAAATTACTGTGGGGTTACCATGAGGGCTAGAGTTTGGCAAGACCTTCTATAGGCCATGTACTAAAACATATACCTTCTATTCTTATTACAGTTAGCTACTGGACCAGTAAACTCCTGGCCTATCCTGTAACCTTGTTTTCCCTGCTATGGATGAGTGCAGAGATCTATACCTTGGTTGGGCAGGAAAAGAACAGTCCCTGTGAAGGTCATAACACAGGCATTCCTCTTCCTTATGGCAAAGGTGTGAATACTTCATGGTTCCTGAGAGTTCAGGTTAGTACTTCTGATCTGATATATGATGATGCCAAAAGTCTGCCCTGAGTGACACTGACAAGTTCAGGCCAAGAGTGCCCTCTTGAGAGCTGAAGTGACAGCCAAAGTCACTCCATCACAGGGGTGGCATTCAAGATATTGCACTGCTCATAATCATTGCAGCCACATCCAATTTGATAACACACATGTATCAGCTCCTGTCAACCGCTCAATACAGGGACCTGACACAAACCAGGGGTTACACCACGACTCACCCAGACTTCGCCTCAAACTGCTGCTTTGCTGAATCGCACATTGGTGCAACAGGATCACCTTTCAAACCTTTGCCACCCGCTGACTCGAACTGCAGAAGCATCACTCATTGACCCTTCTAGGTGGTTACAACCAGATTCGATCCAGCTCTACCTCGTGCAGATCCTGGTGAGATCTCTGACCTGCTACACCAAAGGCAGCCCTTGAACAGCACAGAGCTACCCCATCAGAACCTGCTCGGCACACGCTTGCCACTTGAACCCACACGATCCAACATACCCGAACTGAGCTAGATCTGCTTGCATCACTAAGGCCATCGACCTGCAAAAGACCCAAAACAAGGTACTATCAACTAATACCTGCCCTCTTGATCCATTATGGGCCTCAAAAGACTAGTTGGGTCACTTTTGCACCTTTTTCCTCTAAAGATATATCCTTTTTATGGTTAATAAGTTCCCCATTGCCCCTGTCTTTATACTCAAGGCAGTAAATTCTTCTATCTGTTGCATCTTCTCTTTTCATTCCACAGGGGTGGGTTTTGTACACGGTTTTCTATTTAGTTTTCTTGCAGATGGTGTGTTTAATTAAAGTATATATATGTTCATAGAACCTTGATTAAACATTCCCTTTATTTTGATGTGTGTTACTATGTTGTTTGGGCCACTACTGAATCACATTCACAACCCTGCAGAGAGCACAGCCTTCCCTCAGACCACATTATCACAAAAGGCGAAGGAGGTATATCTCTTAGCTGTGCCTGTTTTACCTTAATGAATGTGTTGATTCTTGTTTTGCAGATGTGCGAGGGCTGAATGAGCATTTTAGACTCTGCTCATCCTTCTATTCCTGCAAGGCAGAGTCCAATTCATCACATATCTCTAATAGACGCATGCCAGAGCATGACATGGCCAGTGGGCTGCCACTTTCAGGTGCAACCTTTTGGGCCAATTTAACCAGAGGCGGTGGGACTTCAATGAAGGTCAGGGTGAGATGCTGGGTAGAGTTTCACGTGTACATCAAGGGATCTTACACAACCATCTGCGCATATTTAAATATGAATGCATGACATACACGGGGGACATGCTTTTGTTCAGTACTATGGACAATTCTCAAAAGCAAGCAATCAGTATTTAACAGGAGTTCAGAGGGTGATGGGGATGTTGCAACAAAACAAAAAACGCTTACTCTTTTTACAGTAGGCAGTTGCTGTGTTGCCTGCAATATTGTTACAATGGATAACATATGCTACCTGGAGGAGGGGATTTGGATAGGTGCACACAGACTCCAAGAAAGACTGATAGGCAGAACATGTGTCATCTGTCTATGGAACATGGGAAATTATAGGTCCATAATTACTTAACAATGTACAATCATATACAATCAATCAATTTCATATATATGTACAATAATATAATAATAGTACAACGTAGAACAACACAACAAACACATCACGGTAGAAGAAATGCTACACGTTATCATAGAATAGCATATATGTACAGACACACACTTGTTCATATAACATAGCAGTTAGCATAACAGTTATAACAATCAATTGAATATTAATAATACATATATATATATATATATATATATATATATATATATATATATACATGTATGAATATATACATGTGCACACATGTACACACCTACATGCACATATATATATACACATTTTCTCCCTTTTAAAACAAAAATTCACTAGATAATAATGCAATAGAACAAGAATACGGCATTCTCTAAAACAATACATTACAATTCTTTCTACTTACTTAAAGTCTTGTAGATGTGTTTTGATTATAAGTCATAGACAATAAAGTGCAATCTGTAAAGGAGTTGATGGAGAATTCAAGCAATAGCATCAAAACTCCTCTGACCTAATGGTTTGACAGTTATGTACACAATCCTCATATATACACACATATGAGTATCCCAGACTCTTACATTCTGTAAATAGATGTTTGGCTGTTTTATCAATGTGTGTCATTTTACAGATTCTGCAAAATCTTTCATTTAGTTGAGGACCGAGAACCAACAACAGAGGCAGCTGATTAATTCGAAGGCCCACTACTAATTATCGAATTGCTGTATTGGGGGTCTTGAGAATGTAGAGATGAGGACATACAAAGTGCTCAAAGTGCTGTTTAACATTAGATATATGTTTATAGCTCTTAGGTTTGCTATATGATTGTAGTTGGCATTCCAAGCCCATACATTTCTTTTCAAGGTTTCTTTACGTGTCTTATAATCACTCCCAGTTTCATTTTTCCAGTCCCAGTTTATCTGCTCAAACATTGCAAGATTTGAATCCTCAAACCTGCCTCTGTTTACTGTTTTTCTGTCACTAACAGCACCCATTACTTGCAAAAGCCGGCACTTAGGGGTAGCTTTAGATTTAATAAATTGCTGCCCATGCTTTCTTTGGACCTGACTGCTGAGAGATACCAACCCCAATTCCAATCGAAGATGTTCCATTGGAGTTGAGGGCCCAAGTTTAACATTGTTCTTCAAAACCTACCTTCAAGTTGGTTTAGCCAGACTATGTTGTCCATGGTTAGAGTCTCTAATCCATAAAGAATGGCGGGACAAAAGCATTGATGGTACAGCTTTAAAATTCCCTCCATAGAATAGCCTACTGTCTGATTTGAAAGTCTATCGAAAGTGACATTAGCTGTTTGTCTTTTTTGGTTTTTGACTACTTGATGTAACTATCCTCAGCCGATATGTTAACCTCCATGCCTAAGTACGGGTAATGAGTTACATAGTATATGGTTCCTTGAGGTGTAGTAACCACAACTCTATTTATCTTCCTAGTTGTGACCAACATCGTCTTGGTCTTTTCCATGTTAATTGATAGCTCATTTTACTCAGCATAATTAAACAGTTCATAGAGCATAGATTTCATCCCCATGTAGGTGTGGTCGAATATTACCAGGGCATCAGCATTTAAAATGCTAGAGACTCTGATAACACCGATCTTGGGTGAACAGTTTGAGAAGTTTGATAACCGCTCAGGCAAATCAGCCAGATATAAATTGAACAGCAGGGGAGCTAACACACAACCTTACTTGACTCCACTGCTTATTCATATAGATGGCGTTATCAGCCCCTCATTGCTCAGGCAAACCCTTGCTGTCGCATTACTGTGTAACAATTTAACAATGGAAAGTAGCCACACAGGGCAGCATAGAATTTCAATTTTGCTCCACAGCAACAACCAATTTACTTGGTCGAAAGCAGGGTGGAAGCCCGTTTGACAAAAGGGCAGAATATTCTTCATCTCAACCTTGGCTTGCAGCTCTTTCATCACCAAAGTCGCAAACACATTTCCGGTTATATCTAACATTGACAGCAATCTGTAATTCTCTGGAAGGGATCTACTCCTGTTTTTGTATATTGGTATCATTATAAATTGCTGTCAAGTTACCAAAATTTGCTGACCTCTTCACATCCTATCAAAAAACATAGCAAATATAAGGGTGCAACTATCTGGGTCCTTCTTAAGGACTAGTATTGTTAGCCCATTAGGACCAGGCGCCTGTTAATTCGTAAGTTTAATAATGAGTTCTCTGAACATTCCAGGCTTAATATCTAAGGGCCAGCACACTCTCAATACGGGTTCAAGCTTTATACGGCCATCAGCACTTCCCATTTTTGCCTCCACAAACTTCATCCATGTCTCCTCACCTATTCGATTAATCCACTGTTTCTCCATGAGGCCTTTGGCCAAACTAAGAATTTGCCAAATGGTACATGTATATTTACCTCAAAGAGTGCCAATCACCCTTTGCTATTCTACATTCTTTAGAGAAAATCTCCAATTTATGACCCAGATTCTATATGCAGACTTTACTTTAAATATTTTATTTTTATTTTTTTTTATTTGCATTTGTATAGCGCACCTGCAGCCCAGAGGCATTGTGGCACTTGTTACATGAAGTGTATAAGCATTTTCAGTTGTAAGGTTACAGTTACAAAATTCAGCAGCAATACATACACACATTTCAGCAGTAATAAATGCAGCCAGTTTAGTCAGACATAGGGAGCAGTTGAGTGGTATTAGATGAAGAGTTGTGTTTTGATTGCTTTGCGGAAGGCTAGGTGGGATTCAATCATTCTTAGGTTGGGTGGAAGGGCATTCCATTGTGTGGTGGCTATCGTGGGAAAGCTGGATCCGCCTGCACGGGCCTTTTTGGTTTTGGGCACAAGGATGAGGTTAGAGTACCCCTCTCTAAGAGGTCTTGTGGCGGTGTGCTTGATAATCCTCTGGACAAGGTATGGAGGGGCTGCATCATGGAGACATTTGTGTGCCAGGGAGAGTGTTTTGAAAATGATTCTCTGTTTAACAGGGAGCCAGTGGACCTGTCTCCTGATTTCAGAGACGTGTTCTTTCCTTGAGGTCCCAGTGGCTGGCCTGAGGGCATTGTTTTGAGCCAGTTGTAGTTTAGCAAGGTTTTTGCACAACATCCCAGATAGAAGGGCGTTACAATAGTCGAGTCTGGAGCCAATAATGGCTCTGGCAATGGTAAGACAGTTCTGTCGTGATAGGAATGGTCTGGCTGCGTTAATGATTTTTGCGTAGTAGGCTGACGAGGTGGAGATAGAATTCGCTTGTCTGTACATGGTGAGGTTTGAGTCTGGGTAGACGCCAAGTGTTTTGACATTGTCAGACACCTTGATGGGCGTGTTCTCAATAGTGAAAGAGGAGTATTCCTGACTGAGGTTACCCAGGGTGGTGGGTGATCCGATAAGTAGGAGTTCCATTTTTTCACTATTAAGGCAGGGCCAGTTGTCCGCCATCCAGGATTGGGTGGTTGAGTAGATAGCTGTGAGATTGGACATGTCAGTTTTGTAGTCACCGGTGAGTGGAATTAGCACCTGTGTGTCATATGGATAATTGGTGTATGAGATGCCCAAGGAGTCCAGGATGCTGAACAGAGGCCTGGTGAAGAGGTTGTAAAGCGTTGGCGCGATGCAAGACCCTTGTGGGACTCCACATTTGAGGAGGCTGGGGGTGGCGGCAGCTGAGTCAGAGAAAACGTTCATAGCCCTGTCTTGGAGAAAGTAGGTAATCCAGTCACAGGCTTTGGGGGAGAAGTTAGCCGGTGATGCGAGATGTCGGCAGAGAGTGTTGTGATCGACCAAGTCAAACGCAGCTAATAAGTCAAGGAGCAGGAGGAGTGCTGGTTTGCCTATGTCTCTCAGGTCGTCCATTTGGTTCTTAAGGTCAAGGAGGGCTGATTCAGTGCCATGTCGTGGGCGGAAACCTGATTGCCACAAGCCTAGGAGATGGTTCTCCTCCAGGTATTTTTGTACTTGCAGATATGCAGTTTTGTCGAGAATTTTTAGTGATAGGCCTATAGGTCCCGGGGATGGTGGGGTCGAGTGATGGCTTTTTTAGTAATGGGCATACCCAAGCTTCTTTGAGTTCTTTGGAAACAAGACCTGACCTAAAGGAAGAGTTAATGAAGGCAGTGAGAAAGGGTGCCAAGGTGAGAGCAGAGTCTTTGATGAGTTGGGCTGGGCAAGCATCACCTTTGCAATTGGATGGTTTAATACATTTGAGCAGGGTAATGACCTCTGATTCTGTAATGTCTTTGAAGTCGAAGGGAGCAGGGGGGTTCAGTTTAGGTGAGGTGGGCACTTGGCTATGCTGGCTGGCTATTAGCTTTTCAAGCGCTTTTTGGTGGCCAATGATTTTGGTCTGAAGGGTGTTGAGCTTGTCTAGCATAGCGGACTGAATGCTTTTGCACCAATTTGCATCCTTGAGGAGAGTAGGTGGAGGGGTGGAGGGTTTTTCCAATTCTCTAAAAATAGAGAATATTTCTTTGGATGTGTGACTCTTTTTCTACTAGGGGGCATCTTAGAATGTTAAGACTGCGAATCTCGCTACACATCTTCTGCTGGGAATCACAGATCATATTATTGAATAGCCATATTTTTATGCCTGCCAGGTATCGCAGTCCTTGCTACTAATCTGGCCACCATTCTTCGATTTCATCGGGATTGAATGGTCTAAAGTTGAATCTACAGAGGTAATTTGGATTATAGGATAGCATGCGTAATTTTGTCAATATTAACTTTAGACCAATATATCTGATTTCCAGCATGGTTGCATGTTATACCTCCTATACCAGATACAATATGTTATTAAGGGGCAAAGCCATTGCAAGTCTCAATGGTTGCTATTTGCATTTGGTATCACCACCAAATCAGAGACTAATTGCAATAGAGCATTGTTTGCCAAGATATAGTCCAGAATTGCCCATTTTTGGACACATCTCCAGGTACCTTGAACAGGTGGATCTCCCCTAACACAGCCATTTAAGACTATCATTTCCCATTCTCTAAGGAATGAGATCCATTTTTGACCGTAGTTGTTAGGCTTTTTTGTAATAATGAGCATGTACCAATAAGTAGTACTAGTCTCTTTATCATAACAGCAAACATTTAAGTCTCCACGCACAATTAGTAAATTGAGTCTTGGACTACTCGGCCACCCAGAGCATAATACATTGATACATGAAAATAGACCACCTGTGTACAACCCCCCAGGCGGGTCGTACACATTTAATAACATCATCTTTCTACATCCTGTACCAAATGTCAAAATTACATAGATTGCAAGCAAATTACTATTTTTTTCATTTAATGATACTATTCTAGGATCAAGAGTTGATTTCAGCCCAGTTATTTGTCCTCCCGAGGGACAAACTTTCGGACCTTTCTTGGCTGGTTCTTGAAACAGACAATAACCATCAATACTGATTGGCTCAATCAACTAGGTCTCCAGCAGCTTGGACAGGGTGCCTCCCTCAGCCAGAATGTGTGAATTCCCTCTTGTATTCCAACTAGCAATGCTTAGCAATCAATTATTTATAACATGTGACTTGGGTAGAAAAATATTCAGCCATTCCCAGCCACAGTCATTCTCCACATTAGAAGGTGGCCAAGCGACATTACTTTACAAAACTTTCAAGTACAAAACGTATAAATCAAACAATGTTTTTTCCGAGCTCAAGTACAAAACGTATAAATCAAACAAACTAGGGGGAAGGATGGAGAGAGGAAACGTAAAATAAAAAAGAGAAAAGTAAAAAAAAAAGTCTTAAGAAGACCAAAAAGCCTATCTCTTTCCTCATCCCCAAATCATTATAAGATTACATTTTAGATAAAGATTATGTAAATCTCCATGGTGGGACAACTCCTTGTCTCTGTATTGTGTCTAGGGTACCTACCCCCCTCCTAATCTTGGATTTTTCGGGGTGTAGTTCATTAGTTGCCCCGGGGACTTATTTTCTTGCTGTTTGTTGAAATGTTAGCAGCGCTGATATGTATTTACTTCCTCACTCCTTTTTTCTGATGGAAAAGTTGTGTTCCATCAGATGTATGGATTGAAGAAAACTTACCACCGCTGCTGTGAGCTGTGTTTCATGCCCTGCTATTATTCTATTCCACATGTTCTCTGATGTCAACCAGTCAGTTCTTTCTACAAATCTTCCTAGTATTTTCATCCTTAGGTCCCACGTTCCTTTACATTCAATTAATAAATCTCTCAAGGGCTGATTTCTTGGAACCGCACATCCTTCGCAGTATTTCACTGCCCGCTCAGGCTGTTTTCGGATTTCCAATATTTCCCCCGTGGGTAGTAAGTTCAGTCTCGCTCTGAGAAAGTTACTCCTAATTTTCTCATCCGGGAATGTTTCGAAATACATTGGGAGGGTTCCCACTCTCTTGTCAACAACCAGAAAGGTGTTCTTTGGGGTTGATCTTATTTTTCGTATTGTTTCTATCCAATCTAGTGTTTCCAACTCCCATTTTACCTTCATGGGGTTGTTTTCCAGTATTTCCAGACTCAGGCCCATCCTGGCTAATGCAGTTTTTATTTTCAATTCCAATCACTGCAGAATCCCAGATTTCAATTGGTTATGAGTTTCCTTGATGTCCTCATATAGAGAGCCCCTTTTGGGATTTGTGATCTCCCTGTAGAGCGACATTACATTTGAAGCCGGTAATCCAACATTCAAACACATCCTACATTTTGAGCAACAAGGTGAGGCAATATCATTTGGATCTTTAGGATCCAAAATATAACCCAAAGTTTACATAGTGGTTATATGTGATCTAATCATTGTGGCAGTTTCTGTAAGGCCACAATGTATTTGTGACACACAGCCTGTTTTTCCAGTCAGTTGTTCAACACAATGGAAGTCACTTGTATTCAATATCCTTAAGGTGAGTATCTTTCCAAGTATCTTCAAAAAGGCAGGTCGATTCAGGTTTTTATTATCCTGGGTAGCCTTTGCCAGGCAGATTGTGGGGATTTTTTTATCTAGTTTTTCTGACTCAATACTAGACAATATTTCCAGTGGAGGATTATTAATTCTTTCACCTTTTTGTCTTCTTTTGAGATTTGTTTTTACAGTTGCCTCAAGCTCTTTATGTACCAAGCATGCAGTAATTTTTTTAATGACTTCTTGTGGTTGGGAGTTGGTTACTTCTGCTATATTAGAGATGTGCACAGAGTCATTATCTTTGACAAGCCAACTTGTTAATTCACCTGCATTTCGCTTTTGTCTTTTTTTTCTACGTGAGTCTCTTTTCTTTTTCTTAGATTTTATGTGGAAGGATGAAACTAAACTTGAATTTAAGCTGCTCTATTTCGCTGGTAGCGCCAGGTGGCGGGACTGCAGGCCGGATTTCAACTGCTAAACCTTCTGCTCACTTTGCCTGGCACCTCTCCTTACGGGTTTTAAGGTTAGTCGGTGAACAAGTACAGGCTTCTACCAGTTCTTCCACCATGTGAGAGGCGCGGTTTAGATCACCACTGTCACAGTACTGCCAATATACTCTCCGATACTTCCTTGTGTTTTAGCATTTTTCCCGTTTGTCCAAGCCATGTTTTGTTCGTACAGATTTGTTGAATAAAGTATGGCATCACCCTGATGTTTTAGATCTTCATGAATCCGGCCACATAGTTTTAGTAAAATCGTGACAGCAAATTCGAAAGCTACGGTATTTAGGTTAGATAAGGAGCTAGCTTTGCTGGCATTCACAATGTCTTCTGGGCTTATGGCGTGACTTATTTCCCCTAGGCCTTCATCTTCGATGTCAGGGAATACATTTGCGGTGATAGACATATGTTGACTATGTTCTGTTGTTCACTAAGGAGACTGCGACTTTATAGTTAGCCGCGAATGTAGTATCATTGCAGTGAGGTCTGAGTTATGTACAGTCAATGATTGCATTTTCCTCTGTAAGGTATAAGAGATGTCCAAGAGCAAATGATTATCTATACTAAGCATAGATCTATTGGAGGAGCAGTTTATACGTTCAAGCACATTTGCCTCTGAGCCCCGTTGAGGTAGAGTTATAGCTGGTTGTTTAGATTTTCTCAGAAGCTCTTTGGCTTCGTTCTTATCGTCCTAGATTAGAAACGCAGTAATTTTCCTGTCAGTCAATCTTCCCGTCTCTACAAGGTTGCTGTCTAGGATTTCAATAATAGGAGGAATCTGTGTACCTGTGTCTAAGGTATGGACTTGCTTTGTTTTTTTCGATCATGCCCGTCTTCTTGTAAGGCTCAGCTTTCCTCAAGTTATAAGCCTTACTACGGTTGATTGCTTTCCCAGGCATATTTACAAAGAACAAATCTTATTTAGTGCTTTCTTGTGCCGAATATTTTGCCCTGCAGCAGTAATCAACCCCCGAGCAACAACAAGAATATGCTTAGATAGAAAACGGTGGGTCTAGTCTTACCGTGCTTAGAAAGAAAGAGACCAATTGATTTGGTCAGCAAAGTTCAAGGCACTATTGAAAAAGTAGGCACGGAAAACTGCAGTTAACAAAGTCTCCTCTGGTCACAATGGTCCACCAACGGACCTCGACAGATGATTTGGTAGCCCACATGTGCGGCGCTACGCAATACTAATGAGGTTTAAAGCTTGCTGCAGCAGATTCTCTGTTAGTAGCTCCTCCTTTCATTGAATAGGCACAAAAAATAGACTCCAATAGGTTTGCCCACGACAGACCACTTGGCAACCTACTTGTTATCCGCACCTGTTTAAAGAAGAAAATGAGGGCGGGCTGTGCGAGTCATTCAATGGGACTTCACTACAGGATTTCTGCATTAGCCACTGTTCCTAATAGAGTGAAGGGGGAGCTCCACCACTCCACCCTCAGAGAGTGATACAAAGCAGAGATGTCAAAATCTGACATAGAATTAACATGTTGATCGTTGCTGATTCACCCAAAAGATTTCCATTGACTTGTAATTCAATTTGGATGGTGGATCTAAATGGATCCAGGGATACCCATATGGGGCTTGGTTTCAGGTGAGGAATCTGAATGTTTAAGAACTTTTTTGCAATGGGCAGGTAAAAAGTTGTCGGATTAGGCATATGTGTAGCACCATCTTGGCGATTACTTGTTTTTGAGTCAAAGGGAAGTACGTGCTATGTGCATCCATGTGTTGTGTGACTTTCAGGACTTGGCTCACTACCTTGGGTGCCATTGGCAGCTGAAAAGTCTAAAGGCTGGTGTAGGTTTCCCTATTTTGAGGTTTTGACAGTGATTCAGTAGCAATGGAGACGGATCAGTGCCTGAGTATTCCAAACGTTTTTGTTGAAATGGGCACTCACACCTTGGGAGTCCCCTGTGACTTTGACAAACAATAATAGCTTTTCCTGAGTGGGCATTTAGGTTTTCAGCTCCCTTGTGGGCTGCTATGCAGCTGATAATTAGCATTGCCCTGATAGTCTGCCCCCCACACACCCTTGCATTGCTTTATCTAGCAGTGCTCCACAGAGACTACACACAAGCGCAGGCTCTCAGCAAGACACATGTTCACTATGAAAGCCAGAATCTAAGCATTATAATGATTTAGGAAAACTGGAATTCCGAAAGTAAATGGTTGCATATGTTGTGGGGAATGGGAACCAAGACATATCATCTGCAGCAATTATTCCCATTATTTATTATGCATTGCTAGGCTGATCAGACATGTGCACTAGAGATACGAACATCAACAATTGAAAGTGCTTGTGTGCCAAAAACAGCGTATGCCCCTTTCCAACTGCCCTTTTAGCTGTGAACATCTTAAAGTACACCACATCAATGCATTTGTGTGGCTGACACCCGAAGGCAGCATGCCCCCAGACATCAGTTTGGGCCCCATGCATCTTCAGGTAGCCCGAGATGGCCAGTCAACAAGTTGTGCAAACTACTGAATATGATGGGAGGTCCAAAAAAGTGTCAGTTTCAGACGACACAACAGCTACTTAGACACTTCAACTTTGGGTGCAAGATGGTGGCCCCAGGGGGTGCAGGGTATTTAGAAGACATTCAGCATTGGCAATTTTGGGTCCAAAGTTACCCTAAGGCAGGGTGAGAGTGACAGCCAGGATTAGACAGGAATTAACGATGTGGTAGGACTTTCTTATGAGATTCAGCAGGAGTTCCATGTGGCTCGAGGCAGGGCCCATGCAGTGGATTGAGGACATTCTTTCAGATGCATTGTGGGAAGCTGACTTTTGCGTCTCTTGTTGTGAGAAGTGCTGTACAGAATCATGCCCAAACTTGTGGCGGAGAAAGGGGAGCCTTTTTGGAGTTCTTCCAGATAGTAGTTGTGTTAGCATTAGCGTGGGCAGAGGGGTAACCAAGCAGAGGAATAATTGTGGTGAGCAAAGAAAGCGGTGTGACATTGCTGATCAGACAGCCCAGGTACCTATGGACGTTACAGCTGTTGTCGGAGACAGTGTTTAAATGTTTAGAGAAGAATATTGTGTTCAGGTCTGAACACATTGGGGGCGCAGACAATATCATCACTCAAGCTACGTCTTCTTGAGAGGTGATGAGGTTTTGTGGGCTGCCTCTGGACTGTGGATCCAACAATGAAAGCCCTGAATGTGATTGAGGGGTCCAGCATTGGCGGGACTTAAGGAAAGTGCGACACAAGCACAGTACAATTCAGCCTAGATGTATGGAGGGCAAGTGAGATGACATGCTTAGGTTTATGCTGGATAGGATTTACAATGTGATATGAGTGGAACTAGCTAGCTTTGCCTTTTTTGGGAAATTATTTTGTAGTTCTTTGGCCTCTGGTGCCAAACGGACAAGAGGATGACTGAAAGATGAGGGTGGGTTACAGGTAGTAGGGACATAATCCAAAGTTGATAAATCTGCTTGTCATGTGAGCTGTGGTGGTGTCTGTGTTGGTATGGGAAGAAGCAACGTTTAAGGCTCTGTTTGTGGTGCAGCTCTTTTGAGATGAAAGGCACCATGGGTATACCTAATCTGGGCCCCCATGATATTTGGTGTGATGATCTGGAGGTGACCATGAGCTGAGGAAAGAATTTAGGATGGTATTGGGCAGGTTAAACAGGTGGAAAGCTAAAAGGATTGCAGGGAAGGATGGAGGAGTGTTTTCTTCATGAAAATGGATCACCGGTTGAGGAACGATGGGTCTTGTGGGTGTTGCAGACGTGCCGTGGATGGTTGGGAGTGATGGCTGCTGTCTATGACTTGCACTCTTTCTGTATGGGGGCTACGAAAGAGAGCGGTTAACGTGGGCCTGTCTGGGTCATTCTTCTGGAAGTTGGATACAAAACCACCATGGGCACTGGCCAGACTTGAAGTATGGATCTGTTGCCACTACATAGCAAAGTGATCTAGAAACCGAGCCAAGAGGCCGTGCACGTGGGCAACTGGGGTGCCCCTATGATGCTACCCATGTTGTGTGGTCGGGGAGGGAGGAATGGAGTAGAACCAGTTCATGATTATACGGTTTGCGCTTGTAGCAAGATACGCATGGTCAGTTTATATACATAGTGCACCTTGAGGAGAATAATTTGGTGCATATTTTGGGCTGCAGCTCGTAAAGTTGATGAATATGGATTTGAGACGACTCAGAAAGAGGCTAGATGTGTGGTCAGTATTGCCCCAGTTACTGACCCACGTGGTTATTTTGGGGGGGTCCAAGAAGCCATCCGTGGTTCAGTGGGCCCACAGAGTGATACACAGGGTATTAACAGGGGGAATGCACAGAGTAGGTTAGGCACAAGTACATTGAATTTTGCTGAAACTGATGGGGTTTTGAAAGGTTTCCAGAAAGAGATGTCTATGCTAGGAAGGGGGCACAGGAACACCTTCTGGGGAGGGTTCCTCTGGATGTCATTCGCACATCGAAAATAGGCTGTTTAGTTAACAATTTGAAGTTTTATTTCGGATTGTTGCTGTTGTTATGGTTGGTTTTACATGACCAAGAAGTGGGTCTACTTGCTCTCGGAGTTGACCGGTGGGCCAGAGAGGGCAACAAAAAGAGGAAACGTAAGACAGACACGGAGGACAAAGAGATAAAGAAAAATAGATCAGCACAGCAAATAATGGAGGGGTAAAAATAAAAATGAAAGTGGGATATTTGTTTGGACAATGGGGAGGAAAACGAACAAGATGTATTAGAAAACGTAAAAGGCCATCATGTGTGTAATATAATGGGGGAAGGCTGCTGGTAAAAAAAATAAGCCTGCTGGAAAGTAAAGTCGACTTTTATCAAATTACAAGTCATAGGGCTTCTTTACTGATTGAATGGTAACTGGAAAAAATTACGGTACTGCATTAATCGCCAGTTTTTACAATCTGCCAAATTATAAATTCCTGAAGTGCTAGCTCCTTCAATTCCCACTATGGAGACCTATGGTACTTCATAAATATGTACCACATTTTTCACCAGCGCTAAAGATAAATATGTTTGGCGGTAATAGCACTGAGTGGGCCTCATTATGACTTTGGAGGTAGCCATGGCCGTATTGGCGCCATGGCTGCCTCCAAAACCGGGTCCGGGTTCCCTGAATGGGGAATTAACGGGCCATTCTGAGTTTGGAGGGCCCGGTAATTCCTCCTTCAGGGAACCCGGGCCCAGACCTTCCCCATTCCCATTTGAGCCCCCATAGGGCTCAATGGGAATGGGTGCGGGAGCTAACAACGGGCCTATTACGACCGGCCGTTTTGTTAGCTCCCTGGTCCCCTCGCAGGACCCGCTCTGGACGTCTGGTGAAACCAGACGTCCAGAGCGGGTCCCGCGAGGGGACCTCGTAATCGTTCGGAATGCGTTTAGCGGTGCCGGCACCATTACCGCTGCCGTTAAACGCATTCTGCAATAGTTGTAATGAGGCCCAGTGCCTTTTCTTTCTGGCTGCCCAAGTATTTTTAAGATTTACACTACTGCTCGCCGAAGTCAAAGGGCCTCATTACAACCTCGGCAGTAGCCGCCCGAAATCGCCTCCGGGTTCCCAGAATGAAGAATTAACGGGCCATTCCGAGTTCGGAGGGCCCGGTAATTCCTCCCTCCAAGGACCGGGACCCGGACCTTCCCCATTCCCATTTCACCCCTGAATGGGAATGGGAGAGGGAGCAAACAACGGGCCGATTATGAGTAGCCCGTTGTTTGCTCCCTCTTCCCCTCGCGGGACCCGGTAAGCACGCCTGGTTTTACCTGGTTTTACCAGGCGTGCTTACCGTGTCCCGATAGGGGACCTCGTAATGTGGCGGAACAGGTTTAACGGGTCTGCATCCATTTGCAGGGCCCGTTAACCCGTTCCACCAGGGTCGTAATGAGGCCCAATGCATTTTCCCAAGGCACTATCAGTAGCAGAGGGCAACAGAAGCAGCAATAAAGTGCCGCAGTGGAAAGAATGTTCAAGAAAAACAATATTCATATAATTCATCAATTGCCTTTCTGTGATCAATTAAAATGGTGCATATTAATAATTCTGCCTGTGGTGTAATTGCTTCACATTTCTGAGCAACTGCAATGACAGTTCCAAAAAAGAAGTCCTCCTATGTGCGTCCCTGCTCATTACCCATGCACATAATGTTCTGTTTTACAGTGGCTGTACATTTTGTACCCGCCTTTTATCACTCTCGCCCATAAATCCCCTCCAGCTGCCCAATGCCATGACACAGTGAAGAGCGGCGGGCAGCGCACGTCACTTGGATGCGTCTGGTCCCCAGTCAGCCATGTCTTGACACGTTAATAAATGCGCATTCGTTTCCAGTCCATTTTGAGCTTCGCTCAGTCAGCGATGTGCGATGCTCGATTTCAGTGTCCTGGGCCCATGTCGACTTCACCAGCAATCTTCTTCACCTGCCCAGGCTTTGTAGGCTCTGCTGCAGCTGTGCCCGCCATATGCCAACCTCCGGAAATAGTGCATCAATCTGTCCTTCGGGAAAAATTATTGTCAGCCGCGCCGCCACCTCGCAGAGAGTAATGTGTACACTGGAGAGCACTGTTGACAAATACCGTCCAACGCAAAGCTTAAATTAAACTGCGTCACCCGTTAAGTGTCAAGGCGCAAACCACCATTAAGGCGTCAAACAGACAGTGACGAGGCGACGCTTGACACCTGTCACCGTTCCAGCGTGGACTTGAGCTCTCGGACTTGGGAGAGGTTAGCACAATGAGCCCTAAGGTGACACCCTCGTGGCTGCAGGCTACAGCTGATCTATTACGTTTCCGTGGTCTAAGGGGTCACCAGGGACGTTTGTGTTCGTTTTGCTTTGATAAGCATTCGGGATGGTTTCAACACTTGCATGGACTCATTGAAATAGGATGCGTAAAGTATTTCTATATCTTATTTAGCATGCGTCTCATGCTTAACATCACAATTTTAGCACATTGTAATTGGTTATTTATAAGCGCTTAATATCCATAGGTTTTTAAGCACAGACGCAGGGATCGAACCTGTGTTGCTCCACATCGTTTTGCTTCCAAGGCCAACACATTGCCACTGAGCTATTTGCACAATAGTACAACTGAGAGTTCGAATGGAGTCCATCATAGGCTTGTAATTCACATTTGCGAAACATTTATTTTTTTATAATTCATAAAATCATGTTCGTTTTCTTAAGTGTGATATAAGAGGATATGCATGTGAGTTATGCGATTTTTTTTTTGTAAAGCATCACACAGAATAACGCAGAATGCTAATTAAGAGCCTGCATTAAAATATTTAGGACCCATTGATCATGGGGAAAATGTGATATCTCACATCCGTCCTTTCTTTTAAAATACCACCCAATTATGATCTGGAATCACATTGTATATTTACAGCAAGGGTATATGGAAAGTAATGCATTCGACCAATAAAGCATATTTACCAACTACAGTACTTGTATATTTACCCCATACAATATCCTGTGTGATCCCAACTCATAGTCAGGCGGAATTTTCCAAACAGCAGATATTTGAAATGCCACATTTTTGTCTCATTACCAAGAAAATAGGACTTGCGCGCACACTGCACATGTGCACGTTTTTGAAAAAACGTTTAAAAGGTGACACCTTACAGAGACTTAGTAAATGCTATCTGCATATAGGTGTCCCAAGTGCAGCGCATGCTTACTTAAGCAAATGGAATAGGCCAGTGTAGTAATAGATGCAATCCTGATTCTCAGAGATGTGCACCCAAATTGGTACTCCCCCTCGCCTGGTGTTTCCCCCTAAGGCAAACAAGGTTCTTTCCTAACCCGTCAGCTTGACACAGTCTCGGACAGCAGTTCACATTCATTGCATCAATATTGCTGTCCATTTTCACATTTTCTCCCTTTAATTAGGGGAAAAAGACAACACAAACTTTCAAAAGAACGCTCGACAGGCCTGGCCAACCGAGAAACGCCCCATGGACCGGCAACCTGCATCTTTGAAGAGCTGCCCTTCTACCGCACAGAGCACCCACCCTCAACGTCCTCTTGCTGACAGGGCCTCCAAGACCCTACATGCCGAACTGATCCCGATCAGCTTGCATCAACGTTCAACCCCTGATTCTGACTCCGTCAGCTCCCCAAGAAATGAATACAGGTACTGTTGACTCTGAATTGCCCGCTCAGTCCACTTGGTCCAAAGTGATTGGTTAGAACACAATTGCTCCTGTTTTCTAACAAGAATCCCTCCTGGAACTATGCTCAGAGTCTGTCACACCTTCTATGTCCTTCCTTTGGGGTGGGTTTTTGTATAGTGGTCTCTTTTTTGTTCTACGTGCATATGGTGTGTTTCATTAAAAGTGTATATCTTTATAGAACATTGATTGGACATTCCTTTTAATTTTGGACTGTGATACTGTGTTGTTTGGTTCACTCTTGGTTCACCTTCAGACCAATTTTAAGAGCACAGCCTTCCCTCAAACCACGTTCCCACAAAAGGCAAAGGAGTTATCTCTCTTAACGGTCCCTGTTTTACCTTTATGATTGCGTTCTGCTTTGGTTTGCAGAAGTGTGAGGGTTGAGTGGGTTATTTTAACCCTACTCATCCTTGTACTCCTGCAGAGCAGAATCCAATTAGTCACAGTAACAGCATCCCCTTAACTGGGACGGTGTTGTAATCGGAATAGAGGTGCATTAGTTGCTGAACAAGAATTAATGCCGTGTACCACAAAGTAATTTATGAAGCAGCACGCATACCTAATTAACAACTTTGAAAAAGTGCCAGGGACAGTGCAAAACATGTCTCAGCTAAGTCTTTTTTTAAAATAAATTACCAATCATGCACCACACTGGATCATATTTTTGAATTAGGAACAGGTTCAAAGGACACATTTGCCATACAGGATGTAAATCCTTTTTGCTGTACTCAGGCTCAGAACTCTCAGAGAGTGTGAATGACTGCTCCTGGTACCAAAGGTGTACAGAGCGTATTCACTTTATGTTGCTCAGAGTATGTCCATGTCAGGGCATACAGGCATCAGCAAGTAGCCAAATTGGACTCACTTTTCACTGGCTTAAGTACACTACCCAGTTGAAAGGCCATTGCCAATGCTGACGTCATTGCTGCACAACATGGGTTCAACTATTTTACAATACAGTAGGCCTCATTACTCGGTAGGAGGTAAGGGATTACTGGCACCGGTAAGGGTGCCAGTGCCGGTAATCCCTTACCTGCATATTCCGAGGTCCCTTAGCGGGTCCCTTCCTTAACACCTGGTCTGACCAGGTGTTAAGGACGGGACCCGCTAAGGGACTTCAGAGCTAATAATGGTACCGCAAATTGCGGTACCGTTATTAGCTACTTCCCCATTCCCATTGAGCCCTATGGGGGCTCAAATGGGAATGGGGAATGGTTCTCAGAATGGGGTCTTACCGGGTCCTCCAAGGTTGGAATGACCCGGTAAGTACCCATTCTGAGAACCCGGACCCGGTATGCGGTAAGGGGGTAGCCATGGTGCTAATAGCACCATGGCTACCTCCTACCGCGTAATGAGGCCCAGTATCTTGTGAGATGCAAGATCGGGCAAATGGATACTAGGTAAGTATAATGGTTGGTACGTCTATGTTCAGCTTCTGAGATAAAGGAAGTTAATGCATCTAATTTTGGACAGCCTGGCTTCTTCAAAGGTTAAGCATGACATCTGGTTAATTCCGGAGGCCTAGGCATAAATTGCATGGTGTGCTAAGAGGCCGTTTCCAGTGAAGCAGGACAGGATGCAGGCTCACTCAAATCTGCTACTGCAGTAAGGCCAGATTTACCATTAAAGGCCACTCCCTAACCGCTGCTGGATTTTGTATCATTGCTATACTGAAATCAGAGACTTGGTCATTCCAAAATAGACTTTTTAAATACAGATTGGATCATACATTGGAATTCTGATATACATTTTTATCTGATCCACACATAACAGGCAACTTAACATGTGCGGCCTACAATGAATTTCTAGCAGATGATTAGAAAACATTTCTATTGCTAGAATATTGATACGGTTTACACAAAGTGTTTATCAAGACACGCCCCAATCAACATCTAAACAACTCTTGATCATACTAATAAGGGGCAAAACCACTGTTTCATTCCATATTCGTGGCCATTTTTTATGCTGTGTTCAGGTATGAGCACAGGGTCTTTATCATTCGGTACTAACTATAGGGGAAAACAAAGATTGGGTGAATCTAAAGTAAGAGGTGCAAGACTAATGCCTCCCTTCATTTACTTGTGCCTTTCTTGAGCTATCATGAAACAGATGCACCTGTGGGGGTTGCATGTAGTTTACCTGCTCGCCTCAGGCATAGTGCCCAACATATGGTGTGGATTTCACCGCAAACGGAACCCCTCTATGAACTTCATAAACGAAAAGGCCCAGGGATTGGTTGTGACCATCTTTAAACTCAGCGCAAGAAATGCTAAATGCCCCTATTCAAAATAAAACGTTCTACTTTCGTCTGGTGAATGGAGGTATGGAGTCTGTGAAATATAGAACAGCATTGCATCTAACCAAAAATAACATTACAACAAATAGGGGAGAGCAGAATGCAAGAAATCCAAATAATTGCCACTAGTTCATACATTACCTGGAAAACATTGTTACGTTTGAAACAGAGCTTAATGCACTCACTTGTAATTTAATGAATACAAAATGTTATGTGTTTCTTTTTCCAACTGTAACCACAATCAAATGCACGATACTATCAAAAATATATGTCAGAAAATGACTGTCATACACTTGTAAATGCAAATACAAGCCAATTGTAATTACACTAAGTGGTGTAATATATATGACACTTTAAAAAAAGGAATGCATTTTTTAAAAATAAAAGTTGTTTATTAGTTTGATTAACAAACTTTTACAACATACAACATCGTTTCTAAATAATAATAAAAAATGTATATGCATTTCATTTAAAAAAGAAAATCATGTGTCATATATTTCACATTTTTATACAACTTGCTCACAAATTCAGAGTGATTATTTATGATATACTTCATTTGGTGCATCTTTTTTAGATAATTCACCCACAAGAATTCTAAGAAATGTTGTTAATGCCAATACAGTTTTGATGGATAATCCCCACATCAGAATCATCCAGCACCATTCTCTAGCTCTTATTGTAGTTCCAAGTAATTCAGCCCCCAAGGGAACCATGCGATCTAATTCAAAGTGACTACAGTATATTACAAGATGTTTCAGAGACTCTCTTTAAGAATTTTCATTGCAAAAACGACATGTTATATTCTCGTCAGTTGATTTTCCTATATCCCACGTTATAGTTTTCTCTAAGGTGTGTAACTGATTAAGTTTAAATCTCATGTATAGGACTCTTAAAGGACAACAGGGAAATTTCAATAAGTACATTTTGCGTGGCAATCTTGGAGATGAAAACAAAGATGCTTCGCCATATTGTGACTTGGAACTCATTTCATTTAGTATCTTTGCCCAATCATACTCAAAGAGACTTTTTTTTTTACATAGAGGAAACAATGTTCCAAGTCCCACGGCCCTAGGGCCATTCCATCAAGTAATTTATGCATAGAATTATAGAAACCTATTACTGATGGCGGGTTAGTTTCCGAGATCATTGTTCGAAAATCTTCATAGAGTGAGTTGTCTGGAGGATACAACATCCTTGAGAGATTCAGTAATTGACGCCAATGATACATAGCAGATAAGGCTGTAAGGCCCAATTCCTGTTGCAGGACACAATTAGGAAGAGATTGTGCTATCCATAAGGTACTCTTCCAAAGTTTTCCTTGAATCTGATCAAGAATGGAATCAATGTTCAACAGACACATATCCAAGTAGTACAGGATAGACACTTCCACGTTGAGCATGTAAATATGAAATAGGGGGCTCAGCGAAAATGTACAAAATCTTGCATATATGATCTTCATTTGTGTCCCCAGTGGAGCGATTTTAACATTTAACCCAGCCTTCCACATTATTTTAGAATTCGTATCGGAAACATCGCATCCCAGATATTTCAGTGCAGTATCTAAAGGAATTGTGGTACGGTCAATTGTCCATTTCATAGTGTGCACTTGCTTTTTTATATTTTTGAATATAAATATTCTTGATTTGTGCACATTACATTGAAGATCATGATTGTATAAATAATCTGCAAATATATTAAGCTTTAATTGCAGGCCATACGGAGTCCGCTCGAAAATTAGGATGTCATCCGCAAAGGCGAGCCATTGGATTTTTAAGTGACCAAGCGGTGCGGGATAGGAGATCTCATTCATCCATATTTCATCAATATTGCAGAGGTAGAGGTTAAACAGGGTTGCTGCTAAATTGTAACCCTGCTTAACCTCTACCCCCGTCGGTATTGGCTGTGCGGTGGCACCCGAGCTCCTAGTCCTCACAAGATAAGATGTGCCATCATGTAATTTGGCTATTAGCGCTATCAGATGCGAGGGAATGCCCTTGCGTTCCAATTTTTCCCAAATAATTGTCCGAACCACGCAACCAAACGCTGCAGATAAATCGACCGAGGCATATATAACGCTCCTGTATTGGGCGTTTTTGTTTTAGGCAGAAGATGTGCTGAAACAGACGCATTCAGCGCGGTGCCCATTTGGGTGCGAAAACCAATCTGAAATCGAGATAATACTTTAAATTGGCATAAATGAACATGAAGATCTTGCAGAATCAAATTGGCAACCACTTTTGCCCCCCAGTCAAAGAGGGCAATCGGTCTAAAATTTAAAGGGTCAGTTTTATTTCCCTTTTTGTGAATCGGTACTACTATAGATATCAACCATGATTCTGGAACTGATAAAGTTCTTAATATCTCTTGAATTCGGGTGTGTAAAATCTCTGCCAACATGGCGGGGTGCTTTTTGATAGCACAGGGAGGAATGCAATCAGGCCCAGCGGCTTTAGCATTCTTGAGTTTACCTATTGCTAATGTAATTTCTTCAAGGGACCATCCTTGGAAGTTTCCGAAATTACCAAATGGAAATTTAGAGTCTAATTTGGAGAATCTTTCAGGCAATTGAAATTTTGTTTTAAAGAATTGGGTCCATACCTCTTCAGTGATATTAGAAGTTTGTTCACATTTATTGCTTGCACGCTCATCCCGCAATAGAGCCCAGGTAGAGCGTCTATCATTGTGACACAAGCTAGTCATCATTGCTTGATTGACGATATGGTGATAGTGCACTCTGTAATTTTTTCATTTGTTTCTGTATTGATTACATATATTTCTTTTACTTTTTTGAAATTCTAAATTGTTCAAATAAAGGGTTTTTAGGTATCTAATCTTGGCATTTTTGATTCTTTTTGCTGTTTTTAGTTCTCTACTAGAGGTGTGTAAATAATGTATTCTTTTATTAGTCACTCTTTGATTTTTGATAAGCTTTTTGATTGCTGCAGTATTTATAGTAGAATAAGCTACTAGTCATAGTTGAGAATCATTATTCAAGGTTCCAGTCCCTGGTAATCTATATATGTCATCACCAGTCAAGAAACTTAGCCTGTCGCAAGTATAAGCACTCCACCTTAAAGAAGCCCCTGGTCGATAACTCAATAATAGGCCTTGGAGGGGATCTTTCCTTATTTAGGAGATCTCAAGTTCTAAAGTTAGTTGCAAACTAATATGATCACTGTAGGCGGGTGCGAGAATCTCAACCTCTTTGCAGTAATAACACATTCCTGTTGACACTGCAAAATAGTCGATGCAGGATTTCATATGGTTGCGTTCCCAAGTGATCGCGGATACTTTGTTCTGAAAAGGCACAAAGTGAATCTCCCATTAGGCCAGGAATTAATACCATAGTACCCCTCGCTTGGGTCAATACCTGTTGTGATGTTTGATGGGTCAATACCTCATCAAACATCACAACAATTTTCTCCAATATAATTTCGATAGTCATAAGAGAGGGGTTCTGATACAATGATATAATCAAGAAGCAATCCTCCACGCTTACACCCATTTCGATTACCACAGCAACAAAGGGCTGTTCTTTGTAGTTCTTCAAAATCGAGAAGGACAAGTCATTGTTAAAAAAGATAGAGAGACACCCGAGGACCTTCCTTGGGCACTATGAAGTGCCTCCGTATGGATTGCACTAAACCTTTTATCTGAAATGGGGTCATGCTCAGTGTTTCCTAACATAGCATGATATCCATGCTTTCATGAGGATTCATCGTAGTGGCCCAGAGTAAAAGATGTTTTGTCCCACAAGATTTCCAGGAAATCACCTTAAGCAAAGTTTTGTTGCTATGTGGTTGTCACATCCTTGACTTCCTTGAAAGTAGCTAATAGCACCAACAGCCAAGACCAATCTTTACTGTTCGCAGAGATGGCGGCTAGCTGTGCTTTAACAGCTGCTTCTGGAAGTTGTATGGAATGGTTTCCCAGAATTGGATTTACAGAGGATTTGTGAGTGTCTAGAGGCTTCTTGTTGAATACAATCGCCTCTTCAATGGATTGTAGGAAGTACAGGGATAAACCTATCATATTAAGTTCTCTTCTGTGCATCCAAAGCAATTCTGCAATTATTGTGGATTGCACTTGGAAAACCATCCTATAATTATTAATAGGTGGGAGTGTTCTCCATTCGATGTCTCTTGATGCCAGCGTTCTTAGTGCAGGAATTTTCTGGAATGCTTGAAGCATAAAAGAGCGATTTAGACTCTTGTCTCCATTAATCTCAGGAGAGCTGACCCATCCCAGAATGCATGAGATCCGAGGGGAAGTTGCCAAATTCTCCTCCCCCAGAGTAGCCCGCCTTTCATGTGTAGCGATTATTGGTAGTTCTCGATCATCAGGCAGAACACCATCTGGTATTTGGCCTGGTGGTCGAAAACTCGCTACATTTAGAAGAGGGATGTGAGGAATTCTAACTTCAGATAAAGACTTCTCCATACACAACCGGTCATCGGAGCACATGGGAGCAGTCGTGTTTTGTTCTCTTTCCAGGCTCTGATTCTCTTCAATGCTTTGGTTGCAGACAGAATTAGATGCTCATATATCTGTCCTTGATCTCATAGGATCATGTATACCCTGGTTATCAACCAACGCTTTCCCTGCATTCGTTTTTTTGTTGGGAATAGGTTTATAGTAGGCAGATAATAAGGTTAGTTGAGGTACTGTAAGAGAAGAAGCAAATTCAATTTGTTTTTCCGCGATTATTTCATCCCCATCATTAGGAAGCTTCTTTGTCACCAAAGCACCTTGATTTGGTGCATTGGTGAGGTGGAGATTCCTACTTCCCTCCGAATCAAGTTGGAGGGCCAATCTACTTTCTATTGTAAGTTTCTCCACGTCGATTCCGAGGTCAGAGGATTCCTCAGATCCCAAAGAGTTTGTGACTGCTGCCTTCTTTGAAGCTTCACCATTTACGATATGAGTTTCTTTTTTAAGTTTTTTTTTTGTTATGATTCTCTTTTTTGTTTTTTTTGTTTGCCTCAGTTTGTGCAGCCTTACGGAGTTCGAGTCTTTTGAATGCCCGTATATATAACCGTTTTTCTTTTCTTGAGTCAAAATGCTTTTGGTGAGAAATCTTTGAGGAATTTTCACTAACAACATCACATTTATCTTGAATTTCTTTAAGACTAATCTCCTCGTCAATGAGCGCTGTTAGTGCAGAGGGGCTATCTGGATGTTCAATGTCCCCTGAATTGGGGGTTGCACCCTCCTTGGTGTTATCTGCCACTGCTTGCCCCTCTTTAGGCTGGTTGAAGAATAGCAATTGATCAATTATTTCTGAGTGTGATGTTACCATCTGGCACAGTTGGGCATGCGTGTATATTTGAATCGCTTCCCCAGATTTGGCATCATTTACCGTTTAGGCAAATGATTGAGGGATTAAGGAATGTATTACTGTTTAAATCTATATGGCCAAATTGGTGTTCTAATGTAGCTTTGGCAAAGCTAGTTTTGCCGATCCTACACAGAGATCTTAAAAGATTACTTCTGTTTAGCCATACAAACTTTGTTAATGGGGGCCGGGTTGAAATTCCAAGAGATTAGTGTGGCCATCTTGAGAAAAACAAGACTTACATCAGAGACATTAAATTCCCTATAACTGAATACCCATCTGTTCAAGGCCTCTGAGTCAATAAGATTCCCCAGCCCACATGGCTGCATTTCAAGATAACATATACTTTAAAAATCTCTTCACATTCCAGTTAGGCTTCAGCCACTATCCTTTTTCAAAAATAAAATCTAAACTGATTATATGGCAGAACACTTGGCATTTGCAGACCTGACCTTCAAATGCAAGACGTGACACTCAAAATGTCACCTCTTAGCCAGTGCAGGAAATTGAAAGTTGGGATGTGTCGGCATTGGCAGAGAGTGGCAGAGGGTGGGGTATTTTACTCACACCCCATAAATATTTGCATCTCAATCCCTCTGAAAATGTATCATCAACATCTTGGAAATAGCCCAGTTTCTTGTGTTGTCATCCTCCCAAGACTACGGCTGGAGTCTGGCTGTGTTTGTCAGCGGCGGTGCCCTTTGGAAAGGATTATGTGGCAAGCCTGTGCTGGTATAAAGTTCAGTAGATCAGAGTGGGTGCCAAGCAACCTCCTCTTCTGACCCACAATAGTTAGGAAATAAACAAAATGTGGGAAATTAATTGGGCAGGTTGAAGTCATAAACATACTGTCGTCAGTTTCAAGGCTCATGTCACAACAAAGATGTGCACAAAGCAAATGCACGCCCATGAGGTTTCCAGGTATTTTGCACTGCCATCTTTTTCCTGGAGCCTCGTATTTGCATCAGATCTTGCTCCATTTCCCCCCCCTGTGCACCATGCTGCAAGATGCGCCCACGAGTGCTTCAAAGCAGGGCGGCGCCCTAAATAAATCCCTCTCTCTTATGCTTTCTCTGTAGTTAGCGCCACAAAGCCAATCCATTGGTGTTGCAGCACTTACAAAGCTGCATATCGCAGCATGTATTATTCTGCATAAGAGCCATACTCACTGTTGTGGGGGTGCAGGACCTCCTTGGCCCCCGCCCGCGTTCACACGGGAGCTCACACACACGTACCAAGGACCCACACGGTACGCGTGTTACTCGCTCAGGTCCCCGGTGGCAACTGCTGACCGGGACCGTCTTTATTTAACAAGCGCATGCGCAAGCCTCGTTATGGGCCACGCATGCGTATAACACGTATTCACTTTGCAACATCCCTCCTTTCCTCACAGTACTGGGCAAACTGCTGCCCCTGGAATGGCGAGCCATTGTCCGAACAAATCTCCGTGGGGAACCCATGGGTGGCAAACATTTTCTCCAGAGCCAGAATAGTGTGATCACTGGCCGTGGATTCCACCAGTTCCACCTCTGGGTACCGGGACCACTGATACATGACTGCCAGAAAGTACATTCCTCTGCCCGTGGACCCGAAGTCGGCGTGCACCGTCCCCCACGGTTGCTCGCTTCTCTCCATGCTCTGGATGGGCGGCCCTCTTTCTGCTGGACCGGCCGCCTGGCACGGTATGCATGCCCGCACAAAGTCATCCACCTGGCTTTCAAGTCTGGGAACCACACCTTCAGCCTTAGGCGTGCTTTTGTTTTTGCTGTCCCCTGGTGACCTTTGTGGGCGAGCTGCAGTACCTTGCCCACCAATGCCCGTGGGATGACGATCTGGCACCCCCTCAGCAGAAGGCCATCCTCTGCCACCGACAGTTCGTTGCGGACCTTCCACAGCACCTGGAGATCTTTCCGTGCTCCACTCTCCCTTCTGGCATTGTTCATGAGCACTTCACGCCACTCCCCACTGTCCATGGCTTCTTTGAAGACCAGTAACACCTCATCCATATTCGATGCTTCTGCTATCTCATTGCGCGCCAAAGCCACTGGCAGGGCTGCTTCTACCACGTGCTGAACCAACTCAATGCAGTCCACCACCTCATCAGAGTCTCGAGAGCGCCCCGCCCCTGGGTGACGGGACAGATAGTCCGCAGGGTTGTGAGTCCCCGGGCGATACTGTAACCTGACCACATACTCCATGAGTGACAGCATCCATCTCTCGATCCGTGGTGGGGGCTTGGATGATGCGCCAGCCAGGATCGGAATCAGCAGCTTGTGGTCAGTTATTACAACCACGGGCTTCCCCAGGATGTAGATCCGGAAATGCTTACAGCCCCACAGGATTGCTAGGGCCTCCCGATCAATTTGCGAATACCGCTTCTCCGTCTCCGTTAGTGCTTTGCTCGCATATGCGATGGGACGCATCGTCCCCTGTGGGTCTGCCTGCATTAGTACCTACCTCAGGCCCACCGGGCTGGCATTCACCACTATCTCCGATTCACGGTCCGGATTAAATTAAGCCATGGTCTCTTGTCCCAACAAGGCGTTCTTGATTTCAGCGAACGCCCTCTGTTCTTTCGACGTCCAGGCCCAGGCCACATCATTCCTCATCAGGGCCCGGAGCGCCTCCGACAGAGATGCCAGATCGCCAATAAATCGCCCACAACAATTGACCATGCCGAGGAAGCTTCGTATCTCGGCTGGTGACTCCGGTGGGGCAGCCTTGCGAATGTCACTCACTTTCTCCGGGTCAGGCGAGATCTCCCCTGCGTGGAACACTAACCCGAAGAATTGTATTCGGTCCTTCGAGAACTCACACTTTTTCCAGTGTAAGGTCAGCCCCAGGCTTTTGAGTCTCTCTAGCGCCCGCTCCAGCCGCTTCAGATGTCCCGCCTCTGACTGTGCGAACACCAGAATGTCATCCGACATATTGATCACCCTTTTCAGTCCCGCCAGGGCCCCCCAGATGGCATTCTGGAAAACTTCCGCCGCCGAAGAGACACCGAAGGTGGTTATATATCTCGACTCAGGGTGAAGTACCAGCTGGTGGTAGCAAGACCTCAGGTCCAGCTTGGAGAAGACTTTCGCTCCCTGCAGCTCGCCGACGATGTCATCCAGCGTGGGCGTAAGGTGGCGCTCCCTCTTGATAGCTACATTGGGCAGTCTCATGTTCATGCAGATGCGGACGGCTCCTGGCTGTTTGGGTTTGGGGGCGACCACAATCAGGGAGACCCACGGGGTCGGGCCCTTGACCCTCTCGATAATGTCCAGGTCGACAAGCGACTGCAGTTCCTTCTCCACCTATGCCCTCAGGTGGAAGGGTATCCTGTGATGTTTGAGTGCTGCCGGCCTCACAGAACTGTCGATGTGGAGCCTGATGTGGTCCCCTTTCATTTTACCGATCCCCTGGAAAATGCTGTCAAATCGCTGCAGAAGACGGTCGATGTTCGTATGATAAACAGCCAGTGTAAATTGTACAATGTCAAGGGCTTCGGAAGCAGCACAGCTCAGCAGGGAGTGCGGGCTCATGCTTGTCACAAAGAACCTCGCCTTGATCTTGTTCGGCCCGTGTGACACCGGCGCCACGAACACACCTTGAATGGGTAGCGGTGTATCTCCCCCGAATGAATATATCCTGGCCTTGGACTCTGTTAGCTTGGGAGAGCCTGGGACAGCTTCATAGTGTACTGCTGCTAGCACGCAGACTGACGCCCCAGTGTCAATCAGAACGGGAGTCGGCACCTCCCCAATGTTCACAGTGCACGTCGGTTGTCTAGACCCCCTGGAGCCAGCAGCAATGCTCAAGATGAAGAAAATGTCCTCCTCCTCCTCTTCCTCCTCAGCAATGTCCAAGTCCTGCATGCCCTGCTCAACCGACGATACACCCCTCACTCTCCGGGCACCACTCCCAGCAACTCTGGCCGGCCCTCTCGATGCCGCCACTGGGGTGGAGGCCCTGCACACCCTGGCATAGTGTCCTGGCGTGCCACACCGGCCACAGACCCTCGTCTTTGCCGGGCACTCTTCCACATGTGGCAGGTCATACCCACAATACGAACATTACTGCGGGGCACCCGGTGCAGATGGACTGCCCGACCTCCTTGGTGTCCATCGCGCCTTTCCTGGGGCAGCACGACAAATGGCAAAAGCGTCTTCACCCTTCCCTGGGTGCATAGCAGCATCCCTGTTCGCCCCTCTGGACTCTGCCAGCTCATAAGCTCTTCCTGTGTCGAGGATTTGTTGCAGCGTCAGGCCTGGCTCCCGTAGCACCTGTCTCCTCAGCTTCCCCGAGCTACACCCTTGCAGCAGCTGGTTTCGGACCATCTCCTCTTCATTTGCCCACCGGCACGTGCTTGCAAGGTGTCTCAGCCGAGCACAGAACTGGTCCAGTGATTCTTCACCCTTCTGCTTTTCTGCCCCCATAACAAACCTGTCGAAGTCGACATTCGCCATGGGGAGAAAATGATCTTGGAGGGTCTGTTTTACAGCATCATATGTGACCACCTGAAGACTGAGAGAGTCAAAGATCCTGTGCACCTCTGTGCCTGCCGAGTACACCATGGTAGCGACTTTCGCATCATCATCCGCATCCCCTGATGCCCTGAAAAACATTTCCAACTTCTTAACCCATAGAATCCACTTCGTCCCCAGCCTGGATGGCGGACCAGTGGTGTCAAATTCGGGCATGGGGGCAAGGGTACTGTGCATCCTTCGTGGAATTGGTGTAGGGGCTTCCTCTCCTTCTCCCTCCTCATCCATGGTGGCAATGGGCTATGTACTCACAGTCAGGAAAGGAAAGTCCAGGCCCTCCAGCACCGGATGATGGAACCAATGGGCCCACAGTAGTAGATGGTGACATTTCCAGCCTCCCCCACTGGCTTCCTGTGCTTATTTTAACAAAATTCACGGCCCCTCAGGACAAAAGTGCCATGGGATGTCCAAAAATTGATGATCCAGTCAAGGACCGCAGCTGGCGCACGAGCACTCTTCTGGGCCACAACCGCTGCGATCCACGATGCAGATAAGATGGCCGCCGGCCACGTGTGTAGGTCCGTGACGGCATGGAGATGAGGCACTCTCTCCGACTGACATGGAGCAATGACCCATGTCTCTTCTGCCGCCGCTCCTTGTCGCCAGTGTTGTGGGGGCGCGGGACCTCCTGGGCCCCCACACGCATTCACACGTGCGCACACACACACGTACCAAGGACCCACATGGGACGCATGTTACTCTCTCAGGTCCCTGGCAGCAACTGCTGACCGGGACCATCTTTATTTAACAAGCGCATGCGTGAGCCTCGTTATGGGCCACGCATGCGTACAACGCGTATTCACTACGCAACGTCACCAGCCACTGCTATGGTCTTTTTCTGTTAGGGTTCTCATCCAAATGTCAAGTTTCGACTGCATCCTTGTGGATCCCGCTCGAGCAGAGTTTTCTGAGGAGAAAGTGTGACGTCACCACTGGATGGCTATGCGCTGGCCCTAATTGGTATTGCATTTGAAGAGAGCGTAGTGGGAGGGCAGAGGCCGTCGTTCGTCGGGTTTGTACGGCGACCTTGTGAGTGCAGTAAACATCTGGCGACGTGTTTTGTAATAACGTTTCAATTCCACGCTTGAAGAAATCTCATTGGCAAGTACATTGTTCAGCACCAGTGCCACGAGGGTGTGTGAATGGCATAGGTGTGCTCTACGACTCACACGTAGCATAGCATAACATGTCACATTATTTCAGACAAGGCGAATGAGTCTTTCATCCAGAAACAACAAACTCTGACCAAACAAGTGCCGAAAAAGAACCGCTCTGCACCTTGTTCCAAACGAACACACGTGGATCGGAACCTGTTAATTTTTTGTATTTTTCTGTTGGGCTGCCTTTGTTTCGGGTTTTTTTTTTCTCTTCGTTTTTTAAAGTAAAGAGTAGGTGTTAATCCAGCGATTAAATTAAACACATCGGCAGTGGTGGAATTTGGGCGTTCTCGTTTTCGCACTCCTGCATCTCAGCTCTTGCTGCTGACTGCATGCAATTAGCAGCCACAGAGAACACTGGCTCCAAGGAGCTAACGCGCGCATGGAGTGGTAATGAGCTCGCAGACTTTAATTGTGTTTCAGTTTCTGGGAGGAGCACACTTCGGTATGCGCTGAAGAGCAGGTTCAGACGTTTTCTGGAGCGTGGGGACAAGATGGCGTCTGCGAAAAGAATGGGGGCACATGAAATCAGGGGCGGAGACGGGATATTTCACCTTTTTCGAACAAAGTGGAGCAGAGGCTGGTGGCGGGACAGCACAGGCTCAAGGGGCACTCACAGTGTGTGGCCACAATAGGGTCTCCCCCGCCTGCATGCAGCAAATAGAGATCAGTGTCACGTAAACTTAAATATCGGTCTGGCCCAGCGCCTATTAAAGAATCACACTGCCCGACACCAACCTGGTCCTTAAGCACACTTACAAGAACAGCAGGGTGCTCAGTTCTGTTGTTCTGCTCATATTTATCAAGAACAAGTATCAGCCGAACAACAGAACTGAGACCACAGCTGTTTTGCATTTGGGGTCTCTTGGCTATAATGCTGTCAGAATGTTGGGGACAGCACGGGGCAAGGGGGAGAAGGAGGCGCAGGGCGCTGGAAGACCTGGGGCTAGCCCTGGATGGGGAGGTGGGCTGGTTTTAGCCAAGTGGTAGTGTTAGGCAAAGATCCAGCCAGGCTGGCAATAAAGCAAACATGTTGGGCACGTAGTGCGCCCCATGCATGTTGCCCCACCTGCACAGACTCTCGGCAGGAGACCTTATGCCATAATGCTGGACCCAAACCTCCCTTCCCTTAAGTCCAGCTGCTGGTGCCACATCACGTCCAATTTTCTTTTACAATTTCATATGTTTTCTATTGATCCGGGCTAATTTGTGAACATTTTAATTACATTTGGGGGCATGTGCGTGAGTTACACACAATCTGTGGCATTTGCAAATGCACAACAAGGGAAATTTTTAGGTCTGGCTAGAGAAGACTTTCACTCTTTGACAGATACATATTAGAGAGGGACCCTGGTGTCAGTCACCTGCGCTGTGATGCAGAACGAGTGCGGCATGGTGAAAGCCCTTTTATTGCAGCAGCCATTTTCTAGGCGTAAGTGGAGCTGTCTGAGTTTGGTTGAGATTTGTCAATGACGCTTTTAAAAGCATACTTCATTTCCCTGCTGCTTGGCAGATTGCTATGTTTTTCACATGTGTACTCTATTGTATTGTTACTATTATTGTTCTTAATGTAGTCTGAGAGGAGCAGGTGAGGGCTTTCACACTAGTTCCCGGCCCCTCTCCACCAACATACTGGAACAGCAGACGAAGGGCTGTGGACGGGAGCCCTTGTGTAATCCCACTACCACATGGAGTCTACGAGAGGCGTTATGCACTCAGGCAGCCATACAGAATGTATCCTCGCACAGAAAATGTGGACGGATGCCGCATTGAAGGATGTCAGCATGCACCTATGGACATCATGGAGCGTTAAGTTATGTCATAAAGAAGATATATGAACCTATGCTGAAACAATAGAAAAATACTTAAGAGTAACAATGTTTCTGAAGCACCAAGAGAAACATGTACCTAAAGCTGAATTAATCATGGATATAAAGAAGAATGAAGTAACTTACTGGTTAATAACTGTAAATACGCAGTAACACAGTAACAAAAGATAGATGAGACACATAGAAGATTGCTATAGAGGAATATGTAATGTGGCAGAGACGGACATGATAAGAAAATGGACACTGGTTCATAGTGAATTCAACCAAGCTACCTCAGAGACAGACCAAGGCTGCAGAATCAGGAAATGTTGGAAATACAGCTTGTGTGCAAAACAGCAATGAGTTGAGGTTGGCCTAGGATCAAGGATTCAATGTAAAGGAATTTGTAACGTACAATGGTAGTTATACGGATAAACCCTGAATGTGAGACATTCCTCTTAGATTAAGGAAGAAGACATTTGCAACAGCCAACATATTGGACAATTAAAAGAGTATGACGTGTATGCAAGGTAGAGTGAGCAAGTCTCTAGAGGCCAAGAGGAGCAACAGCACAGCGCATAATTGAACCAAATAGCAGTAAATACGAGGCTGAAATGGACACATTTGCGGACTCTTCACATGTAACTCAGAAGTCAAAGACAAGGGCTATTCAGTAGAGCCTCAGGCGAAGATAGTGGTGCACTCACACTCCCTCAAATGTTCCAGGACAGTGAGCAGGCTACAAGGTCAACTACAGATGGTAGACTTTGGCTTATGGCTGACCGATGAGGGATGATGGATTAATTGGGAGAACCGGGAGTAATCTGACGCAATTCAAAGAACCCAGGTTTCGTTTCATGTATGTGCCGCTTAAAAGCCAAAAATCCACGGTTGGGTAGTATGCCAGCCAATCAGTAGGTCTAAGGGGCAAACTAGCATAGAATGTTGCATAGACCAATCCGCTGCTATTTTGGCCGCTATAATCTGTAATATATGTATTTAGAGGTGGTAGTTCAAGGCGTGTCCTACAGAGATGGGGCAGCTAATGAAGTATTAATTTGTATATGTTCTATAAGTAGATATTTTCCCATAACCAATCCTGCCCTTCGATAGGTTTTATGATTTGCCGCGTAGGATGATATCATAGATGAAGTATCTTGGAGTATAAGACCTCTATGTAATGAATAGTGTGTTTGTGTGTGTGTTGTGTGTGTATGTGTGTGTGTGTGTGCGCACGCGCGCGTGCGTGCGGCTGCATCAGTCCTATGCCTGTCAGTTCTCTCTGGTTTATCAAATGAGAATAAAGTAGGACTTTGCCATATTCAGTGAGTCTGTCCGGTTATTCTGTCTGAGATCTTTATTTGTGATTCCATCTAGCACAAGAGACTTTTCAAGCTGCTAGCGCACAAGCACTTTGTTAATCCTCCCTGAATAAAATCTAGGTTTGCAAAGCCAGACCTTTTGGCGATGCAAATGTTTGTTTCCTTTTGCATGCAGTTTTGCTTTCCTCTTTATAAATGAAGGCCTTCACATTCCAGATTGCAAAACAAAAATTTCAACTGGATGTGCACTGCACAAATGACATGGTGCAGGTACCCCTTCACCGATCTGGCAAACTAGCTTTCGGTCCCCTCCCATCATTTTGAAATGGACCCCGGCGCACGTTGATGGCAATGGTAGTTCTAGGGGATGAGGGAGCTAGTGTGGAGGGGCTCTTCTGTCCTTTGTCTATTCCGTCTGTCAAAATCAATACACTCCCTTGTGCCCAATTCAGTGCTTGCACTCCAACACAGCATGAGACAGCTTTTCATTGGAGGGTGGGGTCAGGGGGCGCTCGGCCGCTGGCATAATACGCACTCTGAAAACAAGTAAAGCATGTTTGCAGTCGATGTCGTGCATGTCAGAGGTATTTCATGAATCACTGTGTTGCAAAAATAAAATAAAAAGGCCATTCTTTTCCAAAAGCACATCTTGCTTTCTGGCAAGAAAAGAGGTGGCGGCTTCTGTTCAATCATGTTAGAGGTTTTTGTTAAAAAATTAAAATTCCAGACACTTAATCGAGATGACCAGTAATCAGAACGCCTCTATTGCTAAACTGATTACTGTTGGAAAAAAAGCCTTTCACTTGACGCTGGATATAGCTCCATGCCACCAAAAAACACTTAAGTAGTTATCAATACCTACTACACTTATTGTACATCACCGCAGGGAGGCCAACGAAAGAATGGGCAGTGGTGTCTGCCTCACCTCTTTGCTTTAACAGCTATTCATCTGGGTTTAGACACATAAAGAGGACACAAGGTAGCAGTAAAAACATTGGAGGATGAGTGTCTCGGCACCTGACGAACTTGGAATGCTTTATTCTCAAAGGACAGGCCAGTTCATCCTACACACAATTCGGGTTTCACAAACACCCCTAACGGAATCAGACGAAGACCGGTGCACATTCCAGAAAGAGCCTAAACATATCGTTGTTAGCTGCAGGGGTTTGAATGCAAAAATCAATTATTTATCCATGCCCTTCTGGATCCTAGCTGGCAGTTGAGTGCCAGACAGTAGATATGCGTCTTGTACGTTAATTTAGCCTCCTGCAAGCGAGGGGATCAGCCCGACTAGATTCTCCAACTTGCATGTCCATACAGTCCATTCAGGCTCCAGCTCAGAGAGACATCAGAGGTGGAGGCGGGGCCTAGCATGCCACCATGGTAAGCCTGGCAGTGGGTTCGGGTAATACACCGCTGTGAGAGCAGGCATTGAAATAGCATTGCAGATAAGCTGGAAGGAGGAGGTCCACTTCAGGAGCAGACGGTGAGTTTATGTTCATTGATTTGTATTCCTTTATGTGTATGGATGCGTGGATGCCCGCGGGCCTCGCCGCGTTACAAATAAAGAAATGCTTGTGTTATGAGTGAGTGCATGATGATGGGTGCACGTGTGAATGATAGAGTGCTTGCTGTGTGAATGTGTGTGTGTGTGTGTTGGTCCATAGAGCTGGTTTTGGCGAGCGGGGCGGGACGGGGGTGTACAACAATCCCCCTACCCACCTGCCAAAATCAGCTCCCCTGCTGAGGTGCTGTGGAGCCGCAGGGGACAGGGATGGTATTTTTTTACTGGACATCTAACATAGATGTCCAGAAAAAAATACCATGCCTGCCCCCTGGCCCCCCAGCGCCAATTACAAACTATTTGGCTTTTTACCCAATGTTTTTTTTAAAGTGTGCTCTAAAATGCAACATTTTAACCCATTATTTAAAAAAGTCCCTGGGGGAGAACACCCTGAGCCCACCTTGATTGTCTTGTGCTGCTACGCTCGGTTGCTATGGCATATAGTGGAGAAATATGTATGCCCCTCCACTGACACTGGCTCTGGGACTATGCTGGGAGTGGGGTGGGGCGAGCCCAGGAACTTTGGTGGGAGCAGGATGGGGGGGAAGCCATGGAATAGTGGTGGGACCAAGATGGGGAGAGCCCAGGGACATTGGTGGGGTGGGGTGATCACGGGGACTGGGAAATGAGTGGGATGAGGGTCTCCAGAGACTGTGATGGGAACAGCTGGGGCAGCCCTGGCACTATACTGGAAGTAGGATGCAGTGATGGCAAGCGATAGTCATAGCCATTTGGGCTCCCATTTGGCATTTTTTGGGGTCCCCAGTCACCCCACAATTTGCTCAGGGGGGTAGGCCAAACAAGTTTGAAGAACACTGACCTAGACAGGTCTGTCACCTTGTGGTTTAGGGACAGTTGTAGTTAATAGCCACTCTGTCCAAAAGCATGAACACCAAGAGAAGGGGGTCCCATGGATTGGGCAAGTTATTCCATGGTGGGAGACCAGGCCCAGCAGTCCTGGAGGAATGAGTGAGTAGCAATGGGAGTAATTGCAAATCCTGAATATTGCAAATGTCTAACATCATTGATTTACTACCAATGTGGGCTCTGGCAATTAGTGATTAGAAAAAAGGTGACAGGAGAGGGCTATAAGCACAGTGATTCATAAAGCACTCGTGCAGGATCGCCATTGACTGAAGAACATGTTTTACTTGTGAGTGGCCGAGCACCTCCACGCCTCCCAGCCAGCAATCAATAGCTGCCTCATGCTTTGTGACAGAAACACTTTTGAAGTTCTAAGTGTGCTGCGATGTTGACTGCTGTGCCAAAAGCAAACTGTGCCATGCAGTAGAAACGGAGGTGAAAGTTTCTGGTCTTAAATATGATTTCCATGTGGTGGCCCTTAATGTTTCCTCATGTAACTCCATCACGTAGCAAAACTAGCACATGTTGGGGAATGTATGTATAGGCGAGGGGTCTATGGTAGAGAGACACAAGGGTGGGGGTCATAAACCACCAGCCACCGACCCTTTATTTGGGCAATGGCCCATGCCTTGGTGATAGTTGTGTTGTGGTAGAGAGAGAACTCAGGTTAGAATAGGATTTTGGACTGAGGACGTCATTTACGTAAGTCATCCAAATGGAATCGTACCAACATGTCACCCTCACAATTACGACTTACAGGAAGCACAGTGTGCCGGTTGACAGCTGGCAGTGACCCCATGCCACACACAACAGCTTGCCAGCACTGGTTGTGACTTGTCAACACTGTGTGCTGGGACTTGGAAGTCCACGTTTTTAGTAGTAAATGTGATGCTACAAATTCTAACAAACATGCCATCTAAAATACCAGGACTAGCTGTGGGCGCTGCCATGCAGCCGCTTAGTAGCAATGCTTACTCCACAGGTTTTGAACCTGAATTCCCATGTCAGGTGGGTCAGGCTTGGATGCCAATGGGGCACAGGAATCCCTATGGGCTCTGTCAGTGTTTCTACCATGTACAAATAGGTGGCCAAATCCATAGGCGCCCACCCTGATAACAGCCACCGTGTTCCACCATGGTGGCATCTATTGCTGGTCTTTGCCGTGCATAAAGGCCAAAACAGCAGAGAACGTAATAGTGCCCAACATGATAAAATATGTCCATCAGGACAAAGGATGACCACGGCCTCTGCCTGCCCCCATCAAACACAAAAGAGTAGGCATAAGTGAAGGGATACCTACCTCTCCAACCACACCAACATTGGGAAGCAGTCGGAGATTCCTTGCACAGAGAAGGGAACTCCCTGAGCACATTTCCTGCCCTGCGTCATGCTCCATATGGTGAGTTCATAGGAAACAGAAAACACAGAGGCCCTCATTACGACCCTGGTGGAGAGGGGTTTACGCCAGCGTAATGCATGGCGTACCTCTCCACCAGACTACGACATTCCGTAGCGCCATGGTGATTTTTACGCCTGCTTTTTGCAGGCGGAAAAATCCATGGCGCTACGGGACTTGTTGTTAATTACGCCACCGTAATTTACGGTGGCGTAATTAACGCCTTCCCCACTCCCATTATACCCTATGGGGCAAAAATGGGAATGGGGAAGGGTAAATGGGGATTGGGGACTTACCGCCCCGCCAACCTTGGAATGGGGCGGTAAGTCCGCCAACCCCCATGGCGGTGTTGGCAGCTCTGCGCCATGGTCCATGGTGCAAATTGCACCATGGACCTCCGCCAGGGTCGTAATGAGGGCCAGAGTGTTTGTCTCTGCACGTTTTTGCAACCTTCATGCAATTTTATGGGCACATAAAAATGAGGTCATGTGAAGGAAACCCAAAAGCAAATGGGCCAGATCTGTGAAACACCAAATGTTTGTAATCCAATGGTTTTCAAACATGACTGACATTTGGTTCTGTGCTCACAATTACCTCGTATCTCGATGACTCCAACTCAAAGAATGCCCATGTAGTTAGGTGGTGGAGGAGTGTGCTTTTGATTATATCTAATTAAGCCCTACTTTCTGAATCATTAAAATGGGCCATTTATATGTTTCTTAGCCATGTATGCTTCTGATGGAAGTCTTAGAACCGAAACATGTTAAGTTTCCATAAGTCTATCATTTGATTTGGTGAAGCTGTTTAATTTTGAAGATGTTCAACAGTTGTTGCGTTGCTATAAGCTACATTTTCTGGATATTACACAATTGAAACGAAATTGACTGGACTGAATAAAACACTTTTTGTTGAAAGAAATCATTTAATTACCACCTAAAATGTTTTGCCAGAAAGCATTTACTGTTTAGAAGCACTGCCTTGAATCGAGATTAAACCTGCATTTTCCCTTTTGCTTCCTTTGTAAGCTAACGCCCCTTTAGGATCTTACTTAACAGCACCCCTCTCCCTATAGAAATCCTATGCACAAAACCCACCACTCATCTCCAAACTCTATTGTAGGAACACCTCTATCGCCAGCCAATTCTACACACACCTCACACTCCGGTTCCGACCATTCCACACACACCTCACTCCAGACTTCATTCCCCACATGCCTCTCTGCTGGCAGGGTGTGGACGGTGCTGTTTGTGCACGTAGTGTGTGGGCAGACCCTGCCCTCCTTCCGAACCAAGTTACGCACTGAACAGCTGCAACCTTAACCATCAAATTTATCTCTGTGAAACACTGTGGCTAGGGCGCTCCTCTCTGAGCGCCCATAGGTGGAACCGTTAATCGCTGCATTTACATGTGGGGGGCAGGAGTCCATGGCGCACACCTGTACTGCTCTCCAAGGGGGGCAGAGGGTGCTACTGTACTGCCCTGAGACCCACCCTTCTCGGGGCAGCTCCTCTAGCCAGGGGCCCGTTTGGATCGCTAGCGACACAGCTGGCCACATTTCTAAACATTATGGTGAAAAAATTTGCACCGGTTGTGACTTGGCACCACCTACTGTTCAAATCAAGTAGATATATTTGTAAAAACGTTGAAAACTCGTTTTTTAGGAGCTGACTGCATAAAGCCCAGAGATACCTGAGCCAAATATACGAAGTCGGGAAAGAAGGTGGGTGTCCCACACCCATCTAAACAGTCGCTCTCAATTATACCTCCTCCGAGTTTAATGGACTGATACTACTAATGTTCTAATAACTTTGATCCTAATAGTGTAGCTCCTTGGTTCCCAAGTGTAGATCAATCAAAACATCAATTGATATTGTTAGAGTATCAAATTTCACATTCCTGTTGGCAATTCAAAAGATGGAAGAACCCAAGCCAATATGGTTGAATTCTCATTACAGAGAGTTTTATTGCCAATGCATTTCGGAGATCCACATCTCCTTCGTCAGGGCTGTACTCTCTAATGTGCCTTGAGTAATTACATTTTCGTGACCACATTTTTTGTGTGAAAAACCAGGAAAGATTTAACAAACCCGTACATATTCATTCAAGGTATACCCACAATGGACAATGTTATATCCGTACATACCATACCATTGTTTGAAGCAGGTAGCAGTGGATATATAGAGATGAAAGAAAAAAGACAAAGAAAACACTTTTTGAGTTCAAATCGTTCATAAAATAATGTAAATATTTAGAACTAAATGATAAACATGTGTTCATACCTTATATAGGCGGCCCACAACAGGCAAATTCATATGAACCTTCATAATTTCAAAATACTGTCTTGCACATTTGTAAAATAGCATAATATACTGTCAGGCTTGTAAATTCACAATCTCCACAATGCTGTGCGGAAAAATATAATTAACTTACTTCCTCTCTGGCGCATGTATGCACTCGTGCCCTGTGAGTGAGTGTACAAGTTTAGTTCTATATATTTACATTGGTTTATGAACGATTTGAACTCAAAAAGTGTTTTCTTTGTCTTTTTTCTTCCAAAAATTCTGAGGGGGATGAATGCCATTGTATCCCCCCACTTAAAATTGTGGGGGGATTTGTCCCTCCTCCCCCCCCATGTCCTACGCCTATGCACACACCACATCTGCCCCAGACGTGGTGCTACCCCTGCGCACACATCAACGCCATGGCAGCTCCCAGAGCACCATCAGTCCCAGAGCTCATGCCAGTTTGCCGTGCTGCCCGAGCCCAGAGTCCCTGCACTAGCTCCCTCCGGCTCAGCTGCGATGAACAACCTTGGGGAGTGAATATATGTTCACTCTATTAGGTACCATGCCCCTGGCACCATCCATCAGGGCCACCAATTTTGTTGTGGCCTCTGCACACACAGACAGTTGTAGTATCCAGCGTAAACATGCCGCCGCAGGACAACTGTTTTCTCAAGACAGACCGTAACACAGGCATGCTCACTGGCGCATTCCAAGATCTTCCTGGGAGACTGGCACCTAACTTCAACTTACGAGAGAGGGTCTCCTTGTTTCTGGGTTTGGGGGGCCGGTGGATGTCCTCTTCTTCAGGCACAGCTGTCCCCCAGCACAGCTCAGGCCCTTCTATGCACAGCTCAAGTCCAACTTGTCGCCATTGTTGCAAGGTAGGTTACCTCACAGACACCATGAGCCATTTGTAGAAAAGGAAACTTCTTTATATTTAGTTATAGGATAGGTTAGACTCAGGTACGCAAAGTACATCAACCGGCCACCCTCTCTCTCATCATCTGTCACTCCTGGAACATACAGCAGGGGGCACTCACTCTACATTCAAGCATAAAGCACTCATTGCATTCATACAGTGCAGAGCAGATAGGTAAAGATACAACACAACAATTTGTTATGTGCTAGGCAGAGGATTCCAAGTCTTATCTTTTCTTTCACCTTTTTAACAGTGGTGGTTCAGTTTCCCTAAAATATAACGAAATACCATAGCAGTGGTATGCAACCTTTGACTGAAACTCCCATTGGCCTACTCAGTGCTGCTGTGGGATCATGGCAGCTGTAGTCCAAAAAATCCGGTGAGCCACACGTTTTAGATTCTTGCCATAGGGCATACTGCTTATACCTTGGGCATGATTGGAGCAATGAGAACAGACCCCATACACGGGACTGTGTGGTCATTGAAAAGCAAGGAGTAAGCCCAACCCCCCTTGGTTGCTTCTTAACAATGGACAAATTACTCCTGACTTCCACAACACCACCTTTGATCCGTCATATCATGGAAAATTGGAAACACTGAAAGAATGAACAAGACCTGCTTTTTAAAGAAGCAAGTTTGTGAAAATATTTGATCACTATGGCAAATAATCGAAATCGGAACATGGCAGAGTGCAACCTGCCTTGTTCTGGGAGATTGTGCATGTCCGAAAAGAATGATCTTCGCAGGATTTCAGTCACCTGAAGTATAAACATGAGGGGCACAGCTCAGAACCCTCAAGCTACCGCACATGATCTGGATTGTTTGTCACCCTATGTATTACCTTTAACACTCATATTCATGTTTGGACTCTCCCAGCTGTCTCTAATGGTCAATCGTCTGCACAGACGATCTGCTGATTGCTCGCCCTGGACCCTGCGTCCCAGTCAAATAAGAGAACCGAGGAAAAACGAGAAGCACATCCGAAGAATCCCTGTATCTCACATGTGCGTTTCTTGAAGGTCTGTTCACATGTGATTAAAAAGAAACGAAGGTGGGTTTAGGCCTCTACTGTACCCAACAGAGCATCATTCACTGGGCCTGATCATGAGTTGGGCGGTATCCCGACTGGGATACCGTCCAACTTTATTAGCATTATCGCCCACCCATCCAGCATTATTACCGCCGGATCACAGGTTGGGCACTAACTGTTATTCTCCATTGAGTCCTTTGGGCCCATTGGGGAATGTTCTGCACAATTACTGTGTGGTAATACCGCCGGCGGTAAGTGCGCCGAAAATTAGCATTTTTCTCTCACGTTTACCCCCAGCTCTGAGCTGGGGTTGAACACACCAGGCCCGCGATTGGTTGGACCCTTAAATGCAGCAGTAACAAGGTTACCAACTCTTGATCAGACCCACTGTCTGTGGTGGATGCCCAGAAATGTTGAGGCCCATAGAGTGGGATTCACAAAGGATGTGAGTGGGTGGGTGTGTAAGTGACCGAGAATTTGGGAGAGAACAGTGTGAGAAAGTGTGGCATTAGGAGTAATAGTGGGGAGGGTGGAGAAAAGATGGAGAAGTTAGTGGGAGAGACAGGCAGAGAGAGCATGTAAGTCGAGGGGACACAGGAGAAGAAAGGGGTTAGTGAGGGAGAGATTTGAGAGGCGAGGGAAAGCGAGGAAGGAAAGAGTGGAGATGAGAATGAGAGGAGAAGAGATGGAAGGAGAGGGGAGGGAGAGAAGTGAGAGGAAAAGGAAAGGGGTACACGTAAAGAGAAAGAGGGAATCAGGAATATCACAGAGGGAGGATAGTAAAGACAGAGATATAGGGAGAGATAGAGATTGAGAGAGTGTGAAGGGAAGATACTGGAAGAGAAACTCTGGTGACACTTGGGATTCTAACAGTCCAGAGGTATCCTCTACAAACTCCCAGATACAAATAGGTAGAAAAGGTCATGGCCTTTAGGTTTACCTGATCTGATTAGAAAGACTTAGATAGCATATTTACCTTGATTTACAGTATGGCAGGGAAATTATGGGGGTTAATAATGCCTGGGCTAGGGTTGAAGGAGCCCAAAGGGAGGTTGAGAGAGCCATAAGGACACCTTTAGTTTCAACCACGCAGTCTTGCCAGACAAGTTGTTTGAAGCTTTAATAAAACACTTTAAATCTGCTATCTTTGTCTGTGGATTTCGGAGGTCTTTTGTGACACTATATGAAGAAACAGTGCTCTCAAGACATGTCATTCAAGTATTGAGTTTTAAGCAAATTGCATGGTAGTTGATGTTCTCCCTCAGTGTCAAGTCAGGCATTTGTGGCGGTCCAGCATTCTAGGATGTGTATCAGATGACCCTTCCATTTTCATCAAATCAAGATCTTTCCCATCATGATACCCATCAGGAGCCATTTATTTTTCAGTTTGTGGTGTGTTTTCAAGTTGGCGATTTCATTGAACAGGATGTCTCTGGGGTGATGTCATTGAGCAGGATGGCTCTGGGGTGATGTCATTGAGCAGGATGGGTCTGAGGCTGCATCATTGAGCCGGACGGCTCTGGACTGATGTCACTGAGCAGGATTGCTCTGGGGCAACGTCATTGAGCAGGATGGCTCTGGGGTCCATTTGTAAAGGGCTAGCAGTCCAGCACCAGTTGCTTACTTTCTGTGGCTTCTCTCCAGAGTTGTGCCACATTGAGGCACTCTACACGCATTTGCACATATAGTGCATCAGGCATGTCAACATTTGTAGTTCTCCATCAGATGTAGTTTGTGCACTTGAGAAGGTGCACACTATGTGCACACGATGATTCTCTACAGCATAAAGATTACTTGATTGCTGAGACTAACCTTTCGGGATGTACTCGAAAGCTTATGTCATTAAGTTATCAGTATTTCTGTCTGGAGCTTGATCTTTGCCAGAGAGGTACAGGTTCCCTTCTGCCAAATGAGTGTAGGGTGGAGTTGTTGCTAGGTGCTGTGTAGGCTCACATGCAATGGGAAGCACTTCAACCATTTTCTGAAATGATAACAGTTTCATAGATAACAGAGTCTTGCTTAGTGAACCTATGTATGTAGTTCTTCATTTCTGAAGGCTGTTTCCGTTGGTGATTGTTTTAAAGGAGATTGTGTTAGCATTGTCACACATGCCTCAATGTGGACAGTCCCCGTATCAACCCAATATACTTAATAGATTTTCTTTCTGTCCATTCTTATTTCTCTGTAATCCCACACCGTTGCTAGGAGGCCTATGTGGAAGACAATTTAGATGATATACAGTCTTTTCATTGAAAAAAGATTCATAGAATGCTTTTCCATCGAAAAGAATATTAATTGAATTTTTTTTCATTGAATTTCCATCTCGAACATGCCTTAAAAATAGATGTATGGATGTTTGGGTTGGAAATTCAATGAGTGGAGGAAAGGGTTACATTTTGAAAATGGGGATTTGTGGGGGTTTGGGGATTTGTGGGGGTTTGGGCGGGAACCCCCCCCCCAATAAAAAATAAACACTACACAAGTTAGAGGGAGCTATCCAGTGCTGAAATACATTGTATTGAATAGATGTCAGCACTGGATAGCTCCCTGTAATGTTATAACGTTATGCATGTGTCAGCGAATTGCCATTCAAAAAAATTTAAAGTGTTTATATAACGAAACTCTATTCGATGAAAGGGTTTCGATGAATAAACACTTTCCAATTTATGTATGCCAATTTGTTGAAACATCTTTCTGTAAAAGAGATTTGATGTAACATCACCTTGATGTACATCTTTCGATGGAAAGACATGTAACCAATTTAGATGTTCTTGCATGTGCTCTTCAAGCATGTCTCATGAATATGATGAAACAAAGGGAAGGTACAGAAAAGTTCACATGGTCAGAAAACAGTGCCATGACCAGAGATTTCCTTACAAGCATCTACCCACCCCAACTCAGGGGTGTAGGGGTCTTGGGAGGGTTTCTTTAGCCATTTTCTTGTTTGTTGGAGGGCGAATAAGTGAATGTAGCTCCTTAGGTTGGAAAAAGCAAAAGCAGAATTTATTTCTTTAGTTTTTCTAGCCAGAGCCTTTGCCCTGCTGTGGGACTCCACATGAAATCCATGATAATCTTCTAAGGATTTGTATAGTTGGAATTTTGGTACGATAGGCAGGGGTTACGATAGAACATAATTTATCCTTGACAGAATGGTTATCCTTAAAGCATTAAGCCTTGAACAAACACTTCGAGCGCTTCCCAGATTCTTCTACTCTTTGTGCCCAAATATGTCATCACTGTCTTTTCACTTTTCATGGCCACTGAACAATGTCTTGTCTGCTTACAATTTGGGAGATTGATAGCAGCACCAATTTACTCCAAGTAATTGAGACTTCTAGTTATGAGTGGAGGACCAGAATATCATTGCTACCAAACGATATGTTGTCCCTGTGGTATTGAGTGGAAGCCTTTGTTGTTCTCCTCCATTCTGGTGGCTGATTTTAGTTGTTCCAAGGTGCTTTTCAAGAGATGCAAGGAGAGTGGATACCCTTGTTTTTGCCTCTAAGTAGTTTGATTGCTTTACGCTGCAATCCTTCCTCGCACCGTCACCAGGCTGGATTGCTGCCAATGCAAAACAGAGCCAGATTTAAATTTCTTCTCCTGGTTCACAAATCCATCCCCCATAAGGCACCACTAGCCTCCTCAATCCAACTCTATAAACTTTATCATAATCTTTGCTCTACCTCCTCAACTACCCATGTAGCACGTTTCCCTCCCTGTGCTTCATTTTGCTTCGGCTCATTCTCTCTTCTTGCTCCACTTGGATGGCATTGTCTTCCCCCAGACATCTGCGAAACAATCCACAGGGATTTATTCAAAACCAAACTAAAAACCTACCTCCTCACCTCCGAGGTACCCTCTTAACCTACCTCTCATCTGCCTTCTAACATATTCCCTCTCCTCTAACCTGCCTCGGTCCCTAACTTTCTCTACCACCAGCAGTTCATCCATCATAGTCACATCCGAACACAACCTACCTGCACTTAAACATTTCTAATGTTGGTTGTCATTAACCTATATAAGTCCACCCATGTATTGTCCCCGGTGACTGTTACTCTCCTCCACAACCTGGTCAGAATGTCACTCAAACTCACCCCATTGTAAGACGCTCACTGCTTCCCATCAAATCTGATTTCTTATCTGCTGTAGGTTATTTTGTTATCAAAATAACATTGTCTCTCCTTGCATATAAAACATATATTAAATAGTAAATAAATAAATCAATAAATTGCTGGTAATCCTATATGATGTGCCTTTGTAGAAGGACTCTTAGGATGCTCTAAAGGTTCTGGAACTCAACTCTCAATGTGTCTAGGAGGTCCCTCCAGTTCACACTGTATAAGGCCTTCTCTATATCAATATTGAGCAAGAGGTGTGGACCATGGCGCAGTGCTTCGTGGTCCATAATTTGCAGAAACAGTCCTATGTTGATCCTGCCCTGGAAGGATTTTACAAAGTCGGCCTGATTTGTAGGCACCAAAAGCTGTGATGAGATGTTTGGCAGAATTCAGGCATCTAAAGTGATGATTGCTATTGGTCAGTAGTTGCCATTTTCCTCTGGATCACAGATGTATGAGGATTATGTTCTAATGTTCCTTTGCCTCAGGGAAAGCCTTGCTTAGGAGGCCTGGGCTATAGAGGACATGGTGCAGTGGTTCCAGTTCAAACTGAAAGATATGGTGAAAGTCAGTCAATGGACATTTAAACCTCCAGCATATGGATACGTGTGTCCATAAACAGTCTGTTCTTCTGGCGTATTTTGGGAATAGGAATATGTTTTGGAAACGGTTTTGTTAATGTATATTCATATTGGTGATCAACGTATAATTGTTCACAAAAAGGAGCAAAGACTTTCATTACCTCATCATTATCTCTGACCAGAGATAGACTGGATTTCTTTTTGGCATGACTACCCAGAATTCTGTTGGCTTGCTGCCATCTTCCCAGGAAGTGACTCATTTGTATTAATGAGGCTTCAGTGAAGGCAGGTGAGTAGCTGCAGCCCCCTCCCCCTCATCGAGCCCAAAGTTATCGATTGTACTAATTTGGTGCTGTTAGGAAGCAGCTGAGCTTCAAACTCAACTACATCTCTGCCTCCCTGTAAGAAAGGTGGTGGCATAGTTTGGAATATTACTTGAACTGTGATCTTTCTCCGCCCGGACTGCAAATCCATCCAATGGAAAGTAGGATGGTATATATGCATCCTAAGGCACATACGTGGTTATTAGTTCACTACAACAATTTCACTCATGAGTGTGGCTATTAACACTTGATCACATGCTAATGTTAGGGGTAATGCTGCTATTCGTAGTCGAGGAGGGCCCTGTTACATAAGAGACACCTCCACCATTAAATCACTGCACCTCTGGCATTCCACACTGATGGGGGGGGGTACCGCCAGTGTTCATACAAATCATTACCATCAACAGGAGATAATGGCCTCATTACAAGTACGGCGGTGTGGGCAAACACAACAGTAATACGGCAGTAATCCCATTATATTTGCATTACCGCACCACCATACTACAAATCCTCAAGCATAACATCAAAAACTTGAAAAATCAATGGAATTACCGCTGCCAATAATTCTGCTGAAATCCACATGGAGTCCCAGGGACTCAAAAAAATGGGAATTAACACCATCCTGCCACCACTTGCAGTAAAATCAAGGGAAGGGTCGGTAACGGTAATCGAGTATGGAGGTAATTCTGCACATGTACTCCCAAATTACCATCAAACTCATAATGAGACACAGTGGATAATTGTGTCAGAGTCAATAGTACTTGTTACAACTTTCTAGCAGCCAGACACAGCCTTTCCTGTTACTTCCATCTTCTTGAGCAATACAGACATTATCGCTGGTTGTAAAATATCCCTCAGGGTAAAGCATCATATCAATTGCAGAGGGGATGGGCGGGTGCATAGTTTAGATACTGCAAATAGAAACACACAGCCAGTTTGGCAAGCACACCCAAACTATAACAGCAGCTGGCTATAGGTGTGGCTATTTGTGAGGCAAACCACTAACGGGTCTTATATTCAGTGGTAATAATTAATTGGTGTATTTCATGTAATGGGAATGAACTCATTGCAGTTTGGATGTGTTGAAGGCTGCCACTGATGTTTCTGCAGATGTTACCTCGACTGAGCGGATTTTCTGTTTTGGAAGTTTTTCCATCATAGCTTGGCTGTCATAGACCCCTTCTCAGTGGGCTCGATGGCACTCTGGGCAGTAAATTACCTATAGAGCAAAGTGTTTGCAGCAGATGTTCTTAAATGGGGAAAGGGCAGACAATAGACATGGCACTAGAGCTGGAGATGTTTGGGAATGGGAATGTGCGGCAGGCAAGCAGCAACGCACCACAAGGGGTCAATCTACTGAAAACGAAGAAGGACAAGTGCTGGGTAAGAGAATGTTATAGTTTATAGAAGCTCTTGCTCACAGAACATTCATCTAAGGAAGCATTAATGCACCGCAGTGATCTGTGGGTTACATGTGTGTCTCTTAATCACAGCTATTACGCAATTCTCTGAGTTTCACGTCATGATGCCGAGCTCTCGAGTCTCACCATGCCATGCATGAGCACGTCATCCAGCCCTATGTTTTCTTCTTCCTGAAAATGTAGTTGTGTTTGCCCCATTTAAAATGTAGGTCGACATGTCCCAGAATTCCAAGATAAACAGCACTGGGTGACGTTCTGACGTCATGAAAAAGATAGGGTAATTCTTACAGTTTTATTGACCACGAGAAGTGCAGTCTATTCTATTTTTAATTAACACCCAGGGTGGGGGCGCCAACCTATCAGGAAGCTCAGAACAAAGGCTGAATCCTCTAGTATAAGCCTGCGTTCAGAGCTCCCCCACCCTCTGCATCCCTCACCCTTGGCCTACCTTGCTTCCTCCCACCTCCCCCATAACGCTGATAGCAACCCCGAGTGCTAAAGGTGAAGTTTAAGTTAAAAAAAGAGAAAAACTTTATTCTGTCCTGCAACACGCCGTGGGAACAGCAGTCCGTTTTCAGTGGTGATTCAGATGGACACTGAAGAACGACTCCTGTTCCCGACGCGCATCGCAGGACGGAATAAAGGTAGGTTTTTCCTTTTTTTGCAATTTACCATTGACTTTAGCACCCAAGTGTAGTTACTCTCTGGTGCTAAAAGCAATATGCCCCTCGGCGGTGGGCCGACCATGTCGGTAATAGCACCTCCGCCTGAGTTAAGGGACTCTTGCTTCGCTCAGGCCCTTAACTCGGGTGGTGGACTCTTACGAACAAAGTCGGCCCACTGCCTTGGGGGCCTATCCCCCCATTCCAATCTTCGTTGGTTTTGCCAGCGCCCTACATGTGCGCAAACTGAGACATCAACGCAGGCTTGTATAACGGATCCTCCGTGAATGGCTCCAAATGCAGGCTTCTGTGGAGGCATCATCTGGCAGGAGGCGAGGGAGGCATGGACACGCCATACATAAGTACATGCACTGCTTCCCACACAGAGGCCTCAGGGTTGTTCTAAAGGTTCAGAACGAAGAGCAAAGAAAGAAGATGAGTAATTCCTACGTAAAAACAAGCTATTTCTGCATATCTTCTATCAATGGAATCTGCAAGGCCAAATGTGAAAAACAAGCAGGAATAAGTGTGTATTGGCATGATTCTTCCCCGCCCCCTGCCCACGCGGTAAAGCTCCTTTTACGTCCTGAACACTCCGCCAGAGTTCTGCCTCCACCGTACAGCACAAAATGGAGGATTGTGATGTGCACATCCCGCAAGCAACATTCATTACCATTTATAATATTGTGAGGAATTATACTGAATCAGTACCAAAAGTAGGCATAAGTCTGACATGGTATGATCCACAGGAAAAGATGAAAGCATGTACCATTTATCAGCACTGGACTGGCTTCAGGCAGCCGATAGAATATACTTTAAAACCTTCTTTCTTATTTAAAGACTATTACAAAGCACGTTCAATCAAATAGACCTTTAGAAACTTGAGAAAATGTAGGATGCAGACAAGTGATGGCTAATGGCCAAATATGTGTCTGAAGGGGAAGGGCATTAGTTGTTGTTTCATGACTTACGTTGCAAACCTGAGACTCACGCTTTACCAAAATGATGAAAATCATTCTAATGCATTGTTGCTCAGATGTTTGTTACCTTTTTCTAATTCAATTTGTAGAATAAAATCACTGAACTATTGCATCTTAGTTCAGAAGTCACAAATGCCCCCTTTTGCTAATCAACTTCGTCTCGATGATAATTTGAAAGTTATCCGAATATCAGAATGTGGCTGTATTCCTATTAAAGGCTGAACTTCGGTGCACCCCAGGCCGCCGGATGCGTCTTCAGCTTTCTACTATGTCTCTTATATTCAGAAAAACACTGGATAACGCGAATTATATATGATTCTATGTTCTCAGGATCACCAAACAATGTGGGTCATTTACTCAAAATAAATGTGGGCAGAGCTATCACTGACCAGAGCTAGACATAGAAAATATACTATGGGCCTCATTCCGAGTATGGAGGTAGTCATGGCGCTATTTGTGCCATGACTACCTCCCATACTGGGTCCGGGTCCGACCTGGTTCAATGGGGACTTACCGGTCCATTCCGACCGTGGAGGGACTGGTAAGTCCCCATTGAAAAATCCATTCCCCATTCCCATTGAGCCCCAATAGGGCTCAATGGGAATGGGGAAGTAGCAAATAACGGTACCGCAATTTGCGGTACCGTTATTAGCTCTCTGGTGCATTAGCGGCTCCCGCTAAGGGCGCCTGGTAAAACCAGGCGCCCATTGCGGGACCCGCTAAGGGACCTCGGAATAGGGCGCAAAGAGATTACGGCACCAATGTCCTTAACAGTGCCCGGTATCCCTTTGCGCCCACCTCGGAATGAGGCCCTATGTCTTTAACAAGCAGTGGGCATGCATTTTTGTTTTGTAAAATCCCTCCTCGGTCAACAGTGTTCATAGTATAATAGTAACTCGAGCGAGTCCCTTCATGAAGCGCTCATGCTTACTCGAAATGCTGCACGTTATCCCAGATTTGTGTTGTATCTCATCGGGTGACATTGTGAGCCTGGAATTAGCAAAAGGCTTAAGCACAACTAATTGGGTTTTGGTTACATTGGTTTCACCTATTGTGTCTGATCTCATTTGCAGTAAGGCTAAGCTTCTATATAAAATGGGCTTAGCAGTTTCAGTTTTTCAGCCTATTTTGCACACGGACTGCACAACCTCCACTTTGTAGAAATGGATCATGGACTGTGAAGGCGGGGGCATGGGTACAGGCTATGGATTTAATCACAGGTACAATCCCAATAGCCAGGATTCGAACCATGCTCCAGCAAGGCTTCCGGGCATCTGGAGGGACGTAGATGTCCTTGGTGAGGTGGAGTGACGTGTGGGCACAGCCCCAGTGAACTTCACAGCTCTGGACAGATACTTCTATCATGGAACGTGGCAGGACTGAGCAGGTTTTTCGAATTCTCTGGGTGGAGTGACTTTGTAAGATCATACCAAATAGTTATTTTTCAGGAAACATGGGCCCTGCACCATATTTCGCTCCAGGGGGATAGATCATTTTCGGTGCCAGCATCCAAAGGCCCAAAAGGAAGTCACAGTGGAGGCCTGGCAATATGGCTGGACTCCTCTTTGGAATGGAAAGTGACCAAGCATGTGGACCTATCAGCAGACTTACAACTCTTGATAATACAACTGCCCAAAGGTAAGCACATGATGTTATTTAACATCTACAACAGACTCTCAAGCTCAAAGGGTATGGCGGAAGTAAATTTGCTTTACAAGTCTGCCAGTGTCCGATTGTTGAAGGGGAGAGGCGGTCTTGTGATGGTAGTAGGGTATCTTAATATGCAAGTGGGACCTCTGAATAACTTAGTGGACCTGTATGAAGATCAAGACAGGGCTTGGGGAATTCCAGAAATGATCGCTGACGCCCCGAAGAAAGCCCATCACTTGGCTGTGGAAGTGGCAAGAACATTTTCCAGGTTGAATCTGAGAGCCTGTAAAGGATGATTTCAAAAGGATCAACCGGCAAGGAAATCGTACAAGGGCCCAACTGGTTCCTCATTAATTGACTATTTTTTTGTATATGGGGATCAATGGGATCTTTTTCAGAAGTTGTAATTAATGAAAGGGTTGAGAGAGACCATCATCCTCTGTCTGTTGTCATCAGTCTGGGTCAAGAAAAGGATATGGCGTCATGCACGGAAACCTCACAGAGGTTTATGGCCCTGTAAGCGTTCGAAAACAATTAAAATGGGCAACAGTAATCGAATGAGGCCAGAAATCGGTCATTGAGGAGAGTATAATGAATGATTTAACTGTGATCTATGTCACTGAGACCACCCCTGGCTCAGTGATGAGCAATTTCGATAACATGAACTCTGTCATTGTTCCCTCCGTAAAAGCATTACCGGTTGCAATTAGAAGAAGAGGAAGTGCTGTGCCAACCTGGTATGACAGAAACTGACATGCAACTAAGAAAAAAATTATAATGATGGTCAAATCCAGAACTAGCATGGGAAAATGAGACCTGCGAGCCCTGAGACTAAGCTATATGGAATTCATGGTCTAAAAAAAGAGCTACCATGAGTGAAAGATGTCTAGATATGTATAGGGCTTTAGAAGAGGGTGATAATACCCTATGTTGGAGGACAGTGGTAGGTAAGATTAGGGAAGGGTCAGAGGAAGAGCAATGTGGGATTCACCCGGATGAATGGGAGTCCCATTTTCTAATTTGGAAAAGCTGCATCTGGAAGCAGAATGGTATGAATGTAAAAAGGCTCTTCCTGAATGGGCGGAAGAATGTGATATTCACCTGAGCATGTCTGAAGTCGGTAAAGCCCTAAGATCCATGAAGAATGGAAAGGCGGGTGGGCCTGATTGGATTCCAGCTGAGCTTTATGGAGAAGAGTTGAATGTGTGGGTTCCAGTCCGATACATAGTTTTTAATATCATTCTTTCCGGCAACAAAATTCTGCCATCTTGGCGCAAGGCAGTTATTCTTCCACTATTTAAAAAGGGTTGTAGAGATTCACCTCTGAATTACTGCCCTATATCGCTGTTAGACGTGGCTGGGAAAGATTGGACACTTGCAGTCATGGTCTGATGCTAACCAATTACTTAGCCCGCACCAAGCAGGATTCAGGAAAAACATTGGCTCCGTTGACCAGTGTTTCCTCCTGTTCCTTTTAATCCAAAAATATGTCATTTTATCTAGGATGTTCCATTTTTAGATGTAAAAACTGCATTTGACTCTGTGTCAAGAGCGACTTTGTGATGTATATTTGAAACCCCATAAAAGCCCCATAGAAGCTGATCAAATAATTGCTTTTTTGTATTCTCAAAACAAGGCTAAAGTTCGCTATGGCTCGAGGGGGGAATGCACAAACGAATTTAACGTGAGCAGGGGAGTGAGGCAAGGGTGTGCTCTTGCTCCTTTGCTTTTCAACATATATATACAAGAAATAATTGACACCTTGCTAAAAGAGAGCCAGGATTACCCAAAAATAGGTTCAGAAAAATATCTGGTGCTCATCTACGTGCATAATGCCACAATAATTTCTACAACTCCGGCAGGTTTAAGAAAGACGCTATTAACAGAGCTAAAACTGGAATTAAATGTTGAAAAATCAAAGATTATGATTTTCCGGTCATGCTCATCAAAAAAAGGGCTAGTCTCTTTTAGTATTGGGACCGTTTTTCTTGAGCAGGTGGAGTTTTTTAACTACATGGGAGATTCCAGGAATTTAAAAGTTGGGAGCCACAAATAGTTAATGCACAATTTAGTATGGAAAAATGTAATGGGGCTATAAACTCTTTCTTTGCGAGCCATGGTAGGGGTGCAGTCTCACTCGCCCTTAAACCATTCCAGAATCAATCTTGTCAAGCAGCAGTGTATGGGGCCGAACTATGGTGATACACGCAGTTATATTTCTTGCAATCGTGTGAAAGGAAGTTATAAAGAAAAATGATACTCTTGCCATCAAGCACGCCCTCCCAATTAATATACTTGGAATTAGGTGTGTTTTGCTGTGATGAAAAAGGTGAGTTTTGATCCTATGAAATATTGGATAAGACGGTGGCGCAAGGAAGATCTAAGATCCTACCTTGAAGCACTAGTACATCAATGGCCGAGTTATGTAAAGAAAGACCCATCCAAGCTGAGTTTGAGCAACCTTTGGATTGATCCGATCTCTTGTAACATGAGTGGAAGAGAGACAGTAAGCTTAACCATTAATAATTGGGTGAGAAACAATTTAATTTGTGATGCCCTGAAAACGTCCATCGGCCCTGACTTTATTGACTTTATTGACTTTATTGATAACAGACTGCTCAAGTCCGGAATTGTATATATCAACCTAATTATTATGGCCTTCGAGAAATCTTTATATTTTCGATTCTGATTAGGGGCTTTGGCTGTGGCGAACTTTACATCCCTTTGGAAAAACCACGAGTCTGCTCAAGGCCCAATGTGTTAGTTAAAAAAAGAAGACATAATGCGCTTTTTTGTTGATCTGCCATAAGACCTGGAGGCTGAGGCACAGATACTTGAGACCAATTTTAACGTTGGGATTCGAAGCTCAAGGAAGTAACATGCAAAATCTTATTGTTGTATTTGCAACATCTCGATACATGTGCAGAGCTTGGCTGTTAAGAGCAAAAGTCCTTAATATACATAATAGGAGAAAACAATCAAGAATTTGTAATCTTCTTCTGGTGAGCAAGGTATGTCCAACTCAGTTCCCCTGCCTATTAAGGCTGCGAGCTATGCTCTCCTTTTAATTTGTGGATAATAACTTTATAATAGTGTTGTGTTTTTTATTGTTTTTAGTATTAAAGAATAATGTATATTGTTGTGTATTGCCTTTATGTTTTTATGCCCGAAATAAATCTTTTATTGATTGATTGATATATAGTATTTTTTCTATGTCTACCTCAGGCTGAATGACGTTAAAGAAAAGTCTACTTCGCCGCTGTCTGGCTGCCTGAGGTCCAACTGTAAAGCAGCAGATAATATTTATTTTTTATTACCAAACTCACCTCGATGCATAGAGGTGTAGGGCATGTTATACTTTACCCATGAGCCCTCCCATTTTATGTTTGGCTGGGTAATTAGCTGTCAGTCTACCTCAGGTTATCAGGAGTGGTGGGCTCACACTGCAAGTTAATGGTAGGATTAAGGGGCCTCCAGTGGCAGACGGAAATTCATGCATTCTTCTGGGGAGACCCGTGAATATATGTTTGTTACTTTTGAATGAGTTTCCAGAACATTACCCGGCTTTGCCTTAGCCGGAAAGGAACTCAAGAAATGGCTCTTTGCAGACTTGATTCCTTTACCTACTGTTTGTTTTTGGCAATAGAGATACACACGTAATTGATTCCGATCCAAAGAGAAAGGAGGACCTTAATGTCGCCCACATCAGTGCTCAGTTAATCAAATGCCTATTCTATTGCTCCCAATGTTTTCCACAAATAATGAGATATATTAATTATATTTCTCTACTGCTCAGTTTCCATTAGGGCACTGCAAATACATCATGCAGTATAAGCAGTGCAGAAAATGATGCTCTAACCAATTCACCAGAACCAAATGCTTAAACGTTACAGCTCACCGAATCTGTGATAAATGTAAGAGAAACAAGACCATGAACTGTTGGATAAAGTGTGCTCGCTGAAGGATTCTACTCTACGAATTAACTCAATTTTGACTGACCTTGTAAACAAATGTTTTCAACAGGTTTGCAGGGAAATAGCCAGGGTTATGCCTGTGTTACTTGCAGAGGGCTAAATCCCATTGGCTTTCAAGAGTCATGCCTTGTGTATAGGGTTTAATGAGAATTTTACGAGGAGTGCTGAAAGGGGTGGGATTGGTCGGAAGAGGATGATCTTGAGATTCTTCCAGAAGGTCATGGTGTTTGGTCAAACCCCATCATCTGAAGAGCCTGTTCCGTGCCTCAGAAATGGGAAAGGCTTGCACCTTAGGGTATAAGGGCATACAGTGGAAAAGCTAAATGTCACTCTAACCTCCTGACCTCCCCCTATGACTCAATTTCCTGTCATTTATCGCACCAGGCACCATGTCAAATGTCCTACAATGTATTCTTGGCTGCAGGGTCACCATGCTCACCAAACTATGTCATCAAAAAGGCAACTATTCACTATTCACTCTAAGATTCCTCCTTATCCATGATCTCTATTCATTCACTTTGTCATTTTTTATAGCGCCTTTGACCATAATTATGGTCCCAATGTGTTGTTGGTTGAATGGCCCCTAGGTCCCGTAGGGCCCGGAGTCCAACAATGTGGGAGAGTTTGGAGGTGCTATTATGCATGGTGTGCATTTCAGCCATTCAAGCTATGCAAGGGTGGCCAAAACTTTGCTAGTCACCCATGTATAAATGGGGTGTGTATGGGCGCAGTGGAGGTATACTATGGAATAAAGGGGGGCTGTGTTTAAGGAGATGTGGAAATCTACAGTTCGAATGTATGGCGTTAGAAGCAGCTTTATTCTTATGTCAGAAGTGATGTGCAGTAGTGTTGTATTACGCGTGAGTGCAGGGCGTGTGGAGTGAGCCCGTGCCTTCTGCTAATTTGTGAAAGTGTGGTCTGCGAGGGGAGAAGTGGGCTAGCTGTACAAACGACAATGTCTAATTGCTGGCTTCCATCTATGTACAAGGAGAAGTGATACGTTTCACAGGTGATCTAAGTGCCAGATGAATGCATAATGCTCACCCTCTGAGAGGCTCTTGGAGTGAGAGATTGCCACACCCAGTCCTTCTACTGCCGGTGCAGTATATGCCAGCCCCTCATGCAAATGCACATGCTCAGCCAATCCATGGAGCATTTCTATAACTTTGTAACATCCTTTTCCCTCCCCACCATCTTTGGAGAAGGCTAACGGCCCACTCCAGAGCGGGTCCCCCGGGCGCCATTTTGTTCCAATACCATCAACATCAAAAGAGCAAGTAAAGCGCCCTTTTGCGTATGCATGTGTGGCCCATACTTGCAGGCTTTAGCTCAGCTTATCACCCTTCCAAAGTTGATGAATTAAGTACCATTCAAGTGGTTAACATAATGACTGCTATTATTGTTGAACTTAGAATTGGGAGGAATCCGGTGTGAAGTGCTTTGTTAAAACGTGATTATTATTATATTTGACATGTCCGCATTGATAACATAGAAGTCAGGGCCCCATTGTGTTTAGAAGAGCCGGAGAATGGGGAAGTCGCATATGCAGAGTTCCATTACCAAGTGCTTTCAAGACTCGGGAAAGCTTCCCACTGAGGATGAGCTGCTCATGTGTCAAAAGGAACTTCTGTCAATCACAGGCTACCAGATACTAACGAGCAAATTCCCCCAACTGGGCACCCTATAGACAGGCAATGAGTCATAGCACCTCTGTAAAGGAAATCCCTGCCCCAGAGCACGGCCTGTCAGTAGGTAAAGCATCACATTCAACTTTTATTTTTGCTAGCCTGACCCCACCTTCTTTTGTTCCAAACTACAAAGACACTTAAACAATATGCACCTAGGAGAGGGGCATTGACAACCAACCAGAAATAGGGGCCCAGATTAGATGCCCAAGCAAAGCAAGGGCCTTAACGCAGACCGCAGTGCCATTACCGGCCGGTAAAGCCCGCCTTCTGAGGGGCAGATAGCTATTGCCAGCTGGACATGCAAGCCAGGATGTTCATGTTTTCTTGGCAATGGAATGTGGCTTTGCAAAGATAGGGGGGGCACATTTCCTTATAAACAACTACAAGCAAAGATGGCGGCTGCGTACATAGAAACAGGGTCCATTTTTATTTTCTCGTTAGTGGTGTTGCCTGGGAAAGTCAGGCTGGCGAGGGATCTGATGGCCTGGTAGGTGATGACCAATGGTTTGCCAAGTAGGTGGTCTCTATGAGAGTGGGTATCCTCAGAAATAATCAAATGTAACATAACCTAATGAGAATGACTGCATTTGTTTGATATAAATTTGTTAGGGATTTGTGTACATTTGTAATAATATATAGATGGGGGTGGGGTAAGGGAATAGGTGAAAGTAAGGGCAAGTGATGGGAGGCAGGGGGCCTCCCCTCGCATTATTTTATTTCTCATTAGGTATTTTATTTTCGATCATTTCATGGTAATCTGTGAGTGTGTGGCTAATATGTGCATGGATAATAAGGGAAGAATTGACCTCTTTATGTGGGTGCGTAGGCTAGGGTGAGAAAACAGCTTACAAAAACGGAACCTTGTCTTTGTCCAAATTCCCAGGGGGCACCGAAGCTTGAGTTACCAGGGGGCACCGGAGCTTGAGTTCCCAGGGGACACCGGAGCTTGAGTTCCCAGGGGGCACAGGAGCTTAAGTTCCCAGGGGGCACAGGAGCTTGAGTTCCCAGGGGGTGTTGGAGCCTTGAGGTTAGTGAGCTCTGAGGGTGCTAACATTCCCCTCTCTTGGGAAGTCTCTACTTTGCCCCCTTAGGCATGTCTTCTGGTCTACATGGTATGGGGGTCCCTGCCTGCACAATCAGTGTGTGGGTGTAGGGGCGCCACATAGGGTGGGGGCTCCAGAGTGAGATGTCGTGCCGTATTTCCTCTTACTAAGAAATGGACCATTGCATAATCTTTGGACAGGAAGCCTAGAATGCAACTGAGTTTTAAGACTCTTACTATGTGTGGGAAAGGGTTCAAATTCCTCAGCTTAACAGTTTGACCTTTCCTCTGTAGTTACAGGGCTATGGTACATATCTCTAAAAGAGGATGCGCTCAGCCTCTAGTGGCTTACTATGGAAAGTAAGTCATCAGCCTGCAGTCAGTTCCTTTGCTTGGGGGAAAAACACACTTCTCTTGAGCCAACAAAGACCTGCTCCTTCTTTTCAGGAACTGACTCTACCAACCTTGAGAGTTTTGGAAACTCAAATATATGCCTGTGAACATGAATGGTAATCCACAAGGAATGGTTAGATATCTAATAGAAAAGGAGCAACCCAGCCATTGCTCATCCGACTCAGGTGTTTTTCCTATCCTCTTTAAGGATGTATCTTGTTTGCTGCCTCAGAAGAAAAGCCTCTTAATTAGACTTGTTATTCATAATGTTAACTCTGCCTTCTTTCTTTGTATACTGTAATTTGTTTAGGGCAATTGACCTCGTTTCTCGTGCAATAAATCATTTCATAGGCGCTTACAGAAAGGTGCAATTTTGATAGGCGAGCCAAAGGAACCCTAAGAAATAGAGGATACAGGCGTAGATCATACGTTTAATACAATCATGGTATCCCCACCAGAACAGAGGTAGTGGTGTCCAGCAAGGAGTCCAGTTTGATCACTCCTTCAGGCATTCTCATTAGGGGGATCTTCAATACTCTTTAGACGTTAGAGGTCTTTAAAAGGCCCATATTTCTGAAATTCTCCATAAAACAGCCTCTCGTGCAGGGAGGATCTACATCTGTCAGCATTCGACACATCTGCCGAGAGAGTAGACTATAACTGGATATTATATAGTATTGCTGGGAAAAACTTCTCTGGCTCAGAAACCAACCATGAAATGTCATTGGAAATGGGATATTTGGATATTTGCTGTAAGTAGATTTCATCAAGTTCTTTTACCTGATTTTTTCGCAAATATGTGTGTGGGGGATGGGTTTAGGTTCATATTGAGTGTAAGGGGTCTAAAGAGGGGGTTCCCCGCAAATATTTGTGCAAAATCACACATTACATTTATTTTCCTCGATGAAATCGACTTAGAGAAAGTAAACTCAACCAAATCACCTAGAGCCATATCATCAGCATAGGCAGCTTATTGTATTCTCAATTTTTCCCAATGCAAAGTCTCATATCCAATGTCCCTCCTTAACAACTCTAGCAAGTGCTCAAGGGTGAGAATGTACATCTGTAAGGACACGGCAAAGCTCCTGTGAGCCATTCTCTCCAGGATAGGAAATTGAGACATTTGATAATTGACATGTAAGCATTCATTTCTGTGGCTGTTTTGTCATATTTACAATACTTATTTACAACAAGAATTCTAGGGGGTGTCCATATCATTGCCGAGATCTTACTATAAGATCCCCTTCCAGTCTATTGAATGCCTTCTCAGCATCTAATGAGGTAGCGAGCCAAGGGTCATCACTATTCTCTGCTATTACAGTTATAGTACAGAGTAATGGTGTGTCAGAATTGGCTAATTTTCCTTTACATTCAGAGGTGAATCTCTTAGAGTCATAGGTTAATGTCATCGTTGATTGGTATATTTCATGTATTCATGCACAGCGAGTAGAGCACTTGCTTTGACATCCGTGCAGAGCCTGCTGACACAAGTTCAAATCCCGGCAGGACCAAACTCTGCCTTTCATCCTTCCAAGGTCGATAAATGAGCACCATGTACTGTGGGTAATGATAAGCAGTGCCAAGATGCCTGAGGGTTCGTGGCGCTATATAAATGCTAAATTATTATTATTATTAGCTGCTGCCCCTTTCCATTCTAAAGCAAAGTCTAGACTGTTCAAGTGTACGTGTTAAAAAGTGTGATAAATATTATGTGGAAAATATTTCTCTGTGGCACAATAATTTGATACATGCCAATGCATTCTGTATACATTCTGTAGATTACGAGTGTAGTGGCATTTCCAATGGAAATACCAGCAAACACTGTTACGATTACTGCCACTCAGACTGGGGGTAAATCAACCAGATAACCAGTGTTAATCCTCTTTCAAGGTGTCCATAGTGCCCCATGGGCGATATGGAGCATTTACCGTATGCGGTAATTCAACCCATTGTAAGTCCTCCATTTTAAAAAAAAAGTAAGCTGAAGATAAAAACCTCCAGTTAAGTGCTGGAGGGTTTTCCAAAACGTTCGCCCCAAAATCAGAATTCAGCGGTGCAGTAACGTGGGTGTACGTTTCTTTTATCGAAGTCAATTACCTTGTGGTAATTTAATTCAACAAAATTACTTAGTGAGGACGAATATGTATATATGTCTTTTACGTGGTAGGAGGTACCAAGGGTGGAGGGCAGGGGTGGGAGAGCGTGCTTACAGGAGTGTGGGAGGAACCCAATAAAACAACCGAAGTCGTTTTTGAAGTAAATTAGCACAAAGCATTGTTCTGCCATATAATAACACAGAACCATACAGTGGCATTAAAGCAATGGTAGTGCTATTTTTTTTTTTACGACGCAGGACTATAATGAGGCCCGTTGTCTAACGTGTTTGAGTCAATAGGAAGGCATTATGAACTCCCCAGAAGGGAATTTAGGAATGATTGAATCAGCTGCACTGTACCTTTACATAAATCCCAATGCAAACAGTTGTTGAAGGAAAAAGAAAACGGTGTATTCCGCATTAATTGACTTTAAACAGAGGCAAGGGCTTTTTAGAGGGTGACACAAAATGGCAGTCCTCATTGTATTCACATTGACGCACCTGTCGTATTAAGACAGGAGCCCCGTTTAGAGTTCCCCGGGACTACTTCCTGCAAGCGATTCGAAGCCCAGCTGATCTTTCATTGGCTGCCAACAGATGCGCACGGGCGCCATCCACTAAATTGCAGTGTGTGCGCAGGCCCCATCACAGCGCGCCTCCCGGGAGGCCTGTCATGACACTGATGATACCTTCCACGTGGCCTAACCATTGTGATTTGTATAATACTGGGTTGTTGCTCGGGTTTATTTTTGTCATGACCCATTTTCTCTGAAAGAAAATTACAGCATTTATCACTGAGAATTGTAACGCCACGCAATAGAGCCACATTGTGAGCCGAGGAAGTGCTGAACAACTCTGAACTTTTTCTGGGTTCGCCCACAAGGCCTAGACCGGGTTTGGCAGGTTGTCATGACACCTTGATAGCTTTGGGCAGCACTTCAACAAAGAAGGTGCATCATGGCATCCTCTGTGCCTACTTCCATTTGGCGTACTCTAGAGTTTTCTGCAAGACCCCAGGAAAGCTGTGGGCAGGGATCTGAGAGCAAGGAATGACTGGCTCAGTCGGGTGGGAGTGAGGGGGCAGCAAGGAGAGATAAAGTGAGAGAGTGAGAGTATGTCAGACCCAGGAGACGCGAGCGAGAAGAGGATGTTGTTCATACGCCTGGCAGGGATGCCATGGCATATCTATTTATTTGTTTATTCTTGCGATGGGTCCATAGCTGGGCCTGTAAGCTTCTGAACGCCTTCTTCCCGATGGTCCACTTGACTTCCTTCTCTGCTCTCCCCCACAGCCTTCTTCTTCTCCCTCCTGGCTTCTCTCTGAGGTCTGAGCTATTGTTAACTTTTCCAAGGCTTATGGCTGTGCAAGATATGAACTGCTCTCATCTTTGACGTCATCAATGTGCACTCGTTTCCAGAGAGTTCATCAATAAATAATGTAACAAGTGATGTTATCTGTGATGTCATTTGTGCCCTCATGGGCTGTGCAACAGGGGGCCTAGAGATAAAGTGGCAAAGCTTCCAACATTTGCACATTTGAAGCATTCTGTTGCATTACACCGCCACCTTAACGTTACTTCAAATAATGCTTTTCCCCAAATGTCAACGTTTTACCTTGAACTGTTATAACTGAACTCTCTTTTTAAACTAAAGTTTTTTCACTGAATACAACACATAGAAGAATTAGAGGGTCAGGTCAGGGATGGAGTTATGTTATGTGTTGGAGTTGTATAAAGGGCAACAATCACGAAAGGTATCGATCTTGTCGCTATACTAGGATGAAATGTGAACCAAAGTCATGATTGTACTAGTACTGCTGACAAGGATAAGCCTATTAGAACTTGCAAAGTAAAGTCTTCAGTTTATTTATGAAAGACTAGAAAGTTGGGCTCTCTATGAAGTTCGAGAAGGAGAGTGTTCCAGTTTCTGATCGCCTGGACTCAAAAAGAGCACCCGACTAATCTTTCCTCCCTGTATCCAAGGACAGTCAGCTTTCTATCCATCCTCACTCTTGAGGGTCGTAAGGAAATTTGTCTACTCAACTGTGAGAAAAGTGGGTTTGCATCGGGGTGTAGGAAACTTTTAAAGACTAAACCTCTACTCTTAGAATTGATCCTATTCTTCACCGGGAGTCAGAGTAATGAAGGAAGGGCTGGGGTATTATGTTTGTTAGGAGCCTTGCAGCAGTGTTTTGAACTGTCTGTAGTCTCGAAATCAAATAGCCTGGGAGTCCAAAATATATGCTGTTATTAAATACTAAACAGGAGAATACTTAGCAATTCATACAGTGACCCTGCATTTATCTGGAAGTGGGGTTCCCCCCAAGGGAGAGCACTTTTTGAGCAGTTCATGGCGATTATGGTGAATTTGAGGGGTTCTGTTATTTGTGACAAAACTATAAAATCTCTTTAACAAAGTTTTTCACTGAATATATACATAATATATATGTTTAAAACAATGCAAATGGCATTCTTTCTTGCCCTGATTATCCTAGAGTTAGCCTTCTTTTTACCAGCATTCGCTGTTCTTCTAAAACCACCCATCCTATATACACAGGAAGGCGCAACAATTTCTCAAAGTAGTGGAGTTTTCATTTACCAAAATGTGTTACGTGCCGACAGATTGACTAGTTCACGCTTCCTCTCCAGTTTGCTATGTTCCCTATTGGAAAGATCCCGATCGCCAAGGCAGAGGTCAACATAATAAGGGTCCTGAAAGTGACACTGACCAATCAGCTTGACTTTGATTTGCACCTTGTTTATGTGTTGATTATTTCTTTTGGGCTAAGAAATAGTAGACAGGATGCGTTTTAACTTGATCTTAAGCTGGAAAATGGTTTGCTGTTCGAAACAGACAAGTATTTTCGAATGGTTGTACCTGCAGCACCAGTTGTAAAAATGAGACAACGGTATGAAGAATTTGCAATGTTCTTAAAACCTAATAGATTTTGTATACATTGTATTGTAATGACCTTTAGATATAACCGCTGTTTAATGAAGTGTATGGGTTCAGCGCAGATGTAACAATAACACGTGGCCCCATCAGATCATTGTTTCAAATCTTTCTAGCTGGAATTGGTTCATGGCGTTCCATCTTTCATGGAAGGATCCATATTGTGCTTGAAGTGGTGGCTGTGAGTACCAGGAGTCTGCCCGAGAGGTACTTGCTCAGTAAGCCTTCTGCCTCATAAACAAAAAATACATATACAAATACCCATCCCACCACAATTTTTTAAAGGACTATGGCTTTCTCAGATCGTCAATTGGCTCCTTGAAGTAGCTCTGCGCTTTCATGCTTGCCTATTGAGCAAAGTAACACAATGTGACCTGGTCACACTCTGCGTTGCTCTTTGCTGCTCCTATTAGAAGTCTGCGTCTTCTTCAAACTGGAAACTGGAAAAGGCTTACGGAACACCAGGGGCAATTGCATACTTTTCCTGGGCACCATTCCTTGTGTACCTCAGGATCTTGCATTTCCTCTTAGGTTCATTTGAGCTTAGGCCTTGCCCTCATAAAATGCAGTTTAGTTGGCTGAGTTCCCATACCACTACCACAGCGTGGGCTTCACTGCTTTCTGGTGAAAATGAGGACCTATCTACATTCATCCTTAGGTCAGTGAAAGGGTTAAGGAGTCGCATTTCCTTTAAGGATGAAATGGGGTCATTAGGTGGACATACGCGAGTCTGGTGTTCCATGTGCAGCCTTTCATGCATCTAGGTGGTTTGTACCTATGCCACTCATATCATTAACTGGGTTTGGGTAGAAGATGGCAAAAGGTTGAATGTGTTATATCATATCTACTGATTATTCGTTTGGTTTGGACTTTTTTTATGTAGAATGAAATCCCAAAGCAGAAGGTGATACACCCAGGATGATTTTCACCATACCTGTAATTTTTGGATCACTCTCTGGGTTGAATGCACTGAAGAAGTGACCACAAAGCCACAATTAAACTGATAGGAGCAATCTCCATTGCGCCAGGAGGATGGGTTTCTGACTTTGCTGCTCTACCTGAAAATATGATTAAATTGATAGACGCAACCGCTGTTCCGCCACGAGGATGGGTATCTGCCCTTGATCATGTCCGTGAAAAGACATTTTAAAATGGTGGACCATTTACATTTCTTCCTGTTATTCAGAGCCAATGTCCTTATCCCAGTGGATATTTATCTCACCAACCAGCTGAGGTGGATATGGTCTCTCTCCCTAAGGGAAATTGGTTAGAGGGCTGTTCCTGACAGAACAGCTAGAACTCCTGGCAGGAGGTCAAGAAAATGAAACCACCAATTTAGGGAGTGGCATCCTGAAGGCCCAAATGGAATTACAGACAATCATTAAAACAATACGCATTGCTATCAGCCATATCTGTGCAGGGCTGATGGCATTTGCAAGAATTCCAATGGATAGCCTGGACTTTGCCGGAGCATAACCCATGCAACATTCCATGTGGATTCCTTCCATCTTGGAAATTCAGTGTAGCCAGAGGTGGATGGGGGAGACGGATGCAGACTGCATGCTCTGGCGCGCAGTTCCATGCAGCAAATGCATGAACATTCTATGGTTCGTAATTCATTGAAATCTGTATCTGGAAGTAAATTGGGAACCACTGTACCCTCTGTGCATGTCAAAATGAGCTCCTATCGACTGTAACTGATAATGATTATTTCTCATGGTGGTCCAATGTAAAATTACAAATTCAGTCCACCTCATTACATTATAGCTTCCTGTCAAATGTGTCAGATCTCGATTCTGTATGTGGAGAGCTACGCGGTCATTTAGCAACACTTAGCAACACACACAACTCAATTCAGGTATAGCAAAGCATGCAGGACTGTCTTTACACAGGATACATTCCATCTATGACATTTCATCACAAACCTACGTGAAGGCCCACACTAAGCCCAGACCTGTCAGCTTGGACTACCGGGCCATTACTCCCTGTATAGGACCCACCCCGGGGAACTGAAGCTGGATTACGCAAAAATGCTTCATTCAGAGGAACATTCCAGGGTGGTAATGTCTATTGCCCCAAATAAATAGGAATGAATTGACAGCCTTTAATGACAGCCAAGGGATGTTACCATGCATTAAGGGCCAGAGAAGGGGTCAATATTGATATTTGCACATCGGGCAAAGCCTAGAGGTGAGAAGGCCATTCAAATGTTTCTACAAAATGGGCCAGGCTTGCTGGGCATGGAGGCAGGAAAGTACGAAAGAAAATGGACGCATTTTATGATCCAGTGAGCGGGGAACTGGCATATGCAAGAGGCCGAACAGTTGAGCAGGAGGCTGAGGAGCGGCATCGTAGAAAAGAGGAATGTAACCTAATATGGGGGGCGGGGTCCGTGGGATGCAGCGGGCATGAAGGTGCAAGGAGCATGAGTGTCTAGGACATGGTAAAACGGTGTATTTTGGGGACAGAGCAACCAGAGCCATTAAACGCATGCTTATTTCAATAGATAAAGCCCATACTCCTGACGTGGTGATTGCCTGCTCAATGCTCCCTGGTGCTAACAGGATTTTTTTTTATATGTACTTTGTCGCATTAGGTTTATAAAATCCACAACAATGCTATAGTTTATATGGAAACCTCAAAAAACATGATCATATTTATCAGTCCCCAACATTGAGTGCGTGACCCAAAATAATAGGGAGATCTCCAGTCTTGGTCGCATAATGGGGCTCGTTATAAGTTCCCCGGTTTGAAAAAATGCTGGAAAAAATGCCAGCAATTCCGACACCAGTCTTTTTTCCAGACCGGGGAAAGACAAATTTGCCGGTGGGTCACAGATCTACTAACAGACCTGACCTGACGGTAGATCTAGCCTCTACGATCAAATAAATGCTGGAATCACCGGCACCGGCACTACCAGTGCCAGTAATTCTGGCAACCTCATCTCATGGAGTCCAATGGAACTCCATGGAGTTGGAATTTTCCAGCTTCTCCGTCCCCTGTAATGTTCCGCTAATACTAAGATAACAGGCGACCGTGACGGTAGGGGCAGTTTACTGGGATCCCACCGAAATTACCAGTGGGATACCGGGAAACGTGTAATGAGCCCCCATGTCATGCTAATAGACCGAACTTTTAAAAAAACTTTAAAAAACATGTGTTAGCTGCTTACTCCTCCCTAAAGAAATGTAGTCCTGCACTAGATTCTAGAGGTGGTTTAGTTTGCAGAAGCAATTAAAAAATGTCACACTCAAGCGTTGACTCAATAACATATTATTTAGGATTCGTCGAGGAATAATAAAACAATGTTTTTAACTTCATCTTAGAATTTGTATACAGATGCTGCTCCATGTGTGCAATCATTAGAGCCTAACTTGCAAAAATGGACCACAATAAATATATTCACAATGGCCCTCATTAGGACCCTGGCGGTAAGGGGTTTACGCCAGCGTTAGCTGCGCCGACCCCTTACGACCAACTACGAGTTCCCAAAGCGCCATGGTCACTTTTCCGCCCGCTTTTTGCGGGCGTAGAAATCCATGGCGCTGTGGGACCTTGGTGTTAATTACGCCACCGTAATGTACGGTGGCGTAATTAACGCCTTCCCCACTCCCATTGAGCCCTATGGGGCCAAAATGGGAATGGGGAAGGGTAAATGGGTCAATGGGGACTTACCGCCCCGCCAACCTCGGAATGGGGCGGTAAGTCCGCCATCCGCCATGGCGTAAACGGACTTTACGCCATGGCGGAAAAGTCCGTCGATGGCGGAAAAAATCCGCCAGGGTCGTAATGAGGGCCAATGTCTTTTTATCACTGTGATATGGCGCATAGCAAATAGAGCCTAAAATACTCCAATGCGGCATTCCACATGTATGTAGGCTCTGATCAATTCTTGAAACCAGGTTCATCCACATTTGCTCTGCGGCATTGCAGCTTCATTATTATGGTGACCTTCTTTCTTTTCGGAATCATTGCACTAGGGTGTCATTATGCTTAGTTTAAAAAGCTGAGACTGGCATGCTTGTTTGCGTAATAACAGGTAATTTTTCCTCAAATTACCAATGCAGTCTAATAATACGTAGCACAATGCACACTCAATTAGACAGTGCCCAAGCACTTTCAATTTGGAACATATGGGAACAGAGCGATGCCCTGATAACTCACAAGCATGTGCCATTACTCTAAATCCCTATTCTTCCTCGTCACAGTTATATATGTCTTATGGGCGTGTCAGTCCCAAAAACACGAATGAATGCATTTAGATATATATATATATATAACGTGTTTCTTTCCTGTAATAGCACCTTCTTCGGGGAGGGCTGTTTCAGGTAACTTTTCTCCCAGATCCTCCACCAGGTATGAAGCTCTAAACTGAAGTTCAAGGCCCAATCTTGAACAGGGAGGAGGGATGAGGAATGTGATGTACAAGATTAGGGATTAAGAGTAATGAAGATTACTGGTAAGTAATGAGATAATTACTTGCTTGTCTAATCGTCCTTGTCTCAAAACTAGACATCTTGAGGCTATAGTAAGCTCAGGGTGTTGAACTACACTGCACTAGTAATACCTTGACTTTGCAGAGCAAACCAGTTTTAAGATGAAGGTGACCCGATATGTAAACATCATTAAGAGCCTAAAGAACACCTGAGCTGAAGAAACATGTCACAGACTTTCCATATGTAGCTTGTAGTAGAGTACACATTTTGATAGGGAAGCCCAAGTGGCCGTCCTACAAATCTCAGACTAGAGGCTGCCCTTGACATCAGAGCAAGAGGTAGCCACACCTCTAGTTAATCGATCATGGCCAGTGGGGGTAACGGACTACTATTTACTTCATATGCTAGGCATATGGTCTGTCTAATCCCTCTGCTGACGCTGAATGCTTAGCCTGGATGAGTTTCGTTCCAAATGATTTGCAGGTCCCTCAAACCTTGTTGCTGTGATTCATTTTATACAGGGAGTCTATTATGGGTTTTTGGGACGATCGAATCTCGGGTAGACTCGCAGCAGGTTTCGTAGCACTTGCAACAATTCTTTGTCCATTCAGGCTCTCAGATCACATGTCGAATCTTGTGGTTTGTCAGTTTTGCCCAACCAATCAGAGTCCTCTGGGTTAAAGTCAAGAAGTTGACTCAGCCAATTAGAGTCCCCGAATCCCCTGAAGAAAGTTTGACTCTTTACAAAAAAAAGACTACCGGAATAATTTTCCTTTATGAGTTTTGTTAGGCTGTGAGGAAAGGAGCACACACGGCCAGAAATGCTGCACATGTGGGCGGAACAAAGACTGATATGCAAATGGATATTTCCCCATCTGTGAAAGGTACAGTAAGCAAAAAGCAGATGGCTGCGAACTCTCAATGTGGTTAACAACCACTGAATAGGTTATCATGCCTTGTTCTTCCGAGAGAGGGGCGCCTGCTACCTTTGTTGAATTTGTTGAAGGAACTTGGGGTTGGTCACCCTAGGTTACCTGGGGGCAACCAGGCGTGGACTCCCTGCTCACTGTGCTTAGAGAGGCTCAGCTTCACCTCACTGATGATGCCCAACAAGGCTGAAACACGTGTATGGGGTTGCTGGCGGTACTCTTGTTCAGAGAGGAATTGCCATAGCATTTCGGTGCTGGACTGCCCATGTGGGCGGGACAAAGACTGATATGCAAATGGATATTTCCCATCTGTGAACGGTACAGTGAGCAAAAAGCAGATGGCTGCGAACTCTCAATGTGGTTAACAACCACTGAACAGGTTATCATGCCTTGTTCATCCGAGAGAGGGGCGCCTGCTACCTTTGTTGAATAGAAATGGAAGAGCCTAAGCAGGCCAGTGTGAGGAATTGCCATCTTGCATGAGTGCAAAGCCCTGTTTATTTCCATTTGAATTAATAAATACAAGGATGCAGATAATTTCATCTACTAAAGTGTAATCTGCTCACGAGAATCCCCTTTCCGTCAACTGGCAAAAGTATAGTGTACTTGTGACCTGCTGCATCAGTAGCCTGACCCGTAGTTCCCACTCGACCTGTGGCATAGGCCAGGTTCAAAGGTCACAAGATGCCCGCCCATTCGACAGCCACAGTGATATCCAAGTCTCTGCAGTGCAGGGGCTACATTTGAGGTATGCCCCGCTGTACCAGAACAACGATGATCATAAGTAACCCCAGGGATGTCATTTAGGGGTCACCAGAGGTCGCAACTACGACCTTTGAGGTCTCCCTTGCGACCGCTAAAAAAATACAATTTAAAATAAACGTTTTTTTCTCCTTCTTTTTTTGTAATGCAAGGTCCTGGATTGTGGTCAGCACCATGTGGCTCTTTACCTCTGGAGTGACTGGCTTTCTTGTTCAGGCCCCTTAATAAAAAAGAAGAAAAATAAGAACAGGAGTGCCACAAGTCTAACACTTTCAGCACTGACCCTAAATAAGAAAGAATAGGAAGACCAAATAATGTGACTTTATATAATTCTATACAATAATTTCTAGACTCATTAAAGGTTTATTTCAGGCACACTTCAGGGGTGAGTCATTGATTTAGTCTGTTCTTAAACGCCTCAACTCAGCCTTTCATCCGTCTGAGGTCAATAAATGAGTACCAACACAGGTTGGGTGATATTGGGTGTATATTTTTTCTATATCAAGCGCCTAAGCGCAAGTGCTATATAATAACACATCATTTGGTCATGGACGCCTGCTTGCATTCACAGTAATTTGGTAATATGAGCCTATACACACTGATCATAATAATACATATGGTGATCCATTCTTGTATGAAATGTACATCACATTATAGTGATATTGTAACCATATTTTTCATAGTGTACAATGCTTTGTGCTGACACTTCATGTTTTGTCAACGGTTGAAAGGTCATGTTCCATCGCTTCCTGCGACATCACTTCGGGGTGGGGTCAAATGACATCACGTCCTGTGATGTCATCAGGCATCAAGAGTGGTGTGATGTCACTTCCGCTACCCCTGGCATTTTGGTGAAATGACGTCCCTGAGTAACCCACTATGGTAACAGTGTTAACTCTATAATTAAGCTATGCCTGAGTTTAGGCATGGTGCAGGGCACTACTTATGACCATGGCCGACACATCTCAATTGCTATGACATATTTCAGCTCCTGCAAGTCAGCTCTGCTGTGGAAGGTGATATGTATTCTGGTCATCCGAATGGAGACTGTCAAATAGAAGGACAGGAACATAGAGTACCTGGCCTCTTTTTTGATATCTTTGTGAGGGCATGTAACACCCTTCTCCAGAGACAGGTGCACAGCAGACAGCTGTCCTGGGCCCGGACATCAAAGGAGCATACGTATTCAGATGAAGTAGCCTCACACCAATTTGCTGCATCTCTAAAGACCTTTGTTCTTAGTAAGAAGGGAAGGGGGCAGGATTAAAATAGGACAAAGTGCTTTGGTCACTAGAAGGAGACTTTCCACATTTTGTTCCTCTCTGTCACTCTTTCTCTTTCCTGTACCCCCCCCCCCACTTGCTGTGGAGCAAAGCACATTGGGTGTGACATCACTTTGTTCCAGAACAAGGATTAGACCATTAAGGCTTTACTCCAATCACCTCGGGTCTTTGGCTTTTAAAAGAAGGGGCCTCCAACCCTGTCTTCAGATCCTCTTGAGACACTCTAAAGATTTGCTCTGAAGCACCCATAAATAGCTCATTGGTCTTCCTTCATGAAAGTTGCACCTTCCAAAGCCCTCAGCATGAGGTGAAGGAGGAACCATCCAAAGCAGAAGAAAGATCTGCCCCTTACCCACTGCCAGGGCACATTGGAGGTGAACATTCACTGTTAATCAGGAACTGCTACTCTGGATCAGAATCTGCTAAAGCTGGGAGAGCAGACTCTTATTGGAACCATCCTATTCTCAAGTCTCTCTGAGTGGGTCTTGCCGCAGGTGGAGGAACAGACCAACCAAAGGTCCCTCTTGTGCCGCAAGAACCTGTCGCTCCATGTTCACTGCAACTTGATTGAGAGGGAAGAACCAGTGCTGGCTTTTGCGCTCCTCCTCCATGCCAAACTATTGTAGACTTTCAAACCAGCTAGGTGCAGCATTGTGCCCTAGCTGAGCCTGTCACCTGCTAGGCCAAAATCAACTGCTCAATGCCGGGACCCAATCTAAACCACTGGAGAGTCACATGCTGCCTCTGGCCAGGGGTTACAACCATGGCTCAACCCAGCTACCCCTTGAATGGCAGCCTCACTGACCTGCACATTGACACCCCAAAGTTCACCACTTTGAAGACCATCTCCTGCTGGCTTGGACAAGTGGAGTGTCACGCATCGAGCCCTTCCAGCGGGTAAAGTCTGACTTGGCCTTTGCTAAATGCAAAAAGAACCTGGAACCACCCCGACCTGCATTGTTGAGTGCCCCCCTCCGATCGTATAGAGCAACCACATTCACCCCTACTTGACACCCACTTGCTGCTTGGGCCCAAAAGATTCAAAGTGTCTGAACTACCGAACTAAGAATAAGGTTGCATCAATGTTCGACACTAGGTTCAACATCGTCAGCCCACCCAAGACTCGAAACAGGTACTGTTGATCACAAACTCCCCCATCGGTCCACTGGGACCTTAGAGACTGGTTAGATCACCTCAGAACCTTATTCCAACCAAGACATATCCTTTTATGGTTAGTATATTCCTATCACCCCCGTTTCCCTTCCTCCAGTCTGTTTCTTCCCCTTTGTCTCTCACAGGGTTGAGGTTTTGTACTGTGTTTTCTAATCTGTTCTTTGCAGATGGTGTGTATTAAAGTATATATATTTTTATAGAACCTTGATTTGTCATAGCCTTTATTTTGGATTGTGTTACTATGTTGTTTGGGTCACTGATGGATCACATTCATACTCCTCTTAATAGCATAGCTTTCCTGTGGCCCAGGGCACCACAAAGGTCAGAGGAGGTATATCTCTCAACTTACCCCGTTTCACCTATATGATTGCATTTTTGTTTTGTTTGTTTGTAAAAGTGTGATGGCTGAGTGGGCCATTTTACCCATGCTCATCCTTGCACTCCTGCAGACAGAATCCAATTCTTCACAGACACGCCCACCCACAATCTGTAAATGAATACTCAATGCACAGCCCTTTGTGGGCATTTACAGATGTCACCTTGCAGACTGAGCAGCAGGGGTCGCTTTCCAGCTCTGGTGCTCTGCACATGGCAGGCACCAGGAGGCTCTCTCTTCTTGTTGGTTCCTTTCTGCATGGGTGAGCAGCTGAGGAGGCGCCAGCAAGTCTGGAGGGAAACAACAGAGAAGGTGTGCATTTGTGTGTGTGGAAACGTGCGTATGTATTTATGTGAATGCAGTGTGAATGTTCTGGGTGCTTGTGTGAGTGACAGAGAAGCTGTATGGGTACGTGACTGGTGGGTGAATGTGTATGAACGTGTGTGTGTGTTATCTATGTGTGTGTGTGTGTGTGTGTGTGTGTGTATATCCCAGTGCACATTGCTGTCAGCAGTGAATAGAAAATAAGCAGCATGCTCCCCTGCCTCTGGTGCTTGACATGTTGTTCCCAATGTATCTTTCACTCAGTGTCTAGGATGTTACCCACTTCCTGGATGCTCTGCTTCCTCCCACCAAAATCGGGTGACTGTAACTCTCCCCCAATGCTCCTTCTAGTCCTTCTAGGTGTCCCCTCATGGCACGTGTCTCTCACATCATGAATGGACATTGAATGGTGTGTCAATCACCTATCTGAATCTCTGCTGATCTTGTCAAAATCAGGTGAGCCAAGTGCATGTGTCTCTCGCAGTCACCCATGCTGCCCTCGCTCCCAGAGATTACCTAAACTCCCTCCAGCTGGCACTTGTGTTTTTGCTCACTTCAAAACATTAATTACGTCACACAGCGCTACATAAGCAAACAAACCCTAAATCTGAGGCCCTGACTGGGCGTCAGCTGCTTACTACCTCTCCCTATGTGTTCCTCCTACTCAACTACTCTGACTCCACTCCAGTTTACTAACTGTTCCATAAATGTTCTAGGTCTGCCTATCGCAATAACGTAAGGCTGCTCTGAAAGCTGCCAGAGACTAAGAAAAGGAGCTCCAACTTACTGAGGTTCGACCGAAATGTCCTAATATATAGGTTTATCCACGCCTAGAGGATGTAGGACTTTTCCCATAATGACCCACAGCAAAGGCCACCAGTGAATTACTGAAAGTAAGGTCCAAATATAGGCATACAGCTGAGCCCATATCCAGGGGGTTCATGGTACTTCATTAGAACAACAAGTTAGCAAACATATATCTTGCTGTCTATGAAAAGGTGTGAACACCTTGGGGAGAAACGAGGGAGGGAGCCACAGGCACAGATCCCCAGGGATCATGTTAGATATGTAGCCATATGTTATATAGGCATAAGCTCACCATTCTCACCAAACATACTAGCAGATGTAATTGCTATTGGAACATGCAAATCATTATTGACCTCTTCTCAACCAATCAGAGTGTTTAGAGTGCAGTCAATAGCTAGTGCTATTGACTGCAGTCCGAACATTCTTTCTACAGGATCAGAGAGGGAAACAATACAATTTGCAGGCAAGCTATCTTTCAGTAAGACACTTTCCATCTGGAAGGACTATTTCTGCAGCAACATGAAAGAGAACGAGAAAACATTGGAAAATACTTTCATTTTGTTACAGATACCCTGTGTACTTTTTCATGACAACTAATGCGTGTTCATGTTAATTCTAGTTCAACAAAGTTGCAATTAAAATGCTAAACTTATGACGACAACCATATTATTTAAATACTGCAAAGTAAAACCACATTTAATTTACTAAGTTTCTCTGCTTACTCAACTCACTCTTAAAGCAAGATGTTTTACTTTATCACCAACACGTCAAAACATGCATTGCTGCTACCACTGCGTGCCAACAGCCTTATAGACGTCAGGAGGGCTAATTATATCTTCGGAGAATGGCCCTTCTTCAACTTATGGCCATTAGCTTCCCACAAGCCATAAAGTGGTGCTGGGTCATTATCCCATGATAATGACTCCTCCCTCACTCGATAAAGTTAAAGCAATTAAGTAACTTTATTGAAATGGATGCTTTGGTATATAGGGGACTTTCTGTAGGAAGAGCAACACTAGGGGCAGATCCCAACGTGATAAAGTGCCCTTTACTGCAGGATGGGAGAATAAGACAGTGGACACATTCTAGTGATGTGATAGGTTATTTTATAACATGCTTAATACCCAGAGGTTTCTAAGCGCTGTGTTTTTCCGTGTCATCTTGCTTCCAAGGTGAGAACGTTGCCCCTGGGCTATCCTGCCGAGCCCTTAAGCACACTGGAAGCATGGCATTAAATGTGAGAGATTATTTTCCATAGTTCACAAAATAAATGTTCTCCTGCAAAATGTGCTCATAAGGAGAACACATCTAATCCTACTTCAAACCCCACTCTTAAGAATTCAAGGAGAATGTCAGGATTCCATGACAACTTTGTGATGGGGGTGACATTGCTATTCGGAGATAATCTAGTGAAAGACAATTCATGCCTATAGTAACCTTCAATGTAAAAGGGTGTCTAGATTTCTGGACAGACAACGCCACTTCCTCTGACATTCTCCTTTCCATTACGCCTCTGTGCTAACAAACAATGGCGATTGATGGAGGCTCTTAATTGATGGTAATTACAGCGGGGGCTATCTCAGAGATGAGACAGTGAAAGGGGATAGTGAAAATATTTATGCTTGCTGAAGGGCCAGATCCATCATCAATGGAAACCAGGATTACCATTATAATAGCGGAAAAATCTTAATCACCTGGACCTTCCCCCAGCAAAGTTTTGCCAAGACCAGTCAGAGCAGAGTAATCAATGTGAAGGGCGGGACAACAAACAATAAAACAACTTCTTTCTGGGATAGTGCATCCGAACCCTAAGTTAGGGTATCTTGATGGCATGAGCAGAACCTCGAAATTTGGGAGTTGGATGTAGTCTCCATCAGGCCTATCCATAGAAGACCCATTTCTTTTTGCAAATTTCAGGGAAGATCTGCGAAGGTAAGGAAAGTTCTTGCAACAATGGGATGATCCAGATCAGGGCATCGGTTTCCAAGTTCCCCTTTCCCTTTAGAAGGGGATAGAGAGTGACATTGTTTTTCTGCCCATGCAAGTCACATGAGTCACTGGCACAAATGAGCTGGAGAGAGTAATGCCCAGGCAGTTGATGTCACTTTTCACTAAACGATTGTCCATATTCCCTCCCGGGGATTGGTGAAGTGTTGGAAAGTCCAGAATAAGGCTGTAATTTTTCACCACTTTCTGGCTTTCCTCTTTCTCCAGAGTTATTAGACTGAATGTCATCCCAATGTTGCTCCTCAACCTTAAGGCTTGCATCAGTGGTGATGATAAAGGGTTGCAGGAGATCTTTAAACCTTGAAAGATTATTTCATCCCTGAGTCACCATTGCAGATCTGCAACTCATTCCTGGGATGCTGGGATTGGAGTCTCACAGATTAGGCAGTCTGGAGGCCAACGAAGGAGAAGATATTCAATTAAAGGTATCAGGTGTAGGGGTAGCCAAGTGACAGTTGACACAAAGGAGGCCATGTTGTTTGAACTAGAAGCCATTTATGTGCTGTTGAATGAGGATTCACTAAAAAAACTCTCAACATAATCCTCATGTTTTGTACTCTCAGGGGTGGTAGAAACAGCTTCTTTTAGATGGTGGTATAAGTTTCAAGGATACAATCTCAAGATGGCTGCATGTGTGATGTATTAGTAATCAACAAGACACCATACCTTTCTAACAGAGAACAGATGAACTGTACATCCTTGTGGGCATGTCTGCGCCAATCATCAAAGTAGAGCTGTACTTTCACTCCATCCCAATGTAACACTGCTACCATAGGTGCCAAGACCTCGTACACACACACAGTGACATATTTAAGTCAAAGGGAAAAACTTGAATTTGATATTCTTTCATTTTACCAAGAAGAGTAGGGGTTGCTGGTGTTCTGCGTTGATGGGGAGGTGAATTCCTTGGGTCATTATGCCGCAGATGGATTGCATAGATTTCATTCTGAATGTTAAATGGAGGATGAATTGTTTAACTGTTTCAGGTCCAGGATGGGTCTGGAACTGCCTGATGGTTTCTGAACCCCAAACAGTGGAATAAAATACGTTTCCCAATGGGGTCCTGTTGTCTTTTATTATAGCACTCTTGAGAAGCATAGCTTGAACTCTCTGCATTGGTACCACAGATTTCTCAGTACTCCTTTGGTACTGAACTTATTCCCATACCTTTCACCCTTTAGAAATTATGTGGGTAAACAAGAAGACTTTTGGCTTGTGGGTTTTCTCTCCATTGGCCGGGTGTCACCCGCCAAAAGCGGGTGAATTGACGGGTAAGTATTCTCTTCATATAATACTTGATGGAATGCCTTTTCTTCTGCTGTCTGGGTGGTTTTTGATGGTGCTTTCAGACAAAGGTAAATAGTCATTTATGTAATTCCCTACCTGGGGCATAGCTGCAGATCCCTGCCCCGCCCCCACACTGGGGAACGAATTGAGGCTGTTCTGTTGGCGCAGGAGTGCAAGATGCCTGGACAGAAATAGCCCTCCTGACGTGACCTCTGCCTCTTACTTTTGACTGAAATGCAGATTCTTAAATTGGCTGCTTTACAACAATTTTCTGGGGGGGCGCAGCTTGGCGCCAGTAGGGAATGGCTGCTTGACTACGCAGCTCCTGCTCCCTCATGGGAAATATTAACAGTTTGGGGCGGAAGAAGTGAATACAATACCCTAAAATACTGGTATTTCACCCCCAAAAATTTGACGTGGATGCGGATGGACCGTGTTTGAAGGCTGCCGGAAGAGATACGAAGAAGATACAGATGTGCTTGGGGCAGCCTGTGAAGGTGGCGGGACAGCTTGCTAGCACGCAGACGCTGTGAAGGCTTGGAGCAGCAGTTGCATCACAGGATTGATTGATTGATTGATATTTTATTTCTATTGCGCTCATACACAAGTGTTTCAGAGCGCGACAAGGCAAGGGAAAGGGAACAGTGGAGAACAAAGACAACAATCTTACTAGGCCCAGTGACATTGAGAACGTGCAAGTGCAGGGTAGAGGGAGAAGGGGGAGAAGTGCATGGAAGGGTGAACAAAAGGAGAGTGCGGAGCGAGAAAGAAAAAACAAAAATAATAACAAAATAATAAATAAAAAGGCAACAAACAATGGGAGTGCAGCCAGCAAGTGGCTAGTGCTGGGTTTAAGGCAGCAGGCCGTGTAGGTCTGAAAGTGCAAGAAGAAAAGGGGAGGGTTGTATGGGTACAGATACAGACCCCAGTGCAGGGGGTGGCCTGGAGGCAGTGCGTGAGGGTGGCAAGATGAGCAGGTACCTGGGCCCAGAGGACAGAGGTGGGCGGATGAGGCGGATGAGTGAGATATGAGTGAATCGAAGTTGCAGCTCTCGTTTCCCTCGGCAGTTAATTATTGGAGTGCCCTTTTTTTCTATTCCTGAATAGCACTGCTGTTTTCTTTTCGTACAGTAGGAGCAGCTTACTCTATATTGTGTGGTGCAACAATATTGACTGGAAACGTGTGAGTCTTCCGCCTCAAAGAACATATATATACATCAATAAATATGCTCTTTACTTAAGTGAAATGGCAGGGCTGACAAAGAGCTGCTCCTTTAAATGATCACTAGGAGAAGAGGTAATTAACTTATACATCTTCATATCAAAGGAGGATCATTCTCATGGTGACTGCCTCAGGTCGTAGTGGGGGAACACTCATATTGGTCATGCAGTGAAAATGGCCTTATCATGGGAAGTGGCTGAGGAATGAGGTGCGCGTAAATCAGAGATGCACCTCCCTGCCGACCGCCTGTCTTGTCTTTGATGGTTGTTCTTTTGTGTGAATGTCACGGTGCCTCGATGCCTGCGGGCTTTCAGCGGCCAATAAATAAATAAGTAAATAATTGTCTCCTTCGGCAGTTAACCGAGCAGCATATGTAATGCGTGGTATGAATATTTTGACTGGAAAAGAGTGTGTCTCCTGCCTGAGTGTACATTACAGGGCCTGCAGCAGCAGCCCTGTAGATATGGTTAAGTTGCTCAACCCATAGGAAGAACACTTTTTGGGCGGCCTATAACTTGGACCCCTCCACCCTCCCCAGGACGAATCCTCATGAAAAATTGCAAAGAAAGTATGTGGCCTCGTCAGATTGATCTTGTGATGTTTGGTGAGGTTTCATTAAGGGGTGGGGGGGCAAAGTTATAAGGGGGTGCCAAAATGAATGGTTTTTCCCATAGACGCAATGGACAAAAAATTTGCTCATGCTTACAGTGCAAACCGCTGGATGGATTTTCACCAAATTTGCAGCAGGAGAGGCGGCTTGGTCCCAAAAGCGTGCTTTTGTAGATTTTGTGTAAATCTGCCAAGTAGTTTCTTTTTTTAACCACCAAAATGTAGGGCAAAAAATATTAGTGACATCTGGGTTCGGTCCATGGACTCACTTCCCTATGCGGTCTGCGGACGGGCTTCCAATTGGTCCATGGGACAATGTGCTGTCCGTGGACATCGGCAGCGTATGCTGATTGGATGGTGGAAAGCGTGAAGTGCGCTAGATTTTTGGAAACGCCCGCCATGTTGGATTCGCAGACGGTCGCCATTGTCCAGGAACAATGCAGTGAAAACATATTCAGAAACACAACATTGCACTTGTCAAACTAATTAAACAATCTATGCGGAGGTGAGGGGTTAAGAGGATGTGATGGGATATGGCCTTCTGTGATGTCCACGAACATTCCAGGGCAGTCTTGTGATGTCCGCGAACATCTTAGATGTTCGGGGACATCTATCCCTATTTGTGCATTACAAGATTGGTGAAAAGCAGTTTTTGGATGGCTTATAACATTGGTGCCACTAAATGAAACTGCATGAAATAGGGAATTTGTGATATCATCGTTTATGTCCTGGGTGTTACTCTTAGCAGTGCATGTTTGTGGTGTGAGTTATGGTTGCTTAGCTTACCATAACTGCCGAATTTCTGAGGTTTTTCGGTTCTACTTGTAACCTTAACGGGTTACCAGACATTTTGTCGAAAAAAAATGGTCGACAGGACATTTGATCGAAACCATTTGGTCGAAATTTTTATTTTTTGTATTTTTTTGGGGGGGTTCCTCCCTAACCCCCTTTTTTTTCTAAAAAACCCTTTTTTTCCCTAAACTAAAACCTAAAAAATATATATATAAAAAAAAAATTCGACAATTTGGTTTTCGACCAAATTCCGTCGACGAAATGTCTTTCGACGAAATGTCCGGACACCACCTTAACGTCCTTTTAACAATGTTTTTTCATTGAAATTCCTAGCTTTTTATTAGTGCAACTTAACCATAACTTTAACAACGTTGTGGTTAAGTTGCTAAACACATAGGAAGAGCACCTCTTGGGAGGCTTGGGAGGCTTATAACTTCGCTCCATGTGGACGAATCCTCACCAAACGTATATGGCCCTCTCTGAATTCTTTTGCAGAGTTTGGTGAGGTTTGGTCAAGGGGGGGCAAAGTTATGGGGGGTCCCAAAATTTAGTTTTTTCCCATAGACTAAATGGAGAAAAAACTTTGCTCACGCCTACAGCCCAAAACCGCTGGAAGGATTTTCACCAAATTTGTGGCAGGAGCGGTTGGCTTGATCCCAAAAGCATGCTTTTGTAAATTTGGTGGAAATCCGTCCAGTAGTTTTTTTTAAAATGACCAAAAAGTAGGTCACAAAAAATTAGTGATATCTATGTCTGCTATGTGGACACACTTCCCTGTTCGGTCTGCTGATTGGATGGTGAAAAGCGTGAAGTGCATCAGATTTTTGGAAACGTCCACCAACTTGGTTTCATGGACAGCAGACGGTGTCTGCGGAGATTGCTGTAAAAACATATAAAAAAAGACAACACTGCACTTGTCAAGCTTATCAAATGATCTCTGGGGAGGTGAGGGGTGATGTGGATGGGATGGGATATGGCTGCAAGAAGCAAAAAAACAGGTGTTTTTTGCCGTGAAGACTGCAAACAATCCGGATGTTCGCGAACAGTCCTGAGAAGTCCGCGGACACCTCAGCATTACAGGGTTGGTGAAAAGCAGTTCTTGGATGTCTTATAACTTTGGTGCCAGTTAATAAAACTGCATGAAATTTTGCAATTATATTTCTGACCTGATTCCGAATGAGTTCACACAGTTTGGTGGGATTCCATCTAGAGGGGCCAAAATTAGAGCGTGTGTCCCAAAATTATGTAAAGGCTCATAAATGAGGTGCCATTTGATGAATCTACACTTAATTTGGCAAACTGATAATAGATTTAGATATATATGTTTTTGCGAAGTTTGGTGGGACTTTGTCAAGAGGGAGAACAATTTGAGGGGGAGGTCCCAAAATATTGTAAAGACTTATAGATGTGGTGCCATTTGACAAATCTACACAAAGGTTTGCAAAAAGATTATAGATCTAGATATAAATGTTTTCGTAAAGTCTGAATGGATTTTGTCAAGTGGGGACTTGGTTATATGATGATTGTACTTTTTAAACTTTTGAAAAAATAAAACATGGGTGGATTTCCAGCAAACGTGTAAGGAGCATTGGCAAGGACCTACAAGCATGGTTTGCCTAATGTGCCCGTGTTTTATTTTTTGACGAGTGTCATAATGTTGGTACACAAAATGGTGATATACCTTTGGTGACTAAGGTGTAGCCTGTGGCAATGGGCAGTGGCTAGATTGTCTGGTTCATGGAATAAGGTCATGATCCGAACAATTCGGCTACTGGCCATGACCACGAGGAACAAAACATGGGGTTAAAGTGGCTATGTCCAATTGAGACTGGCTTTGTGGTAAAGTTATTTGAAATTGGGATAGGTGTGATAGGGAAGAAAAATGTACTCGTGGTAATATGGTCATAGGGTTCTCTTTTCACCTTCTGCAGGTTGCCATGGAAAGCGAATAGGGGCCTTGCATGGAACCCCGCCTTCCCTTTCCATGGTGGCCATCTTGGAAGAGGATTTTCCTTCCTACACCAGGACACCGCAGGCGTCCCGGTGTAGGATGAAAAAATCCTTTTTTTTAGCACCCCCGATTTGGGAACCTAGGGTGCTAATGTCCTTCATCCCCTATTGCTGGAATGGGGGGATAATTGTCCAGAGACCTTGTTATCCACCCTTGCTTCGCTTGGGCTGATAACTTGGGCTGCCAGGCCAGTATCCACTGTTCCAGTCCCTGGAATCGAGGATGAACGCCACAATATTCCCATTAGCACAACACAAAATGCAAATGGAAATGTTGGAAAATCCTATTGAGTCTATGTATATTACTGAGAAATATAAAGTAGATGGAGTCTATACGTTTTAAATGTGAAAGGTGGTTCCTAAAGGAACATTTCTCTTGTTGTTTTTGGATGTATTTTCTTTGTTTGGCAGGAGAGCTAAGAACGAAAGGTGGGGAGGGAAATGAGGGAAGAGGCACCAAACACTAATATGAAGGGGTAGGTGCACAGGGGAAAATGTTGCACATGTGTTAGTTCTTAGCTAGGGGCAGTGTTTCTCATGCTCCTTGATTACAGCAGTGGTGAGAGCTCTTGGGGAGGAGGGATACCATTAGCTGATGCAATTTTAAGATAAATAGCAGTTTTGCTAAAAGTATGTACTGTGTACTAGATTGTTAATGAGTAATTAGTAGGAATAGGTGTTGGAGCTGCGCAAGGGAAATTTTGAAGTTGAAAGTTCCTAGATCAGTAGAAAATGCAGTTCCGAACTGTCCGTGAAGCACAAATCTTATTGTGAAGTGCGGACAGGTTCTCGGACACGTCATCATGCCGCGCACCAGCGTATGGTCATGTGGCACTGTCTGCAAGGTCCGCAATGAAGTCAGATGTTCGTAGACGTCTACGGATGCAAAACTAGTTGAAATAGTTACAAAAAGTGTATAGAAGTGTTAAAAATGATTCTAGAAGGTGGAAATGACAGAGTTTTAAGGTGACACTCTGTAAATGGGACACAAATATTGTGTATAATGGGTAAGTATGATATAAGTAAGTTGTAGGAAAATAGCATGCACTGGTAAAAACCCATGAAATTCACTGAAAAAAACTTTGTTGAAGGGTCATTATGGTTAAGTTGGACTAATAAAAACCTATGAAATTCAATGAAAAAGCTTTGTGTGAAAAGGACGTTTTGGTTACAAGTAAAACCAAAACCCCCCAGAAATTTGCCAGTTATGGTAAGCTAAGCAACCATAACTCGTGCCACCACCATGCACTGCTAAGACTAACACCCAGGACATCAAAGATAACATCACAGATATTGCCACAGATATTGATTTGTAACTATCCATTTAAGACCAAAACGATTCAGGTTGATGATGTCTATGTCTTGTCCACCCTGTGTGTGTGTGTTAATTTTATTTATTATTGCAATTTTTTATCAAACCCTCTCTAATTTCTAATGGAGTTAAATTGTACCTCATGGAATGTTAAACAATTAAATAATACAATTTAAAGACAAAACATTATCTCATACCTGAACAGATCAAAACCATCTATAGCATGTATTCAAGTGAAGTATTTATCAATCCAAGGGGCTGCCAAATTAGAACGGTATTGGGTGTTAGAAGTTATCTCCAGCACTGTGGATGGGAAAAAAATGGTGCAGCAATTCTTCTTCATACATTTTTCAAATATCAGTTACTACATCCTGAGACTGATGATATAGGAAGATGGATACTTATAAAGATCTTAGTTGAGTCATAAATATACTCCATATTAAATATACATGTCCCCACAATGCCAGACACCTCCTTTTGACTAAGCTTCAAGAACTTTTGCTACAATGTGAATTTCACAGTTTAATTACATTTGGAATATTAATTAAATAATACATCCTTACTTATTTTAGGTGTGTTGGATTCATGGTGTTTCTCTCATCCAGCAGATATCCATTATACATTTCATTCATTACCAGGCTTCTCATTTTCTTGAATATATTATCTATTAATTTCTAAATCTTTACCCAGGACTCTGATAGTGAAGAAACATCAGTAGTAAACACGTGGGATTGTTATAAGGCAGTTCTTAGAGGTCACAGAATATGATTTGTAGCTAAAAAGAAAAGCCATATGAACCAGGAGTCTGATTTAATATTAAAAGAATTCAAGATTAAGGAAAATAAATATAATGCAAAACCTACTCCTATAATTTTTTTAAAACATCATTGTTCTTCGAATACAGTTTAATAAAATTGCATTGGAATATTCTAGTGCAAAATATGTTAATCCTCGATTAAAACAACCAAATCCCTAGCTTCGCATTTGAGGTTAAAAAAAAGAGGGAACCAAAATTCCAGCTATTAATGCATGTTCTGAATACTTCCAAGGCATAGTATGTTCTTCCCTCTCCCTTTTCCCCCCTCTGCTCTTAAATATTGTGTTTTAATGTATTTCCCGCCCTCGCATCTCGCTGCCCTGTGTGCACTTTAAAATAGTATTTCCTCATTGTATAAGGGCCTAACAAGCAAACAATAAATAAATACATAAAGATGAGCAGGGAACTGGAGTATTTTCAGACAAAGATATTATTAGAGTTTTTCTACATGGTATCAAGATCTCTACACTATATTGGCACTTCCTGTAGTAATTCTAACTTTACACATTTTTTAAAGATATCCGACATTCTTCATACCAGGATTGTGACCTCAGCCCCTTCGAGAATGCCATCTCTCTTGATGAAATGTACAAAGCTATTCGGGATCTCAAGAAAGGAAAGGCTCCTGCCCCGGATGGTTTTTCAGCATTTTAATATGCTAATTTACAGAATTGTTCTCATACTATCAATCAACAGGTAAGTCTGATGGGTCTTTTTTTTTGGAAGCTATGCTGATTATATTCCTGAAACATAATAAAGACCTAAAATTACCCCAAAGTATAGGCCAATTTAATTAATAAATTCATATTGTAAAATTGTTGCAAACATTTTGGCAAACAGATTCACTCCATAGATGTCTAAATTAATTAAAAGAGATCAAAATGGATTTGTTAAAGGTAGGCGTTCATCCTCTTACTCCAGACTTTTTCTAGATATCCTTAACATCACTAACACATCTAGATACAGTTTTTCAGCCAGAGGTCTAGATGCTGAAAATATTTTCCACAGAGTGGAATGGGACTATCTGTTTGAATCATTGAAGTGACATGGTCTTGGATTGCAGTTTATTTCTTGGATTAGATCACTATAGTCTAATCCTGAAACTTCTACATTTATTAATGGCCAGTTGTCATACAAGGCTGTCCGTTAACACCTATTCTATTTATTTTAGCACTAGAACCATTTTTGATATTAATTAGACAAAATAAGAACATTTAGGTAGTAAGAATTCAGAATGATATATTAAGCTAGGAGCATATGCTGATGACAAATTCTAAGAGCAGTGTTAGTCATCCTTTGCAAATTATATTCCTGTTCTCTTTGGTCTTGGGTTACAAACTTAATTGAAAAAAGTCAGAAATGTGACCTCTTAATAGATATTGGTTTAAACAAGATTTGACCAGTACTGGCAAGAAATGGTGCCCAAACAGTATTAAATATCTGGGAATTCATAACTCATAATTTATAAAAAAAATTATTAAGCACACCACTAAATCAATAATCTCTACTATTAAAGATCTTATGAGCTCATGGTCACCATTATATTTATGTTACTGGGGACGCATTGAAACCATCAAAATAAGGATCTGTTATTTGATTAGTCTGTTTTATATCTAGTAATATTAGAATCGTTGTACTATGTGATAGTTGAATTAAATTAGTTGTGCATTCTTCTTTTTTTGTTCTTCTCTTTTGTAAAAGGATGTAACATGTCTTGTTTTCGTTTGTAAAAGGTTGTTTCAACCAAATACAAATGCAATTTTAAAAAAAGATTGTATACCCTATGTATGCTTCCTCTTCCTTTTCCTTTTCCTTCCCTCTTCTTTAAAACAATCGATTATATTTTAACAAAATGTCCTTGGTGGAATAAAAAACATAGAATGTCATTAAGTAATTTAAAGAAATCCTTTAGTAACGAAGGAGTGAAATGTCCAAATTTCAGAATGAATCACTATGCATTTAATCTTAAACAAGCTCAATTGTGGTTTTTACCAGGAGGTAATATTGATTTACCTTCCCGGTGTATTGCGGAAAAGATACTAGCTGCACTTATTCCCTTTCAGGATACTTATTATATTAAGAATACAAATAAAATATTTAGGAATATCAGCATTAAAATATCAGCAGAATGCCTTTGGACCTTCTTGTTCCCTAACATTAAAAAATATAGACAATTTAAGTCACAATATATTTGGTACAATAAGCTTATACAAATTAATGGAAATCATTTCTTTGGAAACCATGGTTATGTAACAGTATCAAATATATCTCTCAATTCTTTCAAGATGGAACAAGTATCTTATTTATTGAGTTTAGATGGACATTTTCTCTGCCTGTTTCCTTTCTTCCTCTGTTTGCGAAAAGAATGGATGCAGTAATGGAAAAAATAGATGTTTTATGTAATCTGGATCTTTTACCTGTGAAAGATAAATTCAAATATATGAAAATGAACACGTCAATGGTCTACAGAATTATTAATGTAGAAAGAACTTGGGAACAAAGATGGTCTTCTGAAATCAATTGGGAACAATATTGGGCAATATTGATTGTAGATATGTGGTCACGTATTTGGAGCATGATATCACATACTAAATCAACCAACCTAACACAATCATTTTTCTTTTTTCAACACAAAGGGGGTAATTCATAGAATTCAGCGCACAAGTGGTGGACGCGGCTGGCGCACAGAGTGCGCGTGCGGCCGTCTGCGCCAGCCGCGTGTGCCAAAACCCATTTCAGCGCACAGTGTATTCATGGATTTCAACATGCATGACCAGCCGTGGCGCAGAATGGCACAGCGACCGTGCAGCAGCGCCAGTTACGCCCTCAACCCCGCCTCTGTGTGCCAAAAACATCGCACAAATCCCCTACATGGCACAAAGGCCAGAGGACCAGCATACAGCCCCCCAACCACAGAAACACGTGGAACACTCCCTGCGCACCCCTCAGAATATGCGTACCCCGCTCGCACTAGCAAAAACGCGTGTAAAGGTCCCCGCGCACCCCCAGAATACACGTAGCCCGCTCACGCTAGCCAAAACATGTGTAAAAGTCCACGAGCACCCCCGGAATACACGTACCCCGCTCGCGATAGCGAAAACGCATGTAAAAGTCCCTGCGCACCCCCGGAATACACGTACCCCATGTGCGCTAGTGAAAACGCGTGTAGAAGTCCCCGCGCACCCCCAGAATACATGTACCCCGCTTGTGCTAGCGAAAATGCATGTAAAAGTGCCAGCGCACCCCTGGAATACAAGTACCCCGCTTGCATCAGGTAAAATGCTTGGAAAAAGTCCCCTCTGTGGTGGGCTGCCTGTGGGGCATGGGGAGGGTGGATGGGCTGCCTTCGCGTATTCCCGGGGTGCGCGTGGACTTTTCCATGCGTTTTTCGCTAGCGCAAGTGGGGTACGTGTATTCCGGGGGTGCACAGGGACTTTTACACACGATTTCGCTGGCTAGGTGTATTCTGGGGGCGCGTGTGGACTTTTACACGTGTTTTCGCTAGCGTGAGCGGGGTATGTGTATTCCGGGGGTGTGCAGGGACTTTCACACATGATTTGGCAGTGTGGGACCTCCCAGGTGTGCACTTTGATCCCTCCCCATGCCCTGCAGGCAGCCCATCCACCCTGGGCATGCCCCACAGGCAGCCCATCCACCCTGGGCATGCTCGGCAGGCAGCCCACACCACAAGGGACTACCCTACACCCCTGACCATGCCCTGCAGGCAGCCCACATGGCAACATGCACTTGTGAGCCCCACACATGTCCCCCCCCACCATTGACGGGCACCTGCGAGTACACCACACCAATAATGAATGAATATGAAATGTATTGAAAAACGTAATGAAATAACTAAATGAAAAATCAAATATGCAAATTAAGAAATAATGAAATGAAAAAAACGAAATGAAAAATTCAAATGTAAAACAAAAATCCACAACAGGAAAGTACAAAAGTGGTCCATTGCCATTGTCCATATAAAGTACATTAAAAAAAATTAAAAACCATTGCTCCATGGAATGTCCAAAGAAAGAAAGTATGTACAAGTCTGCAACTATATACAATGGAAGTCCAAAGGGTCCATGATCCACAAACAAAAGGAAACCTACAAAAAACTCCTATGAATAAAAAACTATATACATAAAGTGGAGCAATGTCCATGAACTCCAAATACAAATATTAAACAAAGGAAACCTAACCCTAAAGAACTATGTACAAAGGCGGCGGGCAAGTCCTACGGCTCACTCTTTGATGTTCCGGGCCAGGGCATCATCAAACTCCTCTTCAACGTCCCAGAGACGGGCCTCTTCCCTGGGCCCGAGGTCTCGCAGGAATGCAGCCATGCCCTCCTCCAACTCCCTGCGAGTTGCCTCGAGTCACTCAGCCCGCCTCAATGCCCTGCACATAGAGTTCTCCGCCCTGACCATAGTGAGCCATGCATTCTCCAATCCGGCGCCGCTCTGCATCTATCTGCTGGCCCAACCACTGCCACACGGAAGACACTCCTAATCCAGGGTCCTCCTGCCCTCCGGCCGATTCCTGCCCCTGCGATGTTGATGGCCTCGAGCCATGATGCCTCCCACGCTGAGCCTGCTGCTGCCTTCGACGCAACCACAACGGCATCCGGGATGATGGAATCCACAGGCGCCGTCATGCACGTGCCCGGCCCGATGATGCCGGCACAGCCTCCATCCGCTGCGGTCCAGTTGGTGGGGTATCCACCCCTGCTGAACCTCCGACTCCTGACTGTGGCAGGGATTGGATCTCCACCAGGCTTGCTGAGTTGGTTGGGACAGATCCACAGGGGGACCTGGTGGCATCTGGGCCGGAAGATGGCATGGAGAACGACTGGTGTATAGTGTGCACAGAGGAGGAGAGGGCCTCAAGACTGGCCGACACATGGAGGAAACCCCCGACCATGGACCCTCCCAACTGGGCCACGTTGGCACACAGCCCTTTGTGATGAGTGCGTGGTCCACCCAGGAAGCATGCACGTCATCACGAATGTCACGTGTGCGCAATGTGACACCAATCAGGATGGACTCCATCTGGTCACGGGTCCCCTTGTCTGCAGATAGAGGAGTGCCAGATGACGTCGACCTCCCCCCTACCTGCGGACGGGCCTGGGACCGGCCATCCAGGTTGGTGCATGGTGATGCAGTCACAGTGCCAGGGACAGAGACATGCACAGGCACCTCCGCAGCGACCTGTGCTGCCTCCTGCCCCTGCCCCTGGACTGCATCACTTGCACCAGTGATACCACCCCCACCAGACACCATGTGCAGCTCTGTAGCGGCCTCCTCTTCCTCTACACACACCACCAAACTGAATGGCTCTGCACCGTCTTCCGCCGTTGCAAGCCCCTGTGGGGGCTCATCCGCCCTTTCCGCTGCAGCCGTAGTGGCAGACACGGCACCAGTCCCCTTGCTCCCGGATGAAGGTATTTCCTGGGAGGGTGACTGGGCCTTGTGTCACCGGCCGGTTGGAGGCTTCCGTGCCACTTTCCTCCACAGCTCAGTCTCCACCCTCTTCTTCACTCGCCGCTGTGTAAAGGGAGACATTGAACACAAGTATCAGGGTACTGAACTATAGTCCCCTAGACACAAAGCAATAGCACATGAGTGGCACTGTCCATCATGTCCCTCCACAACACGTGGGTCAGTGCAGGCAACACACATGCAGGAACAGGCATGGCACATGCAACATACATTGGCATCCATGTCCAAGGCACCGTAGTTTCAACCAATGGTGGGCTGATTCTCACATGCATCATGGGACATGCTGGTCACATGCACACACATCACCGGAGGGTCATGCATCTGGCCCGGTATACCCTCAGACACAGTGGATACAAGGATGACTAGGCTGTATCAGTGATTCAACACATCGTCATGGACATGTGTCATGCATCCATTGCGCACACACTACTCAGACACATGGACATGTACATCATGCATGTGCATGACAGCAGCACACATCTCTCACACCCCAAACATGTCAAAGTACAGACACAGGCATGCATACATGTGTGCGTTCCGCATGCTGCTCCACATGATGCATTGTAACACATAGAGTATCCATGTGGGTCACGCCTGATGGGACTCACATGCAGCACCATCTTCTCCCTGCATACACACATCCAAACATGACCCATGTCACACATGCAGCCAAGTAGCTAACTACCAGCACACTGCAACATGCGCTTTTTTTAAACGTGAATGCATGGCCACTTACCGCTCGACTCTAGACGGGCCTGCATCCTGAGGATCTGGTGGTGAAGTACTGGGCGAATGAGCTCCAGGAGCCTCATCTGCTGGGTGGTAAACTGGACCCGGCGCCCCACTGCATCCGCTGCTTCCAAGAGGCGCCGGGCCTTCTTGAGGGTTCTGGACTTGTAGTCCTCCCAGCGCTTCTGGACGTGTTTGATGTCACGGGGTGCCACCCCCTCCGCATTGATGGCACCCACTATGTCCTTCCAGATCCTCTTCCATCCTTCCTTGTCGGTGCGCGATGGTGTGAAGAGGGCATCATAATGCCCCAGAACTTGCTCCACCAGGATACCAACTTCCTTTTCACTGAAGCTGGTAGCCCTCTGCCTCTCTGCTGGGGGTTGCCACTGGTGCCGGAAGGTGTTGTGTCGGACATGGCAACCCCCGAGGCAGGTGTGGGTGGGCAACTGGGTCCTGGGGCTGGGCTGTGGAGTGATGAAACTTCAGTCGGGAGTCTTCTGTTCCAGCAGGGGTGGTCACTGCAACTGGACCCTGCAGATGGCAGATGTGCAGGCACCAAATGGCAGGGCACTGTGGCAGCAGGCAGGCAGCAGCAGATGGCTCGTGGGAGGCTGCCCGGGGCTCTGGGGGGCAGTAATTCAGCCTTCTGGGCAGGAGAGTGGTCTTCCGTGTGTTGTCACGTGGCCAGCTTTATTTGGAGTGATTTGGCACGTGAAAAAACAGCACGTCAGCGTGTAATTCGGAGAAAGGCCCTTAGCGCGTAAGCGTGTCTGTGACGTAACACGCGCAGGCGTTTCCCTCGCCACGGGTTGAAGGTCCCACGTGGGTTTCCATTGCTCTGTACGTGCTCTTTGTGGAAAGTGCTGCGTGTGTTTTCCAGACGTTGGGGTTCACACGCGATTGCTTCACAGCGGCTACAGTGCATACTTCTTCTTTTGGCGTGAGTGTTGGCTACGCGTTCTTCTTCTACACGCAAGGCAGACGGTGAGCCGCACACGCTCTTTTTTCTACTGTGGGTGTCCCTGTTAGTCGTGTACCCCTTTTTTGTGGTCATACTAGCCAGCGTGTACGCATTTTGTGTTCCTAGCTGCCACAGAGTACTGCGTGTATTTTTTTACATGCACGTGGGCTACAGGGGTCGCGTAACCTTTTTTCTTGCTTTTTTGGGCTGCCTGAGTGTTGCGTGACACGTCATTTCTCCTAAGGGGCCATGGAATGGGACATTCATGTAGATGCTATATACGTGTTTGTTGTTTGTGCGCACTTTTATACTGCGCCAGGATGCTTCCGCCTGCCTTCGTGTGGCAAACGTGTTTAGGCCTGTGCGTGTCTTTTGGTGTGCGCATGTTTTCCCTATTTGATTCCATGAATACGTGTAGTTCGCTTGCATGTGGGCGTTCTGTGTATTTCCCATCAGTACTTCCCCAGTTATGCCTTCATTTTCAGGTGTTGTTCCCTATTCCGCGTGTTCCGCCCCCTTTTGGTGTGTGCGCTATACATTGTGCGCTTCGCTGTGCGCATCATGCACGGCGGTCGGGATGTTGCAATGACATGTGCGCCCGTGTGTGCCCGTGTGGGCCATGTGCGGATTTGGCGCACATCCCGGGGAAAACACGCACAGGGCCTTCCATGAATTGCACGCGTGCACGAGCGCTTGCTTTTTCACGCTTGCACCAGTTTGCACCACAAATATCGGCGCACATTTGTTCCATGAATCGGCCCCAGAGTATTCATAACCCACCCCTAGACCTTTTTAATGGAATGGATAATAACACATGTTGATATTGCTCTGAATTTGAGAGGTCCTGTAAACATATGTTTGTAGAATGTAAATACATCAAACCATTTTGGAATCATATATGGAAAGTTATACTACAGATTTTTAAGATTCAATTAGAATTTCACTTAAAATATTTGTTATTATGTAGTTTGGTTTTGGATTGGACTATTGAAAAGTCAAATGGCTCCCTTTTTGACCTTACATTTCTTGTTGCTGTTCAAAATAGTACCTCCAACTGGAAGCAATTAAATAATTTCATTTATAAAATATATTGGAATTCTATCTGTAATATTCATCGATTAGAAAACTCCTGAGCAGCAGCATCTCCTCTAATCTTGAACAAATATGAAAATAAATGGTACATGTTTACTAATTATTTATCGAGTTTAACTGTTACTGATTGAGCCAATAATTGATGAGTCCAAAAATGTCCCCCAATCTTTGTCCACCCCCTTTGTGCATTGGTCTTTGTAAAATTGGTGTATGTTATACATGTTATATGTTGATGTAATGATACTCATGCATATGAACTTATTTACAGCCAGATTTATATATGGTTGTTAGAAAGTTTATATACGTTTTCATTCTAAAAATAATGTTTCATTATTGTTAATTATTTTATGAACTTGACAATCACATCAAACACAAGAGAAAACACACCGTTTTTCGTAAATATGGTTCAAATGCATTGTTATATTTCAATATTAATAACCTGCACATTATGACATGATGGCTATATAACATGTAATCCATATTGTTTAAACTAAAAAAAGAATAATTTTCCAACTCTGAATCACTGAGTGCAGGTGCACTGAAAGCGCACACGTGAAGACTTCCTTTGCTTATTTTAATAACTCACCCAATTTATAGCAGAAAGGTTTTTGTTCTAAAAAGGGAAGTCAGAGCAAGGAAGCTCTTTGGGAGGGATCCATCTTGAAGTAGGAGAAGCCATAATTATTGTCTGTATTTGCAAAGGAACAGCAGTCGTGCTCCGAACAGAGGTTTAAATTCAACAACAGAGAGGGCATACACTTCCAATGTCGCTGGTGGATTTTAAGCATTGCCTGAGCCTCAGAAAACACTTCCGCATTGCAATGCATTTTGGAATGCTCTGTATCCTGGCCAGGGCGGGCTGAAGATGTGTTAGGGCTGGCAGGGGCCCATTTCAACATGGTGTCCGGGACCCCTGCCATACAACTGGGAAAAACCGTCTTAGGCACCTGTGGGGGGCTTAAGTTATAAAGTCAAAAGAATAGCTGCAGTCTTTCAAGTGAGCCAGTCAGTCAGCGTGGCCATGAAACACATGTCTGCTGAAAAGCTACTAATCGCTCTTTGACAGCAGGGTGCTGATGTCATGGGAACCAGAGTAAAAAGGCAATGAGGTGGTAAGCGTGAAGTGACGCCCAGAGGGGCAGGAAAAAGGCAAAAGCAGCCTGTAACATGTGCTCTTCACACATGTCCCGAATTAAAGGACATTTCTCTGTCATGAAACTGCCAGCATGGGGCTGCTGCTCAGAGACCCCCAGAACCCTGGACCCATGTAATCTGAAAAAGTTGCAAGGCCCTGAAGCCACTCCTGATCCTGGCCTGCCTCTGCGCTCTGCCTGCTTGTGGCTCGTGGTCACCAGCAAGGCATTATGGAGCGAGAAGCTGTGCATCCCTCTAGACCATGTGAGAAACTGTATATGCTTGCGGTTCCGCTACTTTTGATCTTTTTTCTCCCTTTGTGGCCACTCCATCCTGATCTGGTAACAGCTGATGAGTTTGGCACTGCATTACACCACAGAACGCTATGTGCTAATCTCCACTAAAGGGGATGCTTGCAAGGTGCAGAGGCGTTGCTAAGGGTTGGCTGAGGGGGCTATAGCCACGGGTCTTTCGGATAGAAGCTCAGCCACTACAACCAAAAGCCTAGCTAGCCCAGAGTCCCGACAGTCCCGACATTAGCGTAGCCCCGGATCTTTTCCAGACCTAGCAACACCCCTGCTCGCCAGCCCGCCTTACCCTCTACCCAAGCCCCCCGGCCTTTCTCAGGACCATGGCGAACGGGGAACATACTCACTCAATTATTTCTGCCTAAGCACTGACAAAAAGAACAGGCGGTTCTGGGGTCGCAGTTATCTCTTATAACCCTTCCTGGGGAAGGGGTGGAAGGACAATGCTTACAGATGCCTTTCTGGAACAGGTGCCCTCTTAAGATGTAGAGGACTGGTACGAGGATGTAATGATGTTTTGTCCAGGTTCAAACAATGTGCCCACAGGGTAGCTGGGATTTGAACCCAAGTCTTCACAATTTAAAGTCACCTGCCATTGGCTTTTTTTTAGAATTAGGTGGATTGGTGTGAAAAATACTGTTATTGTATTAACACAATGTTAAAGCATTACAATGTCAAAGCATTAGGCACGTAATGCTGAAAATTTGCGAAAATAAAATGCTTGCATCTTTCACTGCATCTGACTCTAATTGACATGTTTAGATACTAAACTGCCATTGTGCGTCTTTGATCTAAATAGTGTCACTTATAATATTACAATATTGAGAATAATTGTACTCTAGTCAGAAGCACCTCTTTTGAAAGGTCAGTAAGGTCAAGGGGCTGATTCACAAATAGGTTGCTCTGATGTAGTCTTGACCAGTAGTGATGTGTAAGATTCTCAAGTTATTATAAGTAACTCTAACTTTCCCCTGACCTAATTAAGTTAGAGTTACTCATAGTGGGGTCATGTTCGTTATGGAGTCGAGTTAAAAATGTGCCACTGTGTATGCATGCTTTTTACTTTACTCCATATTTGCATTGACATGCATGGCGGAGCTGTGGCAAGCAATGTAACCGCTGTTGCTACCACCCCATCTATGGCTCCACACAAACCTGCATGCAGTCATGCCAGCAGGTCATTTTGATGCTGGCGCAAGTGCCTTCCATTCCTGTGGAGTCCTCCTGCTTTTTACACCAGCGAAAAGCTCACACATTCCACAGGAATCCATTGTGAAGGCTAACATCCATCATGAACGGCAGGCAGCATTTACACATGTTTCACCACAAAGTGCAAAAATAAGGCATCAAGGCGAATCCTCCTGCTTTTTACACCAGCTAAAGCTCACAAATTCCACAGGAATCCATTGTGAAGGCTACCATCCATCATGAACGGCAGGCAGCATTTACACATGTTTCACTACAAAGTGCAAAAATAAGGCATCAAGGCGAATCCTCCTGCTTTTTACACCAGCTAAAGCTCACAAATTCCACGGGAATCCATTGGGAAGGCTACCATCCATTATGAATGGCAGCCAGTATATACACATGTTTCACTACAAAGTGCAAAAATAAGGCATCAAGACGAATCCTCCTGCTTTTTACACCAGCTAAAAGCTAACACATTCCACGGGAATCCATTGGGAAGGCTATCATCCATCATGAATGGCAGCCAGTATTTACACATGTTTCTCTACAAAGTGCAATAATAAGTCATCAAGGCGAATACACCTGCTTTTTACACCAGCTAAAAGCTCACAAATTCTGCAGGAATCCAATGTGAAGGCTACCATCCATCATGAACGGCAGGCAGCATTTACACATGTTTCACTACAAAGTGCAAAAATATGGCATCAAGGCGAATCCTCCTGCTTTTTACACCAGCTAAAGCTCACAAATTCCACAGGAATCCATTGTGAAGGCTACCATCCATCATGAACGGCAGGCAGCATTTACACATGTTTCACTACAAAGTGCAAAAATAAGGCATCAAGGCGAATCCTCCTGCTTTTTACACCAGCTAAAGCTCACAAATTCCACTGGAATCCATTGGGAAGGCTATCATCCATTATGAATGGCAGCCAGTATATACACATGTTTCACTACAAAGTGCAAAAATAAGGCATCAAGACGAATCCTCCTGCTTTTTACACCAGCTAAAAGCTAACACATTCCACGGGAATCCATTGTGAAGGCTACCATCCATTATGAATGGCAGCCAGTATATACACATGTTTCACTACAAAGTGCAAAAATAAGGCATCAAGACGAATCCTCCTGCTTTTTACACCAGCTAAAAGCTAACACATTCCACGGGAATCCATTGGGAAGGCTATCATCCATCATGAATGGCAGCCAGTATTTACACATGTTTCTCTACAAAGTGCAATAATAAGTCATCAAGGCGAATACTCCTGCTTTTTACACCAGCTAAACGCTCACAAATTCTGCAGGAATCCAATGTGAAGGCTACCATCCATCATGAATGGCAGGCAGCATGTTTCACTACAAAATGCAAAAATATGGCATCAAGGTGAATCCTCCTGCTTTTTACTTCTAGAGAATTGGCATCAAGGGGGCCTGTTTGCGTGCTCCCTGCATGCACGTTTAAAGGTCCTGAAAAATGACCTCCCACAGCTCTTTTTTTAATAGAATCACCAGCTCCAGATTCAAGTCAAGTGTACATTAGAGTTACTCACGGTAAATCTGTGTGTACCTGCCCATGAGTGTAATAATAAACACAGCATGAAACAGTTCAGCTGAGTAAGTACTTATGCAATCAACTACTGAGTGAAAACGTTAAAGAATGATCTGAGATTGCACCCTCGCTTACATCCCATAGGGAAAAATAAAAGGCATTAACTAGCCTTAACGTATGTTGACAGCTCTTTATTAATAATGTATTTTCCATGGGCGTAAACAAGAGGTTGAAAGGTTACATCAATATTGCTATCAGACTCTCAGCGGTGCTCAATTATAAATATGTTCACCGGGAGACTTGTTATAAGATATTTGGTCCATGCATTGCCAGCCCAAGGGATATTGAGTTTATATCATGGAAAACATGTCAGCCACTGTCTGATTTACAATAGCCCATTTTGGGCAGAGATTTTTCTTCAGCGGAATCAACTTGCAGCGGCCTACACGGCTGCATGATGAGCGTTGCCATATGAATCCATTGGGGCAGAGTTGACCAGAAAAATATCAAGTTGTAGGACAATTGGGGGTAGTCCCTTTGTCATGGCAATACACTTTCAACATGTTAACCGGTAACATAGGCCGGTAAGATAGCTCAGCGGGTTGAGCGCTCGCTGCTGCGATCTGCACGTGATGCCGGTAAGATAGCTCAGCGGGTTGAGCGCTCGCTGCTGCGATCTGAGCGCGATCTGCAGGTCGCAGGTTCGAATCCCGTCAAAGCCAACTCAGCCTTTAATCCTTCCGAGGTCGATAAATGAGTACCAATTTCGGTTGGGTGATTTTGTATGATAATATGCTCTGTAAAGTGCTTTGGTTTAAGGTGTTATATAAATAACACATCATTATCATTAACCACTTGGGGAATTGACATATAAAGAAACAGTTATCAACGATTTAAAATGTACTTATTCAAAATATATATATGCACAGAGGCGACTTGTACTTGGCTCAAATCAGTTTGATTCACTTCCAGCCAACAGGTCACTATCATTCAAATTGGGGTAAAGCTTTTTTGAACAATAGACATATATCTTATTTGTATCAGGGTACTGAACCATAAGAAGCTACTAATGCAAACCGTGTGGAATCAGACTCAAGCTAATAAGTGAAACTGAAAGTGAATACCACACTTCCTGTTTCCTGTTGTTGCCTTTGGTGGCGACTGAGGGAGACAGAGAGAGCGCGAGGCGGACAGAAGGACAGTGAAAGGAATAGGCCATGTGTGTTAGGGATAGGTGGGTCATTTTTGCAAAATGGAGCGAGGGGAAGGGACTTGGGCAGATGTGGGGAAGAGAGAGTGTAAGCTGAAAAGCAGAGTGCTTTCCCCCACTGTTCCAACCCAGGAGACCCCAAGTCAGGAACCCCATCCACTGCCCAACCTCCTAAAGTGCAGAGGAAGGAGCAGCAGCAATTACAGCCACACCTGTGATCCAACAGCGGGACCCAAGAATGCCACAAATGTCAGGGGAGGTGGATCAAAAAAGGGGTTCAGGGGCATGGCGATATTTCAGCACGCCCCGAGCGGATGCCCAAAAAGACAAAAAGCCTCAAAGGTGGTGTGCAACCTTTATAGGGATGTGGTAGGCTAGGGAAAAAGCGCCCCCTTTGCCACCACACGCATGCTGAGACACCTGGGTAAGAGACCTGATAATAATGTCACTGCAGGTGCCTCAGCAGCCGTCTCAAGTACCACCACTCCCTCTCACAACAGTCGATGGCCAGAGCAGCCTTCCGGATAGCCTTCCCTGCAAGAAGGACACCGGTATTGGCAGCTATTTTGAGCTGAGCTGAGCTGTTCTGAGATGCTTTTTTCTCCAGGTATGCAGCATTTGTCATGTGGCGGTGTTGACCACAACAGTGCAGACAGAGATAATGCCATGATCACCTGAAACTCTTTCATGCAGACACATGGGAGACCCACTTGAGTCAGGCTAAATAAAAATGTCCAAGATTTTGTTCCCCAATTTTTACCCTTCCATTGCAAAAAACAAAGAAATAACAATTACATAATCTCACCAATAAAATACAAAATCAAAAAATGAAAAATAAATCCAAGATCATAGAGTGCTTTATGCAGGATTCCTCCCACCTCCAAGTACTATAATAATGGCCGTTGTTATTATTACTGTATCCCATTTTAACAGTAATCATTTTCTGATGGCTTTTTTTCTGAGGGAAATAGAAGTTCCTGTGCCTAACCTTGACTGAGAAACACATAGGACTTACTTTCTGTGGTCCAGAAAGCAACCCATGGCCTGGCTGGGCTCCTCAGATATTCCACGGATTCAACAACATATCAGGTCACAGTCAGTCACGTCACACACTTCAGAGACTTGTATTCATAAATCCAGTTTCAATCAGCGTTCAACACGGAATCCAATGAACAATGTGGTCACAGCAGGAGTCCCTCTTAGTCATGTGCTTCTGACACCTTTGTTCACTAAGCAAGTTTCAATTAGCGTTCAAAAGGGGATCCAAACAACTTGGACATTGCGCCAGTCTGCTGTGTCGCAATTTTCAGTAGTTTATTCTGCCTAAGACGAAAGCAGTACAAATATAACATGCGTCTGAATTTTTATAGAGGAAATCTCTGTATGTTGAATAATAGGTTTCTAAGGGACACAAAGTGAAGTTATTAAAGTCAAATGAACTGGCCGATTGAGAAACAGAAGGGTCATTGCTTTTATTTACGGGTTGACATTCCATTGACTGGCTTAAGTGGAATTACACCTCTGTATTATAGCTCTGACAGAAAGAGGCTGCTCTGAATAATTGTTTTCTCTATCTCTATTAATGTCATTTTGTAAAACTCCCTCATACACAGACAGTTGGCTCCCTTAAAAAATGATAAATAGATGCGACTCTCCCTCACAGGCTCTCAGAAAGCCACCCTCTCTAGCAGACAATTGCATTTAGCTTTCTCTCACAGAGGAGCTGCTTCCTGAAAACATGCAATGGCTCTCTGTCACAGATAAGCACAGTCTCTGAAAAATACAAATTGTGACTCCTTACAGAAAAGCAGCACCCTCAAAACTCAAAATGGACCTGCTTCTCTTAAGGCTTGCTCACACAAAAATTATAATGTGTCTTCCTCTCCTTCCTTGACACTTTGCTAGCCAGGGCCTACATTTGGAGAGTATATTTTAGGTGGAATTACATTTTATCAAGAATCGAGAGACTTGGGATTGAACTTAAAACAAATATGGAACAGGGAGATGAGTTGCCTATAAAGACATTATTTATAAATTAAACTGAAATAAGATTAACTTTTTTTGTAGAAAACTGAAATAATTACTGTTCCCAGAAGAAATAGAACATGTGATAAAATAATAAAAGTGAAATGGAAATCTCTAGTATGCCTGAAACAACTGTAAAATGTTCAATCAATGAAACACTGAGAAAAGATTAACTCTTTGCATAAAAAGCTGTAAAACATGCTTTTTTCATACACACAGATACACACACACACAAACACACGCACACAACAAGGAATGGCAAATAAATGCACACCAACAATGTATGGCAGCACACACACAAACAAAATCAGCATTTGGAAGCACACGTGCACACCCCCTACCAACAACAGACAGCACACAGACACAAACACAGAAACACACAATATCAATAATAATGCCTGGCAGTCACCCACACAGGTGCTACAGCAATGGATGGCAGCAAACACATGCATAGACACACAGGCACACACACATATTGGAAGGAAGCATGCACTCACACACAAGCACACACACAACTACACAACAACAATGCCTGGCAGATTATGCCAAAATAACAACTGATGTAAGTATACACACACACTATAATTACGAATGACAGCAGAAAACACACACACACACACAAACACACACACACACCAACAAACAATTCTAGCACACATACCCATACACCTGCAATGCACAGCAGCAACCAAACAAGCATGCACACAACCACTCACAACAACGATGGGTGCCAGTCAAAACACACAACGGATGGTAACCCAGACACACACACACAAAACAGATGGCTGCACACACAACAAAAATACATACACACACACACACACACAGACCATGGAAAGGGGCCTACGGTTCTATTTTGGTGGCATAGTTGCAACTAAGCCAAGCTGCAGGCCCGGGCCATTGTCTAGTGTGGGTTGATTCGTGGGGCAGGCAACATAGCTGACTCTAATGCCCCAAAGAGTGAGGGTCCCACAATATGGGCATAGTGGCTACTGGCACAGGCAGCAGGCCATGCCCCATCTCTACTGTGGGTTGCTTCTCAGGGCCAGCAACATGGCTGAAGCCCATGCCCCAAACCCTTTATGGTTGAGTGGGCACTGCAGTAGGCCACAGTTTAGGTCTAGTGGCCTAGTGCACTAGATGATGGTGGTTTGGTGGGGCTAGGTCATGATCAATATGCATGCTGTAGGAGAATAGCACATGGGCAACGTGCTGGTTTTAGAAGCAAGACCATGCAGAGCAACAGAGGTTCTAGTCCCAGATCCACACTTAGAAACTGAACTCAGGTATGGTATTAGGTGTGTTATGAAAAAAAAAACAATAAAATAAAACTAAGTAAATAAACAATGTCAAAATGTGCATCCTTGGAACTCGGAAACCTCTGACCCCACCCCTCTCCAATTTGGCATTTCTCAAGGTTAGTCCTTGGACTTCTATTCTTCACCTTCTATACCTCTGCCCTACAAAGTCTTATCCCATTGCTTAGCTTTCACCATCACCCCTTTGCTGGTGGCATTCAAATCGTGTTCTTCTTTCCCTCCTTCACCCAGCCATATTGGAATGGATTCCGAACTGGCTCACTGCAATTCTACACGAGATGGCTCTCCACTGCCTCATGGTGAACTCTTTAAAATGGAAGTCATCCCTCTCCCGGCTTCCACCGACGTCTCTCCCCTATCTCCTTCCTGCCTGACATTCTTCTCCATCAACTAAGGCTTGCAACCTTCAGGTAGCGACTACCAAATTCAACAATTAATCCCTACCACTGCTTTTGATGATTTAAGTAAAGAGTAAAGGCAGCATTTAACAACTGGGCACACACCGTCTCTTAAACTTTGAGGATTTACGTGCCAATACAAGACATTGGGGGTCATTCCGAGGTGGGCAGTAAGGGGTTACCGGCACCGGTAAGGATGCCGGTGTGATAATTTGTGCTGATGAACCCCTTCTTCCTCCCCTTTCTCCACACTCTCCTTACCTGAGCTTTCAGCGTAGTCGGTGTCCTGTAGATTCCGGTGGCTTAGATAGTCTCTTTCCTTTTTGAGAAGCACTTGCTTGTCACGGAAAGAAGCCACAGTGACTGCTGGTAAACAGCCGTCCCGGGACTCCTTTTCCGGGAGCAAGCCGGAAGAAGGGAAAACCCAACTTGGGATAAAAAACCCTTCGAGAAGAGAGTCGTCCAAAAACGTCCAAATGTTCCAATGCGAAGCAGGCGGGAATTGAGGAAGATGCAGGACCAAACTTGCAGGCTGAAGGAGATGAGAAACTCCGAAGGCTGAGAACCCCCAGTGGACCCAGTGATTAGGCACACCGGCAGGAAGGAAGTGAATGCTAGCCGTAGTACGGCTAGGACCGAGGAGCACGGCCCGGAGGGGAAAGAACTGCAGGAAACTGGAGAAAGGAAGGGAGGAGGAAGAGCCAGTAGAGGGGAGAATCTCTACAGCGGAGAGGTAAGCAGAAAAACACGGGTGAAACTACCCCGCCGCCAGAGCAGCAGCAGCGGGAAAAGGGAGAGAAACCAACTCGTTGCCATGAGCGCGACAGCGGAGGGAGAGAGGCAGAAACAACCGCTTCATGAGGGGCGCGAAGCACGAGCAGAAAAGTACAGACCGCTGGATCCGGAAAGCAAAGAACGGAGACCAGCAGAGAGACAGCACTGAGCGAGGGAACCTGAAAGGCACTGGAGCGTATCCAGCAAGGTGGCAACGCAGCGACTGTCTGGGAGGAGGAGGCAGATAACCTCCCGGCAGTCCTGCGCCTGTCCAATGGGCAGTCACCAAACACTAGGAAGGGACTAAAACCTTCTCCCACGCTGTAGTCTCCAACGCGGAAGAAGCCGCCATTCGCGACGGCAGTGGCAGATGACAGTATGCCCCCCTCCCCACCTAGCCGCCCCGGGCTTGCATGGGTGGAGGCGGTGAAACCGGGCCAATAATCTGGGAGCTCGTACCTGGGAAGCCGGTTCCCATGAGTCCTCCGACTCAGGGTAGCCCTTCCAGGACAGGAGATATTCCAGCCTACCGCGATAGAACCTGGAATCGCGTATTTGGGATACCTCGAATTCATCTGACTCCGGCAGGAGAATAGGAGTAGACCTGGGAATGGGTCTGCTGTGTAAGTCAAGATAATGAGGTTTGAGAAGAGAGGAGTGAAACACTGGGGAATGCGGCCAAGAGTGAAAGGAAGCTGGAGGCGATAGGCAACCGGATTTACCCTGGAGAGAATAGGAAAAGGCCCCAGAAATCGAGGAGATAATTTAGAAGGCTGTGTCCATCTGGGCAAGAATCTAGTGGATAACCACACCTTGTCCCCTGGCTCCCAAGCCGGACAATCCTTGCGGTGTCGGTCAGCACTGGACTTTGACCGTGTCCTGCTGGCTTCCAGACTCCAAAGAGCTGAAGTCTGGGCTGCCTTGATGTTCCTTAGGACTTCTTCTGCAGCAGTAGAGTTATTGTAGCTGGGAACTTCCAGGAACAACGACCGAGGACGTACCCCATAGGTGCAGAAGAAAGGAGAGAGTCCGGTAGCAGAATGCTTGGCGTTGTTATAAGAGAATTCAGCCGTAGGAAGCAGAGAGACCCAGATGTCCTGATGTTGAGTGACATAGCATTGGAGGTATTGCTCTAGAGTGGCGTTAAGACGTTCTGTCTGCCCATTAGATTCCTGGTGAAATCCTGATGAAAGAGCCCTTTCTATACCCAAGCGGTTACATAAGGCTGTACAGAACTTAGATATAAACTGGCTTCCATGATCAGAAATAATCTTTTCAGGTAGGCCATGTAATTTAAAGATGTCTCGTGCAAAGACCTCTGCCATCTTGGCTGCCATGGGGAGTCCAGGAAGGGGGGAAAAGTGTGCCCCCTTAGAGAAAGCGTCAACCGTGACCATGATGCAGGTACACGATTCTGAAACAGGTAGGTCGACAATAAAGTCGGTGGAGATAAGTCCCCAAGGGGGAAGGTAACTCCACCTGAGTCAGAAGCCCCAACGGTTTCCCCAGCCGATACTTGGCTTTGGCACAAACAGGACAGGCTCTTACGAAATCTGAAACTTCTTCCTTAACATTCGGCCAGAGAAAAGATCTTGAGAGAACATCCAGAGTGCTACTAGATCCTCTATGCCCCGCAGAATGAGAATTGTGGCACCATTCTACAATCTTGGTACACAGAGGACCCTCTGGAATATACAATCTCTTCTTGTAGAAAATCCAGTCCCCCTTCTGTTGGAAATGAAGTGAGGAACGTAGGAAGAGCCGAGGTCGTTCTTGGACCAAAGCCGTCTTAACTTCTTGCAGGAATGAATTCACCAGAACAAGAATCCGATTGCGGGGAAACATGGGCTCAGTCCGACCAGAGATCTCCTCTTTGGCGGAGTCTTTTCGAGACAAGGCATCCGCTAGGCGATTTTGTGATCCCGGTATATACGTGATCTGAAATTCGTATTGAGAGAAAAGGTGAGCCAACCTGGCTTGCCTGGAATTAGTACACTCCAGTTCCTGAAGAACCTTCAGATTTTTGCGGTCAGTTCTGATCAGAAATCGGTGTCTGGCCCCCATGAGAAGGTGTCGCCATTCTTCGCAAGCGAGTTTCATGGCCAGTAGCTCCTTTTCCAGTACTGAATAGTTGAGTTGACTGGGAGAGAGTGTCTTGGACAAATACGCCACCGGATGTTCTCTTCCCTGAATCTCCTGGAGGAGAGCTGCCCAAATTGCGATGGCTGATGCGTCTGTCTCCAGGATAAACGGTAGGGCTTGATCAGGGTGTTGAAGGATGGGAGCGGAGCAAAAGAGCCCTTCGAGATGACTGAAACTCTTTCCAGCTTCCACCGACCAGAGAAACGGAGAGGCCTCCTTTTTGAGGAGTCATGGAATGGGGTACACCACTTCCGAGAAATTTGATATAAACCTTTGATAGTAATTAGAAAGACCCAAAAACCTCTGCACCTCCCGGATGGATGTTGGGGCTGGCCAATCCAGAATGGCTTGAACTTTCGTCTGATCCATAGCTATTCCTTCTTCGGATAGGACGTATCCGAGATATTGGACAGATGGGACTGCGAATTTGCATTTTTCAGCTCTGATGAGTAGCTGGTTCTTTTGGAGCCGGGACAATACCTGGGTAACATGTTCCACATGTTCTTGCATGCTGGAAGAGAATACCAAGATGTCATCCAGGTAAACTATGACTGATACCGAAAGGAGGTCGGAGAATATCCTATCCATAAATCTCTGGAAAGCCGCCGGTGCATTGACAAGTCCGAATGTCATCACCCTGTACTCATATGGGCCGAAAGGAGTGCGAAAAGCTGTTTTCCATTCATCCCCTTCAGATATACGGAGCAAATGATAAGCGTTCCGGAGTTACAGCTTGGTAAAAACTCAGGCTCCTTGCACAGCCTCTATGATTTCGGTGATGAGTGGCATAGGATAGCGATCCCGCAAGGTGACCTTATTGAGACCCTGATAGTCAATGCATGGCCTGAGGTCGGTAGTACCCTTCTTCTTGATAAAGAATAGAGAAGCTCCGGCAGGAGATTTCGATGGCTGAATGAGCCCATTCTCCAGATGTGTGTCTAGATAGTTTTGTAGCACCTTCTTTTCCATCTGGGTGAGGGAAAACATTCACCCAAACGGAACTAGGGCATTGGGTTCGAGATCGATGGTGCAATCTTCGGGCCGATGAGGTGGTAGTCGGGCGTGAAGGCTCTCTTGAAAAACTTCAGAAAATTCTGCACAGTAAGTGGGAAGAGCATGAATGCCCACATGGTCTTCCGAGAGAATCCTGATAGACTGTGGAACTTCTTTTTTCTCCTCTGGAAAACAGTTGGCAGAACAATACGAAGAACAAAAACTCAGCTGGTTCTCAGTCCAATTGATTAGAGGATTATGCTTGCGAAGCCAGGTGATACCTATGATGATCGGAAAATGAGCCGCCCGAATGATGTCGAATTGGAGAACCTCGGAATATTGGTCAATGGTCAGTTGAAGCTGTTCAGTGGTATGGGTGATGGGTCCTGAAGACAAGGGAGTCCCATCAAATCCTTCTACCTTCTGTCCTTCCTTCCGGGCGATCCAAGTCAATCCTACCCTATCTGCCCATAGGGTATCCACAAAATTCCCCCCTGCTCCACAATCCAGGAGGGCTAGAGTCTTGATCTGCTTGCCCTTAAGATCCAGTCTCACAGAAACTACCATGAGTCTGGAATCTTCTTTATTCTCTGAAGCAGATACCGAAAGAGATACGTAGGGACACTGAAAAAGGTCAGAAACCCCTCGGTCACTGGCCCCTATTGGCGCTGAGGGTATTCGTTTCCCGACTTCTTGTCTGGTAGTTCGGAGCAGTCTTTAAGGAGATGTTGATCGGAACCGCAGTATGCGCACAATCCCTTCTCTCTTCTTCTTCGTCTTTCCGCAGAAGACAGAGGAGCTCTAGTTGCGCCGATTTGCATGGGTTCGTCAGAAGCATTGATGGAGAAGTGACCAGAGGAAGAGTGTGAAGGGGGATCCGCTGGAGTTCCCAAACCTCTTTGTTTGCGGCGTTCTGTCCTTCTCTCCTGAAGACGGTACTCAATGTGAAGAGCCGCGGCGAGTAAGTCCGAAAATGTAGGAGAACGGGGAGATCTGGCCAGCTCATCCTTAATCTCCTCTCTCAACCCTCTCCTGAAGACTGCGTATTGAGCCTGTTCTGGCCAACGTGCTCCAGCAGCTAGTGTCTTGAACGAAGAGATATAAGACAGCACGTCCAAGGAACCTTGCCTAACATCTAGTAAGTCTTCACAGGCGGTAAACGACAACTCGGGACGTTCAAATGTCTGTTTCAAGAGATTCTGCAACCCTGCGAAATCCTGAAGGATGACATTACCACTTGTCACCAAAGGAGTGGCCCAGGTCAATGCGTTTCCAGTCATATTTGATATTGGGAATCCTACTCTGGCTTGGTCCGTCGAAAAAGTGCAAGGCCTGAACGTGAAATAAATGGTGCATGCCTCCAGAAACTCTTTCACTCTCTTGGGAGAGCCATCAAACTTCCCTGAAGAAAGAGCCATGGGTGGCAGTTCCGGTGGGAGAGAGGGTCCTCGTGTAGCTAGCATCTGTCTAAAGAGGGCATTCTCCGTCTTCACCCCCTGCATCTCTACGGACTTTGCCTGAAAAGCCTTCCAAAGCTCCTGTACCTGTTCATCAGCGAACATTCTGATACCCTTTGGCGTTGTAATCTGTGATAATTCGTGCTGATGAACTCCTTCTTCCTCCCCTTTCTCCACACTCTCCTCACCTGAGCTTTCAGAGTAGTCGGTGTAATGTAGATTCCGGTGGCTTACATAGTCTCTCTCCTTTTTGAGAAGCACTTGCTTGTCACAGAAAGAAGCCACAGTGACTGCTGGTAAACAGCTGTCCCGGGACTCCTTTTCCGGGAGCAAGCCAGAAGAAGGGAAAACCCAACTTGGGATAAAAAACCCTTCGAGAAGAGAGTCCTCCAAAAACGTCCAATAGTTCCAATGCGAAGCAGGCAGGAATTGAGGAAGATGCAGGACCAAACTTGCAGGCTGAAAGAGATGAAAAACTCTGAAGGCTGAGAACCCCCAGTGGACCCAGTGATTAGGAACACCGGCAGGAACGAAGTGAATGCTAGCGTAGTACGGCTAGGACCGAGGAGCACGGCCCGGAGGGGAAAGAACTGCAGGAAACTGGAGAAAGGAAGGGAGGAGGAAGAGCCAGTAGAGGGGAGAATCTCTACAGCGAAGAGGTAAGCAGAAAAACACGGGAGAAACTACCCCGCCGCCAGAGAAGCAGCAGCGGGAAAAAGGAGAGAAAGCAACCCGTTGCCGTGAGCGCGACAGCGGAGGGAGAGAGGCAGAAACAACCACTTTGCGAGGGGCGCGAAGCACGAGAGCAGAAAAGTACAGACCGCTGGATCCGGAAAGCAAAGAACGGGGACCAGCAGAGAGACAGCACTGAGCGAGGGAACCTGAAAGGCACTGGAGCGTATCCAGCAAGGTTGCAACGCAGCGACTGTCTGGGAGGAGGAGGCAGATAACCTCCCGGCAGTCCTGCGCCTGTCCAATGGGCGGTCACCAAACACTAGGAAGGGACTAAAACCTTCTCCCACGCTGTAGTCTCCAACGCGGAGGAAGCCGCCATTCGCGACGGCGGTGGCGGATGACAGCCGGTGCCGGTAACCCCTTACCACCCTATTCCGAGGTTCCCTAGCGGGATCCGCTGAAAACGTCTGGTTAGAACAGACGTCCTTAGCGGGTCCCGTTAGGGGACCAGGAGCTAATGACAGGCCAGCTATTTGTGGGCCCGTTATTAGCACCTTCCCCATTCCCATTGAGCCCTATGGGGGCTCGAATGGGAATGGGGAATGGTTTTCAGAATGGGGACTCACCCGGTCCTCCAAGGTTGGAATGGCCCGGTAAGTCCCCATTCTGACTACCCGGACCCGAGTTTGGAGGCAGCCATGGCGCTAATAGCACCATGGCTACCTCCAAACTCGGAATGACCCCCATTATCTGATGATAAAATCTGTCTGGGGCTTTGAAGACAATTTTACTTGTTTGGAGAAACCAGTACATAAAATGTTGCTGACAAAGTTTCGCTTAGATATACTTTAGTCAAATGGAGGATGCTGTGCACTTTCTAAAAGTGTGTAATTCAACACGAATATGTCTTATGCTAGCTAACCTTTTGCACACTGTACTTTTCATAAGAAAGTAGGTTTTAGGGAAATAATGTTGCGATTGATTTTTTTATGTTTTTACGATTTAATAAGTGATACATAAGTGTAACATGGCAACATGTATATTAGGCGGTTATCTATAGATTTATCAACATCTACTGATTTTATGAATTTGTATTATTGCTCTTTTGCACTTTGATGGCTTTTACACAAATAATGTCTTAGTTGTTGTTGTAACCTCCTCAACATTTACAACATTCATCAATTTCTTACTAGTAACTCTATGAAAGCTCTGAGCCATACTCTTGTGCTCAGCAAACTTGACTACTGCTCAAGCCTACTCCTTAGCCTTACTATCTATTCCTTCCTCCCTCTAGACAAAGTCCATAACTTTGCTACCCGCACTCTGCAACGGACATAAATCCTGTCTGATTTCTTCCTACTGACAACACGCTCCATTCCCAATCGCTCTCTTTTCAAGTTCCTCCTCCTAGTTTACAAAGCTATCAATTGCATTTCTCCCTAGTACCTGTCTGATTGCATCTCAGTTTACTCACCATCTTGTTCCCTGCTATCTTCCTCAGCACTCAACCTCACTATCCCATACCCCACGGTGCCTCCTCTCACTTCCGCTCTTTCTCCCTACTTGTCCCGCTCCACTTGAAGCCTATGCCGATCACAATCAAAGCCAGACCAACTGTGGATATCTTCAAAGCTCAGCTTTAACTTACTTTACTTAAAGAGGTTCCTCCCTCTGCCCTATCCACATCCTCCCTATCTAACCCTACCACACGTTCTAGAGGTGCTTAATCATGTAATTATGTATATTTTATCAGTCCCCTTAGGTTAATGTTACCTTTCTTTACACCCTCATAAACTACCTCACCACTTGTTCTCATCTTTGTTTCTCTATATAGGTACCCTTTGCGGGAATGCCTCCAACATCTGTATATGTGTTATTGTAAGTCATTTCTCATCGAAATTGACATCCCTGTTCTTCAAATAAGTACGCATACATATGTAAAACAACTTGTTTCTATCTCTATTAATTTGCATTTAACCACAAAAACAGAACTGTTTGGAATAGAGCTGTGCACTGACATAATAGGTGAAACGCTCCATGCACCAGCCCTTGCAGTAAAAGGTATATTTGCACACTTGTGTAAGCGGATCACTGCACATGCCTGTAAATAATAATAAATAAAATTCAGGAGCAGTTGTGATACAAGAACAGGAAAATGCACTAAGACTTTGAGCATGCTATAGCCCAGCCTGAAGCTGCACTGAAGGAGAAGAAGGGAACCCCAAAGATCATAAATGCTCTCTCAAGAAGCTCAAGGACACCCACATCTGGATAATGGAAATCTTGCAGAAATTCCTCATCTCTTGAATACTCTGTATGCTTTCAATATCTCCTAAGAGATTAAGCTACCCTCCCACTTCCTTTATGGTCATCACATAAAGGATCCTTTTAAGATCCAATCATAATACCCTTGTTCTGAGCCTGTAGCCCTGTCCCTACTTGTCCACCTTGAGTCTATGACCATGCCCTTTTTCTGAGCCTGACCTTAGCCAGCCCACTTGAGCTTGGGAGCATTCGACTGCCCTGAGCATGTGAGCCTGTCCATTTTTGGCACCACTTAAGATTGTGAGTCTGTGAGCTGCGCCCTATGGGAGCCTGGGAGATGCCCTCACATATGCATGCAAGGCCTCTCTTTTGATTCTGTGAGCTGTCCCCACCTTAGCTGGTGGACACTTCCCAACTGGGTGCATGAGGTGTACACCCTTTGATCCACCTAGAAACACTTGTGTACAGGCGCGTTACAAATGCCACATCATTTCATATCATATCCTGTGAGTCTCTCCCTAGTTGAGCCTGTGAGCTGCCCCTACAAGATCATAGACATCATCCTAACTTGACCTTCTGTATGGCTCCCTTCAGATCCTCTGTGTTCTTCCCAGAATGAGCCTGATCACTCCCAACTGAGCCCAAAGGATGTTTTTTCCATTGGCCTTCAGACACCATCTGCTACCAAGAGCTGGTTCGCATCTGAGCCTGTGAGACCCCTCTTCAGTCTTGCACAGCCTACACATATCCCTGCTCTTCGTTGCTTCCTTGTTCCACTCCGTCCCCTGGAGCACTGTGTTTCTCAGCTATCCCCCCAAGGCAGGAAGTATTGTAATGCATTGTATTTTATTAATCATTTATAAAGCACTGTTTCCCCATTTGTATGGCCTCAATGCGCTCTGTGGTTGGAACACCCTCAGTGATTGAAGTCCATGTGTAGGAGCTTCTAAGAGTTTAAATTAAAAGATGCATGTGTGCATTTATGCCGGGTTAGGACTTAGGTGGGCTGGCTAGACTCTAGTAAGCAGCCTGCAGGTCAGGCACATGGGTGGGTGCTTTTGGGGGTTTAGGAAAGAGTGCTAGTGCTGAAGATTCGATGTGTGTCCAGCTAGACAGAATTTCTTTCATTGGTTGTTGCTGTATACTAATGGCAGAAGTATTGAGGTACGTCACAGGGATCAGTGTGGATGGCTATGTGTGCTGGTAGACCGGAATAGCATAGCGATAGCTGCATTCTAGGGTGCATGAATGGCTAGCTGTGACTGTGGCATTGTCCACAGACATGGTGTAAGGTGCATGTACTGAATGCTTGGATGGAGTTCAACTGCAGTGTTCTTTTTCTTGGTCCAATGCGGTTGGCTGGTCTCGCTATTCATGGTCTCCCTGGGACAAATGTTTGAGCAGTGGCAGATGGGCCTGGAGAAACACAGGGGTTGGGGGTGAGGGGAAGACCACAGTTTGTTACGGTGTGCATCTGTGACCACTGCCGGAATCCAAGGGGTATTGGTGGGTAGGAGTGTTGTGTTTGCAGGAAATGAGTTTGTCACGGTGTGCAGCTGCAAAAGCTGTCGGCATCTGTGGGCTATTGGCGGATACAAGTATTGTTGTGTTTGGGTCAGTGTTTCTGTGTGCCTACAGAGAATTTAGAGTGCAATAGGGTTTCAAGAGGAGGGAGGGAAAAGCCAGGTTTTGAGGGCCTTTTCTGAATGCCAGGTAATTGTCAATATTGTGAATGTTCAGGGATATGGAGTTCCAGATGATCGACGCTTGGATGGAGAGTCTCGAGGAGTTGTAATGTGGGACAACTAGGAGAGATTATGTGCTATATCGGAGAGTCCTTGAGGGGTGGTAGCGAGTGACTTTGTCTTCAAGGAATTCCGTGCCGGTGTTGTGGATGGCCTGGTGGGTGAAGCACATGACTTTAAAGGTAGTGAGTCATACAATAGGGACTCTTAGTGTAGGGCTGATGTGTTCTCTGGGATGTAGGTTAATGAGTAGGCGGGCTGCAGCGTTTTGGATTCTTTGCAGTTTTCTTAGCCAAAATGCTGGTGCGTCTAGGTAAAGGCAGTTTGCATAGTCTAAGCAGAAGAGGATGATGTAGAAGATGGCAGAGAAGCAGTGAGGGTAGGTGAGGTAAGGAAAGATACACTTGAGGATGGGTAGATGTAAGGAACAGGTTCTGCATTACAGAGTTAATGGGCCTCATTACACGGACGGCGGTAACCATGGCGCTATTAGCGCCATGGTTGCCGCCGGTATTTTACCAAGTCCGCCATGGTGAATGGCGGAATTACCACCCTATTCCAAGGTGTGTGGGGGCGGTAATTCCCATTCACCATGGCACTTCCCCATTCCCATTTTTGCCCCCATAGGGCTCAATGGGAATGGGGAAGGCGGTAATTATGGTACCGCAAATTGTGGTACCGTAATTACCTCCTAGGTCCCTTTGCGGGTCCCGTCCTTAACGGCTGGTCCGTTAGGTAGGGTCCCACAAAGGGACCTCGTAGTAAGGCGGTAAGGGTTTACCGGCACTGGTACCCTTACCGGTACCGGTAAACCCTTACCGCCATCCATGTAATGAGGCCCAATGTGTTGGGAGAAGGATAAACTCATGTCCCATGTGCATCCAAGGTTTTTCACTGAGGTTGAGGTTGCCGGTTGGGGGCCTAGGGAATGTGGACAGGAAATAGGTTGGGGGGAGCACTTTTTTCCTACAGCCCAGAATTTCAGTTTTCCCAGGATTGAGGATGAGGTGGTTGGTCAATATCCACAAGGCTTTAGGACAGATCTGGATGGTTGGGGCATGGCGATTTGGTGATTTTTAGGATGATCTGGGTATCCTCTGTGAAGTTGTAGCAGGTAAGATTGTTGGAGCGAATGAGTGTGGGAAGATGTTTTAGATAGATGTTGAAGAGCAGGGGAAATAGGGATGCTTCTTGAGGGACCCCTTTTGTTACTGGTCGTGATGTGGAGGTGAACAGCTGGCAGAGCATGACTTCTGAGCAATTAGAGATTAAAGAGGAGATCCAACATAGGGCGGTGTCTTTGATTCCTAATGAGTGTAACCTATCAAAGGCAGCAGAGAGGTCAAGAAAAATGAGAAACGCACAGCCTTCTGCATCAGCTGTTCTTTTTAGGTCGTCCCAGATTGACACTAGGGATGATTCAGTTCCTCTGAGTGGTCTGAATGCAGACTACTTAGGGTCCAGGAGGTAGTTGGTTTCAGTGAAAAGGCCAAGCTGCTTGTATTTATGTGCAGTCCATGAGTTTGGCCATGAAGAAGGTGTTGGATATTGGCTGCTAGTCTGGGGGAGGAGTGGGTCGAGTGTAGGTGTTTTGAGGAGGAGTTTGGTGTAGGAGGTTTTTAGGGCTTGATGCTGGGGAGTGGTTGCGTATTGAGCATGAATACTGCCTGCACATGTTGGGGCTAGGATGTTTTTGAGGAGGGTGGGTGGGCAGAGGTCCTCAGGGGAGCCTGATGGGTGGCTTTTTGCTACGAGCAAGAATAACTCCTGGTGTGAGATTGCAGAGAAAGAGGTGAAGTTTTGTATCGAAAGAGGGTTTCAACGTGGGTTGGGCTGTTGGTGGATAGTGGGCTGTGCCATGCATTCCAGTTTAGAGATGATGGTGGAGTGTCTGTCGATAGTGACATTGTGGAAATGTTCCGATAAGGTGTCACATAGGGAACAGGAGGTGGATGGGAGGAGGGGTGGAGCAGGCCAGGGAGTTGAATTCACAAATGATTCTATGCAGTTGCTTGCTTGGGTTGGAAGAGTTTAAGATTCTGTTCCCATAGAATGCTTTCTTGGTTTTACTGATTTCCACTGTGTATGCCATGGTTAGTCTTGCTAGGGTGCTTTTGTTCTGTGCCATAGAGATGGTTCTCCCGGTCAGTTCCAGATGTTGCTTGTGGATTTTTTATGATTTCAGGTTGGCGGTGTATCACCTGGGTGTGGGTTCTGATCTGTGAGAGGTCTGTTTTGTTGGGGTGAGAAGTTTAAGGGCGCTTGAGAGCCAGAGGTCGAAGAGTTTGATTGTGGGTTAAGCTTCCTTGAGGGAGAGTGTTGGGAGAGAGGTGAGGAGGGAGTTGGCTAAATCATGGGTGATAACAACTTTATTCCAAAGTGGAGTGAGAGGTGTGGGAATTGGTGGTGGTCAGGTGTGGCCTTGGGTGTGGGTTGCGGTGGTCAGTGGTATGGAGAAGAAGATTGCTGAGTGATCTGCCCATGATAGAGGATGTGAGGGAAGTGTGGATATGTTTGTGGTGCTGAAGATCGCATCAAGGGTGTGACCTCCAGTGTGGGTGGGGGGGAAATGCATTTTGTCAGGTTGAATGCTTCTAGGTTGTCTGTGAGAGATCGGCTCATAGGGTTTTAGGGTGAGTCAAACCAGATGTTGGAATCCCCTAGGGTGGTAAGTGCTGGATGCAGGTAGAGGTTGGTCGTCAGAGCATCGCAGAGTGTATCTGCAAAGTTTTTGTTGTAGCCAGGGGGTCTGTAGATGAGTAGAAAGCTGTGCAAGGTGGAGGGTGAGAGTTGGAGTTTTACCAGAAGAGATTTGTAGTCTGTGGTGTTGGCTGAGGTGTCCATAATTATTAGTGGGAATTGATATTTGTGTAGTATCGCAAGTCCACCACCCCTTCGCAATCTGTTCCGAACAGTAAGGTTGTACCTGGGTGGGAAGGCCCTGTGCGCAATGGGCTCATAATCATCAGCATACCAGGTCTTTGTGATGAAAAGGACGTCTAGATTTTATTCTGTGAAGAGGTCAAAGATGTGGAATTTGTTTTTGGAGACTGACCTGGAGTTGATGAGGGCGCAAGAGAGCTGGTGGGGTATGCTTGCAAGTGCTGGAAATGTTGGGTTTGGAATGGTAGGAGGAGCGGGAGTAGAGGAGGGGGGATGGCCCGGGGGTTGGGTAAGGGTGCAACCAGGGGAGGGCGTTAGGGGAAAGGGGTTGGCCGTGGTGGGTAAGAGTAGAGCGGCGGGTAGAGGAGGGTGTGGGAAGGAGGTGTGAGAGGATGGAGGTGGGAATAGGGCTATGACAGGGTTGGGTGCCAGGGGGGAGGTTTGGGCCCTATAGTGAGTTATTAGGGTTTAGGACCTAGGCTGGAGAATGGGCGATGCTAGGAGAGGCCTGAGGTGGCATAGGTTTGGGCCTTTCCATGACTTTCTGGTGGCACATGGAGTGTGGGTGAGAGTGGGACGGGGGCTGTGGAGGTTTGGGTTTTAGCCATGACCGCTCTTGCTGCGCTAAGAGAAGGGAGGCACAAGTTGGGAGTGGGGCTGTTATGTTGTTCGGGAGGGGGATGGGCAAATTGTGCCAGTGAGTGGCTAAGGGGGTGGGTGGGGTGAAGAGCTTGTATTTTTGGCCGGCTGATCAGCTGTGAATTGGACATTGCAGGCTCTAAGGTTCATACCGAAGATGGTATGTGCAGCCTCAAGCGCCTGTAGATGCTCCTTAGTAGGAAAGTCTGCCAGCAAGGAGGGTCCTTGCCATATCTTGTTCATCGCATAAGACTTCAAGCTCTCTCAATGGTTCATATTGGAGGTTCAAATCACCCATTGCCAATATGATGGGGGAGGCTTTACATAATGTTCCGTAACACTGCAAATGTTTTTGCACTGGAAGCAAACTACTTGGTGGGGTCTTTCCATATGGACAGTTATAGATGTTGAAAATCTGTTTTTTTTTTGTCCCTCCAAGGAGTTGTTTTAAGGTATTGTAGGTCATGAGTTCCAGAAGCCTGATGTTCAATTTCCCAGTTCAAACTGGTGCTCACCCACGTGAGCAGGCCTCCTATTGGTCTTCGTTTAGGGGCCTTCATTGCTGGAATTATGTAGGAACCATAGCCTTGAAGCTCTACATTCTTAATCACCCATGTGTCCTGCATACATATTAAGTTACGGGTATAGATAAACTCCTTCCATTAAGCATCTACCAGGTGCTTCCAGGTGCCAGTTATGATCCAGGTTAGCAATTTGAGTGCATCCAGGCACAGGTCAGTGGCTTTCAATTGGGGCTGCGGTAGTCAGTCAACTCAAGGCCAGGCCGTACAATGGATTGGTAGATATCTGTTGGTGTCTCACCATGAATTTCTCCAGGAGGGCTTAACCCAGGGGGTACGGCCGCACTGTGATCATAGATCCTTTAGGGGGTTGTCTTCTAAATTCGATGGATTTAGACCCTCCTCCTGAGTATTATTAGCCAAGGTCACCTGGATAAAGTTATCAAACCCGATAGGCATCTTTCCTCATGCACAGTGAGTTATGCCTTCTCTTATTGTTGATAGCAGCCCCTTCTATGGCACATCCAATTGATTGCTTTATTAGTTAGCGCCTCCATGTTTTTGAACTTGCCTACTAGCAGTCTGGGTACATTATACATATAGTTGCCTTTGCCCACTATAGGACGGTTATTCACTGGTTTTGTCGTTGATCTACTGCTTATATTACAGGGTATTCTCTTGATTGGTAGACCCCCTTCTGGTCTGGTGTTGATTGGCAGTCTCTTTGGTGGATTTGACCTTGTATACTTATCTATGACTGCTGCTTTGGCTGTCGTTTCTCTTGGGTGAGTACTTGATGGTTGAGGGTCAATTGATTCTTGAAGTAAATATATTGGGCAAGGCACCATTTTTTATAGTAATAGTCCCCTTCTTCCGTGTTTGTTCTCTCATTATCATCCTTGTTGATTAGGTTGATTTCACTTGGGCATTTTTCCACTAGTGTTAATTGCACTCTCACTAGTGCAAGGTTTATGTAAACCCGACATTGGTGGGATCAGTAAGGTTCCACCCCAACCAAAGCATGGAATGCCACTTTTCACTAAATATTAAATTCTTCTTTGTGAAAATCTTCACTTCATAAAGTGGGTAGATGGGATTTTAAGGAAGTTATTAATACTAATGTTATTAGGTTATTTACACTGTGCTAGTTCACCACTGTAGTAGTCTCAAAGTGCATATCTTGTCGGAGTTAAGATGCATTGAGTCCTGCTCAGGGACCGCAGGACCTTAGTCTGCTGGAAGCAGTTGACTGGAAACTAGTGTAATACAAGAAGACATGACAAGCAGTACTTTGTTATCTAGTCTATGATTTTGCCATTCTTTGCTCGTAGTTATTAGTAAAGGTGTTGCCGCGAGAGATGTGATGCCTGCTTCTTTGGCATTCTCTATGATTTTGCATGTAATATTTTACATCAATAATTATTTTATTTGAAAACATCTTTTTTAAGAGATGAGATGCCACTCTTCCTTCTGAGATGAAAACAACATGAAAGGGGCAAAGGCAAAGGCCAGATTCCTTTAAGTTTCATTAACATCTAAGAATTGCCCTAAATCAAGTCCACTTGAAAAAGGCGGGCTGCCGTTCTATCCTGAAAGGAACAAACACCCTTATAAAAATGCAAACTAAGGGTGAGAACAGCTCCAAATACTCAATCCCTATACATTTAAACACAGATCAATTCCTCAAGTGACTACAGTTCTGATGGGTTATGTTTCTTTATAATTTAAAATAAAAACAGCATTTGGAGTAAGCACGCCAATGCACGGCAATTTCACAGGTTTGGGCCTACTTAAAGGTTTGACATTGTGCTAAAAAGAAAAGTGGTGCGAATGGCATTATTAACACTTGTACAACACTGCCAAGCCTTTGCTTTATGTCCTGCTACTTGTCTGTAAGTACCCATTATAGCTCTTCTCAGCTTCACTCTCACTCACCATGCACTTCTCATGCTATCTCTTCCTTTCTCTTCTACTTCTCTCTTCACTCTCCTCCACTCAGAACCATCTCAACCCTCTTCCATCCCCATCGTTGCTTCTGTTCGATGCCACCTCTCTTCTCGCTCCACTACTCTTTCCATCCACAAAATATATTTGAACCCTAACTTCCATAACACTTCCTCTTCTCGGAACTACCAACAGCTCTTCCATATTTCTCAGACTCAACATCGCTATGCTTGTACATTTAACTCTTTCTTTTGCTCTTTGGAATCAAAGTCTGTCTAAAATAAAAACTCCTTTAATAAAACCTCCTCCAATAAAACTGACTTTTTCCTTTCTCCTTCTCCTTCTCCTGACCTCATTACCCTTACTGAAACCTGGATCTGTCCCTCTGACTCTGCAATTCCTGCTGCCATTCATGACCATGCCTGCACCTTCACTCACTCTCCACACCCCACTGGAGGTGGTGGTGGTGTACGATTCATTTCATCCTGCAAACGTCCTGTCTCTCCTACTTCCCTATCCCCTGCTGATTCTCCCTCATTCGAAACACACAGTCTCCACAATCACTGCCTCCTATGGCATACACAGTATCTCTCCCTATCAGCCACTTGGTCTGGTAGGTCGATTTGTATACCACATTTCCCAGCTAATTGACTTTCTCCCTCCCAGCCACCAACTCATTGTTATTGGTGACCTCAACCTGCCCTCTCTGTCTGCTCTTTTCGATCCACTGATTTTAACTCTCTTCTACTTAACCACTAACTCTCTCCTGTCCATTCTCTGACCATCCATTTGAAATTGAAACTCACTTGACCATTTTCTCATCTCCTCTGAACTCTTTGCCTCTAATATCTCCATCACTCCTTCCAGATTTACCCCAATCTCCACTCCTACTTCTTCCTCACACTCTCCATCTACTACAGCTTTTTCTAAGCACAGGTTTCCCTCTTCCAAACTTACCAACTACACCTCTGGCCTATACCACTCTCTCTTCTCCTATGCTGAACTCACAAATAAACCTTTACTAACTTTAACACTGCCCTTTATGGCCTTTATGCTTCCTTCTCCTCCAACTACTCTCTTTCTACACTCACTCCTAAATCCTCCCCTCCACAGACCTGGATTACACCTCTCATCCACACCCTGAAAACAGCAATGCGGAAAAGCTGTGCACTTTGCAAAGGTCAAGACACTCCTCTAATCTCCAAATCTATCTCACTGCTCTGCAAAACTACTCCTCTACTATTGACTCTGCCAACATGACTTCTATCGCTCTCACGTGTCATCTCAATCCTCCCAACCTAGGTGTCTTCAAAAGTCTCTCTCAACTCAATTATTTCACCTTCTAAATGTACCCCCATCTCCTCTAATCTTCTGCAAATGATCTTGTTGTCTACTTTGCTTCTAAAATTCACATTACCCTTGCTGCTTACCTTCTATTCCCTCCTCCTATTAACTTTCTCCACCACTCCTACCCCCTCTCCTACTACTATGTCTTCCTTTGCCACCACCAACCCTGATAAGATTCTTGTCCTACTCCTCAACTGTCCCCACTGACCCCACACATTGTGAAGCACATACCCCCCATGTTGCTCCACATCGTGCATCCTTCTTCAACTCCTCTCTTCAAAATGCCACTTTTCCCTCATCCTGTAAGACAGCTACAGTCATCCTTCTCCTTAAGAAAACTGGTCTAGATCCTAACTGTCCTAAGTTTCACCCAGTCTCTCTTCTACCACACTATTCCAAAATCTTAGAACAAGTAGTATTCAGTTGACTCCCTGATTCCTTGATACTCACAACCTCCAAGACCCTCTTCAATCTGGCTTTCACCCTCTACATTCTATCGAGACAGATCTCCTCAATGTCAGCAACTTAATCTCTTCCACTTTTCATCCAAACCTTTCATCTTTTCTTATTCTGCTTCACCTCTCTGCTGCCTTCAATACTGTACACCATTCTGACCTTCTCTCTACATTATCTTTCTTTGGCATCAGAGATAAGGCCCTAGCTTGGTCTGCTTCATACCTTGGCCCCAGACACTTCCAGGTGTCCTGGGACAGCCTTAAATCACCACTCACCAATTTACTGTTGGAGTTCTGCAAGGGTCTGTCCTTGACCCACTCGTCTTCACTCTCTGTATTTCAGCTTTCGGTGTCCTAATCTCCTCTTACAACTTCTCCTATCAACTCTTCACTGACAACACTCAGATATTTTTCTCCTTTCACTCCTTAATCGACAAGCTGTTGTCAAACAGCTCTCTCCACCATAAAATAGTGGATGGCATCTCACTTGCTTATGCTCAGCTCCACTAAGAGTAAAGTTCTCTACTTAACAGGCTATTTCTTCCTTTCCCCCTCTTCTTCTCTTCTCTCCTGACTACCATTCTTACTCTGGCTTCCATTCATAACCTTGTGGTCATCTTCGACCCATCACAAAACTTCTCTCTCTTCATCTCCAAATCTACCACTGCAGCTAGACTTAACCTCCTCAATATCAGAAAAATCAAAACTACTAAAGAGCTAATCTCCTCCTTGGTCCTTTCTAGACCTGACTATTGGGCTAGTCTCCTCTATGGCGTTCTCAACTAGCATTTTCACCTCTGGACTAAGTCCTCAACTTTACGGTCTGTACACTTTCCAAGCTTTCCTGCTTTACCTCTATCTCCTCTACACAAGGCCAGATTGGCTGGCTAGCTATGAAACATAGGACTAAGTATGAACTTCTAATCATCTTCAAAACTATCAATGAACTCGCCTGACCCTACCTATCTACTCATCTCGCTTGCTACTCTCCTACTCACTCATTACCATCATCCTCAGCTCTCCTCCTTGCCACCACTTAGCCCTCTGTGATCTGTCTCGTTTCCCTTCTCTCTCCTCGCTCTCCTACTCTGGAATGCACTTCCTCTCCATACTACTCCATCTCTAACACTATTAAAATCCAACCTCTAAGCCCTTCTTCTTTCTGAAGAACCTGTTTCATAGGGTTACAGGTCATTTGGTCGAAAATAAATGGTCGACAGGACAAATGGTCGACGCAATTTGGTCGAAAGACAAATGGTCGAATTTTTTTTTTTTTGTATTTTCACTTTTTTTTTTTTTTTTTTGGTGGGGTCCCCCCCAACACCCTTTTTTTGCTAAAAACCCTTTTTTTCCCTAAACGAAAACCTGAAAAATATACATATACATAAAAAAAATTCGACCATTTGTCTTTCGACCAAATTGCGTCGACCATTTGTCTGTCGACCATTTGTCTGTCGACCAAATGACTGGGCAGCGTTTCATAGCACAATATGCTACTGCATCACCCTATTTTCCACTCTCTCTACCCTCCATGGCCAATCCTACAGCACTTTTCCATCATCCCTCCACCCTTAATTTAGAACATCCTTCACCATCCTGTTCCTATGTCATTCTGTCCTTTCCTCGTACCTGGTTTATGTTTCTACCTTCCCCTGCAACATCTGGTCTTCAAGTCAGATTCACTTAAACAATTTGAAAGAGCCCATGTCCTCTCCACGGTGTCATCAATGGTACATTTTCTCCCCGATTCATGGAATTATTTGCACGTAAAACGCACATTTGCATGCCATTCTGCCCGAAAATCCCTGTTTGAGGTATAGGGATTTTCGGGAAGAATGGCGCACAAATGTGCGTTTTACGCGTAAACAATTCCATGAATCAAGGGCTTTGTAAGCATTTTTGTACCAAAAATGTATTGCTTTCCCAGTAATAAAAACATTTATATACATTTAGAGTTTCAAAATCAACCCTGTTCAAAACCACTTGGTTTTGTGTGGAAAGGATAACTTCCTCATTAAACCATAAACACATCCAGCAACTGCCTCTTGAGTAAATATGCAATCCCACAGTGTCTTGTGGGGCGCAAAATGGGAAAAACTGTGAAGAGTCTGCATGACTCTGAATCATGTGAACCCGACCTGTTATTGCATGTTCACTGCAAGCCGTAAGGGTATTTTAGTTTGGCCTTGTTGGCAAAGGAAAAACCGTCAAACTCCTAAAGAATCTTTTTTGTATTCTTCAGTAGCAACATTGCTGCTGTTTTTCAAAACAATAAACTGATCAAGCAATTGCATTCATACATTATCATAACGCAGAGGCTTTTGGGTATTTGGGTCTTATTTGGAGTATGTTGGCAATGGCAAAACATGTGGCTTTTAAAATACCTCCTATTAATAAAATACCCCCTTAAGATGAGTAGGGATTGGCAAAGGAAAAACCGTCAAACTCCTAAGGAATCTTTAGTTAAGTAAAAAGTACTACCTGGGGAAATAAGCCACATTTACTGGTTGCAGTGGATGCTAAGAACCCAGTGCTGTAAGTGGCCTTGAAACCTCAACTTAAAATGATCTGCTATTTTAACAAGAGGTATGTACAACTCCACAGGAGCCATTATGAGTACTACCACATTATTATGATGTTAGGATTGCATGGGATATTTCAAGCATACAATACACACATTGTACTGCATTGGGGGAGAAAAAAAACCTATTTACCACATCACTTTCAATGTTCTCCAAGCAGTAAAGATCCCCGGTGATCCCAACTATTAAAATAGGAGGTATTTAGCTATTGTACCATTACCAATCTACTCATAACAAGGTCCTTGCCACGTAGGGGACATACAGATGAAGCAGCTGCTGCCCACCCTCCCCCATGTCCTCAGGAAAAAACTGCAGAAAACACATGTAGGCTTGTGGATTGTGGAATAAACCTTAACCCATAGACTACCCGTAGGGCATATATATAAAGGTAGAGCATAAATATATATATATATATATATATATATATATATATATATATATATATATATATATATATATATATATATATATATCGAAAAAGAAGAGGAAAATGAACCGCACTCTCCGCAGTCAAAATAGAACAACAAATGCCCAATTTCCAAACGGAAAAAGCACAGCGCACAACACTGGAGAGGTCATAAAAAATTATTTAATGTTGCACAAAGAAATTTGTTTAAAATAAACAAAAAATACAAAATATAGCTGGAACAGTAGCAAAAACAGAGGCAGGACGCCTGTCAAAACGGCCCGCACACAACGCGTTTCACACTCAACTGAGTGCTTGGTCACGTGAAAAGACAAGGGACTAAAACATCTTAATAGTTGTTTACCAATATAGTCCTTTAACTATGTCCATGAAACTCAAAAAAGTGCCTAGGCAGATGGAAAGAACAGCGGCCATGATGGAATGAAGTGCTGTAATAAAACACCAACAATCAAACAGCACATGAACAATTGAAAGCACTAAAAATGCAGAGCCACGGTCACAGTAAAAATGCATATACAGAAAGAAATTTTGAACATTCTGGCTGATGGAAATAAAATGCGATTGCATACATTTGCAACAACATAATGAAGTACAAATACAATGGTTGAAAGATAAAGAAATACATAATATAGTATTCTGGCCCCATTGAAAGATGAAATAAAGTGCAAGTGCATAACAGTGTAATACTGTGCAAACATGCCGGGCCTAAAATGCAGAATGTCAGCATCATTAAAAACTATCTAACAGCCTCAATACTATGCAAATGTACAGGAACCAGAGCGACAACAATAAAATTGCATAAAATGACAAAGTCCATGACTGACCAATTAAGAGGAAAAGATGTAAAAACATTATGTATACCTAGGGATCAAGAATCTAACATGGGCTATAAGAATAGGGATTAACTACTATTAGCCAATATCAAAAATAGTAGTTAATACTAGTACAAAACTCAAAAACCATAATCCACTACAGCACTACTGACACAAGAAAGGCCGAGTTACATAGACAAGAGAAAGAAAAATAAAAGAAAAATAAACAAGGACAATAAAGGAGCTCAAGTCCCTAAGGGTCGTGCTACAGCAAGAAATAAAATAGTTGAACATAAGCAATCTGGACACTAAAACACCGATAAAATAAGGTGTGCAGTAATACAGACAGGCCAAGGATATAATATATTGGGAGAGAAAATTACCAACAGAGGAAACCTACGCAAAGACAGCAAATGCTAAAGAAGAAATAACATAAACATAAACCATAACCACCAAATTTAAGTCCCCAAAAATGTATAAAGCTCCTCATCAAGGTTATGTCCAAAGGGAAACTTGGTATCAAGATCCAAGATAAAACGTGTTTCCAATTGTCTCAATTTTAGGATGCGGTCTCCACCCCTAGGATGGATGGGAATATGTGCAACCGCAAAAAATGTAAGCAAATTAACATCATTCTCATGCTCCTGTTGGAAGTGTTTGGCCATGGGGTACGCGGGATCCAAGTTTTTGATGGCCCTAAGATGCTGGAGAATTCTGAGCTTAAGCTTGCAGGTAGTACTCCCCACGTACCACTTCTTACATGGACACGAGAGGACATAAACAACAAAAGTAGTGTCACAGTTAATGGAATGATTAATGATTTGATTGCATTTAGTGATCGGATGCAAGAAAGATTTACAGGGGATGGCATGCGCACATGCTTTACATTTGGCACATTTGGTAAAACCAATAGCGGACACCGCCAGCCAATTTGAAAAGGGAGGACTAGAAACACTGGGAGACAAAAAACTGGAAACAAGCTTGTCTTTGAGCGAAGGTACTCTTTTGTACGTAATGGTAGGACGTTTAGAGAGTAAAGGGCATAAATCTTTATCTAAGATCAACACGCGCCAGTGTCGTTCAATGATCTTACGGACACTGTGAGAAGCATTGTCAAAGGAGACAATGAGTCTGGGTTCATCATCTGCTAAGGGATTATTAGCTTTAGTGCCATACAATAGTTTGTCCCTAGACAGTCCTCGGGCTTTAATGTAGGCCATTTCAATGATGCGTTTGCTATAACCTTGTTGCAGAAAATCAACGGCCATGCGAGCACAATGGTGATCAAAAGATGCCAAATCAGTACAATTCCTACGGTAACGGATAAATTCACCGTACGGAATACTTCTTTTACACGGTACTGGATGGCAGCTAGTAGCATGCAGTGGTAAACCAGTATTTGAGGGTTTCTTGTGTAAGACAGTGTGGAAGCCAGCTGTATCTAAAGTAACTACCACATCAAGGTAAATCACCTCGGTGGTGCTATGACATTCTGTAAAGCATAAATTGCTTACATTAGTGTTAATGCTTCTCACAAACAACTGCCAATCAGTTTCGCTGCCCTTCCAAATAACAAAGATGTCGTCAATGTAACGCCACCATGCCACAATTTGAGTAGGGAAGCTAGATGCAAACAAATCGCATAGAAATGTAGCCTCCCACCAACCCATAGTCAAATTTGCATATGATGGAGCAAAGGTACTACCCATAGCAGTTCCCCTAACTTGTCGGTAATAGGCACCATCAAACAAAAAAACATTGTTAGTAAGGCAAAAAAGCAACATCTCCAGGATCATCAAACTATGTCCATGATGATTCAATGAACGTGTCTCCATAAAGAATTGACAGGCGTGTATTCCTACTTGATGGTCAATAGATGTATAAAGGGAAACAACATCAAGGGTAGCCAAAAGAAGGCCCTCTTCCCAGGGGGTGTCATTAATATGTTGTAAAAAATCCCTAGTGTCCTGCAAATAAGAAGGTAGAACAGAAACAAAAGAGAACAAAGTCTCGTCAATAAATTGAGCCAGATGTTCAAGAAGGGAACCACATAAAGTAACAATAGGTCTCCTGGGAGGGTGGATAAGAGATTTATGTGTTTTAGGTAAGAAATAAATGGTGGGAATGGTATAGCAAGAGGGAACAAGAAACTTAACAAAGTCCTCTTCCAAGAGTCCAATATCAACCCACTTGGCACAAAGAGCATGGAGTTCCAATTGAATATCAGGGAAAGGATTCTTGGCTAATTTGGTATAGCATAGCCGATCCCTTAATTGACGGTTGGCTTCAGTGACATAATAGACTCGGTCTTGGATCACAATGTTCGACCCCTTATCAGCTTGCTTGATAACAATATTAGGCAGTTGTTGAAGTTCGCCTATAGCCTTGAGTTGTGAAGCAGTGAGATTGTATTTGCCTTTATCCGTGCTCATACGTAATTTTCTAAGATCACTAACACAGAGATCATAGAAAGCTTCCAAGCAGCCACCCAAAGGAAACTGGGGATTGAATTTAGATTTATTCTTAAGTCTTGTGCGTACATCCCAGTTGGGGTTGATGTCAAAATCTGTAAGGTCAGCATTGATAGAATCAAACTGTGAATCTTCAAGACTAGCCAGGTTCATGAGCACTGGAATATCCGAAATCTGAAGGTCAGTACAGCCAGTCCGAGGGACCGAGGGGGCAGAAGGCTTACGGACCTTGGGATTGATACTAAAGAATTTCTTCAGTTTTATCTTACGGAAAAATTTATCAAGGTCCAGACGAGCTTGGACGTAATCGAAGGCCTTAGTGGGACAAAAGTTAAGACCGAGTGAAAGGACAGAAGTTTGAGATTTAGTAATTACATGAGAGGACAGATTGATGATTTGACATAGCTTCATGGTGTTGGTAGTTATTTTTTGGCTCCAGAGCGCGTTGATCTGCTCTCCTGATTTGCGCCCGAGCCGTTTCCCACACCGGCCTCGGCGAGTCCTTTTCGGGATTTCTGTCCCTTGCCTCTGCCTCTTGGTTTGCTTTGACCTCTGCCACGTTTTTGATATTTCCCGTCCTGACAGAATAACCGCATCTCGTCTAAAAAATTTAACTTAGCCACTGGCTCGTCAGTTTCAGAAGCTGAAACATCCGATTCGGATGATATGGTGCCAAGATCACCGGACGCGGTAAGAACAGGTTTGATGGCTGGATTTTTTCGTAAAGAGTCAAAACGTTTGGCAAAAGTAAATATCCTTCCGGTCTCATAATCAATTTTGTCCCTTATAAACTTTCGGTGTTTGCGCTGTTTAATATCCTCTTCGTATATAATCAAAGCCTCATCAATTTTTGTACGTAACTGTTTGCCCTCCTCTGTACTGGGAACTAGCTTAAGTTCAGTTTCCCTTTTGTCCAATTCTTTGAGAGCCATTGGTAGTCTAGGGTAAAGATAATTCCACAAACATGCATGCTATGGATTAAGGTTACTGTCAAACCCTGCATTGTACAGGTTAAGGTTAATGTCCAAACCCAGCATGCTGTGGGTTCATGTTAATGTCAGAACCATACATGCTAAAGATTAGGGTTATTGCCATAACCCTACATGCTAATGGTTAATGTTAATGTCACAATACTAAGTGCTTAGGGTTAAGATTAATGACACAACCCTGCATTATACAGGTTAAAGGTAAGGTCACAAACATGCATGCTAATGGTGATGGTTAATATAACAACTCTACATGCTATGGATTAAGGTTAATGTCACAATCTTGCATGCTAACGGTTAGGGTTGATGCTACAACCCTACATGCTTCTGATTAAGGATACTATCACAATCCAGCATGCTGTGGGTTTAAGTTAGTGTCCCAACCCTGTATTCTAATAGTTAATGTTAATGTCACAAACCTGCATGCTGTGGGTAAGGTTAATGTCACAACCCTGCAAGCTCATGGTTAAGGTTAATGTCACAGCCCTGCATGCTACAGGTTAAGATTAATGTCACAACCCTACATGTTACAGTTTAAGGTTATTGTCACAACCCTGAATGCTAATGGTTAAGATACATTTCACAGCCCTGCATGATACAGGTTAATGTCACAATCCTGCATGCTAATGGTTAAGATTAATGTCATAAATGTTCATGCTATGACTTAAGATTACTGTCACAACCCTAAATGCTACTGATTAAGGTTAATTCCATATCTTTGCATGTTAATCATTAAGTTTAATGTCATAAACCTACTTGCTACAGGTTAAGGTTAATGTAACAATCATGTATCCTAATGTTAATGTTAAAGCTCATTTATACTGCGCACTATCACGACCAGAGTGGTCCCCTTGCACTCTAGTAGATCTGAAAGCAATGAGTGTGGGGTGGGTTAGTAGGGCATAGGGGGAAGAGCTAGAGTGAGAGCAGCGATGTTCTGTTAACAGCTTGAGTTCGGTTTGCACCGTTCGCTGAGCTTGGGTGTGATTTACGGCTCAGTATAAGTTCAAAACTGTACATGCTTATGGTTAAGGTTACCCTGCATGCTATGGGTTAAGCTTAATGTCACAACCTTACATGCAACAGTTTATGATTAATGTCAGAACCATGCATGCTAATGGTTAAGGTTAATGCCACAGCTCTATGAACTATAGATGTAGGTTAATGTATCAACTCTGCATGCTACTGGTTAAAGGTAATGTCACAACCCTACATGCTGCGGGTTAAGGTTAATGCCACAACCCTACATGCTGCATATTAAGTCTACTATCACAATGCTGCATCCTAGGGGTTAATGTTAATGTCACAACCATGCATGCTATTGGCAAAGGTTCGTATCACAAATGTGCATGCTAATGGTTATGGTTAATGTCACATCCATGCATGCTATGGGTTAAGCTTAATGTCACATCCTTGCATGCTACAGAGTGAGGTTAATGTCACAACCCTACATGCTAATGGTTATGGTTAATGTCACAAGGCTACGTGCTATGGGTTAAGATTAATGACACAACCCCACATGCTACAGGTTAAAGTTAATGTCACAACCATGCATGCTAAAGTTTAAGGTTAATGCCAAAGCTCTTCATACTACATATTAAGGTTAATGTCAAAGCCTGCATGATAATGGTTAAGGTTAATGCCACAGCTCTACGTACTACAGATGAAGGATAATGTCACAACCCTGCATGCTCATAGTAAAGGTTAATGTCACACCCCACATACTGCGGATTAACATTAATGCCACAACCCTATATGCTGCATATTACGGCTACTGTAGCAATGCTGCATGCTAGGGGTTAATGTTACTGCCAAAACCCTGCATGTATTAGCAAAGGTTAATATCACAAACGTGCATGCAAATGGTTAAGATTATTGTCACAACTCTACATGCTACAGGTTACAGTTAATGTCAGAATCCTGTATGCTAAAGGTTAATGTTAATGTCACAACACTATGTGCTAGGGGTTAAGATTAATGACACAACCCCACATGCTACAGGTTAAAGTTAATGCCACAGCCCTGCATGCTAATAGTTAAAGTCAGTGGACTTGTGCATCCACTACAGGGACCTGTGTTTGACCCCATGGTCACAAGTTCGAATCCCAGCAGGTCCACTCAGCCCTTCATCCTACTGAGGTCGATAAAATGAGTACCATTAAGTTGGGTAACAATATACATCTGTTATTAGTGCCAAGATGCCCCATCGGGGGTGAACGTGCACTTTAGAAATACGCTTGTTATTTTATGTTATGAACATTAATGTCACAAGCCTGAATTCTAATAATTAAGGTCAATGGCACAACCCTGCATGCTATGGGTTAAGGTTAAAGTCACAACCCTGCATGCTAATGGTTAAGGTTAAAGTCTCACCTCTACATGCTATGAGTTAAGATTAAGGTCTCAACACTACATGCCACTGGTTAAGGTTAATGTCACAATCATGCATGCTGCGAGTTAAAGTTAATGTCACAGCCCTGCATGCTAATAGTTAAGGTTAATGTCACAACAATATGTGCTATGGGTTAAGATTATGACACAACCTGTTGGAGTATGGGCTCTGCATTTCAACATTTAGACTCTGCATTTCACATTCACATTTTAGCAAGGGTTTGAACTTCAATTGGGGCACAGGGTGTGAAACGTATTGCTGGACCCAAGAGTGTGAGTCTCAGTCAGAATTAAATAGATACCAATGCACAGAGCACATGCTAGAAATGATCACTTTGCTGCATTATGATATTTCAATGAACTGAACTGCACTAAATATAATACCAACCCCATTTAACATGTAACTGAAACCCATAATAACCTTTAGTGCAGATTAGCTCATGAAATAAACTGGATGCAGATTTGATTTTAAAGGTGCAGGGTGGATCTGCGCTGTGTGGTAGCTGAAAAATGTGAAGATCCGTTTTGCTAAAAACATGGCTTTGTTTTGGAGCAGGAAGCGAAAAGCAATGCAGTTAGCACAATGAGAAAAATCACGTGATGTGGGTAGGTCTGGACAAGGGGAGTTGCTTGTGATTGACAGTGGGTTTCATAAAAAAGGTTTTTGAGGCACAGTAGAGGGGAATTCCTCTTCTGAAACTGGCGGACAAAGGAGGCAGAAGTGCAGGTTGCTGAGCAGACTGAGACCAGTGCTTGCAAGCTGACTGTCTGCTGGGCTAAAGATGAAATTGAGGCTGTCTCTCTACTGGGTTGACGGTCCTTAAAAAAAGGCAGTCTCGAGAATCCTTTTCACTGCCAAGTTCAGTCGGGAATATCGCCAACAGATTTAGGTAAATATGAGGTTAATTGAGGTGCTGGTGATGTGAATGATACTATGTAGCACAAATTAAATAGTTCAGTTCATTTTAGGTGATACATTAGAGATTCAAATTTAAATGTACATGTCATTCTGTGTTCATATTTCACAACGATTTGCTGTTTTTTTACAGGGTATTTTTCTTGTCAGGTTTTACATAGCCAAGATCAATTGGCAGAGCTTTGCACATATAGAGCACGGAAAGCCATTGCAAGAAAAATATACTTGCACTGTGAAGTACAATCTAGGCATAAGTGTCACTCTGTGTCACTTGCATAATTCTATTTTATGACAAAGAACAAATTCAAAAAAAGTTTTATTTATTCTCATATTTATTCTGCATTCAGTCTTTTTGATTTGAAATGCATAGAGAGATGCAGACGTGTGTTAAGAAATATCTCAAAGCAAAGTAGCTGCATTTAATTGTTTTATTTAGACATGCTGAATAAATGTGTTGTATTTCAATTGCATGCTTTACATTTGTTGAAACTCAGGCAAAAGGGCATAATGTCGTATTGTGCATAAGATACCCGAGGAGGGCCTGAGCCATCTATTCAGAATGTATTAAGTCCAGCATTTGTTTGTTGTTAGTGACCCTGTTCAAAATAATTATTAGGCAGTATTCTGAAATCGGTGTTACCACTATAAAAAATACTGCCAACTAGTTTACCACAATACATTGCCAAGGACTATAAAAATACCACCAAATGCTATGATAACAAAAATACCACGAAGTAATAGATATAACCCCAAAATACATTTAACAGATTTGGTGTGTTGGCCATTGGGAAACTTTAAAGCAATTACTGGGCGTGGCCTTGCAATCTAAAGCATAACCATATGGTGCACTCTTTAGTTGAAGTAGTGCTGTGAGGTAGTGCAGTACTGTGTGCTCATTTGACTCTCATTATAGTGCCATTGGCAATAGTGTCTCCATGTCCCAGATCCAGGCTGAGTTTTCTGAATTGTCAAATGATCTTGAGGCAAAGCTTTATACGCATGCAGTTTGGTTCTCAGAAAATGTGACAATATAGAAAGACAGAATAACCACAGAGGTAGAGCGGGAGGCATTTGAAAATATTTTTGAGGATGGACACATTTTGCAGGTGTGCACAGAAAATAAAAACTGCATCATCAGACTGTGCGCCAAAAGATGGTTCATGCTCCACAGATCTATAAAGATGCAAGGGAATGTAAGTGAAGTTATTAGCAAGTTGCAATGCAGTTTGGACAATGAATGTGATCAGGTGCAGCAATTGAAAGCGGAATTAAAGCAGAGCGAGATAGACACGGAATTGCAAGCTAAATGTAGAGATATGGCTACTCAATTGTCTCAGAAAGAGAAACAATTTAATAAGAGTGAGTTAGAATTAACCCACTTAAAAGCAATTTTAGATGAAATAAGACAAGATGAAGATGTTGCATTGTACATAAGATACCACAGGAGGGCATGAACCATGTATTCAGAGTGTATTAAGTCCAGTATTTGTTTGCGCTAGTGACCCTGGTAAAAAATAATTACTAGACAGTATTCTGAAATCATTCTCACCAATATAAAAAATACCTCAAAAAGTTTACCATAATATTTTGCCAAGGACTATACAAATACCACCAAATACCACTATAACAAAAATACCATGAAGTAATAGTTATGACCCCAAAATATATCTAACTAACCCCACATGCTACAGGTTGAAGTTAATGTCACAACCATGCATGCTAATGGTTAAGTTCAGTGCCATAGCTCTATGTACTACAGATTAAGGTTAACGTCACAACCCTGCATGATAATGGTTAAGTTTAACGCCACAATTCTGCATACTACAGCTGAATGTATCTTGTCCCACGGGCGCAGATGGTCCTTGTGGCAGCGGTGTAAAAGTATTGGATTGGTCGTCAAGATGCAACTGTGGAAAATGTACTGTGTTCCATCTTCTCACAGAATTTTGCACGGCCTGACTCCGCCTCCCTTGGCAAGGAACAAATATCAAGCATTGGACACAGAGCAACGTCACGTTGCTTCTCTCCCCCTAGCTACCCTCCCAAGTTCCATTGTCTCCTGCGACAATCTGGCTCCCCACGGCAGCTTTGAGTCCCTAATTTATTCTCTAACTTCAAATCCTGCTAGACAGCAGCTGGCCGACGCTACGTGGTTTCCACAGCAAATAGAATTACTTTTTGCTGACCCAGAAGCCTGCAAGCTCCCAGTCACTGCTGCTACCGCGGCTTCACAACAGCACTGTCTTACTGCGGACCCTGTGCATCTCCACCCCTCTGGTGTTCCCACCCGATGCCGTAGCTTTCCTCCCTGAAACCATTTATGCTTTGAATATTTCACAAAAGCCTAAGCATGATTCTATCAAGTTCAGGGTGTCAGCTATAGGTTCTGGCTCTAATCAGACATCTTGCATTGACAGATCCAGTAGACCAGAACAGTGTGAGCCCACATCACTAGAAACTCTGCAACTTATTCAACACAGCAGTCCTCCAGCAAAACCAGCAGCCAGGAGGTGACATCTCAGCAAGAATCGACAACAGGGTTTTCTTCTCCAGAGGGTTTCCCTGGTAACCCACTTTGCTGTTATGGTTTGATGGGTTAAGATTCATTACACAACCCTGCATGCTACAGGTTAAAGTTAATGTCACAACCCAGCATGCAAATTGTTAAGGTTAATGTCACAACCCTGCATGCTACTGATTAAGGTTAAAGTCACAATCTACAAGTTATGGGTTAAGATTATTGTCACAACACTGCATGCTACAGATTAAGGTTAATGTCACAATCCTGCGCCTAAACGGTTAATGTTAATGTCACAAACCTGCATGATATTGGTTAGGGTTAATGTCACAACATTATATGCTATAGGTTAAGGTTAAAGTCAGCACCTGACATGCTAATGGTTTAGATTAATGTCTCAAACTCTACATGCTATGGGTTAAGATTGATGTCACAAAACTACATGTTACAGGTTAAGGTTAATGTCACATCCTGCATGCGAATGGTTAAGGTTAATGTCACAACCCTGCATGCTATGGGTTAGGGTTAATGTCACAACCATACATGTTATAGGTTAAAGTTAAAGTTGCAACCCTGCCTGCTAATGGTTAAGGTTAATGTTTCAACTCTACATGCTATGGATTAAGATTAATGTTGCAACACTACATGCTACAGGTTAAGGTTATTGTAACAATCCTGCATGCTTCAGGTTAGGGTTAATGTCACAACCCTGCATACTACAGGTTAAGGTTAATGTCACAACCCTACATGCTCCGAATTAAATTTCATGTCACAACACTGCATGCTATGGGTCAAGGTTAATGTCCCAACCCTGCATGCTAATGCTTAATGTTAATGTCACAAGCCTATATGCTATGGGCTAAGATGAATGTCAAGACCCTGCATGCTACACGTTAAGGTTAATGGCACAATCCTACTTGCTAATGGTTAATGGTAATGTCAAAATCATGCATGCTACAATTTGGGATGATATAACAAACTTGTTTGATATATGTTAAGGTTAAAGTCACAACACTGCATGCTAATGGTTAAGGTTGAATTCGTATCTCTAAATGCTACAGGTAAAGGTTCATATCACAACCCTTCATGCTGATGGTTAAGGTTCATGTCCCAATGCTACGTGTTATGGATTAAGATTAATGACACTACCCCATATGCTAGAGGTTAAAGTTAATGTCACAACCTTGCATGATAATGGTTAAGTTTAATACCATTGCTCTACATACTACAGATTAAGGTTAATGTCAGAACCCTGCATGATAATGTTTAAGGTTAATGCCATTGCTCTACATACTACAGATGAAGGCTAATATCACAACCCTGCATGCTAATGGTTACGGTTAATGTGTCAACCTAAAATGCTACGAATTAAGTTTAATATCACAACACGCGTGCTACGGGTTAAGAGTAAGGTCACAACTCTGCATGCTGCTATAGGTTAAGAATAATGTCACAACACTACATGCTACAGGTTAAGGTCAATGTCACAATCCTGCATGTGATTGGTTAAGGTTAATGCCACAACCCTGCATGCTAATGGTTAAGGTTCATGTCACAACCTTGCATGCTACAGGTTAGGGTTCATGTCACAACCGGCATGCTAATGGTTAAGGTTAATGTCACAACCCTACATGCTATGGGTTAAGGTTAATGTCACAATCCTGCATGCTAATGATTAAGTGTAATGTCACTAGCAGACCGTCCGTTATGTCGCCTAATGGAACGCTGGCTTGGGACAAGGATTTTTCTGTACATTTGTATGCAGATGTTGTTGACACAAGAACCGCTACACCATATTCTTGGGTAGAGTTGCTGCAATTTAAAGATCAATCAGTTTATCAGAGTCGTTGAATATCTTCTGTCATTCAACGCCATCCACTCTAGGATGCTTTTTAAGCACCTAGTCATTGATATTCCCAGTGAAAGAGCATTACACTAGAGCCTTGGTGACTTGTCCTGCTGTCAGCACTGGGCCGAGAATGTTACGACATGGGGGATTTGGTCTCTCCACACTGAGGATTGAACAATATGTGACGATGGCGGCCATCCATTTATTGTAAACAAATGGAGATTATTTTGAAACAGGGAGAAGCATTTCCATGTGCTCCCATGAACCACCATCTCTACCGTCAAGTAAAATAACACACAGGAAGAGATTGAGTGGTCCTGCTTGTCCGGAAGATGATGGACACATTTGGAAGGATCAGCACTATGTCTGTCGAAACTATATTTGAAGGATGGTTGCTATACATGCACACAGTAGAGATGATTTTAACAATATGTTTTCTCGTGCTCCCTCAACCATCACATAGTTGATACCTTTGGCCACTAAAAATGGTTTGACAGTAAAGCGTGGAGAGTAGTGTACGGTCAACATTGACCAATGATATGTCTTGTGAGAACCTACCTGGTCTAATATGTGCTCTACTTATCTTAGGCCTATAGGCCTTTTTGACTGTTTTTTGTCACTATTATGCTGAATGTTGCACACTAAAGAAGGTTTACATAAGAGACAGAGAATGTTCTCACACATGAATTTAGATATATATGTATGTTTTGTCCCGTATTGCCAGTGGCCGAAGTGTATGAAAAGAAGTAGTGGAACTATGTTCCTTGCTGGCTTGCCCCGCTCCCCAAAAACCCCAGTGCCACCCCTCCCATGCCCAATACACACCCCCAAGTCCATGCACCTTGTGTTTAAGGGAATGTTCAATGCAGTGCACTGAAGTGCACGTTTCAACTGCTTCCAACACTTATTTTAAAACAAAACCATTCTGGAACAGTTTCTTTTTCAAATAAAAGTATAGGAACAATACACTCTAATGTAAAAAAGCAAAGGAGCACCTCTCACAACCGCTCCTGCTCACTTCAACCACTGCTTGTTGCACTTTCTTGCTGATTTATGCACAATAATTGATTCAGGTTGTTGGTGTTATATTTTTCATGAATTGGCAATTGCTCCTTCCATGAATTGTATCTTTTCTTGTATTACTGTTTTGAATACATACATGTGATGGTATTCATGATCCAAAGTAATTAGGATGGTGGTTAGCCTTCATGTGTATACATTTTTTTTTATATATAATATGGTGTAAATTGACTCTGTAAAGAAATAAAATAAGAATCGTGTTTGTTGTTATCTCGCGAGACACCAACCCCTTGTATTTTTTTTAAATGTCAAAACCCTGCATGCAATGGGTTAGGGTTAATGTCACAACCTTGCATGTCACAACGCTATGTGCTATGGGTTAAGTTTAATGGCACAAAACCCCACATGCTACATGTTGTAGTTAATGTCACAACAATGTCTGCTAATGGTTAAGTGTAATGCCGCAGCTCTATGTACTACCGATAAAGGTTAATGTCACAACTCTGCAGGATAATGGTAAAGGTTAATGCCACAGCTCTACGTACTACAGATGAAGGTTAATCTCACAGCTCAGCATGCTAATAGTTAAGGTTATTGTCACAACTCTACATGCTACGGATTAAGGTTCATGACACAACACTGCCTGCTACAGGTTAAGGGTAATGTCTCAACTCTACATGCTATGGGTTAAGATTATTGTCACAACACTTCATGCTACAGTTTGAAGTTAATGTCACAATCCTGCATGCTAATGATTAAGGTTAATGTTGCAATACTACATACTATGGCTCAAGGTTAATATACAACACTGCATGCTACAGGTTAAAATTAATATCACAACCAGCATTCTAAGGGTTGGTGTTATTGTCACAACCTTATATGCTTTAGGTTAAGGTAAAGGTCACAACCCTGCATGATAATTATTAAGGTTGATGTCACAACTCTAAATGCTACAGGTAAAGGTTCACGTCACAAACCAGCATGCTAATGATTAAGATTCATATCACAACCCTGCATGTTAATTCTTGCCTAGCTTCATCCCACACCTCGTAAAAATCTGCATTTAATGTTTTCAAAAAAAGGTGTTGCATAATGTGCTATTGCTGTAGTACGGTTTGCAAATGATATGGTGTACAACTCGTGCAGCAGACCACAGATGAGATACGATTTTTTCACATTCTCAACCATCGTCTGAATCCAGTATTCACTGCAATTTCACAGATCAGGCATTTATGTGCTGTTCACGTGGATGTCACATCTATTTCCATAGGTGTTTCATTATAAATTAGCATGAGTTAATGGGTGTTGAGAAAAATAACTGTTATCTTTTTTTTTTTTTTAAACTCCTGTATTCATTAACTCATGGGAAATTAGAAAAGAGGCTGCCACACAAATGCAAGTGCATCCAACTCCATATGAATAGCAAATTGATTTATTATAATGTGCACAATTATTGGTGGTTATGAAAACTGAAAGACAAACATGCTCACCTTCCCGTGGCAGTATTTTCTAGGCGTATTTGCAGCTTAGAATGGTATTCTTCCTAGTTTTTACCACTCATTTTCCAGTGTTCTTTTTTGGTGTGACATGCTGTACTAAAAATGCATGTTTGAACATTATTTGCTATTATTTCTTAGAATGTTCTTTTTTCTTAAAATACTTTTAGAATGATTGATTTTGATTGTCTGTTGGACCGGCATCAGGGTCTGTTTGATATATTGTTCGCTGCCCATGGGCAGAGAAAAAAGACTATGACATGACTGAACATTGCGCCCATTGTTGTGGTCTGTTTAAGACCAGCTGTTACGGCAGTGCGCCTGTAGATTTAAAGGGGCATCACGTGAGGTACGCAAGCAGTGCATGAGCGGGCCCCAAGAGCATCACTAACATCTCTGTGTCCCCTCATTTTACTGAGGGCCTGGGTCCAGCCAGTGTGCCGCCAAAGTCTACAATAATGGTGATAAGGAGGTTGGGCACACATAAGGGATATGTTTTTCCCGCTCGGAAACCGAAGAAGTAAGCATCCTGTCCGGCGGTCTATGAGCGCCGTCTCACACGCTGGGTTCGCATTAGCAGTGGAGTGGCAGCTGACGGTGCACAGCTGTGCCCATTTGGCACTGTTACTTTCCATGCATTGTCCCTACCTCATTTCTGTGGTTGTGGATCGACCGGTTACTCAGTCTGGTATCTCCTGTTCTGAAACTGCCATGCTCGCTCAGAGGTGTTGCGGCTTCAAAAGGAGTGCTTGTGCACTCCTGGGATGGTGACAACCAGGGAGGCCTGCCGAAGGATAGTTATACAGCAGCACTTCTACTAAATAGGTGGTGAACAACCACCTGTGAGTTTGGTGGGCAGCCTGCCTGGACCGTGTAATTCTGTATTGCGGACATTTTTCTCTGCAAATACCTTTTGAAAATGACTGATCTGGAGGAAGGTGACCAAGAGGCTGGAAGGCTACAAAGGCAGCAAGGATCTTTAACTTTCTTGGTGGCATTTGACATTTCAGGCACTGCGTCAAGTCTGGGTCTGAGGTGGAGTCTGTGGATTGAAAGATTAGAGATGTATTTCGATGTCACTGGCGAGCTGAATAGCAATGCAAAGAACTCAACCTTACTGTATTCTGTAGGTCTGGCAGTGCACAAAATATCTAAGACACTGCGCCCTGCGGATATGTCCTATCCTGCAGCCACAGTAGTGCTGAGGGAGTATTTTAAATCAATGGTGAATACTGACTATGAGCATTTCATTATGAGTTCTGCAAAACAGAGAGACGAGGAGTCAATTGATGGTTTTCATGCTAGGGTTCGTCAACTCGCATTCTCATGTCCATGACTGAATGAAGAGCAAGAGGTCAGCCCACAATTAGTTCAATGGTGTTTCTCAGTGAAGATGAGGAGGCAGATCCTAAGAGAACCCGACATCAAGTTAGCCAGGAAACTGGAGCTAGATAGATTTCACGAACTGGCGCATGTGAGGGCGTCCACAATGGATGCCACGATGAAGGCCATAAAGTTGCAAGATGTGTGTGTAGTGAGGAAACAGCAGATGAACAGACCATTCAGGAAAAATGCACCTTTCTGAAAGGACGGTCACACGGACACTGCATCCATATGTCCACAATGTGCGTATGACCTGACACACTGAGGAGAATGTCCAGCAAAGGGTCAGACCTGTGGGAGATGTGGCATCCTGAAACATTTTGCAAGAGTGTGTCGTGTCCAAGTGCCAGCCATGCAACAGAGGGGAAAAGCAAAATCGAAACAACGGTTTAAGAAGAGGACGCAAAAGGTTGCACAGGTAGAACCGACAGACCATGAGGAAGAATACTCAGCCAGAGATGACAATGAAGACGAGGTATTCTTCATTTCCAGTGTACTAGAGATTTGTAAACAGCAGAGATTCATAGTGCGCATCCAAAACAAGGACACCCCTGTCATGATCGATATGGGAGCATTGTTCAATCAGACGGGCGCATCCCATAGTAGACAACTACACAAACCCCCTTTGCTGACTGGCACCCAAGGTGTGAATTTCACATTTGGAGCTACCACACCATTGCTGTTAGAGGGCATGTTCATTACCAAAGTACAACATGAGGGGGAGAAGATCAAGGCAAAGTTCTATGTTACCAAAGTGAGTGAAGACGCCCCTTTGGGCTATGCGGCAGTTGAAGCTCTCAAAATTGTAAACTTTGCATTTGGTGTCTACAATGAAGAAGTTGAGTCGGCAAATTGAATATTTAAGTGTAGTTTTCACAAGCATCGGGATGATGAAAGAGGACCCTGTTAGATGAAACGGTTCAACCTGTGGTCCTGAAGCTTAGGCCCATCCCATCTAACATCAGAGAACACGTGGAACAAGAGCTTGAGAAGTTAGTGCATATGGACATTATTGAGCCAGTGGAAGGTTCCACCCAATTGATATCCACGATTGTGGTGGTACGCAAGCCCAAGCAACCAAACTCTGTAAAAAACTGTGTGGACATGCGCCTCCTGAACATAAAAAGGGAAAGCCATATCACACCAACCATTGATGAGAGAGTATCTGACCTACAAGTTTTCTTTTTCTTTCTCGACATTGTTTTACGTGCAGAATATCATCAGCTGGTTCTTCACCCTGCCTCTAGAAATATTGCTACATTCACGACCCATAAGGGTCTCTACCACTACAAATGTTTGAGTTTCGGATATCCTCGGGTGCCGAGGTATTCATTTATGAATTAAGAGGGGTGCTGGCACTCATACAAGGGGCCATATACATAAGTGATGATATTCGGGTATTTGCGAAATCTGAGCCCGAACAAATTGAATGCCTAGAGAAAGTGCTGCAGAGGATAAGGCCAATGGGTCTGAACCTGCAAAAAGAAAAATGGGTGTTCTTGCAGAGAAGGCTAGAATGTTTTTGTTTTGTGTTTCAATAAGGTGGAATCTCGGTGGATCCCCGAAAGGTACAGGACATCGAGTGTTTCAAGCCTCCAGAGAACCTGTCAGAGGTACGGAGATTTCTGGGCTTGGCCAACTACTGTGGGAGATGGATTAAGGACCTAGGTGCACTGTCTGAGCCCCTTCAAAATTTAACAAAAGAAATTCCATGGCAGTGTACTCCGTTGGAACAAGAGGAATTTGAGGAAATAAAGAGTGCGCTTACAGATGATACTGCAATGGGATTTTTTTGACAATCCTAGCCAGAGGTCAGAGCTGCTAATGGATGCAAACCCGTTTGGCCTATGGGTTGTGCTGACACAGGCGAACGAACGTGAGAGGGGAGGTCAAACCAGTAGCATGTGCCAGCAGGGTACTGTCTGCTACTGAACAGCGGTGCTGACAGATTGAACGAGAGGAGCTTGCAGTACTGTGAAGCTGCAGGCATTTCCATATGTTTGTGTATGGGAAGCCAGTGATCACTGACGATAACCCTATCCTTCTAATTTTGTTAGGTTTGTCATCAAAGCCCCTGGCGAGGATAGAGAAATGGATGCCGGCTCTCCAAGAATATGATGTGTCTCTGGTATATCGCCCAGGGAGTGATAATGCGGCGGACTACTTGTCCAAGCACCATGCCCCTAGGTAACACTAACTCAATCAACGAAGAGTGTAGGACTAAAGAATAAATCTGTTTGGTGACAGAAGCAACAGTTCCCAACTCAATGTCAATTGACGCGATCAAAGAGGTGTCGGGAACGATGACTGATTCAAGACAATGCAACAGGCCGTTACGAGTGAGGAGTGGGAGGGAGTACTGGCAGACCTGGATAAACACACAAACAGGACCAAAGTGGCGCTAGAACAATTGTGGCGAGTGAAGAGTGAACTGTTGTTCACAGATGATGGGTTACTGTTGCAATGTTCGATTATCGGCACACGCCCCATTGCTTCACAGGCGTGTGCCCGGTGGAGGCTTTGTTTCAAAGGTGTCACAGGGAACTAATTACCAACTATGAGTCTAGCATTCTGGAGCAAATCAATGATGAAGTTGTTCTGTAGGAGAGAAAGAGAGTGAATGAGGAAGAGAACATGCAGCAGAACGTGTGTGACCACCAGCTGACACTTGGTGATTCTGTCCTACTCTGTACTCGCCATTCCACAGGGAAACTATCATTGACCCATGAACCTCACCCGTTGCAAGTTGTCAATGTGAAAGGAAATATGGCCACAGCTTCTAATGGGCAGGACACTGTTACTAGGAACTCTTGTTTCTTTCGGAAGTTTGCAAGACCGTCACGTGAATTCGGTGAGAGCATCAGAGAGATAGATGAGACGCTGTCCCCAGGGCCAGCAGGGTTGGATGATGAAAGCAAGCATGATGGACATCGCGAAAATGAGTCAGCAGTGGTACAGAGTGAGAAAAGTGGAGGAGAAATCCAGAAGGAGAATTCACAAGGACGAGAAAAAGGATGAAGATATCTGATGTTTGTTGCCTTGAAGCCGGCCTGAATTTTTACGTGATTATGTACTAGATGGATGAACACTCCTGAAGGACAGTATTTAATTGTTGTTATTGTAATTTGTTCAAGGTTATGAAAAGGGAGGAGTGTTGTGGTGTCTTTTAGACCGGCAGTGTTGTTATGTCAGTGCACCTGTAGAATAACAGGGGCATCAAGTGAGGCATGAAAGCAATCCGCGGGAGGAGCCTGAGACAGCCACTAACGTCTCTGGTTCTCCCTATTTTACTCAGGGTCTGGGTCCAGTGAGTATGCCCCCTTGCCCCCAACAGCCTGAACTGTCTGTGACAACTCTGTGACTAACTACATTTTCTGTCATTTTGAATATTGCCTTTTATCACGTCCAAGGCTGCTTTCCCAGGTTCAGAACGGGTGATATAGAAAGGGCACCCGATCCACTTTTTATTGACTACCGTTGATGGCAAATACCACAAAGCTGGAGATCAGCAAAATGTATTCTGGAGCAAATGTTTTTACGGTTGTATTTGCCAAAGTGACTGTACGTTTCGATTTCAATTGGGGAGGGGACGCGTTCTACAGTGCTGATCTGCATAACTCGAAAGTTCGCCCACAGAAATGCAGATGAAATATGGAAGTTGGAATTAATCTCACTGAGCACAATGACTAAGGGCCTCATTACGAGTATGGAGGTAGCCATGGTGCTATTAGCGCCTGGCTGCCTCCATACCGAGCTCCAAAACCAGGTTCCTTCAATGAGGAATAACCGGGTCATTCCAACATTGGAGGACCCGGTAATTCCTCCTTGAAGGAACCATTCCCATTCTCATTTGAGCCCCCATAGGGCTCAATGGGAATGGGGAGGGAACTAATAATGGGCACGTAAATAACGGCCCGTTATTAGCTCCCTGTTCCCCTTGCGGGACCCGGAAAGGACGTCTGGTTTTACCAGACGTCTGTTCCGAGTCCCGCAAAGGGAACCTCGTAATAGGCGCTCCCGTAACGAAGGGGGCTGGTCCCGTACCGGCACCCTTCATTACGGGAGCGCCAGGGTCGTAATGAGGCCCTAAATCTGGTTGGCAAATCCTTTCAGTCGTTTTTCTCATGATACAACTGGGCACCTGTTTTGTGGTGAATGGTGGACAAGGCTAAACTATTATTCTGTCATAGCTGCAAAGTGGCCCCAGGTCGTGTCGGATGCATTGAGACGGTCGTGGACTTCCATGTTACATGCTGGGACCTGCAGCCCTGTAGTTGTAATGGGAAAAACAAAGCTACAAGTCCGGGCATGAAACATGTAAGCCAGGTTCTGGCTCAAGATGTCACGCATGACATGGGGCCACTTAGCAGATATGTTATAGACAGGGTGGCAGTCAGTTCTCTGTAAATGGGTTTAACACTGTCTGAGAACTTAACGGAATAGTTGGCGTTGGTTCCCTTGTTCTATATGCCTGGGAGCTTCTCTCATGACTTTAACTGGATGATCTAAATAGGTGTCATTTCTATGGTCGTGATCAAATGGGGGAAGATGACAGCCTATGAATTCACCAGGGAAATTAAATTCTGTGCTCAAGGGTGAAGTAAAGAGTTGTATCCGTTAGGACCTAATGGTTGGAGTTTTATGCCATGAACGAACCTGTGATTCCGGCAAGACATAACTGACCAACAAAATTCAAAGATTCCTAACTTTGGATATGGAGATGGGATTCTCACTCAGAGAGCTGGATGATGGAAATGGGTAGTTGCTGATGAGCAAATTGGAAGGAGTGGTCACCAGCATCTGTGGTGTGCCCAATCCAGGGTAAACACATTTGATTCAACCCTGGTTCGATGTCTGAGTGAAAGACATTGACGTCTTTAGGGTCTGAAGCAACTAGTTTGCAGTGAAAGGGGATTTCCTGTACTCTCTCTAAATGGACTGAAAGTGGATGTCATCTGTAAAGAGCTGGAATACTTGACAGTGGTGGGCAACAACATTAGGTAGCAGTCACAGGAATAGATAGAATGAGCGAAAAGTCATAGACATGTACCTATGTCTCGGATGCAGCGAGGTACAAAATCCTGACTATTGTTAATGGTTCTGAAGGAAGGAGCCATGCATTGCACGGCTGTTCTACCTACTCCTATCCAGTTCTTGAGCCTGTTTTGCGGCACCTTGTGATCCACAATGTTGAAAGCCAGTGGGAGTACTTGTGGGATCAAAGCTGCTATTTGACCTTCTTCGCAGGCCAGCCGCAGGTTGCCCCTTATGTCCACCAGAGCTCACCCAGTTATTTGGGCTCTATATGAACCTCAAATCAAACGGCATAAATGAAACATATTGCTATTTTGCAGGTATTACTGCAATTGTTGAGTGGCAATATTCGTTTTGATTTCTGCAACAGGTGGGGGATTAGAGCTTGGTCTGTATGTTGACATCGTTGGGTCACAGATCATGTTTGTCAAGATGGTTTAATTAATTCCACCCTCCTGCAAACAGTTTGTTCTACTGTGCACAATCACCATGTCCAACACTGGATCCCATACATTGTAAAGCATTTTGGTGCTACCAAGCTATGTTCCCTCTGCAATTGATCAAATAAAATAAACAGATAGGAAATACTGCAGGGGTTCATAGTAGACCTCATCTTTAAAAGAGGTATCGTTCAAATTAGGACAGGAAGTAGAGCTCAATTTTGTGATCTTTCCCAGACAGGCATCTAGGAGGGATCCTGCTATCTGGGCTACTTAGATTGTGGGGGCCACATCTGTTTTGGACACTATCGTGAAAAGTTGGACAGAGTCTCTATAGGACACAGGGCATACAGAGGCCCTTAATCTGAATTACGTTATGTGCCATCAATATGTTATTATTAATTTAGACAATTGGTCTGTCAAAATGATGTTATAGATTAATGCAGAGTAGCAGAGATAAAGTGATCAAGGAGGGGTTCCAGATGTCCTTAAAGAATGTTAAACTGTGCGATCAATAGCAGCTTCAATAGTTTACCTATGGTAGCTACTTCACCTGAAAAAAAGCATTTTCTCTTCCCACATCAGCTCCTAAGGAGATACCCCATTGCCCCCACAAGCATGCATAGCCTTCAAGATTACCTGCATTACATACAAGATATTGAACATCAAGGCACCCTAATGCCTAGCCAAAACAGTCATCATCTCCAGAGGAGAGTGCACTCCCGGGAGCCTGGACATCGGCAAGAGATGCATGACGGGAAAAACAGGTAAACCTTCCTTCTCTTGCCATGCACCTGTGCTCCGAAAACAAGATTCCATGGCACATCAGAGTGGGTCTCTCCCGCTTGCATTTTGGGAAGGTAATGAGGATGCTACGCTTCAACGAATGTCTCGCCAGTTGGCAATCAATGGCTCGCTCACACTTTTCGCCTACACCCCTACATCTCAGCTCTACTGGGCAATTGCCTTCTATTGTATAGTTCTCCATGACTTCCTAGCTGGGGTTGAGCTATAGATAATGCCATACTCGCACCATATACACATACTCGGGAGGATAGCTCATGGGCAACATGCTCACCTTGGTAGCAAGACGACACGGAGCACCACAGGTTCGATCCTCGGGTCCGCGCTTAGAAACCTCTGGGTATTAAGCACGTTATAAATAATCTATCATATTATATCATACATTGGGTGAAGATCTGCAGGCTGAATTACCTTGAAGGGACTCTGCTGTCTCTCCAATGTCTTTCAACCTGTCTGGATTGCCATTTAATCTGAATACTGTCTGTATTATGCTAACAGCTAACTATTTTATGCCCCAATTTGAGGTTTTTGGATAGATTTAGAACAAGAATATTGAGAGTCTCAACAATGTCCTGTTAGTAATTGATAGGTAGGTAGTGTGCTGCCTGTATCACATCCGCTGTATTACTGTTCAGTACTATGGGCCTCATCAGGGGTTGTACGGATCGGTACAAATGCAGCAGTAATAGCGTTACCCCTGCATTACCACTCTGCCCTATCACAATTTTGGGCAAAAAGTTTGAGATTTACCTCCAGCTTTGAACTGGTGGTAAATCTGGCCACTTTCCACCCTTACTGTGGCACAATTTGTGCAATGGTAACAGTGCCCAAAATGACCCATTGAGTCCACAGGACCCAATGGAAATGGGTACTTACTGCCCCTCACAACTCAGGATTTGGCGCTAATAGTGTCAGACCCAATTGCAGTAACGCAATTTGCGTTGGGCGGTATCCCAATGGATTTGCCACTGGGATACCGCCTAACTTCTGATGAGGCCCTCTGTCTGAGTTATACACTGAAATGCCTGTCCTCTTTTTGGAAACGTTTTTCTTGGCAGAGTTGTAATGACAAACACAAGAGCAATTGCGTTGTGGTATGGCAAGCTGAATATTACCCAGTGTAGAGCATGTTCTGCAGCGTCTGGGCAGTGTTTCCCATGTTCTGGGAGCATCTTAATGAGTCAGGAATAAAGGAGTAAAGTGCAGCAAGACTGTTGCCTTTTTCCACACAAGCGCTGCATTTACAGAGATGCGCTGTCACCACTCAAACAACGGCCATCAACTCATTCTTGCAATTGTTTTCCTCATAGATCCACTAGAAACATGCATGTCTAGTCATCTTCTGCATGCAAGGCTGCGGCCGAGCTTGTTAGGCTGTGTTCCACTTCTGCAGAGAAGAGAGGAGAATCCAAGAGCAAGTGGGGGGAATTGAGGGCCTTTCAAGCATGATACCTCCTCATTACGCGAAGAAATTAATATCTGCAGATTTCAATGCTTTGAACATCTAGCCCTAGAGTACAACCAATTCTGCAGGAGATCCCTCTTTTATAAGTGGAATGAAGCATCCATGATAAAACAATGTTATACTACTTTTGGTTCGTGGAATAGCCACTCAGGTATCTTCTGGCATCTCAACATCTGGATTGATCACGTGATATAAAGCAAGCTCATGGAATTCCTCTACATAGGGACTTGAAATCCAACAATCTCAGAGTTATTCTTATTTTTCTTTACAAGAGCCCAGTTATGCTTCAAAGGCCACCAAGCGCATTTCATCAGATAGTATGGCATTCTTGTTCTCCCAATGAAAGTTGAGAGATGTCTAAAAGGTACCGGCAGCTACAATCTAAACAATGAGGGTTTCTTATGTTCCTTCAGGTTCCATCAAAGATGAAAATGTTCTTAAATGTCCAGGCATGTTATTATGCTATGTATTATCCTATGCAGGGATTCTGCAACAAATAAAGGGCCTAATTCACAGAGCGTTTTCCAATGGGGTGTTGCCATTATAAAAAGCTTCTGTGAATTAGGCCCAAAGTGTCATACAAAATGGGATTCATTATATGGTGGTCTCAATGTCATTTATGAGGGCACTCCTGGCTCAGCTGAAATGCAATTAGTACTTCTTCTATTATAATCTTTCTATGATTCTTGCTCCCAGGATAATGGGATAATGCTCACTAGCTGCAAATCCTTCCCCCGGAGGATGGGACATTTGCGGTTATCACAAGGGCACTTGTTTTTGGTGAATGGGATTTAAATGGCATGTCTTTTAGTGAGGAGTTTGGGGTGGTTTGTTTTCTTGCGCATTCTCTTTTATTAGGTCCAGTAGTAAAGAGGCACAATTCAAGAAACGACTGAAAGTAATAGTTCATATGGAAATGTAGATAACGGCCAGCTGCCAACAAATTGTGATGCGGATGATGGTTAATTACTTACTTATTGTAAACTAAAAGGCCAATGGGTTTCGAAATTTGATGAAAATGGCCAAGCTTCAGAAACATCATGTTGTGACTGTCAGTTCATATACTGCTGTAGGATAAGCACAGAGGGGCAGTTCAGAGGTCAGTCAATTAAAACTGCAACAGAGCACAAACATGATAGATTTAGTGGTAAAAGACCCTCCAAGCATTATGGGAAATGGTGAATTGGGGTTTGCTCTAGTGAATATAATCTTGGCTCTGGCACAGCTCTTGCAGCTGTTTTGATAGACACTTGAATTGAAATAGAGTTGCCACATATAGACATTATGGTAGTAGAATTGCCATCACCACTGGCACAGCAAGAATGGGGAGCACCTAAAGGCCTGCTTGGTGTTCATGCTGTAGGTGAGAGCCGGTGAGCAGTAAACAAATACGATGGTGTGAGGAATCCAGGGTATTCAACCCTTCTGCGTAGGGGGGAGCCAACCCCTTTGAGGCTAGCAAGGTGAGTGACTCCCGTCTCTGTGACAAGGACTCCATTCCGATAAGGAACTCCCAGTCCAGGTAACCTCATCCAATGCTTCCTATTCTTTGTACATATGTGACATGCGCTTTGCAGGGGTACCCTTGCAAGTTAATGTATTATGAAATTCCAATATTAATTTGTCCCCTAAGAATTATGTGTAGACAAATGACATGCTCAGCCACTCCTACGTTAACTGGGCTAACATTACCCTACAAGTGAAGAGTAACATTTACTTGTCATGAAAGGGATTATGGATATGGAATGTGTCTGTTACTAATCAAACAATGAGCATCAAGCAGGAGGGTCAATACCACTTTAGGTAATGCCCTGGGGCGCATAGTTTCAATGAAGTCCCCAGGGCATTACCTGAAATGGTATTACCCCCACTGCAAGGGGCTTGTTGCTATTAGTACCCCGGCCCGTAAGACTGGGGTACAAAAAGCATTTTTATTTCTGTTCCGAAACGGTCCAGTGTTTCGGAACAGCAAAAAAGTGACTAAATGGCCACCACGGAAGGGAAAACAAAGTCCATTTTCCCTTTCGATGGTGGCCATAGAAAACAATAAAAAAGTAAACCAACAAAATGGCCTCTGTTGAAAGGGAGAAGGGACTACATATAGTCCCTTCTCCCCTTCCATGGCACCATTCCGAAAATAGGCAAAAAGAAAACAAACAAAATTGCCACTGAGGAAAGGGAGAAGGGGCTACACGTTGTCCCTTCTCCCTTTCCACAGTGGCCATTCCAAAAATAGGAAAAAAAGTAGACAAAAAATGGTTGCCATGCAAAGGCGAGAAGGGACATATAGTCCCTTTTCCCTTTCCAAGGCGGCCTGTCGCAGATCGGGAGCAGACGTGAACATGAACATGAACATGTACTCTGTGGTGCCGTCCTTCTGATACAATTCTCATCCTGGCACAATTCATGAGAGTCCTGTTATCCCGGCCCTTGATTTACTGGATTAAAGTGGCACAAGAAATCCTATTGGCTTGCTTTCTGGCACACTCAATTTTCATTATTTCACGTGGCAAATAATATATCATTTCTAATTTCTTTGCCAGCCACCTCAGTTATAATCAATATTTTTTTTAATACATATGAGTGTTTTTCCCAATGCCATAAAACATGTTCTGCATTGTCTCTAAGCAGTGTCGACAAATGAATAGCCACAACTAAATCTCTTGTTTACTCTTATAATACAATGTTTTCTGTGCATACACTTATTTTATATTTTTGCATATGCACTTTTGCTAGTTACTGTGGCAGATGTTAAAACCTTGTACTGGTTGGTGATCTCTCTTTATAACAACACATAACAGTTTTTTTTAGCTTTATTTTTGGGAAAAGTGCTGTAAGATGCAGTGGTTGGGGAAGAGGAAATCCTCTTCCAAACGCTCTTCAGTGATGATAGCTCACTAAATGGCTTAATTCGCTAGACAGTTGCGCACGTTGAAAATTATGTGCACACAAAAGCCACCCATTGCCGCACTTAGAGAAAAATAATTAGAGGAAACATTGATGGTCAGTAATCCCTGATTGACTTTAGTCATTTACTAGCCACACCAGTTGATAGTAGCCCCCATGGCATATTCCCACTGACCATGGCTAGTTTGGCTGTCAAGAAACCTTTTGATTAGGTTAAGTGAGATTTGCTGCGAGTAGTAAGTGTAAAACAATTCACACATCTTCGGCGTGTTTTACATCATTATCCCAGGTCAAGGATCACAATTGATCTGATATTAAATAAGAACTTCAGAATGTAGAAAGGGAACCCATCATTGCTCCCCACTGTGCTCTCTTTTGCTGGTATGATTTACTGAGAAAACATTCAAGCAGTTTGGTATTTTGGGAAATGGATTACCAAATTAGCCCTCCATCTGATTAGCTAAATCCTTTTTTACTCTGAGTGTCTTAAAAGAAAATGCAAATAAGAATTGAGTAGGCATTTGGGTACCAATCATTTCAAACAAATCTGTGGTAATGTCTTTGAATCTTTGAGTGGACAATTTTGTCAAGTTTCAATTTAGAAAGTTTGGGTTCTTTCCTTTCCTACTACACTATTTTAGTCATTTTTACATTAGTTCTTCTGAAATTGTGCTATCAAGTGCTTAGCAAGGTAAATTGATGGCTCACACTTTGATTGAGATTCATCTGAAGAATTAACTTCCCAATACGTCCTCAGCCAACGTCAAAGGAAGATGAAAAATGTTTGGGCAAAACAAGACCAACACAAATTCTTGTAGAATGGTTTGCCGCTGTAAAAATAGTAGTTGATCCCTTACTAACATAGATATATTTTACTTTGTGCCAATACAAAGATCACACTGTTGAGAAATTACTTAGCACCATGCATCCTTCATTTGAATGAAGACATTATTAATTTAATGTCTCTTGCCCACGTTCTGTTGAATGTTCAACTTCTTTCCGCCTTGGTGGGACAGTAGCACATTCTGGCAGCTTCTCGTTTCAGTTTCTTTAGCTCCACTCTCAGTTCTCAGCTATAACAAAACATGGTAGAGATTCAAAGAAGTAATGAGATTCATACCTAGGCTTGGATGGTAGTTAGTATTATTGGTGATGGTTTATTGTGTTCTTGCCTCACCATTAGCACAGGAGACACTATGCTTGACAATTTATTGACTATAACTACAAAGCTAGGACCGACCTGAGTTTACCACCTGATCATGCCTATTAAAAATTATTTTTTAAAACATTTTTTTTTTATTGAAACACCAGTCCGACGTGCCTCAATGGAAGCATTGTGACATCGAACTTTTTGCTACAATATAACCATTTGTATCAAAAAAGATTCTCTGAAGTAAGGTTCTGTGAAACTACAAACATCACTTCAAGCCACCTTAGAAAGTCATGGATGCAACGTTTATTTCAATTGAAGTTTGTGTCGAGTCTTAATGAGTTCATGTAATCAACTACGGCACAACTTCATTTTATACAATGGCCGGCTGCCGCATGTAACCACGAGTCTCTGCTATTACAGTCCACTGGAATATAACCACCCAGATGCGTTGTCCGTTTAGCAGTGGTTTCTTTGCATCTAGTGAGGAGATGTTCAGAAGTTTCGGTTTCACAGTGACAAAAGCGGCATATGTTATCGCTCACTTCTTTAAAGTGACGGCTCCACATCATGTCTTTTGTTCTTATAGCATTTAGACAAAATTTTAAAAACTGCTCACGGTGATGTTGAGACGGGCAGTTTTTTAAGTAGCTGCTTGTAACATTTAGCTTGTGTTCCCCAATTCCATCGTCTAAGGTGGACGGCTTCAAAAGATTTAAGTCGTTATTCGAAATCCAACACCATTGTTTGAACTTTTTTTTTGCTGATTGTGGTCTCATCAGTAAATCATTCAGGTTGAGATCAGCAGTGGCTAAAATTGACAGCATGATTTGTTTCCACTCTTCGAGAAGTTTCGAGTGCCCTGTTTTGTTTGTTATGGAGAAAATCTGAAAAGCAGGAGCTGTTGGAGACAGGTTCATCTTTCGCATTACTGTTAAAGATTTACACATTACATGAGAGTGTAGAGAATTTAGTGAAAGTTTGTATCTGATTTGAGTCATTGATACATATGTGGGAAGCTTCAAAACACGCCGCCAGAAGATGCCTTCCAACTTTTGCCAGAACGAAACATCTATGTTCCAAGCGGATTCTGATCCGAAAGTGATTGCAGGGACTACTTTTTGGGCATAGAAATTCAAGACCGGTGCTAAAGTAAACTTGCCATAATTTCTGTTCAACAACTGTCCCTGAATGCCAAATTGAGTCATTCGATTGACCATGTCAACCTTCCAGTGATGTTCGTGGACTGAATTGTTTAAGATGATTCCCAAATATCTAATTGAATTTACTGTTTCAAGACAGTCATCGTCAATTCCCATTTGAATGTTTTTTGTCTTTTTGGACGATTTTGGCCTATGATAATGATCTTGGTTTTTTCAGTATTTAGCTCCAGGTCGTTTTTATGCAGATAGTCATGAAGGTTTGTTAATTGGCATTGCAGGCCTATCTGAGTCCTGTCCAATAGAACCACATCGTCGGCGTATATTATGCATCCTATTTCGATGTTATTCAGTTTTGGTGGAAAACATTGCACATCTTTGTGAAGAGCTGGGATGTCGGAGATGAACAATTTGAAGAGTTCAGTAGCTAAAGGGCATCCCTGTTTCACACCTATGTTTGTTGGTATCCGGTTGGATAGGGTGCCTTGGTTGTTTAGTCTTATGCTGACGGTGGTTTGCGTATGTAGTGCTCTAATTGGCTCGACAAGGTTTCTAGGGCAATTCCAGTTTTTCAATTTTTTCCACAGTTTGCTACGATTAACACTGTCAAAAGCTCCTCTCAGATCTATGAAAGCGAGAAATAATCTCGTCTTTGCCTTTTGGCTTTCTAATTTGAGAATATTTAGGAGCATCAGGTTCACCTCCACCCCCACGCCTTTTGAAAAACCAGTTTGCCAGATGTCAAAGATTTTCTCTGATGTAGACCACGTAGCTAGCCTTTGACGTAAGAAAGAGGCAAAGATTTTACCTATGGTGTCCAGCAGGGCAATCGGGCGACAGTTGGTCGGGTCCGCCCGATTGCCCTTTTTGTAAATCGGCACAATGATTGCATCTCGCCAAGAATCAGGTATCGTTGCTGATGTGAGCATGCGGGCGAACAGGAGTTCGATGAAAATAGCCCATTTTTCCACGTTCTTTTTCAACATCATGTTTGATATTAAATCTGGGCCTGCTGCGTGAGAGTTTTTCAAAGATCGTATGGCGGTTCTTATGTCTTCCCCTGTTATTTGAAGTTTCCAAGATGTCAAGTCTTGTGTAGGATTACTAGCGTCCTCTTTAGATGCTTTGCAAAAGATGTTACCATAATGCTGTTCCCAAGAGTCGGCATCGATCTCGTTTGATGGCGATGACTGGTGCTTCGAATTTCCTGCATTTAAAATTGCCCAGATTTCTCGGGAGTTCTTTTGGACTAGATGCTTCATCAGGTACTCCGCTTTGTCTTGTTCCATAATCGATTTTTGCGATTTCAACCAATCGCGGTATTGTCGGCGACATGTACGTATTGTGTTTTTGATTGCAATTACGTTGCTGGCAAATTTGCGAGACTTCTTTAGGGTTCTTATGTCTCGTCTCATCACCTGTTTTGCTTGTATTAGGATTAAAGATGAAAGATGTTTGTGTTTAAAGCCCATTATTCGATCGGCAGCTTTTACTTTGATAAAACTGAAGAGTAAGGGTGCATAATTTACAGACAGTTCTGTGTTACGCCGTAATTTCTGACTTATTTCCTCGATCATTGGTCTATTGATCTTCAGCCGGTTTCCGGCACTTTTTACGGAAATTGCGGGATCGTATTTTTTTGACTCAATTGTCCATTCCACTGTGCAGGCCAGCCGAAGAAGGTTGTGGTCACTACTTGACATGGGGCTTATTGATAATCTCAAATCACTTTCAAAAAGACTATGTGAAACCCAAAAGTAGTCAATTCTTGATTGAGCATTTGATGATGACCACGTTTTTTGGGGTGGTTGATCGCCCAGAACATGTCCGTTTACCATGTTGCAATTTCGAATGTTTAGTGCCTGCCTCCATTTTGACTCCCGACTTTTTACTTCATCATGTGGTAATAATTTGAACTGATTGGTTACATGATCGTGTCTGAACCAAGAACAATTCAAATCGCGTGCACAGATTATTGATAGATTCTTGTAGTTTAACAATGTCTGATCAATACAAGTTGTTATTGAATCTATGAATTTTTTAGTGCTTATTTTGGCCGGATTCCAGTAACTATTTAGGATAAGCAGGTGTTTCCTTGTTTCCTGGTCTTCATTGGTGGTTTGGAGCAGTGCACTTTGCACAAATGGATTGGGACTAAAAGAATCGACGAGGCGCCACCTGGTGTTTATTTTGATCATGATTACCAAGCCAGAAGAAGGTCGCCCCTTTGCGTTTTTATTGCAGGATTTAATAGAGTCAAAAATCCATCCCTTGATGGTGGCTCGCATAATCATGTCTCCTGAAGACAAATAACAAAGACCTTTTCCAGGTCAGCCTCGAATTTGTTGAATAAGTGAATGAATCCTCTGGTGTTCCATGAGATAAATTCACAAGTACACTTATTGCTGTTGACTGATGGCTAACGTCAACCAGAGATGTCAGTGTTACTGCCGTTTTTCATTGGAAGATTGAGGTTTGTGCGTGAGCTTTCTTTGATTGCCATTTCTCTACGAAGCTCAGTGCGTCGTTGATCTTGAGTCCCTTTAAAGGTGTCCTTTGAATTGGACAACTGCCTTTCAGACTTGAAGCTCGTCGGTTCCACCGATATGTCAAATCCAAACATTAACAATTCCTCTGAAGCGTTCAAAATTGTGTTTCGAACTGAAACTGAGAGGATATGTAGCAGAACCTGGTTGCAACACCTTTCAGTCGCGTACTCTACTATTCGTATATCCTCAGACAAAATCGTTCTAAGGGATGGAATGCAAGAAAATAATTTCAATACGTTTTTGCGGTTGAAGTTCAGCTCGTGATCTTCCCGATTTAGATTTTGTAGTTTCAATTCGCAGTTAGGGGAGCTTGCTCCAGATCTCTGAGATGAGGAGGCGTTTGAAATGTGGCGAACCTGCTTTTTTCATGATGTCGTGGATTTTTTGGGTTTAGCCATGTAGGCAAATTTGTACAGTCCTCACGCTTTGTCGACCTGTTCTTATGATTTGTCTCCTGCCCCGCTTTTGGATTTAACCTATGTTGGGATTCTCGCTGGGTTTCGTCGATGGCGACAATAGAGAGGATGATAGAATGATCGGCTGTCACTTCATCAGAGTAAGTAGAAAAATTGCATATTTCAATTACTGATCCCGATGACTTGCTCATGAGACTTTCATGGTCTGAGTCGACTCTTTATCTCTTACTTACTGGAGCGACGGGACGGCCTGCTCCACTGGGATTGCTAACTTCTTGAACAATTTTTTGGCCATCAGATTTTGGCTGTTCTGTTCTTCCTAATAAGACAGCTCTAATGTCGGGAGTCACATTTCTAATGAATTTCTGTGACTTCGATTGTTGAACACGTTTTTTTAGGTCTGGCAGTTTTTTCCCAGGCAGTGACTGCCTGCCTTTCAGTTGCTGGGATGTTTGGACTTGCCTCTTGGGAATCTTTATCGATTTTGCAGATCCTTCAAAAATTCCAAATGAGGCCGCAGATATTGCAGAAGTCATTTTTGGATTAAAACAATTTGCTTGTTCGTTCGGAAGTGACACAGGAATGGACTCTGGAGGTTGCGCGACCTGATTTCTAACTTCTGCTTGGACGGTCGTGGCTGGAGATTCACAAGCTGCATCAATATGATTCAAGGTTGGGACATTGGCATTTACGTTCTGTGTTTGAGGTTGCAGTTTGTGAGAATCTTTGGTCGTTCGTGAGGGCACTTGGAAATTTGTTGATTCGAAGCTTGGGTTCATCATGGCTGAAGAATGTCTCATGCATTTTACGGCTTCGAGCAGACCGTCGGATAAAGAATCGTTCTGACAGTGATGACGCGCTGCGTGGTCACTTAGATGCTCTTGACATCTTATTGTTTGTTCTGCTTCTTGTGTCAACTGTAGTTGCAGGAAGTGTGTCACAGAGTCGAATTTGTCCATCATTTCTTTTAGAGTTATTATGAGTGACGTCTGGTCTTTGTAAGCCTTGTGGAGTGACTCATACATCTTCAAAAATGGAAGAAGTGCCGCAGATGAAGCTGCCAAAACGTTATTATAGATATGCATTGCAGCTGCTGAGGACAAACTTGGCTTTGACTCGGTGCTGGTTTTGTCTAACAGACTTAAATGTGAACTGTTTGAGTCCTCCAGATGTGGGTCGCTTACCAGCGACAAAATCACGGCCGTGGTAACAGGGATTTTCTGTGAAAATTGTGGTGTTGTAAACTTAGAGTTCACATTTCTCGATTTTTTGGAGGAGTCTATATTGGATGTTTGTACTCCAGTCTTGGCGTGAGGTGTGCTCGAGATACTGTCTCATGTACCACGGCAGTTTCGTTTGTCGCGTGATGACGAGCAGGTTTTATTGATTTTCCCCGTCTGAACGCGTCCCATATTATCACGTGATCCATGAAGATATTCAGCATGGTCGTCATGAATACGACTATGTTGGTGTGATGTATGTTGCTGACTACCATTTGCATTCGTGTAGCCATAGGGAGACTGAAAGGTATTTGTCCTCATATGTTCCTTTGTTTGTTGGAGCCGAAGAGCTCTCTGCGGCAAGTCGACAATTGTGGGGATGTTTCTTGCAGTCACTTGATCTATGTCAGAAGACAGCAAAGTTAGTATTATTTCATCAGGTTCAAGTACACGTTGTAAGAGGATTCAATTCAACACTACAGCTAAGTCAACGCCTAGTCTATAATACTGAATGAAAACCCTTATTGATATATCTTTAGGTCCAGTTCATGCGTTCTGGATGACTACCCCTATATAACACCCCTCTCTTGGAATCCCCCTGACCCCACTGAGCCAAGAAGTAGTTCTGTTTTGCAAGTTTAAAAGATTTATTTGATAATTTAAAATAGATATATATATCACGCTTTATAATAAATTAATAATTGAATAGCACACTTAATCTGATATGATAAAGATTAACAACAGAGAATCTGGCACTAGCACACTTCTTTATAATTACTAATGAGTTGACATGAAATGGATAAGGTAGCACACTGGTAAATAGGAACTAAGTATAATGTGGTAGAGGATGCTTTATGTAAGCTCAGGTGGATGCAATATTCAATGAATGCAGTACAGAAAATACGCAATATGATTTCAACCAAACAATGTAATCACTTTTCTCTGGCTATTCACTCCCCCCCTCTTTATGCAATGCAAGGAAATGGGAGGAAAGCACGCAGTTCTCAGAAATGCAATCAATGTAATCAGTTCAATCCAGCAAGCTTAGACAACAGAAAACAGATAGGAGTTTTGAAATCACAGGCCCAAATTGCTTTGATATGTGCTGGCAATGAATGAGAAATATGCTGGAAACGCTTTTAATTCCCTTTCAGAGGTTCAGGGTGAGTGGTATCTAGTTAATATTAGTCCAGGCTCACACTAGCAATGATGCAGGGATAGTTAGCAGGTTAAACGAATTTCTGGCAAATGGAAAGCAAACAGCAGCAGTTTTTACATGTGAAGAAATTGCAAATCGCGGTAAAATTCGCGGATGCGTGTTCCGCGATTGCGGTAAAACTATAAGGGGTAGGAATGCGGTTCTAGGTTCGTAGGAAAGCCACGATTCTAAGCTATCAAATAAAAGTTATTGCAAGTCTCTAGCACAAACGGTCGCGGAGATATGAGCAATTTTGTGAAGGTCGTTTTTCAGATTTGAAATTTTAAAGTTCAAAAAGACAAGTGCAGCTTGCAACTAGCAAATCACAGGTGACAGCTTTACAAGTGACAGGTGACAGTTAGGAGACAGTTCTACTTAGATTAAATAGATTGAATTATATTATTTTAACTAAGAGATTGGTTCTGCACAGTTTTCTAGGTACTCACACTATATTCTTGAGTGAAATGGGCCTCATCACGGATCTGATCAGGGTTTTAGACTGGGCTCTGGTCACTCTCTCTGCTGGTCTGGGTCTCTCTGGGTACAGCACTGCTTTCTCTCTGGTCTGGTCTCTTAGTTCTGGATAGATTGAAGTCTCTAGTTTGGCTTTCTGGAGGTTGATGGAGGTAAGTATGGATTTTTCCGGCAGAGCGTCCCGCTGCAGATGGATTTGGAAGGTCCCTATCTGTCCTGTCTGTCTGCTTTTATGTGTTTAGAATGTGGGTGTGTTCTAGCATCACTGACCCTACCTCTCTCTCAGCTTCTAATTGGTCAAACTTCCATTTATCATTTGATTGGGGAATGAACTGTGAGTCAGCGTGATGTCATTTTACAGCCTGCAGAAAGTCCACTCCTCCTGTCAACTTACACACAAATCTAGATTTGAAACAAATACGTATTTGCAGAGGTACATATTGTTTTAAAATCATATTCACCCATCATGCATTACAGGAGGTATCCCCTGTTCAAACTCTGCTCTTCCTGGGAGCTTGCATTCAGAAATGGCACATATTTCACTTTTTAACTGATTTTGCAATTTCTGACATTGACCCAACTTTACATACATGTGTGCAGGGAGTAGGGACATTAACTGATGAAGTTTCAGATTTTTAACATGCATACATTTAGAGTAATATCCACTTTTCCGCTAAAACCCCCCTGAACATGCCACCGGGGCGAAAAACCTCTTAAAATGTGGGCAGAAAAATCACAAGAATTATGGTATCATTTATAAAATTTTCACATGTCCGCTCTATGAGTTATTCATCTTTTTAAAGTTATGTTCTGGCTCCAAAGGGGTGTGGTTTCCCAGGTCACATGGTATAGAAACCAGTCTTTCCAGTTTCTGCCAAGCCAGCTTGCTCTCACAGGCAGTGCTCCTCCCAGCTCCTGCCAAGAGGAAGCTACAATTTACGACTGCGGTAATAAAAACCTTTGCCTGAGTGAAGAGGGCTTTGTTCACTCTCCTGCAGAGCACAGATAATTCAATTATCAGATAGATGGCATATCCTTAGTGTGGGCAGCAAAAGGAAGGTTGGCCTGGGAACACAGTGGTGACCCAAGTTTCCCTCCTGATGGGGGTAGTTGCCAGGCAGAATTCAGTTCCTTAAGCCGGGTTTCAGATAAAATGTCACTTTTTGTTCCCCAGTTTCTGCATTCAAATAAAACTAAACATTTTTACATATGCAGCTAGAAGGCTGATTCTAAGTTTAAAACTACGACATTTAAACAGTTACAAAGGCATGTGACACCAAACATAGCTCACTCATTTAATCTAAACATTTTCGATTTTAGTGTCTTTAAATCCAGTGCAACTTAAACTGCTGACTCCATAGCAGTTTTGTTATAAGCATTGTTTTGGGCTCTTCATTTCCCAGATTTTGTAGGCACACAACACTCCATTCTGCCAAATGTCTGCTGGTGTTCAGTAAATATTTTGCACATATTGCAATGTTTGAAAATAGGCATTTTGACTTGCCTTCAGGGAAACAGAGTGGTTTTAAAACGCCGGCTTTTGGATAGTGGTGAGTACTGGTACTGCACCCATTTTTGGGATTTAAGAAATGAATTCCCCACAATTCTAGGTTGCATTTGGCAATCAGCATTTCCATTCCCAATGGTTTCAGACTACTGTGCGGGTAGTCCAATGGTGGTTTTAAAGCGCTTTGAAGCTAACCGGCGCTACTGTTTTTCCTTTGGCAACCCATTTCCCTCATGGCAACCCAGCCTTTCATTCTCGCACTGGTGGGTGGCAAGTGAGGCAACCATTTTAGTGTGCGCACAAACTGCGCAGCTTTCCTGGATTTCAGCGCACATGTGGGTTTTCCGCCATCTTGAATTTTCTAAGCCCACAGCACCAAATGTTGCAGCATGATAGCTTAAACGTGGGTCAGGACACCCAACAAGCCCCCCCACGCGACTGCACTTTGAATTTGAGTCGATGGGGAGTCGCGTGCCCATGGGTTTTGACCCACGCACCGGTCTGTCCGCATAATCTTCTTCCTCTTCTGTAGATGGCACAGTTCAGCATCTTCTTCTCCATCCGGTACTGATCGATCGGTTCTCCTCGCCAGTCCTGATGGGAGTATTGGGCGGTCCACTGGGCCCATTGGATCTTCGTTCCCGGTCTCCGGATCATCCTCCTTGGCCAGTCTCAAGGTCTTCTTTCTCCTAGGACGACAAAGGAAGAGCGGCAATACCTACTCATAGACGTTTTTCCACCACTGTTGAGATGGTGGGACAGCATATGCATTTCATCATGACGAAACATTACATTCTTACTTTGATAAAAAAAAACAGTATAACTAAGAGACAGTTTCATGCAAATCACAGTATGTTAGAGACTAGATGTGGTATGTTCTATGATTGGAACTGAATTAGTCTGAGACAGTACCCGCTAGGATTCCAGAGGATTCCTCCAGTTGTTGCAGAGTGTGCCTGGGATGGCAACACTTCAACTGGTTTATGTGTACCCACTTGTCTTCCCCCTCTGCCGAACCACCTTTGGGGATGTGGATTTTGTAGGCCACAGGGGAGATCTTGTCGATGATCTCAAATGGTCCTTTCCATGTAGGCAAAAATTTGCGCTGCTTGGCCTGGTTCCTTTGGAAGTTGTATAGATAGAACCGGTCCCCCACCTGATATTCCTTCCTGGAAGTTTTCAGGTCATAGTGGGTCTTCATGCTATCAGCTGATCTTTCTAGATTCCGCTGAGCATAAGCAAAAGCATGTTGGAGGTGTTTCCTTAAATTCTCTACATACTCATGAGTAGTGGAGGCATTTATCAGTGTCTGCTCTTGGGTCCTGTAGAGCAAATGCTGAGGAAGCACCATCTTGCGCCCAGTCATCAACTCAAATGGTGACATTTTGGTTGCAGATGAAGGGGTAGATCTGATAGCCATTAGGACCAGAGGTAATCGGATATCCCAACTTGGCCCAGAATCTGCCACAAACTTCTTTAATATGCTCACAATTGTCCGGTTATATCTCTCTACTGCCCCAGAAGAAGCTGGTCTATAAGCAATATGCAGCTTTCTCTTGACCCCCAGTATCTCCCACATCTTTGTCATTACTTCACTGGTGAAGTGGCTACCTCTGTCTGACTCAATCCTTTGAGGTAGACCAAAACGGGAAAAGATGTGGTTAATCATCAAGGCAGCTGCAGTTTCTGCCTTGCAATTTGGGGCTGGGAGACATTCCACCCACTTGGTAAACAAGCATGTGATGGTCAACATGTACTTATTCCCCCTAGCCGAGCGAATCACAGGGCCTACAAAGTCGATTTGTAAATCCGACCATGGCAGTGTCATTCCCCTCTTTTGTAAAGGCGCCCGGTGTGTGAGGGATGTCGGCTGAAATTGTGCACACACAAGACAACCCTTCAAATATTGGTTGAGGTCCTGGCCCATGTGTGGCCAGTATGCAACCTCTCTTAAGATTTCCAATGTTGTGTGAAACCCCCTGTGACCGGCAGTGGCCGCATCATGGGCGTGACTTAACATCAGGCTTCGGAATGAGGTAGGAACCACCCACTGATCGTGGCCAGCTTTGGATTTCCTTACCAGCAAACCGTCTTGGATCCGGAACATTTTTGGACATTTCATCAACACTCTTAGGTCCTCTTTCCCAATGTAATCGGTATCCGTCAGGGGAAAGTTCTCAGGGTCCTCAAGGTGCTGGTAAAATTGACCAATTATTGGATCCCCCTTCTGAGCAGTAATCAAATCAGCATCAGGGGTCTCCTTACTCCATTGTGCAATTGAAAGGTCGTTGTGAGCATTTGTCTGGGACCTAGTGATGGCAGTGACCTGGATTTCCCCCAACAGGGACTCAATCTCAATTAGATCCCCTTGGATGGCCCCGGTTTTGGCCAGCTGATCAGCTAAGTCATTTCCAGTTTTGTCTGGTCCCTCTACTTTGGAATGACCCTTGATCTTCTTCCAATAGATGGTCATCTCATTCGAGGTGACCAGATCATCAATGTTTTGGATCAACTTCCCATGTTTCAAGGGTTTGTTGTTAGCACATAACATGCCTCTGGTTTTCCAATTAACCAGGTGCTCCACGAACCCGTTCCGTACATAATCCGAATCTGTGATTATGACCAGTTCGTGGAGTTGATGCTGGACAGCAGTGAGGATGGCTTGATGCACAGCCATCAATTCTGCCACCTGACTACTTCGGGGACCAATTTTGTATCCGGCGGAGGGTTCTGGGGACTCATTCACCCATGCATTCCCTACGCCGGCCACTAGTTCTTTCTCCCCGTTGTTGTCAACATGGTAAGAGCATCCATCCACATACACAGTGGGCATTCCCTCACACTTCTCCTCTTCAAAGACTTTGTGTGGGGAATTAAGGTATGCCTCCATGTTGTCCTTGATTTTTAGACTTTCGTCCTCGAGACAGTTTTCTCTGGCACAATCATGCAAGTCAGCCAGACCTTGCGCGAGGGGACTCTTCTTGTTTTGGCCATATCTGACCTCCACAGGAAAGCCTTGCATTGACAGAATCCAGGAAGTAATTCGGGAATTACTCACATTTCCGGCCCGGATTCTGTCACTTTGGAGATATTGCAGAGGCTGGTGTGGAGTCTCCACTATGATGTGTTCCCCCTGGATAAACGGGCGGTAATTCTTCAATGCCCACACCGTTGCCAGGAGTGCCTTCTCACAATCGTTGAATTTTTCCTCCACAGAGGATAAAGTTTTGCTCGCATAGGAGATTACTTTATTGACCTTGTCATGCTTTTGGTATAATACTGCCGTCAAGCACGTATTAGAGAACCCTGTCTCCAGGAAGAACTCCTTGTTTCTGACAGGGTAAGCTAGGCAAGGCGCTTGTGAGAGGCTTCTCTTGAGTTGTTTTACTGCCTCGGCTTGTTCTGGACCCCATTCCCACTTGACCCCCCCCTTCAGGAGATGAATCAGGGGTCTGGTGATCTCTGCGTAGCCCTCAATGAACTTTCTGCTGTAATTAGTCAGTCCAAGGAGGCTCCTTAGTTCCCGCAGGGTTGTGGGGTCTTTCAGTTTCTGAAGTGCTTCCACTTTCTTTTCCTGGGGACAAAGACCCTGAGGAGTAATCTCATGCCCCAAGAAATTAACACGGGTTCTACACCACTGTGCTTTCTGAAAGGAAAGTTTTGCTCCGGCGGCCCTCAACTGTGTCAGAACATAATGGATCTCCGCTATATGTTCCTCCACAGATGAACTTTTGATGAGGACATCATCTACATAAGCCAGGTTACCCCTTGCACCCAGGTCGGGCATGGCCTTATGTAGGAAAATATTGAACTCATTACCGGAGTTAAGGTATCCGAAGGGAGTCCGGGTCCATGTGTACTGCTGGCCCCCAAAGGTAAAAGCCAGTTTGTATTGGTCCTCCCTACTGACAGGCACGGTCCAGTACCCATTGGTCAGGTCTATTGCAGTGAATACCTGTGACCCCTGGATCTGGGCCAGCCCTTGGTCAATGTAGGGCAGAGGCCATCGGGAAGTATGGACCCGTTTGTTGAGCTCCCTGAGGTCGGCGCAGAGTCTCCACTGGCCGTTTGGCTTCAATATTCCCAGCACCGGATTATTGAAGGTGCTGTGGACTGGACGGATTATTCCCCGGGACTCAAGGTTCTTAATTATTTCGGTAAGGGACTCCATTGATGCGAGAGGCAAGCGATATTGCTTCACAAACACAGGAGTCATGCCAGGGTCCGTGGGGATTGTTGTTGTGTGGATGTCAGTGCGACCACAGTCATATGAGTCTACCGCAAAGAGATCTTGGAAATCCAAGAAAACTTGTTTCAACTTTTGCTTTTGTTCCAGAGTCACACAGGCATCAGCTAGGTTGACTCTCTCTTCCACCATCTGCCTGAAGCCTGGAAAGACTTCTGGTTTGGCTATTTCAGCGGCCTCCTCCAGCTGGGTGGAGAAGTCCCTGGTCAGAGTGCTGATTTGGACCGGAGGCTTCAGGTGGGAAAGGCAGCCCTCATGGACCTGGAAAATCACCTCATCCCTCCTGAAGTCACAAGTCACATCTTCCTTACCATAGGGGCAGGAAGTGTACACCAGGAAGTTCCCCCCATGCCGGGTAAAGATCCTGTCTGGTGTTGTATTGTCATCACTGTCACTGTCAAAACAGTCCTTGGGGATTGGTCCTAACAGTTCATTTACTAAGTCGATGGAAAAATGTCGGTCATCAACCGCCATTCCAATAATGGTGCCTGCGGCTAGAGTAATACTCTTTAAGTCGCTGTTATCCACCTCTATTGGAATGGTGTCATGTTCTATGTTGACTAATGGTGTTGGGTTTACCCCCAACCCTTGCTGTTGGAGAGAAGCATTTAGATGTATGTAAGCATCAGGGTTTTTCAACTCTTGTCCCCTTTTAACTTTCACTTCCAGGGAGAATTGTCGGGTCCTTTCTGGGATGGTGACTTCCTCTTTAATCTGAATTTCAACTGCATAAGGTAGTAATTGAGCTGACCTAAATGCTTTTTCTGGATCATCAAAGCCCATGGGATTATCCGCTAATCGGGACCAAGCTTTGAAGTTTATTAGGTCCAAACTAATGGCAAAGCGATTGAGAATGTCACTGCCTAAGTAAAAGGCGGCAGGGACGTCTCGCACGACCCAACAATTGTGGACTATGCTCTTGTTGCCAATAGAGATTTTGAGCATACACCTGCTTGGCAGGAGATGTTTGGAATTAGGTGCTTCCAGGTCCATTTCCCATTTGTCTATCAGTTTGAAGGTGGGAATGGCTGGATCTTTTGGGAGTTGGCGAAACATGGCTTCGCTGATGAAGCTCTTACCGTTGTTCACACACACTCGAGCGAGAACAGAGTCCTTCCCATCATTTAACTGAACAGGGATGAACAACTGCTCTCCAATTTGCTGAATATCAGCCAGGCTTTGAGCTGATTTCACATCTTTCTGGACTATAGGAGTGGGAGTTTCAGATTGTGGATTGGTATAGAATTTCAAAGTGTTTCCTTCCAGCGTGGAATACCACTTTAGACTGGAAGGAAGGTTGATTTTCAGAAATAGAGAGGACCCCCCATCACCAGTCTGTTGTCCTACTGCTATGACTGTCACGTCTGGAATTTGGTGGTTCTGGAAGTGAAATTCTACTTGGTCAGATTTTTGTTCAACCATGTGGCAGGTGCCGTTTAAACTAATATGGTTGACACTCTGTTTTAATTTTATTGGTCGGCTAGTCTGGGTCCAGAGGACCTTGTTTACGCAATCTATTAGGGGTGACAACCTTCTCAGGAGGTCATTCCCTAGTAAACAAGGGGTGCCCTCTGGGGTCACAACTATGACCGGGTGTTTCAACTTGTGTCGCCCGATCTTAATGTCCAAGTCTGCAGTCCCCTCAATGGGAATTTCCTTCCCGTCAAAGTTCTGCAGTTGTCCAGGAAGTGAGGTGAGAGGAATTTGGTAATTCTCTCCCCTTCCTGCATTCAGTTCGTCAAAGGCCCTTCTGGACAGAAGGGTAGCTTGAGATCCAGTGTCCACCAGTGCCGAGATTGTACCCTGCCCCTGTACTTGTACCGGGGCATAATATCTTCCCTCCTTCTCCTCAAGGGGGCACAGATAATGCACGTTTTTGGACAACTGGTGGGCTAACTTTCTGGTTTTGGACATCGATAGCGAAGAGATTTGGGCAGAATTCTGTGGAGAGTCTTGGGAATCTGAAAGAAAAAGTTGGCAACTGGAGATCAGAGCCATTGTGGGTTCCCCTGGTTCCGGTTCTGGGCTGCCCCCCCCTTTTTGGAGGCAGTCCCCAGGATGGGTTTGAACCAGGGGATTTTCTTGCGGTTGGTTCTGGGATGAGATGGTGGGCGGCGGTAGCTCAGTCTCCACATCTCCCCAGTCTGGATTTGCATCCCTAGGGACCCATTTTTCTTTGGGAGGAGTTCCCCCCTCTCTGAAGGAGAAGATCCTTTTCCCAGGATCCTCTGAGGATCCCTCTCCCTCAAATTGGAAGATCTGTACCTCCTCCTCAAACTGAGTCTGTTTGGGTCTTTTGTTTCTCCTACCCCCCCTCTGCTCCTTAGGAGGCAGACTTTCAGGGGCAAGAGATTTTGTTTCCGGTTCCTGGGTTTCCAGGGGCTGTTTACAAGTGAGGAAGGAAGCTTCCTCCAAGGCTTTACACCCCCCTTCCCTTTGTGCCTCCTCCCTGGGAACCGGTGAGTTAACGGGGTGCTGCCCCCGTCATTGTTCTGGAGCACCAGGTCCAGAGTTGGGTGCGTTCTGCGCCGGCACGCCCATCTGAGGGTTCTGCTGAGCCCTCAGTATGTGACCAAGATCCCGCGCCATGTTTTGAACCTGGCGCTCTAACTGGGAAACCCGCTCAGGCTGATACGGGGCCCTGTTTTCTCCCCTGGGCTGATCCCGGGAAGGGTAGCTGTCCCTCCTCTGGTAATACCCCGGGTTGGGAAGATTTGGGTACCCCTCCACCCTTGGCCTCCCCTCTCCCGGATTCAGTGGTCTGGGCTCAGGGAATTGGGGAAAGAAGGATGGATGGTTTTGGGGCTGAAAGTCGGGTGGATATCTGGGGAAAAAGTTCTGCCCAGGGTTTGGTAAATTTCTGCCCTCCTGTGGGAAGTTTGGAGGGAGGTTCCCTGGGTTAGGTGCTTGGCTGGATCCCCCCCCTTGGGCTGGAGGAGTCCACACATAACCCAGGATGGGTCTGTTACCTTTGTAGCGAGGACTTACATAGTCAGGAGAGCGAGGGACCCCATTTGTGGGGCTACCTCCCTGGCTCCATGTCTGTGACTGGCCCGAGGACCTTCTGGGCCTAGCATTATTAGGTGCAGGTAGGTTTTTAGGCCCCCCCATCTCCAGATCCAAAACGGGGGTGACCTTTACCTCTGCCACCTTGACAGCAGCAGGGGTGCTGTTGGCTTTGGGGTTTTTCTGGGCATTGCTTTTATTTTCTATGGGCTTCTGCACCTCATAGATCCGGGTAGCCTGTTCAATGACCCAGTCTAAAGATCTTTTCTCATGAAAATCTCTCACGAGCTGGGTCATTATATATTTGGGCAAGGCATGGAAAAATGTATTGACAAACTCTCTACTATCTGTGCGCACCCTTCTGGTGGTTTGCGCAAAAGCACGCTTTAACTCCTGCACAAATTATCGTGGGGCCTGATCCTCCCCACATTGCAAATTGTAGGCCGCCTTGCGAGCCTCTTGAGGATTTCTGTGAACAGAAAAATGTTTCAGGATGGCCGCCTTATATGTGGACCATCTTAAATGATTTTGGTCCTCCAGCCCCGCAAAGAAACTGGAGTATTCCGGGGAGAATGTCCACTTTACATATTGAATGCAGCTTTGGCTGTCCTTCAAATGGAAAGTCTCCATCATTTGTTCAAACAACTCTAAGTGCTCCCAAACAGAATACTTAGCGTTCTTATGGTAAGGCGTGATGACGCTCCTGATCGCCTTAATCTGCTTTAAGGGGTCCTTAAGCAAGGCCCTTTTTGCCTTATTGGCCTTTTTGGTTCGGGTAACCCTTGTCCATTCTTCCTCGGACTCAGAGGCACTGCTCCCAGAGGTTCCCGTCTGTTCTTCCAGGTTTTCCCGGATTCTGCGAGCCTGGGAATGGCTGGCAGAATGTGGGGACCTGGTCTCCTGTGTCCTGCGCAGTTCAGAGGAGTCTTCAGATTCCTCCTTGCTGCCAGGATTTGATGGGTACCCCCTCCACTGACCTAACTGGGCAGAGGTTTTCAGGATGCCCTTAATGGGCCTACTCTCCTGGGGTTCCCCATTGAACTGTACTGTACTTGGGTGCCCATACCCGGATGCCCACCCCTCCATTCCTGAGTGGTACTGGCCTATGAGCCCCATACTCTTAGCTGGATAGTAATCTGCCATCCCTGCGGCCCTGTGCTCATGTGCGCCAGGGGACATGGGGGTGGTAGAGTCCAGGGACTGGGGGAGATGAAGGCCCCTGGTGTTAGGGCTCCTGCGGTTATGGTCAGGAGTCTCTCTTTCCCAGCGGACCTCATCTCTATCCGCCCCTGCTCCCTGTTGCAATGCAAGAGCCTGCAGTTGTGCTTTCAGTTCCTCTGTTAAGGCCTTACTCGACTCTATCAGTTTCTCCTGCATCGCTACCTGTTGCTGGAGCCTCTCATTGTGCTGGCAGAGAGCTTCATTCTCTCTCTGTGTTTCCTGGTTGGTCCTGGAGAACTGGGCCAGTCTTTGCTGCAGGAGGGTTACCTCCTGAGCTGTGTCCCTATTGGCCTGCTCCTTTCTTGCTAGAGCATCCTCCACCCTCCTGGTGTGCTCTAACAAGTTCTGGTGTTCTTTTTGGAGGTCACCCAGTCCCTGGTGGGCCAGGTGATTTTCTTCCATTTTTCTTTTTAAATGGCAGACTTCCTGGCCTAAGGTATCTCTTTCCTGACTAAGAGCCTGCATTTGTGCCGCCAGGTCGTCCCTTTGCCTTTGGAAGGCACCAGCTTTCTGGCGCTCCTGGTCAAACTCTGCCTGGGTATCCAGGTCTTTCAGAATTAGTTTGTTGCTCTCCGCCTTCTCTCTATCTAGGTGGCTTTGCAGGGTGACTACCTGCTCAGCACATGCCCTATTGAAGTCTAGCTGTTGCTCCAGCTTTTTCTGGCTTTGCAGTAGGGAGTCCAAACCTTCTTGGTGTTCCTTCTGCAAGGCCAGAAATCTGGTATCCTGTTCTGACTTTTCCTTTTGCAGCACATCCATATCCTCCTTTATTTTAGTGATGTACAGTCTGCTGTCATTTTCTGACTCCTGGCTCCTCTGCAGCCTCTGCTCAGAAGAGACCAGGTCAGATTGGACCTTCTCTAACACCATCTGTTGCCTATTTGCCAGATTTTGGCTTTCAGCACATCTATCCTGCATGTCTCCCATATATAGGTACAGGTATGCTGCTATCCTGGCAATCTTATTGTGTTCCTCTTTGGCTTTAGGAGCCATATATAGTTCACTCAGGGCCACATGTAATGGACCCTGATCTCTATATATATCTGACCCTGTTTCAGTGACCTGTTGTGTGATTGCCTGCAACCACGCATCCTGGCCCTGTTCGGTCCATTCACCTCTCACAAATAGCTTATGCAAGAGGTGCTCTCTGGCCATTTTCATGTCTACCAAGGTCGTCATTCTAGAGATTGGTCTCTGTCCTGACTTACAGAAGTTTGTATTTTATTTTTGCAGAACAGAACTTTTCTTGGAGTGTCCCTTTTGAGGAGTGCTTCACAGCGTAATGCAGCGTGGTGATCCGACCGGATGTATGTATCCCGTCAGTTAGCACACTGTATTAAGCTGCACAAGTGGTATTCTAACCCAAACGTCCGGCTCGAGCCCCCAATTTGTAAGAGGATTCAATTCAACACTACAGCTAAGTCAACGCCTAGTCTATAATACTGAATGAAAACCCTTATTGATATATCTTTAGGTCCAGTTCATGCGTTCTGGATGACTACCCCTATATAACACCCCTCTCTTGGAATCCCCCTGACCCCACTGAGCCAAGAAGTAGTTCTGTTTTGCAAGTTTAAAAGATTTATTTGATAATTTAAAATAGATATATATATCACGCTTTATAATAAATTAATAATTGAATAGCACACTTAATCTGATATGATAAAGATTAACAACAGAGAATCTGGCACTAGCACACTTCTTTATAATTACTAATGAGTTGACATGAAATGGATAAGGTAGCACACTGGTAAATAGGAACTAAGTATAATGTGGTAGAGGATGCTTTATGTAAGCTCAGGTGGATGCAATATTCAATGAATGCAGTACAGAAAATACGCAATATGATTTCAACCAAACAATGTAATCACTTTTCTCTGGCTATTCACTCCCCCCCTCTTTATGCAATGCAAGGAAATGGGAGGAAAGCACGCAGTTCTCAGAAATGCAATCAATGTAATCAGTTCAATCCAGCAAGCTTAGACAACAGAAAACAGATAGGAGTTTTGAAATCACAGGCCCAAATTGCTTTGATATGTGCTGGCAATGAATGAGAAATATGCTGGAAACGCTTTTAATTCCCTTTCAGAGGTTCAGGGTGAGTGGTATCTAGTTAATATTAGTCCAGGCTCACACTAGCAATGATGCAGGGATAGTTAGCAGGTTAAACGAATTTCTGGCAAATGGAAAGCAAACAGCAGCAGTTTTTACATGTGAAGAAATTGCAAATCGCGGTAAAATTCGCGGATGCGTGTTCCGCGATTGCGGTAAAACTATAAGGGGTTCTAGGTTCGTAGGAAAGCCACGATTCTAAGCTATCAAATAAAAGTTATTGCAAGTCTCTAGCACAAACGGTCGCGGAGATATGAGCAATTTTGTGAAGGTCGTTTTTCAGATTTGAAATTTTAAAGTTCAAAAAGACAAGTGCAGCTTGCAACTAGCAAATCACAGGTGACAGCTTTACAAGTGACAGGTGACAGTTAGGAGACAGTTCTACTTAGATTAAATAGATTGAATTATATTATTTTAACTAAGAGATTGGTTCTGCACAGTTTTCTAGGTACTCACACTATATTCTTGAGTGAAATGGGCCTCATCACGGATCTGGTCAGGGTTTTAGACTGGGCTCTGGTCACTCTCTCTGCTGGTCTGGGTCTCTCTGGGTACAGCACTGCTTTCTCTCTGGTCTGGTCTCTTAGTTCTGGATAGATTGAAGTCTCTAGTTTGGCTTTCTGGAGGTTGATGGAGGTAAGTATGGATTTTTCCGGCAGAGCGTCCCGCTGCAGATGGATTTGGAAGGTCCCTATCTGTCCTGTCTGTCTGCTTTTATGTGTTTAGAATGTGGGTGTGTTCTAGCATCACTGACCCTACCTCTCTCTCAGCTTCTAATTGGTCAAACTTCCATTTATCATTTGATTGGGGAATGAACTGTGAGTCAGCGTGATGTCATTTTACAGCCTGCAGAAAGTCCACTCCTCCTGTCAACTTACACACAAATCTAGATTTGAAACAAATACGTATTTGCAGAGGTACATATTGTTTTAAAATCATATGCACCCATCATGCATTACAGGAGGTATCCCCTGTTCAAACTCTGCTCTTCCTGGGAGCTTGCATTCAGAAATGGCACATATTTCACTTTTTAACTGATTTTGCAATTTCTGACATTGACCCAACTTTACATACATGTGTGCAGGGAGTAGGGACATTAACTGATGAAGTTTCAGATTTTTAACATGCATACATTTAGAGTAATATCCACTTTTCCGCTAAAACCCCCCTGAACATGCCACCGGGTCGAAAAACCTCTTAAAATGTGGGCAGAAAAATCACAAGAATTATGGTATCATTTATAAAATTTTCACATGTCCGCTCTATGAGTTATTCATCTTTTTAAAGTTATGTTCTGGCTCCAAAGGGGTGTGGTTTCCCAGGTCACATGGTATAGAAACCAGTCTTTCCAGTTTCTGCCAAGCCAGCTTGCTCTCACAGGCAGTGCTCCTCCCAGCTCCTGCCAAGAGGAAGCTACAATTTACGACTGCGGTAATAAAAACCTTTGCCTGAGTGAAGAGGGCTTTGTTCACTCTCCTGCAGAGCACAGATAATTCAATTATCAGATAGATGGCATATCCTTAGTGTGGGCAGCAAAAGGAAGGTTGGCCTGGGAACACAGTGGTGACCCAAGTTTCCCTCCTGATGGGGGTAGTTGCCAGGCAGAATTCAGTTCCTTAAGCCGGGTTTCAGATAAAATGTCACTTTTTGTTCCCCAGTTTCTGCATTCAAATAAAACTAAACATTTTTACATATGCAGCTAGAAGGCTGATTCTAAGTTTAAAACTACGACATTTAAACAGTTACAAAGGCATGTGACACCAAACATAGCTCACTCATTTAATCTAAACATTTTCGATTTTAGTGTCTTTAAATCCAGTGCAACTTAAACTGCTGACTCCATAGCAGTTTTGTTATAAGCATTGTTTTGGGCTCTTCATTTCCCAGATTTTGTAGGCACACAACACTCCATACTGCCAAATGTCTGCTGGTGTTCAGTAAATATTTTGCACATATTGCAATGTTTGAAAATAGGCATTTTGACTTGCCTTCAGGGAAACAGAGTGGTTTTAAAACGCCGGCTTTTGGATAGTGGTGAGTACTGGTACTGCACCCATTTTTGGGATTTAAGAAATGAATTCCCCACAATTCTAGGTTGCATTTGGCAATCAGCATTTCCATTCCCAATGGTTTCAGACTACTGTGCGGGTAGTCCAATGGTGGTTTTAAAGCGCTTTGAAGCTAACCGGCGCTACTGTTTTTCCTTTGGCAACCCATTTCCCTCATGGCAACCCAGCCTTTCATTCTCGCACTGGTGGGTGGCAAGTGAGGCAACCATTTTAGTGTGCGCACAAACTGCGCAGCTTTCCTGGATTTCAGCGCACATGTGGGTTTTCCGCCATCTTGAATTTTCTAAGCCCACAGCACCAAATGTTGCAGCATGATAGCTTAAACGTGGGTCAGGACACCCAACAACGTTCGTTTCCATCCTCGTCTTGTGAAGCTTCCATTATTTCTGCATCCGTAAGTTCGAAAGGGGAAAAAAATGTGTTGACAGTTTCCGAAGTAATCTGGTTCGACGTGACTTGAGATGTATTGTCAAATGTATTGTTAAATGAAAAAGTTTGTGACAAATTTAGGCCAATCGGAAGTAGGTTGTCGAGAGTTAGTACTGGTCTTTGTGAAGGTGCATTTAAATGCGGAACGGCCTTGTCTAGCAAGGCACCTGCTTCGGATGAAGAGTTTGCATCGGCCTCCCCAGGCACAAGCTCTGTCGCAAACCCCTCTGACCCCACAACCCCCACTGCCCCATCAGTGGAGGAGTCAGATATAATGTATCCATCTCCATCAGCTATCTGATTTCCAGCAGTTTTTAGTGGTAATGCGGGCAGCACAAGAGGTAGCGCAGAAGCAGTAGGATTCGTAAGGGCAAGAGTTGGCGAGGTAAAAGGATTTCCGAGTTTTCCTGGTGACAAACGACAGTCATTTGTTACTTGTTCTGCTACCTCGTTGCCTCCCAATGAGCATGACGTGTTCGTAGGTAAAGCATCAAAAGATTTATCATGTAAGGGATGAATCGCAGAAGGCTCAGAAGTAGACGCAAGGACTGATTCTGAATGCTTTTTTTCCTATTAGATGGACAATGTCAGGTGGCACTTTGGACGCACATTTCCGTGAAACAGTGCTTACCTTTAAGGTGTCCGAAGCCGCGTCTGCCTTCAAAGTTGTCCACGGATTCTGCATCCGTTGTTGTTGAATCGTTTTCCTCCTTGTTTGTGGGCCCCCCTGGCCAGATTGGGCAGTCATTCCAACGGGTGCGAAGAAGCTAGCCGTGAGTTAGCACAGACTGGTTTAGTGCACGACTCTGCCTAAAATACACAGAATTGCCCGTGCGCACTACACAGGATAGGTAGGCGCTCAGAAGGGATCAAAGAGGTAATTCCTCCGCAGAATAGAGGTGGCATCATTTGTTTATTAGTCATGTTGGTCTGTCTGGGGCACTTCACCCAGTTGTACTCAACTATGTGTGACCCTCAAGTGTGCGCTGGCCACTGGGTAGACGGCTTGGAGCATCTTTGTGCTCCGACAGGCTCGGGACAGGGGCCTTGAGTGTGGGCCTTTGGTGGGGGGCCGGTTTTCACCTGCTGGTTCCCTGATTCGCCTGCTAAGAGCAGTTGGCTAGCCAATCACAGTAACTGGATCAGGCTGCGGAGTGAGAGCATTTCGGTGCTGGGGTTGCGGCAGCCATTTTAAAGAGGGTTTCTCCCACTTTCAAGAATATATCAGCTGTGGTGCTCCAGGTTGGGTAATTATTGCGGCACAGCTCAGGGAACTACAGATAGCAATGCAAAGATGTTGTCAGTGTAAAGGAAGTTATGCTTGATATTTCTTGCGATCGGCAGCACAATTATGTGGGCATTTTCTCTCAGCCTGTATTAGCCCAAAAGGGCTTACCATGTGCTGGGTTGTCATGCCCTTGGGTAGGTGGCGGGTCTGGGACCGGTGGAAAGGAGGCCTCCATTGATGTTCCCATTACGTTTTGCCTACGTTGTTCTTTGCTGGTCTAGTTCTTTCTGATACGCTACCTTCGCCGGAAGTATTTCATCAGCTCCTTCCGGACGGCGGACGCGTTGCAACTTCTTAGGATTTCTTCTGTGTTATACCACTCTGTATCATTTCTCCTTAGTGGTTGTTCCGCCCGCTTCCCTTTCGTTCCGCTGCCTTCTCCTTGCTTGCCTTTTTCTCTCCTCTCCGCTTCGTCGGTACGCTACCGTATCTAGCTCCTCCCCCCTTTAGGCTTTCTCTCGTCTGCCGGCATCCTGCCGTCTGTTTACTTTGCTCGCTTTCCTCACTTTGCCTTATTCCTGCATTCACTCTTTGCTTCTGCTCACAATCTGCTCTTGTTTCTCTCTGTAATTTCCTTGCGCATTGTTACTCATACCTGCAACAACTTTCTCAAATCCACTGAATAGACATCAGTTTCATTCTGAGTATACACCTGCCACTTACCAGCTCGACCAATCTAGGTTTTTTTTGTGCCTAAGGCTTTTTCACCACTGCCAGTCGGTCACGGAGGATAGGCCACAGTCAAACTGACTCTAGTGGCTACCGTGGCTTCCTTCTGTGGCCGGCCCTATCATCATAAAAAAAGGAGAAGGTAATATAAAGGTGAGGATGAAGGGGAAGAAGGGGTGACGGAGTCCTTGTTGGAGGAAGAGGACATATCGGACCTGACTGACATGGGTTGCTGCAGATAATGTGGCTCCGGTCACATGTTCCGCCTGCAGCGAGCGGGCGGCTGCTTCCAGGCTGGCTGGCTCCTAAGGATGAGGGACGGTGATGGCGGACGATGATGGATGATGTTAATTATAACATTGCCAGCCGAAATCCACTTTTAATTTTAAGTGCTTATATATGTGATAGGAGATACATTGCAAAGTTACTTTAGTTCTGAAACGAAAATTACAAAAAAAAATACAAATATAAAAAAAAGAGTTATGGTCTGTGTACATGCAGTATGACAACATATGCATTGCTGACAGAGCGTCCAGGGTTGTATGGCAACATGAATGAGAGTTGCATCCTTTAACATTTTGAAAAACGTACAAGCAATGAATGTTTTGCAGAGAATAATTCGTTAAATTGTGCTAGACTAATTAAAAGCTGCAAGAAGGAACGCAGAAAAGGCAATGGGAATGGGGCAAATAAATTATACTCGCTAATTGGGAGATCCAAATATGGAGTTGCGTGACACAGCGGACATTATCATTTAGATGCAAAGTGAAGATTTAAGCTAATGGTAGATTTTAGACCTAGATACAGGAAAAACATACTAAGAAAATTAAGCGTGCCACCCAGTTCTCATCCAGCAGCCACACTTTGGCATCTGAAGCCAATGCAAAATAATGAGGTAGTGCCACGCTGTGCTATACAGCTGTAACAAAGTAGTTTTGTCATTTTGGTTGATGAAGGATAAAGCACCTCCCGCCTTGGTTCGCTTTATGTTCTTCAGAGAAGTTGAAACGCCTGGGATCAAGCTGCTGGCTTGAGAAGGCAACAGAGGAGAGAGTCTGTAATGTCTGATGCTGCCCAATGGGGACAATTGCAGATTTCTTGAGAAAGCCCTTTTTTTGGCTGAGACAAGCCTGCACAAACGTTCTGAAGGCCTGCCACCAATTGTTTAGATGTGCATTAAGGAAGTTGAGGTTGCATGCAGAACCCGTGCATTATTTTGTGCAAAGAAGAAAATGAGATTTGGTTGGCTGGGAGTTTTTAAGCAGAAGCGAGACCAAGCAGAGGACGCACCCTTATCCTACTTCATCATTTACGTGTGAATTGACCAGTCAGTCAGTCAAAATGATGAATCACTGGGCAATGCCCATCAAATCTACAAATCAAAACAAAACATGAGATCTTAATACATAGGAAATACAGAAAAAGATCCAAGGGAATTTAAAAAATAAAATGTCCAAATTCTCATCCAAGACCTTTCTTCATTAACCACAGCATACAGAGTATACATTGCACCAAAAGCAGCTAAAGAGAGGGTAACATATAGATCAAACAACAGGTTTAATCCAATTAAGCGTTAACCAGGATATAGAGAACATACAATCAAAAAATGTCCAAAATAAGGGCACTGATCAGAGTTAGGGAACTTCCTTGCATATGTAAATTCAGCAATAGAGGAACGCCCAATCCGAATACAATATAAGAATTCTGGGACGCAAGCAATTCAATTGAATCAAGAGAACCCTCAATTCCAAACTGGTTTTAGCTTCTAGGTATATTAATCCTGTCCGCGGCTCCTGTCATTCTCAGTTACCCTCTAGCATGAGTCATGACCATTGGTGAGGTGTCAAAGGTTTCTTCAGACTTCGATCCGCGATGTTTGCAAACCAAAATCCTGATATGCTTTTCTGACCCCCGTAAATGTTTGCTCATCATTGAACTCGGATTTTCATTGAAATCATCAGTTTGGCATTCCAGAGGTCGGACCTGGCGGGCAGAGCGGCACCCGTGAGCACAGCATGTCGGATGCACCGGCACCATTTATTATGGTGCCGGTGCATCCGAACTCCCCATTCCCATTGAGCCCTATGCAGCCCAAATGGGAAAGGGGAGCATTCCGTTCTGGCGCCCGCAAATGGGCAATTACCGGGTCCGACAGGGCAGTAATGACCCAGCAATTGCCCATTCGCGGGTGCTGGAAATTTTCAGAAGTCTGGTGGCAGCCTGCCGGTTTTTTCGACAAGGCTACCGCCAAACTTTCAATGCAGCCCAATGTCTCATTCCCTCAGCTGGTTTGTAGGGCTACTAAGAACATATACAAAATATGATGTTGCCAGGGTAGCGTGTGGAAAAGCAGCATGCCAGCCATAGTCTCCCAGTGCAGTGCCAAGGATATGGGCCATCAAAATAAGCCCCTTTGTGTGATGCCACCAGAGAGACAAAGGGAAGAGATGTCACATCAACACCTCTGTTTTTGGTGAAGTTGTTTATAGTGTCCTTAATATATGCTTTAGTCTTAAGGTCTGATAGCTTAATCACACTCAAAGGTGCATGAGAGTGTGAATAGGCCACCAGGAAGACCCATTGTTTCGGCAATTGGGTCTCTTCTGGAAACACTCTCAACATATGTTGATTATTTCATCAAATCTTGTGTCCTTTAGACTAAAGCATACATTAAGGACACTACAGACACCATTAAAGCCATGGATGGAATGACTGTTGAAGAAGGAGATTGCCTAGTGTCATTTGACGTGGAATCCCCTTATACAAATATCCCATAGCAAGCCAGCCTTCAGGCTACTGAGACAGTTCTAGATACCAGGGAAACTGGTCAGGACACAGTACCGGACTCATTCACAGTTGAGTCTGCTAGATTAGCATTAACAGAACATTTATTCTCTTTCAGGAAGTGCCTGTATAAGCAATAAAAGGCACGAGAGTGGGTGCAACGTTTGCCCCAGATTTAGCAACGCGGTGTGTCATCTTTTTTGAAGTACTCCATACTTTTGTAATTAAATGAATGGCTAAATAGTATGGATCCCAACATAAGAGTCACAATTCACTATAATACCGAAGCTATACCCTTTTTAGACATCTGGATGAAAAAAGCACAAGGGAAACTTATGACAGTACTCTACAGGAAGCCAACAGACAGAAATAGTGTTCTGCACTTTGAGAGCTTCGACCGTAGAGAAATGAAAGAAAGTCTGCGCTTTTGACAGTTACTTAAGCTATAGAGGAATTGTTCTAATAAGATTGATTTTGAAATTGAAGCACAAAAACTACAAATCCAATTTGGTCTCGAGGTCATAGTCTAAGAAAATAGTCAGGCAATGCAAAAAGAGAGCCTCAAATACTAACCATGAGGTGTGTTTACAACAACAAAGATGTATAAAGGAGGGCAATCTAGTAGGTGTCATGACCTAGAGTCCACTGAGTAATCTAATAAGGAAACAAATCAGAAAGAATTGCCATTTGTTAGCCACGCCTGGTTTTGAGTTAAAGAAACGTTTGCGTTCAAAAGAAGAATGTAATACAAAACCTGGTACGAGCGCAACATGAGAGACAGATGACTGACGAAGATGGCATTCTTTCGGGCTTACCTCTCGTAACAGAGCACTTTAGATATGGCCACTGTTCAGTGTGTGAATTAATCAAGAACGTCAAGGGAAATGAGATTAATGATAATAATTGGCAGCTAAAATAATTCTCTAACTGCAAAATCAATATCTCATATAGCGGTTTAAATGCCCTTGCAATTTGGTGTAGATACAAAAAACAAAACATGAAGTCCGCCAAAGGATTTGCGAACATAGGTCCTGTGTCAGAAACAGAGTGTCTGACAAACCCGTGGTTGAGCACTTTGAATTAAAACAGCATTCAGTGGAGGACATCTTCTGGTTTTTAATATGGCAGGTGAAATCCACACCAGGTGGAAATATGGATTTAACACTTATGAAAAGGGAACAGAAATTGATCAGAAAATGTGATACAGTGAAAAATATGATACAGTGAAAAATGTGATACAGTGAAGAGAGGTCTAAATGTGAGCATAGGATGGGGCCCTTTGGTAGTATATACCAGATGGTATGAATCTAGACATCAAGAGACTTTGCAAGTACATTTATACTGGAAACAATGTTTCCATTTTTTTCATTAAGTATATCATGAGCCTCCCACCTCAGGTTACATCTATATAGACATGCATTGTAAGAATCTTTAAAACATTTTATTGCAGAGGTGGTATTAGTAGGGACTGTGAGTTGTGCCTAATGTGTCTATCCAAGATGACCTCCGTTTTGGACACGCACGACTGATAGGCTACTTCAGCAGTGTGTGTCTAGCGTGCTGAGGGAATGGAGAAATGGGCGCCACTGCAATGACCTTAATTGATACGCGTCTTGCATATTAGAACAGAGGGGCCTGGTAAGTGTTTTTATCAGCATAGTTGCCGTCAGAGTTTGCCTGCGCCCGAACCGTATGAGCGTTATTCAAGCCATAAGGTAACTACTGAATGCACTTCTTTCAGGGCAGCGAGGGACATATGGCTAATCCAAAATGAAATGGCAGGCAAATGAGAACCAATAGTTTTACAGCATACGAGAGTGAGGATCACACCCGACACCGCTGTTGATACCGTAGGCTCAGGCAAGGAAAGAATTGGCCCAATTTTTTGGAGAAAAATAGAACAAAAGTCTATGGATTGAATTAAAAGCCAGCATTGAGAAAGAGAGGAAAACACACACATTGGCTTTTTTTGTCCTTTTTAGTGCATGCGTGAGGAGCCACTGCGAGAGGGTTTTGTAGTGCCTTTCAGAAGCTCTTTAAAGGCTATCTATTTTGCGGGGTCAGAATGTCATGCACAGTAGAGAATATGTCAAGTAGTACATGTTTATCATACATTAGCTTGTCTTGGAGTGCCTAAATGTCTGAGAGTGAACTTCATCATAAATAGGGAGCCGAGCCCAGTGAAAAGCATATATAAGAGGGCAAAATGTATAGCTTTTTGGAGACCTGCTGGAGCCCTGATGTATGATGACTGCAGTGTCTTGCCCTGCTGCACTTTGGAAGAATACAGATGACTTTTGAAATCCAGTCTGAGTGTCCTGATGTACTTCTGTTTGGTCTCCAGCATGACTTTCCTGATCCGGGGGTGCCAAGGCCCAGAGATGGTGTTTGAACCTTCTCTTCAACTCCATGTCTAAGGTGGCACGGCGGGATTAAAAGCTGGGAAGGTGAAGTAAGTGAAATTCACTTAAATTATCTTCAGTTGAGCATAATAACAATGTGACTAAGAAGATTTAAAAGGGTGTTATAGAATGTGTTTTGCATTGCTTTTTACAGACACTGTGTGATTTGGTTTGGGTGAAAGTGGCATAACTGAGAGAAGTGGAGGAGATTTAACAGCATAAATTGCATTCCTGGACGTTATTAATAGGTCTGGTCTGTAGTAAGCGTTTTTACCTATCCTGAGATGCAACAGTGGTGTGTTATAATGGTACACGGTTTTAGAAGGCACAGTAGGTTGACTTGTGCCTATGTTTTTTTAGACGCAGGGCCCATTGGAAAATAAGCTGTTCCCCTGAGATGGGAGCATGGTGGTAGATGCAAAGGGGGGGGTTGAAAATGTTTTTGTTATCCTATGAAAGAACTATGGAGGTGCTCCTGATTGAGAAAATGCACTGTTAAAGAAGGCCAAAAAAACACCTGTGTCGACAGTTTTTTTGGTGCTATGTATTGCACAGGAAAGCATGGAAGGTCTAAGACAGGACATTTCAGCACATAGTGCAAGATTGATTTTAATGTTTGCATCTTTCAGGCTACCTATCAACGTAAAATGGACATGGAAAAAGTCTAGCTTTTGGTAAAAAGTGATAGCATAGTCAGTCTAGACCAGTGCAACAGTACAAATAGCTCATTAAAAGTTCCATATTGCACGTGAGAGATTGACGCGTGTCACTTACCAACTTCAGCACTTTAAGTAAATGTGCAATGTGTATGATGTTGTAGCAAATGAAAATATTGCAGTCCAAGTGACGCTTTATTGGGGAGAAATTGTGCTATTTTTTGTATTTGAGAAATGTGTTTGTTAAAATAAACTCTTTGTTGATAGTCAGTGTAGACCCTGAATGAGTACAGGACAACGTTTGAATAAACGGATTTGAAGGGACGCCATGGCCCGTTATCAAGTTCAGAAAATGCCACTGTTCAGAAAACTGCTCTTCAGTCGCATCTAACCCTCTCCTGTGCCCTCCCTGTGGCTCTCTATCAAATGCAATCAAACAAAAAAAATACTTTCCTTCCCCAAAAACGAATTAAATAAATTTGAGTTATGTGTGATTGTTTCACATTTTATTTCTAATGTGTTATCCCCAAACAGCTATGTACCCATTGAGACTCTAGCAACTATCTCACTGGTGAAAGTTGCAACCTTCATTACTCCAGAGTCCCTTGTGACAATACGGTCTGATGTTCACACAGAAACACGTAATACCAATGTTTGGATGGATCCCCACTGACCCCCAGGGACATCACCCATGTGCACATTGCTCTGTGAATGCACATTCAGGATCATAAAGAGACCATTTGCTTTGAAATCATTGATGCATCCAACAAACTACAAGGTCATTCTGGAACTTGCTGGTTTGCCTCTGCACAAACCTAGCATCACTTGACATAGAAAGTGACATTTGATACTCACCAATGTCAGCAATTCTGTCTGAGCCCTCTGTTCATCAACAAAGTTCCTGTGATAACCACAACTCACCCCGCTTAGTCCCCTCTGTGAAGGCTATCCCACCAGAATATCAAGCATTTGCTGATGTCTTCTCGCCAACAATAGCAGACTGACTAGCCTTTCACTGCCACTATGACGCCCAGTGAATCTCATTGCTGGACAGAGGATTGCACACAGCAAGTTGAATCTGTGTCTACAGAACAAGAAAGTGCCCTGAAGATTTTTATCAATGAATCCTAGCAGGCATTTTGGGTTCTACTGCACCTGCTATGCCCCCAACCTTTTTGTAAAAAGGAAATCTTGGGAGCTTTAACTGTGCACCGACCACCACAAGTGATACCAGATGCCAATCACGAATCGCTATCCGCTGACACCCTTTCCTAACCTCATCGAGCAAGTTCAAGAAGCCTTTACCAAGCTGTATTTGCATGGAGCAATCCATTTGGTACGGATCGAGCAAGGAGACCAGTGGAATACCACCTTCAAGACCAAATTCGGCTATTTCGAGTCCACTGTGATGTATTTCATCCTTAGTAACTCTCCTGTTACCTTTCAAAACTTTATCACTTACGTATTCTAAGATTCAATGGGATCTACATGGTTGCGTAGCTGGACGTTATAGTTATCTACTACCAGAATAGATAGGTGTCCTGTAATGCATTACTTTGCACTAAGGATGGTAAGAGAGGAAGGTTGTTGCATCCCCTTCACTGGTCTGCCCTCGTAAAGGGACTCATAATGCTCAGACGCTGTATTTACGGCATTTGGAGGAAGGCTTCCAATGGCGAGACCCTCATAAATCGAGCTGTGCTTTGGGACCACTATTTCCCCACTGAACCTTCCCAACCCATCTTTTATTCCAGCACTATCCCATCAGCCCAGATTAGAAGAAATGTAAGGACGCTACTGACCCCTTAAATGAATCCCATGTGTACCACTTATCACCCACTCCACCTCAAACAGGTACAGGGACCAACCAGACATCCTCATGTGCATACTGCTACCACATGAGAGCTGCAAACAGACCTGCGTGCTTCCACATGATTCTAAAATGATGGCAATACCATGTAAGGGTTCAGTCCAGACTGAGGAGCTACTAACTAATATCCATTAAGAATGCAGGCTACAGATCATACTCCAGGGGAAACATCTACTCACCCAAACATATTAGGCAAACCAATCACACTGGTAGTTGGTACCACACTGAAGGCTAGAGGGGCAGAGAAGGGGTCCTTAGGAGAGGGCCAGATCCTGGGAGATTCTACAAAGAAGAGCAGCAAGGGTCCTCAGGGGAAATATCCCAGAATCCGGTGGAGATCAGACACAGAAAAGGAAAGTCAAAGGCCTTCTGAGGACTATCTCTCATACTCTGCCAGAGATCAGAACCAAGGAAGAAAAGAGAGGCAATAACGTGGTGAGGGATGTCCATCAGACTCCAGCAGAAACCATATGCAATGAAGAAGAACGCAAGCCTTGAGGGGGCCGCATTCCTGACACTGATAGAGCAAAGGCTGAAAGAGTTCTGGAGGAGATCTTGACCAAGGAGGGCGACCTATGGGTGGAGGGTTATACAAACAGAGCCTGATGGAAACCCTAAGAAAGAGGGAACAAATATTTACTTGTGGGCAAGTACAGAATGTAACATCGTTATCACTGGCCCAGGAGGGTGGTCTTTAGGGTATAACGTTGTTGCATCACCAAACGTACACACAAGGTAAACAAAATATTTAGGGGAGGGGTGGCAAAGGGCAGATAAGGGGTTTGGGGGTAGTAATAGATATAAGTAGGTGCATGGGTAACTCCTCCACACAACACACAAAAAAAATGTGATGACCTTTTTCGTAATTCTGTACACATTTAAAAGCCAGTGGTAGAAATTACTGGCGATGAAAGAACATATAACCGGTCTTTAGCAGTAGGGTGATGATATATGAGTCTGACACATATGTTCTTGCTGTTAGACGAGACAAAGAAACGAGCAGGGTGCTACAACACTGAAACTCTGAATAGCGCTAAGTAGCAAGCTGGATGCTATCATGCTCAGACCATGAACTCAGAAGCCACCTGGGCACTAAATCCCCATACATGTAAGTGGAGCCAAGACGACACACGTACTTGATCCGCGAAACTGCGTGAGGGGCGGTTGCCTAGTAGGGAGTTCCCTATCGCTAGGATTATCCAATCACATTGAGTTACACTTTCAGTAGTATTCGTTATTCTTTTTCGAGAAACTCCCACAGAACGAGATGGCATTATCCGCAATCTTCTTATTATTTATGATCACTTTCTTGAGCCATACAGACGACGCGTGCGTTTTGTTGGTCGCTTGCAGCATTTGGTTAACACATGACTGATCTACAGCAATGTACATGCAAGACTCTGCAAGGAAGACTTTTCAAAATGTTAATGGGTTCCCAATGCTCACCTCCAACTGGATAGGGGGTTAGGTTACAACATTGATTCAAGGGAAATCCGTCGGAGCTATAATTGTTAATAGTTTCATCAATCAATTCGCCACACGTGTGTCTATTGCCTTTGAGTTACAGCTGCAAAGTACTGGAGCAGCCTTCTCCAGTCTATTCACTCCACCTCCAGGACGTCATTCAGAAACTACCCACATGGCTTTCTTAGACAGTAGACCCAGTGTGCCCCCCAGTGGAAGGCCAGCCCATGCTGTGGTGTGGCTTGCCAGTCAAGCACGGATGCCTATCTGTGGCATCAATACTCACATGTAATAACACAATGCATGGCTACCCAGCTGCTATCACTTATTAAAGTAAAATTGTGTGAATTTAAAGTCGAAGGGAGGATTAGCTTTGCGCTTCAGAGTGCAGTGTGCAGAGTGCAGAGTGCGCAGTTGGATTTCAAGAAATCGGAGCAGGAATCTATCTGTACGTGACCACTTTCCCTAAACCACAAAACAGGCTTTTACGTGCATTATTAAATTGTTTATGCTATTTATTTGCAAGTTGCAAGCTGCACAATGACCAGTTTTTTTTTCTTTTCAATCAAGAATCACTCGTCATTTATTGTGCATTGCTACAGCTCTAAGGTCTGTTATGTCAATATTGGCAGCGAACAACTTATTAAAGTAGATGTTAGTATGGCCAAGCTATCACATACTCTCTTATTTATGTGAAATAGGAACTTGGCCTTCAGCCTTTCTACTCTATTGAGCTAATTTTCAACAAATTAGTAATTTGGCAGCGCGGAGCCGCTACGTGTTGACGCGTCACCAAATTGTCATTTGCACGGCAGAGTGAAAAAGTACAGGGCATCTATGTAAATGGCGCACCCGGCAGTCAGTGGCATCGGAATCAAGGTGAATGAGAATGGTAGGGTGAAGAGGAGTGGCCTAGTAAATGGTAGGGTGGACGAGGGAGAATAGTTAACCAGGCAGCTACTGAGTGGACATTTCTTTGGGAGTGGCAAAGAGGCACCGAAACGAAAATGTGAGAGAAATCTGATCATATGATGTAGGAAGGTTGCGCTGGCACTTCAGATGGTGTGTAGCCTACATCAGCATTTGAGCATGCACGATGGTGGAGTGTCTGCTGCACTGCATATGCCCTTTGGGCAACATCAGTTTTGGCAGTTGCACTAGTACATCACGCCGGGAGGATATCGCAGGGGCAACAACATGTTCAAGCTAAAATCACATTCTACATGAATGGACATGAAACCAGGTGTAGTGCAATGTATATACAAATAGATGATGTACAACACACAAACGAATCATAACTAAAGAACTACATATACAGAACGGCAATGTTGAGGTGAGACTCCAACATTCAGTTCAAAGAGCAAAAGTTAAGGATAACTCAGTAGATGTTCAGCCTCAATATTACAACAAAACTGGGCAGATAACACCTGTACCTTTTTCAAATCATAATTTCAAATGATAAATTCAAATAATTCATGTCATTAAAATGTGTCGACCAATGTTTCAGCCTGAAATAGCATTGAATGCGAGAGCCACAGCTTCTTCAGGGTTGCATTGTACTTTTGTGGAGTGTGTCAAAAATGTGTGATTCAATTTAGGTCAGAATAAGCTGCAGAGAACCAGAATTCAATCATGCTGTTTGCAGTCAATGCCAGGTGTGTGCAGCCCAAACATTCCTGCTTTGTTTCGCATTCAGGCCTTGATATAAATTAACGACCAGAGTGTAAAGAGAAATAAATACTAGATGAGCTTAGCATGGGACAGCGTAAGAGTTTTTTCTGCATTCTTTGAGTGTTTCTCGGACGTGAACAATTTTCTGATGGGCACACACACACACACATGACTTGCTGTTGCAAACAAATAATGCCGCTCGTTATTGACAGCTTCAAATGTGTTGGAATGTTACACAAGTTTCCCATCAGAAGAAACGACTTTTTGAAAAATGTACTTGACAAAATGAGAATCTTCAAAAAGCACCATATTTCCCCATAGTATTTCATTTTTAAAAATACATTCTTTGGAGGAGAAACTTTACCCACAAACGTGGCTGGGAAGGGTCAGTTTTGCATACAATGCGCGCTCACTGCATGCCCTTAGGCTGACATTTGTGGAACACCCACTTTGGAGTTTCTCAGCTGACCATGGATGGACACGTTCATCAAATATATTCTGTTTGATCGATGTGGTCCCTCTGCCCGAAACAAGGAATGTTGGGCGGATTCATGCGGTGCTGGATCCCAATGTCTGTTTCTCAAGGGAAGCACGAATATGAAGGATTCATGCTATGAACCAACTGGGTGAAGCGGCTAAGTTGCACTGTCCCCTATGGTGAGGAATGCCGCCAGGCAATGAAGAGCATGCGCACTAGTGAAAACGGAACACTTCCGCCTGCCAGCGGAACTGAAAAATGCTGATGCTTGCCCAAATTACTTTCAAAAAGGGAAAGTGAGCGACAGTCAATGATAAATATACTCATGTGCGAGGGAGTGGGGAACATGGGTGCCATTTTGACAGGAGAGTAACTGCCATTTATGAAGTAGATAGCGCTGCATATGGGGCATTGCCTGGGGCTCTCAGCAGGTGTTGGTCCGGTCCAAGTCACTTACCAATAGATGGTAGAAGTGGACATGCCACTCTGTTCTCTGTGTACAGCACACACAGGCACAGACTCAAAGCCTGGCCACAGCGGGGGAGAGGCAGAGGAATTATAAACAATAGTTCCAGTTTTGCCCAAATATTTTTAACTCTTTGACCCCAACTATGTAGGCTGACACCGGTCGGTATTTTGTGTATGGGAGGAGCTGGCGCATCTAGCCGTACAATAAACCTCTGGCATTGCCACTGTAGGTGCATGAAAGGGGTGTGTGGGTGTGTGTGTGTGTAAATTCATATCACTATGAGGCTAGGAATTTTGTAATGATGACTGGGTATTTTATTGTCCATCGTAGGTGACATTTAGAGGTGACTGCTAGTACGAGCTGCTATCGCAGACAATCTCCATGGTACCCCTCTTATTGACAGTGCGACCCCGGGCCTGTGGGCTCTCACGCTTTTTGAGGGATTTATTGTTCAGTGACTCAAAACACTGTTGGCCTCAAATAAATCACTTTGGTTGTGGGGCTCTAATTGTGTTTGGTCACATTCACCTTTTCAAAATGATGACTGCTTGTACAATGGGAACCACCCCGCAAGTCATTCCTAAAGGAGTGTACGCGTTGTCCATTTGCATAAGGAAACTACACATTTTCTACAATAGCACTTGTCATGGCATCGTCAGAATGGTATAGCGTTCTTTTATCGACAGTCGTTTTTATGAATGTTTTTTTACGAGTACACTTTGCCAAAATAATTGATCGACAATTTTGGGGGTTGGGGAGTTGGGAAAGGGCAGATAAGGGGGTCTGATTAATAATTAAAAAGAGGTGGGCAGGGGAGCGTGGGGGTGGAACCCCCTGAAAAAAATAAAAAATGTGATTGTGTGTGCGTGTGTGCGCGCACGCGCTTCTTACGTGGAGTGTTGTATGTCTTATGTATGACACTTCATTGTGAACTGTGCAAAGCACCTCATTCTATGTTGGGAAATTAACGTGTTTGTGCAGTATGTGGAAAGGGGTGTGGATAGCTCAGGTAATTAAGTGCTTACTGTTAGTTCATTTGATTCTCCTGCATCACATCACAATGAGTCATACTCATTTTGCCCAACAGGTTTCGATAAAGATTTCTTTTATGTTTTCCTATTGATTGAGAATGTGGCAGTTGCTTCACATATCTGCTTGATTAAACAGAAACCCTGGTTCCTGCTAATTAGAAAAACACAATGCTAAAAACTTAGTATGTTGGGATGGCATGATCTATGGGATGGGGTGATCTATGGGAACATTGGAGAGAGTGAACCCAGAACAAATCCCTGCTTCCCCACTCTGACGAACAGTTGTGACCCTCAACAAATCACGTTACACTAAGGGGCCATATTTCTTGTAACAAGTCATACTTAGATCCCCAAAAGGTGATACACTTAAGCTTTCACTATAACAACAACCTAGATGAAAAATGTGTCTAGCATTTCAGGCTGGGCCTGGTAAAAAAAAGACCACACTTGGGTGAGGGATCCTGGACTTGGAATGATCATAGCACTTGGGCTTCTGAGGCTGCAGCTTGCATCTGATGACGACACTTGGCATAAGCGGCTTAGCCTGGAATGAGATGGCACTACTAGGGTACACAAGATTGCGCTTAGCATATCAAAGCAATGTCTAGCATGTGTGGCAGTATTTTGCATAGTATGGCTATACCTTGCACGTGAGGTTTTAACAGATATAATGTAGTCCAAAAATGGCTGTATGAGGCAGTTCTGGCATAAGGAAGAAGCGCCCCTAGGCTATGACAGTTCTGCTTAGTCTGCCCCCGGAATGACTACACCCATTGCATCTTGAGGCGGCAGTATAACTAATATATGGTTGAAATCTAAAAGAAACGTTTGTCTGGTTTATTACTATCTGTTATTTTATAATCATGCACTTGTTTTTTAAGCTTATGTAAGGTCACTTCCTTTGAAGTCATCAGAGCCAAAGATCATATGACACCATTTCGTGTGATGTTGTCAGGGTCATAGGTCACGTTATGAGATTTTCCTGTGGTGTCATAGGGCATGGGATATCACTTCCACTACCCTTGGCATTTTGGTGAACTGGTGTTCCTATTGCCCCTCATATAGAAAGTGACCCTCACACTGGTCTCTTGGTGCGGCACATATTATTGGACCGACAGCTGCTGCTCTGACTCACACGTCGTAATGCTCACTTGCGCTCCTGTACCTCGGCTCTTGCGGGGTGCCGTGGGAGCCCCACTCTGAACCCATTTGGCGTGCTCTAGGGCACTAGTAGGATCAGCGCGGGAGGTGAAGAGTTGTTTACTGACCTCTTTCCTCCCTTCTGCCCAAAGGGTGCCATGTGGGTAAGGTGTGGGTTTCCTGCAAGTCAAGACAAAGGCATGTGAGGGTGGTATGTGTCACCCCCCCAATCTCACATGCACCCACTCTTTGTGTGGGTGAGTACCTTGGTAGGAGGTGCAAGCTGTCTGCATGCTGCCTGGGCCAGTTGCTTCACTGTGTCCCAAGACGCAGTCCTGCTGACAAAGTCAAACTCACAGAAAAAAGAGTCCAACGCAGCTGGCGAGGGGACAGTGGGTGTGCAGACTTCAAGAATTGCAGGTTACAATGGTTGGTGAACACTGCGACTGTGCACTTAGACCAGCGAAGTGGTGCCTCCATTCTTTGAAGGCTGTCTTCATGGCCAATAGCTCCTTAGCAGTGATTGATTAATTCAGTTCTGGTGGGGTGAATTTCTTCGACCAGAAGACTACTGGAGGGAGGCTGCCTGTTTCCTGGTTCCGCTGTGATAGAACTGCACCCATAGCGATGAAGGAAGTATCTGTGTCAATTATGCAGGGTTGTTCCGGATGGGGATGTTGTAACACTAGAGCAGCGTTGAAGCATGTCTTCAACACGAAAAAGGTTTCCTGTTTCCAACAAATGCCTTGATTTTTTGTCGGAGTGATGTAATGGGATGTGCCGCCTGCAAGAATTCTGCGATAAGCATCTGTAAAAGTTTGCAAATACTAAAAAACTTTGGACCGCCTTTGTCAACATTAGGGAAGGCTAGTGGAGGATGGTGTTGACCTTCATATTGTCCATGATGATCCCCTGTGGTGTCTGGATGAAGCCCAGGAATTCCAACTTTTGTAAGTGGAAAGAAAACGTCTCAGGTTTTTCGAAGAAATGATGTTGTCACAGCCATTCCAATATGGCTCACATGTGCCCGGTATTTTCCTGGATGGACTTTGAGTAGACTAGAATGTCATTGATGTAGACGATGATGCACACATCCAGTAGTTACTGCAGTAAATCGTTCATAAAGTACTGCAAGGCAGCTGGCACTTTGCACAGTCAAAAGGGAATTACCTAATAATCAAAGAGCCCACACTTGGTGCGGAACACACTCTTCCACTCTTCTCCCTCTTTTACCCATACCAGATGGTTAGCCCCACATAGATCAAGTTTTGTGTACATCATTGCGTCCTTCAGGTGGTCTAAGAGTACAGGCCGTGAGGAGCCTGGGGGCATCCTTACCTCCTTTTCCCCAACATCCTCTGCTCAGGTGGACAGGGAAAGGCCATCGCTTTTGGATCCCAACCCTGGGGGTGGATATGCGAGGGAGGATCACCTGGGTGGAGGAGACTTGGGGAGAGGAGAGAGACCATCCCTGGGTGAGGCACGTTATCCCCTATTCCCTTTTCACAATGAACCTCCAGTCCCAGCAGCCTTTATATGTTACTGCCAACCCTTCCCCTTTCCAGCCTTTCGAAATGACCCTCAGAAATACCATTACTATACTAGCACGAGGGAGGGATCAAATAAGAGGACTTCTCCTTATTTGAGTAGGTTAAACACACATCAGCCTCCTCTTGTTATTTCAGAGAATTACCATGTGAATACCAAAACAGGGAAGAAACAACTGGGAGTTATGCATACTTCCATTCATTCACAACCATTTCCCTTTAAGACTAGGACGAGGAGGAGGCAACTAGGAGTTATACACACTCCCATTCATTTACACTACTTGGGTATTGAGACGAGGAAGAGGGCTGTAGAGGGCTGTAGAGGAGTACTAGAGTCAGGCATAAATAGGTTTAATTATGGTCAAGCAACTGAGGGCAAGGGCTTGCACCTGCAAACACTTAACAAGTCACAGGAGCATAAAAGGAGAGACCACCACAGAGAAAGGAAAAACCTGCCTGGAAGACAGGACACGCTGGCAGACAGAGCAGGCTGGAGAGGGGTCAGCGAGAAAGATGCTGTATGCAGCAGAAGGGTGAAGGTGACGCTGGGGCCAAAATGGGCCGTAAGAGAGCCATGAAACCAGCTGCACCTAGTTGCCTTGTGTCCACAGCCAGAGCTACCTATGAGGGAAAGCTGACCCAGGCACAGCAAGCAGCAAGGTACAAAGACGGCGAGCTCCAGAGAAGCACAAGTGGAGGGAAAGGAAGCCGAACAGAGGAAGGAAGATGCCCGGAGGAGTGGAAAAAAGGGAACACTCATACTGGGGCGCTCCAGGGGCTGCGAGCAGTCATATGTTCATGCTGAATGAACTGAAACCTATGACAAATAGTTTTGGAACCCACATTGAGGGTTTTTGAATTCCGAACAAGCTGGAAAAGGTTATAAATACTCAGAAATCATAATGAGTGTTAACCAATGACACAGGTGCAGAGGGAGAAAACCTGTGTTTGCAAGAAAGCCCAAAGGAAACAGGAATATAACAAAGCGCCATGGGTTATTGGTTGCGTGACCTGTAATGGGTGGGCTGTTCAGTCCGACATCTACGCCTAGAGCAAGTGACCCCTGCTTGGAAAGGGCACAGAAAAGCAAAGATAAAGAAGCTGTATTTTATAACAGGTTGCAGTAGTGAGTGAGAAAGAGAGCAATCTGTGTGAACCAGTGAAAAGCATGGATGCTTCCACAGTTGAACTGGAACTGTTATTGAAAGTCAAGACATTTGAACTGGTTATAGTTTGGAAGCTGAGGAAGTTGAACTTAAGGGGAAGCTGGAAAGTAAGCCAAGAGCTGGAAGAAGCTCAGGACTTTATTTGAAGCACTGGGCCTCATTATAATTTTGCCGGTACAGTAACAACGGTACTGGTAAGCTTGCCAGTACCGTTGTTACGTAACAGCAAACTAAGAGTTCTGCTTGCTGGTGCCTTTTTGTCCACCAGGTCTGACCTGGCAGACAGACCGCCACCCAAGAGCAGAGCATGTCGGATGCACCAGCACCATTCTGAATGTTAATGGTGCATCTGGCCTCCCCATTCTCATTGAGCCCTATGCACATTTCCGCAGGTGCTGCAGTTGTCATTGAGCTCAGCAGCGCATCAACACAGAGCAAGCTTGAGGAGGCAGGTGGAAAGAGGATGGTCATTGCCCAGCCACCGCGTGCTCCTAAAGTTGGAACTTAAGAGCCCATTACGAGTTTGGCGGTGTGACCAAAAATGGTGATACCACTGCATTACCTCCACATTACCACTCCACCGAACTAAGGGTTTGGAGGTAAAGTGGAGGATGCCAAATGCCAAATCAGTGGAATTACCTGGCGGCGTAATTACCACCATGGTAATTCCACCGAAATCCCCATGGAGTCCTATGAACTCCAATAAATGGGGAATAACACGGCCTACCACCACTTGTATTCCAGCGGTAATTACGCCGGATCAAGCGGTGCTAACAGTAAATCCAATTAGTGGTATCTCAGCAAATGTACTGCCCGTATACCACCAAGCTTGTAACGAGGCCCTTAGTATATCCATTTTTTTGGCTTAGCCCTAGATATGTTCAGGAAAGCCCTAAATGTCACTTTTAGAGAGTGGGGTCATTCAGAACAACACAACTAGCACAGGTGGACTGGCCACCGGACTGATTTGGTGTAAGCTTTGAAGTATAATATTGTTGGTTTTACTAAAATACTTTTTGGGATCTTGTGCCCTACTTGCTGCCTGGATGGGTTCTGCTGCTGTCCACTTCAGCAGGCGTGTGTTGCAGTGATGGAAGCCTGAAGCCTTTGGCACTGCTTCTCACCCTGTAATGCGTGTTCTCAGATGATCACGTTCAGTCGTCGAGGAAGGCCCCCCAATATTTACCATAGTGCAAGCCTCAGGGGATTGCAATCCGGGGTACAGAGTGTAGGTCTGTTTAATTATCCAACATATCTTGCTGCTCCCCCTCGATGTGATAAAGAAATACAAACCAGGTTTCTTTGCCATCTACCCCACCACACTGCCTGCAACTGCTCTTGTTTGCCACACAGCATGAGTCACGGCTATTTACACTTGAATGTAAATTCAGGCAGAATTGTTACTCCCTCGCGGTTTCAATGTGTGTTTTGTTCCATACTCTGAACTGGAACACATTTTGACATGGGGCTTAATGATGGATGTTTAACATTCTCATATATTATTGCCTGATGTTGAACAACACCTTGGAATACAAACATTGAGTAGTACATTATTAAACACTTGTGTACGAGCGCGATATAAATAAAATATCAAATATCAAAAATGTCATGTATTCATTTATTCGTACATCCATACATAATGCCCAGTCTGTAACCGCAATCAAAGGAAGTTGTTGTTTACGCTACTGGCTCCTTTGTTGCATCAGGGATCACTCTGGCTATTATGATGCACGTGTGTGTTACTTGCTCAGAGAAACATATATTGTTGGCGGTTCCTTCTTCGGTTACTTAGCTAAAGTAGATACTGTATGCACTTTATGTCTGTTTGGATCTGACAATTTCCACTATCCTAGACACCCAAGCAACACCTCACTGTTGATGTTCAATGAGGCCAAGGCATGTCTGGGGTTGTTTGTGCAGAAGGATTGTGACCTGGCATTTTGGTCTGGACTGCCACCTTTGTGGTGGCACCATGCCTGATTTCAAATGACCTTTCCCCTTCTGTAACGGCACAGCAAGCTGAAAAATCATGTTTGACGCAGCTGATCAGAACAATGCCAGCGGTTATGATTAATACAAAGTACTCTAGCCACCGTTCTTCAGTGTTCAACCATGCACTTTTCTCCATTGAATTCGACAGATCTCTGCATTTGCCATGGTCTCAAATTGTGAGATCTTTAAAATGTACAGCGTTAGCTTTTGTGTACTGAGGATACAATACCAATTGACACCATGTTACCACAACACCACATTTTCAGTCCTGGGCTTTTAATTTTCAAACCAATGCAACCTGCAAAGTTTGATATTGTCTTGCTCTAATTTAAAACAACTGGAGTAAGACACCTAATAATAGTAATTTGTAAAAGGAAAGCCTAGAATTGGAGTCATCAATTGACCATAATAAACTATACAAAATACGCAGAGTGGTTGCATTCCCCTATAAAAATGCGGAGGTGCGTTTGCGGGAAGCAGGTGGGGCATTTTATATTGCTTGCACCAGTCCAATCCTGTTACTTCCATTGTAGTGTTGGGTGATCTGTGTCTTCTGCAATGAATCGTGGATGGACACTGTGTCATCTGAACATTGTAGGACTGCTTCCCCATAAAATGACCTGTGAACATTCAAAAGTCACATTTGTGGGGGTCAAACACAGCCAACTGGCCCTAGAACTCTTAGGCACCCATGACACTACTCTGCACCACATGCCGTCTCTCCCCCGCAGTCCCCCAGCACATAGAACATGGGAGCTGGAAGTATGTTTAACATGCCAATGTCCTGTCGGGGTATACTATGGCTCAGAAGGGCAGTTGACCGGTCATAGGGTACTGTGGTGGATGGCAGCGTTCTGGCCTCCCTCCAGCAGCCCTTATTGGTGACCCATTGGTGAACCTCAAACTTTTCTGGACAAAATTCCAGAAATGTTCCAAATGTATTGGTCCTGGAACCACCCGAAATTCGGCAGCTCGAGTTAATCCAAACGTGTTTGCGTGAGGAATAGCCATTAGTGCATCTATATTGCTGCCTGGAACTTGCGATACCTGTCGTGCAACCACTGTGATTTTGCCACCCTGACAAATATTGTAGGTAGAGGTTTGGAATCCGAGACAGATCAATTTCCCTAAGCAGCTTGACCGGCCTGGCAGAGGGCTTCCAAATGTGACAACGTCCCCGCGGGCAATTTACAGATGCTTGATGGTTTTGAGCGAGCCTGTCACTGTATAGCTTGCTGATGGAAGTACTACTAAAGGGCTCCAGCCAAACGTCTGCCCAGACAACGCAATGCTGGCGTCTTTACGCACAGACATTCTTTTGCAGTCGTGTGCACAACTAAGGAAAGAGAGGAATTTGAAGATCTCGAACAGCGTACAAGCATTAATTAACATATAGCCACTTACCGACAGGCTGCCACCAGATTGATGTGGATATAAATTGGGCATCCAAATGCAGACATTTCTCTGCTGGGCATACTAGCTGACTGCTAGAAGTGCATGCATATGCCCATTGAAAACAAGGTTTCTTCCTGCGCTGGTCCCCCATGTTGGTCTTAAGCCCAGGCACGTTTAGGCCTTTTCCATTGATGTGACCACCCTTGGAGTGTCTCCATGTTTTAACAGGCTGTTTTAATCACTCCTACAACAAGCAGACTCGTTTTCTGCCCTGAAGAAGACTGGGCTTGTTGACTAAGACAGAGCCACTGCAGCCGAAACTTGAGTAGGCCATTAATTAACTTGAAGTCAACTCAAGAAGATCTGTTGTTATTTTCTAGCCAGAACGATGCATCTTTGCTCTGCTTATTAAGATTTTGACTTACAACAAGCATTCTTTGAACTTTTGTATGACAGGTTGATTAATTGCTGCCACCATATTGCAGCAACCTATTCCCCATTTTTCTGTCCACTTGTTTTTACTGTTTTCTCTAGAAGGATTTGTGTTTATATCACCTCTACACGTAGCAGTTTATGCTTCACAATTGGCATTACGGTGTTGTGCATTTGTGCATGCAGGTGGTTTTTGAATATCTAATAAATGAGTTTGATTGTGAGAGTATGTATTTGTGAATGATGATATGATATGCCAAGTTATATGAATTAAGATAACTTGGTCGCCACTGATATTATTATGTAATGTTTGTCCCTTTGACTAACCAATTTTGGAAAAATGAAAAATAAACATGTTTGTAATGAATTACGAAATGCTCTTTTTTGACACCAAAATAATATTTAATTTAAAATGACATAGGAGACCCCTGTTTTGTGTTGCCTTCGGCTCGCGCATTTCTATGCCAATTAAGGATTGTTGTGGAGCACCTCACGTTTTTGTGAAATGTTATTGTTAAAGCATACATTCCTGCTTGTAGTTGTTATGTAGGCATTTTTGGTAACAGGCTGCCAAATGGGTGCATTGATCAGATTTGACGCAGGAGTTACACATACATATACGATTGTATACTAATAGATCTTTTCACAATTGACCTCGGGAGAATTGACCTCGGGAGAATTGACCTAATTTAGAAGGTCAATTAGGAAATATTCCCCCTGTAGCCCCCACCCAATCCAAAAACCCCTGCAACCCTTCACCATATCCCCTTATAGTATTTATAATCCAAAACCAACACAATACATATATAAAAGAACTAAAATAAAATAAAGGTCAATTGTGCAGAAGGTCAATTAGGACCACTATAATTAGGTCAATTGTAAAAGGGCAATTTGGGTAATATCACATATACCGCTACGATATACCTAGTGAGTAGGTGTACAAGATGGGCACTGGTCGATCAATGTACATAGGTAGGCAAGCATGACAAATACAGAAGAGCAAATGTAATCATGTCCCAGTGTACAAATCCCTCATTGGGCTAGGGTGTTACCGTTGATGCACTGGAACAAGCTTGGTGAAACTGGATTGCTAAATTAACAGTAATACCATTTTAATCTTTTTAGGTTGAACCTATATCTATGATCAAACCATTAAACTGTTAAGCTGCAACCTATCCGCCAGCTATTTCTGCCAACTCTCTGTGATCTACAGGAACGTTTCGTAGTTATTGTTCTTCATGTTTTTAGGAAGTGTTTTGATTTCCCAGGCATCACTTATATCTGTGGACCATGGAGAGTCAAAGGTCAAAGTGGGCGGGAACTAAAGTGTACAAGGTTCCCTTACTTTTGGAGGAAACCAGTAATCTTTTCCTTATTTTCTGTAAGCGGAGCACTATTCAAGGACAGCAGCGATGTACACTTTTATCTATTTATGTAGCAACTCCTCCACTACCGTGGATTTGAACCGGGGCCGTGCTAATAACACAGGTGTGTGTGACACTATGCTGAGCTATCTTGCAGGTGCTGGTCTGTTCTTGATCATTTGTATAGACGGTCTGGGGCATAACGCTCATTGCCCAGCAGTCACAAAGCCCCGCTCTCAGCTGATCTGTGTCTTATGCAATGAATCGTGGATGGACATTGTGCCGTCTGAACATTTTAGGACAGGTGTAGAAAGAGAATACGACTGCTGGAAGATATTGTACCCGGAAATAAGGTAAGACCTTTACACTATACGTTCACCTTTTTGTAAAATTAACCCAAAACTATATATATAAACAAGTTTTTCTTTGAATAACAAAACATGTATCATACAGACAAGAATACACTTACACCCCAGGTCGTATAGAGAGATCCTAAATATTTGAAGAAGCACAAGGCAGGCCAATCTTATTTACTAGGTGGAAATACAGTTGAGAGTGAGAACAAATATCACAATTGCATTTACTTACAAGTTCTATTGATTTTTCATTTTTCTGCAGAAATCGGTCCCTGAAGATGGTCCCCGGGACCGAAATGCATAGGACTTTTTTTTCGGAAACAGCCAGTGTCTTTGCAGTAAATACTTGTTTATGCTTACTTAGTTGAAGTTTTTTCGAGGTTTGAAAAAAGAACAGAGATTCCTTCATGGAATTTCATGCAGAATGCTTTTGAATATTTTGGAAGTCTATATATAAAGTGTATGTACACATGTATGTGAGCTACTCACACAAGGTCCTTCCAAACTCCTAGGTGATCTCTAATTCGGGGGAACCATGTATATATCATTTTGACACCTCACGGTGCAAGTCTGGACATTTTGCCAACATGACAACATAATAAATTTAAGACTACTAAATGTTTTTTTTTTTAAAAAAAATAATAAGCAGTGCTCACTCAACCAGCTTCCCTAATCACCCTGCGGCTCTCCCAAGGGCAATACACCATTGCCCCCCATAATGCACGTGCAAGAGAAGGCATAGTGTGGGCATATTATGATACTACGGGCCTCCCAAGGATGTGTGGTGCCATTGGCTTTACTCATGGTGCCCTGGTACGCAGACATCTGTACAGGAATTAATTAATATGTGATTACGCGGTTAACAGCAGACACCAGTCTCTAAGTGTGGGACTGGGATTCAAACCTGTATTGCTTTTTGCTGTTTTCGCTATCGCTGGGGTATCCTCCCGGCTCTATGTATAGGACTAGAAGCAATGTAGATACATTTAGATGTGGCGTCTGATGCAGCAGCCATCTTCCTGGATGTGAGCATCAACTGCCCAGGATCATCACATTGCAGCTTCATCTGCCCGCATGCATTTAGGCAGAGCAATACGGTGAGACCCTGTTACTGCGGAGTTCCAAACACACCATATTCGATGTACGTCCATTCACATCCTGCATCAAGACCACCACACATGATGCTGGGGCAGTGGAGGTCACCTGAGAAGACACCTAGTGTCTCCTTGCAAAAAAGACCCTGTCACCAGAGTCCAGAAGCATTACCATGCAGCACACGCATCGCTCCATTGATCATGCTGAAGACATGATTCAGGTGTCTGGGCTGCTCGGTCACATGCTATTGTATGGACCCCTGACTGTATGCAACATGACAGTTGCATGTGCAGTGCTTTACAGCATTGCCCTCTGGTGTGGCCATCAGACAGAGAGATAAGTGCTGATTTGCAACCGCAATAACCCCTCCCACGTGATGTAGTCCCTGAGAAGGGGGACATGGCATGGCAGCTGCCATACGGGCTGACCTGGTTGTGAGATATTTCAACTCAGGCGCAATGTGTGGCGTAAAGGCCTACTGTAAGTCATTACATTCTAGGGTAATTGCCTCACCAACATGCAAGGGTCTTCACATGTGTGCCACTCATGTATTATATCAATGGACGTACCAGCACCTGTTCTGTTGTCAGGCAACTGCCCATTTACCGAAAGGAAGGACGTGTATCAATAACCTTTCGGAACACCTACTGATCGCCCCTGTGTTGATGAATCCGTTGCTATACCATGCAGCGTTCTCACTGTCCCAATCAGGGATGCCTTCACCTGTGAGGGTCTGATCTAGCTGTCGGTCTAATGGAACACATAATGGAAGAGACTGGCAGATGTATTGGTCTTGGCATCATGCATACGCTGTAAACAGTAAATACGACAGAAGGGGAATGGGCAGTAACAAACACAAGTGATGTACAGATTGGCTTGCACATAAGGTCATTTTTGAAGATGACGCTTACATTGTTTTAAATATGTGGCTTCCCTTTCTTGGCCTTCCCTTCTTGGAGATAGAGCCACAGTCATGTCAGACACTGTTGCATGGCCTGGTGGATGCATTTTCTCTGATGCAACACTCAGAGTAGAGCTAAGTGTGGAGCTAGGGAACTCTGCGCCCACTTACCTCTCAATCTCTGATGTGATGAACTCGCTGCTGCCATACTCTCAGCGTGTTGCTACTGCTGAAGCTGAGCCTGCCTCTGCGCCATGCGCTGCATACTGCTTCCTAGTTCACCTAAGTCCTTCCAGGTTGCCCTAAGCTCTTCCTGTGTTGCCCTGCACTCCTCCCGATTAGCCTTGCGCTTCTCCCAAGCCACCTGGGATGGATTGCCTGCAACCTGCTATGTCCCTTGAGACGCCCGGTAGGCCCTCACCCAGGGTGCTCCTGATGGCACCCATTTGCGTGCACTCTGTGGCGTGGTGTTGCATCTCCTCCTCTCAGCTGGTGTACGGGTTTTGTCCGGCCTGTTCATGCATGAACACCTGCCGGGGCATCTTGGGGATGACCCTTGCTGTTACAGGGTAGTGGGAGTGCTAGATATAGTTGTGCTGACCACTGGTTGAGTTGAGCCACCTGAGCCTGCACCCAAATCACTCTGTGGTTCCGTAGGTGAGGTCACCACAAGCATTGGCTTGTTCTCTCCCTCCAGGGGTAGGTTGTATGAGTCAATTTCCCTGGCTGTATCCTGTCTTGCAGCATCTGTGATAGAAAAGGAGAATGTGTCAAAATATTTCACCCACCTGAAAGATGCATCTATTTCCATCTGGAGTGGGTTGCCTCTCTGCATGACCAACATTGACTAGATGGATTGAGGGTTATTGCAAGCCGCTTAATCATTGGACATCCGTAATTGTGACTTTGCATCATGTGTCCCTTTGCAAAGGTGGCACATCACACTTTCCTTTCCAATGCACGGTTGGCATTGCAGCCCACGTGGCATGTAAGGTTTCAGGATTTTACTGGCGTTGTGATGAACATTTGTACATGACGGACATCACATACCCCCACCAGTGATTCCCATGAGACGCCACACACTATGCGATGCGCATACGTTGGCTGCTCAGTGTAACTCCCTACTCCTCTGCACATAGCCTGTCAACAGAACCCACATTTGCATATGGAGACATCCCCCTGATGGTGGGTCTCTCACTTGTAGTTGGAGCGGCAGTGTCATGTCCAACGATGCCAGCATTGCAGCTACTTACTCCTTCACCAGTGTGCAGGCGGCCTGTGCATGGACCTCCGCCCAGTTGCCTTGGCATAGCCACAGAGGTCTGCATCCTCTTCGTTGGTCTACATCTTAGTATCTCCCCACTTTTCTTGATTTTGTTTACAGGAAGGCTGGGTCTCTGCCCGTGTCTTTTCATGATCTGCCTTGTAATTCACTGTAACTGCCAGCTCATACAGGCTGAAGCTCTTGACGTGGTTGTCCTTCTCACTGTCGTTCCCTACATCATTGGTGTTTGGTGCCATCTCCAGACTGTGAAAGCTCTGGGTGGCTGTGCAGACCTTCACACTGCTCATCTAACAGTGCGGCTGTTAGAAGGCTGCTTTCTGGTTTGTCTGTACTTTTGATGTTAGTTGCACACATGGTTTTGACACAATGCCCACATGTTAGATGGAACATCATGCATATTGATGCATTTGTGATTCTTTTGAGCACATGTGACAGATGTGGCAGTAATATGCAGAGTATGTTAGATGCACCTATATTTGCTCCAATATTTGTGTCTCAGATCTCTCTACGCAGCAGGGGCCTCCCTCTGGAACAGCCTTCCTGCCTCCCTGAAACTTGAGGAGAACCATCTCCGGTTCCGGGAGCTCCTCAAAACCTTCCTCTTTGCTTCTGCTTTCTCTCTCCCTCTCCCCTGCTAAATGACTGAAACTGTACTGAATCAGCAACTGGGCCACTCACCAATCTCGGTCCTTGGCCCAGCCACTCTCCCCTGCACTGCCTTCCTGGCAACCCCTGCACTGCGGGACTGTCTCTGTATCCCTACAGCGCCCCTTCCCAGCACTTGTCTGCACTTATCTTGCACTTGCCACCAGCTGGCCCTTATTATTTATCTTGTTCATTACTAACTCTGTACTGCACTTTCCCCTCTCCCTTTCCTCCTTGCACTTTTCCCGTCCCCCCTACCCATGCACTTGCGCAATCTGAATGACACCTGGCCTAGTAGGATCATTGTCTCTCTCCCCTTGTTCCCCCCTTCCTGCCTCGTCGCGCCTTGAAACACTTGTGTATAGGCGCGTTACAAATGCCATATCATATCATATCATAACATATCTCTTTTCCACTACGTATTGTGCACTCACGCACTGAGCACATTATTTGTTGATTTTCCTGGGGATACATGCAGTGCAATGAGAAGATACAGGCACATCTTTGCGCCATTGTGCATCTCGTTGAGATTCCCTTATTTTGAGAATCTACCACTATGAAGGTTTAAACTGGAGCAAATCAGGAGATGCCCTGGGCATGTCAGAGTTACTACTGCTCCTTATACCTGATCCACAGAGCTTAAAACTCAAGCTAATTCTGAGCTGCCTGGAGCATCTCCAAGATGCTCCCGAGCAAATCTATTTGAATCAGTTTTACAAATTATCATATCACAGGTGCTCCAGGCACCTCTAGACCTGCTCCAGGTTTAGGCTTTGTGATTATGAAATAAGGTAACAGGGTCAAATTCGAGATGCTCGGGGCATCTCCTGACTTGCTCCAGTGAAAACCTTTTTGAATCCGCCCCCTGGAATTTATTTAATTCATAAAAATCACAGGGAAAGCAATGCATTTTTGGCAACAACAAAAAAAACGCTTAAAAATTGTAACATTGATAACAGACCGGAGGGCATGGGTTCTTTACAATGGGGTGAGAGAATGTGACTTGAAGACCAGCTGCTGCAGGGGAACGTGGAAACATAAACCAGGGATGAGGACAAGACAGAATGACATAGAATGGGATGGGGGAGAAAGTGCTAAATTACGGAGGGAGGGGTGACAGAAAAGGGCTGTAGGGTTGTCCATGAAGGGTTGGGAGAGAGGGAAAGGGGCTAATACAGTAGCTAGCTAACAGGTTCTTCAGAAAGAAGTAGGGCTTTGAGGATGGATTTAAATACTGGTAGAGCTGGAGTAGTATGGAGAGGGAGAGGAAGAGCATTCCAGAATAGGCCATCAAGGAGAGGGAGAGAGCAGAAACGAGAGGGAGCGCATGGGGCTTGAGTGGTGGTAAGGAGGTGAGGCGGGGATGATTGTAACGAGTGAGGAGGAGAGTATGGACTGAGATGAGCAGCTTTGTAGGGCAGGGTGAGTCTATGGATAGTTTTGAATATGATAAGTTTACACTTAGCCCTTTGGTTCATAGATAGCCTGCCAATCTGGCGAATGGCAGAGGAGGTAGAGGAAAAGCGGGAAAGGTTGAAAAGGGTGCAGAATGCAAATTTGCAGACTTTGTCTCCAGCGGTAAAAAAACATAGTTGAAGAGGGGATAAAGGAGACTGTAACAATAGTCAGATCTAGAAAGGACTAAGGAGGAGATTAGCTGTTTGGCAGTATTGAACGGAAGAAGATGACAGATTGTTCTGATATTGAGGAGGTTGAGTCCGACTGCAATGGCAGATTTCGAGCGGAAAAGAGAAAGGTTGTGTGATGGGTTGAAGATGACACCAAGGTTACGAGCAGAAGCAGAGTAAGGAAGGTAGTCAGGAGAGAAGAGAGAGAGAGAGAGAGGAAGACATACCCTGTTTAGCTGGGGAGTAGAGAACGTCAGTTTTATTGGAGTTGACCATGAGCGAGTGAGAGAGTGATACCTTGCTTAGAAATCCATCACATTTTTGGACAGCACAGAGTTGAGAAAGTCATTCTCCGCTGTCCACTCAAAGCCTTTTTGGCAGTCGTTTTTCACAACACGCTACAAATGGGACATTTTAAAACAAATGGCAGACAAACTATGGACATCAAGTGGATATTTGTATTGTAGGCATGTCATTGATACTTTTAGAACATTCTACAATTTGCCAGAAATCATTCAAAATTGTTATTTTAGTGTCAAAAAGTAATTGCCAGGCTTACTTGAACCCACCAGTAAGAGTGGACATTCTGTAACCACGTTGTTGAGAAAATAGATCCCAAAGAACGCAAAGAGTTAAGAGGAAAAATAAGCTTGCAGAACATTGGCACAGATCATTGGAAGCAGCGCGTCTTATGAATGATGTGAGGGTACGGATACCGCATCTGGTAAGGGACATTGGGGGTCATTCCGAGGTTGGAGGTAAGGAATTACCGGCACCGGTAAGGGTGCCGATGCCGGTAAACCCTTACCTCTGTATTCCGAGGTCCCTTTGCGGGTCCTTCCTTACCTCCTGCTTTTAGCAGGAGTAAAGTACGGGACCCGCAAAGGTACTTCGGAGGTAATTACGGTACCGTAATTTACGGTGCCGTAATTACCTCCTTCCCCATTCCCATTGAGCCCTATGGGGCAGAAATGGGGAAGGGCAAAAGGTGAATGGGGAATTACCGGTCCCTCCAACCCTGGAATGGACCGGTAATTACTCCATTCACCATGCCGGATTTGGGACGGTTTGGGAGGCAACCATGGAGTCAATTACTCCATGTTTAGCTCCAAACCCAGAATGAGGCCCATTGACAGAGCAGTGATCATCTCTGGAAAGGCTGCGAAATGATGCCTTGCTAGGATGAAACACCTTGTGGGACAAATGAGCTTCTGGTGCAGAGCAAGCTTATAACACAGAGTTTCTTACTATTCTTTAAATTGTGTCCCGTGTGTCCTTTTGTCTTCTTTATCCTCTAATGTATTCTTCTTTGTATGTCACACAGGAAGCTGTTCCATGTGGGTTGTAAGCCCTGGTTGCATTATCTTTCTTTCATTGCTGTTGGAATTACTTTAATGTAGATCAGGTCTGTCCTTCTCAACAGCGATGCCATCCCTTATGCACAAGGTATGCTTGCAACACTTTCATCAGTACAGTCACGTGCATGTTTTGCATTGTGATCAAAGAAGCCTTTCTTCCATTCACTTGAGGTCCATGATCCCCAGTCCCTGCCCACTGATCCTCCTCAGATACAGGGGGACTCCATGTACATGTGACTTAGTCACCTAAATAGGTTCACAGTGGTGTAGGCGGGGGTGAGTTAACAATAGTGAAGCATTGGCATATTTCCATGAAATACATAATATGAAACAAATATTGTTCAGTGGCAAACATGGTTGCAGGGTTGTCTAACTCCAGACCTCAAAGGCAGGAAACATGTTGGATTTTCAGGATACCTCTCCTTAATATTCATGAGATAAAGTTGCATACAATGATTCCAAACGTATGCAATTCTTTTCAGAATGAATATTAATGAGGGATATCCTGAATACCCGTCAGGATTGCGGCCGTCAAGACCTGAAGTAGGACGCTGCTGGCTCTCATGCAAGAGGGTGTCTGGAATGGCTCCCGAGAAGTGCAGTCCGTGTTTCCATGGAATCTATGGTGGATCCATGGAACAACTGCCTGCAGAAATTAGACAGATGAAATAGTTTCCTCAATTTTCACTTTACCTCATAAAGGCATACTGGGGTGCTTAAAAGGAGGATGAGAAAATGGCTGGAGTATGCAGGTTCACCACAGAAAGTATAACAGGAAATGAACCCAGAAGGATTGCCCTCTCGTTCAAAATGGGTAAGCGTTACATTAATTTCTTTGGTGGTGGTCGACTTACTAGCATTTCCAGAACTAGAGTTCTGGCCGTCAGGAATTTAAGGAGTCCCAACAGGCCTCACATCTTAGATGTTTGGTTGGTGAGCAGTGTATGGAGCATGGTAGGTGTGTATGCCCCCAACAACATGCAGGTAGAGCTGGAAAAGAAGGACAGTGAAGATGGGAGAGTGTTGAATGCCCATGGACTTTTCACTTTATCAAAAAGGCGCTGGATTCCACTAGTTGATGTCAATGAGGCTTACTCAAAATGGCGGAGAAAAATATCTAAACCACCTTTAACAACAACTTCGGAGTGCTGTGCTTCAAAAGGAGTAGGACATTTTTCTGTTACAATTTTCCTGACGTGTGTGCTCCTACAATTTGAAGAACTTGTTTTTGCTGGGTTTCCTTTAACCCTTTAGCATCTGAGGAGACCTATCTCTGCTTATAATGTGCGGATTCCTTCGTTAGTTTCCCTTTTGTCCTCTTTTACTCTGAATCCTTTCTTTATTTTATTTTTTGATAGATCAACCTATGCTACATTTACTTGCCATTCATGTTGGAACAGAGACATTTCTCCTAAACTGTTACCACTGCAATAGCTTATTTTCATCCAATGTAGACACAGGATGACTTGATGCTAGTAACTGGTGTGAACTGAGCTATGGGGCATAGTGTGAATAAACGTATTAGTGTAGGAGTCTCCAGAGGGATAATGAGAATGTAAATATTCAAACGTATTAGTGTAGGAGTCTCCAGAGGGATAATGTGAATGTATAGGAGTCCCCAGAAACATATCTGGTGACATTCAACCAGCAAAGGTCAAAACTGAGCCTTAGGCGCAGAAATCAGCTGCAGTCGACTAATAGCAGGGGATTCGACTAGATGGTCTATGGCGGCTGCAAAACTTTTGGATCTGGCTCTTAAAAAAAAAAAAAACTCACAATGGAATTTGCCTTCTGAACATAAACTGAAATTCATATTTGGCCATTAGCCCATGACCTCATCTACGATCTCCTCTCTTCCAAATAAGTGGTGATGAAAGTACAATATAACAATTGTAGCTCCCAAAGGGGGCTTGTAAAAATCTTAAATGGTTAAACACAAGATAATAAAAAAATAAAAAAGAATGTAAATATTCAAAGGCATTATGTATAGGAGTCTCCAGAGGGATAATGAGAATGTAAATATTCAAAGGTATTGGTGTAGGAGTCTCCAGAGGGATAATTAGAATGTAAATATTCAAAGGTATTGGTGTAGGAGTCTCCAGAGGGATAATTAGAATGTAAATATTCAAACGTATTGGTGTAGTAGTCTCCAGGGGGATAATAAGAATGTAAATATTCAAACGTATTGGTGTAGGAGTCTCCAGAGGGATAATTAGAATGTAAATATTCAAAGGTATTGGTGTAGTAGTCTCCAGGGGGATAATTAGAATGTAAATATTCAAACGTATTGGTGCAGTAGTCTCCAGGGGGATAATAAGAATGTAAATATTCAAACGTATTGGTGTAGGAGTCTCCAGAGGGATAATGAGAATGTAAATATTCAAAGGTATTGGTGTAGGAGTCTCCAGAGGGATAATTAGAATGTAAATATTCAAACGTATTAGTGTAGGAGTCTCCAGAGGGATAATGAGAATGTAAATATTCAAACACATTGGTGTAGGAGTCTCCAGAGGGATAATGTGAATGTAAATATTCAAACACATTGGTGTAGGAGTCTCCAGAGGGATAATGTGAATGTAAATATTCAAACGTATTGGTGTAGGAGTCTCCAGAGGGATAATGAGAATGTAAATATTCAAAGGTATTGGTGTAGGAATCTCCAGAGGGATAATTAGAATGTAAATATTCAAACGTATTGGTGTAGTAGTCTCCAGGGGGATAATAAGAATGTAAATATTCAAACGTATTGGTGTAGGAGTCTCCAGAGGGATAATGAGAATGCAAATATTCAAACGTATTAGTGTAGGCGTCTCCAGAGGGATAATTAGAATGTAAATATTCAAACGTATTGGTGTAGGAGTCTCCAGGGGGATAATAAGAATGTAAATATTCAAACGTTTTAGTGCAGGAGTCTCCAGAGGGATAATGAGAATGTAAATATTCAAACGTATTAGTGTAGGAGTCTCTAGAGGGATAATGTGAATGTATAGGAGTCCCCAGAAACATGTCTGGTGGCATTCGACCAGCAAAGGTCAGAACTGAGCCTTCAGAGTTTAATGCAAGGTACTGGTGACAGTGCATTCCTGGCACGGCTGTACACCTAATGCCTCTCCTGCTTCACATACCTTGCCCAGCACCTCTGGCCTTAGAATGCAGCTATCCCCCATGACAAAATTCGGTCTAGCTGCACACGTAATAGCTCCCTCCTCTCCAGGCTAACTCTCTGCAACCACCCACATGCATGCTCGACATGGGTCGACTAGCAGGGACCTGGCCACCCCTACCTACCTTTGTATTGGCTAAAATGCGCACAGCATTCTATAACTCTCTGCCATATTTCCCATAATTGCACCCCAAGGGTGTTCAAACTATGGCGCGTTGAGACCAGACCAATGGTGAAAGGTGCCCATTACATTATAAAAAATATTTGTATGGACAGTGTTCCCCATATGAATTTAAGGTGTTACCTTTAATGGAACCTGTATTTAAGACTAGCTGAAAGATTTTGTCAACATTTAGGAAACCTTAGCATGCGTATATTGCGGTGGCAATACAGTATTACCGACAGAAACAAGCAGAGACCAAGCCAACAGTTTTCGCACTTGGATAGGCATTGGATAGGCATCTGGCAGGCACTGCCATCACTTGCCCTGGCACTCGTACCATTTGACAGATGTTGACCCTTTACAGCTGTCCCCAAATCTTCCCAAATCTCAATGCACTCCTCAAACCACAAGAGGTTTGAGGCGGCTGGATAATTGCGGAGTACTTTGAGGCGGTAAATTCAAGAAATGTTGTTCCGTCCTAGTACACCAGGAAGGTAGCTTGCAGGGTTCAAACACCTGCCACTGTTTGGAGCTCAAAGTTCCCATGTTCAATAGCTGGTAAGGAGGACTCCGCTTCTTAATCTTCTGAAGAAAGCAAATAGGAACTACGGATTTGGGGAGTGACTCGTGTTGTTGAGACAGGAAAGAACCCCATTAAATAAAGGAGACCATTAGGATTCTTCATCAATTAAAAGAGAATGGTACTTCTAACATCTAATCACACCACCGCTATGGATAAAGGCATCATGGCTTGCTCCATAATCTTAATGCTCGCAGAATAATGAAATAGCAATGGACTCAAAAACGGCAATTAGGTTTGAAAAAAAAATGCAAATAGGTTTCGATACAGAACGTGTTTTACCAAAGAAACGTTTCGCTAATTCTAAAAGGAGAAAGTGCTCTCAGTGGCATTTGTTTCGTTGTATCTGCCCCTTCAAATCTCAGAAGGGGCTCTGAATTTTAAAATAGGTTCCTTCAGGTCCCTAACAGACTGTCAATTTCATTTTCACTGTTCAGAAGAGGACGCTGGCCACGGAAGGGCCCCGGCATACAAGGTCACTTCTCAAACAAAGTATGGCCACCCAATGGGGACACACACAAAGCATGGCCACCCAAAGAGAACACACACAACGCATGGCCACCCAATGTGAACACACACGAAGCATGGCCACCCAATGGGGACACAAACAAAGCATGGCCACCCAATGGAGACACACACAAAGCATGGACACCCAATGGGAACACACACAAAGCATGGCCACCCAATGGGAACACACACAAAGCATGGCCACCCAATGAGAACACACACACAGTCATTGACTCCTTCCTAGATGAAAGTGGAACAGTTGCATCAAATCTCGGAACAATTCAACTCCACAGAGAAAAGCTTCCCTAGGAGTGCGCACAGGATGTGTTTCTCCTGCTTAAGGGCTCTGACATTGCCAAAGTGGGAGGAGCAAAGTAACACAGGCACAAGGTGTGTCTGGGAGGGCCGGTGTGTCTCTGTACCCCCTTCAAGACAAGGGCAGACATCCAAACTGTATAGACACCCCTGGCACAAGTAGCTCGTTTTTAAAGGTTTCATCTTCAGCATAGCCGCCACACAAAATCTAAATGCTCTATATTCACAATCATTTTTAAATGTTTTATTTAATGCATCTGGCTAACAAATCTAGCCTTTTATATATTACAAATATACACAAATTAAAAACCAAATGTACAAAGAGTGGTCCCCATACAATATGCCCATCAAGAATAACATTTAGAGTCTCACCGAGATGTCTAGTGTACTGTCAGTTTAGGAGGAACACACGCCCCAGGCGTGTAAAGCCGCCGCGACTGTAACCAGCGATTCCGCTGAAAAGATGGTGGCCCAGAATTGATCTGCACCCCTTCACTCAGGAGAGGAGCAGAATCTGCCATGTTCACAATATGTGCTTGTTCTGGTGAGGTGTATGTGCTTTTCCTGCAGACTTCACATGTCTCATTCAAATGCAACACAAAGTTTTACTTTCCCAATGACATAATGCAAGGCACCGAATGCACCTCGTGATGACCAATAACCTGGGTATGGTAGACTAATTCATTTAATGAAAATTGTTCATTTAATCGCGCTTAATACTAGAAGTGGTTTCTAAGTGCGGGATTGGGAATCGAACCTGTGTTGTTGTGTAGTGCTGTCTTACTTCACAAGACAAAAAGGGTTGCTCCTTCCTCAACCCACTGCAGCCCTTTGTAGAAAATGTAGGGCACCCTAGTCAATCCGGACACAGGAATTCCGTGCCCTATAGGCAGACAGCTGCCCTGAATGTCTGCAACCTTTGAGCTGGCTGCACCCCTTGTTTACTGCCGCCCCCCTCACCTTGCTTTCCCCACTCTGGACCTGTCCCTCGGACTGCTGCCCTTAACCCTCCCTCCCTCTGTTCTTCGTTGCTCATTCATATGGGTGGGTGGGAGGCTTGCACCGCCCCTCGCTGAGCTTCCTTCTCTGCGCTTCAGTTTTCCATGGCACTGTAGCACTACCAGTAGGCCCCGCCTCTATAACTGTGTTGTTGTCCCATTTCTGATGATTGTGAAGCCTACGGACTGGTCCAGTGGGACAGGTACATGCTAGGAATTAGGCACTCACATCTCTCCTTAACGGCCCATGCTTTGCTCGGGGATGTTAAGTCAGGCTTCCGGGCACGTACGCCCCACCGTTGCCCTTCCCCATGGGCACTAATGTTTAGTAGCCTTTTTAAAATATTCTTTGTGGCTCAGCCAAACAGCCACGAGGGTTACATGGAAATGTCAAGCACTTGAACCCGTGAGTCACTTGGAGCCCTCATTCCTGCCTAGCTAGGGCAAGCGGAAGGCAGGTTTCTCTGCACCAGTGGCGATGTGTCCCGGTCATACCTTCCTTCCTGCAGGAGTGTTACTAGGTCTGGAAAAGATCGGGGGCTTCTCTAATGTCGGCACCGTCGGTACTGGGGCCTAGCCCGCCTTTCGGTTGTAGCTCCTGAGCTTCTATCCGGGGCTACAACCAAAAGACCCAGGCTTTAGCCTCCTGAGCCCCCCCTCTGCGTTGCACGGTACCTTTTCTTATGCTAGTGGGATTCCACTCCCCACAACCAAAGCGCTCTTCCTATGACGGTTACTGCAGTGGTGCTTGGGCAGGCGGGGGCCCTTTCCCACTTCAACGCCCATTTTGTTCTCACGGCCCTCCCACTCGTGTGGCGCTCTATTGTTTCGCGTTCCTTCCGTGGTGGTCTGCCTCCTCATTCACTGTGCACCCTGACAGCTCGCTGGTGAGATGCCTCCATGGCCACCTCCACAAAGCCGTGCACAGGCCGGTCCTGCGCAGATGTCTTGATGCTCTCCACAGCATATCCTGCCCAGCCCTCTTCATGGGCGGTACCATTGGAATCTCCGCAGATAAACACCAGGTTGTGTCGCCAATGCCATGTAGATCAGTACAATGGCAAACTCTTCCCCCACAGCTTCACCCACAGCTTTTTTTTCACGTGGGCACTGTACCTCACTTCCCCTAACAACTTTACTTCAGCTCTCGAGAGCATATGATATGATATGATGTGATATGTTATTTATAACGCGCTTAATACCCAGAGGTTTCTAAGCGCTGACCCGGGGATTGAACCTGTTGTGCTCCGTGTCGTCTTGCAAGGCAGGCACGTTGCCTCTGAGCTATCCTCCCGAGAGCATGGCAATGCCATTGATTAGGTGCTCATAAGCCCTCCCCAATGGCCATTCCTTCACTCTGGGCCATTGAGTTGGGTTCCGCAGGTGCCTAATATCTGCATTACCCAGAGCCTCAGTCATTAATGCTGAACTAGAGAACACTGGAACATCGGTGGTCCATTGTAAACAATGGGTCAGCTGAGGGCCTTAAACTTTTTACGCAGCCTGCTGTTTCTCTCCCAACATTCTGCCTTAATGTTCACTGTACCCCTTAGCCAACATTCCACTCGAACAATATCATAACAATAAAATTACAGTTATGAAGGGAGGGGTATAATGCCCGTAACTGTCCCTTGTCCGGTCATGCGCCCTCAGCTTCGCCTGAAGCCCTGATCGCAGGTGTGGACCGACAACACCTGGTACATTCCTCCAACCCGGTTCTGTTATTCTGAAGCAAATATAGCAAAAGCCTTTCATAATACGCGGATCAATTTAATTTAAAATCATCATATCATGACTAAGGGACAATATTAAGCCTCACTGCATTGCCAGGGATAGCGACACGTCCTATTCGGTTGGCTAGCTCAATAGGTGTGTGCTGGTTTTTGACATGCGGCCATCTTGTACTTTGCAAATTGAAATCCCATGGCAGGAACTCAGCCTTTCCTCCTTCCATGCTTGATAAATTGAGTCTTGTTAGTTGGGTACTTATGATACCTGTTATTACAGTGCCTAGAAGGCAGAGGAATCATGTTATATAAGAACACAGTGGGCTTCATTCCCGAGTCTGGCAGACTCGGAATAATTTACCGCCGCCTGACCTCCCGGTGCCACCGACTCATTACGAGTCCTGTGGCCGGGAAGCTAGGCGCCGGTATATTTGTTAATCCCCATAGGACTCGATGGGAGTGGGGACATGGAAGCACCGGCACTGTTGCTAATGGTGCCGGTGCTTCCGTGAGCAGTCTGCCTACCACGGCTCTGTGCCTGCCAGGGTCAGACCTGTTGGGCGCAGCAGCTCAGGCAAGCAGACTCATGGTTTGCCGGTCCGGAAACAAGGGTGCCTGTTCAGCTTACCTTGGCTATCTGGAACTCTTACATAACATTGGCAGCAGAGGCCATACATTACAACTTAGCTTCACAGAGAATGTTCACCTTACAGCAAATCTAAGTGCCAGAAAAATAGAAAAAGACGGGCTATGAACCCATCACTGTGGTGCATGTGTAGTCATACACAGTTTCCATCTGCCTTGGTATAAATCAACAGTCGTTTGCTCCACTAGGTGATGCTGAAGTGTTACCTGTGAGCCACAACTAAAAAGGACCCTACCATTATAATGCAAATATGTCTTTGGAGTTATGCACACAGTGATATATCCCCTCTCATTACACTTTAAAGATATGACGTGTGCCTGTGCCTAACATGTCCCCTAAAGTGTGGGTTCTGAAAGGGATGATGCAGCCATTGTTGCATTGCTGAAAGACACCCCTTTGATAAAGGAACATGCGTACATCTATCTGGAAGAGGACCAAAGAAATGTCTCTGCAGGTATGCCATGTATCACTGTCCTCATACACCTTGTGAGCTATAACTTCCTAGATCAACACCATGAAACTAATATAATATCTCCTATCTTGACTTGTGGCCAACCATTCCACATAGTGGAGTAGATAGCGATTACATGTGTTTGTTCGGTGAGAGAAATTAATTAATTGTAACCATGGTGCACAATGAACTATGCAAGTATGTTTTCTTTCTGATTTGTTCAGCCTTTGCCCATGTCTGACGTTCTAAATAGGTCAGTAGAGGCTAAACATTTTTATTAAATTGAGACCTATCGCTGTATGTTATGTCCTGATGAAGACGTTGCCACAAAATGGTAAAGGTGTTTCGTCAAAACTAATTGGCTGGCTTGTGTGATTAGCTTGTTACTTTTCTATGATGTTTTTACAGTTAAGCCGCCTTTTTGTAGATGCAAGAAGTAGTGATTCTTTTTGTTAGGACAGTCTTTAGTGAATTATCTGTTTAATTGGCTCATCTATATCTGGTTGTCAACATGTACTACATTTTTCAAAATATGTGTTTATTGCTGGTACTATTTCTAGAGAGCTGTTCTATCACTAAACATTCATAAACATTTTCAGTTGACGGTACATATTAAGGGTAATCATGCATTAGTTATTACACTAATTATTGTTTTCATTATAATGTATGCTTGTAATTAATCATGAGAAGAGAAAAGTTCAGAGGTGGGGGATATATTCCATTTTGTTTTTTGGGATACCGGTAAAAATACATGTTCTGTTTCTCATATTTGTCTTCAAAATGTCTCTACTTGGTACCTAACCACCTGGTATTGAAATCACATAATATGCTCTGAGGGTCACAACAAGTGTAGTTTGAACTTTCATCAGTTCAATGGTTATTAACTGGTGCAGCTGCTTAAAACAGGCTAAGCATAAATCGAACAAAACACACTCATGCGAGCTTCAACATTCATCCTTTGCTCCACTCATCTTCACACAAACAAAGAGGGGGCAAGGTTTGTTAACTCGCACTTTTGATACCCAAGAGACTTTAAGATAGGGTCCAGCTCACTAATGGAACATGCACGAAATTGTGTAGCAAAGTTTTAGCTAGACTAGGGCTGGTCGCTTCTCTATCCCATTTACCTAGATAAGCTGCACACCAGCGTTTCCTAGGGAGAGAGAAAAACCTGAAAAGGATCTGAAGGCTTTCCCTGAGGGAGACGTAGCGCGACGTAGGCCACTCTCAAACAAGTAATCAATGGAATCTTAAGACTTCCATCTTTTTCTGTGTGAGCACAAATCTAAACCTCAGTTTTCTTTGCCTCTGCCACTGATACATTCGTCTGCATGTCTTCTGTATCTAGCAGTGATGACTTTTGGGGATTGATGCAGAACTAACATATTTTAGGGCCTCGTTACACGGAATGCGGTAAACCATGGTGCTATTAGCACCATGGTTGCCGCCGGTACCATACCGGTACCACCATGGAGGGAAGGGGAATTACCACCCCATTCCAAGGTTGGTGGGGCGGTAATTCCCCCTTTCTCCATGGCCCTTCCCCATTCCCATTTTTGCCCCATAGGGCTCAATGGGAATGGGGAAGGAGCTAATTACGGTACCGTAAATTGCGGTACCGTAATTAGCACCAAGGTCCCTTTCCGGGTCCCAACTTTAACGGCTGATCTACACCAGCCGTTAAGGTCGGGTCCCGCAAAGGGACCTCGTAGTAAGGTGGTAAGGGTTTACCGGTACCGGTGCCCTTACCAGTACCGGTAAACCCTTACCACCTACTGTGTAATGAGGCCCTTAAAGTTCTTATCTGTCTTGGGGTACATATTTTAAAGTTCCTGTTTACCTTTGGGTGCATATCTTAAAGTCCTTGTTGGGCATGGGGCACATATCTGAACGTTCCTGGTTTCTTTGGGCACATATCTTAAAGTTCTTGTTGGTCATGGGGCACATATCTTAACGTTCCTGGTTTCTTTGGGCACATATCTTAAAGTTCTTGTTGGTCATGGGGCACATATCTTAACGTTCCTGGTTTCTTTGGGCACATATCTTAAAGTTCTTGTTGGTCTTGGGGCACGTATCTTAAAGTTCTTGATTGTCTTTGGGCACATATCTTAAAGTTTTTGTTGGTCGTGGGGCACATATCTCAAAGTTCTTAATGGTCTTGGGGGACAAATTTAAAGTTCTTGCTTGTCTTTTCTTAAAGTGCTTTTTGGTTTTGGGCCACATATATTAAGGTCCTTGTTTGCCTAACTCACATCTCCAGGGCCAGAATTTGAACCATGAGCTGAATGTATGGCTGAATAGGGCACATTCAGTTCATTTGCCCATACTTCCGCCTACTTTCATAATAATGAATAATAGCCATATGCTCATGGATCTCTGTATCCATCCTTCAGGGAAGGAGGATCTGATGTTGACTCAATAAGTTCCCATGGATGAAAGACTGTCACATTCACCATATACCAACCAAATACACCTCTAGGTCACTGAGTATGTCCTAGCATACTAGAAAGGAACAGTTAAAAAGCTAGTTAGAGAGGAAAAGCTAAATCTGTTGATAACATAACATCTTCAGTAGATATGTGTTATGGCAAACACATGTGAGAAACAAACTTTGAACGTGTACTTAACTGGATGATCCTCAAAACAAAAAACAATAATGGAGCCTTAGACAGATCCATTCCCAGTTACCAACACTGCTCAGGACCAGAACTACCCATATATGATGGGGCTAATGTTAGCTCTGAGATGAGAATCCACAGTGATTGATATGGTAAATGAACACGTAGCCACATGCAGAATTGTGGCACTAGCTGCACTTTAGAAGTGTACAGAGGTAGCTGCCTATGGATGGCACTAATGCAGATGATGTTGTGGCTTGGCCGATGAACTCAAGAAGGGTGCACATAAGGTAAGAACTGGATTAAGGCAATGCAGTAGACGCTTCCCCAACCACGAGAAGCATAAAACATAACTGAAGTGGATATGTCACTGGAACTGGAGATAGTTTACGTCATCTGGATGGAAGTAGGTTTTGACTACAACAGGAGGTAAAGTTAAACTGGAGTTTGACAGTACCTATGGGCAGCCTACTAAGCTACTGTATCTGCCGGACAATGAGCTGGCAAAGTAGAGACCTTGAGACTCAACCATTGACTGGAAATGAGAAGCATTTATCTGGTGGTCAGGTCATCCAACCAGTAAAACCACTTAGGCCGACCAGAGAGGCCTTAGTACATGAACTCTCATTTCATCATGGTTGGCATCCCAGACATGAAGCACAGTCATGGACAGACGCAGAGGATAATCTAACTATCAGGAAAGATGCGTAGAGTCCAGAGGCTGATGTGAGCTGCAGGCAAGTGATCCTTTGGAGTTCTCTGTGGAAGGGCTGCCTGTTTTCCTCCATGGTAAGGCTACCTGAAGAAGCGAGAGCATGGAATAGGAGCGTTGGAGACACCAAGGAGTCTCAGTCAGCACAGGAGTGACTCTGGTAGTAGCACAGACTTTCAATGAGCACCGCTGTCAAATGCCTGGCAAATCCTAGAGTGGCTGGCAGCCACTATTCCTGTGTCAACGCTTTGGCTTTCGTTGCAGTGCTATTACCCCTCATCTGACTGGCAGTTGCATTGTCCAAAGGGATCTCTTCCTCTCCCACATGAACGTCCCGCTGGATGATTCTACGGGTTGGCCACGTCTCTAAGGGTTCCATGTTAATTTGCCAAAACAAATTACTTCGAGGTACATTTTAGTTCTAATTTCTTTAATTCGGGGGCGGGGGCACCTTCATGTGCCCTTACCCTTCACTACCACCCCTACTCCAAACCCGTCCCCATCCCTTTTTACCTCTTAACCTACAACTAAATATGACTAATTAGAAGTAATTCAAATGCCTTTGAGGTAAATTACTTCAGAATGAGGGTATATCGTCTCTGAGGCTACATTGATCATGCGATGTCCTTGGTTTTTTGTCAGATGGTTCAGACTGTTCCTGCTTTTCCAATGGTTGCTTTTTCCCACTAATACCCGTGGCGCAGCGCGGACGTGGTGGTGCCGCACGATACTGCAGCACTGAACAGGCGAGAAGCAATGCAAATGACATGTTCCCTCCTCAGTTGGCTAGAATGCACTAAAGCTGCATTGTTTAACATCAGAATGATATTTAAATTCTGAAAACGTGCCTCTTTCTCATTGCGTGTGAATGCCGAAGCCTTGAGCAAGGTCACGCCGCTCCTCTGATGCTTATTGTGAATCTTATTAGTAGCAGATTTCAGAGAATTCTCTAATAGTTATATCATTCGGTAGAGTTCGATCTATTGTGATATAAAAGTGGAGGCTCTAGGGCGTAAAGATTGGATCCCCTCCTCCATCCGGCTGCCCAGTGGGGCCTCTTCATGTCTGGCTCTCATGAGGGGCTCATTGTCTTCCTTACCAAACTGTGCAGAGAGGTACAGAGCATACCTCTAAAGCTCGAAGATTGAATGTACCCACACCATACTTTCGCTGCTCTGCTGGAATGTTCCTCTGTGAGACATTCTTTTTTCTTTTTTTTTTCCTTTCTCGTGTGATTTTCTGTGTTGTATCTGATTATGATGGCATGTGTCAAAAGTTATTTGTTTAACTGTATGATACAGTAAATAAAAATAAATAAATAATATGTTTATGCTGTTTGTGCTCCCGCCCGGGGAGGATAGCTCAGCGGTAACGTGTTTGCCTTGGAAACAAGAGTACATGAAACAACACAGATCCGAACCCCCGGGTCTGCGCTTAGAAACCTCTGGGTATTTCACTGCATTATGAATACGCAACTAAGACAAAAAAAACAATTACGCAACTATAAAAAAAAAAAAGAAATTCCTGTAACAGCACTTCGATGCCCGCGGGCTGTGTGAGCGCTTTAAAAATGCAAATAAATAAAATTAAAAAAATAAATATGATTTAAAGTCAGATGCCGAATGTTAGGTGTTGAAACATGCCACATGCCAAATTCTTGGTAAAACAATTCCTGTAACAGCGCCTCGATGCCGGCGGGCTGTGTGAGTGCTTTAAAAATGCAAATAAATAAAAATAAATAAATATGATTTAAAGTCAGATGCCGACTGTTATGTGTTGAAACATGGCGCATGCCAAATTCTCGGTAAAGGCATGGACAGAGTGACCTCCATTTGTAAAATGGAGACTTGGATTCACAACTTGCTTGTGTGCCTTCTTGGCCCCTTCATAGCCTACTGGAGATCAACCACAGGCGCTACTTGTTACTGAGAAAATGTCAGAGACATAGAGAAACGCATGGGTTCATTTTACGAAAAGTGCAAATTGCATGCAGGCGACCTCCAACGTTATCCCTTGCATGCTCTCGGATCCGCTGCTAACAGGTTAACATGAGGGAAATCGTCTTTGCTCTTTAGTTTTTTACTCTGTTTCGTAAACAATGTAAATGCCAGCATGAAAGTCTCATGCAGGCATAAAACGAAATGCTATTTGAAGACGGTGGAGGAAAGGAGAGCAGAAAGATTCATTTAGCTCTGTGCCCCTTCTCTGCCTTCAACGGGAAGGAAAATGTCTTGGAGCTGTAAGGCAAGGTGTACATGCTCTACACGTTGCTTTCACACCTTGGTTTACCACTGCACCCCTTGGAAAAGACCCAGTAGTTTTTAGTTTTGAAAGCGAAAGCATCACCACACTCTTTTCTCTTCTTGCCCACATGTTCTCCTTTAAAAGTTACAGTTGTATGTAATGATAACTTATTTTATATTGGCAGCAATTGTGGATCTACGTTGAAATAACAACAAAAAAACACCGAGGCCCAAAACAGAATATTTTCGTTTTTTGCACGTGTTTGTTTTAATTCGGGTGGAGACCCCATGACCCTCCCACAACCTCCCACCTTTTTTTATACCCAAACCAAACCCCCATCTATTGTTTTTTAAGTGCAGTAATGCCAAAAAGATTCGATCAAAAAAATGTGTTTTCGTCCCGGTGTTTCGACATTCGTTTTTTTCCAGGCGATACCGCAATTGTACCATGCAACATCCATTATTTACATGGCCAATTGGTTCTGAAGGCTGTCTGCTTGGGGGATTTCATGAGCTGTGCGAGATACGTTTTCATTAGGCTTCAGTCCATTGGGAGTGAGGTGAGCGAACACGATTGACGCATTCATGGCACCCAGCGCGTGCTTAGTGGGCACGCCTTGCTGTCTCAGAGTGGCCAGGCTTTCTTAAGCTTCCACAAGGCCTGAGTGTGAATGTTAGTGGGCTCCTTCAGGGTGATCAGGAATCTTGACATTCCTCAACACCTGGGGGAGATGTCAACGTAGGACTAACATATAATATCCCATTCCCCCTTCACGGCTGTGACCTACAGAATATGGCAGAGTCACAAAGTTAGTGACATAGCAATCCTCTCTTCCCCTGAACACAGCGCATGGTATTCGGTCAAGTCATTTGGTCGAAAGACAAATGGTCGACGGAATTTGGTCGAAAGCCAAATGGTTGAATTTTTTATTTTATATGTATATATATATATATATTTTAGGTTTTCATTTAGGGAAAAAAAGGGTTTTTTAGAAAAAAAGGGGGTTGGGGGGACCCCCCCAAATTTTTTTTTAAAAAAAGTGAAAATACAAAAAAAAAAATCGACCATTTGACTTTCGACCAAATGGTGTCAACCATTTGTCCTGTCGGCCCTTTTTTTTCGACCAAATGACTGGTAACCCATGGTATGGCTTGTATGAAGTCTTTAAACTAGTCTTCTCTGCTAGTAATTGAAGAGTCACCTAAATTCTAAAGACTATTTGCATGCATTGTATAGCTCTTTAATATGCATGCTTGCTGGAATGTGCTGTGAAGTAGGTCTGGTAAAAAGCTAATCGCCCAAAAGAAAATTGGGTGGTTTTAGGCACATAATGTGCTGTGCGGGCCAATGCAAATCACGCACTTTTTGGCAAAAATATGAACTAAATGCAAAAAAGTATAAAAAAATTAATTTTCCTATAAAAATTGCGATCTTAAAAAAAATGAATGAATATGCTAATATATAACTAATTTAAAATAAAATCAGTCAGCTAAAAATGTGCATTGTATTTTTTAAAACTGAACCAATTTCCTCAAATTCTTTCGTGGGAAGAAGGATGTTGCTTGCATTTCACAATGAGGAAACATTACAAGTCACTGCACTCAGATAATGCTAAGCCTACAATTTCTACACGTAAGGCAACCCCTCCTGATCAAATTCCAGTGGCAGCTTCCCGATCTAACAACCCAGTATCATTTGATGCAGATCTGGGGCGCAACGAAACCTACCTATTGGGGGGCTAACTGGTGATGGGAGGGTCCACCTTCTAATCTCGGCGTTGCAATATTTGAGGTATCGCCCCATCTGTTCAACCCCAAGGGTTGTCTGGCATGGGGCCCAAGTATCAAATGGTAGCAGCCCAGCATTAAACATAGGCGCACATGCAATAACACATGCATTCACTTAAACATCCCATTTCCATTCCCCATGCACTCACTCATTTACATGCACACGCAGCCCCCATCCATCATACACTCATTCACACATACTCATTCACACATACAGAACATACACACTCCTTGCACACATGCATACATTATTAGATAAAACGGAGCATCCTATAACAGTGCTACTTTCAGAAAAGGCCTCCCTCACGTCTCTTCCTAACAGAAAGCAAGTGTGCACATCGCCCCTTCCCCTCAGATGTGAAAGAACAGATAACGCTGTTATATGTTCGCTCGCATCCATGGGGAGGGGGGTGATGTGTGCATTTGATTTTTGTTAGACAGAGGGGTCAGGGAAGCCTTGCTTCAAACTAGCAGCTTTAAAGTGTTGCTGTGTTTGTGCACAGACATTTATCTGAACCAAGTAACACTTTAAAGCTGCCGGTTCAGAAAAAGGCTTCTTTCCCCTCTCTGACTTACACAAAACTAATTCTTGCAACACAATTGAGCTAATCGGGCTTCAACCCCTCCCCTCAGTTCACATTTCAGGAGGGAGGTGAGGGGGGCAGGAGCCATTAGCCACTATCCTGCGGCTAATGTTTCTGTCCACGATCTCCTGTACCCTGCAATCCAATAGAATGTATGAAGCATTAGGCAGAATTTCCAGAAAGGGTGGTCAAAAGCCATTGAGAAAGCAATGGCAACATTCCTCTTGTCTATACATGTCCGCTATGTATTGAGAGCAAGCCAGGGCTACTATGCTAACATATGTTCCATGTTATGTAACGTTATTTATGTTGTGTCATGTTAAAAAACGTGTATACTGTGTGAAATCACCACCACCGTGGTCTGTGAGCACCACGGCTTTCCTCGATGTTGGCATACTGTGGCCCCACCCGTGCAGTTGGTAAAAAGGAGCAGAGGGAGATAAAAGGAAGGAGAAAAAGTGCACAGTTGCCTCAGGGAAGGGAGGAGGCTGTCATGTTTTGAGATAACTTGGGTGCATGCAAATCCAGCAACAGAGGACCATCGCTCGGGACTGAAGAAAGAATGGTAAATATGCTTGAAAACAACTGGATGGTGTACGTTCGTCAGTTTACAAAAGCAGTAGAAAATTAAGAACGAATGGTGCGTGTCTACATGGTGGGCTCAAGTTCTGCTCTAGAGGATTCTGGTTGCTATTTTCCTTGAGATTATCTTTAAATCTTTCCCAATTGGAAAACTCTGTATAATAATTCTGGGATAACCAAATCAAGAGGCTGATGGGAAGAATAGACTTCGTGAAAGGGGAATGTAGTTGTAAAATCGAGGGAGGTGGATGACATCTTTCAACATATGTTGAAAGCCTGGCACCCTTAAATGTGAGCGGTTCTTGGGATCAGATTGATCAGGATCAAGAATGTGCCAATTCCAAAAGATGCCGCTGAATTGGCATGATTTAATCGCTGTTCAAACTCAATACGACTATTTTAGGCAGGATGCTTTCGGTAATTGAGTAAGTCTCTCCCCTCAACTACTAGGCAATAGAACATATAAGGCTATGCAATATGAGATGTGAATGTGATTTGCGTTTAATAGAGAAATAAATAAAAGAGAATAATTTGTTGTACCCATTTGAAGGAGATTGATTTCTTTATAATTCCACCTCCTCGTTAACTTTGCAAATTTGACAATTTGCTGAATCACATTTTTAAGGCATCATTCCTCACTAGTATGTTTCGCGGATAAATGATGACTTGTGGATGTCTAAAATGCACTATTTGTGTTATGTTATGTTACTTGTCTTTTATACAAACTTACAAAATAGCTGAATCACACTTTTAAGGGGTCATTCCTAATCAGTGTACTTAAGTGAAGATGAGGAACTACTTTTGGACCTCCAAAATGTCACCTTTTAGAGTTGTATGCACTATTTATGTTATGTCCTGTTGCATTACTCAGCTCTTAATGCAAATTACACACTTCACTGAATCACAATTTTTAATCATTGGTATACCTCATTGGTAGGGAGGGACTACATTTGGATCTCTAAAATGTAATTCTAAAGAGTTTAAATTATCTTGTAATGTTAAGTTTCTCTGGTTTTATGCCCATTTTGAATTGTTCACCAAATCATATTTTTAAGGTTTTATTCTTTATTGGTATATTTTGCTAGTAGTAAGGGACTACATTTGGATTTCTGAAATGCACTCTTTATACTATGTTGTGTTACTTATCACCTTTAATGCAAGATTCGAACTTCATTGCATCACACTTTTAAGGTACCATTGCACATCAATATATTTCACTGACAGTAACTACTTCTGGACCTCTAAAATGTCATTTTATAAGACTTTTATTTTTTTTATTTTAATAGGGTATTCATTTAGGGCCGACCTAGCTTTGGAAAGCACAAGAGCACTTTACAAATCATAGGGGGACGTACACTCCAAGAGAAGCAGATTGCAAGGGATCAATACAAGAGCGCGTTGAGCTATCAGTTTGGGAGGAGAAGGGCAGGCAATTTGGCAGCCAGGGATCTACAAGCTATCAGGGGAGGAAAAAAGATGGAGCAGATCACCCAGTCTCAGTTTAGACAACGAGTGGAGGTGATGCGGACTTTGTGTTAAGGAGGAGCCATTCCTTGAAGAGGAGGATCTTGAGCTCCATCCTGAAAGCTAGATGTGAGGGGGTGCGTCTATGATGATGGGGATGAGGTTCCAGAGTAGGGGGCCATACACAGAGAAGGCCTACCATCTCGTTCTTTCCTTTCTGCACTACTTATGTTCTGCTATGTTACATTATTCAGCTTTTTGCAAAATGTGAAGTTCCAAAATAACACTTTTAAGGTGTAATTCCTCAACAGTATACTTTGTTGGTAGTAAGGAGCTAATTCTTGGAATACTAAATTACCATCTAAAATGTTTTAATGCATTATTTATGTTCTTTTCTGTTATTGTATGCGATGTTATGCTACTTGGATTTAATGTGAATTTTAAATTTCTCTGGATCACACTTTTAAGGTGTCATTCCTCATTGGTATACTTCGCTGGTAGTGCGTGGCTATTTTTTGTAATTCTAAAATGACATATAAATAGTTTTAATGCCATATTTATATTATTTCCTGTTTCCCAGCATTTATACCATGCTAATCACTATTCATGAGATCCACGATAATAGTCTTTCCGTATCTTACCAATTGTGGGTATAAGAAGAATAGGAGGCTCTCCAACTGTAGGGAAATCTATACCAAAGAGAAGAATGTAAAGAAGTAACATGCCAGTTTAAAGACAAACCTGTGAGCTGCAGCTCATTCACCGCATGTGAAAAATGACATGTGTGAGGGAATGTGCAATTTATATATCTCCAAAGTAACTGATAAAGCCAAGAAAAACAGTTTATAAGAAAATGTAAACAAATGAATTGTGCCTCACATTTGGTATATTTTCCTTTAAAGGACTAAAAATCACGTAGAGAGAAACATACCGAGATATTAAAAATGTGTCTTTGATAGGAGTGTGATTGCGAAGAAATGTAATGTTACGCTGTTTAAAGTGACAGTTGCAACATGGAAAACAAAGTCTCTTTTAAATGCTGCATTTGTGAATGAGACCAAGCTCTCCTGAACTGCCAAATGGCATTTTCCCCCAACCACAGTATAAGAGCAACAGAGGAGGTTGGCTTGATTGAAGTGTGAATACTGGCTTTTGAGGCTGACCATAACATATTATGAGTTTGGAGTTGATTCTCATGAAACCATGCCCTGCAGAGTAGAACAAATGGTATTCATTTACAACTTCAATCTGCCATATGGTATGTGCCAAAATGGCTTAAATATACAGGACATAGCCCTCTGCAGCATTCCCCTCTCGAAAAATCGAATCCCCTATTTTTCCGGGGAAAGGAACTTTTAGAGACTAGATGTCTGACACACGGGCAGGCAGATGGTGTGATTACTCAAAGGTCCAGCAAGCTGGGTCAACAAACAGCTAAGCAACTGGATTTTCAAAAGACCTTTGCCAGGACGACCAGGCAATTTGTAGAGGTTTTAATTGCTGCAGCTAAACTCCCCCTAAACTGCCACCTAAACTCAAAGGAACTGACAAGTGTAGACACCAGATGTTCTTTTACCATCAAGAGGAACTGAAGATGCCATTTAATATTGTGAAAGTGGAAGAGAAAAAAAGGCCTTTTGAATTGTAAATTGGGAATTAGATTTGCACTTGTAACTATTGAACTGAATATCCTAGAGAGTTAATTTTTTTATTAGTTCAGCTGACCATAACATTTTTTTTTGCATTATCTTCATTATGTAAGTTAGGCGAATGCGGAAATTTATGAGCAGAAACAGCACACCCCAGTGATTTATATATCCTATCGTTCATGCCAACAAGCCTGATAGTTGGAGATGAAAAATTATTTTGGGATAAAAGTATAGGTGAGTAAAAAAACAACCACTGTAAGTTGTGTTGAGAGGAGAGTGAAAACGGATAAACTGATTAGCAACATGATTGCATGTGAGCAATATGATGTTTAAGAAGGTTACAGTTGTTTAATTCAGAAATCTCTAAGATGACAAACTGGGTTTGCAAGTTACGTCCATCAGCCTGACCTCCTCAATAATATGCCCAATAAGTACAGGGTGGGGTTGGTTTGTCTGATGTCTTTTTTGGAACACTGTCCAATCACATTTATTTATTGATGTATTTATTTATTTGATTCATTAATAGTGTCCAAACCCAGAAGTATCACGGTGCTAGGTTACATTGTTATGGAGGAGCCAGTGATAAGAAACAGTAGCTGGCCTAATGGTGGATTATGCAATCGTTACAGAAGGTACATTGACAAATTGGATTAGAGGAATTATACGTATCTCTAAAGGAAGTTGTTTCTACTCTATAAAAGTTCAAACCCATAGATTCTGGGCGCACTCACTCACTCAGTGATGGTTGGATAAAGGAGAAAAAGGAGAATTAACAACAACAGAAAGACAAGTAGGTTGTTTTCTTTTTGGACCCATTTTTGGAATGCTAGCAGTAAACTGCTTGAAAGGCCTATCTAGAATTAAAGACCAAGCCCTACTTCAGTGAGAAAGACAGCAGACAGGCCCAATTACATAAAGAAGGGAACCAGACTGTGGAGGGAAGTTGACACCATCTTGCAGACTGATGTCCACCTGTCCCTGAGGGGGGGGGAATTAAACCAGTCCTTAAGAAGGTGCCCACCTGTCTGCGAGATAGCCAAAAGAGATTTCTATGTCAGTGTAATGCCAAAGAGAAATATAATTGTGAGGGGAAATATACTCTAAAGGGGAATAGATTAACCCCTTACATGCTAAGGACGAGTATGCTCATCTTATTTGCATAGACTTGCATAGAGGTCAGCATTTTCTGGCTCCTGTAATTTGTAAGTACTGCGAGTTGGTTCTTAGATAGATACATTGTGCACTGTGTAAAACAGCACATATATAGGAATTGGGGGATGAGTCGAGGGGGTAGTATGGAGACGCTAATCATTACAATGAGCAAAGGGCTACAGGTTGCGGGAGGCATGGATGTTTGGTACAGAGGAAGGGCTACTCGAGATATGACTTCCCAAAGCATCCATTTCACTTGTCAAAGTATGCTGTTGGCAGACTGAAAGCTGTCTCAGTCCTCATTTTAACTTGTTCAGGTGGCGCGCTCAGTGGACCTGCTGGGAACCTTGCCTGAGCCATTGCCTTAAGGCCAACAGTTGGTGTTTGTCTGGCATTTGTCAGGCTACTATCCTCAAGTATCAGCAGCCATGTTCTTGTGTGGGTAGTTGGCCACTCTAGAGTAAAGTGGGTTACACGCCACTTGAGAACCTGTACAAATTACAAGTTCATGCCAATCCTCCAGAACATCATTTTGTTCATAAATGCATCAGGCTCTCAAGGTATAAGTGAGGGGACTATATGTCTGCCACATAATTGAGTTATTCACTGTTATATTGTCATGTCTGTCAACTATAACTGGCAGATGTACTAAAGACCAACACCAAGATAGACAGTGGGCCTCATTATGGACCGGTATGAGCTGGCTGCCGCTGGAATATTTTTTTTTCCGGCGCCCGGGAATGGGCAATTATTGGGGCATTACGGCCCAGGCGGACCCGGTAATTGCCCATTCCTGAACACCGTAAAACATTACTCCCCATTCCCATTTGAGTCCCATTGGACTCAATGGGAATGGGGAGGTTGGATGCACTGGCACCCGCGGGTGCCGGTCCGCCTGCCAAGTCAGAACTGGCGGGCGAAAAGGCACCTGTGAGCAGAACTCGTAATTTGCCGGTACGGTAACAACGCTACCAGCAAGTTTACCGGTACCGTTGTTAATAGACCGGCAAACTTATAATGAGGTCCATTGTATGATAAATACGCTCCTTACTGCCATGAACGCCCCTGTTCTCCTTTCTTCATTTATTCCATTAAACCTATAATTACATCATGGTCTAGTGAGCGCAAACATTTATCGGCAAACATAGAAGACAAGAACACCTGCAAGTATATTCTTCTCTGTCATTTCATCATTCCGAGGGAAGCCCACCTCACACCATGGACGTGCAGGATAATACCATTTCACATGCATTATAATTCAGTGTCCCTATTTTTGGGCCACCGCCTTTTTCAGAGATGCTTGGGATTGTAGTCCATGAAAGATGCAGTGATGTTGGGAAACATTCCCCCAATTGACCAGCTACTACAAGATGCTGTGTTGCTGTCTGTGAGTAACAAAATGCCCTCCCTTTCGACAGGCTGACAGCTACACGCTGGATACAATAGGCCGAATTCACAGAGCATTTTCCAATGAGGTTTGCCATTATAAAATGCTTCTGTGAATTAGGCCCTATGTGTCCTTCACTTCAGGTCCTGCTGTAAATATACACTGAAGAGCTTAATTAGGTCTGAATGTTCCAGAGCCTTATTTCGACTCCACCTGCAGGTTTATGTTAGCACATTGACAAAGTATCCTAACATCCCTACGCACACAGGGCCATTTGCAGTTGCCAACTAAGGCACAGCTACTATATACTAAGTGATCAGGGTTCCTGAACTTGCATACATTCATCAGACTAACACTACATGAAGAAAAAAACATTGTTCTTAAATGCTCTGAGGGCAAACAAACACATTTTGCCCCAAAGCTTTTAATGCATAAAATATAATTTTCAAATTGATTTTTCAAAGCAGGGCACACATTAATAACAAAATTCTGTACAAAATACACAAGTGTTCAGTTCAGTTACACTGATTGGAGTAGAATGCAGATAGACATGTATCATCCCTTACAAGATCTAGGGATTTCGGTAAACAAATGACATGTATGTGAAGTACACAACAGTACACAATTGACAATGTTGGTAATACAAACTGGAGGCATAAATAGGTAGTTGAATGAGGTGTTTTGGCCAATTCATCAGCCATTAAATAGAGCTGGCAAGTGGCTGGCCTTCATCAGGACGGAAAAACAGGTTGAACTGAAGGTGTCCTACCTTTCTCATGTATGATATATGATATATTTTATTTATGTTGCGCTCGTACACAGGTGCTAGGGTATATGTTGGTCACATTTCCCCTGTGTTGAGTCTAGGAGATTGTAGCCACAGTTTTTTGGTATTCCTCGTATACTCGAATGCTCATTGATGTCAACCCCTGGGCTTCGCATCTTGAAGTCCTATTAATGGATGTGTGGATCCATACACAGAGGTAAAACCTTTTTTTCTAATTCCTTATTCCCGCAATAAATTCCCATAACAGAAATTCCTGCTGTAGAGACATGGTTGGCCGATTCCCACAGTGACAGGAAAAAAATGCCTGGAATTAGTCTTCCACATCCTCACATGCACTCAACATGTTTCCCCCTTCTTTTTTTCCAGGTCCCCTCGCTTCACTCAACTGCTTTTTCCATCCCCAGCCCTCTCCTATTACCTCCTATCGCTCATCGCTTTGTGTGACGAACATTTCTTTCTGAATAGGTCTTGCTATTTTTGTGCTGTAATCTCATGAGATTCCCACAGTCTTCCCCAGATAAACTGAAAATGTTCTACCCGTAACTGGCCCCCAACCCACCTCCAAATCCCCAACTTCACATGTTGTCTTCTTTCCCACTCAAGGCCACTAGCCTAATGTGATTGCTATTGCTATTGGTATTTATATAGCGCCTACGGCCAGGCCATCTAGGTGTTGTTGTTCAAAACAACCAGTGTTCCCCTAGGACTGACTATATAAACAGAAGAGTTTTGAGTCTCTTTCTGAAATCGAGAAGATTATTAGACTCTAAGGTCATGGGGGAGTTCCTTCCAATGCTCGATAGCATCTTTTTCCATCCTCCAAATAGCGTGTTAAGTTCTTTTATTTTCGCTTTCGCCCAGTATCGCTCGCATTGAGCAAAACAAATGGCGGCTTTCATTTCCAAAAGGCATCTCTGCTGCAAGCACCAAGGCAGATATAAAGGCTTAAAGGGGCAGCGGGCACCCCATGTCTCTGTCGAATATTTCAAAAACGAATGGATGGATTCCCGCCAAAGCAGTCAAGGAAATTAAGTCAATGCTTTGAGCCCAAGTTTCTTATTTGGTTAAAATCTGCCGAGCGGTTTTCACATTACGGCTGTTCAAAAACTGCACTTTTCTCTATGGGAAAATCTATGGGAGTAGGCTGAAAACAAAATAGTTTTTTTATTGTCTCAATAACCGTTTCAATTTTGCATGTAGTGTTGCCCCAATTTCAACTTGTAGTTATGGGTGTGCCTTGACACACTTTGTGTGTGGCAAATTTTATCCAAATCCATCCAGCAAGAAACATTTTATTAGAAGTAGAACTTTTGGTAAAAATGGCAACTTTTAATTTCTGAAAAACCTCTCATCCTCTCTGCTGCAAAGATTTCTGGGGGTGGAGATGTGTCGCACTTAGGTGTATTTGGGGGGTAGGAAATGTGTTGCACTTAGATGGATAATGGGAATGTGTTGCACTCAGATGGATTTCTGGGGGTGGAGATGTGTCCCACTTAGCTGTATTTTTGTGGTAAGACATGTGCTGCACTTAGATGGAGTTTTGGGCATAGGAAACGTTTTGCACTTGGCTGTAGTGTGGGGGTAGGAAATGTGTTACAACCACATGACAGCTACCAACTGAAAATGCACCAACGCTCAGTGAGCGTTTTTTCCAAACTGAAGCTACCAAAAGCACATCAAAGCTGTCTTTCTCTTCTACCTCTCAATCCTACTAACAAACACTCCCCTCCCAAACCTCCTTCCATTGCAGAACCATCAGAGCGCCAAGAGACATCAGTGCGGGGTACAAGACCACACAACATAACATAGTGTGCTTCTTATCATCCTCCTCATCTGCCGCTGAACTAATACCCTCAATCTATTCTTCTCTAATCTCAATTTACTTCTTGAAACACTTCAACTTATGTGGCTATCGACATAATGTGTGACTTCATCCTCTCCAAAATGACAGCGCCCATCACCTGAAACTGGAATCCACTATCTCTGATCATGCACTGATAGACATGATTCATCTTCTTGCTCACACTGTTTGGAACTCCCTTGGTCTCATCTTTCTTTCTGGCCTCCACTTTTAACTCCTCTGCTCTATTGTGCCCTCTCCTACTAACCACTCACGTGTCCACTTCAGAAGCGCTGTACCTCCTTCTCCCTTGCCTCTGCCGCCTTCTGCAAGTCCCAAAAGAAAATTCAAACAAGGCGCTTTGCCCCCTTTTCTCAACCAGGTCATGCACTCCATCCTTGCCCTCTTTCTACCAACACAAAATATATGGAACTCACTTTCATCAAATTCGATAAGGTTCAGGCTACCTCACTTGACAGCCCCTAACCTGCGCACTCCTTCACCCCCAACTATGGATCTCCCCCGGCACCCAACAGCTAAGGACAGCCATGTACCTCCACCTATGATTGCTCTGCTACTCTTACTACCACCTTCTAAGACCCTCTCTTAACCCTCCCAACTTCTCTTGACTCCACCAAACCAAATACTAATATTAAATCCTCTTTCCTCTCTTAATCTTGCAAACTATCCATGACTCTCTAGCCCAGGGTTGTCTAACTCCAGGTCTCGAGGACCGGAATCCTGACAGGTTTTCAGGGTATCCCTCATTAATATGTATTAGATGATAAATGTGCTTACAATGATTTTAAATGTATGCACATTTATTCTTATAAATATTGATGAGGGATATCCTGAAAACCCATCAGGGTTCCGGGCTTGAGGCCTGGAATTGGAAAACCCTGCTCTAGCCCATGCCTCCCTGCCAAGAACCACTCTAACCTATTTCGCTTCTCTGCGGAAGACTTTGCATCTTACTTCTCCACCACGACTACAAATATATGAGACAACCTGCATGCCCCCTCTCTCTTCCACCCCCCACTACCTTCTCTCCGCCTTTAAACCCCACCATTTCCTCTCATACTGAACTCATACCCATTTTTGGCCCAGCCCAAACAAAAAGTCATTGTCCCATTTTCCCTCTCTCACCATTAATTATTAAAGAACTAGCACCCATCACTTCCTCAGACCTCGACTCTCTCTTCAACCTATCCTTCACCATAGGTTTCTTTCCTGTCTGCTATGAAATACCCACTGTTAAACCATGCTGAAGAAACCCACTACTAATCCCAACAATGCACAAACTGGATCGAGGTATGCCGAGTGTGAGAGGCGCTGGTGCTACAAAAATAGTAGTGGAAAACACACTAACATGAGCCCATTGAATTGTAGTCGAATGAGGGCTGCTGCACCCTAGAGGGACTAGTAGTTACTTCGAAACTACTAGAATTGGAAAGACGTAAAAGAAGGGGGGGTGTTACCTCTATCACGGTGCGCAGCGCAAACTGTAGGTAAAGGGCAAATACAACAGATCTATATCAATACCTGTATACAAAGGTACGAGTCAGGCAAGAACTCAAAGTCAACAACCCAAATAGTTGCATAAAGTTTATAATGAGATATCGAACAGATCTTCTACCGACACGTGTTTCGACCCCAAAACCGGGTCTTTTTCAAGGCAAAGCTGTTTGTAATTCGAACATGGGTAACATAACATTGCAAATCAAAAAAGTGAAAACAACATATCGAAAAGTCAGTGGTAAAAGCAAACACAGAGATATAGACCATATATTAACACCATACATGGTTCATGAGGGCAGGGCCAAAAATCCAAAAGGAAAAGGCACAAAAACACAGACAAAAATAAAATCAACCAAGAATGATAAATGGGCAAACACAATGTAGTCACATAGCACAAACAGTGGAACATTACCAGTAGAATTGGGGAATTCAATATCCAAGATGCAGTGTTGTGGCACCATGCGAATTGTACATGAAGAAAAGGCAACAAAAAAAACAAAATAGAAGACAGACAATGAGGGAAAATCATAATCATACTGCAAAAGTAAAACAGAGGTGTCAAATTGGTGGTTGGTAGACTTCCTGCAACCACTGGTGCCACACCAAGGTAGTGTGATTCTACCAAAAAAATGTGTGTCAGCTGCATGTCATGCATGTGTGATGAGAAAAAGTTAATGGCAGATTAAAAAACTGTGCAGTGTCCAAGTTTCACAACCCATCCCAAATACTCGATTAGGGGACATATGAGAGAGAAATGTTGTAGACAGCACCGAGGCAAGAGGATAGTCCCAGACCGTGTTACTCTTGAAAAAGCACACAGTAAAGTGATCCTAATGGATGCCATGCCATGTGTCCCCCAAAGTGAGGTAATGACTGTAAAAACTAATATTGATTTACCGTGGATATGTTGGTAGAAACAGGCACTTCAGGGCATGCTCATGGATACGATACGAGCAAAAAGGTTGTAACAGGGCAAACGAGTCTGTGAAAAGGCTGAAAAATAAATGTGACAAGGGTGGTAAAAAATTACATTTTGTGTTCTTATCGATGAGAAATAGGATCAGGATGCAGACAGACAACTGATACACCTAGAATATTATATGATGCGCAAGTTAACTGGTCAAAGTCATTACGTGCTCTCATTGGTGCAGAGACAAATTGCCATGTTCGTGTTGGTTATGTCAGGCTGACACCTGCACAGATATAAAAAAGAAGAACAGGTATACGTGTGTGGGTTGGGACAAGTGGTGTCAACCTCCTGAAAAATATTAAAACATGGTAGTATAAAGGTTAGGCATACCTGATATAGCGGGGTTAAATGCCCTGCAGGGAAGTAGTTTCGGATATGTTCGAAGGTAGGTAGTGCGACTCGCATCTTCTCTATTCTTTTGGGAAGTACCTGAACTAACGTAACGTGCCGTGATCACGTGTGCAGGTGGAATCAAGTGATGCCGCGGCACGGTGCGTACGTTGTCATCTGACAAAATGACAATGCCGATAGATCTATACCATTTCCAGGACAACATAGAAGACTAAAAACCCTGATATGATGGCAAACATGTATGGCCGCAATGTGCATTAAAATTAAATGTGCCATATGAGTAGTTGAATGGCGTTCCTGTGGAAATGTTAGTAATGGGCATGTGTTCGGGAATGTTAGAGAAACAGGATGGGCAAAACCAATTTGGGCACCCGTGCTTAAGGTGACTGCTGAAGAAAACATAAAAGAAGGAAAAAGTGAAGGAAAAAAGGGAAAAATTGGAAAAATTATGATGATGGAAATCTAGTAATAGATGCATGTGCAAGAATATTTAAGAAGTGAGATGGACAGGGCCAAATTGAGCACCTGTGCCAGAGCTGGCTATTCAGATAAGCTGCAAGAGTGGACAACATACAAAAATAATAATAATGAAATACAAGAGGACATGAAAAGAAGGAAAGAACAGGCACAATGCAAACAAAGGAGGACTGTACCAACATTAATGCATGATGAGTCTAGATGCAGCAGCCTTAAAGAAAGACATTCAGTTCGGTATCTTTGTTAAATCCCAGGCTGGTACATCTAAGTTTGGCAATAGTCTGTGCCTCAAGCTGCGCCAATAGTAGTTGACGGTCGCTACCTCTGGGGTGGGTATGAGTCCAATAAACTTGAGGTCCTTGACTGAGTCCAGTTGATGATATTTTTGCCAGTGATTAGCAAGAGGTAATTTAGGATCCTGACTTTTCAGATGGGCAAAGTGCTCGCGGATACGTACCCGCTGTTCTCTAATTGTGGAGCCAACATAGACCTTTTGACATACACATAGAATGGGATAAACTATGTACTTGGATTTGCAATTAATAAAATTACAGGTCTGTATTGTGAGACCCTGATGCCAGGTGAACACATTCTGGTTGAGGGAAAATTTACAAAAATTGCATGAACCACATTTGAAAAAACCCGAAGGTTTTGGCTGGAGCCATGTTTGGAGATGTGTTTGAGCGGGCTTTGGTTGGAAGAACGAGGGGCAGAGTTGATTTCTCAAGGTTCTATTCCGAGTAAAAACTAATTTGGGTCTGTTAGAAATGTAAGATTGTAGATCAAGATCAAGACACAATTTTCACCTTTTGGATTTGCAATGTTATGTTACCCATGTTCGAATTACAAACAGCTTTGCCTTGAAAAAGACCCGGTTTTGGGGTCGAAACAAGTGTCGGCAGGTCTGTTCTATATCTCATTATAAACTTCATGCAACTATTTGGGTTGTTGACTTTGAGTTCTTTCCTGACTCGTACCTTTGTATACAAGTATTGATATAGTTTGTGGGATGTGGGGGATGGAATTGCACTAAACACCATTGAGCTAAGAGACAACAATCAAAGTACAGTATTTTAATGGTTTGAAATGCAGAACAGCCGACACGTGTTTCGACACTTGCGTCGTCTTCAAGGCATAAGGATTTAGAAATGGCCAATGAATATGGGAAACCACACTGGAGATTGGTGGGTAAGTACACGTTGAAGAATGTATATCTTGATTCAATATGAAAAGCCCATTGGCTGGGATGAATATATCGGTAAATCGAGTATGGAGCAAATTAAATGAGAGAAGGGATTTGTCTCATTTAATTTGCTCCATACTCGATTTACCGAGCGATATATTCAAATATGTCGATGGTCTGGCCTTCCCAATACCTTGATGACTCCATCTTGCTTTACTCTTCCTCTCATTGTCTGAGATCAACTGCTTACCTTGACCTTCCTGTTCCCCACCCTCCCTCTTCCTGCTTCCCCCACCACTGGAAGCTCTCTCTCAAGCCATCCAAACTAGCCCAACATAGCCGCGAGGTGGGGTTTCATGGATGGACTGACCTTCAACGACTTTACAAAGGGTGGCATGGCAATGTGTACTTCTCCTACTCATAGTATTACGTTTGTTGTTGTTATTATGTTTTGTGACAATGGGGAACATAATTGAGGTTTTACTGTCAACGATGTACAATGTTTCCAGAAATATTTGAAAATTCTAAATGAAGCTTGTTAAAAAAAACTAGCCCAACAATGGAACTCTTCAAAACCCGACTCAAGCACCACCTCCTAGCGTCGCGAGCATTTCCTACCCCCTCCCAATGGCTTCCCAACCGACACCCATATTACCCCTAGCATTATATCACACAGGAATGTAAATATGTCAAAGGGAATATTGCTTAAGCATGGATAATGGCACAGGCTCTGCAGGTTCATCCTATTCACATCTGTCTCCTTGTTCATGTCCCTTGTCTGTGTACCTTGTTAGGTTGATGCAACCCTCACCAGGCTTACCCACAACCCGGGCGTTGCTAGGTCTGTAAAAGATCAGGGCTAAGCTAAAGCCGGGACTGGCGGGACTCGGGGCTAGCTATAGCCTTTTGGTTGTAGCACCTGAGCTTCTATCTGGGGCTATAACCAAAGGACCCGGGACTATAGCCCCCTCAGCCCCCCCTAGCAATGCCTCTGCGGCCACAACCCACCTACCACTGCATAGTTTTAAAGGACCCTGACTCCGGGCCTGACTCCATCCTCTGATACTTTATCCTGTGTGACTTGTTTCTGTTTGAAATGACATCCTGCCTGTGTAAATAAATGCGAATACACCAGTATGCTTATTGTTATGCATGCGTCCCACGAAGCGGTGTGCCCAATAAATAATACCAGCACGAAGCAGACTGTATGCATATGTTCTCTTACTAACATTTTGGCTTTCAAAAAGTCATCCTTTTGATTCAACAGCTGCTGCAGCCCAAACGTCTTGGATGTGATTGTTTTCTTCAGAACAGCAGAAGGAGGGCGGAATCCCCCACTAGTGTTTCATAAGTTGTAAGAGCCAGGAGACACAGAGAGAGAGAGAGAGAGAGAGAGACACAGAGAGAGAGAGAGAGAGAGAGAGAGAAAGAGGGAGAGAGAGAGATGTGGCAGAGCGAAAACAAGGGCAGTTTGGGGCGCCTGAAAAAGAAATGGTGGCACGGTTGTCAGGCAGTCAATTAACTCCCGACAGAGCGGGCCTCACATCACCCAGAGTGATCACAGCACTGGCACCACGGTGGAGATGTTTTATGTGAGAACCTAGCACGGCTGATTAGAGTTAATCTGTAGCAGATTGATCAAGAGCGCGTGGTGAGGAGTGTGTGGGCTGCATCAAGCACAGGCTTTACTATGCGTCTTCCGCTTTGACAGAAGGAACATTGCGTTTTTACCGCGCAGCCGTTTTTCCTTATTTTATTTCATTTCATTAGCGTGTCATCTAGAAACATCTCTGCCTCCGGGGCTGCATCGCCCTGCACGAGTGCAATCATGTGGAGATGTGCGACCTTGTTTGAATATAATCAAACAGGTGTTCTATGCACTGAAAGTGAACGGCGTTAAGGGTGTGCTCGCTGTCAGCTGCAGGTAGTTACTTCCGAACAAAAGCAGGCAGAACCAAAGAAGGATTTCCCTGGGTTTTGAAATATGTGCTATTTGCAAATGCTGCATGTTTTACTGTTACCGCCAAACTCTTAATCAGGCCCCCAGGACCTGTGGTGCTGATTATGAGCCTGACTGCATTTCCTCTGGAAATACCACCAAACAGAATCACTGTTACCTCGTGCAGCATGCATGCCGTAACTTGAATGGCCTGCATGATTCTGAGTCATGTGGACCCTATAGTTATTACCCAATTTGAAGCACCATAGGACTCCATGGAGGAATGACATTACTGCATACACTATTACCACATCAGCTGTTAATGTTTTTGCGCGCACGCAGGCGGAAATGAAGAGTTTCAGGTTTGACATGTGCAGGTTTCACAATGTTCCCCCTAAGCTGTGTGCATGTACGCTTGCCCAGCCTCCCTCAGGGTGCCGCTCAGAAGAGTTTTAGCAGTGCACACAGACAATTCTCACCTTCTCAAGAATTAACAAGGCACAAGCCCCAGGAGTTACCTGGCATTTGTTTTCCCTCTTAATAAAACAAAATTATACAAACAAATCTTGATAAGGTGGTTGAGCCTATTTAAATTACCCTTCTATTCACGAGAAAATGCGTGTATATCATGTGAAGTCCCTTGCGACGAAAACGACTTTGCGTGTCCCTGCATGCACAAGATTCTTTTGCGCTTCGTGTATTCATGGAATGTTGACCGCAAAGTAGCTCTGTGCGCAAGTTTCGGCCGGATCGCCCACAATACGCCCCAACGCATGGCATTTCTAGCCACGTGTACCAACATTCGCGCCCTCCTCGTCCGCAAAGTAATGCACTCTGGCAATACTTCTGGCCGTCCCCACAATCAAGGCAGCACCCCGGTGACACTGCGTACGGTCTCTTGTAACTCCTACCTAACTGCACCACGAAAAAAGGCCTTGCATGTCATTGTCACGTAACTCAAGTCAGCATTCAGAGTATTGTTTGTGTGCAACACTCCTGGGAATGAAGAGCAAATCCACATTTTTCAAAAACCATATCCGATGTTTTGGCAGTACAGAACAATGAAGGAAATGTGCTGTTTGTTTGCATTAAAGGATAGAACACTCTAGTAAGAGACTATGAGACTGCACCTTCTGTGTTTTTCTCTGCTCATCTGATGGGGGTTTTCCAAAATAATCACGTGTTCTGTGTTTAGTGTGTCTAAGAACCCCAAGCAAATTGTTTAACTGATAAAAGTGAATTGCAGAAGAAGGGCCTCTAGTTACAGAGGACACACTCCAGCTGTTGTCTGAGTATTTCTGCTATTAAGTTAAAAGGCAAATCTATGTGATTTTCTAAGAAACCTGAGTGAGGCTCTTGTTGAATTTCGTCTACGCTGTGATGAGGAAGGGTGGGCAAATCTATTGGTTGTATTATGGGCCCAGTCATGTCACTCCCTACATCAGCGCTGCAAGGAGGGCTCGCTAAAAGATTTGACTCCCTACTTGGAATCAGATGATGTTTAAGTGAGTAAAAAAGTAATTTGCTTTGTCAATAGGGATATTATATGCTTACTTAAAGATGTTTTCTCTTTTGATCAGGCTGTAATACCTCCTTTGCTACTGCTCTGCTGGTTATTGATTGGAAAATATTGGTGGAACTTTGTGGGTATAATCGAGGGCTGGGCACCTGTGGGTTAGTTGTTTCCCACATTTTGATGATCTTATTTTTACTCCCTATTTTTTGTTGGGCAGATTTTCCTTTTTAAGGGAGTACACATGGGTGGTGTGCATGCCGGTTTGCTGTAAGGCTGTTGTTCAAATAAGTGGTATCTTTGCTCTGTTCACAGGACAATGTCACGTTGATGATGAGCTGTGCCACCTGGATTCTGATTATCATACTCTGTGGTGAAGTTATTCTGATGCATTTATAATCCTGGCACAATTTATGAGATGCCTGTCCTCCTGGCCCTTGATTTACGTCATTAAAGTGGCACAAGAACTCTTATTGGCATGCTTTCTGGCACACTCAAATTTCATTATTTCACGTGGCAAATAATGTATCATGTCTCATTTATTTGCCGGCCAAATCAGTTATAGATGGTATATATTTTTAGTAATACAAATGAGTGTTTTGTTCCAATGGCATAAATTAAGTTGATTATTGTCTCTTAGTAGTGTTGATAAATGGATAGCCACAAATAAATCTCTTGTTTATTCTTATCATACAATGTTTTTTGTGCACACAATCATTTTTCTTTGCATATGTACTTTTGCTAGGAACTGTGGTGGATCTTGAAGTCTTGAACTGGTTGGTGATCTCTCTTTATAATCACATATAAAACATTTTTTTTTTTTTAGCCTATATCTTTGGGAAATGTTCTGTAAGATGCAGTGGTTGGGGAAGGGGACATTCTCTTCCAAACCCTCTTCAAAGATTATAGCTCACTAAATGGCTTACTGTGTTAGTCAGTTGCACGCATTGAAAATTATGTGCACACAAAAACCAAATATTTCCGCACTTAGAAAAAAATGATTAGAGGCAACTTTGATCATGGCCCCCGAATGCCTAAGTATTTTAGGAGTTTGTCAGTATTTCCCATAGAAATGCCACCAAATGAAATTACCATGTGGTAACTAGTAAAGTCGGCAGGATTTTGAGTAATGCTGATGCTTCATTTATTCACCATTTTGAAGCCTGGTTGGCCTCAATGGGAAAATGGCTTGTTGCCGCATGTGGTATCACTGCATTTAGTAATATTGCATCCATTAATGCTTTTGTGGGTGAGTAACTACCTCACACAAAAGCAGATGGAATTAAAGAGTTTCAGGTTTTAAACTTGTTATTTTGACATAGGGGTAAAACGTACACTGTTTTCAGGCTACATTCACGTATTTAGCTTTGCAGTTAACTTATGAATCTTAGATTGATACAAATCCTAGCAAAATCTATAAAAGCTCCCCACTTATAGAGAATATTATTACTATGGTTATGGAATCAGTGGATTGCGAGGATATATGGGTAGTTTGTCTGTTGTTAGTGGAGTCTATGTATATAATGAGTCCTTCCACTATGTCGATGTAAATGATGCCACTGAAACCCACGCAAATGTCGTGATACAGAGAAAGTACGTGAATTCTTTAATTTTATTTTCAAATTGAGAATCTATGTAAAATTGACATGGCATGTATGTGGACTGCCAATATCTCCCGTGCATGTCGGTATTGTTGGAGGCCGCATTACTTTAAATGTGATGCAGCTTTCATTTATTGATGAGGTAACACGAAAGACATAACTCAAAAATATTAAACCCACATTCTAAGTCTACTCAGGAAAGTTAGCCCGCCATCTTCCCTGCCAGACATCATGTGAGTGCCCATGCTCCCTCTTTTCACCAACCGCTTCCACTAATTTCCACCTCCCTCACTCACCACTCACTTACCTACAGATTCCTTGTCCCTTGCTGGTGCCTGGAACACTCAGTGTTCGGGTGTTTCTCCCACCGTGACAATGGCCACCATGGAAAGGGAGAATGGACTGCATGTAGTTCCCTTCCCGCTTGTCCATGGCAGCCATGTTGTTTTGTAGCCATTTCTCAACTTAACAAAAGAATTATTAGCATCCCGGACAACTTGCAGGGATACTAACTGCAATAAACACGACCCTATAACTGCCACACCCATTGGAGAAGGAAAGGGTGTGATGAAGATACAAGCCAGGGAGATAGAAATATAAATGGCATTCACTGGCCTCATATTTTCGGCTAGTGTATACGTATCATTGCACTAGATTTACCACAGAACATATTGTTAAGGAACATGGTTAGTACTCCTTTCTTGAGATGGCATTGTGTTTATTACCAGTGATAGTTAATCAATACCACTGACAGAACGCAAATATCACCTGGGATAAAGGAACCATGCATTTCATGGAGAGAAGCAATGACAGTCTGACCTGCAGCACCTAGGCATACAGGACTCATTGCTACCCGTTGGGCATACCATGTATCCCAGAGTACACTGGCCAGGAGGCTGCTGTTCTTGATGACTGATGAATGCACATGTGGTCCTTCTGCTTGCTGCTGTGTGCCTGGATCGTTTGATGGTACTTCAGGCTGGCTGTAATGTGCTTGCACATGTGGGCTACCTGCAGAAACCCAACCGGTGACTAGAATGTGTAGAGCTGCCATGAGCAGAGCCGGCGTGGGTGTGATTTCATTCCATGCTTCGAAAAAGAAGTAACTCTTTACTTGATGATGTCTAAAGAATGATTCCTAAGAGACTATATGATAGCAACTCTGATATAAAGAATATATACAATGTTGACAATATTATAGGTGTGCAGGGGACGGGAGTGTCCATTAACAGAGGACACTGTTCACATTTCTGTTCATTATAGAAACGGCTCACTTGTGTTATAACTGTGTTTTTCTCCCCAGCACCCTAAAATCACAAAAGCTATTGTAAGACACTGAATGATACTCAATTCATTTGGATTTAAAGAGAAGTGTGCAGTTCGACCATTGGCCAAAGCACTTATTTTGACCTTCTACCATGCATACACATCGCCAACAGTACTTTAGCAAACCCTAATCACGGGGCTTCCCACCATGCAATTTCTGAAACTCATTTACTTAAAACTACCCCCTCTTTTTTCAATATCCCCACTTTCATGCCCCCCAAGCCACTTGTTTTCTTCCTTGCCTCCACTCAGCCCTCTACACTCCACTACAACTTTCCCTGCAACTTCTTTTCTGTTGTTACTGTTAACGGATTTATGAAAATTGCCTGCAGGCCAATCTTGCTAACATGCATTTTCTGACGCTGCGGCTAATTTTCGTTCATTCCCCGCTTCCCATCATGAGCCTTGTCTTGTGCGGGGGATACCCCAGCAGTCCCTGCACATATACCTATCCTCCATTCTACTCCCGGTCCCCTCTGTTGTATAAGGGAATCCTCTGTAATCCCGGATTTCTTGCTAGGCCCCACTATGCTTCTCTCCCTCGCTCCCTTGCCACCCCAACCCCCTCCTCCCTGTGCCCATTCCCGCCCCCTTAAACATGATAGCTCCTCCCACCCCTGTCCTACTCTTTCCCTGCTGCTCTAGCTTCCTTCCTGTCTACCCACCAGGAATGCGCAGAACACATTGGCAGCAATTATTCCGACAGGCTGCTGCGAACAAAGCGGACTGTGGGGAAATTGCCTTGCGGCGTAAGGGGGCAGCTCCCAGTTCGCAGCTTGCATTTTCAGGAGTAATGCAGTATCCTGCTTCAGATTCAGCTCTGCTTCCATCTTCTGTGCTATTCATACTAAAGACATGATCCAACATCTGTGTGTCTTTTTCCACAGTCTTAAAACTCTCAGTTGGCATTTCTTATGTAGTGGGAAGATGTAGTTAACAGTCATAGCAAGGCTTGCTGTGAAACACTGATAAAGCCCCACAATGTTACCACACATAGGGCCCGATTCATGGAATTTTTAGCGTGGTAAAAAGTGACTTTGCATTGCCAACAAACACCCTGATTCAAAGAGTGGTGCAACGTGTATTTATGCAGTGCAAAGTCACTTTGCACTGCAAAAGTACTCTTTGCACTGTGATTTAGGCCCATTTAGCACAGTGCAAAGAGTACTTTTGCAGTCCTAAGCTACTTTGCACTGCGAAAATACACTTTGCACTGCCCTGTAATCAGGGTGTTTGTTGCAGAGCAAAGTCACTTGGCACCAATGCAAAGTCACTTTGCACCGCACAAATAATTGCATGATTCAGGCCTATCTAAACTCCCCATTAGCACTGGTCTTTTTGCTGCAGATTTCTTTTTTTCAATTTGCAAAACACAGTTTTAAATCCAGGTAGGGCCCACTATTTCTTCCATCATTCTGAGGTTTATATTATGAGTACCATTAAATTAGATAACAGCAGCACCTCATAATTACAGTGCTACGAAACAGCAAAAATTATGGTTACAAGAGCTATGTAAAAAAAAAAAAGACGTTTAATATTAAGTGATGGGTCATTGTCATTAATTACGACAGGGATCTGTAACCTGTACCTCTACACATTTTTTGGACTACAACTCCCATGAGCAATCACTTTTGACTTTGTTAGCTAGGACTGATGGGAGTTGTAGAGCCAACGTTTGCCGACCTCTGCATTACGACTTTTTCTGTAATTTCACTTCATTTCCACTGAATTACTGCCAAACTCAATTACTGTTACCACCACTATGTCCTGCGGATTTATTGCAGGATTACGAGGCCCACACTCTAATTTTAGTGTTTCATAAAAAGGGCCAAACTGCTGCCTCTCTAAGTTAAGTTTGTTTCTCTATCGTAAAAGGGTCTTACACAAGGGTTCACCCTTGAATAGTTTTGAAGGGTTTTATGTTTTAAGAAAGTAAAACATGATCTGGACAAATACAGTAAATATGTATGTTGAACCTACTGGTAGAATTTTATTAAAGCAAACAGAAACAGTAATACCACGACATGAATTAAAATATGTCTAAGCACGAAATAGGTATGTAGGCAGAAAGACTTCGCCATAGAGAGGTGTCGAATTTGGAAAACATACGTTTAAATATCCCTTTACATTGAGTGTTTTCTTGCTGACTAAAGTTCTCTCAATTACCTGACAGTTTTGTTTACGTTTTTTAAAACCATTCAATTTTACAATTTTGCCTGCTTTGGAACGCCATACTCTTTTATCTAATAGGAATGACATTTTCACTGCATGACACAATGAGTACAATTCTACAGGATTTCACATGTTCAGTGGTAGGCTGTTGTTAGCAGATGCACATGACCCAGATATGCATTTCATGCAAAGTGTGACTACAACTCCTAGAATGCACTAGTTTGTGAAGTTGCAGACCGGAACGGAAATCGGTGTGTCGTTTTGACATGTCATCATCTAGTCACCCTGTTTTCTTACGTTACTCCTACAGGGACATTAGTCCTATGGATGTATTACATACAACTACGTCCCAGATTTTAAAAAGGCTCAGCAGAGCCGAAACATGTTATCGTACATGGGCTTCGCATTCAATGGGTGAATATGCAATACCAATAAATATACACACATCGTGATGGCGCTGAGTCCTGCATTCTCTTCTTTTTCACACTGTTTTCTTACTATTTCGCACTGCAAAGCAAAGGAGTGGGCTTCTCCATATAGTTTAAAAGTGATCATAATTCTGGCCAAAAGTATAAACTGACACAGGGGTTTCTTTCCAGAAATATTGCACCAACCATTTGCAACTTGCATGCATTATCACTAATTGCTCTAATGCAACTACATATAACCTTTTGTTCAATTTTTACATATAGCCTTTTGTGCACTTTTCCATCTGGGCAATGTTTACCCTTGTGCTAACACCTATCACTAGTAGTACTAAAGCAAACATTAACATGGTGGAAACATAGACTAAAAAGATTCTTGTTTTGCACTAGGGCAATTTTTTCCTCAGTGCTCAAACATAAGGCGGCCTATGTGCTTATCAGGACATTTGACAGAACATCTATTAAGAGAAATGCCATGAGTCAGGTGAAACTTTCAAGTAGCATGCATTGGCTTGAAACATTACCATGTAATGATACGCCTCATTGCAGAAGGGCAATAGGAATGTATGTATTATAGTGACCACCCCCCACAAAAAAATAACGCTTTCCTATAATATGGCAAAATGAAAAAGAAAGCTGTCAATAAAAGATGACAAAAATACAATTATGATTGCAAGTCTTGTTGCATGTGATTGGCTATTTGCCAGATATTTACCAACAGCTCACAGATGGAGTTGCTAAACAGTAACCAACGTTCCTTTAGCTACTGTGAAATCTTAATGCATGGGGGATCGCTATGTGATAATAGATGTCTATTCCTCTGAGGTAGGCTACACTTTAAGCATGCAATTGTTCACACATTACAATGTACTTCAAGGAACATAAATGCCACAAATCATCAGTCTGCAGACCTAACAGACAACACCTGTCTCTGAAAGTGGAGTGAATTGCTACCTTTCTTGAAGATGTGGAGTAGACCAATAGGCTGGCAGTGATTTTCCTGTGCCAATCATAGCAACTGTAGGAAGCACCTTGCTAAGCCTTGATCAACAATAAATATAATAGCTGGTGGGACTTACCTTCCGATCAGCAGGAACTCTCCAGCTACGCCGAGGCGCCGCATAGCCATGAGGATCCCCCTGACAGTCATCCCCTCGCAGAAGCAGAGGACCACCCTGGCCTTGGGCAGCCGCTCACGGAGCTTCTTCAGCAGCCGGTCGAAGCTCTTCTCTCCAGCGTTGCTGTAGATTTTGTCACTGTGGGCTATGCACAGGCCCTCCTGCGCGGCCAGCTCCTTGAATGCTTCCATCCCACTTTCCCCATAATTTCCTGCAAACATAACAACATTAAAACATTAATGAGTTTACTTCTTTTTTGTTGGAAAAGTACATGACAAGTGTGAATCTACTTTTGTGACATAGCTATCATAAGCTGTGAGCACTTCCCCTGAATATGCAAACGTGTCGACATTTTGACTCAAAGGTATATGGGCACTTCATAAGAAAAACATAACAGATGTATGTTCCCAAGTACTGGGCATGTTGTAAACAAGCACTGCCAAAGTCAACAGTTTTTGCTTGTGTATAAATATTATTCACATGCCAAAACTGTTTGCTCTTCCTTACCTCTCTCTTCCGATGTAGAAATAAAATGGCCACCTTGTGAGACCAAGCACAGACTCCACACCCTATCACATCATACTAATATCACTCATATTCAGCAAATCCAATCAGGTAATACTTGCATCACAAAGCACTTCAACAACACCCCCAAGTAAGCACATGGACATTTTCAGAGACATTTTGCAACAAAATGTATCTATAACAGTAAGGTGTTTATGTTTTATCAAAAAATATTGGATGATTTACAAGCACTAGTATATATTTTTTTTTAATCAAAAACCAAGTAAAATACATTTTTTTAAATATAAACATATGGTGGCCTGCATTTTGGAAGTAAAAATGCTGCCTAATTCAGCACAAAATACAAATGCATGGAAAGAGTGCAAAAGGGGTGTTGTTCCGGGTGGGGTTTGGGTGGGAATGGATGGACCATCACATAGATTTGACCTAGAAATGGGCGTTAAATTGGTGGTCACAAAGCCAAACAATGCGAAAAGCCTATGTATCTATCCTCATCTATCATCTCCATTGAAAAGCATTACAAAGCCTCATTCAAAGCCCCTATTTGAAGCTCTTATTTTAAAGCTCTTGTTTTAATGACAATAGTTTTGGCTAAAGGTAGTGTTTTCAGTGCCACCTAATAGCCAAAACTAAAAAGGTATACTATTATTGAGCTTTTTAGAGACCAGCCTCGAAGCAGTGGACTGGGATTTGGATGCATGATGCTCTGCGTCAGGCGTGCAACAAAACCTACATTTTGGGTGTGGGTGGTGCTCACCCATCAAATGTTGGAAGAGGTGTTAACTTCAGAGGCAGTGGTGGAGGGGCAAACTTATTTGTGTGGGGGCATCTAACTTCTATATGCATTATGATGAGACTAGTGCAGCATCAATGTTACAGTTAACTCTCTCCTTTCAGTCTAAATACACCCACTTAAGGACTGCTGTGAGAATGAGTGGTCTCCTGCCCCTTCTCTAACCTTCCACTCACAACCCTGGCATGCAAGTGCTAACCCCATATAATGATTTCAATTTCCTAAAAATGTTTTCAAATGAATGCTGATGCTAACAGTGAAATGTTTTACATTAGTAATTGCAGGGCCTTTGTTAACAGCGAAGCTCAGGCACTGTTTAACATGGTTGTCCTGTTCTGTCCAGCCACAGCTCTGTAGATCAACCATGTTGAGTCAACATAGCCCAAAATTTCAGAAGGGGTGTCGGGCCTGAAGCCTGTTCAGCTCAAAGGTGTTGCGCCACTGCACTGCATTGTCTTACATCCAAGACAAACACTTTGCCCCTGGTCTCTCATCTAGGGTGCTGAAAGGCTAGCAAGATGGCATTTATGAATTAAATTCATGAATACATCCATACATGTCATTACAATAAATATGTATTGCTTGCGTGATGGGGGTTGATACTCAGAAGCTGACCCACTAATAGAATCATATTCTACATAATTCCACTAAATTACAAAGCAGCCTGCAATATCTGTAAGAAATACCTGCAAATAAGGTTATTAGAGGCTGGTTGTGGCATCACTTCTGACCTATAATAAGAGCATTATATCACTACTCCTCTGTAATTGTTTTTTTAATTTATTTGTTACTATACATATGGCCAACATTGGCCTTGTATAAGAAAGACAGTTTACAATCACATAATATTTTGATCAACACACACATATTACAACATACTATAGACACAACAGTTCATTATACTAAAATTGAATAAAATCACATTTATTATTCTGTTAATACTTTTTAAATCTTCATACTTTCTGCATAAAATGTCATCATATGGTGTATCAAGTTAGCATCATTTCATTCCATCAATGTTGCCTACAACATTGACTGAGTTTCCTCAATTAACATGTTGGAATATGCCCTCATAGTACATGATCCCAAAGCTGCTAAGCTATTGCAGACACACAAAGTATGCGCAGTTGTTTCGATTGTGTTCTCTCCACATAGCCAATAGGTTTGCTCCTTACGCAGTATTCACATCCTTGCCTCCACTATTTCTAGTACTTCAGAGTGATTAAATCTGCATAGCAAATAATTGCGTATAATGGTACTATTAGGATGAGTGTCAATGTATTTAGGCATGGTAGTGGGATCCATCCAATATGATATAAAAGGACCACTATAAGTATGCAGTGTCAGTTTAACCATATCCATTTCTTGATACAGATTTTGTATGTTTTCCTTAGTGCATTTTTGTTATTATCGTCTGGGAACCACAAGCCTTTATTCTGATATTCTCGTTTATCCAGCTGTATTTCACACAAGCATTCAAGAGTACCAAATTTTGTGTATTTATCAATGCCACTAAAAGCCCTCATGAATTCACTCATTATTGTTCAATTTGCGAGCTATTGCAATTTCTCATATACCATCACCAATTTATACACAACCCCAGTTAACTTAAAGGTGTCAAACTCTAAAAGGAGATATTCGATGGACAGTGACTTTGGCATTCTGAGCAAAAATCACAAAATCTTGGCCTCAAGTTTAACAAGTTCAGCTCAAAAATTATACCCCCATACCACAACTCATATAACATGCATGGGACTATTTTGAAGGAGTATGATAAGAAGATGGTTTTGATGGAGATTCCACCTTGTTTATCTATGAAGTTGCTCAAGGAAAGAGCCATTTTCATACAATTTGCCTTGTCATTGCCCGGCCCAGCTCAGCTGGTTGTCAACAATTACTCCAAGATATTTATAACATTCAACATGTTCAATCTCTTTGTTGTCTAGTTTCCATTTTAGACTAGTCAGTGTTTTAATTTTGGTTTCACCCAAGAACGCCACTATATTTTTTTCTCGATATTAATCCGAAGACCATTGCTACCGGCATCCTCTTCCAGGGCGTCCAATAGAGGTTGAAGGCCCTTGGGAGTGTAGTCGAGCAGCAAAAGGTCATCAGCATACCCAAGCCAACTGTAGCTTAGCGTTCCAAATTTTACTGTGCAGACTTCCTCAATTCCTAGTGTGGCAACCTGGTCAGCCAAGTACAAATTGAACAGAGTGGCTGCAAGAAGGAAGCCCTGTTTTATGCCACTCTCTTTGGGAAATGGTTCAGTGACGTGGCCCATACCATTAGTTCTCACTCGAACTTTAGTGTCCATATACAGCAACTGGATCATGTGTAACAGGCCATAAGGGTTTTACATTTCACTAATTTGTTCCATAGTTTATTCCTCATGACCGCGTCAAAGGCGGCACTAAAATCAATAAATGCTGCATATACTGGCAGTTGACGTCTTTCTCCAGGCATATTCTATAGTAGAGGTCTGGCTTAACAGATTGTGGCGGGTACTAGATTTTGCTCTAAAGCCAGTTTGATTTATGGGTAGAATATGATGGTGATTTATCCACTGATTAAGCTCATTTAGAAGCATGCATGCAAATATTTTTGCAGGAATGTCTACCATCAGTGGCATGTGATAATTTGATGGTAGCTTCCAGCAACCTTTTTTATTCACAGGGCAAATGGTGCTCTCCTTCCATGGTGTAGGAATTAGACCACTAGCACCTATTATATTTAACAAGGGATGAAGAGCCTTGACTCAGCTACATGGCAATAACTTGAGCAGAGCATTACAGGTGCCATCAGGACCTATTGCAGGAGATGACGGTAATTTCAGTTATCATGAGAGAGATATTGTCAATCGATGACCCACAAATCCAGCTTGCTTTGTTTATTTGTTCATCACAGAGTGTTGTGGCCCCCAGAGTGTTCTTAATGTGGCAATGCCAACTCTCTTCGGGCACACTATTGAATGGTAAATAATTTTTGCTGCCCCTCTTAGCGCAGTCCAAATCCCTATGGCTATTATTTTTTGCATGAAAGGCTAATTCAAACCAAAGTTCATATTGTTTTTTTATTTTGTATCTACGTAAGAAGCTGTAAAACCTCTTTTTAAGATCTTTCATAATTTTTGGGATATTGTTTTGGGCTGCATTGTACCCCTCATTTTTTAAAACTTTAGCAATATCTTTTCTCATTGTAATTTTCACTATTTGGATATTATGGTCATGCAGCTGATGCTTCTTATGGGAACTGTTCCATCGTTCAGACGGAATCTTCTAACTAAGCTTTTTTTGCATTGCAGCACTAATCAGTTTAATTAAATCTGAGAAGTCAGTTAGGATCGAAATTCATTTGTTTTCAGATGGCAGCATTCAGTTTTCGGTAAATTGGTAGCGACCTGCTTCTGCTATTACACGTCCGGTCTAAAGTTTGTGGGATTCCAACTTATTCTATTTTTACCTGAGTTAAGAAAGATGTCACCGTTCAGTAATGTTGAATGTCCAACATAATGCAAAGCAGGAGGTGATCACTTTTTTCATGGTGTATAATGGGCATATCATTCACAATGGCCATGGATGCTTCATTGGCGAAAACATAATTGGCGGTGGAGACACTCTTACCAATAATTCTAGTGAAAGCTCTTGTTTGGTCGCCTTTACAATTGCCATTGAGCACGGTAAAATTGAAATGGGTAAACAGCTCCGCCATATTTTCCCCTGCCTGTCTGTTTTAAATGCAGCTAAGGATCCAGAATCACTGGGCTAAATGGACAAACTGTCTGGTCATTCATTCTGGCGTTGAAATCACCTAAAGCAAAAACTGGTATGTTTTCTTTGGTTGATTGAAGGATTTGCTTCACTATTTCTGTGTTGTTTTTGGTGGAAATAAAATTAGGGGGGGTCATAGATATGTATTAGCAGTATCTGTTCATTATTCTTCTATTTCCCAGTACTCATCTTCACTGCTTATATCATATGTGAGGAACAGATTGATATTAGACTCCAGGGATGGCACACTGTTACAAATAGGCCTAGCATGGTCGGCCAACTCGTCCTTTAGTCGCTAAAACTTGTAAAGAGCTATGACCATCTATCTCACATGCTTCTGTCACCCACGTCTCTTGTAATGCCACTATTGTGAACAAATCAATGTTGTCTAATAATCCACCATCTGCTGTTAAGTGAGCAAAACCCCTGGTGTTCCAGGTACACATTAGGTCAGTGTTACTGCGATTTTTCAGTGAAATGGGCTTTAAAGACAGCGGGCAGCCTTTGCCAGTACCCAGCTTTATCATGTTCTTCCTCAACCTATAGTACTTTAGTGATGACATCGGCTGATTTATTAACAGCTATTGAACTTGAATGGGGTCTATTTAGCTGTGTACCATTTCCCTTTAATGTAGATATATTAGGGGCAGTTGCTTTTAATATGGATTTTGATTTTTCTATTGGATATTTTATTTTTCTCATTTCAATTTCTTTACACCAGTAACCCAGTTTGAATAGTTCAACCTCATGTTTTAATATGCAGGACATGATGAGATTGGATTTAAACCATATGTTTGAAGTAACATGGTTTTTATCTTCCAATTGGTCTATAATGAGAATATCTTCAGATGTTATCATTCAAAGTGGTATTAGCTCATGAAAAATATGCAGCACTGTTGCTCTATTCAATGGAGGATGGCTATCGATTCCTATTACTGATTTATTCTCAAATACTTTAATCACTTCAGTCAGGTTGACAACATATATACTACTTACTTCTGTATTCGTTGGATTATTACTTTTGGCTACTATAGTACTTTGCATTTCATTGGATTTTTTCTGCTTTCCTGTCTCAGTGTTCACTGCACTACCAGGAGCACCGGATGTTTCTATAGAACTCTTTATTGCTATAGGCAATTGATTGTCAATATTGTCTTCACTATGTTTAAGAATATTTGCTTCTTGGTCTGCTCTTTGATTTCCTAGTGTGCCACTGTCACCGAGGGGAATAAATTGTGATTTGCGTAGAAGCTCACGTAAGTAATTACAAATATCATTTCGGGACATTCATTCACTGGTTGGGTTGAAATTAGTGGACGCTCGCTCATTATGATTAACATTTTCAGAATCAGTGGCAGGTGTTGATTGCTATTATTGGAACCTTGATGAATTAATCCATTAGTATCACTAGGCTCAGGTTTCACACTCTCCTGTATAACTGCAGGCTCATTAGTTTTGTCATTAAGGATGCATCCATTTGCTTTTTTGGGTTGGCCTTTAGACGTGTACATAGAAGCTTGAGCAATTACTTGCTTTTTAGGTTTCCGTTTGGCTTTTCCATTTCTTTTTAGCTGTTGTTTTTAATATAACTATTTATTGTTTTAGTTGAATTTACAACTTTTTCAATTGTTTACAATTCATTTTTCATATTTATCAATCATCTCAAGTTTCCAGATGGAGAGAAAGAAAACATATTTCATAGACAATTAAAATCATTGAACATCCTTAAATAGCATAATATCAACATATTCATAGTTAATTGATTGATAGGCAAAATTTGCTACACATAGAACATATTACATAAAATTAATTTTAAAAATTATCTAAAAAATTTAAATAAAATCAATTAGCAGTAAACATTAACACAAGGTCATTTATTTATATATGTAATTGTAACTAGAATACTCATATTTCATGTCTAGGTTCTAGGATATATAGTAGTACGGATATCATTAATCTAGTGATAACAATTTTAACTCTTTCAGGAATTGAATGATATCGATAATCAAAGAGGTATTAGCAGTGTTAAAGATCGAATCCCACAATTCTTCTTTTGATATTAACAATCTGTATCTAAAATTTATTTATTTACATTTATATATATATTTATAAAATGTTTATATAAATACCGCATTCTAATATCCAAAAGTGCTGGACATTCAACCAGGTGGTGTCTTGTAGTTTCTATAGTATCACTTTCGGTACAATAAGAGCAAATTCTAGATAGGGGGGCTAAATGATTAATCAAAGCTATTTTATCTTTCGTAGGCATTAAATTAAACCTGAACCGTAAAAATGCATCAGCATATTTCCTATCAGGGAATTTGGTTAAATACTGAGGGAGGACATTAACTGCTCGTAATTGAAATGCACCTTTTTTATAGGCCTGGTATGTACTAATTTGTTCGATAGTACTGATCCAATCACTTCGCCAAAGTTTCAATTTGGCTTTATCAGGAAAATTTAGTAACAATTCTAGCGGTATGTCAGCATCATTCAAAATTGATAGACAGCAGTTTTTCCATTGTAACAATAGGTTCATATCTAAATCAGTGGCAATTAGGCATTTTCGATAGAAAGAAAACATAAACCAAGAAACTGTAGCCTTTAGTGATACAAGACCTAGTTCGAATCAAATGAGGGCAATAGGAGTACATACTGGTAATGGTAGAATATGTTTCCAGAATAAGCCCTCAACATAGTCCCATTTTATACCTGTTATGTTAATTTTAGTTTGGCTACCATAAGTTATTATAGGGACCACTTTCTGCAAATAGAAGATTCTGGCTGGGATGATCGAAAATTTTCCATAGTTCTTTTGTAATGCTTTCCCTTGAATAGCAAGCAGTTTCATTTTGCTATCAATTTCGTCTTGGTACGGAGAGTCAAGCAAGTGCGAGTTAACATTGACACCTAAATATTTATATTCTTGGATCACATCAAGGGAACAGTTTCCTAATTTCCAATTAAAATTAGTTTTTGTTGGTAAGCGACCGTGATGGAACATCATTATATTTGATTTTGCAGTATTAATTGTTAATTTGTTTTTCAATGTGTAGTCGTAGAGTGCTGTTAATTTCCTTTGCAATCCAATTGGGGTTCTATCTACTATCACTAAATCATCAGCGTATAATAGATATGACATTTCACAACCATCGATTTTTGGAGGGAAGGATCGCACAGAATTAAAAACAGTGCAATATCGTTAATATACAAATTAAATAGTATCGCCGCAAAAGGACATCCTTGTTTTAAACCAGAGTTTGTTCTAATTGGCTTTGATAGTAATCCATTCGATGTAAGTTTGATTCTTATAAAAGTGTCAGAATAAAATTTGGTAATTAAGTATCTAATGTATATGGGACACTTAATGTCACTGAGCTTCTTCGATAAAACTACTCTTGATACCGAGTCAAATGCTTGTTTAAAATCTATAAAGGCCATAAATATCGGTTGTTTGGATAAAATTGCTTGGTATTTTAATACTGATAAAATAAATAGATTTACAACAGTGCCAATACCAGCCACAAAACCAGATTGATTGATGTCAAAGTGTCGCTCTTTATTCAGCCATTTAGTGAAATCTCTAAGAATTAGTTTGGCAAAACATTTCCCTGGGACATCTAGTAATGCTATCAGTCTGTAATTCACAGGTTCTGATCTATTTCCTTTTTTAAATATCGGAATAATTATTGCTTGTTGCCATGACGGAGGAATTTGATTTGTGTCAATGACTCTGTTAAAAATTGATTTTAACACGTTTGCCCACATTTCTGGATTTTTCTTTAATATAGCGTTTGTAAGTAAATCAGGTCCAGGAGCTCGAGATGAACTTAATTTTTCAATTATCAGTAGAATATCTAGTTCGTCAAATATAAGATCAGATAGACACAGATTTGGAAAAGATTGAAAATCCCAATTCTGATTTGGCTTTTGTAGTAATGACTTAAAATGAGTTGCCTAAACTGGTTCATCAATAGGATTTAATAGAATTGATCTATGGGCATTACAAGGCATAGAGTTTAAAACTTTACAAATCTCCCCAGTAGACTTGGAAGCTAAAGCTCTTAACATAGATTCAGCTTTATCTTGATTATACTTGTACAAGAGTTGTTTAATTCAATTTTTATAGAGATTTCTTATCTGATTCTTGAAATTTATACTTGACTTTGCAGATATGGTTCTGAATTCCTTATTCATTGTTTTTTTTAGGCAAGCTACCTTTGTTAATCGTGGGTATTTGTGTGAGTATCTCGTACGTGGAAGTACAGTTGTTTGATTTAAAATTTGAATACAGTCGTTGTAAAACACATTATAGCAGAATTATCATTTGCTAATTCAGATATTTTTTTCTCCAGTTTAGCTATCTGTGAAGGGTACCATTTGAGACTGTTTCCTTCGTTGTTTGCTGCAATTGACAAGTTATAATAATCCTGCTTTCCAACCTCATGGGGGGGACCAGGAGACTTCTAGGATATTATGATCACTAAGATCAGTTGATAGTACCTTAAAAGATGCTATTGAGGAGATGGCCTCAGAAGATATAAAAACATAGTCTAACATAGAACTACTGTTGTGTCTATTCCACGTTGGTTTGGGTGGATTATCTAAAATGAAGGATCCATTTAACATAGTCAACTTTCTTTCCTCAATTAGCTTCGACCACTTATAGGATCCTGAATTGTATTTTCCCTTCGAGCTCAAGCAATTTAGATTAAAATCTCCAGCAATAATCACAGTTCTAATACTGGGAATAGGTAAGGCTTGATTTAATACATTTTCTATTTCCTCAATAAATCTAGAATCAGTAGGCGAGAGCGGATTCCAATAAATATTTAGAATCAAACAAGAGGGAAAAAAAGGATGGAAGTGATTTGTCGTTGATATTAGAACGACTTGAATTCCGCTGTCGGGTGATGGCCATGCTTTAAGAGTAAGCTGGCTATCATTCCGGACCACAGCCAGGAGGCCAGCCGCGGGGCGCCCTCTGATTGGCTTAGAGGCCAGAACTATAGAAAGTTGATGATCAATCCAACAAGGGGTAGATTGTAGCCACGTTTCTTGGAGTAGAACCACATCATAAGAAGTGAGGTTCGACTTATTAGTGGGAAGTAAGTGAGAAAACCCTCTCGTATTCCATGATGCCAGAGAGCAGGCATGTGATATATTAAGAAGTTTAATCTAATGCTGTAGTTGATTGCTTTTGACATTTTTATCATTTTTAAGCCAATCCCATTTAGATGGTGGGGTCCTTCATGAGGGTCTTTTTCTTTTTGGCACATACAGCAGGTCGATTCGGTATTGTGAACATGTTGTAAATTTGCATTTGTATTTTTAGGAATAGATTTATCAATCTTAGGAGGAGTGAAGAAGGCTTCAATCTCCAGCCCTCTGTTATACAGTTCTTGTCTTTCGTTCCAAATAAGATTTTTTACAATTACCGAGTACACATCCATCGCACTGATATCTTGATGGGCTGGAATAGGATACCATAGAAATGCAATATCATTTGAGCTAACTTGAGAAAGTGAGGGTATTGAATTCATTATATATAGTATAGTCTTACGGTTAGGAAATGGGTCAGAGTATACCCTATCAAGCATTGTCATCTGCAAACATTTGTCTCTTAACATTGGGGGATTAGGAAGATATGTTACTGGCCTATATTCATCATGGATAGTTTCTATGTTTGCTATAGATACAACAGCTTTTTGTGCTACATCTCCACAATGATTAGGATTGGATGATATAGGAGTATCTAATTGTTCAGTCCTATCTTGGAAAGATAAAGAGTTAACTTGCAATTTCATCCATCTTTGGTCAAGGGACTTGACAGCTGTAGAGTTAGAGTCAAAATTAACATGATATGCAGTTGGACCCTGTTGGTTCTTTGAAGAGGGAATGTGTAAACCATAGTGAACCACTTCAGTAATTGGATCATTAGGGTACACAGACATATTCAACAGCTCATCTTGCCTCGGCCACATTTTGGTTTTCACTTACAGAACAGATTTGTTGAGAAGGAATGAGCTGCTTACCTTCCGAGCTTTCTGGATCCAAAGGCAGAGGCGATGTAACAGCCTTTAGAGGAAGAGGGCATAGATTTGGGTCTTCTGACTCCTGGATTGATTGATCATGAGCCGAGCTATCTGCAGCTGCTAAATTTGCAAGAAATATTTTTGTATTGCTTTTTGGTTCTTTTTATTTTTTTTGGGTGATTTTTTTGTTTGTCTTTGATCATTTTCAGGGTTTCTAGCTGATAAATTCAAATTTTGTGATGTGCGCTTTCTATTTTCTCTCCTCTTTCTTCTAGAGATTTGAGCAGGTTTGCTAAAAACTTCGTAAAGAGGTTTCTCAACAATTTGTACATCCGGGGAATTTATAATTATTTCCACTTAGTTAGTTACTGGAGAAGGAGCAAGATTTGGCTGTACATCTTCAGACTGAACTTCAGGCCCAGAACTCTCCAAAGGTATCACAGTTAGAAGCTCACTTTTTTCTATAGGGGGGATACACTTACTACATGGGGTAGCAATCCAATCTACTTTCTTGTGCAGAAGAAATAAGGAGTCTTGTTGACCAGACAATTTATGGTCTAGCACTTCGAAAAGCTTGAATAGGGAAAATTTAGTTGTGTTGATAACTGTTAAAGCAGCATCCAATGAGGGGTGATTAACAGTAGGAAAGCCAAACGATGGACATGGCGTCGGTTTCGAGAAAGAGGCAACAAAAGAAGAAGGGGAAGGATTGTACGTCTAATGTTTTCTCCATTCTTTCACCTTAAACTACACAAAAGATTTTCTACTACTTAGAACATCGCTGCTGATGATATACTTGCTGTACTAATGTTAGATTCATCTAGGTTGAGAGTATGATTCTCATGTGGTGGGGATATGGGTTGGTATTTAGAAGCTACATTGGGTGTCACTATTGTCTCAGATGGGTCAGATATTTCATCCTCTTCACTTAAATATTGATCAAGTGCTTCAAGTATGTTGTGTGTTAACGTGTTGATTTTAGTGTTGAGTTTATCAACTTGTTTTTCCTATAGATCTATAGCTACCACCTCTGGTTAGGGGACTAGTCATATTGTCAATTGATAGAGATGTGGATGTACTCACTAAAGGAGGTGCATTCATTTGAGCATGTGTGGTAATGTTGATTACATTACCATGACTTTAAAACCTCAATGCTTCATTCAGGAACTCATTCACATTAGCATCACTTGTGGGATGAAGGGCATTCTCAATGATTTTGCTTGCCAAACAGGGTAATAGTTCATTTACTTCCCATGCTATCTTGTGGCTGCAGCTACTTTTTATGTTTGGTTAATTAAATCGCTCACAATTTGTTCATTAGGGATTACATTTGGATCGGAGTTGTCATTCTCATTACCGATGTTGATGGTTTCTTTCTTTGTGTAATAATTAGTCATTACTCCAGTTTGTTTTTGCCTGCTCATCTATTTTTCTGCCCCCTTTACCAATTTTGCTGTACCCCCACATCCCTTTGTATTTAGAAAGCTATTTTTGGTTATCGTTTTGGGAATACACGTCCGATTGCCACGACATGGGTAGAGCCACCCAGAGGGTGATAACAAGGGAATCACTTGCATGACGGTCTCCCTTATTTGACTTGTTTACTGTTCTGGTTCGATTGTAGACAAGATCATTTACATCATTTTAGTTTTCTATTATGGCACTTACAGACAAAGCAGGCAATGAAAGTGTCTGTGCTTCCTTTGGAGTGCTGATTGTATTAACAATACTTATCTCAATGCAATTGCTTATTATTTCAATGGTTCTGGAGGCATTTTCTTCTGGGTCCATATCGTTGTATTACTTAGAGAGAGCCTTTGCTGTAGGCTTAAGCTTCAGGCTATTTGGCTATTCCTTCGGCACTCGACTCAAAGCACGCTAAACTCGCTAAACATGCTCATGCTCACCCACACTCATACACACAGAAAACTGGAACACTTTGTTCTGACGTTACTCTCCCCAGTGCACAATTCTACAGATAGTATTCACAATTACAGTCGGTGATAATTAGGGGATATGGCACAATCTATTTTACTCTTTACTTTTTCCCCAATGCACAGACTAATCACAACACGGCACGGGAAGCAGATGAGAAATCAATGTAGTATATCAGCTTGTATCTCTTATCTCTCAAATACATGTATGTCACAATTTCATTGTACACGCTGAATGCTGTAATCAGGCGGTTAATAACATATCAATAATGTTTGCCGGGCTAGTGGTCACGTGCCTACTAAGGCAACGGCAAACTTCGAATCTTATTAGGCGTAGGTTTATCCAACCGTGTCATGTTGTGTCCTACAGAAATATCATTTATATTATACAAAAAGAAGTTTAACAATTCGAAAGTGCCTATCTGAAAGGATATCCTAACTAGCAAACAATAACATACCATTTTATTTCATTAACATATATTTACATTTTATTTTTTACATTCTCAATAAAAACAATCCTAAAAAATGATCATATCACATAAAACAATTACAAAAGTAAAAAAGCAACACAAGTATATATGTATAAGTGGGTCCTAATGGTATGTTTTTCTAAAGTCAATACAGTGTCAACCATTCACACTCAGATCCTTAAGCCACAGAAGAATCTGGCTGGTTCATATTCCTTGATGTATTCAATAGGTTCCCAACTTGCACAAGTTTCTGTCCCTTAGACACACAGAATGTAGGACATTCTTCAGGGGTATAAAATGTCGTGTGTCGATTGCATTAAAAAAAGCTTCTAACATTGAGGAGATACCCTCTCTGTCTCGTGGGATAATTGTCCCAGAGTCTCTTAAACCTTTAACTTGGTTTATATATGGCAGGTTCCAGTTGATTGTGGAAATATTGCCTTTGTTTTCCTCGAGCTCCCAACCCAATATTGGCTGGGTCTTCAATTGTCCACTTATTGTAAAACACCTACTGGGTGGTGCTGGTCTAAAGACACCCAAAATAGTTCAGGAATAATGCTTGTTGTTGCTTGCATATGAAAATGGTTTTCTCCACTCTATTCTTCTAATCCTCCCAGTGGAGTAGTATGCAGTACAGGCAAAACCACTCTTCTTAAGGTCAATCCAGCATGTTTACTCCAAATAGTTGCAAATAAAGCATATACATGGCTGTGACAAACTAGACAGCCAATAAACCCATAATTTGCAGCTACCTCGCCCCCACCACCACAGCCACTGGACACCCGCAACTCAGCAGAACAGCAAAACAGCACCTTCTGTGCACTTCTGGGTGCACGTGCACAGGTGCGCGTGGCCGCTGTTTTTGTAGTCAGTAGTGGGTGGGGCCAAACCTAGTAACAGAAAAGCAGTTGTTTAGGGGAGTTATACTGACTATCTTTTCTGAAAAGTCTTAAAACTCTGTTCTACTCTGTAGAATCGATGGGATCAAATATGAACCAACCGCATTAAGGCTCAAAGAGTTCTGAAAGCTCCACTCGTTCTCTGCTCATCAGCAGCAGCGGTGAAGTTCATACAGTGTCTCCCAGCAAAGCAGCACTTCCTGTGCACTTCTGGGTGTGCGTGAGCAGGTGCGCGTGCCCGCTGTTTTTGTAGTCAGTGGTGGGTGGGGCCAACCACTTTAAGACTCAAAGAGTTGTGAAAGCTCCACTCGTTCTCCACTCGTCAGCAGCGGTGAAGATCATCTCCTCTTCTGTAATCAGTTATTAGGTTTAAGTTGTAACATCACAATATCTGCAGCTTGAGCCAGCACAAAGCAGAATTCCAGCTGTCACTGCAGCACTTAATTCAATCTGTGACAAGCTTTTCAAATTTCTTGCTTGTAAAATTGTTTTCTTTTACACTTTATAGCCCTTAATTGAAAAGGAACTGTTTATGGCTGAAGGCGTATTTTATGCACGGCTAGAGTTAACAAATGTGAGCATGAATCTGCCTGTAATTACTTATTCTAAAGCACAAAATTAAAACTTTTTGATGCATGTTATTAAACTGATTAAACTAGTTTTCTGCAACTCATTAAGGACTGTATATTAGCTTTTTAAAATCCAAACAAATTCTACATTATGTTCATTTGCAAATTCAACAAGATCTCTTACATTACATTAAACAAAATCTAGGTATTAAAGAGGATAGCATTTGTGGCCATGCATAATAAGGAACAACATACCTCCAATCGTACATAAAAAGGATATTGCAAGTCACCTCCGAGTGTACTCAGTGACTTGCAGTATCCTTAGAACATACATGTGGCAGGGGGTTCAATCAGGCCAATAGGTGAGTTAAGCTCTTACTCTGGTATTTCAACTCACAAAAATGTATGGGGTAATGGAAGTGACATCATGAGGACCAGGCCTTGCCACTCAGTTGCTCTAACCACCACCTGTGTTCACTCTTTCAAGCCTTCTACTTAAGGGATCCATGCCAGCTCCTGGCAGACAGCATTGAGGAGGCTGCTGGTTACGTGACGAGATCCTGCTACTCAATTGCTCCGCCCACCACCTGTTTTCGTACCTTCCAGGCAGCCTCTTTTCCTTTGTAGTTGATAGCTAGGTGCAAGTGGATCATGGTCATGTGACCTAAGCCCTAACCACCCACTTTACCCTGGCCCTTCCTTTTCTTTTTTAACTCTCAGATCAAGGGCGTCTGTAGCCGGGTAGTCTGAAGTGAAGGGCAGATGAAGAAAAGGACAATTCCTTTTTGGACCTGTTTGTATCAGAAGGACCCAGGGCAAGAACCCCTGCTCCTCCAACATCAGGTAAGCTCCTTCAAATATGTGTTTCACCTTTCTTTCCCAACAGCTCATCCCTACCATCACCACTCATCACTAACCATGCTGCTCGCAAGCAACATCATGGACTCCTTATCACAGAAATATCACTCACGTCACCATAGACCCCATCAGCAATCCATCATCCACAACTACAAGAAAACCTATGCTCACCATGTCCGCTCAGCAATCAATCATGCGGCAAAGATCGCAAACCTTATCACCACACATGACTTGGACTCCATCTTCATTACTGAGACCTGGATAACATTCACCTCCACCCACATCTGAGACGTCCTCACCCGCAACAGCTACAACATTGTGCATCAACACCATCCAAACAAGATCAGTGGAGACTTCATCCTCATTCACAAGGCATCATGGGCATGCACCCACCCGGACATCACCACCATTGGTGTTTTCAAAAATCTTTCCTGACACATCCCGCTCTCCCCTACTTACAAAGCTACTTTTCACCTCAGTTACAGACCAAACAATCCAACCACCTCCTTCATTGAAGATTTCAAGGAACTGGTCACCACCATTTCTCTCACACCATCCCCCAGTGAAACAACGCACCCTCAGCCCTAAATCTTCTGAACCCTGGTACATTCAAGAACTCAACTTAAACAAATGAGCCATCAGAAAACAAGAGATGTATGAGGAATTCAACCATCCACATGGTGGGTGTGCGCTCGCCTGGGCTTTATTGACATGTTTTAAATGGTATGATGGTAGACCAACCTCAGAAAAATGTGTGGGACTAATCCACACACATTTTCCTATGCTCACATCATAACAAACGCATAGACCTTTGTGCTCTGGGTGGACACAGCGTACAGGCACAGTCCCCCCTGTCATATTTAGTTGGGAAATGACAGTCAGGAGTACACCATGTCATCTCCAGAAAGGGGGAGGACCAAGCTTCCACCTGCAATGGCCAGCCTGATTATTAAACAAAGGCTCCATGGAATCTGCCCTGTTCTTTTGCTGGGCCCTGCACCTGGCGGCAGCGATTATCATGCTACTGGGGCCTGAGTGCAGAGGTTAACAAAGGAGACAGGAAACTCCAACAACCTTACATGTAACTGTGTCAACCCAAAGCCAGCACCCGCCCTGAGTATCGATGACAGTGGACTGTCATGTCTGGGACTTCATGTTTACAGTAGCCTACCCCCGGATGGGGACCCCTTTCATATGGTACACAAATTGTCGAACAGGAAATTATATTGTGCCTCCTATACTGTATGAAAATATGTATATTGGCCTAAGCCAAGCTGCTTAAGGAAATACGCGTTGCAAGGTCTTGACCTTAGGTCAGTGTAAGCCGCCATTTTAGATCTATCCGCCATTTTAGATTCTCCCTCTAAAGTCACCCTGTGTTTTAAGATGGTGGACAATGTCATTTCGAATACAAACATGGCCGTCTTGACCTCTGTGTATAAACTAATGTATAACTTGCCTGCAGGCTACATGTTGGGGTCATGAACTGAGACCTTGTCCTTCGCTGACCTGTGTGTAGAGGATTACTTGAACCAATGAAGCTAATCCATGTGCATATGTAAAACACAATGCATTCAAATACTGAAATGTGAACACTTGCTTGACTACATTGTATAAAACTGTTTAGAAGGCTTAGCATGAAATCCTAAGATATACTGTTGCCAGTAAGGCTTGTTAGTGAATACATTGAAGGTAAACTTTAAATGCACAGATGCGTGAACTCGGCACGAACCCTAGATCTGTACTGCATTAACTAATATTAACTGAGAAATTGTATTGTATTGTTTATTTATTTATAGAGCGCGCCTGGCCGTTGAGCAATTGGGCGCTTGCAGAGAAATAAATCTTGGGTTACAGGTACATGAAATGGGTTGAACATCATGTTTTCGAAGGTATATTAAGTGTGACTATTCTAATGTACAGTCGCATCACTGAGCATACCGAACCACGCTGGAGTTTGCTGTGTTGTACTGAGGGCCGATAGCTATCTGTTGCTTTTTCCTTTGAAACTGTTCAGTATAAAATAAAGATCTTTGTATGTTCCTTTGTAACCCGTGTTGAGTGTATTTCCTTTTGGGGTACTCAGCCTTGATATCTTCTTTTTGTTTTCACAGTTTGCGCCCGAATAGGGACGCTCAAGATTGATGCCGGTTCATCAAAGGTAGACATGAGCTATCGGACCGGGATCGGGTGGTGTGACAAAATAAAGGGGCCCCTTTTCAAAAGAGACGCGACACCTCAGCAACGCTGCACGACCCGATCCCTGGATGATGAGCTTGTGGTCTGATAAGGCATCTTGACGAGGGTCCACTTATCGAGATGGGCAGATTTGCCGAAATCATCAAACACGAGGTAAGATTAGTTAGAAAAGAATCTTTGTAATCCGATCGTACCTCCTTAGGAGTGATCAGGTGAGTCGTGACCCGATTCTTAAGGGTCCTGAAAATTTGTTTTGGCGCATTGTATCTGCAAATACAATTATTGACTAGGTAACACCAATATTTTGATATGCCTGGGAAATTGTCTACCTGCTTCAGGGCGTTATTCCGCAGTGATAGGCAATCTTTGGAATTTTGCCGTCCGGCACTGCAGGAGGGGTCGCCGGCTTGTACTATGTACTGTAAGCATGGCATTGGTAGTATAGTGTTTAATGATATTTGGCACAGACAAACCAGACATGCTTCCGAACTTCAGTGGCCAATCAATGGTAGTTTTGAAATCCCTCGTATTGAGTATTTAGAGTCAATTTTGTTAAAGAAAAAGGCTAGACCTGCAGCTTTCGATGTTTTACAGAATTGGAAAAAAGAAGCCTTGTTACAGCTTAAGAGTAGAGAAAAACATGTGCGCCGTCATAAGACGAACACCGAAAAAGCGTTGTTATATGACCAAGATAAACAGTCTAAGTCGGCTAGGAATATGGATAGGGCTTTCTCATTTGGCATTCAGAAAATCTATCCTTCTAAAGACTTTCATGTTTCTGACAAATTTATCGATAAATAGTTAAATGAACGAAGGCCTGGTGCCTCTGCGCCACCTCCGTATGTTCCTCTTCCTGCTGCTTTTCCTCTTCCTGCTGTTATTCCTGCTCTTCCTGCTGTTGTTCCTGTTGTTCCTGCTCCTCCTAATGTTCCTCTTCCTCCAGTCGTTGTTCCTCCACCTGTTCCTCCCCCTCTTCCTATTGCACCAGTAATAGTACCTCCATTGAACTTACCTGCTCTCCCTCTTCCAAGTGGTCTTGCACCGCTTGTAGTGGATCAAGGAGCGAGTTCGAGGGTTGTCACTTGTAATACTGTGCCTCTAGAGACAAAATGGAACTTGATTGCATGGGCTAAGCATTGTATGGAGAGAGATGATCGAGCTAATGTTTTTTCCACACTTTCTAATATGGACAATTCTTCCCGAGAAAAATGTTTTTATTGAGGGATTAGGGATTCACTTATGTGTAATGTGGGACAGACTAAATAATAAAGATCCCCCACAAGGGTTAAGGGATCTGAACACCTTAGCGCTTTCTAGAGACACTGTGGAGAAAGTACAAGAGCATGTTGAGAGGATATTTGAGTATAGGGAGGAGTTGGAAAGGTTAAAAAATGAGGATGACGATGAAGATAGTATGTATGTACAGAAACGGTTCCTTCCTTGTCGTAAATCGATATCCGAAGAAACAAGAATTTGTATGAAGGATGCGATTAGATGGATTTCAGACATATCGATAACTCCAGTTGAAGTATATGATACGTATAGTCAGTATACGTTAGAAATGCAGAGAAAAGTGATACAGTAATGGTAGAGTACCTGCAGGATGAATGTCTGAAAAGAAAGATTTGTTGTCCCACAGAATTATTGAGTATTTATAAGAGAGATTTTTCACTTGACACTTCTTCGACTGCTTTAGGGCTCAACTTGGCTCTGTTGCTTAGTAAGCGTGCAGAGTTGCCTACTTCGCAGTTGCCTATGAGAGAGGTTCCTCCGACATATTTCCCAAAACTGAGATTGCGGCTGATGCTGTAGCAGGTACACCTGCTCGAGAAGTTCCTGCACATTATGTGTCGTAGTTTGTTCACGTTCCGTTCTCAAGACAGGAAGTGAACACCGTTAGACAATCTATTCCTGACATTAGGAAAAATCCGACACGATTCTATAAAGAAATGGAGTCTGTCTTGCAATCCTCGGTATTCACCTTGGGTGATTTTGATCTGTTATTTCCTGTACTCCTGCCCGTAGATTTGTGGAAACAAGTTAGGACTATAGACGACGTACCAGGGTTGGGAGATATATGGGCTAACATAATTAGACTTGATGGAGAAAGGCCAGCTGGCGAGAGACCGCCTCAGGTGATACTAACTTTACATGACAGAATCATTGCAAAATTGAAAACCATAATTCCCAAAAAGAGAATTATTTGGGACAAGCTTACGGCCTGTTTCCAAGGGAAGTCTGAGGGTGCTACTGAGTTCTTTAATCGGTTCGAACAGGTATTCTCGGATTTCAGTGGGCAAGACTTGGGCACAGAGTCTGGGAAAAGATTATTTGTAGACAAATTTGTGCGTGGATTGCTGCTCGACATCCAGTCCCAAATTATGTCTTCTCAGCGAAGTCTCAATCAGAAGTACTGCACATGGCTCATTACTATGAAAATCGTGTCAATGAAAAGGAAAGAGTCGAGAAGAGAAAAGGTGATTTAAAGACTAAAGTATTATTACAGCAAATTAATAGAGGCCCTAGAGGGGGTAGCTCGCAGATTAGAGGTCAGTATGTTCCACAAGGAAGTATGCCCTTGGGTCCTGTGAACATTAACCAGTGTGCCTATTGTGGGCAAGAGGGTCATTGGCGTGCACAATGCCCAATCCTTCGACAAAGGTCAAATAACGCATTCGGAAACTTGGGTAGACGATCCAGAGGTCGCCCGGGTGTAGGGGGCCCTGGTAGAGGTCAGTTTGCACAGGATCCACAGCAACCTTTTTCACAGGATAATCAGGTACCAAGTGTGGATACTAGAAACATATTCGACCATCCTTCTGCTGCATACCGCTCTGAAGAACTTCCTTTTGGTGACATTTTGTTTCGTTAGGATTGCCTGAAGCAGGGTTCAGAACCGACGCCCATTAATCAGAAAGGTCCCTACGTTGAGATGATAGTGGGAAATAGGAAACATCTATTCTTGATAGATACAGGGGCACAGAAGTTTTCCATTGATCATTCTCGGGTTCCAAACATTCCACTGTCAGGGAAAACCAATGTTTCTGTAGGGTTTTCTGGCACACCAGTCGTTTGTCCAATTTCTTCACCACTACCTATTTCTTTGGGTCCCTTTACCGACCACTGTCCATACCTTTTGGCTTCGAATTGTGGAGAGAATTTGCTGGGGTTGGATCTGTTAAAAGAATTAAATGCGGTCATTCATTGTTCTTCTGACGGAGTGCGTTTGACGATTTCACCACAGCAACTTTGTCTCTCAATTCTTGACTAGACCTTCTCTGCCAGAATTCAGTGATGCACCAGAGAGTTTATGGGCAATTGACAACAATGATGTCAGTGTTTTACAGATCTAGCCTGTTAAAATAGTCTTGAAACATGGAGTACAGCAGCCACGTATTCCACAATATAAGATTTCAGTTGAGGGTGAACAAGCTTTGAAATGCATTGTTTCCGATGTTGTGCATCGAGGGGTGATTGAGGAAATTGCAGGTAGTTTGTACAATAGTGCAATTTTGCCCGTGTACAAAAAAGGCGATAACGCAATTCCTTTTCGTTTCATAATTGATCTACGTGCCATCAATAAGGTCGTCGCACCACAATTTCCAATTGTGCCTGATGTGACGACAATATTAACTATGATTCTAGCTTCAGCTACTTACTTCAGTCTTGTGGATCTGAAGAATGCTTTCTTTAGTATTCCTATATACAAGGTCAGTAGATATTTGTTCGGGTTCACCTTAGGGGAACGCTTGTTCACCTTTACCCGTGCACCGCAAGGTTACACGGAAAGTCCTAGCATCTACAGTAGGGCCTTGAAAGAACAGCTTGATACACTTGAATTGCCCTCTACTTGTATATTGCTTCAGTATGTTGATGACTTACTTTTGGCTGCCGACTCTGAGAGTGCTTGTAAGGAGGGCACTGTGTTATTACTTATGCATCTGGCTAAACATGGACACAAAGCTTTGCTTAAAAAGTTTCAATATTGTTGTCAGGAGGTCGCCTATTTAGGCTACCTCCTGTCAAAGGAGGGAAGAAGATTGACACCTGAACGAATAAAACACATTTCTGGCATGTCTGTCCCAAATGCGCAGAAAGGAGTTAGAGCCTTGATAGGAATGACTTCTTACTGTAGGATATGGATCCCAAAATTCTCACTAGTGATTAAGCCGATGTTGGCTTTGACAAAGAAGGGCATTTCTTCACCATTGCCGTGGAACATGGAGCACCAGCAATCATTTGATCTGCTCAAAATTGCATTATGCTCGGCACCGTTTTTGGGCACACCAAACTGTGAAAAGGCCTTTGTGTTGTTTGTGCATGAATGTGATGGATGTTCTTTGGCTGTATTAACGCAGGACCATGGAGGGAAGAATAGGCCATGCGGTTTCTTCCGCCCTTGATCCTGTAGCATGCGCTTTGCCAAGATGTTTGCGAGCTGTCGCTGCTGCTGCTGCATCTGTAAAACAGAGTGAGGGAATGGTCCTAGGCCATGATCTAACCCTGATGGTGCCTCACTCGGTGGATGTTCTATTGAACAGAACTCAAACGCAACACCTCACTTCCGCACGGTTGACGAGATATGAATTGATCTTGTTTGCTCCCCACATACAAATCAAGAGGTGTTGTGTTCTTAATCCGGCTGAACTCTTACCTTTCCTGCGAGGTACTGCTTGCAGTGATGAAGAGTCACATGACTGCCTGTACACTACCGAACAAGAAACAAAGGGTAGAATCGATCTAAAGGACACTCCTTTGAATAATCCACAAGGGGAGCTGTTTTGTGATGGCTCCTGCTTCAAACTTCCGGATGGCACATCCACAGCTGCTCATGCAATCACCACATTAAGCACAGTCGTGGAAACCAAGAGAATCACGCATAACTCCGCGCAGGCTTCAGAGATTATAGCATTGACCCGAGCTTGTGAACTTTCCGAAGGGCTTACAGTAAACATATATACTGATAGTCAGTATGCCTTTGTGGTGGTTCACAACTTTGGTAGACTTTGGTCAGAAAGAGGGTTCTTAACCTCACATGGTACAAAGATTCAGCATGGCTCCCTAATAGTTCAACTGCTCTCAGCGCTTGCGCTCCCTACTCAGTTAACTGTTGTGAAATGTGAAGCACATCGAAAGATTATAGATGATATAGGAAAAGGGAATGCTTTTGCTGATCAGCTAGCTAAACAGACTGCCACCAATCTTTCCACAGAGATGTACATTTCAAGGGAGACCGTAAATGCCTAGGTAATGGATGAGGGTGTCGACTTCGTGAAGGACATCCAAGCCGATGCCACACAAGAAGAATCTAAGAGATGGGCAGAATGCTTGGGGAAACTTGATGATGATGGGTGTTGGGTGGATGTGGTTGAAGGGAAATGGCTACTTCCTGACGCATATGTAATGATGATGGTCATTATGGCTCATGGCCCTACACATATATGTGCCCAGAAGGTTACAAAAATGTTGGAGAAAGTTTGGGCGAACGACAAAATCTCTAAAATAGCTCAGTGCAATGTTCAAAACTGCATGATCTGCTTAGAGCATAATGTGGGAAAGGGAACATCAACTCCAAGGGGAAGTTTTGGTCCACCTTCTGTCCCCTTTGAGGTTATCCACTTTGATTTTATCAAAATGGAACGATGTAATAATTTGAAATATGTGTTAGTTGTCATCTGTGCTTTTAGCAAATGGGTTGAGGCTTTCCCTGTCAAAGACGCTACAGCCATGACTACTGCAAAAACTATGTTAAAAGAATATTTTCCCAGGTTCGGGCTACCAAGAGTCATCTGGTCGGACAATGGTCCACATTTTGTCGCTGCTGTAATCCTGCAGATATGTGCAGCATTGCAGATCGACAAATGGTTCCTTTCGGCCAGCCATGCTCAGAGTGCCGGACTAGTAGAAAGACACAATGGTATCATCAAGAACAAGCTCGCTAAGACGTGCGCCGGCACCAAACTAAAATGGCCGGACGCCTTACCGATCGTGTTGCTAGCCATGCGTACAACTCCTCAAACTAAGACTGGGCTCTCTCCATTTGAGGTGGTAATGGGGAGACCTGCCAATATCTGGAACCTTCCAAAATAAATGTCAATCTTTAAAGAATGTTGAAAATGTACTTCTTTCAGATTACTGTAGCCAGTTGACTAAAAACCTGTATTTGATTTATCACCAGGTGCGAGAGGCTTTACCTGTACGATACGAGGGCCCAGGTCATAGCATCCAGCCTGGAGATTGGGTGCTAACCAAGGCCTTTGAGCATTCTTCTTGCCTTGCACCTCGGTGGCAGTGCCCGTTCCAGGTCCTGCTGTTCACACAGACTACGGTGCGTGTCGCAGGCAGGAATCATTGGATCCACGTGACGCATGTCAAGAGACTTCCTCACCCAGTGCCATACGATACAGAAGAAACAGAACCCCTTGCTAACGCTGCAACCAACAATCCCGAAGCAGTAAATAGCGTTGAGAGTGCATCAAAGATCCTCTCTGAGCCCGTGAGGCCTGGGAACCCTCCATTTTGACTCCACACTCTCCAAAAGTTTTGCTTCCGGAAACTGTTGTTCCGGATCTTGCATCTCCACTTGCTCTTGATATGTCACTTCCAACGGGAAGTGATGAAACATTGTTCTCGGATCAATCAGTACCGGGGACAACAAGGTACAATTTGGGTCCAAGAAAATAGACTTACAGCACGGTTCTGCTGTGCATTCGAAGAAGAAAGGAAACTCATCAAGGGCTTGCTTTTTGCCCAAATAATTGTTTGAAAATGGGGATTCTATTGGCTAGGGTTGTGGAAGGACTAAGAAGTCGCTCGGCCCGGGGGGGGGGGTCACCAGCAAATAACATTGGGGTTTCTCGTTTGAAGACTGCAATGCCTGCAACCGCTACCGCTCGTACAGGACTGATAAATGATTGTGTGACCAGCAGTGAGAATGGACTAATTGTTTGGGCCCCGAAAACGTACTGCTGTCTTTTAATAATGTCAATTGGTTTTATAATAGTAACTGTGCTAAGTTTTTGGTACCTGGAAGAAGTGCATCCATTCGAAACCTTGTTACCGACTGAAAATGTACCCACTGTCCCTACCCCTTTTGTGCATTTGCACACTTTGTTTCCTAGAGACGCTCAGCATAGACAAAGATATTACAACAATACCTTGTTACTTATCAAGAATGCTACACATGCCATTTTTAATAGGTCCAACTGTTGGGTCTGCTTGCATTTACCGCAACATGGGGATAAAGGGCTAGGTTGGTATATTCATTCTTTACTTTTGACAACTGCTTGTTATGCTTCCGTTAGAGCACTGTTCTTTGGCCGGTGAAACAATAGCATCTCGGGGAACTTTGATGGTACTAATTTGAATAATTTTGAGAAACGTGTTCTTACGCCTTTGGGATGCTCGCTTTACGCAAATAGGAGCAAGCTCAACATTGCTTCTATTAGGCCTTCTGATAGATTGTCTCGTCCTATTCAATCTTTTATTTCTTTTAAGATGGCTCCTATAGGCAATAAGGATGTCATGCCTCCATCGTACACTGTTAACCATAGCCCCGATTCAGTTTCTTTCTGCATACAGAGGAATGGTACTCAGTCAATGGGAAATTTTAAAGGTTGTGCCAACGTTGCGAATTTGACTGGGGAAGACAGACCTTTGTATGTAGGCGAACCTGTCTACTTTGTTTGCGGTAATGTAGCATTTCCATGGCTACCCAGGGATTGGCAGGGAACTTGTTATTTAGGTATCTTGTTCCCCGGGGTATTCATAGCCAGTACTGTAGAGATTTCAAAGGCTCGTCTACGACGGGACGAGAATGGTGACACCCCAGAACAGGTTCTGGGGGACATAGCGAAATCCCTTTTGCCATTTTGGGGACAAATAGCAAACTCTGAAGACATCAGGAGACTAGCGAAAGTACTGGAGAGAACCATCAACCGGACCGTGGACATACTCTATAATATGACATTAGAACAGAAAGCAATGAGATTAGTAGCACTTCAGAACCGGATGGCATTAGATGTCATTCTGGCTGAACGTGGTGGAGTGTGTAAATTAGTGGGGTCCGTTTGCTGTGTTTTTGTGCCAGATTCTTCCCCAACTATCTTCAAGGTAATATAGAATCTGCACGTCCTTAGTTCAGAAGTGCATGTTCCCGAGGAAAATTGGGATCTTAGCGCTTTGTTCTGGGACTTCTTGAGATCTTGGGATTGGAAGGTGCTTTCGGTCTTACTGATCATTTTGGGAATTCTGTTGTTTCTTTTTTTGGTGTATACAGTGTTTACCTAGTATATGTTCGATGCTAGGGGGATGTTATGCACAGGCGATAGGTACAATAGGACACAAGGTATACGCCCCAGATAAGAGTTCCAAACAGTATGTACTGGAAGAGATTTTGATAGACGATCTAATGGCAATAGATATTTCTGACAGTGATTCAGGGAGTATGGATGTTGAGATGTGGAGTTGTTCGTAAAGTGACCAGAAGTAGTTAGCACTTGGCATAGGCCAAAAGGAGGGTTTGTCGAACGGGAAATTATATCGTGCCTCCTATACTGTATGAAAATGTGTATATTGGCCTACGTCAAGATGCTTAAAAGCCACTTGCGAGGAAATCCGCGTTGCAAGGTCTTGACCTTAGATCAGTGCAAGCCGGCATTTTAGATCTATCCGCCATTTTAGATTCTCCCTCTAAAGTCACCCTGTGTTTTAAGATGGTGGACCATGTCATTTCAAATACAAACATGGCTGTCTTAACCTCTGTGTATAAACTAATGTATAACTTGCCTGCAGGCTACATGTTGGGGTCATGAACTGAGACCTTGTCCTTCGCTGACCTGTGTGTAGAGGATTACTTGAACCAACAAAGCTAATCCATGAGCATATGTAAAACACAATGTATTCAAATACTGAAATGTGAACACTTGCTTGACTACATTGTATAAAACTGTTTAGAAGGCTTAGCATGAAATCCTAAGATATACTGTTGCCAGTAAGGCTTGTTAGGGAATACATTGAAGGTAAACTTTAAGTACACAGATGCGTGAACTTGGCACGAACCCTAGATCCGTAATGCATTAACTAATATTAACTGGGAAATGGGTTGAACATCATGTTTTTGAAGGTATATAAAGTGCGACTCATCTAATGTACAGTCACACTCACTGAGCATACGGAACCACGCTGGAGTTCGCTGTGTTGTACTGAGGGCCGATAGCTATCGGTTGCTTTTTCCTTTGAAACGGTTCAGTATAAAATAAAGATCTTTGTATGTTCCTTTGTAACCCGTGTTTGGTATATTTCCTTTTGGGGTACTCAGCCTCGATATCTTCTTTTTGTTTTCACAAAATGTGGTTTGCAGGAGCCAAAGCGTCTTCTCTTGCTGCAGCTTCAAGGGAAACCTGCTGCTTTAATCAAGAACTACAGATCCATTAACCAAAGAGACTCTTTGATCGACAACAGACAGGAAGATGGGTGGGACTCAGTGTCACAGGTTTTCACCGCTTCACCTTTCCTGTTGAAAAGCACTCAGGTTATGACCTCATACATACAGAAGATTGTTTGTGTGCGAGCAGGATTAGTTTATTAAGATAGGCTTAGCCTACACCAATCACTGAGGACCATTTGGCTTTAAAAGAGAGCTGAGCACCTCTTTTGGCAGATCGTCTGAAGACTTCAAGGAGTAGCAAGAAGAACTCATCATTGTACCCTGGCTGAAGGTACAGTCTGCCTTACATTTTCCGTCAGTGAAGGAAGGCCAGGACCTCCAAAGAGGGAATTAATATCCTTCCCCTAAACATCTCCCAGGGAACAGAGGGAGATACCCAATCCAGAGGACTCTCTAGCCGCTCCAGAACTGGTACCCAGCCAGCACACAGCGTGCATTGCTAGGCTCTGCAGAAAGCTTCCTAGGTAGGAATTGGCAGAAGGTCTCTGTACTCAGAACCAAGGACAAGGCAGCAGCCTGCAACACACTCTTCAGCCTTGGGCCATCTGCCTTAAAGGATGGCACAAGCCCATTGAAGAAGCTGGGAGAAGTGCCTTGATGAGCATCTACCAATGTCCACCTTAAAGGACATTTTCGAGCCAGCCGATGTTCCTAGAGCTGCAACCGACTGCAATGCTGACCATTGTCAAGCTACAGTCACTTAAAGACATCTGAGATGTCTCAACCAGTGCTTAAGAACTGCCGATCAGCAATGAGGCAATGATTCCCGACCCAAAGCAGCTGTGTAGGCCAGTCTGCAGCTGTTCGTTTAGCTTCGCTTGACGAATAGTCTTGCCATCTGATACCCGCAGCTGACTCCCATCTACAACTCGGTGTCAGAAGCCTGCAAAGCACCCTGAAACCGACTCGACCCTGTCGAGCACCAGGAACGCCTACAGCACAAGCTAGATTGTAGTTCTGTCCCCCTCGTCCTTCCCAGAAGGCCCCTATAGACATTTTAAGACCCATTGCTGCCTTGGTGCTGAAATCAAGAAACCTTACACTGTTGGGGTTATTAACCATACTGACTACCCTCCTGTCAGTATATAAAGTGTGTCCCCTTTTCCTTCTTTGAAACTGTCTGTCCTCTGCTTTCCTTTATAGGGTGGGTTGAATTTTGTAATGTTGCTAGAACTGTCTGTTGTGATATAAATAAAGTAGATATTTCTGATACAACCTTGAATGGATAGTCCTTTTTATCATTGGGTAATAATTGTATGTTCGCTGTGTTGCAACTAAACAACGATCCACAACCTTTTGGAGATAAGCCTGCCCTTCCATACGTGTTATCAAAATTGGAAAAGGAATTTTATAATGTGCTTGTTATTCCGATCTGATTGGATCCCTTCTGGTGTATTAGAGGTGTGAGGCTGATTGATGGTTTAGAAACTGGTGTTCACTCCTGGACCACTGGTACCCCGGAAGTTGGTTCATCACAAGGATACTGCTCAAGGAACTCCATGCTACACGCAAATAACTGATCATTACTGCCCAGGCCAACTACCACCATAGCCAAGGCCAACAATGAAAGCAGAGCTCTCTTAAAAGCCATCAAGCACTGCATTACCCCTCTGCCTGACCCACACTTACCGCACTCCATAGAGAAATCTACAGCCATCAACTCTTGCTTCATCGATAAGATCAGCATGATCGGCCAACACATAGACCCCAATGCTACAACTGACAGCACACTACACATTCCATCTTGCAAAACAACAACTACCTGGACACTGAAGACACTCACTATGGAAGACCTCACTGCCATCCTAGCATTTCTCAAGGCCACATTGAATGTGGGAGACATCCTCCCTGCCTACATACACAAGACACTTCTGACTGAAGCACTCCTCCCTTACCTGACAATCATCAACATCTCTCTAACTCATGCACCTTTCCCTCAACCCTCAAGTCCTAATGAATCCTACTGCTTCTCATGAAACCCACACTGAACGCCAACGACCTCAGCAACTACTGCCGCATCACCCATCTTCTCTTTCCAGGTAAGATGTTTGAGAAAGCAGTAGACAGGCAACTCCTACAACACATCAAAGCCAACAACCTCCTTCCGTCTTGCCAATCTGGCTTCAGACCCAGATGTAGCACAGAAATGGCTAGCATCAAGGTGATCGATGATGCCCTTAAAATCCTTGAGGATGTCCATCCTTTCCTTCTGGTTCTCCTTGACCTCTCAGCAGAATTTGACACAGTAAACCACCAGACACTCACCGACAATCTACATCGCTGTAAGGGGATCAGCAGGATCTTCCTCAGCTGGTTCAAATCGTACCTTGCCAATTGCCACCAGTTTGTACAAATGGATTCCTTCAGATCACAAACTCAAATCATCACCTGTGGAGTCCCGTAAGGACTCATCCTGCCCCACCCCTGTGATGTTCAATCTTTATATGGAACCACTTGAAACCTTCCTCGCTCCACGTGATTTCTGCATCGGGCCAATACGCATATGACACACAGCTCTACCTGATAATATCCTCCACAGACAACCACAGGTTGATGGTCTGCCTCTCATTGATCCATTTGTGGATGTTCAGTGGTTACCTGAAGCTCAATTACTGCTGACCAACAATAACAACCACCAAGACATCCAGACCTGGCTCTCTGCTTGCACCTCGAGGGCTTCACACCCCAGTTGGCTGCGTGTGCCAAGTCCCTTGGGTTCGACATCGACAGACATCTCTCCTTCAAATAACATATAACAAGGAAATAAACGGCTTGGTGCCAGCAAATTCTACTGCGGAAAATCAAGCACTTCATACCAGAAAATCACTTCAGAGCTGCTGCCCAAGCATGGTTCATCTCCAACCTGGATGGTGAGAATGTCCTTTTGGAAGGCCTTAAGGGGACTACGCTGGCTCTCCTGAGATGTGTCCTGCATGCTGCAGCACGATTTATCAAAAGTTCAGCAAATTCGACCATATCACCCCAACCCTCATGGAACTTCACTGTCTGCTGCTGCAAGCCTGTATCATCTTGAAATATTGCTACATCTTCTAGAAGGATAGCACCCTTAAGTCTGCAACCTACCCCACTGAGAAGCTCAGCATCTCTGGATGCCTACAATCCACCAGAAGTAAGGACATGAACTCCACCAGTGTTGGAAGGAAAACACAGAAGACATCCCTTTTTGTCTGTGCCCCAAGACTCTGGAACCTCCTGCGCTTCCTGAATGGCTCTATTCGAATACCCAGGTCTACACACCCTCACCACCCCATCCTACCTGAGAGAGGGTGATCTGAACCCTACTGTTTCCTCCCCTAGTTATTTGTAGATCAATTGCTGGCAATCACCCTCTTTCCCCTGTCGCTAGATGCCTACTCCGGTGGTCAGTCATCATTTCAAAAAAAAATGTCGAATGACAAAAATGTCGAAAAAAAAATGTCGAAAACAAAAATGTCGAATTCCGTTTTTTTAAATTATATATTTATTTTGGGGTCTGGGAGTAAAAGAAAATGGGTAAAACAAAAAAAAAAAAAAAAAGTGGGGTTGGGGGGAAACCCCCCATTTCGAAAAAAAAGTATTGAAAAAAAAATTAACATTTTTTTTTTCGACTTTTTTTCTCGAAAAAATGACTTTCGACATTATTGTTTTTGAAATGATCACTATAAACCACCCACTCCATTGTTTCTCTGCTCCCGAACTATGATTGTAAACTGCTCGTTTGCTTCCCAAAGCTAGGTCTGTGCTCATTAAAAAATACCCTATTAATAATAATAATAATAATAATAATGATGTTCCCCTTGGCTCTCCTCCCAAATGACATTACAGTAAGTGACAATACATAACACCTGGTCCTAATAACACCATAGGAAGTAATATTGTTGTTGTAAAACTGACCAGGTCATACCTTTCAATGAACATGGTGTCGCATAGAAAACATAATATTGGAGTTAGCAACATTGAAATAATTCAAACATTTACAGTTTTGTGTGTAATGTCCAACTGGGATTAGTTAAAAGAACAGATTGAAAATGGCATGCCACCGCAACAGTTAGTTTGGTTTTAATTAAAGTGTTCTTTAAAAGGCAGGTTTGAAGGTCAATTCAATGTCCCCTCTGAGCCCAGCATGACACACGCATGCAACAGTTGTTGTCAGCGACCAATAGGGTGAATAAAAGCTAAGTTTCTTGGGCACAGCAGATTCCATTCAGTGGCTTTGTATCATACTTGAGCCGTCTTGTTGTAACTAGGGGGAGAGCGTTTGAACATGCTTCCCTGATTTTGGGGGTGTGTTTGCATGGCTTGGGAACATTGACACAGCTCATGAGAATGTACACATTCTGTGAATCCCAAATGTATGGATTGGTTCAATCCACGAGTGCAGCAATGCACGGGTGTGTCCAGTTTCAGTGGTTACTTGGACCGTATTCCATCTTTAGCCTTGTGCATGTCACATGACCAGATCAAGAAAGGGCAATACAACATGGTTAGATGTTATGGCCACACTAACACATACATATCGCCACCAAAAACGAATAAACTACATATGAAAGGGTCACAATAAAACTAAAGGAAATAAAAAAAAACATTGCATTGGTACAGCAAGTGAAATTCACTGTTTGTGAAAATGGACAATTCAATATTAAATGTGCACATCAAACTGTATTGAGCAGCAGCACAGAAGTAAATCCTGTAAGTAACATGCAATCTCTCGTTCTATTATTTCTATTAGATGCCTGTGCATTGAGAACTGGGCATGTGTAAAGGCATGCTTACTCTGACACACTTCGGAAATGTGTAGCTAAGACAAGAAACATGATTTTAAGACTGCCCTCGAAACCCAATGAAGGCACTGGTCTTGCAGTCCTTGAATCCTCACATCCAAACCTTGAGACTGACCGAAGCTGTATATATGCTTCAATGTTACACACATGTTAAGGTTGAGATGAGCATTATGATAAATGAAATGAGTACTAATCCAGTGTGCGCTATGTATTTAGAGAGTCAAGCATGCACTCCTTTCATCACTAGATATACCAGTCAACTATAAAGCCATCTCATCATTCTTATATTCGTAAAAAGGATGTTTGATTTAATGCCAAGCAGGTCGGAACCCTGCCTGGCACCTTTTTTCCCATACCCTTTCTCATAGGTGTATTTCTAAAGATTGCAATAACAATGTACCAAACTATTTATCTTAGATTGGTAACCTTCTATTAGAAAAGAATGTATATTTTTCTTCTAAAATGTGATAATGTGTTCTGCTGAGTAAGACACGTTTTACTTTACTGTTATGGCTATAATATTTATATAGGAAGGGATTAATAATGCAAATTGTAAACATTTAAAAAAAGCAAATGTTTAATGTTACTACAATTTAATGATTTCCTTTTTTAGCATCTGATTTTGAAAAAAAGTCAAAGCAACCCCTTTCACCAAGTTATCGGTTGTTTCACCTTGTTGCACAGCTGTCCCCAACATCCGGCGTGGCCGACAATGTGACTGCCACCACATAAAAAGATACAAAGTGAGAGACATAGAAAGAGACAGATAGATGTCCTCAGGTTGCGCAGCAGTCGGCACCAACTGGGCTGGGCTATAAAAAGAGTGAGAGAGAGAGACAGAGTGAGGTAGAAAGAAACAGAGAGAGAGAGAGAGAGAGAGACACACACACACAGACAGACGAGAGTGAGGGAAGAGAGCAAAGAGAGTGTGCCGGAGAGCAAAAGAGAGAGTGTAAGAAAGAGAGTCAGCGAGGGTGAGGGTGGGGGCGGTATATCAGCATATCATATGCTGGGCACAGGGAGCACATAAATATATTATATAGAGCCGTGGTCTTGACTCTATAGTAAAATTACATTTAGGTTGACATAGAAACATTTTAAAAATGCTTTCCCCTATAACATTTGGACCCATGGATGGACCGTCCTCAAATTTGGCAAGCAAATGATCATGGACAATAATGCACAGGTTCAAAAGATAGGAGAAGTTGCAAAGAAGGCATTTTTTCACTTTCTTAGAATGGTGATCTCCATAGGGAATATGGATTCTGAAAATGGGATTTCTCAAAATTGTCCTCTTCGAGATTTCTCATCTTTTGCCACAAATGTAAAGTTTATCTTCCAGTTGTTTATGGTGAAACATATTTTGAAATGGAGCATGAACCAAACAGGTGGAATAAACTTTGGAATAAACAAAAATTAATCAATATTTTGAAATGAACAGTGTAAAAATGTACTACATGTATACAGGACACTTTTAAATATATACAACTGCAATGTTCAATTCCCAATGTAGCCTTTACCATGATGTACAATTAATAATACAAGTACTCTGAGGAATTACTCATGTAAACGTGGAAAAATGTACTACATATGTAGGCGAAACTTTCAAATATATGTGTCAGCCACATTCACTTCACAATGTTACCCTTTCCTATGAACTAACAATTCCAATTCCAATTACTCTGAGGAATCACTCAGTTAAAAATGATGTTCGAAATAACAGCATTGGCAAAGCCAATAGTTTTGGATTTGGTAGTTGTTAATTGACAAGTAAGTGATCCCGGTTTTACCTTCAATTACTACAACCATTCACACGTGTCCAAATGTGTGAAATTACAAGTATAAGCAAAGCCAGTAGCTTGGGCATTTGTAGTTGTTCATTTGCAAACAAATGCATACAATGTCAATTACTATGGCCAACCATGTTATACTACATACTATGGCCAAAATTGTGGGAAATTACAAGTGTTAGCAAAGCCAACAGTTTTGTCAATTGCAGATGCTTGTTGACAAAAAAGGTCATAACAAGTATTTATATGGCCAAGAACTGTGTGAAAATATACAAAATAACAAGCATTGGCAAAGGTAATCGTGTTGGTATTTGTAGTAGGTAAACAACAAACAAATGGTCAGTTCTTCAACTACGACCAAGAATTTATACAAACATTTCTGAAATTACAAATAGTGGTAAAGCTGATAGTTTTGCATTAGTAGTTATTAATTTGCAAATAAATGGATGAAGCTTCAGTTTGTACAAGCAATCACTGGCTGGTTTAAAAATGTATAAAACAACAAGCAGTTGCAAAGTCAAAGGTTTTGATGTTTGTAGTTGTTGATTGACAAGCAAATGGTCATACCTGTGTTTACTACGCCCAATCACTCATGTAAAAATGTATGAAATAGCAAGCATTGGCAAAGCCAATATTGTTGCCCTGAGTAGTGTTTAATTGACAAATGATTGTAGCTTTAATCAGTGCTACTGATCATTGGTGTGAAAATGTATGAAATAACTAGCCTTGGAAAAGCAAATAATTTTTAAATTTGTGGTAGTTGAAAGGTAAACAAATGGCCAGAGCTTCAATTACTATGACCAATCATTCATGTTCAATTGTCTGAAATAACAAGCATTGGCAAAGCTAATAGTTTTGCCATAAGTAGTTGCTCACTGACAAACAAATGGATTAAGCTTCAGTTTCCACAATAAAAACTTGTAGAAAAAGGCATAACATAACAAGCATTTGCAAAGCCAAAGGTGTTGGCATTCATAGTCATTAATTTACAAACAAATGGCCGCACCTGCATTTACTACGGCAAATCAATCATGCAAAAATGTATGAAATAACAAACACAGGAATGGCCAATATTTTTACTATTTCTAGTGTTTCATTGACAGACAAATGGTCATATATTCAGTTACTGTGACCAATCAAGTGAGCAGAAAGGTATGCAATAACAAGCTCAGGCAAAGTCAATGCTTTTTCTGTTTGTAGTTGTTCCTTGACAAACAATTGGTCATCACTTCAAATAGTACGGACAATATTGTGTAAACATTTGCAAAATTACAAGCCTGAGCAAAGCCAATAGTTTTGGTGTTTGTAGATTTTCATGTCAACCAACTGGTTTTACATTCAAATAGTGCAACCTATTGCAAGTGAAAAAATGTGTGAAAGAATAAGAACTGGCAAAGCCATTACTTTGGACATGTGTAGTTGTTCATTAATAAACACATTGAATCACTTAATTTACAGCAACCAATCACTTGGTCAAAAAAATAGGACAGAACAAGCTTTGGCAAACCAGTCACATTTTTCATTAACAAACAAATGGTAATAGCTTGAATTCCTATGACCATTCACTGTGTGAAGATGTATGAAATAGCAAGCATTGGCAAAGTCAGTAGTTCTGGAATTTGCAGTGTTTATTAAGCAAATAATGGTATTGCCTCAATTACCTTCACCAATCAAAAGTGTACAAATATAGAAAATAATGTCCATTGGAAAAGTCAGCAGTTTTGGCGTTGGCAGTTTTTCAAAGACAAACACATGGTCAGAGCTTCAATTACTACAACCAATCTCTTGTATAAAAATGTATGAAATAACACATATTGGCATAGGCAATGTTATTGCCCTTTGAAGTGGTTCTTTGACAAACAAATGATCATATAGTTAATTACCTCAACCAACCGCTCATGTAAAAGGTATGACAAAACCAATGCTTTTTTTTGTTTGTAGTTGTTCAATAACAAACACATGGTTGTAACTTCAATCAATACCATCAAAAACTGTGTATAAATGTGTGTATTGAAAGCTATATTGGCAAAGTTCTTCACTGACAAACGAGTGTACTTTCAAATACTATGAGCAACCACATGTGTGAAAATGTACATAAGAGCAATCACGGGCAAAGCCAATACTTTTGTGGTTTGTGGTTGTTCATTGCCAATCACACAGTCATAACATAAATAAATACAACAAAATCACTTGTGTAAAAATGGACAAAAGAGCAGCATTGACAAAGCCAATACTTTTGCATGTGTTTTTGTTCATTAACAAAGAACTGGTTGGAGCTTCAACTACTATGACCAATCTATTGAGTAAAAATGTATGAAATACGCATTGCCAAAGTCAATATTTTTGGCATTGTAATTCTTCATTTACAGAAAAATGGTTGGAGGTTTGCTTACTAGGACCAATCAATGTGAAAAAAAAGTACATACAAAATAACAATCATTGGTAAAACCAACAATGTTGCTCTTTGTAGTTGTTCATTGATAAACAAATGGTTGAAGCTTCAATTATTACAAGAAACCATTAGGATAAAAATGTACACAAAAAACAAGTATGGCCAAAGCCAATAGTTCTGCCATTTGTACTTTCGTTGACACACAAATGTTTGTAGCTTTAACTACTGTGAACAATCACTCATGTAAAAAATTACAAACTAACAAGCTTTGGCAATGCCAATACTTTAGGCACTTAACGGACCATACTACAACATTATAAAATTAGCACATGTTGTTTAATTTGAATTGAACCTGGAACTGCAGATAAGGCAACCAAATGATGTGCCAACTATTTATATAGATCAAATTATGGTGTTGCCCCCACATATAATTCTTAGCTGTGATTCTTGTTTGAAAACAATGTAAACATTGGTGGTGAACTATTTCATTCCTGTGGTCATAATATACCTTGTGAACACTTGTGGGGAGAACTTAGAATTATGAACATAATGCTGCAGTAACCACACCGCACCCTCTTACTTTGTTCATTCATGGTACTGGAGGACCCCTCTGCTTCTTAGCTGATCTTATGATGCTCATAAAGTAAGCATCTTTGGGGCACACTTGAGGCATAACATATTTCCCACACACACTAAGGATGACACCCACAAACCAGCACTAAAGAAACCAGAAAAACAGCCTGCCTGGCCCTCCCTGCAGAACACTTTTAATGGATCAAGATGGTATTGGGTATGTACGTAGACATCCTACACCTCTGATGATGTATATGATCCTACTTGCAAGTATACAGTTTGTTAAACGCATCCGGTAACCTTAGAGTAGTATTACACCACCATTGAACACCTTTACTGTCAATCATAGGGAGTCTGTCAACTCACTGACCATCGGTATTCAAAGATAGACAGAGGCTTTTCTCTGCCAAATGCAACAACACTCCACCTCTTGAAGGACATTACAATAAGGTCAGTGTGTAATAGGAAACCATGAAGGCTAATATTTTGGGGCTCTTCCTAACATGACTAAATAAAGGGGGTGACTCTAAAGTTTAGGAATAAAAAAAACTCCTAGTCCAAGAACATGGTTATGGGAGCCTTTCTCGAAAACACCTTCTCTCACAGCACTCACTTTCCTCTTCCACACTGAAAATCAATCCTGTCAGAGCCAGCTGCCAACATATTGCACCAATTGTGGGCAGCATTGATAGGGGCCGAATCAGTAGTAGTTAATGCTGCAGCATTCTATCTATGTCAATTGGCGACTCTTTAGACATCTATCTGGATTGGGCTTTAACAATCATGAGACAGGATACATCGTATGTTTAATCTGGATTTAAATTTAGGAACGTTTTTTAATTTATGTAGTTTAATTTGTGCATTGACTTGTTTACAGCAAATATGATATTTTATTGTTTTTTTAAATGTGCAAAGGTTTGTTCTTGATTGAATATAAACTAAATGCATAATAAATCAAATAAAAAATTAAAAATATTGCACTCTGGATGGTCATTCTACCTGTCAGTCAGCCTACATCATCCATGGATACCTGATGTCATCAGGTGTCGCTCTGCCATCGACTGGGAACTATGCCCTCACCATATTCACTTCAGCTGACCAATGAAACTGACCAGTGGAAGTTAGGGCCCTGTCTTGCAGGAGCAAGGAAATAAATTAACCATCTGCTTGCCAGAAGCAGCCAAATGGGGAAACATATGAAGGACAAATAAACAGCCATTGCGCCTAGTCTCAATTTAAACAGGAGGCTAGATGTACATCCTCATTCTTACATTTGCATCTACATTTGGAAGAAATATCAATTGTAAAATAACAGAAAATCAGATGTATCTTTTGTATTTTATCACAAAGTCAATATCTATCTAAAATTAGCTCTTACGAGAGCATTAATTAGGTCGAACCATCTGAGATCACATTAGCAAAGCCATGCAAGTTGGGGAAAAAGAAAACACTCGCACAGTGTGAAAACCGGTGCCATGTCCCAGATCAGTAAGGAAAATGTTGGTATGTCACGCATTCATTAACTGAAGAAGACAACGTCTGCTCTGCACAGCACACATCCCTTGCTGAGGGAGTGGCAACTTTCCCACTGCTTTGCCAAGTTGATCAGAAACCCGCTCTGGTCTTGAGGGACATCAGCCTTTCCTTTTGGGTTGAAGACAGGATGGTCATCATGAGAATTTCTGACAAAGAGACCATGGTCTGACCCCCTAAATTCCAGTTAACATAGCTATCACCCCCACGTTGGGGGGCATACCAGTGCTCATAACGGCCCACCAGCCCGAGTCTAGAAAGTGAGGGCCTCAGCAAGATCTCACGGCCAGTAACGGTACGTCTCCTGAAAAAAGGGTGATGGCTTTTTGCCCCGCAGTGCTCCACCCGAGGTGGCAATCGTTTTATTTTTTTGAAATACGTTTTACAGGAGAGGAGCTCCGGGCCTATTGCCCGAGCGCAGGCTCCCTTAAAAGAAAAAAGATGGACACCACCATAGCAAATTGAAAAAGGACAGCGTTCTTTTCTGCTTTTATGGTGGATGGCGAGGATGGAACTGAGCGCTCTGATCGGGGGCAGAAACGCTCCAGTCTTGCAGATAAGTGGATGAGGAGGGAGGGAGGTGGTGAATGGGGGAGTGGAATGTATTTGGGTCAGAGGGGGAGCAGGTGTGGAACAATGGGTGGCAGGTGGCCACCCCCAAAAGTAATGGCAGCGTGGGGGAGGGGCTCGGGAGGCTGGAGGAATGCGCATGGAACACTGCCAGTCTCGCCCACGTTTCCAGACACCTGATTGACTGAGCATCCTTCCCCAGGTGTGACTGAGGAATCAGTCATAGCCACAATATTATACGGCTCTCATTTTTGCAACAAACAATATGGTTTTTGCTGTTTCAGACCTTCATCGCCTTTTGTAAAGTCACCCTACGGAGGGAACCCATCGCTGTTATCTGCATTGCCTTTTATCTACAACATTTCCCTGAGAAATATTTAGGCCTAGGAAAATGTAACTTTGATTTTTCCATCGGAACAAAGGGTTAGTTCACTTTCAATCTGTTTCTCACATACTTTTAATGCAGCTCTTAATATCCCTTTTCATAACTGCTTAAAAACATAATTTCAAATCCCCAGAGAGAAAGATACTTTAGGCAGCTTGCTCCCACTTTCTGTATAGTATTATGCATACATTCTCAAGGTAATAGCCTATATTACACACATCTATGTATTATATGCCCTTGTTGTGTTGTCAATAAAATATATCTCATATTTACTGGGAACACAACTAAGTCATTGCCACAGAGGCTTTTAAAGCTGGAACCGGTGCAGTGCAAGCAAAGAGCAGTGCAGACCCCATGAAACAGAGGGTTTAAGTTTTCTGTACCGTGTACCACCTTCAGCTGGTGCAAGTGTAGCTCACATGTGGAGGGCCACAGTGGGGTCTCAATCATGATGCATTCTAATCCCCAGCCATTGGCTATAGGGTCTCCTTTCAGATCCCCCCCGCATGTTTCTGCAATATCGTAAGTATAGAATGTGTGTTGCATTTAATGAAGCATTAGGAAAACACCATCCTAGCCTGTGCCTCAGCAGTTGGTTTGTAAGTGTGCCCCATTGTGTCTGTTAGTGGAGGTTATTTCCAGGATGTAGCTGGCCCTTACCTCCTCACCCTCATACTCCCCCAACATCAAACGGCAAAGGTGGGCTCAAGAAGAAGGTCGCATGTGGTGGCTGCTGTCTTTTCATTGCAAAAGAACCTCGCACAAACTAGAACATAAAATGGCACATGTCTCTGTGACCTTTCGATGTCAATCAGATTCTCTGATTAACTTCCTTATAAGGCCCTCAATGCAGGTTTTGCTGGGCTCAATGGAAAATAGAGTTATTAATTTAATTTAAATTACAACACATTTGCGTATGGACCCTTATCGGGAGATGCAACGAAATGCTGAATAATGTAGTAAAGTTATCAGTAATCAATTGCATTATTATTTGCTGAATGCTGCAAACCTCATAATGAGAACCTGAGTTACAGAAACCATTTGCTTGTTAGCATGAGTAGAGCAAGCAGCTCAAAATGCCAGCTATTCGTTTAGTCCTCTCAGGGAGATCTCATTGCGCATACTGTCTTGTCTATCATGTCCCCTATGTACTGTTACCCTGTAACCTCACCCTTTATTATGCTGAAAGAACTGTCCGGTGAAACATTTATCAAGTTCACTTCTAAGATGTTGCCCACCTAAAATATATTATTTTGGATTCCTGCATAACAGTCCCACCAATGGCTCCCTATGATGTTATACCATGAGGCCATAGCCGCTTCCACAATGTTGTGCTCTGGCTCGCTGTCAGCCGGGAAGGTTTTTCATCGCATCCCCTAGGGCAGCAATTGTGTCTTGGTTTGCAAATTCCTCTGTGATGCAGGTGTGAAGAATCCTACACATCCCTCACTGAAACCCTGCCTAAAGTCTCCTCCCAGCTAGCTAGGGAAAGGCAGGTGCTTCTGATCCTGACCTTGGAGGTGGTGCACTGCGGGAGGGTCACCGGCAAGGAGACATGGCCCAGGTTGGTGAGGGGATTCTGTGAGATGAGACACACTGTTTGCCCTTTGAAAGGGAAAACCTTTAAATATTTCCAAAACAGGTATTAGCCTATAACTGGACAGTGGCCAATCCTTACACTCTGACATATTCTTCCTAACAGGAAGATAGAAGCACTACGTGTGCATCGGTTAACCTTGTGCAGATTAATCCATTCAACAATTGTTTAACAACATAAAATGGTCATCAATGATTCTATCCGACCTTATGCACAATTCAGCTCACTTTACAAACTTATATGTAAGGAAAGATGGTGGGCTATTGAAACTGCTTGTAGACCCCTTCCTGATGACACTGGACTGGTAAAAAGGGGACTCTGGGGGCCTCTTCACCATGAGTCTCTTTTTTGTGGGTTCCCTAGTTTTCTGTTCCGCTTACCCTCTCTTGTACCCATACCACCCCTTCCTTCTACCTCTCCTCATCATCCACATCCCTTTGAAGTAAAGGGTTTGCTATGACCTTTCATGGATATTATTGCTCACTCGTAGCAAATGTTATATGTCCGTTTTTGTTATGTTTAACTACTTCTAAACCATACATAGGGACACATTTACTTTCAAATTCACAATTTGGACCAACACTTCATGTGGAAGGAGCCCCATAATCCTACTAAGAAGGGGGTTGCATGCCTGCTCGGTGTAATACTGGGCCACTTTGAGTTCCTAGTCTAGCCTGGACTGACAGAGGTAAGGGAATTGATGCAAGGCTTTGAAGACATTGTGCCTCATTACAAGTTTGGCAGTAGCCTTGCCGGTAAAACCGACAGGCTGCCGCCAAACTTGCTGATTTTTCTGGCATCCGCTAATGGCTAATTATCGGGTCATTACGGGCCCGCCGGACACAGTAATTGCCCATTAGCAATTCGTGAATACAGTGGGACTCATTACAGTTTGCCGGTCTGGAAACAAGGTGACGGTAAGCTCCCTCGCACCTTTGTTTCCGGACCGGTAAACTACGAGTCGGTCTGCCTGAGCCGATGTGCCCAACAGGTCTTACCCTGCCAGGCGCAGCGGCCATGGTAGGCATACCCGTCACGGAAGAACCGGCACTGTTGCTAACAGTGCCTGTGCTCCTGTGTCCCCACTCCCATAGAGTTAACAATTTACCGGTACGTAACATCATGGCCGCCAGACTAGTAATAAGACGGTGGCACCGGGAAGTCAGGCGCCAGTAAATTATTGCCAGTCCGGTGGCAACCTGCCGGTAGCACGAGCAGGGTTACCGCCAGACTCGGAACGCGGTCCAATTTGTGGATTGATGAATGCATGATTATCAGGAGAGATGAACGAATAAGGGTATTTTGCTGGAGGAATGAATGAACATTTTTAAGGAATGGATGAATGAGTGTAGGGGCGGATAAATGAGTGTTGATGGGTGAATGAATGAGTGCGAGCATGGCTGGATAAGCGAATGGAGATGAAGATGAGGGGGTACTGTAGAACTGCACTCCACAAACTATGCAGTGTATGTTTGCGTGTTTCATTTGCAAGGCCGGCCAGAATGGAGTAAAACTCATACTACTTGTAGTTTGCATAAGCACAAAGGAAGTGGTAAGGCAGAGCCAAGGGCAGGCCATTCGATTGGGGCAAAAGGAGGCAAGCACAAATGAAATGTTGCTATCGCCAAAGCAGAAAAACAGGGCACTCAAGTTGTCCCATGGCAGTTGTGCACAGGCCATCCAATTCGGTTTTTTTCACAGTGCTCTGAAATGTGCAATCCTCCCTATAGGAAATAAAAAATAAAACTTCATTTGCCAACATGGGAACAATTTTAGAGAAGATTATTTGTTTCCATTTTTCTCGTCACTTGTCTTTGTGCTTACTATTTTTCCTTTTTTTTCTTGCAGAGATATTCTTTCACTGCTGCCCCCAATAGTGCTCTTTCTGTAGTGCGGATGAACATTTTTTGACAGGTCAATTGTCCATTAGCAGGTTATTAGCTTAGGCTTTTAAGTGGCACACAGCGAGAAATGGCATATGAGGAGGGACACAAGCTTGTAGGTTTTGTTTGATTATTTGCCCATCCATTGAATGCCCACAGCCATGGTAATCCCAATGGCGATTCCGACCCAGTGCCTGCCTTGTCCAAAACATCTCCTCACGGGAGCTCTTTGAGCACGCTCTGAACAGGCCTTACCATCAAACATTGCCCTCAAAATGCCTTATCAGTGTTCTTTCAAAGCATCTTCTTAGAGTTAGAGACTTAATTGGAGTTGTAAACTCACTACTGGTGTAATAAAAATGTCTAAACCAGGTCTGCCTTCACCAACTGGTTTTATAAGCACTATCTTTGCCCTTCACTGAAGTCCTGTTATAAAAAAGCATTGTCAAATTCAACGGTTTCAGCTTGTATCTAAGTATTAGGCATTTGTCAGGCACTGCTATTAGATGCCCAGGTAATGGCACCATTTTGCACCTGCTACCATCATTGACAAGTTAATACCATTACGTCAGTGCCTGGCAAGTTCCTTCCCCATCCCGACACAAAAGGCCAAACAGTTGACATTGCCAATGCTTGTTTCCTTTGAAATGCATCTGCTAGTATGTGCTATGAGGTATACATCCAATTCACAAACATATCAAGAGCATTTTGCTCATGGAGGACAAGGAACGTTTTGTAAATGGGAAAAATGCGCATTGTGTGACTGGTGGTGAAATCCGCTGACATCATTTACTCCTTTTCTTTCGTGAATTGAGCCTTAACTATGGAAAGAGGGAGGGTATTAACGTGCAGGGTGCATCCAATTACAGAAGCAAACTATGTAGCTTTCATCCTTCCACTGTTTGATTTATGGGCCAGTTCAGGAAAATCCATTTCTGCAAGTCAGCTGGACAATACATCATTTCCAAGATGTAAAATCCAGACTATTGCGCCACATTACACTCATTGGGGCTGATTCATGGAAGTTGTGCGTCGAAAAACGGGGATTTGTGCGCCTTTCTGCTCGCAAATCCCCATTTGTTAAACAGGGATTTGCAGGCAGAATGGCGCACAAATCCCCATTTTTTGGCCCACAATTTCCATGAATCACCCCCATTTCCATGAATCACACCCAATCACCCCTCACTCCTCAGGATATTTACATTAGTGGTGGCATCCACTCTCTACCTCACCCCCCACACCGCATCTGCTCATAACAGCAGCACTGCCTCATCGACCTACCTTCCTCATCACACTATCACAATCATGACCACTACCTCTCCTCACACTAACCCATACCTTAATAAGCCCGCCCTATGGTTTCAACATTTCGCCACTAGACCTACTTTGAACCAACCAGGCACGACCTCAGTGAGGAACTCCAGACTCGGAGCCAGACTTACCCATGCCTCGCCCCACTATATGACGCCCACTCAACACAAAAACCACCTACAGCCAACGGCCAGGAATGACTTAACTACACCTACTCCCACTGTAGCCAAGAACCTCGATATGAACACCACTACGGCTCCCAAACTCCCAATCAAAGGGCATTAATTAATGCAAGATCCCTTACGGCTCATGCCCTGGATGTGGCTGATCTTATTCTAACTCATGACCTCGACTTCATCGCCATCACTGAAACTTTGCTACACGCTGCCTCAGGCCCTCTACTCTCTCTAGCTATCCCCACAGGGTATAACATTATTAGACATGACCGTAATACAAACCAATCCAAAGGAGGTGGCATTGCCATCATCCATAAAAATTCCATAAACGTCCGCATCGCCTCTGCGTTTCAAACTTCATCGGCAGAAGTGCTAACAGCTAAACTTGCTCCTACCCCTAACCACACCATCACTCTACACCTAATATATAGGCCCCCAGGGCCTCTATCCACCTTCTCAGAAGACTTATCCAACATTCTGACAGACAACTCTAAAATCAATTCTCAAATTATTGCACTATGTGATTTCAAATTGGGCCTCTCTGACACTAATGATACCGCTGCCCTTCTTATTAACAATACATTCACTAATCTAGGCTTCACTCAGCATATTAATAAACCTACACATTCCAAGGGCAGAATCCTTGACTGGATAGCTGACCTTAACTGTGAAATCAATGTGGAATCTAACCAACCTTGTGCGTGGACTGACCACAATCTCATCACCTTTAACATCCTAGTTAATACTATTAGTACAACTTCAGATGTCGCACCTGCTATTTCCACTAGAAATAAACGTGAGATAACATGTGAAAAACTCCTCCCTCTTATCCTACCGGTTTTCAATGAACATGCACGCTCATGCACCGACCCAACTGTCCTGGTCGACAGCTAAAAGCCCTTGACCACATTGCCCCTTCGAAACTGAGAAAACCTAAGCCCCGAGCTCACCTTAACTCCTGGTTTACTCCCCAGCTTAGAACTTTACGTAAAGAAAAATGAAACTCTGAAGCGCGCTGGAAAAGTAACCCCACAGAAACTAATAAAGCTAGCATTATTCTTGCAACTCTGAATTATAAGGAAGCCATACTGCAGGCAAAAAAAGACACTTATAACAAACGTGTTGAACAAGCCAAATTTAATACCAAAGAGCTGTTCAGAATACTGAAAGAACTGGAATCCCCTGTCACGGAACCTGACACTTACACCAAAGATAGCACTTGGTACACTAATATTCAAAACGCACTCCTTGGAAAGATAACCTTCCTCCAAGCCAAAATCAATGACGAAAAAACAGTTTACAATTCAACTCGCAACCTAACATTCTCTTGACCAAAAATAACCCTAGCCCTGATTCGTTGAAACCATTCAGCTTTTCACCCCTTTACGTTATTGAGGTGGAAAACATTATCAACAGCCTTAAACCCTCTAACTGCCAGGGGGCCTATGCTCTGCGCCTATCATTAAGGAGGCTTCCCATGATTTAGCTCCGTTCATTACCACTCTAATTAACCCTTCCTTCAGCTCTGGGATTGTACCTGACAATCTGAAGGACACTTGGGTTATCCCGCTCCTTAAAATACCAACACTGGATGCTAACATACCAACTAACTACAGGCCCATCACTATGGTGCCTTTTCTACTAAAAATCCTTGATCGAGCTGCTTATTTACAGATTCAAGAATACCATGAATCTAACAAACTCCTGGGACTGAGGCAATCCGGGTTTCGACCACGGCACGGCACTGAAACTGCCCTCATCGATCTAAAAACTCAGATTGAAGATTAGGGTAAATTTGCCCTACTACTCTTACTCAACCTCTCTGCGGCATTCGATCTTGCAGATCACCAAATACTGTGTCGACACCTTAAACTAGCTGCACACTTCTCAGATGAAGTATCAGCCTGGATCAGATCATTTTTGAATAACAGATCCATGCAGGTTTTTTTCCCCCTTGGCAGCAGCCATTCCCTCTCCAGTCACTTGCGGGGTACCACAAGGATCGTGTGTCTCCCCCACTTTGTACAATGTGTTTACAAAGCCATTATTTGATATTCTGGACTATCTGGGTGTCGCATACACTAATTATGCTGATGACACCCAGATACTCATACCCATAACAGGAGATTACACTACTTACTCTCTTGCTGTCAATTCTATCTACCAAGTCATCCAAGCCTGGATGGCGCAACACGGACTCTGGGCCTCATTCCGAGGTGGAGACCGGTGCTGGTAATCCCTTACTGCCCAATTCCAAGGTCCCTTAGCGGGAACCGCAAGGGACGTGTGGTCAGACCACACGTCCCTTACGGGTCCCGTTAGGGGACCAGGGCGCTAATTACGGGCCTGCCATTAGCATGCCCGTAATTAGTGCCTTCCCCATTCCCATTGAGCCCTATGGGAATGGGGAATGGCATTTGGAATGGGGACTAACCGGGTCCGCCAAGGGCGGAATGTCCCGGTAAGTCCCCACTCCACTAGATCGGACCAGGACACGATTTTGGAGGCAGCCATGGCGCTAATTGCACCATGGCTTCCTCCAAAGTCGTAATGAGGCCCTCTGTCTGAATGATGAAAAGACAGAGCTCCTCATCCTCAGCTCTCACCAAAGACTCAACAAACTAGACCCCTTGTTTAATTCCTTCATCATTGATGGCAACACCATCAAGGTCTCTAAGGATACCAAAACATTAGGTATTTACATTGACTCCACTCTATCCCTAGCCAGTCAAACTAATGCAGTTGCCTCCGTAGCTGCCTACACTTGCAAGTTAATCACTGCCAGTCGTCCTTTCTTATCTCCAGCCAACTGCACTACACTAGCCAGGACTCTGGTGCTGTCCAAAATCGATTACTGTAATGCCCTATATCTTGGCACCAACATTTGTAACTTAAACAAGTCACAAATTATCCAAAACAATGCAATTAGAGCTGCATTAAATATCCCCAGGAACCAACATATCTCAGACACCAGACGTAGCATACGCTGGCTCTCAGTATCACATCAAATCTCCCTGTAATCACTGGCCCTCACTCACAAATGCCTCTCTAACCAAGCATCCATCTACCTGGCCAACAAATTCTCTATCCTCAACTCCAACAGACCCCGCAGAACTGCTCAAACTAATAGTCTAACTATACCACGCTTCAACCTTCAGAGATCTGGTGGGTCCAGTTTCCCAGTACTGGCCGCCAAACTCTGAAACTCGCTCCCTAACCCGCTCAGAGCGGAACCCTCCTTCCAGAGATTCAAAAACATGGCCAAAACTTGACTCTCCGCCCAAGACTCTCCCCTGACCACCCGGCAGCCTCCAGTCTTGCGATAGCCGCCAGCTTTATCATTGTGTAAATAGGTTACTGTTTATCCTGTAATTTTCTGGAATTTTCTGTTTATGTATATAGATGCAACTTACTGTAATTGATATGTATGCTTTCACTATGCTGTAACCCAAGTGATGCGCCCGGATGCCCTTGGGCCTGGTGCGCTTTATAAATAAATAAATACAAATACAAAGCCCTTTCAGACAGCAGAATTCAGGAGATCATTCTGTGTGACGTTATTCATCACAAAGAGATGGGCATCAAGATTGGGGATTGCCAGTCAATATTGGAAACAAGATCAATGAATGTCAGGGAGGCAGAAATTGCCTGCTATCTGCTGTGTTTGGATACAACTGTGAACCCTCTCAATTTAGGGAGAAGACTCACGATTTTCATATTCAAAATATTGCTGTTTTTCACTTTCCTCTGCCTAAAATTATTCTAACCCAATGCATTCCTATGAGAAAATTCATTTCTACCGATTTCTCTGACGAGATCTCCCTCCCAGATGCTTCTGACTGTTGGCATGTATGTAGCTGAGATATGCCTGTGTGGAGATCAGAAAGAACACCTTCCCCTTCTGCCTTATGTTTTCTGGTAATTTATGCAGTGTTTATTATGTAATTAATTTGCTACGCATTGATCAAATACTAATCTCCTTACTAATATAGGCCCAGTGTGGTTGCAAGCTGGTTCTGCTTATATCAGCATGTTTCAGTTGATGGGCATTTGCTCGGATGGGGGGCCATTGGTCAACGGTTCACCGCCCGAGTATCACATTGATTAAAGAAGAGCAAATTATGTGTGTGTATTCTATGGGGCTTTGCTCTGCAGTGGTGTTCATGCAGAACACATTTCATGTTAGTGGAATCTCCAGGAGTGCTCTGTCCAGCATGAATTGTGCCCCACACATTATCGTGGCCTGTGGGGTCATGGATTCCTGAGCAGCCTAGAATGTTGGGGGTATGGCTTTGCTCAAAGTGCATACCGACGGTGGCATGCCTTGATGCACAAGGACTGGTTTTCCAAAGTCAAGGTGTTCAAAAGATGCTTGGCTCGACTTCTGATCTTGTGTTGTTGTCGCTCCTCGTGGCCTTTTTCCTCAGAAAAACAGGTCTGAGCAATGGTGCAACGCCCAGGCTTTAAAAAAAAATATTAACAAAAAGAATGATGAGGGTAATTCTGTCTCAAAAAGGGGTCATCTGCCAACCAGATTCACTTGTTCCGTCGTCTCCATGCGAAAAGCATACTGTCCTCGTGCACTGCCACATCAGTAGCCTGATATGCAGCACCTGCTCTACTCGTGGCACAGAGCAGGTCTGAAGGTCACAAGACAGCCAAGTCCCTGCGGTGCAGAGGCGATATTTAAGCTATGCCCTCTGTACCCAAAAACTATGATTATCATGGGCCCCCCATGCCGGTGGCAGAGTAAGCTCTAAATAAAAGCCATGTCTATGTTTCGGCATGGTCCATGGTGCGACTTATGATCACACCCACCACATTCCAAGTGTTATTGCACATGTGTCAGCTCCTGTGAGTCAGCTCTGCTGTGGAAGTTGATGTATATGCTGGTCATCCGGTTGTAGTCCACCAAATGTCAAGACGAGAACCTGGAGGGCCAGGCCTCCTCTTTGATCTCTTTGTGAAGGCAGGTAACACTCTACACCAAAGACAGCCGCACATCAGTGAGCTGCCCCAGGCCTGGGCATCAAGGGAGCACACCAATTCAAAAGGAGTAGCCTCACACCGGGGTGGTGCATATCTAAAAGCCTTGATCTGAGGGAGAAGGAAGGGGGGCAAGATCATTATAGAGAGGAGGGCTATGGACAAGGGAAGGAGGCTTCTACCATCTTGAATTTCAAAGTATCTCTCTCTCTCTCTCTCTCTCTCTTTCTTGCTCTCTCTTTCCTGTCCCCTCCACTTCCTCTGGAGCAAAGCACTTTGGGTGTGACATCAATAGGGCAAAGAATATTCCTTTCTGAAGCAGGGATTGGACCACTAAGGCAGGTTAGCTTTAGTCCAATCACCTGAGGAATTTCACCCTTAAAAGAAGGAGCCTCCCACCTCTTCTTCAGATTCTCTCAGATCCTCTTGGATCATTTAAGGCTGCAGATTAATTCTGAAGATCACACTGGACTTCCTTTGGCAGAGTTGTACCCTCCTAAGCCCCAAGGCTGAGGTGAAGAAGGAATCATCCAAGCCAGAAGCAAGATCTGTCCACTATTGCTCCTAGGGTACACCCGGGAGTAACCACTGCTCTGGAGAATGACCTACCACTCTGTGCCGGAATCTCCTGAGTTGGGAGAGCAGATCCTGAATGTAACCATCCTATCTTAGAGACCCCCTGAAATGGCAAACTCAGATGATTCAATACATGCACACCAAAAGTAGGCAGCAAGAAATGAGGGATGTCATTTTGCCAATATGCCAGGAGTAGCGGAAGTGACATTGCAAGACCATTTACCTCTGATGATATCACAGGAAGTGATGCCATTTGACCCCACCCGAAGTGCCATCATGGTAAGCGATGGAACACGACCTTTAACTGCTTGACAAAACAGGAAGTGGCATCACATATCGGCCTGTAGGCCGATTGATGGCATCTCAGGCGGTCCCATTCAACATCGGGGGACCAGCATATGCATGCCTAGAAGATTTAATCTTAGCTGAACTACAACTAAGGTCTCAGAGCCCCATCAACTGGTAAAGATGGACGCCACCAAGATGCTGGACCCACTTGTCTCTTAGCCTGCCCTACCGTGTGTGCCCTTCGATTGGATGAGGCTCCCAACAAGTGGAGTTCTGTCTTCAAGCCTGGAGGAGCAGCTGGCCCACAGTCAAGGCCTGCAGTCAATGCCGATGGGTGGTGTCTCAGTCTTTGTCTGCCGGCAATGCGACAGTGCTCCAGATTGATATCATCAGCTTGCAGACACACAGCTCCTCTGCGTACAACCTACCTCCCCAAGTATGCCTATTGCACCCAGCTCCACATGTGCACATGCTTTGGGTTGTCTACCTGTATGACTGCCTACTTATGTTTCCCCTGCTTCAGTACCAGGACCATCCAGCTTCCTGCTGCTACTATTTCCATGGTGCGCACTGCCCATTTGATCCATGTAATACAACTGGCACGCCCGCCTCTGGATTGCTGAGCGATCCTCCTTTGATTGTGCTGCCATGTTGGCATGGCATACATACCCACTGCTGCACACATCTGCAGAAATGACCACCTTGGCAGCATGTCCCCACCACCAAGCCATCTTCCTCCCCACCTTATCGGAGCTGCGTTCCCAGAATGCAGATCCGTTACAGTCTGCATCCGACTCCTGTGCGGACATGGTGCACTCAATTGCCTTAGCATGACCATCAAAGCCCTTTCAGGACAAGGCCGCTGTGTTGAGCAACGCAGGTTTGCAGGATAGGGTTCCCAACGACACGTAACACGTTTGTTACATACATGCTACCAAGCCGATAAAATCCAAGGTTCGGACCGTCTGCGGCAAAGCCCTCGCAGGACAAGGTGTTGAGCAATGCAGGTTCGCAGGATATGATACCCGATGACACGTAACACGTTTGTTACGTCCACGCTAGGAAGCCTATAAAATCCGAGGTTTGGACCCTCTGCAGCAAAGCCCTTGCAGGACAAGGCTGCGGTGTTGAGCAACACAGGTTCACAGGATACGTTGCCGAACGACAAGTAATACGTTTGTTACGTCCATGCTACCGAGCATATAAAATCTGAGGTTTGGACCCTCTATGGCAAAGACACACAGTGTTCAGCAATGCATGTGTTAGGCGACAGAGGGGTCTGTGGCGCACACAGTGAGTGTGGACGAGTCACCCTCCTGTCTGTGGCCACCATGTAAGGAGTTGGGGAGTTAGCTTGCATTGCGCTTCTTAGCTCTTATCCTGAGCCTTTCCCTTTCTGCATCCCCTGCAACCTTCGCCTCTGCCCTGGCCCCTGCCCTTGCTGTGAGTGCCCCTTCCCTGTCGCTCCCTACCTGTGCTGTGCCCTCCCACCCCTCACCGAGTTCCCCTTTCGCCCCTTCCAGTCTGTCTTCCCCTTTTCTTTCCCGGACCTCTCCCTGCGTGGTCCCTTGCATTACTTTTATGAGTGCGTGTCCACGCAAACACTATCTTGGCATGTACATGCTGCATGTCCCTTATGTGCGTGGCACCTCGCATCATTGATAGTGTTGCCTCCGTGTCCCTTCCATCCCTGTCTGTTTGATCTGTGCATCCTCTCCCTGTGTGGTCCCTCGCATTCCTTTACGTGTGCACGTCTATGTCACTTCCATTCTTGGCTTTGCATTTGCTGCACGTTCCTGATGTGCGTGGCCCCTCGCATCCGTCGATTGCATGTGCCTCTGTTGCCCTTTCAAACCTGTCTGTTTGCTCTGTGCACCCTCGACTTGCGTGGTCCCTTGCATTCCCATGAGCTTGTCTCTATCTTGCTGTATTGCTCCATGTCTCTGCTGCTCTCTTCCTTCTTCTAGGTCCCCTGTGAACTATCCTGTTTTTTCTGTTTTTGCTCTGTACTGCTCTGTATTCTGCTTTGTTTTATCCCCTTCTTGGTCCTCCTCCATCATCTGTTATGTTGGTGCTGTGAATTGTCTTTTTTACTGCTGCACTCTTCTTTCCTCTAGGTTCTCTTTCTTTGACTGCTCTAGGATCTTGTTGCCCTGATAAATTGGTTGCTGTTCATCATACTGCCCTGTGTTCTTTGCTGCTCTCTCCTGAGCCCTCCATATAGTTCAGGTTAGTTATCTATTTACCACTAGTTCTTGTCTCATTCCATCTCTTCTGCTTGCACCACCCCTGTGTTCTCCCCCAGTGCCTCCCCTTACGTTCTTCTCTCACTCCCTACCCACACCCCTCTCATCTCTCCTCTTCCCCCTCCTCTGCATCATCTATGGTGCTCTCTGTTTCTCCTATCTTCTCCAACTGCTTTTCTATTGACTCTTCTACCCTTCTCATTAAATCTGGTAGGAAGAAGTTCAGAAATGATATCCTGGTCTCCAACCCAGGCCTCCCTATCGCTGATACCTACACCAGCACTTCCTCCAGACATACCCTCACCGACATCCTCTTTGTCGTTCCTCTGCCAGACCTATGGACTCTTCATATGGTCTCTGTGCTCTCTCTCCTTTCTCTTCATCTCCCATTAATGGTGGCACCCGGTGGGAGGCCCTCCTGTCTTCCTTCCACTCCCCTAAGGTCATCATTGTTTACCTGTATTGCACCATCTTGGTCCAGGGATCTCAGGGCAACCTCCTCCTCTTTGATAGACGCTTCCTGGGCCTTAACAATTTCCTTTCCTCTCCCACTGTCCCTTCTCTCCCTTCTTTGGCTTCCTTGCCCCCCCCTCTGCCATATCTCTGGCACCCTCTTCCTCCATGGCTACCTTGCCCGCTCCTCCTACCTCATCTGCTGTGCGCACCCTCTGTCTTCTTCTACACTTCCACAGGGAGTACCTCTGATTTGTACCCTTCACTGGAAGTCTTTCAAGGATGGCAACCTTCTCCACCCCGCCACTGTCAACTCTTGCACAGCTGTCAAACACTCCTCTGACCACTGCCATCTCCTGGAAGAACTCGACCTTGATGTCCTTTGTCTCACTGAGACATGGTTCATTGCCCGCTCTGTCACAAGCTTTGATGCTCTCCTCCCTGATGGCTACAAGATCCTCTCCTCACCAGATCCAATTGCTCTGGTAGGGGTGTAGCCTTGATCTTCCCAAAGCAGATTACTGCCTATATCATTCCTATGCGGGCCTACTCCTCCTTCGAATGCATGGTATATAGGCTTTCTCTCTCACCCGGGCATTCTCTCACAGTGGCTACTTTCCACCGGCCACCTGGTCAGATCAGCTCCTTCCTCTCTGAGTGGGTGGACCTCTATTCCTCCCTCCTGGCCTCGACCACTCAATTCCTCCTCCTTGGAGACTTCAACATCCACCTGGATGCTTCCTGTCCCGCCATGGGACTCTTTCGTGACATTTGCGACACTCTCTCTCTCTCTCTCTCTCTCTCTCTCTCGCTATTCTTCCCTCTGGCCCTACTCACTCTGCAGGGCACACTCTTGATGTTCTGATTTCCTCAGACCTCCCCCTCTCTAACCCTCTTGCCACTCCTCTCTCCTGGAGTGATCACTTTCTACTCTCCTCTCATCTTTCTCTCTCTACCCCTTGGGCCAAGCCAACCCCCACACTGTCACCCACCTTCTCAGTCATTCGACCCATGAAGCGTGTGCAGTTGAGGCTTTTGCCGCATCTTTCTCTCCCCCTCTTGCACATCTGGCTGACTCACACCCTGACACAGCCCTTCACATGCTCCACTCTGCTATCCCTGACACACTTGATGTACTTGCCCCTGTCATGAGGATCTGCACGAAGCCACAATCCAAATGCAACTCCTGGTATGACTCAGACCTCGTCACCCTTAAACGCAAGTGTAGGGTGGCTAAGAGGAAATAGTTGGAAACTTGTACAACCTCTGACAAACTAGCCTGCCGCCTGCTCCAAAGGCAATACCGGCTCTCTGTCCTAACTAAGAAAAGAGCTCATCCAAGCCTGTGTCTCTGCAGCATCTAACAACTCGGCTGAACTCTTTCAAATCTGCAAGGAGCTGCCCAATCCTGCCACAGTCTCTACCTCTCCTGTCCCCACCCAGGCCCTCTGTATGGCCCTGGCTTCTCATTTCATCTCTAATCCCCGGGACATCCTGTCCACCCTTTCATCCTCTCCTGATTCTCCCTCCACTCTCTCCTCTTCTTCCAGCCCCCCTGCAGCCACCCCCTCCCTTCTCTGCCTTTCCTCTCTTCACCCCTCACAAGGTTTCTAGACAAGTCCGATCTATGAAAACCTTGGCAAAACAGGTTCTTCCCTGTTCTTCCAAAACCATTAAGGACCACATTGAAACCCTTGCTCCAGCCTTGGCTGACTTCTGCAACCACTCTTTTGCCACTGAACCCTTCCCTTCTCCCCTGAAGCACTCTCTTGTGCACCCTCTTCTCAAGAAACCCTCAGCCGACCCCTCCTTTCCAGCTAATTATCACACAATCTCCTTCACACCTTTCCTCGGCAAACTCCTGGAAAAGCTGGGCATCTCCTAGCTTAATCTTCACATTGAATTAGTTGGTTGTCTCCACAACCATCAGTCTGACTTCAGAGCAGCCAGAGGTACGGCAACTGCTCTCCTGATCATCCGTGAAGACCTGCTCTCTAACCTTGGTGCTAATTTCCCCCGTCCTCACCTTACTTGATCTATCTTGTGCCTTTGACATGGTCAATCATGCCATCCTGCTCAACCGACTTCATGATAACCTGGGTATCACTGATCATGCTCTGGCCTGGCTGACTTCTTTCCTCTCAGACCGACCCTCCCAAGTCCAACTTGGGTCCTTCCTCTGCTCTAGCTCTCTCTCCTCATGTGGTGTTCCCCAGGGGTCTAACGTTTCTCCCTGGTTGTCCAGCCAATACCTGGCACCTCTCACCCACTGCATTGCTGCTCTCTGCTCCAACTTTCAGTGCTATGCAGATGACGCTCAGCTCGCTTTCAGGCTCCCCTCTGCCACCTCTTCTCCTTCTCTCATCCCAGATTGTATGTCTGCAATCCAATGATCTCTGCCTCAACGCCAATAAGATGGATATCCACCTCATCGGCACACCTGCACCTTTTTTCCCTGCCACTCTCTGGCCGGCCTCTCTTGGCCCTCTTCCTGCACCCAAATGTGAGGCGAAGAACCTTGGGGTCATCTTCGACTCCACACTCTCCTTCTCTCCTCACATCTCTGAAGTCTCTAAGAAGTCAAACTACCAACTGCACCTCCTTAAAGGTATTCTTCCTTCTCTCTCCTTCCCCCAGAAGCTCTCTGTCTCCAGAGCTCTGATTCTTTCCAGGCTTGACTACTGCAACAGCCTTTTTTTAAATCTGCCTACCTCTACTCTCTGTCCTCTGCAACTCATCCAGAACAGGACTGCAAGATATGTCCTTAACCTTAAGCTCAGGGATCGTATCCCTCCAGGCCTGAAATCTCTCCATTGGCTCCCAGTGGCTGGAATGATCAAGTTCAAGGCCCTTTGCATTGTCCACAAGGCCCTCTGGGGCCTGGGACCGCAATACTTCCAACTCTCTATTCAGAATTATCTTTCTACTCGAGCGCTTCGCTCCTCCACCTCCAACTCCTTGAGGGTCAGGCACTTCATCAAGCAATGAGTTGGGGGCAGATATTTCTCTTTGGAAGGTGCCTCCCTCTGGAGCAGCCTCCCTGCATCTCTGAAACTTCAGCAGAGCCATCTCATGTTTGGGAAGCATCTGAAGACTTTCCTCTTTACCTCTGCCTTCTCTCTTCCTCTTCCGTGCTGATCTCCTGTCTGATACTGCACTGGTCCCCTGGCTAACCTCTGAACTTCACAATTATGCCATGCTCCTATGCGACAGATCTGAAAAAAAGGACTCCCTTACGCTGCATGCCTCCAGTTCTACCTCACTCACCAACTGGGAATCACTACCTGAAAATTTGAAATGCTTGCAAAATGCCACACTCACCATTCACTTCATTTACCGCCCACCTAGCCCCATTGCTACCTTTGAGGATGACCTCACTCATCTCATCTCAACCAACCTCAAGCCATCCACACATCTCATAGTACTAGGTGACCTCAACCTGGAGTTCGGTGACCCTACCAACACAGATGTGACTGCCATATCTGCCTCCTTGGCTTGGCTGAAGCCAACACATCACAGAACTGACTCACTCCCATGGCCGCATCCTTGTCGGGCTGACAGACCACAAAAGCAATATTTCCATCCTCTCTAACCATCCATTCTCTTGGTTAGACCACAACACCATAACTTGCAACAGAAAATGCACTAAGACAAAGATGGTCACAAACAGCACCATGGCCCGCAGCTCACGCAATCTGACAAGTACCAAAATCATCTCCTTGATCAACCTACCACTCCCCTCCACACAGGACCCCACATATCTGCTCGATCACTATACTGCCCTGCTTCCCAAGGCCATCGACCACCTGGCGCCTCTCAAAGCTCGGAAATTCGAGAACCCAACCCATCTCAATTCCTGATTTAACCCAGATCTTCACACCTCTCAAACAGCTAAAAGAACAGCCAAAGCTATCTGGTGCAAAAAGCCTACCTTGGCTAACAAAAATCACCTCTCAAAGCTGTCAAACAGCTTATCCTTAAGTTGAAAGTATCTACCTACAACACAAGAATCTCCAACGCTACGTCCAGCTCTAATAAACATTTCACTATTCTCTGGGAGATAATAACCCCCATCTCCCCACTCTCCTCCATCACAAAAGAAAAAGCCTGATGCAATAAGATCCAAGAAATCTTCACACGAAAAATCACTCAGTTGCAAGCTAAAATAAAAGCGAAACAATCTTCTATACAACTGCCTGTCATCCACCATCTCCAGCCCGTAGTGACATCCCTCCATTCAAGTTCCAACCCATCAGCACAGCTACCCTCGCTAACACTATTGATGAGCTCAAACCATACTGCTACAAGAGGGACACATGCCCTGCCTCCCTGGTTAAGGAATGCACTGACCCCCTACTCCCACTCATTGCCTCCATCATTAACTCTTCCTTTGCCTCCTGTACTGTTCCACATGCCCTGAAACAGTCCTGGGTTTCACCGCTCCTCAAAAAACCCACCCTCGACTCAGCCAGCCCAACCAACTACCGACCCATCACACCACTGCCCTTCCTCTTGGAAATCATGGACAGAGTTGCCTATGTACAAATCCATTCTTTCCTAGAACATCACAACATTTTGGGGACTCGTCAGTCAGGTTTCAACCCAAAACATGGGACCGAAACAGCTCTCCTAGATCTAAAAAAACAGCTTAATTACATCAATGACCAGGGCACCCTTTCGTTGCTCTGACTTCTCGACCTCTCTGCGGCATTCAACCTCATAAACTATGAGATCGTTTGTAAAGCCCTCGACACCCCAGCCTACTTCTCCACTGAAGTCGCTAAATGGGTCGCTGCATTCCTGTCAGACAGATCCTCGCGAGTATTTGCGGAAAGGCTACTGCCATACCAACACCTACATCTTGTGGGGTACGCCAAGGCTCATGTGTCTCCCCTACCTTGTTCAATGTGTACACAAAGCCCCTGTACGACCACCTTGATGTCCTTAGGATCTCTTACACAACCTTCAAAAATCCTCATCCCCCTCGCTGGCGACCATCTCAGGGACACCCTCAGAATTAATGCTATCTATGAAGCGTTCCAATCTTGGATGGCCTCACACAGTGTCTACCTCAATGATGAAACAACAGAACTTCTCATCAGACCCCCTGCCCACCTGGCCAAACTATCTCAGGATTACAAATCTTTCATCATTGATGGCCACAACATCGCTGTCCCCTCCTCCGTCAAGACTCTCTACGTCTACCTCGACTCCTTGTTGACCATGTCCCGCCAGGTGAACCAGATTGCCTTCTCATCTGGCTATGCTATCAAGCTCATCAACACCAGCAAACCCATCCTCAAACCCATCCTCACCTGCAATCTGACACTCATAGGGTCAAAACTAGACTACTGCAACTCCCTACTCAGTGCCACCTCTGAAAAGAACTTGCATAAACTACAAATAATCCAAAGCAATGCCCTCAGGGTGGCACGTGACACTGGCAAACGGGACCAAATCTCTGAGGCCAGAAAAGCTGCCCACTAGCTCCCAGTCAAGGACAGAATCAATTTTAAGATTCTGTCCATGTCCCACCGTTTTCTGTTGAACGATGCACCTCGATACCTAGTTGACAACATTGAAAAACACACATCAGCAAGTCATACAAGATCTTCAAACAAACATTGTCTAGTCACACCTAAGTTCATGAGGTCCAGAGCAGGTGGCTTCAGCATCCCGGTCCACACACTTACACTATGGAACAAGCTACCCTCCAACTTGAGAGACAAACCTTCCTACAAAGCCTTCAGAAAGCAGCTCAAGACATATCTATTCAACTGACATTCTCTCCTCCACCTTCCCCTTTTACCACTACTATTACACTGAAACTAGCACCTAGATGCCCATGGGCTATGGGCACTGTTATAAAATTAAAATAAATACATTGTTCCTAAGTACACTATGAAAAATATGGTTACGACAGCCCTGTAATGTGATGCACATTTCATACAAGCATGGATCACCATATGTATTGTTAATATCGGTGTGTATAGGCCCATATTAGCAAACTACTGTGAATGCAGGCAGACGTCTAAGACCAAAGGATAAGTTGCTGTATAGCATTTACGCTTAAGTGCTTTATATAGAACAAATATACATACAATATTACCCGCCCTGTGTTGGTACTCATTTATTGACCTTAGAAGGATGAAAGGCTGAATTGGCCTTGCTTGGATTCAAACCTGCAACCTGCAGATCACACACAAACACACACACACACACATCTCAGCAGCAAGAGCTCAAGCCACTGAGCTACCTTACCGGCAAAAAGCCATTTTACTGGCAATAATAAAATGAGCAATTACATGTCGGAATGTTCTCAAAGTCAGAAAGCAAATTACACTCTGTAGTGGATACCATTAAACTGGTAACTGAGATTTAACAGCAGGCCAGTTCATCTGCAGGTGTGGCGCGAAGGTGGCCACATGTCAAGCCTGAATGGATCAACTTTTCATGCTTCATAGGTTGGCAAAAGACATACCATTGGGAGGGTGCATAACTGTATATTAAAGAATTTTGAGCAGTGCAGGGAAAGCAGTGCACTCACACGGCATCCCATTACTCTGGGACTCTCGTTACCTCATACATGCAAACAAACATCCTGACAGCATGGCAGGGAGATAGGAAAGATAGATAGATTACAACAAAGCATTAATTGTGGCACAATGAAATCAAGGGACACTTTATGTGCTGCGTTCGAACATTTCTACACTATAGACACATTCTAGGCACAATGATTTTGTCAAGTGACCGAGGACACCGAGATGGAAGGTCTTGTGATGATCGTAACAGAGAGAACGGCAGGAAAAAACATGCTATAACTCCAACTTGCGAGAAAAACAATAGTCTGCAATGGATGCTTGTTGTACTCTAAATTCTTTTTGAGAACAGACTAAATCCGTGACTCACACCCTGAAGTATGCCTGAAATAAACTTTTAATGAGTCTAGCAATTAAAGTATCAAATTACAGAAAGACAAATTATTTGTTATTCCTATTCTTTCTTATTTAGGGTCAATGCTGAAAGTGTTACACTTGTGGAACCACTTGTTTTTTTTATTAAGAGGCATGAACAAGAAAGCCAGCCACTCGAGAAACAGAGACCCACATGATGCTGGCCACAGAGTCCAGGAGCTTCCATTAAACAAAACAATCCCAAAAATATGTTTTATTTTTAGGTGTATCAAGGGAGACCACAGAGGTAGGTAGCAAGGGAGACCTCAGGGGTCGCAGCTCTGACCCATGGCGGCCCCCAAATGATGTCCCTGCAAGAAACGCCAAGAATGAATGAGTTACAAACAAAATAAACAAATACTGCAACTGATAGGATACCGGTTTAATAAACACAACAGCTGATTGGCTAGATGCAAACCAGAAAGTTAACAGCCTCATGTGATAGACAATAGCAATATAGGAGGCATAAACTGAGACCCGGTGCACAAAAGGAAGGAAAAAGGGAGCCAAAGTACAAGGTATGCTCACACCAATCCAAAAGTCCATAAGCTGAGGAGTCCATTGGTCAAAAACGGTGCTGCAGCAACTTTCAGCCAAAACCTAGGAAAAGCTGAGGTTAATTAACTAAATCACAGAAAGATACACTGCCCAAATCGGAATACATTGGTGAAGATGGAGAGAAGTGTGGCTACATTTTAGCCAAGCACACTGAAACAAAGGACTCCAAAGGACTCCAAACATTACTTAAAGGGAGTGAGGTGCCACTCTACCAACTTGCCAGAGGCATGGAATAATATTCCCACAGTGTGAATGTGTCATTCCTGTGTTTGTGACCTATTGCATAATGATATGCATACTGCAGATTGATCCACTATTCATTTTGCATGAACGGCCCATAGGAAACCATGAATGCTTTTCTCTTTTATCCCCTCAGAGTGTGTAAATGCATTAGACCTTTCCCTGTCATTACTTGGATAATGGCATTGGGCTCTACCGTCACATTTGGATTAAAATCCCAGATGAAATTGCAATGCCTCAGATTTCATTATGCATCTTGCATCGTAATCCAGTGCAATTAATGATTACATTTAAATGAGGCTCAATTTTAATAATGTGACGAAAATGAGAGCCTGAAAAGAAACATCATCTCTGTTTGGTTTGGGGATTGAGGGTGAGGATGTGTGAACTCCTTGATTACACTAGGTACAAATGGGTTTTGCAAAACTCACGCACAATGTGACGAAATTACTTCTGCCCCGCAAGTGTACAAAGATACCTGAAGGCTATAGTACCTACTCAGCCCTCACACTTCTACACAACAAGGGTGATCCCAATCATAAAGGTAACACAGGCACAGTATAGAGATATATATCACCTTCGACCTTTTGTGGTAGTGTGAGCAGAGGGGAGGCTACACTCTCAAGAGGGGTGTGAATGTGATCCAGTTGCAACCCAAGCAGTGAAGTATAACAGTCCAAAATAAATTAATGTACACTCAAGGTTCTATAAAAATATATATATATATATTACTAATGTTTATTATGTGTTAAGTTTATAATACATTTTTACACAAATTCACTATATAGCTTACGACATTACACATACAAACATTGATACATATTTACAAAACAATTGATACTTTAAAACCACAGAAGGATAAAACAGAAAAGCTAAGTTCAGACATGTTAAGACAACAAACCTATACCTGCTAGAATAATACAAATGTTCCCCCAGAGGGCATGAATGCCAATAGGACTCTGAACCAAGCTCAGGTTACCACTGGGAAGTCTATCCTCTTGAGTCAGGGGTGAGATGGAATTTCCCCAAATAACTGCTTTTTAGGTTGAAAGTTTCACTACAATTCAGCATAAGATGCTTTTAAGTTTCTAATGAGGCTACGTCTCAGCAGAGTCTATAGCACCAATCACGAGGCGCAATGTTGCTAATTGGTCTCCATCTCTCAAGGTGCCCAGTAGATTCAGTCTAAAGTGCATAAACAAATGGCTATAGATTAGGTTAGGAAATGTACAAAGACATTTAGGCAATAAAGTATTGAGTAGTGCATGTTCCCATGCTCTTTGCAAAGTTTATACTTGCCAATAATCTCTGGATCTCGATTCCATTCCAATATCCCTGTTTTTTTTGGATGCTGGGATTGGTAACAACTTCCTCATACTTGAGAACCAAGTCAGACAAAATAGACTCACAATCATTTATACATTTGTTAAAAACCGCTGACTAGCTAGAGTACATCATTGAGTTCAGGTCAGAAAACAAATAATCAGGGGGAGGTTTTAAAATCTTCACATACAATTTTAATTTGTTCCAGGAGATAAAAAAAACCCTCCAGGATTGAATAGGCAATTCATGTCTAATCTGTACAAATGGAATGGAACTTGGGCAACCTAACAATCAGCCTAATTACAACCCTGGCGGTAGCCGTGCCTGTCACACAGGCACGGCTGCTGCCAGAGTCGAATTTTTCCAGCCCCTGGAAATGGGGACATACAGGGCCATTCCGACCTTGGCAGACCCTGCATGTCCCCATTGCCAGGGGCCGGAATTCATTACTCCCCATTCCCATTGAGCCCTATTGGACTCAAGGGGAATGGGGAAGCCGGATGCAAGGGCACCGTTTATAACGGTGCCTGTGCTTCCGACATGCTGTGCTCGCGGGTGCCGCTATGCCCGCAAGGTCCCAGACCAGCAAACTCATAATGAGGCCCATGTCTTCCAAACAGTACCCTTCAAAATGTCAAGAGGCTTCCAGTTTATGTTAATTCAATTCCATACATCAAGAAGGGTAAAGCTTTTCCCCGTAGTACCACATAGTACCGTAACAGGGGCAGCATAGTGAAATTTGGGCCAAACAGGGCATCAACTTTGGAACAATTTTTGGCATCAGAATCAGCAAAGCCACTGTTGGATCGCACAACATAGCACAGGTATCTCAAGGTGTCAACTTCAGCTATCTGAGCCCCATTGATCAACCAGTTTAATTGGCTGGGTTACGCCCTTCAGCCAGAGATTGACATAATCATTGATTTTGCAGGATTACATTTCAAATTGTTGGTGCGTAGGTATAGGTGTGGGGTTTTGATGAGATAAAAGAGCCCAATCTGGGTCATATCAAGAATAATAATATTGTCTTCAAATAAAAGTGCCTGCATATGAAGATGTACCGTTTTGGGTGCCTGCACATTAGACTGAGCTAGATGATCAAAAAGGTCAGATAAGTATACATTTTTTTTAAAAAAGTGCTGGGGTAAGAACACAGCCCTGTCTAAGTCCAACAAAAGTCTCTAGATAAACACCCATGGTGTCTGTGTTATTTGTATTGCTGATTTAGAATGCAGAGGGATGACAAAATTCAGTAAACCCTTGGTTTCCCCCAGTCATGTAGCTTAATCCACATTTCTGCTCGATCGCCACAATCAAGGCACAAAATAGATCCACTGAAGCCATGTACAGATTCTGACCTAAGGATTCTTTACGTGTATGACTGAGGAGCAAGTTTACCAACAGGCCATTCAGAGATGTACCATAGCCCTTTTGAAAACCAGTTTGGAACATGGACAGACGATTAATTGATGATTCCCTAGAGGAGAAGCTGTCCAGGACTAGTGATGCAAAGATCTTGCAGGGGGCATCTAATAATGCAAAATGACAATTACCTCGATCTGGCACCCCCCCTTTCCTATATATTGGTACAACATAAGAAGCATGCCAGGTTGATAGAAAAGGACCAGGGCTGCTATGTTGTTGTAAAGAGCAACTTACACCCCAGCCCAGAGCTCAGGGTTTTGCTTAAAAATAACAATTGGAATCTTATTGGGTCTCATAGATGAGGAATTTCTGGATTTCTTACTCTTTTCTACAATTGACTGGTGAGCATAGGACCTGTGCCAGGATCCTAAGGTGTTTATATCAAATGATATCTTGGTCGCTCTGAGAGTGCTGATTTTGTTCATAAACTGTTCATGTCAGGCAGAATCGGGTATTACATTGTCGAGAGCCAATGTCAATTCGACATAACTTATATCAGTTTTCACAATAGTCTTCCAGAAAATGTCTGTGTTGAATTTTCTTATAAAGGACAACATATATTGGCTATCAGGCTGGGCTAGTTGGATCTTATGCCCTTTTCCCAGTTCCTATAAATGTGCTTGAGTAACTTGAATTTGAAAGACCTTGCCGGAATAGATAGAAACGCATTGTGGGCAATTTCCCTCAGCTTCCCACAAAATGTCTTTTTCCTATTTGCAACAAGGCAATCATATTTGTGTGTATGAATTAATTTTCCACTGGCCCCCCTGGGAAATGTATTGGATACTAAATTCAAAACTAATTTAATGCGTATGGAAAAGGACGATGCGTCCAAGCTTATTCTTCTCCCGAAATCATTAATATCCAAACACACCCTAGAGAGAATCAAATTAAAATTCTTGATGGTTTTATAGAACCAATACAGACAATTATTTTAATTAGAAACTACTGCAATTTGTAGTCCCTGAAAATGTTAGTAATTTGGGAATAGGTGATACAAACTGCAACAGTAGATTTGCATGATCCCAAAGAAATAATGCTCCCCAAACCAGGCGCATGTCCTTAAATATTAATACCTGAAGGGATGCAAATCAACTTGAGTAAGAGATGTGTTTGACGTTATGTCTTCTCTCTCCTTAAAGAGAATCAAGTGTGCCTTCAATTGTGTGAAAATATGTATTCCATATCATTCCATAAATCAACCAAAAACCATAAATGGTTGATGATTATTTTTGGGAGATGGGAAACTAAAGCCAAAGAGTATCTTCTTCACAAATGGGGGGGGGTTGTGAATCAGCATAACATTGAAAGCCCTTGTGCATGAAGCTAGCGCATAAGGGAAAGGGTATGTGATGAATCCAATGGAGTCATCACTGATCCGCAGTGGTAGCCTCCTCCTATGTGACCCGGGAAGATCAATGGTCTTCAATTCCCACAACCACCTAAATACTGAGATGAGGCGGATGAAGGTCTCGATACAGAGCAGCAAGCGTAATGAGTGTACTAATTGTTGGATGAAAGCACCTGTGCGCGGGACCTTTAAAAGTTTTAACCGAGCGATGAGAGAGAGCTTGAGAAAAGACGTGAATTGTCCAGTGAAGGCGGATGGAGGCAGGAGGCACGAGTCAGTGTGCGGAAGCTGGAGACACGATCCGGTATGGCGAAGCGAGGGAGTTCACTGGCAGAGAAGGAAAGAAACGTGGTGCAAGCGAGGCATGCCCTGGAGATGCAAGGAAATGTGGAAGGATCCCTGGGCATTCTGCAGCCAGCAGAAGCAGTGTTGTCCTTACCGGGAGCTGAAAAGAAGCCAGCATGCAAGAGTGGAACTAGGAGAGTGCCTGGAGAGATGTCAGAGCTCCCCAGTGTGGGAAGCAGGTGGCAAAGGTACATTGCATAAGTGCAAGCAAGCCCTAAAACGCTACAGAGATCCGGAGAGTCTGCCAGAGCAGAGTGGGGACCTTGGGACATTTCGACGACTGTGCCAAAGAGTAATAGAACTTTGTAAAGTTACAGAAAGAGAAATGAGAAGAAGAATGTTTATGAATCGAAAGGGTAGAAGATTTTGAACATTGTGAAATTACCGAAAGTAAAGTAATAAGAAGATTGCCGACGCGTGTTTCGACTGTAGTCTTTTTCAAAGGCAAGGTAGGAGTAGCAGCAGGCTCTTAGTGCAGCTGATGGGCTTGTAGTGGAGCTACGAACCCAGCTGTAACTACGCCGCTCCTGGCATCAGATGAGGCCAACAAGCCTCCATTAGGCACCCCCAACGGGACCTATCACCTGCAAGCACCAGCTTTTTTTTCACCTTTTCCTGGCACAAGATGCCACATTGCTCATGTTGTATCTGAACACTAATAAAACACCATGCAACAAAAATCAATACTGGACTATCACTAGATTGTAATAAAACTCAAGACTGGACTCTCATTAGATTGTAATATTCAACAACAAATTGCAAATTATGGACTCCTAATCCTGCCAGCGCCACAACAAACAAGGTTTAGTCACCCCACCAAGCATCAAATCACTAGGGAACCTTGGAGTTGGATTCCAGACTAACCATGTACTAGGCTGCAGGCAAAACCACAACCACTAAGAAATGTTGCGCAGGGGACCAGTAGTCCCGACAATAAACTCCAAACCCCTTTAAAACCCTAATAAGAAGATAGTTTATGAATTGAAAGGGCAGAGTTCCAATCCGAATCCCAATAAGAAGTGAGTGCAAGTGTGTGGAAAGCCTAAAAGAACAGTGAAACAAGTGTGAAACAAGTTGGTATACCAAGCCACCACGAAAGGCATATACTACTTGAATATAAAGAGGAATTATAAGATATGAGAAGTCCTGGCTGGGAAGTGAATACAAGAGAAGTCCTGGCAGGAGAGTACACCAGGCAATTGTGAGTGCGAGAAAAGTCCTGGCAGGAGAGTACACTAGGCAGTTGGAAGTGCATAAAGATTCTGGGCAGGGGAGTATACCAGGCAAATTGCATACCCAAACGGAGTGTCAAGTAGAAACAGTGTTTTTTAAATGAAGAAAGAACTTTGGTTATAGAAGAAGCTACATTGTTGAACAGTTTCCATCTAACAGGATTGTTGTGAGCCAGGGAAGGGGTAAAGAACTGTTAGACCCAGAGACATGTGTGATAGGGGAAGGGAATCACCCACTGGAATAAGGTCTGTTCCATTTTGGAGAACATTTACATTTGATCTATTCTATTTGTGTTCAAGAACACTTTTTGCAAATACCAGGTTAAAGACATTTCCCTTGTCACTTTATTCTTTTGTTTTAGTGTGAGGGTCAGGATAGAATGTTTGAACACAGGGATAGCTTTTGATTTATGACATCCTGACAAAAACAGATCCTTTGTTTTTGTTTTTTGGGTAGGGAAACTCCTCTTTAGAATAGGGTCAGAGAGTCATTTTCCCAACCCATTTCAGTTGAATAAAAGTCTTTAACCAAAAACATGGCAAACTTGTGTCCTTCTTTTCTTGCTGCACCCTCACAATATTCCTATGTACAACTCGTATCCAATCCCCTTTGAGTTTCCAGCGTAAATCGCTACACAAACCTCCAGCTGGGACAGCAGCCACTGAGTTGAAAAGGTAGTTGTTTGGTTGTTTAGTGTATCTAGAAGGGAGCAGTTACCTATCAATAGTAACTTACATTGAATTCAGTAGTTCAGCAATGGCAACGGCATCCAGGCACTGCTTGTGCAGTTTGAAGTTGCTCAAATGCAGCAGTCACAGACAGGGAGCTGTGTCGAGCAGTGGTCGAGCTGAAGTACATTGCAGTGCAAAGCAATGTTTGAAGAAGGGCAGCTCGTGAGGGCCACCAGGGTTGGTGCGACAGTTGCTTCGATGGCAAAGAAGTTGGCAACTAGATGCACAATTCGAGTCTGGAGATTTAATATGGCCTCTGATGGTCATTGTTCAGTGAGGGCACCAGGGTCGATTTGACTGGGGATGTAGATCAGCAACAAAAGGCACTTTGGTTGACGCAGGTGCAACAAAGGACTTCAAGTTCCAGCTGAGAAAATGATATGCTTAGCTGGCACAGTGTGTCGGCAAACTGGTTCAAGTGTGTGATATAGAGGCTCGATGATCGATTAAGTGCTAAAGGCAGCTTGAAAGGGTTCTGCTGGGTCGAACCGGGTCAAACAGGCTCAACTCACAGTGCCCAGCAGTTTGACAGCAGAAATTCAGGAATCCTGGTTGTTCTAGCTCTCATGTGCTGTGAGTCCCACTCTGGGGTCTCAGGATCAGTGAAGCCTTGTTCTTGGGCTCCCAATGCAAGGGAGGGTGGTGCACACTTTCTGGGGTTCTTCACGATGATGAGGTGATGGGCAGCAGTGTGATAGACAGAGAATCAGGTCTTGCTCCAGCAGCAGGTCACTTCCCAATGTGCCCTGGGGATGGGTAGAGAACAGAGCTTGCCTCTGCTTTGGTGACTCAATGTTCACCTCATTGGCAGAGGGTTTTGGAAAGTCAACACTCCCAACAGATGTCCAATGAATTCCTCCTCAGGTGTTTGTTCAAGAGTGAATAAATGAAGGAGTGGGAGCCCCGTTCTTTCAAAGGCAAAAGTCCACAGGTCATTGGACCAAAGCAAACCTGGTTTAAGGAATCAATCTCTGTGCTTGAGGCAAGTGGTCTTTGCCTTCTGACATCACACCCAAAGTGCTCTGTGCTAAAGGTAGTGGAAGGGACAGGAAGGAAAGATAGAGATAGAGAGAAATAAGATGATAGAATCTTCCTCCAACAATACTGAGCTCCCTCAGTCTACACTAACTCTGCCCCCTTCCCTTGTCAATGGCATCAAAGGCACTTTTGGTATGTAACATCCTGGTGTAAGGCTAGTCCTTTTGGGATGGGTATGTTCTTTGTTACCTGGCTCCCAGGCCAGCTCCTGCTGGGAGGCTGTCCTGCTGGTGAGACGGGTCACCAGACCTCACAAAGGACAGGGCTAGCTATTCAGTCTCTTGCCCTTCCAATTGTCAGTGCCAGGATGTCTATCCTGAATACAATTAATCCTTCCACAGCTGAGCTGAGCTCACAGTGCTGACACATGTGTGATATCAATTTAATGGGGATTTAACAAGTATCCGCAATATCAGACATAATACCCTTTTAAACTCAGTAATGGTTTATATTTAAAGTTTACAACTGCCACTAGGATAGTAACTCTCTTAACTCTGTGGCTTTGGGAAAAGGAGTGCAAATCTTACATGCAGCCCCTGCACTGCAATGGCTTGGCAAACAGTGCAGCTTTAGGGGGCACTTGGGCCCACTAACCGTGCTATGTGCCATGGGGGAGCATATGCTCCAGATCAGGTACCTATGCAGGAAAGCACAGGAGTACACTATGCTTTTGGCATGGTGTTTGTGGAGAAAAGGGTCTGGTTAGGTCAGCAGACCACCCTTTCTGAGAGAGAATTACCTGCATCATGTTATATTTAATAAAAAGCAAAAAAGCCAGGGCTTCTACACACTTGCCAGATGGCAAGCATTCACGCAAATACACATACACATGCTAACCTGAGTTCAATCAATTTATTTTGCCCACTCATATAAAAGCAGCCCTGCTAGAACATGCTTATAACCAGTTCAAGTTAAAGCCCTTTTGTAATGCATGCAATATAAAGAGGTCTTGGAAAAGTACCAGTGGAGGGCTTCAGAGGGAAAATGCATTGTAGATGGAGAGTCTCCAACAGGAGATGTCGTACATAGTAAAGTATGGAGTATGGGTCAGTTTGAGACCACACAACAGAGGCTTGGGGTCTGATTAGCCAAGCCCCAGGAGGCAACATGCACAGCACACATATGGGGCACTGAGCCACATTGTTAAAAAAAAGAGGTTCCCGCTGGAAGCAACCACGGCTGGTTAGGCGGCAGAGGGTGAGGGGATTGTACATGAACACGATTTCACGAGGCACAATGTTGCTCACAGGCTATAATAAGTGCGCCCCACCATTCTGTCACCAGCAGAAGTCTTTACAATTAGAAACAGCAGGATCTGTAAACCTGTCACAGTCCTTCCTTTTCCAGCATGGGATCCACCAAGGCTGCCAAACTGACGGGGTAATGCCTTCTAGCTCCGGCTCGCCCGGACAGGCAGAGTCTGTTGTGACCGTCGTTCCCTTGATTGATGATCGACCGCAGGAGGCTCATGAGAGTTCTGCTCCTACTCCTGGCCAAACTTTCACTAAACAACCAGCAGGGCCGACCTCTAATCAATTGTCTTTTCGCAGTTTGCATTCAAAGAAGCAAGTAATGCCCAATATTGAGAACATGAGCATTAAAGCTTTTGTCCTGGATCAAAGGAACTTTATAATAATTAATGTTGGGAAAGTGCAAAGGACAGAATCCAAAGAATCACTGAGAAATAGAATACTTGCTTGGTTATGGCAAAGAACTGGGCCAGGAGTGGTCCGAACACTGCGCTTGCAGATCGTCCATAGGATCGACCTTAGTAACTGGTGTTCACAGCAATCTAGTGACTGTCTATTAGTGGGCTGTGGTTCCATTAATCTCCCCTCATATCCTAGAGCTTGCAAATATATCCCTAGGGGTGGATCGAATTGCAAATTGATCCTCTAGGCCCCACTTTGCCATTGTATACTTTATTATGCATACTCTGTTGATGATCATGATCAATTAGTATCTATGTTTTGGAATTTCTGTATAATTCTAGCATCAATGGCCCTTATTTTTCAGCGCTTGTGCACTACCATTTAGATCTTTTTTATTTTTTTCCTATTATTATTTTTTTTATGTTTTTCATGTTGTTGAAGTTATGTATGTTGTTATCTCTGTATGTGCCATTATGCCCAAGGGTCCATTATGCGCACAATAAATGAATAAATAAATAATTTGAAAAAAACAATGGAAGCATGGGATGCAATAAGCAATAAAGAGATTCTGAGGACATTTTCATTGCCTTTTACATCAATACATGGTAACGAGAACTTCTCGCCTTCTCTTCGGGATAAAGGCTTTGAGAGAGGGGAGGTATTGGGATGTAGTAAGGTCGCGGATATGGCTAAGAGTAGAGGTATTGAACCATTTGAACAATGTACATTTAGATTGTGGCCTGCAGGAGGGTGACGTGTTCAGGTACCAATCGATTAGGCACTGCTTAAACCACCCCACAACTAAGAAGGGGCTGTGAGAACACTCATAGCTCTTGAAAGGACCTTAGTCTCTGGAGGAGAGCTCAGGGGGCAACGTGCTCGCCTTGGAAACAAGACGATACGAAGCGACACAGGTTCGATCTCTGGGTCCACGCTTAGAAACTTCTCGGTATTAAGCGCGTTATAAATAACCTATCATTACAAGAAGCAACTGGCATGAGGGGGTTGATCGGGAAGATATACGGCTGCATTATGGATTCTTAGAGTAATGGGGACTGGCCATTTAAGAATAAATAGGAGAAGGAGCTAGTGAGGGAAACCTTGGAAGAGGAATGGGAATATGTGTACCGCAATGCATGGAAAAGCTCAATTTGCACACAACATAAGGAGACCCAGGTGAAAATACTACACAGGTGGTTCTGCACCCCAGGCAAGTGACACAGCTACAGGCCACAAACCTTAGATCTGCGTTGGAGGGAGTGTGGACAGGAGGGAACACTAACACACATCATGGGAGGCTGTCAGAAATTTGGGGCTTGTGGAAAGGTGTAGAAGAAGTAATATATGCGGTAGGGGTATGCGATGCAAACTCAGGCCGGCTTTTATTCTGCTGGGCCGTGCAGAGGAACGGGAATAGGATGGACTAGAGATGGTTACACCTCATCAAGAGCTTGATCTCGGCGGCTAAACTAGCGATCACCTCCATGTGGGGTAAGAAAGAGGCACCATCACGGGGCCAATGGTTGAATATGTTGCGGGAGAGAACTGCTATGGAATATGGAGAAGGTGATGGTCCGGATTAGGGGTAGTCGAGGGACCTTCGAGACAGGGTGGACCCCGCTAACCCAACATCTGAACTCCATGAGGTTGAGTTGCTTCAAGCCTAGAAGATTGAGATCTCATTTTCAAGGTTATGGATCAGTGGATGTGCACATCGGAATGTTGTTGCTTGTGAAATTATTATTGTAATTTGAAGGATGTCTTCCCCTTCTGCAGGGTGTAAAGGGGGTGGGGGTGTTATATTGTAACATCTATTTAAAATAAATATATATAAAAAAGAAGTTCCACTGAAATGCAGTGGCCAGCAGAGAGGTGGTGAACTGCATGCTCTTTTTTTCATGATGCTGTTGCACTGATCTAGTAAGGACACCATGTTTGCAGCAGCACTTTCATTCTATAGCACGGATACACCGAGCACCTTTACCCTCCGAAATCACGCCCTTAACGTGCAGTCTCAATGTTCGCCATCACCCATGTGGCACATATGCAAAGATGCACCCTGAGCGCCAGATTGCTCTTGCACACGCTTTGATTGCACAACGTATGTGTGCTGGGAATGGAATTCTCTCTTTTGCATGGGGCAGCTCAGCAATGCGCACAAGAAAATGAGCAGGCACAAAATGGAGATTACAGAAGCAGCTTTATTGCCCCCTACGTAACACCAGTGGGCAGTTATTGCATGTCAAAAGGCACTGTGTTCCATTTATTCATTTATTGTGCATTTGTTAGGCGCTTATACATCAAGTAAATTGGGTTTCAAAGCACCCACAGGGCAACAGAGAGGGAACATGGCAATGAAAAACAGAATATAACAATGAAAGATAGAGGCAGACTTACTCGGCCTTGTGAGCATTCAGAACGTGCAAGTGCAGAGAGAGAAGGGTTTTGGGGGGTAAGTGCTAGGTGCCGCAAGAGGGCAGTGCTAGAGAGTGAGCAGCTGTAAGTGTGTAGGTGAGCAGCTGTAATTTGTCCACAGGGTGCACTTTGGATGAGGAGGTGCCAGGAGCGATGTGGAAGAAAGATATTATAGCGACAGTACCATACAGAAAAGCTGTTTTGATACAAATTGGCATTCCACATATTTATAAATTGAGGCACTTGGAGAGAGGGTTGCTTGCAAATAAGCCTACACATTTCTGGTCAGGGGCTGATGCCAGGATTAGATAACACAGCCGTTGTTACGGAAACGGCACTGCTGCGAGTGCAATTGACACGATTTGCTCTAGTGAGGCCAACACATTCTCTCAATGCATTTTTGCTGCAGGGCTAAGGGCAAGAGTTAGCGCGAACCTTGCCCTGGTGCAAAAAAGGGCATTGAAAGGGTATTTTTTTTTGCATAAGGGGAACTTGTGCCCTACTGCCAATTGCACTAATGTACATTTTCTGTAACACTGCCCCGGGTTTCCAGATTGCAAGATCAGTATTCCACAGGAAATACACATACCATTGATTTCTTGGCAGGAACGCTATGAGGGCGATTCTAATAAGCTCAGATGCACTATAGCTTGGAGCTGGAAATGTATACTTGTGTGGTAATTAACAGCAGGTGCCCAGGGCAGTGCAAGATGACAAAGGCAATCTAGACGCGCGGTCCTTAGAGTAAAGGCCCGGCAGGGCTGGCGGCTCCGCGTGCTCATGACATGCGATGATTGCCTGTGGCAGGCGGCACCACTTCCACTCATGCAGCAGGGACTCCAGTGGAATAGAACAGTGTGTTCGCTTGACAACCAGGACAGTACAGTAAGGATAAAAGGTTATGGGGGACGCTAGCGAGCACGAGGTAGCACTCACTTGCTCCAATTGGCCCTTATTGTTTTAAGGCCTAACAGAACGGTCAGTCCAAACGAGAAAGGTAATCCGTGCGAAAGGAGTCCGTTTATAATATGAGGGTGGTAGCTAACTCAGGCGCTTTGCATACTTTGGAATTGGAAGGGCTGTCTGGACTCTTAAAGATGCAGGCGCTTGTTATAAAATAAGTTCTTGGCAGCGCTTTGTGGTTTAAATGAAGTTTATTGTATGAGTCCCCGGCAGACTGCTATCGTCGGGCCTCCACCACCGTAATCTGCAACGTTACACTTCTCTGCATTCGAGAACGGAAGAATGCAGAGAAACGAAACGTTCGCAGACTGGCATAATTACACATAACATACTGGATACACTGTAACATCTCCCTTCCTTATACACAACCAAGGAACACAAAGAAAGAAAGAAGGAAAGGAAAAATATATATCAGGGGTGGTAGAACAAGAAAGAAGAACCCAGGAGGCTCCAAGGAAAAACAGAAGAGAAAGAAACTAAGTATTAAAGATTGATCATTAAACAAAACACATGTCTATGGGAAAAAAAATCCCAGTTTTACAACAGAAACTGTACTAAAATGTGCTTATCCCTACTACAATAATGAAAACACTGTAGGATAAAGGATACACCCTACTGTTGATTTCATCAGCATGGCGTCCAAATTCTCATAAACGACTCTGAGATGTGAACACAGTCAATAATAAATGTGACCACAGTCAATAATAAATGAACCCTTCCTTAAAATTGGGTACAGCTCTCCTGGGTCTTGAACACTTTTCACCATTACCACTGGAAACCCTTTGGTCCTCTCCATTTAGTTCTTTTCCAAATCTTCTCTCTCTTCCTCTCTCATCCACAATTTGTCTGCATCTAACAAGATCATTGTCAATATGTCTTAATTCATTTTCTTCTGCTGAGATGATATCATCACAAGACCACTTGTCTCCATTTTCCAAAACTACTGATTTTCTGAGACGCTTGATAACTTTTTGCGGGGCACGGAACTTAGACTCTCCCTTCAGAACTCTTTTGGGTTCCTTTATCCTAACCCAATCACCAGCTTTGGTATTATTTTCCTTCACACAGTTATGCTGATTATAGTACTTTTTGTATTGATCTTGTTTTTTCCTAACTCTCTCCATGATCTCATCCATGTTAATGTTAACATCCTTCCCTGTAGACATCCAAGCTGGCTTGAGTCTATTGTTAGCAATTCTACCTCTCATTAAGGTGAATGGTTCTATACCAGTGACAGAGTGGGGCGTAACTTTATATGTATCCAAAGCTTCTTTCAAAGTATCTTTCCACGGCAGATTATTTGCTATCGCCAGCTGAATAGTTCCTTTGATGAAGCGATTCATCCTTTCCACAAGTCCATTGCTCATTGGGTGGTACAAAGCTGTGGTATTATGCTTGATGGCTCTATCACTTAAAAATGTTTTAATTTCCTGCGACACAAACTGAGTACCATTGTCGGAAATCAATTCTTGTGGATCACCTTCTCTGCTAAAGATCTCCTCCAAAAATTTTGTAACCTTACATGTCGAAACTGAGTCTTCCAATATTCCACATTCCACCCATTTTGATGTATAATCAACTAACACTATCAAATATATTTTCATGGGTTCCAACACTTCATACGGGCCAGCAATATCAATGGCTAGTTTCGACCATACTGCATCAGGCACAGTTACAGGCTGAAGAGGTGTGACTCTTACCACTTTGCTTTTATCACTAGCTGCACAAGCAGAACATTCCTTAACAAGTGACTCTACCTCACCCCACATATTGGGCCACCAATATGTTTCCCTGACTCTCCTTTTCGTCAAGTCTCTGCCAATATGTCCTTCATGTGCAATGTCCATGATTCTTTTCCTCAATGCCACTGGTGGTACAATACGATCACCGCGATAAACATATAAGTCATCATATGATATTTCATCTTTAATTTTCTCCCACAGTTTAATTCCATCTTGTACATTTTTCCATCCATCTGTTACAGCCTTTTTTAACATCTCTTGTTCTGGGTCTGAATTAGTGGCTGCCAGCCATTCTCCTTTATCAAAACTTGGATGAATCTGTGCAATAATAGAATCCATATCTTGATCCTCAACTAAACTTTCATCACTTGGTATTTCAAGGTATTCCTCCTTACAAGGCAATCGGGAAAAACAGTCAGCAACTTTGTTAGATCTGCCAGGAGTATATTTTATAATTACATTATACTGCATAATGATCAAAGTCCATCTTCTAATGCGAGGTGATGTTAAATGGGAGTTCTTGGGATTTAGGACATGAATGAGAGGTTTATGATCTGTTTTCAATTCAATGGGAACTCCCCAAATTAATCCCTTGAAATGTTCTAAGATCCATTTAACACCTAGTGCTTCTTTTTCAATAGTGGAATAATTTCTCTCCGCTCCCTTTAAGGTTCTTGAAGCAAAAGCTATCGGAACAAATGAACCATCATGGAATTGTTCCAGAACTCCACCCAAACCAACATTGCTCGCATCAACTGACAGCACAGTTCTGGCCCCGGGGTTGAACATTTTGAGTGTGGGTGCCTTATTGATCAGATTTTTTATATTGTCCAATTCCTTTTTACATTCTGCTGACCAATCAAATTTAGTGCCTTTGGTCATCAAATTCCGCATGTGAACAGTTTTTTCTGCATAATGGTCAACAAACTTAGAATAATACTCAGTGAGACCAAGCAGACTTCTAAGCTGATCTTTATTTGTAGGATCAGGGATCTTCAAAATGGTATTTATCAGAGCTTCCTTGGGTCTTATGCCTTCTTCACTGATACAGTGGCCTAAATATGTAACCTCCTTCCTTTTAATTTTGCATTTCTCTATTTTTAAAGTTAGACCCTTTTGTTGAATTATCTGCAGGACTCCTAACAATTTAGCATCATGATCTTCTTCACTCATGGCCGATATTAAAATATCATCCTGAAAATAATGCACGCCTTTTAACCCAGTAAACAAATGTTGCATCAATCTCTGGAATACAGCGGCTGCCGATGCCAGACCAAATGGCATCCTTTTATATCGAAACGCCCCCAGTGGTGTTATAAATGATGTAAGGTGTCTAGATTCTTCATCTAATACAACCTGATGATATGCTGATGACAGGTCTAAGGTGGAGAATATTTTTGCCGGTTCCATTGTTGTTAACATCTCTCCAATGTTGGGTAACGGATGTCGGTCAATCCATATGTTGTTGTTGAGATCTCTTAAATCTACACACATCCTAATAGATCCCTCAGGTTTTCTTACAATGACAATTGGGGAGAGCCACTCGGAACTTTCAATTGGTTCAATAATATCATGAAGACATAATTTATCCAACTCCTTCTGAAGAGCCTCCCTTGTGCCCATGGGAATGTTTCGCACTTTGTGGACAACTGGCTTAGCTCCCCTCTTCAATATTATTCGATGCTTGAAACCTTTCAAAGCTCCTATGCTGTCATTGAAAACCTTGGGAAAACTCTTCACCAGATCTTCAGCAGAATTACATGTATTGCTCATTATACTCATTATAGGCTCTTCTTCCCCTGGATGTATTCTGATTTTTAGTGATGCTTGCTCCCACCAACCAACTATTGAGTAGCCTTCTTTAGCAACATAAAGTTTACAATAAGTCTTCCTTCCCTTGAAACACAATTTTACCCAAGTGTATCCAATTATGTCAATGGGAGTCTTCCCATATCCTGTGGCTTTGACAGTGGGGATATGAAGCTCCTTTATGTCCATCTTCAACACATTCTCAAATGTATTTGTATCAACCATCGTGTAAGGCGATCCCGTGTCAACCATCACCACCAACATAGTATCGTTTATTGTCATGGACACCCATGAGCCCATAGTACTTCCAGTTGTGGCAATAGTAAGTATGTGCACCCTATCTTCCAGACCACTGGTAATAGCAACTAGGTCACTTGACGTAGAGGCTCCTTCTACTGCCCCTACTGATGCCATGGTGCCTCTGTTCCATTGGCCATTGTTACCCATGTTGCTATAACGTGAATTGTATCTGCCTCTACCTCTTGTATTGCGGCAAACTTTACCAAAATGGCCCACATGTCCACACTTGTAGCACTCTGCAGAATGAGCCGGACATTCTTTCTCAATGTTCACATGTTTTGACCACCCACATTTAAAACACTTGTTCTGTGATCTTTGAAATGTCTCTCTATTTTGTCTCCAATTTGAATTGAAATCTGACTTTACCACCTTTTTTACTACAGCAACGAGTGCTTCTTCACTACCGTCGTATTTTCCCTCATTGTTGACATGTACAGATTTAATATCAACACTGTCATTCTTGTTCTGGATCTCCTTCATACACTTCTCTCCAAGTTCAAACGTCCTCGCTATTTCAATAGCTTGCTCTAAGGATGGGTTTTTAGCTTGCCAAAGACGTTGTTGTATGCGGTTGTCAGCTACATGAAGTACTAATTGATCTCTCATATACTCATCGGCCACACCAGTGAATTCACATGTCGATATGAGTCCTCTGAGAGCTGCAATATAATCATCAACAGGCTCACTTTTGCCTTGCTTCCTGGACAGAAACCTATATCTTTCCAAAACAATGTTTGTTTTATTCCCAAAATGTTTGTTTAATTTTAACAACGCAATCTCATATTTCCTTGAAGTGGAAGCAGAGTCCCCAGCCCCTAGTTCATTATAACTGGGCTCTGGCAAAGTCCTAAATATTCTTAAGGCTTCTGCGCCTATACAGTTCAGCAAAGTAGCTTCCTTTACATCATCATTGTATTTCGCACCACCTACCGCTCTTAGATATACTTGAAAGCTGTCTAGCCACTGTTCCCAGGGGCATGTCGGATTTCCAGGCAAAGGTAAGAATTTCATTGGGGCCACAACACTCTGCATGGCTGATGATGCTATATGTATTCGTAGACGCACAGGACTCTTTATAGATTTATTTATCTTTTGCTTCTTCTACTTGCTTATGTCCCTTTTTTTTTAATTTTAATTCAATGTTATAGTGCAGCCCCCATTCATTTTTTTAATAAGCACTGCTGCATCACTCATACAGTCATAACAATGGAGCATATCCCTGCTTGTTGTAGCCAATGTTCAATGAACTATATTTATTCAAAATCTTTGGTCCAAGCACAATCCGATGCAACCACTGAATATCTTGCTTCACGAAGGCTCTGCATCCATTTGTCATACAGTTGCCATGGTTATTTTTCTGAAGTTATACACAAAATGGAGGCACGTTCACCCACGTTGCTGGGTCCTTTACTCTAATGATTCATGCACGGCTCGCTTATGAAGCCGTTAGCAGTCCGCACGCACATTCACAGCTGTGGTCTTCAAACGCTTTTCACAGAAGGTATAGAGACAAGTAAATATCTCATTTGTCCCCCATACCTGTCATATCGCCTTTGTTTTCATGAGAAGTCCGACGTATAAATTGTGCCTGGGGTTCGTAGTAAAACACTGCGATTATAATATAGTGTGCGCATCCAGTCGGAGACTCTCACTGAGCGTGCCACTGATCCTCGTCGCCATTGTTATAAAATAAGTTCTTGGCAGCGCTTTGTGGTTTAAATGAAGTTTATTGTATGAGTCCCCGGCAGACTGCTATCGTCGGGCCTCCACCACCGTAATCTGCAACGTTACACTTCTCTGCATTCGAGAACGGAAGAATGCAGAGAAACGAAACGTTCGCAGACTGGCATAATTACACATAACATACTGGATACACTGTAACAGCGCTGGGTTAAAAAAGGGACACTCAATGTGTTACAGCTGATTGTCATAGATACTGTCATTCCAAAATCAAAGAGTTCTGAAACTCCCATTGTCCACGTCACAACGCCCATTCCATAATCATCTCACGCACCGTGACACATAAAGAAAACAGAATGACAGCACGCTGCGTCAAAAATATGTCATTTCACTATCACTCGCCAACTCTCCGGTCTCAACCCTACCATGTTAGCATCTCTCGCTCACTGTGCCTTTTTCCCCCATTTCTCACCCACTTTGCATCTCCCATGGGGGTTTCCCTACAAAGGTCCTTTCACATCCGTAACATGAAACTTCAACCCTACCTCTCCCCACCTTCTCTGCCCTCCAACTCTCCCATATCTCATCCCTCCCAAATCTGTTTTCGTAAACTGTGCTCACACTTCTAGCTCAAGGGCAACGTGCTCGCCTTTGAAGCAAGACAATACGGAGCAACACAGGTTCCATCCCTGGGTCTGCGCTTAGAAACCTCTGAGTATTAAGTGTGTTATAAACAACCTATCATATCATTTCTGTCACCCTCTTGAGCTGTCTTTTACCACATATATATATATGTATATATATATGTATGTATATATATATATATATACATATATATATATATATATCTATATATATATATATATATATATATGTGCACACACACACATATCTATATATATATATATAATATATTCAGTGAAAAAAAAACTCGGTTAAGGGAGAATTAACCAAGTGGTGGGCTACCTACCATCGGTTTGGCATCCTAGGGACTTTAACTCAATGTTTCTATTCCCTGGACCCCTCTGTCTAAAACCCCCTATTGCACATGTCTTCATCCCCAGCCCCCCACACCCCTCCCCGCCGTCTTTTGGGTTTTACAATGGATGTCACAACTTTGGATATCCCCAGCGGTGCATACCTGTTGGTTAATGTGATGCCAGGGGCGATCTCAAAACCTGTGCTATTCGCAGTGTCCCTCCCCTTGGGCATTGTTACATCATCTTTGAGTACTTCTAGCGTCGCCGATTCTCTGGCCTCACCATAGCCATCTAAGCCGCCATCACCTTCTATTCCATCTGGCCCTCTGCCTTCCACGTCTACTTCAATTCCCGACTCAACCAACTCCCCCCCTCTCATACGGTGGCAACGTAACATCCCACTCCCCTCTCTTGCCGCCTTTTTCTTTACTGCATACATCAACAAAGGATCCTTGGTTGCAACTTTTGCTTTTCCCTCCAAACACACAGATGTCCTGATTCCCAATCGCTCCCCCAATCCCCAAATCCATCACTACAGTATCTATTAGCTGCAGGTCATTACTTTCGGCCACATCATTCTACTTAACATTATTATTATGGCCCAATCCCCTTTTTCTTAGTATCTCCTCCAATACCATCTTTATCATGTAAAAGATCCTGAATCTTGGTAATAGGTACATTAACTTCAGTGACTGATTTAAAAAAAATGCTAGGGCATTCTCTAGGGGAAATGGTTGCAGGGCTTTCCTTTTAGACATTCTCAGCATATCTGTTGATAGTGTTTGTATAGTAAGAGCTTTCCCTGGGTAACATTGGAATAAAATCTTAGACAACTATCTAATATGAACCACACTGCAAAAAGTGCAGGGTTAAAACAACACAATTTAAGATGGAATGTGGTGCATGTGCTTTCTTAAAAACCATAAAATAGTCATATGATTACATGATATGATAATATCATTTTTCTTTACAAACAGGAATACTATCAACTTGAGTATCAATTTGAATAATAACATTCGTGCAATCTAGTTGGAGGTTAGTGTAACTTTCTTCTATATCTAGTTATATCAAAATATCAAGAAAGCGCTGTTAACAGAGCTCGTAAAAGCAAAACAATTAAGTGGAGTCCATATCATGTAACCTACATAAAAATGGCCCCAGGCAAGGAGCATTCGACCGCTAGAGGGGCTGTCATAGTCTGTACCTCCCCACCCCATCTTGCTTGCAGCGACAATGAAGCTTCAAAGATTAAAGTACCAGATAAACCCATGGTCGAACACTTTATTCGAAAACAGCACAAACACACATATTTTATTTGGTTTATTTTACAAACTGTAAAAGCACATCCAAGAGGTGGAGATAGAGACAAGCAGGTAAAACAGATGGAGCAGAAATGGATACAAAAACTAGACACTGTGCACAACGGTTTGAACACCAGCATTGAGTGGGATCTTTTCCTGTAATATTTTATCATCATCCCTGGCCACCTCTGTGTCCCTTTTACCACAGTAGGGAGTGTTCATGTGTCCTCCAATAAATATATCCATTCTCTACGAAAAAAGTAATGTTCTGTGAATTTTTTACAACTTGTTTGCTATTTTATAGATATACATGTGGTCCGGTACATCCTGTCTCCATTTAGTTCCTGTCTCAAAATTTTTAGAATGCTATAACACCAGGCATTGACTGCTTAAGCGCAAACGTATCCCCTTTCCAAGATGGTGTACTACCTGGAACGCATCTGGTAGCAAGGGCCCTTTAGGTCACGTGATTGAAATGAAATGATATTTATTTATATTGCGCTCGTACAGTAGTGATTTGTATCACCATAGTAACTGACAGCCGACGCTTCCCACGATCGGGCTGCAGTTACTGTTTTCCAACATGCAGGAAGGTGTCATGCCGGTGCCACTGGCGCACACATTGGCATCCATCATGGACTATTTGGAACTCATTTAACTTCATAATACTCTTTGAACAATCCCTATTCACACTTTGGTCCTTAATTTCCATTTTCACGACTTTGGTACTTTCTTATTTAATTCAGCTAACTACATGTACCATAATGCACCTTGCTACAGTTATTAATTTCTGGCTATTCCCATTCATCAGTATTGGAACCACAATCCCCAGAAGCCCTAGCGATCGGTGCTGCTTCCACCTTCTCAGGGCCAGAGAGGGAGGAGGTAGATTACCTTCAGGTGTGCTGCTCCAGGTGCAGCCAATTAGCCTGCCTCAGTACAGGGCAGGGCTGTATTTAAGCAGCTGCCTGCAGGAGCTCAATCTCTTGCATCAAGAGTTCTCCCAGCCCCTTTTGGCCTTGGGCCACGCATTGTATGCTGTTCCTGTTGCCGTATTATCCTGCTTCTGATCCAGTGCCCTTTGCCGGCTCCTCTGGGCTCCCTGCCTTGCAGCCTGCTACACTCCTCTGCCTATAGCCCTGCTCCTCTGGGCTCCCTGCCTTGCAGCCTGCTACATTCCTCTGCCCACAGCCCTGCTCCTCTGGGCTCCCTGCCTTGCAGCCTGCTACACTCCACTGCCTTCAGCCCTGGTCCACTGGGCTCCCTGCATCGCTGCCCTGCTCCTCTGGGCTCGCTCCTTGTTGCCCTGCTCCTCTGGGCTCTCTGTCTTCATCCTACTACAGCCTCTGTCCGGCTCCTCTGGACTCCCTGCCTTGCAGCCTACTACAGTCCTCTACAGTCCACTACAGTTTGCCTGCACCTTGTGCCATGCGTTACTGCAGCCCTTCTTCCTTGTTTTCAGCCCCCCTGTTTCCTTGCTATACTACAGTCCTCTGCAGTCCACAACAGTCTGCCTGCACCTTGTGCCATCCGTTACTGCAGCCCTTCTTCCTTGTTTTCAGCCCCCCTGTTTCCTGGCTACTGTTCCCTTGCTCTCTTCCTTGTTTACAACCCCCCATTCTTGAACCTTGTCCTTCTCTTCCTTGAGTCTTCTGTCCTCCCCTTAGGTTATCCATTTCAGTTATACTGTTCTACTATTCCATGTAGAGTTTCCGGTCACCATTCCCTTCAGTTATATACTAGGTTTCTGCCCTTCCTTCCTTCCGGATTCTGTTCTTAAGCTTGTTCTCTTTGACTTACTTTTCCCTGGATATTTCTGTTCTTGTCTTCACTTGTGTTTTATGTAACTCCTTTGTAACAGAAACCCACTGCTGTTGTTCCCAGCCACAAGCATACAGAGTGGGCCCCTGTAATAGCAATCTGTGCAGAAGGCTGGAGTTTCCAAAGGTCTGTGCAACACTCTTTCCCATTTCTGCATACACCCCAAGAGGGAATCCAGTTTGTTTGTACCTTTGTATTCCCTGACCCTTTTTGTACACAGCTACTGTAGCCTATTCTTCTTTCTTGTTGAACTTCCTGCTGTGTGTGCTTCTCTGTCACCTTACATCAGCACAGCCACCCAAAACCTACCTGGGTGCCCGGTGCCACTCTTGACAGAGTGCCATTCCTGACAGAAGGAGCACAAGCAATGTACTCTATGTGCTCTGGTGAGCATTGTCGAGCTTTCGTTCAAATCATTTAATGCAATCGATGAGCCAGAAGCAACAATTGTTTGAACTCAGTAGTTCACCGAACGTGCTGTCAGGAATAGTGCATGCCCATATTAGTGCCCATATTAGCGCACATAGGTATCCTCACACACGCTAGACCCAATACACATCAAGAAGTGAGTGCATCTGTAGATAAAGTAGAGGCCGACGCTCTGCCACCCACACAAATAAAATAGATACACAGAGATATTTCAGATAATGCAGGTCTCAGTTTTTCAACAGATGTGAACAAGATATGATCAATCTACTCATTAACACTAACCAATGAGAAGTAAAAGTGCCTCCAGATAGGAGAGGTAGGTTTTTAGCGTGGTTGTGTATGACAATGACATGAGAAATATAAGTTTGCAGGAGTTCGAGGAACACTATTTCTCAAGTTGAAAGCTCTACATTGAACCATTTTGTGGTAATTTGTTCTGCCGAGCACCTAAACTCACAAGTGAGGTCAGTGCATGAACTTGGACAGGAATAATTAGGCACGAAAACTGGTGCTTTCAGACCTAGCCTCTCATATGTTATCCTTTATATTTATTTTTATTTTTGACCGACAGGACTTTTGTATAACACAGAAAGGGGGTGTGGAGTAACAACCATTTGAAAATCTTGCACATCCTTATGAAGTCCCATGTTACTACCTGAAGACCGGGTTTAGATGCCAGTATCTGACAGAAAAAGCAGAAACCCGTAGTATCAACCACTTCTTGATGTGACCAAGTTGAATTAAGTCACCATCAATCCTTTTTTTTTTCTCTTTTCGAATGAAGCAAATGACATTTAATTTGGGAGTCCTACTTTTATGTCTAGAAGTATTACTGGGTCATACTAGTGGCTGTACAATCATGTAAATAATCGTGTTTTCAACTGAGATCCACAGGAGTAGTAATGTGTTTGTCCTTTGTACTCAATTTTGGGCACTTTGACTGACCCCCGATCACTATTGTTCACAGATCATGTCTGTATTACACAATCCTTTTTTAGGTTTGAAATGATTTTAATGTTCTCTAATTACAAACAGAATTAAAATACTTTTACTTGATGATATGATATGTAGCTGGTTCATACCCTTAGTTCTTTCTCAGTTAAATGCGTGCTCCTTTGTATAACTGCCCCCCATTAACAAGATATGGTGGGTATCCATTCTATAATACCCCCATAGGAGTGACTACATAAACAGAAGAGTTTTGAGTCTCTTTCTGAATTCGAGAACCTTATTAGACTCTGTAAGGTTGTGGGGGGGAGTTCATTCGAAAGTTTGATGGCATTTTTTCCTCCTCCAAATAGCATTCTGAGTTCTTTCATTTGTGGCTTCTCCTGGTAATATCTTGGTAATCACTTGAATCGAGCACACAAAAAAGGCAGGTTTTCATTTCTGAAAAGCCTCTCAGCCTCTTTGCTGCAAAGCACCAAGGCTGATATAGATATAAAGGTTTTAAGGAACAGGGGGGCACTGCCCTGTCTCTGTTGAATATTTTCTACAGGATGTATTTACCCCAAACCTGTCAAGGAAATTAAGTCAATGCTCTGTGCCCAAATTGTTTCTTATTTTGTCCAAATCTGCCCAGCGGTTTTCGCACTACGGCTGTTCAAAAACTGTACTTTTGCTCTAGGGGAAAATTAATGCTAGTAGGCTGAAAACAGCATTATCTATTCATGTAATCGTATTTTTATAACAAACCTAACACCACACCTGAGGTCGGTTTCTAAGCATGGATACAGAATTCGAACCTCTGTTGCTCTGCATGGTCTTGCTTCCAAGACCAGCGTGTTGCCCCTGTGCTATACTCCGTCATGTTTCCATAATAACGTTTTAATTTTTTAACTAATTGATCCCAAAATGTTTAGCTTGTGGCGGTGGGCCCTCACAAACCTTTGGTTTCAAAAATGTTATCCGGATTCATCCAGCAAGTCAGAAGTTGCTGCTCTGCTGTAAAAAGCACCAATGCTGATATAAAGGCTTTAAGAAGCAGAGTGTACCCCCTTCTCTGTTGAGTATTTTAAAAACTACTGGATGGATTTACCATAAACCAGTCATGGAAATTTAAGTCCATTCTTTGCGCCCAAGTTGTTTCTTATTTGGTCCAAATCTGCCAATCAGTAATCGCACTATCGTGCTACGGCTTTTGACAAACTGCCCTTTTTCTCTAGGCTGCACATTTTGAAACTGTGGTGCTTGTTTTCTTAATAACTTTTTCATTTTATAACTCAGTTTAGTAGGGCTCTTAACACAACTTTTGTGTTGAAAATGCCATCCAGATCCATCAAGCAGGTCAAAAGCTGTTAGCAATAGAACTTTGGGAAAGAATTGCTGCTTTTTCATTTCTCTAACGCCTCTCACCCACCCTCTCTGCTGAAAAGCACCAGGGGAGATACAGCTATATTCTGGGTAAGAGGGGGCACCCCTTCTCCATCAAATATATAAAAAACCGACTTGATAGAATAAACCCAGGCCTCCTGGAAATCTAATCAACGCTTCGTACCCAAGTTGTTTCTTACCTGGTCCAATTCCATCCAGTGGTTTTTGCTGTTCACTTCACAGAAATTAGGATTTTTTATCTTGGGGAAAATGAGTGGGAGTAGGTCGAAAACAGCGTGTTTTCCCTTTCTTAGTAACCTTTTCATTTTTTAACAAATGTTTACCAAAATGTCCAGTGTGCGGTACCCATGACAAGCTTTTTGTTTCCAAAATATCAGCCAAATTCATCATGAATATAAAAAGTTATTAGCAATTCAATGTTCTGGTTTCCTATGATATAAATATTATAGAGCAGCGATAACCGCTCTATAGTTGAGGTGAGCTGGACTCCCATAGGAACCTCAAAAAATACTATTGTTGATAACATTCGATTTGTGTGACGGATAGGACAACATTTTGAAGTTGGTTAGGGATGTGCAGGTCCCTCTAGATTGCAAGGTTTCATTAAAAAATAAAAAAGTTACTAAGATGACAAAAAACATTTTTTTTACAAAGTTGTGATCTACTTTCCATTAATTTTCCAATAGACAAACAAGGTACATTTTTTGTCTGACCGCACAGCCCAAACCACTGGATGGATAAGGACCAGGTCCAAAACAACTTGAGCCTGAAGCTTTCAAAAGAGGTCTTTTGTGGTTTCGGGTTATTCTGTGCAGTAGTTTTAAAAATATTTAACAGTGAGGAGGGTGCTCTTCTCAAAAATAGATAGCTATATCTCGGGTAAATTGCTAAAACCGTTTTTTTTTAAAAATGAAACAGCCGCCATCTTTGTTTTTGCTATTTGCGAGAGATAGCCGAGGTTATGGGAAAATGAAAAGCAGAAGAAAAGCCATTTGCAGGTCAAAATAATTGCAAAAGTCTTTAATCTAGAGGTGGGGGGGGGTGGTGGGGGTGGCTTGAGGTTATCAAGTGAAATGTGGGAGTTGGATGGGTCTAGGGACAGAGTTTGCAACACAAAGCTTTTCAATAACCTTGGCTATAACCTCAAATAGCCGACATCTCAAAGCAAACTGCATCACAGAAAAAGCATATGTTGTGTGGGGGAAGGGAGAGGGCAGGGAGCTGAGAGAAAGGTCTTCCTGAGCCTACTGGGAAGTTTGGTGCTAGGGTGTCCTTCGCTTTCTTCTCCCAGCCCAGGCATACTTATGGGGGCTGGCACAGATGATGGGGGAACTTGGTGAGGGCCTGTGATTTTGTGAGAATCGTTCATAGATTTGCTACCATACTGAGCGGCAGGGATCTAACCGAGGGGCAAATTAGCAATTCGGGCCTCTTTACAGAAATGATGCACTTGTGAAAGTGCAATTTTGCACAGTGTTAGCAACAGAGCAAAACATACCACGAGTGGAACTATGTATTCTTTCAATGCTTTTCTTTTCACAAGAGCAACCTTTTCTGAATGCTAATCAGCATTAGGTCAGGCATTGCACTGGTGAATGATATTTTTCCAATAGTGAATTTTTTGTTCCACTGGTAAAACCGTGTAAAATTGCACTTGCACTGTGCGGAAAATTCTCTGATGTAGTTGGTGCCTGTACGGAAGATTGAACCAAGCCTCTAGCCAGGTTTGGCTCAAACTGACACACCGTTCCCACTATGTGTTAGTGCACTTTTGGATTCCTAGGGTGCCATACATGTAAAATGAGTTGACATCATACCTCTGTACAGATAAAATGATCAAACATTTACTTGATATATGGTAGAGAATGGAAATAGGCGGACCGGGAGGCGAGTGGGTGACATGCAGCGAAATTTAATGCATTTCACAACCCCCGTTGAGCAATAGACATGTGCAAGGGAGGTGCAAAATGGATACATTTTGAAAAGGGTGCATAGGACCGGGTAGAAGAGGCAAAGCCGCACCCACTTCTCCTCTGCTTTCATTGGACCTCTGGAGATGCAGAAACAGTGGAGGATATACCTTAAACAGCATCAGTATTAACAGCGTGTAGGGGCTTGTTGGAAGTAAGACACATGGATGGGTTGCGAGAAGGCAGCGGCAGACATTCATGCACCAACTACATCACAGAATTGTTCACGCAGTGCAAGTGCAATTTAAGCAGTGCACCAAATAAATTCACTATTGGAGAAATATAATTCACCAGTGAAATGTTTGCCCTAGTGCCGATAGGACGCAGTACTAGCATTCAGAAAATGTTGCTCTTGTGCAAAAATGCATTGAAAGAATACATATACATTGTTTGCCCAATTGCTAACACCATGCTAAATTGCACTTTCACAAGTGCATCATTTCTGTAAAGAGGAACGAATTGCTCATTTTCTCCATGGTTGAGAAGCGAGGAACGGATCGTGGCAGTACAGATTCTGTTCTTAACGAACTTCCCTTATTTGATCCCTGCCACTCAGTATGGTAGCGAAATCTATGAATGATTTTCAGAGAATCGCCTACCGGTTATATTGTCGCCTAACATTGAAAGCCTGGAAGGTTTATTTCCTCGATCAACGTCAAGACGTCCTCTGGATCACCTGTGCTTCTGCGAAATCCAGTCATTCTTGCAGATGACACATGTCTTCCAGTGATTGTTCTGCTCTGTTGATTCGCTATTTTAGAATTTATTCCAACAGCATAATTACACTCAGTCTAAGACGGCGGAGTAAGCTGATACAAGGAGACGTTCATCATGCAGATTGCGAAACATATGTCGCCCTCCATATTAGTTCATGTGAAAACAGCAGTAACACCTGCTTTACAGAAGCCTTCTCAGTGTAAATTGATAACACTCTGGGAGTTGCAGAAAATCCTTTCCAGGGGTAAGCAAGACCTAAACCCTGAATGATTAGGAATTGAAAGCAACATAAACCTGGGACACGCGTAAAGGTACACATACATAGAGCCAGTGCTGGAAATGGACATTATCTACTGAGGGATCCCACAAGCGACAGGGGTGTGGGTATGGTTGTTGACGTGACTCCTGACCCTGTGATGGGGTGGCCCACCACAATTAACCACGCTGACTTGGATTGCAAGTCCAAGAGTGTTTATTGAAAATGCAGGCAGATTAAATGGCTCTGGGTTTGTATGAGAAAGGTTTTTCTGGGCCTACTGGGAAGTTTGGAGCTAGTGCATCCCTCGCTCTCTATTTCTGGCCAGTTTGCCCCCTCCCTAGCCCAGTCATACTTAATAGGGATGTTAGTTTCTCACCAATGGGGACACCTATCTGTCTGGCAGCTGTCTTACTCTATTGATGTCTCCCTAAAACGGTGGCTATCTGACTCCCTAGGGGCCTTCTATCTTTCCCTAAAATAGTCCTGCTTAGTGTTCTAGATAGTAAGAGTTGGTGCCTTCTTTTGCCTGGTTTCAGTCTCTCTTCCACACGCTTTCTTACCTGACCCTTCACTACACTGGGTTTCTAAGTTGTTCTCCTCTCTCCATGTCACTTTCCGTCTAATCTCTCACTCCTCCTGTCCACCTCTACCCTTTGATCTTATGTCGCAAGCAATAGACTTGTGCAAGGGAAGTGCGAAATGGATGCATTTCGCAAAGGGTGCATAGGACCAGGAAAAAGAGGCAATGCCGCACCCACTTCTCCTCTGCTTCCATTGGACCTCTGGAGATGCAGAAAGAATAGAGGATATACCTTAAGCAGCATCAGTATTAATAGCATGTAGGTGCTTGTTGGAAATTAGATACATGGATGGGTTGCGAAAAGGCAACGGCAGACATTCATGCAAGCCATAAGGAACATGGTCCCTATCATGGTACTTTCCTGTGACATCCGAACATTGTACCCTTACTTCTACTCCATGCTGAGGCGATGCTCAAAGGAGGAAAAGGATAAGCAACAAGCCTATGCTCATTTGTGTCAAGTCTTAGTTACTGGAATGAGCCGCATACTGATGTGTTGTGGACACAGGAAAAGCAAGCTGAACCACTTCAGATGTACTCACTATACCTGGCTACAAGAAATGAATTTCATAAAATGACTTGAGTGATTTTTTTGCATACTTCAGAAAACTGAGGCTAAACCCCCAGGGCCGTCTAAGTCGATTCTGTAAATCTATGCTATTACAAGACGTTTCATTTTCATACCAGTATGATCTTTGCCAAAGGTGCAAACATGAAGTAAATGAAAGATATTTGCTTTTGAATGCAAAGCACTGGTGTGGTACTTGCAGTCAATTTCTGTTTTTTTGCACACTTGCTGTCAACCCTCCTGTTATATTTTTGCTTTGGACCATATTCAAACATCTCTGATAATCGTCTTCAGCTGTACAAAATGGTGGCTCGGGGCAGAGAGGCACTGGAAGAGAAGGGGCACGGGAGGAAAGGTTCACAGAGGGTGGCTGTGAAGATACTGGAAAACCTTAGACCCTCGTACTGCAACATACTGAGGTTCTGGCGGAGACAAAGCGATGGTGTAAACAAAGAGAGGGACCTTGAGAGTCTTGTTCACCAAGGAGTTGGATTGAAAAAGACTAGCACTTGCCATGTACAGGGCCATTTTGAAGTTGGCCAGAATGCCAGAGGATAATGCATAATGCCCTGTGAGGCAGATTTTGGAACCTTATGGTGAAGGTTCTATGACACCAAACCCGGAGATCCCTTTCTTGGCAAGAGGACAAGCAGACATTTTAGAGCAGGTGTCTGCAACATTTGGCTCCCCAGATGTTTTGTACTACAACTCCCATCCACCTTGGCCCACATAGTCAATGGTGAGTGGGAGACGTGGCAGGGTTCCCAGCTGTTCCCGGTGATTTATAGACCATGTTGCCCCTCAAGTTTAAAATGAGGAGCAGGGTACAGAGGAGGACAGGGAGGAGCAATCCCAGTGCAATGTGCATTGTGGTGGAAGTTCCCCAGTCGCTAAACCAGGGAGGGTACCTTTGCCATGGTACCACTGAATAGAAGATGAAAAATCTTTCCGATGTCTGTGCCTGAGGACGGGGCTAGTTATCATTCATCCTTAAAAGCACTACTAGGGGAGTGAAATCATTCTGAGGACACTTCGAAGAAGGTCACTAATCCAACAACAGTATCTTTGCAGTAGGACTGCCACAAAAAAAAGAAGGTAGTTACCCATTGATAAAACAGGCAGGCATACAACAGACCGAGCTGGCACTGGCGTAATGTCTGGTCTCAGGTCATGCAACCATTGAGGAGGTGTAAGACGGATGGAGCTACATGGTCTGTTTTGATGTCTTAGTGGGGATTAGCCTTAGAGTGGAGTTTTTATAATATTTCTTATGTTTCGTAATAGATTGTATTAGTTTATACTTGGTTTTACGTGTAAACATGTAAATAATTCATCTAGACTACCCCCATAGAAACAGCATTATTAATAGCAAAAAGTGTAGTAGGCAATGGCCCTGGGCAAACATTGCAAAGTTTTATGCAAATATTGATGTTGTCGATGTCAATATAAGTTCGAGTAATAGCTGCTAGTTTGAATGCCATATATTTGATAGGAGCTTGTATTTGAAGCACTCAATGAAATAACTTTTAGTTGTAAAAACAGGTTTTCTTTTAAATGACAACTTACGTATATATGTATGTTTACAAATCTTTTAAGGGGTGTCAAATCAAATTTCAAATTGTCTTTTATGGAATTGAATGCATTTATATGCTTGTACGGCACTGATGCCAAAATAAAGCAATTTTGACTGACTGAGAAGAAGATAGGCTAGAAGAGGTGAATAATGTTTCGGACATCTACTCCTTGAGGGTTGGGCTGTTCAGCATTCCTCCTTAAGAGCACTGCTATGGGAGTGAATAGAACTGACTAACACCCACTCTTAAACTGAATGTAGTGGAGAAAGACCCCGTCCCCCTTAAACCGAGTGTGAATAACTTGGTGGGGTGATATATACCTTCAAATATGCAGAAAACTAGAATTATACTGCTTTGCAGAAATAGGGTAATCCACCATGTTGTGATAGGCCAGCACCTTTAAGGTGGATACTGAGATATATATATACATGAATTCTGTAAAACGGTGTTGAAATGAAAAAAACATTACCTCTTGATAGTTCAAGGATAGTTCAGTAGCCAGAGACAGGACTTTCAGGACTCTTATCTCTAATCTTAACAGTGTACTGTGTGGGAGCGGTGTAACAGTCAAGGGAGGAATGTGGATGACGCATTCAGCTGGTTCAATTAGCAGAGAGAAAGCAGCTGATGCCCATATCTGGGCCCCAGGGACAGGAAACCATGATGCAGTTGCTAAGATTGTCTTAGGACAGACGTCAGTAAATGTTCCCATTTAAAGGTTAAGTACAGCACATACAATCTTATCAGTAACAGATGTGGATATGACATGGGAGCTTTGGTGAATTGGCAGCTCAATCAGCCAACCCTAGAAGAGGAAGGGGCTTGTCTTGGAGTTCCTAAACCGATGAGAGTGTTCTGCATCATAGATAGGGAACAGAACCAACCTAGATGTGTAGTTAAGGAGGGAAATTGTAAAATAAGTAGTTTAGAGAAATTAACAGAGAAGGGGAATTAACTCAAGATGTTGAGCGTTAAGGAGTTATTGAGATATTGACTTGAGTGTGGCCAAGCAATATATGAGGAAAAATAGTTGTGAGTGGAGCCACGCTATGAGGATACGCCCAGTTCATAGACTTTAAAGAGTGCTAGCAGAAGCTTTAGTTCAGAGCCCCTTTACGTTGGACATATAGAAGACGAGAGTGGTTAAAGACATTCTTAAAGGAATTAGCTTAAGTTCCAATCAGAGCTGATTTTAGAGGGATAAGACAAGTCTTATGAGAAGACCGTGAGGTGCACGTATATGTGGCTGTCCGGGTGTGTTTGTTGTTGTTTTGTTTATGTGTTGTGTTTTATGTCCCAATGTGTGCACTGTATATTTGTTTTTATGACTTAAAGAGAAAGAAAATGCATTTTAAAGTTGATTTATAAAATTGGCATTAAGCCAAGAATTAAAAGTGATCAATTGTAAATAATTCTGAAAATAGTAGATTCTATAGGTCAACATAAAAAGATTTGCGCTGTTTTTATATTGATAAAAACTAAACTTAGTGAAATAAATAGAATAAACAAGGAAGAAACTCTTTCTCTTTGAGTCTCTGTAAAAAATGAGACTCCGGCAAATAATAGGTTAATTATTACATTTTTTTAAACTAGGCAAAACGATTTATGATATGCACCCCATACGATAAAAAATCGCCTTCAGTTTGATGAAGATAGAGAAGCTAAAAGATAAGGCTGGAAGTGAAGTTTTCAACAAGAAAAAGAAAAACAAAATGTCCAACAAACCACATTGAAGTTTCTTTTAAATTAGAGATAAGAACCATGAAATAGGGAGCTGCAAGTATGCGAATCAGCTCCTGTGTAAAAGTGAAAGGGGATTTACTATTGACAAATGTGTAGGCACTTTTGAAAAGCCCCGCAGTAGATATTTCCCATCTCTGAAAGGTACAGTGAGCAAAAAGTGTGTGCTGCAAACTCTCATCTCAGAACAGGTTATCATGCCATGTTCTTTCTGGAGAGGAGCGTCTGCTACCTTCTTTGAAATGTTTTCAAGGAACTTGCGGTTGGTCACCCTGAGTTACCTGGGGGCAACCAAACGTGGACTCCCTGCTCACTGTGCTTTGGTACTCTTGTTCAGAGAGGAATTGCCATAGCATTTCGGTGCTGGACTGCCCATGTGGGCGGGACAAAGACTGATATGCAAATGGATATTTCCCATCTGTGAAAGGTACAGTGAGCAAAAAGTGTGTGCTGCAAACTCTCATCTCAGAACAGGTTATCATGCCATGTTCTTTCTGGAGAGGAGCGCCTGCTACCTTCTTTGAAATGTTTGCAAGGAACTTGGGGTTGGTCACCCTGAGTTACCTGGGGGCAACCAGACGTGGACTCCCTGCTCACTGTGCTTTGGTACTCTTGTTCAGAGAGGAATTGCCATAGCATTTTGGTGCTGGACTGCCCATGTGGGCGGAACAAAGACTGATATGCAAATGGATATTTCCCATCTGTGAAAGGTACAGTGAGCAAAAAACGTGTGCTCCAAACTCTCATCTCAGAACAGGTTATCATGCCATGTTCTTTCTGGAGAGGAGCGACTGCTACCTTCTTTGGAAAATTGAAAGCAGACAGATGATTACATTCTTTACATTAATGAGGTCAGACCCTTTAGGAATCTGATAGGCTTTGAATAAAATAGAATTGCATTCGATTTACAGGAGTTCTTGAGCAGAGAACAGGTTTAAAATTTTGAAGTGCATAGCTTGGCAAAAATCCAAGACATCCGATTGTTAAAGGAATGAATCTGTTTTAACAACCTATGCAGTGGAAATGAGATAAAGCAGAAGTGGGCGGGGCACTGCAAAGGAAAGAATGACAGTTTGTTTTAAGATGTGACAAAATTGATGTCTTTAAAATGAGAAAATTGAAGAGTTTTTGCTGTGTATTGTTGGAACATTTGTTTAGAAAATATGTGTGTTGTGTTTTAAGCATAATAGGCTATGTGATGTTATGTATTAAAAGTGATCAAGAAAAAAGACATGTCATTTTTGACTTTGAGGAAAATATGTTGTGGACATGAAGTCAAAAAAAAGATGCCCAGGAGCACACAATTTGAGAAAGTTATAGCTGAGATTTAAATTGTGTTTTTATGTGTAGAATACAGTAAATAAACAGGCCAATGTGCTAATGGATGGTACTTGGACCAAACACAGTAAAATAGGTTATGGCAAGTGACAGTAATATATGAGAAAAAAAACATTATTTGACAAATGTTTTTGAGATAGACATGACACATTTTGGAAAAATATTAAAATACAAGTTAAAAAGAAATATGCAGGAATATTGAGATTCTTGTAGTGTGCAAGCAGGAATAAAAACAGCAATTATGTTCTATTACGCCCAGAGGCAAAAGCTGAGGCAAAACACTAAGGAGAAATAGTGAGATTACTGGACAGGAATGCAGTAATACCACACGATGGAGAGGCCTTGAGAAAAAAGAAGTTTGCCAAGTTAAAACTGGCTCATGATAAGATAAAATAAGGAATGCAGCACTTGCGCATTGCGATCAAAAATTAATTAATTCAACATAACAGCTTGCGAAGGCCATAGCTGAGAAAAACGAAGTAATGGGAAGAGTTACAAATCACATACAAGTGAATGAACCACTGATAGTTTTTTTGAGTCAAAAGCATGCACCAATGCATATTGAAAATGTGAAAGGTTTTGTCCTGCCTTAAACTTTGAAGGGAATTTTTGAGGATGGTCAGATTTAAATGCATTTTTGTATTTAGAATGAGTTTGGGGCTTTATAGTTTCTCTTGCCAGAGAAAGGGTGAACCAGAACACAGTATGTACCTTGATCCCAGATGAGTAAGAGTAAATTAAGGTGCAAACTCCCGAGTCTTTGACTTCTAGCGCTGAGAAGTGGATGTATGTGTGAGGAAAAGTGTCAGAAATAGGCACATTAGCTAGAGAAGACATCAAATGTCTTCTAGCTGTGGGGACAAAAACTGATGACAGTTGGTCAAAGGTAACATATTTACTGCTCACAATGGAGCGCTGTGCAAACAATTAAAGGGCGGTAGTCTTGAAAGCGTTTATAGTGCTGCGTCCAGACAAGCCAGATGGGGGAGCTATCAGAAATGCCAGAGGCTGTCAGAGTTTATGCTGACATAACCTAAGGAATTAGTGGGCCTGAAAATAAGGCCATGATTAAGAGATGCAGTTGACCATTGTGCATTTAGTACAGGCTTCTGCAATAAAAGAATTGCACAAAAAATTATGTTGTGAAAGTGATTAAAAAAAGTAAAATAAATGCAAAAGAATTGTTGAAATACACCATTGGAACAGTAATAGGAGTAGTAGAGGCAAATCAAATTCACAGTGAGCGGTACCATAAGGTGGGGAAGGCTTCTAGAAGAGAAGCATCCAAAATAGTTAGGGAAATTCTCAGAGTAACCCGGGTGAGTTCTAAAAATATGCAGAAAGACAATAAATATATGCAGGATGGACAGGTTAGGAGCCTTCCCCACGTGCATTGCACATGAGGTATGTTAGAACATTTTTGCATGCATGTGTGGAAGCCAAAGATTCGTGCAGGATGAACAATCTTCAAGAAAGGAAACAGCATGCCCCCTAGTGTACAGCTGACAAATCAAGTAAGGCTTTGATGAATGAGAGAAGGAGTACAGAGTAGACTGCAGTTCAAAAATGCTCAAACTATATTGAGGAAATATTCTTGTTGCCATATGCAAATGGAACTGATATAGTAAAATATGCACATACAGAGACTCATATAGGGTGGGCCTCGTGAGCACTACAGGGGGATCCTTGGACCCAGTAATAAGGGGTCACTGCCCTTGTGATTAGAGATGACAGCCGTTGAGTATGTCATTACGAGGGCTGACAGCACAGTGTTACGATTTGGTTATTTAATTTATTTTGCATTTTTAAAGCACTCACATAGCCCAGGAGCATTGAGGCGCTGAAATAATTTTGTGACATAATGTATTGAACATGTAGGGGTTTTTTCTGTTTAGGAAAATCTGAGGGTATGTTGGTATCTCCAAGGGCTACTGCCTATGTGGAGATTGTGTTAAAACTGATGATCAAATAGTCAGACATAAAAAAGAAAATTCTGCCAGGGGTGCAGCGGAAATCACTGGCAGAAACTGAGCAAGTTCATGGTTGTTTGCATTTTGACAACGTTTTATGATAAACCCTCGAGGGAAAAGGAAGAGATAGTAGCAGTGGGAAAGATTTTCCTTTCTGACATTTCTTTGAGAAGCAATCAGGGTAATAGACTTAGAGATACAGGTGCCGCTGGGGTAAAGCGCACGATTAATGGAGATGTTTGAGGTATTGACAAAATGTATGCCTACCGTCTTGCTTGTTGAAACAGGCAGCTGAATTAAGTGGCACTGCTTGTCGCACCAGAGAAATCTTGTACACCAGGAAGTAATGATGTACAGTGGCCCCGCCTGTGTGACGTCGACAACACGTCCAGAACTAGCATGTTCGAAAAGGAAGGGTGAACTCCGAGCGGGCGGCTCTCCTGTGCAGCATGCAACGTTATTGAAAAGACCATTGGGAGCAAGTACTACGACTCCGAGTCGTCATTATAGCAGAGTGGTACAGTAGATATATTATTTCGAATATGTTAATAAAAAGGAACCACGCCGCAATGAGTGCAAGGAAAGGGTCGGTTTGAATAGAGATTTTTACATATAAGAAGAAAGTCTGATATTTTTATGGGTGTAATTCACCCCTCTTACCACAACAACACTAATATCAAATATAACAAAACTTTATTACAATTCCATATATTTCATAAAACAATCGTAAAAAATGATCATAGTACATAAGACCATTATGTTTAAAAACCACACAAGTTTTGACACCATAAGTGAGTAATGTTTGTAAATATTCCGTAAGGATCTTACACTGTGTGTACATCTCACACTCTGATTCCTGTGCCACACTACTAATGGCCTATTCCCTATCAGTGTAATGCAAACTACCCAACTTGTACAAGTTTCTGTCCTTGAACCACAACAATGTCGGACATTCTTCAGGGGACAAATTGTCTTGTGCCGTAATCTAGAACATTCTTCTTTTCTAGGGGAGAACCCTGTTGATCAAAAAATAATAGACACCCTATTAGTAACTTGTAATCGAGTATCAATCTCTACTGACATGAAAAACATGTAAAAACATGAACCCTCATCCCTCAAAGGGTGCAAGATATGTCTAAAATTACGTACCTCTGTTCCCAGTAGTAAATCTTGGGCTTTTTCTATAAAGTATTGTAGATTCCCAATTTCTTCAGGAATTCTTACATATCCTTTCTCGCCCCTGTCTAAAATAGTGTGCAATATAAGCAAAATTATTACGGGGTATTGCTGCAGACTCCCGCAATCATCCACTTCCTAGGCTAATCAATAAATACATAGGTGCTAGATCTTACCTATTTCAATGTAGCATTATGTTGGAAAATTGTACAATCTCTCAGTTCCAAATACTCCTTTGCACTCTTTCCCATGTCCGGGTCAGTGTAACAATTCTCTACTCCCCTTCATGGGTCACCTGTCTGTAAAAAAATGGACAGAACTCCCATTCAAGTATCACTCCTCTCAACAAAGAAATCTCACAATCACTAAGTCTACAAGCCCCTCTACAGAGACCACCTAGTAGTGACCCTCTGCTTACTTACATATAAGCGTTGTCTCGTACATCCTCACTGCCAGCCACAACAAACGAGCTGCCTCTATGTCTCTGGAGGATCCGAAAACTCCACGGACTTCGCGGGTCAAAAAAACTTACCCAAAACGTGACGCAGTGACGTCATCACGCATCCTAGACACGCGATGACGTCACTGCGCCGCCGGCGCGTCTGAGAACGCCCATGCATGCGCACATCCACGAGATTCTGGGAAATGTAGGCGTCATGATAAAAAATACCCCCGTGCGCCAAAGAAGCAGACAATTCTGTCAACCACACAGTTGCTGATATGCCCAATGGAAATCACTCCACAATGGCTCGCCTGCAAATCGCCCTCTAGAAATGCAAAGCGGACCGAAAAACCACTAAAACGGTGTTCAACAAAGGTCAAAGGTCATCTATGATGTAATTCAGAGAGTAGAAATATACAGATTATAGTCCTAACCTCAAGTTGCATTTTAAGGAATGTTAATGGCCACATAGCCCTAATGTGGTACACAAATCTATCCACATAGGAAAAAAACAGCTCCAACATACAGATATTCATACACTAAGAGCCACATATGATTGCATAACGACTCCAACTTCACTTAACAAACCTTAATAGATGGAAACAGTGTACAGGGCAGTGCTAAGTATTAGACTTCACAAAGATATGATTTTGTGCCCCAAAACAGCTCTGCATTACATATAGAGTAAAAACAGAGTCATGGGTAGTACTATATATCAAGTCTACATACAGCATGATTTAGTGACACAACCATATTGCATAACATGATGGAAAAAAAGGGCGTCATGGGATGAGTTGTACATCAAACTTTCCATAGGCATAATTTTATGCCACAGTAACTCTGTATTACATGATGCAAGACACAGTGAAACTCCAAATTAAGCATTATTTGAAAAACAGTGTCACGGGATGAGCTGTACATCAAACTGTCCATAGGCATAATTTTGTGCCACAGTCACTTTGTATTACATGATGCGAGAAATACTGAGACCCCAGATTAAGCATTACGCCATTCGACACCTTCATTCATCCCTTTGATGTAACTTTTAGACAAAAAAATAAGTTTCTGTTCTAGATGTAATAATTTTCTATTGGTAGCCATCTGGGATTGCCCCTTCACCTGTTTCAAAATACACCACTGAAAGTCGTTGCATGAATGTTTCATTTCTATGAAATGTTTTACCATGGGAGCCTGTTCTACCTTATTCCTAATGCAGCTCTTATGTTCTATCATTCTGATTCTGCATTTTCTGTTCGTTTTGCCAATATACATACGTTTACAAGGACATACTATCAAATAAATCACATTATCCGTATTGCAATTGGTATGTTCATTGATGATCCACAGCCTATCCAACCCCAAATCTACATTCACTGTTTTTCTTGTTTGAGAACACATCGAGCAATTTCCGCAAGGAAAATGCCCAACCACTGGAGGAAGGCCCCACAAATTGGTTTGTTGCATCGGCCTCTTTTTGATATTCACATCATTTCTCATTATCAAATTTCGTATGGTAGTACTCTTTTTGAAAGCTACAATAGGTTTTCCTATTTCCTTGGTCATGATTCTTTTCCAATTTCTTGTCACAATGCCCTTGATTTTATATGATAAATTACTAAACGTATTGACAAAAACTAGAGGTGTTTCCTTTGTCCTTCTTTCTCTTTGAATTTGCTGGTCAAGAAGAGATTCGCGATTATTGTTAAAAGCCCTCTTCGCTGCTTTTTTTACCAAGGGGACAGGGTAGCCCCGATGTATCAACTTGGTAATCAAATTGTTTGCTCCAGTTTCATATGATTCATTAGTGCTGCTATTCTTTTTTAACCGCAAAAATTGACCAAACGGGAGATTGTTCTTCACATGTTGGGCATGATGACTCTTAAAATGTAATAATGCGTTCCTGTCAGTTGCTTTAGTATATGGTCGGACTAAAAGTAACCCATTCTGATGGTAAATGCATATATCTAAATAATTCACTTCTTTGTTACTTACATTGCTAGTGAATTTCAAGTATCTATTTTGTTCATTGAGCCACTGTACAAAATTGCCTGCTTCCTCTCCATTCCCCTTCCAAATGACGAACACATCATCTATATAACGTAGCCAACAGATGATGTTATTCTGAAAAGGATTACGTTCATTATAGACTACCGTTTCTTCAAACATGTTCACATATAAATTCGCAACATTGGGGGCCATGGCTGAGCCCATAGCAGTCCCTTCAATCTGTTTATAGAACTGCCCCATAAATTGAAAGAAATTCTCTGTAAGGGCCATCTCTGTGCACCATTTTATGAACGAGTTGGATACCGGGCTTTCATCAGCTCTCTTCAATAGAGTCTCTTCCACTACCTCCAAAGTAGCCAACTGCGGAATGTTAGTGTATAGTGCTTGGATGTCTAAGCAGATCAGTAAATTCACCTCAGGGTCGAAACTGTTCCCCTCTATTCTGTTGATCGCATCCATAGTGTCTTTGATATAACTCTTCATGGTGGGAATGAAAGGCCTCAAGTAAAAATCAACAAATTTGGAAAGTGGTTCCAAAAGGGAACTCACGCCTGAGACAATAGGTCTCCCCGGCGGGTTCTCCAAACTTTTGTGAATCTTAGGTAATGTGTAAAATATGGGTATCCGACCATTCTCTCTAATAAGATATTCACTCTCTTGTTTACTAATCATCTGTTCATCCACTGCCTTCTGTACCTTGTCCGGTATGATGTTTAAAAGGTCATTACTGGGATCTTTGTCTATTTTGAGGTAATGGTTCTCATCTGATAGCAATCTTTCACATTCCTGGATGTGATCACCCCGATTCAATATAACGATGGCTCCCCCTTTGTCAGCTTGGCGAATAATTATCTTATCATTCGCACCCAAATCTTTCAAAATTTTCTGTTCTACCATACTTAGATTTAAATGGTGAGGGATACCCTTGGTTTCCAACTTGGTTACTTCCTCCAAAACCTTTTTTTCAAAAACCTTGGATTCTGCTGAATGTGCGTTAATGGGTGCACAAAAAATGGAGGGATTTCTCAAACCGCTACAATTGTCACCTTTATCAAATGCATTATCCATAAAGAATTCTCTCAGGTGGACTTTCCGCATAAACTGGTTGAATTCAATCCTAAATTCAAAGGGATTGTGAAACTTAGTACGAAATTTAAACCCTTATTGAGCACTTCCTCTTCTTTTTTAGTGATCTGGGTATCAGAAAGGTTCACTACCAACCCCTGTAACTTCTCGTTTGCATCCGTTCTGGTTCCCACTGTCTCTGATCTCCGCCTCTTCCTAAAAAAGACTGTCTTTGGTTATTGCCTCTCTGGCTATTGTTCCTTGTATGAGACAACGCTTATATGTAAGTAAGCAGAGGGTCACTACTAGGTGGTCTCTGTAGAGGGGCTTGTAGACTTAGTGATTGTGCGATTTCTTTGTTGAGAGGAGTGATACTTGAATGGGAGTTCTGTCCATTTTTTTACAGACAGGTGACCCATGAAGGGGAGTAGAGAATTGTTACACTGACCCGGACATGGGAAAGAGTGCAAAGGAGTATTTGGAACTGAGAGATTGTACAATTTTCCAACATAATGCTACATTGAAATAGGTAAGATCTAGCACCTATGTATTTATTGATTAGCCTAGGAAGTGGATGATTGCGGGAGTCTGCAGCAATACCCCGTATTAATTTTGCTTATATTGCACACTATTTTAGACAGGGGCGAGAAAGGATATGTAAGAATTCCTGAAGAAATTGGGAATCTACAATACTTTATAGAAAAAGCCCAAGATTTACTACTGGGAACAGAGGTACGTAATTTTAGACATATCTTGCACCCTTTGAGGGATGAGGGTTCATGTTTTTACATGTTTTTCATGTCAGTAGAGATTGATACTCGATTACAAGTTACTAATAGGGTGTCTATTATTTTTTGATCAACAGGGTTCTCCCCTAGAAAAGAAGAATGTTCTAGATTACGGCACAAGACAATTTGTCCCCTGAAGAATGTCCGACATTGTTGTGGTTCAAGGACAGAAACTTGTACAAGTTGGGTAGTTTGCATTACACTGATAGGGAATAGGCCATTAGTAGTGTGGCACAGGAATCAGAGTGTGAGATGTACACACAGTGTAAGATCCTTACGGAATACTTACAAACATTACTCACTCATGGTGTCAAAACTTGTGTGGTTTTTAAACATAATGGTCTTATGTACTATGATCATTTTTTATGATTGTTTTATGAAATATATGGAATTGTAATAAAGTTTTGTTATATTTGATATTAGTGTTGTTGTGGTAAGAGGGGTGAATTACACCCATAAAAATATCAGACTTTCTTCTTATATGTAAAAATGTATGCTCACAGAGCGAGAGGTCTGTTTCATCCCTTTCTGTGACTCAGAACCGTGGAGAATAGAGTCGGTTTGAATAGAGAACATGTTACATTTTGTGGAAATAAAATGCACTGCATGCAAAATGAATTTACTACAGAGGACACGTAAGTAAGCTCACATGCAGGCTCAGCAATGTGTAAACACAGACTGCATAAAGACACATATAAATAAAAGGTGTTAGTTTGAAAAGAAGGAATGCCTTTACAAAAACAGAGGAATGCATGCATTCACAGTAGGCCAGCCTTGTAGGGTGACCTGATAAGTTCAAAATTCTTAGAGGCGCCAGTTTTAAAAGGGGCCAAGGAATTAATATGGCAAAGAGAGTACCATTTTTGGTCTAATGGTAGACATTGGGTCTGTGTGTCCATAGAGAAAAGACAGAAAAGTGGTAAATGAATATTAAAAGGCTGAGGATGGCTTTTTGAAGATTATAAATGTAGTGTTGTTTAAATAGAAGTTAGCAGTTTTGCAGGAAAGTGTGTCATAACTAGCTTTGGTGTAGTTGCAACAGGCACCTGCCAGTGATTGAGGAAAGGATTGGATGACAAAACCTAAGCATAATGATGATGTTTAGGTAATTAAAGAAAAGCATGTTTTTGTTTGTTTTGAGACATGCACCATTTGAATATGGGCATATTTCTAGGGGCATGAACAAGGCAGAATGCCTATGAGATTGTTTTGGTAGAGACTAAAGGTTTTTATTGTTATGGCAAAAGCCTGGTAATATAGATGGCTGTGTGATCTAGTGGAAAATTGATGAGAGTATATGATAAATTCAGTCCCAGACCATGGATATTTATTAACAAAAAAGAGGGGACAGATGACCTCCATGTAATTAGAGACAGCTATATAGTAAGGAAACAAGTCAAATAATTAAGGAGTGAAAACTAAAAATAGAATCATAAAGGATAGTAGGTGTTCAGATAAAAAGATTTAGGTTAAATAGTGTCACATATGATGGTATACCTAGATAGGGATTAATAGAGTATGAGGTGGTGCTTTCTTTAAGGCATCACACATTAAAAGGAAAGGAAACATTTATAGTATACATGGCAAACATGTAACAAGTACCTAGCATACATGAAAGGCAACTGGAAAAAGTGTCAAAAATGTTAAGTAGACTTTGGGCCTTTTGTCATAGGTCCAGACAAATGAATTGGGAAAAGAAGAAAATAATTGCTTTACCATAAACTGCATGGGAGTAAAGGAGCTCAGTCAAAAAATGAAAGACATTTGGAATAAATTATGTAAATAAATATATAAATAAATAGAAAATGAATAAAAGAAAACATTGAAGGAAGGAATGATTGGATGAATGAATAAAGGGATAGGAAATAAACCCAGGAGCATTGAATAGGTAATAAATCAAAAAATTGAAAACAAATAGTACCAATGAGCATTCCTAGCCAACAGTAAAAAGGGCTCAGAGCAATAAAAAGCATAGGTTAGTATGGAAAACCAGAAAAGGGGTATGGTTGACCAAAATTGTATTAATCAGACAAAGAATATTGTGTACACAGCCAATTTAAGAAGAAATACAGAGTTAAGTAAATTACTATTTTTTGAGTGTCTGTAATGATGTTGTTTTGTGTTACAGATGAAAGTTGTGGATCTTGTGTGAAAACAAGTGAAATGTCTGCATGGCCTTAAATAGGGAGAAAAAGAAAAAGAGGTAAGTACTGGCCCACAGTACAAGGGTGTGGGCACACAGTTGATCATTACTAAAAGTAAGAGGATCCAGGTAAGTAACAGAAAAAGAGGTAGATAGCGACACAGTGTCTTCAAGTGAGTAGCCATTTCTGCAATTAGGTGTGAAGAGAGTAGAAAATAGATGAAAGCATGGCCACTTCAGACAACCGAAGAACACAGAAATCAAATTGAAGGTGGGTAACCATTTCCCTATTATTGTGGAGTGTATAAAGATGTTGAGAATAGGCAAACACTGTATCTATATTATCTAATATGAAGGCACATAGTAAGTATTGGTGCCATAGTCTAGAAAAACAAGGGTAGACTAGATTAAGTATAGTAGGATAAGGAAGAGATATTGTGCAGCAAAGCGCTTCTGTTTGTCTCAACAGGATGAAAGCAAAGCACAGAAGGAAAAGACCATGGTCCAACACAATCAGGAGAAAGATGGAGGAACAAAGGCATGAAGCTGTAGAAACACGTTCTGCTAAGCTTCATGAAGCATCTAAAGCTGAGCGGCAAGCACATGCAGCAAAGCAGAGAACAAAGCCCAAACATTGAGTATTATATAGGGTTGTTGAGAAGTAGTTGTTTTTGTGCACCAATGAGTAAAAGAGGGCCTATGAGTAAAATGGGATGAAAAAAGCATAGAAATGAATCTAGAAAACATGTTTTGTTAGCAGCAACAATAAGGGGTTTAAGTCAGGAAGAAAACTTGACCCCCTTGCCAGTTTCCAAATGACTCTATTTCAATTTTATACAGACAAAAGGGATCCCTGAGAGAAGCTGTCCTCATCTGCTACGGATGCGCCGAGAAGAAGGGAAAAGAAGAAGACGCCCTTATTTTAATGTCTTTTTCAAATGTTTATTTGTTGGTTGTTATTTTTGTCTCCCTGGTTTGAACATGTCGACTCTAGGAGAAAATGTGTCCCACAAAGGACAAAAAAAGTTATTTAACGAGAAGGCCCAGATGTCATAAGGGCAGAGAAAAATGAAAAGATTAAAAATATATATATTTTTTTATATAAACAAATCAGGTTCCTGCAGGCTGACCATACAATAGAATATGTATAAAACATGGAGAAAACTCGTAGCTTTTTGACACACAAAAACCTAAATATGTTGGATATAGTTTGTCTAGGAGGTAGAAATGACCAGAAAATGTTTTAACCATAAGTTTTTCTATGAGGCTGGGATGCCCAGAAAATATATATATGTAGTTTGTTTAGAAGGCAGGTGAAGGTTTCCAGAATATGCAACCAAAGTTTTTTAGGAGATAGGTTGACAGGAAATGTACTGATAATAGAGACATTTTTATTTTACAAAGGAAACTCATTCAGCTTTTATATTACAGGTGTACAACGAGGGACCTATATGACACAGACAATCGGCTAAAAGCAGAGAAAGGTCACTGAGGAACCCAACTACATGCCCGAGTTCCAGTGATATATGAGTCCACAGTTGGTTTCTGCAGAAGAACTCCATCGTCCTTGTGTTGCCTTGCCAAAAGTGCCCCCATGTTGAATGGACAGCTAATGCTTTGTGAAAAAAAGGACTGGCCTTTGGATTAAGGGCCCAAGGACTTGCTGCAGGGCAGCTCAAAAGGAAGGACAAAGTCGATAGGACACAAACGGTCCTCAGATGCCAAACCGAGATGAATTGGGTGGAAGATTTACCAGCAGCAAGAAAAGAAAATATGAACTTTTTGAAGTTTAAGAAATGCATGGATAGCACAATGGGAGCAAGGAAGATGTTGTGGGTTGGGAGTAGCAGAAACGATGTGGACAATGAGCCACGATATGGCTAAAATGTATGCAGATGATGGGCTGTTGGGTTACCTCAAGTAGTGACTGTCTCTCACCAAAGGCATAGTGGCTGTAAAATTGTCTGAGGCATATAGTTAGTTTCAAGTAAACTGGGGACTGGAGGTAGGGCTCAAATAAAAGTAAATAAATGTAGTTTTAGGGACACATACATGTTTAGATTAAGAGAGAATAATGTATTAGTACTGACGTTAGGATACCTCTTTGATTGGAGTGAATAGTTTATAGAAAAAAGGTGATTAAGTTAGAAATATGTAGGTACATTAAAAATTGATGAGGGTGGACATGGGTGTAGTTGTTAGTATTGAGTAGATGCCTAAATACTATACAAGATGGGGGATTGAAGAGAAATGACTAACACCCCCCTCTTAACCTGAATGTAGTGGAGAAAGACCCCGTCCCCCTTAAACCAAGTGTGAATAACTTGGTGGGGTGATTTATAGCTTCAAATATGCAGAAAACTAGAATTATACTGCCTTGCAGCAAAAGCGCTGTAAAAACCGAGTTATGTTTATAAAGTCAGAATGTTTAAATAATCAAAGACTTACTAAATAGTACATGCTAAGTATATTGTACTAAAAAACTAGTTTTGAAATGGACCAGGTGTCAAGAAATGAACAGAAATAGGGTAATCCACCTTTCTGTGATAGGCCAGCACCTTTAAGGCCAGCACCTTTAAGATGGATACTGAGATATATATATATGTGAATTCTGTAAAACAGTGTTGAAATGAAAAAAGATTTACCTCTTGATAGTTCAAGGAGAGTTCAGTAGCCAGAGACGGGACTTTCCGGACTCTTATCTCCAATCGTACTGTGTGGAAGCAGTGTAACAGTCAAGGGAGGATTGTGGATGATGCATTCAGCTGTTGCAATTAGCAGAGAGGAAACAGCTGTTGCCCATATCTGGGCCCCTGGGACAGGAAACCATGATGCAGTTGCTAAGATTGTCTTAGGACAGACGTCAGTAAATGTTCCCACTCAAAGATTAAGTACAGCACACACAATCTTATCAGTAAGAGATGTGGATATGACATGGGAGCTTTTGTGAACTGGCAGCTCAGTCAGCCAACCCTAGAGGAGGAAAGGGCTTGTCTTGGAGGGCCTGAACCTATGAGAGCATTCTGCATCATAGATAGGGAACAGAGCCAACCTAGATGTGTATTTAAGGAGGGAAATTCTATGGGTTTTAGCAGAGTTCCAGAGATGTCCAAGATGTATGAAGTGTACCAGCTTGCTGGAGAAATAAAGCCTGATGTCTTCTTGAACCAAGCCAGAGTGTCCTGTTTGTTCCAGAGTCTCCTTTTCTGCCACAAGAAATACCAAGGCCCAGCAGATGGGGGTTTTGGGACCTCCAATACAGGAGTGAGGGCATTCTGAGAACACTCTGAATGTCGCTGATCCAGCGAGGGTACCTTCGGAGTGGGATTCCCACTGAACAGAAGAAGATAGGACGGCTGAAGAAGCTTTCAGATGTCTGTGTCTGAGGGTGGGGCTGTTTAGCATTAGTGCTTAAGAGCACTTCCAGGGGAGTGAGAGCATTCCAAGGACACCTGAAGAAGGTCGCTAATCCAGCGGGGTGCCTTCCTACTGGGCTTGCCACTGAATAGAATAAAGTGTCCTCAACCCTATACGTATTCCATCTACTTTAGCGATCTGGTGAGCAGTATGTGAATTACTCTGATTCCCCAAAATTAGGCGAATGAAAGATTAACATTGTTTTATATGCAGACGATGCATTCCTCATGTCGTGCGCACCTAGTGGACTCACTAGAATAACACAACACTTTAGTGAATGGGTACGGGAGGATAGCTCGGGGGCAATGCGTTTGTCATGTAAGAAAGACAATGCAGCGCAACAACGCTTACAAACCGATCTCAGGTATTAAGCGGGTTATGAATGAACAATTATTATTTTTATTGTGAATTTGATCAAAAGTTTGATCTTTTACACAAAAAATAAAATGTGCACATTCACTACAGTTAAATGTATACAATCACTACAATCATTGTTACAATTATCTCACATTAAAATTTCAAAATACATCATTATCATGTAAAACAGCAATCTCAAAAAAATACAACATTACATCCGTAGCTAGTACCTCGTTAAGCTTAACTCATTTAACATTTGTATTTCTGCATGTGTTAAGAACAGTTTGGTTCCTGCAGACATACAGAGCCATTTATCGTCCAGATTCACAAACTCATTGTCAGTACAAAAAAAGCAACATAAGAATGTTGTTCTAATTAATACCAAGGTTGGACATTTCACAAGTATGTGTCTAAGCATTTCGGATGTTCCTACAGAATTACATCGAAGGCATATATTGTCACCCTCAATTTTTCGTTCTCTGCGGGCATATCTTACTTCCCCAGTCAGTAATACATTTAACCATAATCTTAAGAAGTGATGTCTTGAGTTTGGACAAGGATATTGATCTAAGTAATAAGGAAATTGTCCAAGTGGTTTGTCAGTCAACGAAAAGGTTGAGTGTAATTTATAACTTCTTGTCCGAGAGATAGTAAGCATCCAATCTCTCTCCTTCAATGCCTTTTTAATACTCAGTAGGTTACCCACCAGCTCTAAAGGTTCTATAATTCTGTAGTAAGAAAGGCCTTGTTAGCATTTGTCTTAAAAGCACTACCAGGGGAGTGAGAGCATTCCATGGAACCTCTGAAAAAGGCCACTAATCCAGCGAGGGTACCTTCACAGTGGGATCGCAACTGGATAGAAGAGGGTAGGCTAGAAGTGATGAAGATTTCAGACTTAAGTGGAATTAGGGATAGGCGTGGTCCATGATGATGAAAGGGATGGGGAGGATAAGCTTTGAGGAAGGAGTAGCCACCGAGCAGAGGGTGGTACAGGGAGTGCTGCAAAGGAGGTAGGTGAGTTAGAGAGAATAAGAGGAGTGGTGTGGGAGATGCCGATGTTCAGGGTGGTGGAACCTCACATAGATTGTGACCCTGTTTGTGACTTACAGCTGAGTGCAGCAGGGGATACACAGACTTTGAGAGATTTCTTGAATGTCAGGTAATATGACTGTATGCTCATATAAGTTTGGATAGAGTTGCAGAGTTATTGTCCTAAGGCCGAGAAAAAGATCCTGTCAATCCCCGTTGTGCAGGATGGTGGGCACTGTTAATGAACTCCAATGGGAATGCAGGTGGCTGGTGAAAAAGAATGTGGCGCCCCCTTCCTTTAGAGATACAGGGGACTATTCAAAAGGCCTCAGGGAATCTCGGTCGATGATAGGTAGCCAGTGTAGAGTGTGATTAGAACGGTTGGACTGGGGCATAAAATTGTCTCGGGTACCAATGAAAAAGTGTCCCACAGTTGGAAATGGCAATTAATTCCTTTCATGACAGACTGTTTGAATAGTAGCCAAGGGGGAGTTTTTCTATAACATGTGATGAAAAGTGTGCATTTTAAAGAATATGTATTCAGCAACAACGGTGAAAGCTACTAGCCGCATGTTTATGTAACTCATGAAGCTGGCTCACATTGGCCAAAAAAGTGGCCCACTTTGACCAATAAAACTGGCCCACACCAGCATTTTGGGTTTTTGGTTCGGACATTGCCCTGTTGCCCTATAGGCCAGCCCGAGCCTGCGCGTTGATGGCAGGGTTGTTGTGTTGTGTTGTGGTCCCTTGGGCCCTGTGGCATTAGGAGCCCCGTGATTGGTTTTTGCGTCTTCTGATGTGATGACTTCAGCTGTACTGCCCATTCCTGTATCACAGAATATACTTTATGATAATCAGTCTCATTATCTGGTGATGGGTAGAGCATAGAGTACTAGTGTTTCATGGTAAAATATTAACTTTTGTCAAAAACTCCACAAGAAGCAACATAGAACATATTTTAGAAAATAACAAAAATATGAAAAATATGATCGGTATTTATTATTATTTATTTATTTTTGGTTTTACACAGAACACCTTTACAAAATATGATGGGTATTGCATTATTGTTACTCAGTTTTAGAAACGAGCAAGCATAAAACCTTCCAAGCTGGCACATGTGTAGGAAAAGAACACGCCTGTAATATTCTCATATACCAGTATGATAGCTCAGTGGGTTAATATGCTTGCAGCTGATATCTGTCTGCTGCTTGCAGAGCACAGGTATTAATCAAAATGGCGCCTGCATGGGCTCCCTCCTCTGACGGTTATGAAATATATTCCACTGATTTGGGTAATAGTGACGTTTCGGTATTTATAGCGTTGCAAAGCGGCAGAGTGTAACAGCAGGAGCTATGTAAAAGGGTGTTCTGAACTGTTCTATGTCAGTCTTGAAATTCGAAAAAACAAAAAATAGAAACAACTGCTGGTAAGTTGTAATTTACATTTAGTTGCCATGACACCAAAGGAACTGGGCAGACTCGGAGAAGTGATGCTGACGCGCGGGTTATAATTTCTGCTCGTACAGTTGGTGATGGCATTGATTCATGGTGTGTAGAGCAAGCAACGCGGGCCGCCCCCGCCATCTGTTTCCTGCAGAAAGAAGTTGCCTTCACGTGCGCATTAATTCTCTGGGCACAAAGGGAGCACATGTGTGCTAATGAAATCATAACAAATGCACGCTGTTTTGCGTCCACAATACGGACGTACCTCTGTGCGGTGCCAAAATGCGTGGCCGGGTTCCAGCAGAATCGAGCCTGTATATCCTCTGAAGCTTGGCGTCTGTCAATCACTACTATAGGTGTGGGGGAGGGGGGTGGGGGGGGGGGTTGGACCTTGTCAGGTATGAATTCCGAACCAGAAGAGGCCCTGGAAATAATGTTCAAATTGGTCCCATATTACACATTTTCAGCAAGCCCAACACTTTTCAAAACATAAACCAGTGGTCAGCAACGTTCGGTTCCCCGGACGTTCAGACTACAATTCCCACTAGTCCAAGCAAGCACAGTCAATGGATCAGAAACATACCAGTGGTATGCGGGGTACAAGAAAGTTTAAAAAAAGAAAAGTGAACAAAAAAAAGTTTTAAATAGCACCCTCCGAAAGTGGGCGGAACTGATGCCGCAGGGATAGCAAGGAGTCGGCGGCGCACACAGAAGTGTGCCGCCGTAAACGTAACTGGGGTGGGGGGTCGGGTAGGGGAATGCAGGCCTATCTGATCACTGCGCTCCATCGTAATTGGCATTGACATTTTCATAAGCGCGTTATATGTCTGAGGTTGCTTATAGGCGTATGCAGAAAGGATGTGGCCTAGGAGTTTGGGCTGCACTGCCCGTTTTGGAGTGTGACAGACACTGATTTCCATTTGATGTTTAACCTTCTGAAGTATAATGCAGGCCGAAAAATGATGGTCTCGAGGATAGCCCAGGACAATGCCAGTAGTTCTGATTAGTTTAAAAACTTCCAGCCGCCAACCTTCAGGTATGCTTCCCCACTGGCAGAGTGATCGTAGCAGTCGTAGTCCAAAACAGAGAGCCACATGTTGCGGACCCCCCACATTGTCTGTGCTGGCCACCGAAAGGAGGGGGATTGACACCTCACACCGGTTTGCCACAGCAGCGCTAGCCTTCACAGTGGACTGCTGCAGATGATGGTGGCAAATGATGCCAGGTGACATGACCCCATTCTCAAGAGCTCTTCTTTGCTTGATTGGCTCTTTGCTGTTGCGTCCTGTTGCCTGGAAGATGGAAGATGTTCTTTACCCGCAGCAGAACAGATTCCCAATTCATGCTAAATGATCCTGCATACATGGTCCTGTCCTTCCTCCTCCTAGAACCCTGAACTGCGGGGCGCATTCAAAGTAATATTGATATTGCACTTCTTCCTCTCCCTCCCCCCGGCACTTCTCCCGTCCCCCTTACCAGCACCTGCACAATTTCAATGGCACAAGGCCTAGTAATATTGTTGTTTTGTCCTTCTGTTTCCCCCTCTTTGTCTTGTCGCGCCTAGAAACAGTTGTGTACAGGCGCTTTATAAAGGACTTATCATATTGTATAATATTTTTGGGGGAGAAGGGGTTGCTGGGGTCATGAACATAGTATAATGCCTTCCCCCAACTTCTAGCCTGAGGCCTAGGATGCTATTAGCACACCACATTGACCCTCCTTTTTTTACCTTCATGGAGGAGAAATAAGAGGGTGAAGGATGCCACGGCGTGAAGGCCACCAAGCCAATGATATGTCGCAGCCGTGGCGCACAAAGTTTTTTTTATGTTATTGGTCCATAAACAAGAAAGATGTGAGACAGAATGAGACTTACTATGGTGGATGAGCAAGAAGACCACCAACCTGTACCCAGCGCAGTAGGGTAGCAGCAGAGCAGAAGGCAGTCAAAAAGCTCAGAATCTGGTCCATTTTGGTAGTTTTAGACCGCATTGTCAGACTTGCGATTGGCTCTATTGCAGTCAATAACCGCTGCTGTGTGTTAGCTAAGCATTATAGTTTGGGAGGGGACTCTCGATCATGGGAAATGAGCAAAGCAAAATGAGTAGAGGAAGGACATTATCCATAGCAATCATGCTCCTCCTCCTTCAAGGTCTGCCATACTTTTAGGATGCCCCATCACCCTCTTTTTTCCCCTTTGTGATGGAGGAAAATGAGGGCCAGGGAATTAAGGGAGGCAAGGGCCAATGGTCTCAGAGCAAATGACACTCAATAGCCGTGGTGCACATGACCCTCTTTTTTCCCCTTTGTGGCCAGGAAATTGAGGGTCAGGGAAAGAAAGGATCCAAGAGCAAGATGGTCTCAGAGCACTCAATGGCCCTGTTGTACATGACCCTCTATTATCCCATTTGTGATGAGGAAAATAAGGGTCGGGAAAAGATGCATTTTACAAAAAATGCATAGAGATTTAACTGGCCCATCTGTGCTCACCAAAGACAACGGACTCTTTTCCCAAACTTCAACAATGACCTTAAAATGTTAGTAGTTTGTCTTGAAAAAACCCGACATCATGGCCTGATATTGTCAAGCTAATCAGAAAGTCAACAGTCCCATTGATTGGTCCATGTTTAGGTGTATTCTTAAATAGCAGATGCCTGGGCAGCCCCATTGCCCCTGAAATTGGCACAAATTAAGACTGGTCTAATGGAAAATAGCCCATCAAAATGACCCTTTGTTCCTAGCAAATGGATTCTGTTAATCGAGGGGAAAACCACAAGCATGGAATTCAAGTTTAAATGTTTAGAAAAATGTGCACCACAAAAGATGAATTGAAAATAACAATGGGGAATTAAATCAATTATAACTTTGAAAACTTTTTTTCTGATTAGGACCTGGATATATATCTGGATTCCAGAGAAAAACATGAATCGTGTGTCTACAGAAGTTATGTATTAAATTGTATGATGCATGCATAATGTGAACATTTTCCTGACTTCATTATGCACGATGAGACAGAACCATACAAGATATTTCCAGATTCAGAATATTGCTTGAAATCTGAATATAAACTTCTCATCAATGGCACCTGCCCATGTAGAAAAGTATTAAAAAAAATATGAATATTCCTGTTCAATATTCATGTCACTTGGTAAGGAGCGGGCTACTTTGCAACTGACACAACCCCTCGTGACACATCAAATTTCAATGGGCAAATACAAGCAAGAAAGAGGACCCTGGTGTTATGTTATGTTATGTTATGTTATGTTATCAGAACTTGTAGGGTGCAGGTTCGCCTAAAGGCATCATGGCACTAAAGGTATACAGGAGATTTCAATAAGAGAGACACTATGGGAATAGTATTGGTTTCAGTGGGTGTGAACAAGTGATGGGTACCCCTCACAGGCACTGTCCAATTCAAAATGCCCCATCAAATTATGCTGGATTGGTAGACCATGCTGGGGATTTAAACTCAGCCTCTAAGAAGAAGAGAAGAGTTTTTCTAAGACAGAGAAGCAAGAGAGCCCCTACGAAAGGAGAGCAGTAGATGCGGATACCAACTGGATGTCCCCTTTGAGAAATCTCTCTCAAAGGACCTTTTCCCACATTGAACTGAATGCAGAGGCCTTTGCCAACGCAGAGCGAATCAGATCGCCTGAAAGCGATGTTGGCAGAGGATGGACATACAGAAAGAAAGTGCTTCTCTGGCCGCTTATCATGGGCCTTTGAAAGTCAAACAAAAAGTGAGTACTGGGACCCCGGATGATTTAGGTAATTTTCCCAAGGAATAATTAAATCAAAGACGGCAATTAAAAGTATTTTGGGGAACCCTTTTTAAAAGCTGTACCTCTGAAACGGGAGATAAAGTGTAAGGCATAAGTTATTTTCCATTTAAATTGAAATGCTAGGTATCATCGTCACGAAAAGGATTTTCTACTGCAATTTGGAATCTCTGATGGCCTTTGACATCTCAAATTGAAATGTAGAATGACAAGTCTTTTGATTGGTGTCTGCCTTAGTCAATAAATTAATTAAAATCTATTTCTTAATGCACACATGGAACTGTGGTGTTGCGAGAGTGAACATGATTAGTTGAAATAGTGGACGAATTGAGCAATGCTGAACCCAGCATACCAGGTCAAACAGAATTCTACCGGTACCCAGGCCTTAATCAATATTTGCAAGAAATTCAACATTACAGCAGCTGTCAAATTAGCCTAGAAAAGGCAGGTTTTGAAGCCGTGAACTCTTTCTCCATTTACTGACAAGCACAAAAAGTCCAAAAATGTACGTGCCAAATATTATTTTGGTTTGTTATCTGTGCCTTCTTGTGCGGGAAGGTGATATCCCCCCTACTAGGCTGCATTTTAAGTCCATAAGCAGGCCTCAGCAGCCAAATTTAGAAACTCCCCTTCCCATTGATGACACCTGCATTCACTGCCAAATAATAATGACTTTCCAAAACATGCCCATATTGTCCCACAAGAAGGTGGTGCTGGTGCAGATCCTCTACATTATTAGTAGTGTGCAACATGAAAAGAGGGAGCCCTGAGCCTTTGAAATGTACTGTTTCTGCCCCCTAATGGTTGTCACTCTTGCTTTGCCACTGACATTCTTTGTGCTGCTGAGTTACAAAAGTATACATCGTCAGCTGTTAGCATGATGGATGCTTTAATTGCATCTGGGTTTTCCTCCACATCCCTCTATTTTAATGTAATACATTACAAATCACCTTTTAGGCATGGGAAATCTGACAGGTAATTACAAAGTGCACAATGCTAGCATACAATGCAATACACATATTATAATTGGAACCAATGCAGTTTGGGCCAAGATAGGAGCGATATGAACAGATCCCACTGGCTCCAGTAGTGAGTCTGGAAGCAGCATGGAGAACCACCCTCAGAGCAAAGAGCGTAGATTTTGGGAGATTGGCCAAAATACCATTGCTGCTCAATAATCTCAATTCTAGCCTTCCTTCTGTCCTCATCTTCCTTGATCTTTCCTCTGCTTTTGACACGGTCAATCATGCCATCCTGTTCAAAAGTCTGTGTCAGAACCTGGGTAGCACGGATCAGGAACCGGCTTGGTTGAATTCCTTCCTCGTGGACCGTCCCTCCCAGGTTCAACTTGGGTCCTTTCTCTCTACCACCTCTCTCTAAACGTGTGGTTCCACAGGGCTCTACCCTCTCACCCTGGCTCTTCAATGTATACTTGCACTCTTTGGCATAACTTATCTCTAACTTCTCCTCTAACTTTCAGTGTTATGCAGATGACACTCAGCTCTCATTCAGGCTACCCTCAGCTTCTTCTCTCTCGCTCATTCCTGACTGTTCATCTGCGATTCAGGAGTAGTGCCCCCTCAACGATCTCTGCCTTAAGGCCAGTAATTCTGAGATCCTCCTCATTGGGAACCCTGCTTTTGCTTTCCCTCACTCACTCTGGCTGCCCTCCTTGGGCCCTCTCCCTCCACCTTCCTGTGAGGCTAAAAACCTTGGTGTCATCTTTGACTAGACTCTCTCCTTCTCTCCTCACATCACGGACCTTGCCAAGAAGGACCACTACCAGCTGCACCCAGGGATGTCATTTGGGGGTGACCAGGGGTCGCACCTGCGACCCCAGGGCTCTCCCTTGCTACCCCTGTGGTCTCCCTTGCTACCCCTAAAAAAGAAAAACAAGTTTTTATTTTTAAATAAATTGAAGCTCCTGGGCTTTGGCCAGTGCCATGTGGCTCTTTGTTTCTGGAGAGGGTGACATTCTTGTTCAGGCCTCTTAAAAAAAAACCAGGGGGTTCCAAAAGTGTAACATTTTTCACCAGACCTGCAGATGAACTTGCCTACTGTTAAATCTCACTTACCAGTTTAATGGTGTCCACTACAGAGTGTAATATGTTTTCTGACTTTGAGAACGTTCATACATGTAATTGCTAATTTTACTATAGCCGTTAAACACTGCTGGGCAAAAATCTTCAATTTGCTTCAAAAATCAAAATCTGGGATGTATGTGGCAAGAAGATCTGGGGAGTGAAATACAGGTGGGAGCTAAAACCAAAGCAGTCGACTTTGTCCTGAGAATGCTACGCCAAGCACTTCCTTATATTCCTAATGAGGCTCATGCTGCTGTGGTAGGGGCATTAACTAGTGCCCACCTTGACTATTGTAACAGTCAATTGATGGGCATCCCTTCCAAACAACTTCAGCGACTTCAGAGAGCCTAGAATGTGGCCATTAGACTGATATTTAAATTAGCCAAATTTACCCATGTATCATCTTATCGGAGAGAGCTACATTGGCTCTCAATTGCCGACCGTATAAAATTTAAAACAGCCTGCATTATTTTTAAATGCATTAATGGCATCGCCCCTCTGTACCTGAGAGAGCTAATTCAGCATGATCACCCAGTAAGACAATTACGCTCCAGAGACAGTCATCTTCTGGTCATTCCCCATTCAATTTGTACCTCTAGAGGTGACAGAAGATTTTCTGTCTTCGGTCCTAGGCTGTGGAATTCTCTACATTTGCAACTTAGGACCATGAGCTCTCTTCTGCAATTCCGTCGAGCACTGAAAACCTTTCTTTTTAGGTAGATAGCCCTGCTTTTTTGGGGGGGATCTGTTTCAATCCATATATTCTACCACTGTTGTTGTCATCTGCGCCAAAATACGATTAAGTTCGTCACATGCGCGTTACAAATGAAAAAAATCAAATCAAAAATCAAATCAAGACAGCTATAGCCAGTAAGATAGCTCAGTGGGTTGAGGGCTCGCTGCTGCGATGTGTGAGTGATCTGCACGTTCGAATCCCGGCAAGCTCAGTTCAGCCTTTCATCCATCGAGGTTGATCAATGAGTACCAACACAGGTTGGGTGATATTGCATGTATATTTGTTCTATATAAAGCGCTTAAGAGTAAGTGCTATATAATAACACATCATTATCATTTGGCCTTGGACGTCTGCTTGCATTCACAGTAATTTGGTAATATGAGCCTATACACACTGATATTAACGATACATATGGTGATCCATTCTTGTATGAAACGTATCACATTATAGTGACATCGTAACCATATTTTTCGTAGTGTACTTAGGAACAATGCTATGTGATGCCACTTCCTGTTTTGTCAAAGGGTGAAATGTTGGATTCCATCACTTCCTGGGATGTCACTTCGGGGTGGGGTCAAATGACATCACTTACCATGATGTCGTCAGAGGTAAAGGGTCATGTGATGTCACTTCCGCTACCCCAGGCATTTTGCTAAAATGACGTCCCTGGCTGCACCTCCCCAAAGGTATTCTTCCTTTCCTCACTTTACCTCAGAAGCTCACTGTCTTCAGATACCTGGTCCTCCCTAGGCTGGACTACTGCAACAGCTTCTTTCTCAATCTGCCTTCCGCTTCTCTCCACCCTCTGCAACTAATCTAGAAAAGGACTGCAAGACTTGTCCTTGGCCTCATGCACAGGGACCGAATCTATCTTACCCTGAAATCTCTCCACTGGCTCCCGGTGGCTGCAAGGATCAAGTTCAAGACCCCATGCATCATCCACAAGGCTTTCTGGAGCTGGGGCTCACACTTCATCCAACTCTCTCTTCCTAAACACCTTCCTTCTCGAGCCCTTTGCTCAGCCACCTCCAACTCTCTGAGGGTCAGACGCTTCTCCAGGCAGAGCGTGGGGAGTAGATGTCTCTCCTCTGCAGATGCCTCCCTCTGCAATGGCCTCCCTTCCCCTCTCAAACTTGAGCCAGACCATCTGAAGTTCCAGAAGCAGCTCAAGACCTTCCTTTTCACTTCTGCTTTCTCTCTCTCCCTCCCCTGCTGACCAACCTGTATGCTGCACTGACGGGTTGCTAGGCTTCCCTGACAAGTAGCCCCTGCACTGCCTCCAGACCTACCACACACTTAGGGGCTGTATCTGGAACCCTACAATCCCCTGCTTCCTTGCACCCACCCAGAGCTACGCTGCCCTGGCTGCACTTATGTAGAGCACTGCTGCCCTTATTGCACTCTCCCCTTCCCTACCCCTGGCACTTACCCTCCCCCTCCTCCCTGCACTTTTTGCATATTGCACTTGTACTTAAGATCTGAATTGGACAAGGCCTAGTAAGATCGTTTGTTTTGTCCTCCCTCTGTCTTCCCTCCCTTGTCTTGTTGCACCTAGAAACACTTTTGTACATGCGTGTTATAAATGACTCATATCATATCATATCCATGCGAGAAATAACAAGAACCTGAACCAGAATTTTGAATTCGGAAGCTGGAAGAAAGTGCTTAAGAAAACAAAGCGAAAAAAGGTGAAAGTTAGCAGTTTTAACCAAGGACTGGACATTATTTTTTATTATTATTAGGCTATTTCTTGAGCGCAGATGCAGCTTCGGGAAGAGACAGAGCACTTTACAATCATAGGAGGAAGAATAAGTGAAAGGAGCATAGAGCAATGGAGTGGACATCTAAAAAGGGAGGGAGGGCAATAGTCAGTGATGAATCTACAAGTAATTAGGGAGGAAACAGAGGGGAATCAGATCACCCAGGCTCAGGTACAGCAGGGTGGGGGGGCGGCAATATATAGACCTAGATGTTCGGGAGGAGGCATTTCTTGTAGAGGGTGGGGCTTTAGCCCCTTCCGGAAGTGGAGAAGCAAGGGGCGAGTGGGATGTTGATGGGAGGAGGTTTTAGGGCATTGACAGAGAAGGCCTGTCTTCCATTGCTTTCCTTCCTGCACCAACAGAGTTCAAGTCTGAACATGTCTTTACTTCTGGCGGATCGTAGTCCTCCGGAGACTTCAGGGTGACAGTATTGTAGATGATGCAGTAGAATTTGAAGATGATTCAGGGAGCCATCGCAGTTCGATGAGAGCGGGGTGATGTGGCGAATTTGCAGAGTCCTGCGATGAACCATGCTGCAGCATGCAGCACGCGTCTCATGGGAGCCAGGGTAGTTGCCGTAAGGTCTTCCGAAAGGGCGGAATTGCCAACATCCTGTTGGGAGACGTCCAAGGCTTCGACAGCGGATCTGAAGTTGTTTTCTGAGATGAAGGGCTTGATTTTTTCAGGCTAGAAGGTTGGTACCAAGCGTTTGTGTCTTCCTTGCTATGTGTTGTTTGAAGGAGAGGAGTCTGTGGATGTCGAAGGAGGTTAGCTTTAAGGGGAATCAACGATTAAACCCAGAGGTTTGACAGAGTGGGAAAGAGTGGGAACAAACCCACTCACCACAACTAGATCCTGAATGCAACATGCATGGCCAAGGAATTGTTTTTACAAGAAAGAAATTAAACTTTTTTTGGGAGTAGCGTCATCCACTCATCTATCCTCTAAAGGCAGCCCCCCAAGTGCCGTATATCTCCAACTGAGAACACCTGCGGTTATAATTGAATATTGTCAGCAACCAGATCTCGCCGCAGCTCCATATAAAGATTGAATGAAATGGGTGACAGGATAGGATCGCTGGATCACACCAAATTGGATTGGGATTGTTCCTGACTGCTACCTGCCTATCCTGACCCACTGCACACAGCAAGCCAGGATGGGGGACCACACTACCAATACCCAACTGGATCCCTAAAATGCATGGAGTTCCCTGCTGGTCAATAGTGCCAAAGGCCACTTAGATGTCCATAATGCAAAGGATGCCATCAAGCACCTACAGGGTGGCAGTTTCAACGAACTCCAGCCCTTATTATATCAGCTGATCACAGTGGCAGCGTAATTTCTGATGGCAAAAAGAGTCACCTGGGAGGAAGTGGATTACTTGCAGCCGTTCCTCTGATCCTTATTTCGGTTCATGTCAAATTTAAGTGATTTCATATAGACATTTCTGCCTGTAAATCATCCGTCTGAAAAGTAATGGGTTAATTGCCCCCAGCAAGCAGCTTCTGGTGGAATAAAGCTTCTTAGCCAAGTGTGACTCTAGCCATTTCATTTCTAAGCAATGCAGTATCAAATCACAGAGCCCTGAATTAAAGTAGTTCGCAATTTGTTTTCTTTCGTATACCCAAAGCCTACTAGTAAACATGTTATTATTGTTTCGTTTTCTTTGTTTAGTTTTGTAAATAAATGGTAAAGACCAGTAGTAACATATTACTCATTTTACTGGCATCATTTGATGAAATATGAATATATAGGGTCTCATCAAGAGTTGGGCGGTAGCCCTTAAATGTGGCAGTAACGCTATTTACGCCACATTTAAGGGTCCACACAAACATGAGTCCGGCAGCATTTACCCCCACCCTAAACACACCCTTCTGGGATCTCTTTGAGCTAGCTTTATCAAGCCTTGGCATCACACTTTGCACTCCAAATGCCTCCAGTGCTTTTTCAAAGCACTCTTCTGAGAGATTATGGTTTAATTTCTCTGAAATCTTGTGGAAAACAAGCATTGGCAAAGCCAACAGCTTGGACTTATGTATTTTTATTGGATAGACGTTTGTGTAAAATGCCTTCCCATTTCTACATAAAAGCCAAAACAGATGGCATTGCCAATGCGTGTTGGTTAGTGTTGGCATCATTCGCTGTTAATGGTACACACATTATGGTTTTAAATACCTCCTATTTTCTAAAATACAACCAGATTAGTTGGGATCACATTGGATATTTATTACATTGGTACCATAGAAAGTACTTTCTGTGGTGAACAACTCCTATTTACCCCATGTAATAGTTTACATGTAGAGGGAGATGGAACATCTGTGTACACCAAGAGCAGCACACTCCCATGTGCATAGCAATCCCACAGCATTGCATGTATGTGGAGAACATTCTACCACAATGACGTCTGGGGCTGAGGCTAGCATCCAAGCTGGGTCAAAGTAGTGAGGACGCGCAGGCTAAGTTATGCGTGCGGGTGAATCGCAGCAAGTCCCCATGAACAATACTCTTACGGAGACTCTTTGCAAAACCATACAGAAAAGGGCTGCTTCTTAGGATACGACGAGGGCCAGAGTGAATCTGGCGATCATGGCCCAATGCATTGCCTTGGCTTGAAGCAAACACTGGAGCAACGTGGAGCACAGGGTAGATGGATGTGTGACAAGTCAATGAAGGACATTATCCGCAAAGGAGAGGGCCGCCCCTGTGGGAAGGAAAGTCATGCATAATTCCGGACACTGAAAGAGCAAAGGGCTGGGGTTATGGCAAAGCCACAACTGAGATCACAAGCATGGCATGCAGGCATACATATATGAACAATAGTGACTGTATCAAGTGCAGAGTCAGGGGTGTCGCTAGGTCTGGAAAAGATCCAGGGCTGCGCTATTGTTGGGACTGGGGGATAGCTAGCCTTTTGATTGTCCCTGAGCTTCTATCCGGGGCTACAACCAAAAGACCCGGGGCTATATCCCATTTTGCCCCTCCTAGCAATGCCTCTGGCAGAGTGACATGTATATAGGTACGGTGACCATAGGACTGCATTCCACTGGGATGAAACCTTTGCTGTCCTGGGATTTCACTACACAAAGCAAGCTGTGAGTTGTAGTCCACAGAAAGTCAACTCATGAAATTTCCCTTGAGCATTTGATTCCAATGACATTGGACCAGTATGGACCAAAAGGGGATTGCCAGTGATATGGAGCCAGATGGTCACCCCATACAATTGATGCATGACTAACATTATACATTGCAGGTGCTGATGGCTCAGCTCCATAATGTGACAATGGAACAGTCACATCTGGAGATGAAGGATCACAACCCACACTAGCCATGTGTCCTCCACCCCTGGAGCCACTGACGCACCATCACTAACATCCTCAAACAACTATCTAGGTGGTGTACATTGAGCTAAGATAAAAGCCAGCCTCTTAGTGTAATAAGCGTCCCATTACCTCATCATCCAATCCTACATGGCTACACCCTGCACCAATCAGCTCGATAAAGTCACCTGATCTCTATCCACTGCAGAGTGACAATATTGAAGGGGTTGTCTAGGGGTAGTCTAGTGTGTTTGGTGGGCCCACAATATATGATTCAAGCCACAGCTTTGAGGGCAAGGGGGTGTGCACTAGAGCCAACAGATAGGTTGATAGGTCTGAACAACAGATACCCTGGGTGCATGTGTCAATGTGGCAGCATGGCTGGCAGTAATTGGGTGTGGGTAGCCGATCATCAAGAACTTCAAGCGAGAGCAGGTGGCATCGATAGGGTGTGGCCTACATTGTGAGGGATTCAAAATGGCATCCTGAATTTATAAACCCATCAATCGGAAAGGAGGTGGCAGGCCACGTTTTGTTGCAGAGAGAAAGGTGCAGAGGGACAGAGACTGGGCCCAGGCCCGCAATATACAGTCATGACATCAGTCAGTTTGCAGACTCCACCCTAGCCATCAATCTGCAGTTGGTCACAAGAAACCGCAGGCATCCCACCATCTTCCTTACACTGAATGCCGGGAGCAAACCACTGCTCACATGGACCAAGAGCATCTCAACAGCACCACTTAGGTAAGTTGTGGGTTGAAATGGCCTTACAAGACAAGACATGGAGGGTTGTTGGGGTTATGGAGAAGGCAGGATTGTCTTTTTGAGGCAGGATTTGTGAGATAATTGGGGTAGGGGCAGGCAATTAATGGCCTTCTGGGATAGGCGTTGTTTGTTTGATAGTTAGGCAAGGGAGGTGCGGTATGTATGGTAATGTGGTAGTTGAAATGCTTCCCATATGCACTTTAATGATGAACAGACATTGGTAATCACAATACCTTGTCTTTTTGTCCCATGCACTACATATACCTAACCTTAAGGTTGTACTTGTGCATGGCCTTCACAATCGCTGCCTCCATCGTCCTCCGCTGGTTGGTCTAATATTCAACAGGTTAATGTCTATCTTCCCATCATCCAAGACTAAACGGCAAGCCTCTCAATTGGGTATTCAGACTCCCAGAAGCACCCTTCAATAGGGTGCCATGTCTGGATGTGTGCATTGTTGTCCATCTTCTGTGATTTTCTGGCTATTTTCCATGAGTGTCCAGCCACAGCAGCAAGCGCCGCCCTGAATCAACTACAAGAGGCAAGCATGATAAGCCTATGTTACATAGGTAGGCTGTCAAAAGAGAAGGATCATACTGCATGTCACAAAACTGTATTATAGGTTACAACACAAATGTGACAGGTGACACTCTGTGATCAATGGGGCATTGCCATGCACAAAAATGTGTCCCAACCAATTCACAGGCAAATGCATATCTAACAATATAATAAAAGGCCAGATGTATGTTTGTCCGATGCAATAGCTTTGCCCATTGTCATCGCTAGAGGGAGCTGTAGGCTGAGGATTGATAGTGGTCAATGAAAACCTGCACTTTGGCCCATGTAGACCGGCCTGCACACTAGTTGGAGGTATATTTGTGACTGTGTTAAGGTATGTTTTGTGTGTGTGTGTGTATCCACACCATGTGACTTATTTATTTATATATTGTATGCTTGTAAGGCACTTATTCAATAAGAAATTACTGTAAGTGCCCACAGGGCATGGAGGCAGCAAGGGTGGGAAGTACATTAGAAACACAACATTTAAGAGTAGTGCGGGGGAATATAGAAGGGACGAACCTACTATGCCTTGTGAGTATTCAGAACACGCAAGGGCAGCAAGGAAGAGGGAGGAGGGGCTAAGTGCTGGGGAGTCCGCGCTCATGGGTGAGCCACAGATGAAGTCCTAGGAATGTTTAATACTGCAAACAGTTCTTTGGATCTTAATTTCACCATCATTATTCTACCATTAAAATTAGTTTCTTTAGCTTTAAAAACTGCAGCTTTAAAAAGCCTGGCTGTGATCTTATAGCTCTGCAGGGAGGTGCTCGATAGATATTTCCACCATTTATGCTCTGCTTTTCGTTTAGCTGCCTCAGCATTAAGAACATCAGAGCAAAACCAATGATTAGATTTAATCAATGTTTTCTGGTTCACAAGTCTCATGGGAGCTAGTGTATCAAAGGCCTGATTGGTTGCTGATCTGAAATTGTGTATGAAGTCTGTCAGATAAATATTATCATCCAGAGAAGGTAATAGTGAAGCCACTAAGGGCTCAAAGGCCTCTGGCGTAAGCCTCGAACAGCTCCTAGTAGGAACCAATTTGCCCCACTGAGAGTTTATATTTAAAGTGAGAAATACCTCAAAAGAGAGGGAGAAGTGATCGGACCAAATATAGTTCTTTATCAAAATGTCAGATACTTTCAGATCTGTTTCAAGCCAGTCCAATGTGTTTCCACCGTTGTGAGTTGAAGATTTAACATGCTGGTCAAAACCTATGGACTGGAGAGTTTGTATCAAGGACACAGCATCGTGGTCATTAGAATTATTTGCCCATAGGTTGAAATCACCCAACCTCAGAAAGGCTGTTTGATGTTTAGAGCTTCTGCCCAAGAAGGCCAGTAATTGTTCTTCAAACAGTGGCGTCACCATGGGAGGTCTGTATATTAATAGTATACTGAGAGTACTAACAGCATCAATGTTCAGTTTCAGTAACATAGCCTCGCAGTAATCGAAATTAGGTATGTCTGAAATATAGAATTTAAACTCTTTTTTAAAAAGCAAAGCTACTGCTCCTCCTCTGGACTTAACACGGTCTGAGTGTAAGACATATAGGGTTCAGCAGTGGCCAATTGTATGGCATGTAACATGGCTTCATGGAGCCAAGTCTCTGTGATTGCCAACACATCAAGATTAGAATGTAAAATAAAATCTGCTGTTTCATCAGCATGTAGTACCACGGACTGTGTGTTTAGTAATGCATATTTAAATGAGTTCAAAGTACGTTCGATTCGAGGGTTAGTCTCAGCCTGCAGCTAAACATTGGCTGCAAAAGCAGATACTATCTCGGTAACTAGCGATCTATGGTGTTCTGACTTGAGTTTACAGGAGGAGACTCTGACACTGGAACTTAGTTATGTAAGGCAGGCAAAATCTCAATGCTAGGCTTTTCAGCAGCACAATTACCTTGAGTTAATTCACCTGACATAGCCGAGAGCCTAGTTCTATGGTTTCTTTGAATAGCAGCCATCAGCTCACACCGAGCTGACATGAGAAGACATTAATAATCAGGAAAAAGATTTTGAACAAAGCAAAATCTAGAAGGACAAGCTCACCTTACACGAACCGGCACAAACCAACTTTGACACGCCGGCGCTGATGCACCTGACATCGTCTGAAAAAGCTGCATGGAGAACTACAAGAATACTGGGTAATGTAGTTGGTGCACGCAATGCAGTGGGCCTCATTACAACCCAGGCGTTAAGGGGTTAACGGCGCCGTAAAAGGTGTCGGCGCCGTTAAACCCTTAACGCCTGATTACGAGGTCCCTTTGCGGGTTGCACTTTAACGCCTGCTTTTAGCAGGCGTTAAAAAACCAACCCGCAAAGGGAACTAGGAACTAATTACGGCACCGTAATTTACGGTGCCGTAATCAGCGCCTTCCCCATTCCCATTGAGCCCTATGGGGGCAAAAATGGGAATGGGGAAGGGCCCATGGTGAATGGGGAATTACCGCCCCGCCAACCTTGGAATGGGGTGGTAATTCCGCCATTCGCCATGGCGGAGTTGGTAATTTACCGGCATCAACCATGGCACTAATAGCGCCATGGTTAACGCCAGGGTCGGAGTATCACGTTGGTTTACACAATGCAAACAAAACAGTAGCAATCAGGAGTTTTGCTAATAAAGATTCAAGTGGCTTTAAAGCAAGGTACTCCAATTAAATTAATACAATAGAATAATTATATGATTCGATTTTTTCAATATCTAAAAAGTCAACAAGTGCTGTAGTAGAGCAATTATACAAAATGAGGTGACAAGATAAAATTAATCACAGACTCGCAAGGATTCACACAAATAACGTGTAGTATATAAAATTAGAAAAGGTCTATGAGCACGGCACACTCGTTTTATATGCCCTAGCACAAACCGGCTTTGAGGAGCTGGTGCTGACGCAGTTGCATTATTTTCATCCCTCCGCTCAGTCTCTCCCTCAGTTCAAGCTTCGATCCATTCATCCTTTCCTCCTTTCTGTTCCTCGTCCATCTCTAATCCCGTTTTTTCATTTTCCCCCAGCAGACAAAGGTCTGGCTATCCCTGGAAGGGGTCACGGTACACTAAAATCTTGGACAATGATAGACACCTTGAGAACACGACGGTCGTGATTCAGCACAGTTTAAAAGCTCAATCATTAAATAATGAATTAATGAGCATTGCCTTGCTATTGAGCGTCGTAAAGGGGAACTACCTTCTGTTGTTTTCTAAATGCAGCACACTGGCATCGGCCGACCTCTCTGAAAACGCTGGTGGCTGCCAACCAATGAGGGTTGTAGGGACATTCCCAAACATCTGCTCTCTCCTTTGTGAATGTGTCTCTTCCCCTCGTCATGATACTTACAGCTGTGAGTCACGTGAGTCATCTTAGCTTCCTCATGTTTGTCGCCCATATATATGGCACGTTGCCTTTCCCTCTAAGTGAATGTTCTTATGCTGTTGTTTCTTTGCCTTTCCCGATCCTTGTTCATGGTTTATGTGCTTCCTTGGTTGACTGCACCGTCCTAACTCCAGTTGTGTATGTCCTCGTCTTTCAACTTTAGAGCACCGAGTGAGAGTTACTGTCTATTCTGGCGAGGTTGCCTCTTTGGTCTTGTTCTGTGAAAGTTCCACACTTGTCACAAATCATTAAAACGATTCTTCTGTGGCTACGTTTTACCTCTCAACCAGAGTTGTATTACACAAACTCGTGATTTAAGTGTGGATAGCTCCAAAGGATTCCTGTAGTTTGGGGTTTAGACACACAGGATCAAAACGTAGGTTGATGATGGCCTTAGTTTCTGACATCCAGCCCTAGTAAGGTCCCTCCAACATCTCATTCATGTGTGTCCTACCTGCAGCCATGTCACAACGGACATCAAGCATTTAGCAAGTAGCACACTACTGGACTAGCAGCTTGGTTGTATAAGTATGCATTGGATAGGGCAAGTCGTATACAAGTAGAACTAGGTCTCAAACCCAGGGGTAGTTACCATGCAACATGCAGCCTTACAATGTATACACTTTTGATATCCCCACAAAGGACTCTCATGTGATTTGCAAAGTATCTTGAAGTTGTCTCATGGACTGTTAGTGGCAGGGTAATAGTTATAAGAGGAAAGTGACTGAGTTAGCGCACCAAGGCCATCTTGGAGTTGCAATGACTAAGAGGTGAATGTGGTTTTGGTGGCCATCTGCAGATAGTCTATAAATAATCAAATTGAATTCAATGTAGCCGCAGCTAACTCACATGGGGCCTTGGCACTGCAGAAAACAATACCTTCAGGTCTGCCATGATTTAAGCAACGCTCTGCTTCTTCGTTGGTCTTCCTCTGTCACAAGCAGGCATCTTCTCCCAAGATGTGTACAGAAAAGAAAGCCACTATGTGGCGGCTGTGGTCTGGCCCAAGGGTGACATACCAGTGGGGGGCCAAAAAGAACCTATACTAACAACAAGGCAAAAGGTCCTGGTACGTCAAAGGTTGGCCAATGTGAACTGTAAATGAATAAAGTCATTCACCTGGTCCAAACCCATATATCTATTCAAGTTATAGAAGTTGAATGCGTTTGTGTGTGTTCAGACACTCCTTCAAAAGAAACAAGAAGAATTGTGGGAATCGAAATGAAACTTTTATATCAAAAATGTAGTGCGCATGGTAAAATCCAACATATAAGGACATATGTAATCAATAATATAATTAGCACATACAAATATTGGGTGTAAAGTCCTTCAGACAATAAAAAAACAGAGAACAGTGCATAAAAGAAAAACATAAATCAAATCTAAGCATTAACATAAATTGGTTGTTTGTCACTTTGGAGTTCAATTTAAACCAAGTGAAACATAAACCAAATCTGAGCATTAACATAAATTAGTTGCTTGTCACTTTGGTGTGCAATTTGAATCAAAACAGAGAAAATATAAATTTTGAATTGAAAAAACAATTATATTGATAATGACTGTATTCTTGCTGGAGTTTCACAGGTAAGGCAAGTAACCAGTTTTGTTATACAATTGTGAGGGAATCCCAAAATCAAATCTTAATGTGTGTTGGGATTGGGTCTGCCAACGCATCAGGGGGAACAAGGTAATTGGCAACAGGAGCTATGCAGAGAAAGCATCCATGTCCATTGGTGGTATCAAATAAAGAAAAAGATCCTGGTTGGCATAGTGTTCTGTGGAGGACCTTGTGTCCCCTCTGGGAAATAATGCGTTTCGGCGGTTAAAAGTTCAAAGGAACGATACTCTTCGCATTAGAGGAAAGTGCTCAGCCTTCATCAGGGCAATAAATAGCATGACCCTGTGGGTGTGAAAGGGGAGAGGAGATTAAGTTGAGAAAAAGTGATAGAAAATATATGCAGAATTTGAGAGTTGGCGAAAGGTGAGGAATTGTCTTATACATTAAAGTCTGCATGCAAGGGAAATAACAATATTAGGATGCAGAGCAAAGAACATGGTCATGTCTGCAGTATTACTCATAGCCAGGTCTGAATGTTTTTAGGGTAGGGAGTCCTCTGGTGCAGTGCCGATGTACTTGCCCCTATTAAAAACGTGCAAGATACTGGCATTGGTATCTTCTCCCAAGAGGCAGGCTATGGGTCAGGTGACTAGTTGACACTGTATCCTTACAGTGTTCCAAGAGCATCCCATTGCACGTTTCCTTGGAAAGATGTGACCCTTCAAGAGGAGTTTGTAGATGTATATGCATGATGTGGTGGTGTTTCGAACCACTACCAATCTCTTCTCTGGTTTGAAGTACATCATAGACTCAAGCTAGCACGCAGATCCATCGTCTTATATGGGCATTCGATTGTCGTGTTCCCCAAGCTTATGAATACACCAATTAAAGAAATATTGGAAGAGGAAATCAGGGTGATATTTCTCATCAGTGAGGGGAGGGAGTCTCACAGCTCAAACATCTCGCCTGGGCCTTGGCGAAGCAGAATAGAATGGGAAAATAAATGGGTTCCTTGTTACAGTGACCAAAACTGAATACACTACAACTTAAGATGACTGACCATCTCAGCAAGCAAGGTGATGGCAGCTATGAGGGCTGTCCTTTCTATAGGAGGCCTCAAAGGGCAGAGGGGGGATCCAAATTGCTGCACTACCTGCAGAAATCAATTTGCCACATACATAAAGCCCTGACCCATAGACACTAACAAGTGGCTTTGCACATATATAGTCCAACAGAGGATATTTATAAAAATTAATTATATAAAAAGAATTGACTCCTAAGGGAGCTAGTCCGCGACCTAACTCAGGGTGACCAACCCCAAGTTCCTTGCAAACATTTTTCAAAAAAGGTAGCAGGCGCCCCTCTCCAGAAAGAACATGGAATGATAACCTGTTCTGTTGGCCTCCCCCTGCATTTTCTTGCAGCATTTTCACATTCGAATGATATTTTCTCGCAGTGATCACATAGATAGATGAATGCCAGGGTTCAGTGCTGAAAATGTCTGCACACATACACATGCACACACACACACACTTGTGCACACACGCGCTTGCGCACTCATACACGGACATCATTCACACGCGCACAAACTCTCACATACATGCAGACACGCGCACACACCACACACACACTCTCTCTCTCTCTCTCTCTCTCTCTCTCTCTCTCTTTCTCTCTCTCTCTATCTCTCTCTCTCCCGCTGGCTCTAAAGCTGTTGAAGTTGTTGAACGGAACATTTGGCTATGAAGAGGAAGCATACTTCTTGACTAGAGGCCAAACAGCCCACACACTTGGTCACCCCTGGCAATGACTACTTGTCTCAACTAATCTGTTTCGGGTTTGGACTTGCGACCTGTGTCGGCATATTTAGCCGGTCCCGTTCACAATATCAATTACTCCACATAAATAAATAAAGGGCAGGGGCCTGCAAAACAATGGGAAGGAAGCCCAAGTGGAACGTGGTGATGAGGCATTTCTCAGAAAAGGGAATCTGGGGCCAGGCGCACGTGCTCTGGCATCTGCAGTGATTCATGGAATTGGCAAGGCCCGGATGCCGCCACCGAGAAGCGTTCACGCGATCTGCAGAACAATGGCCCGCTTAATTAAGACATTGTTTGAATGACTTTGCACGCAGAGTTAGATTGACGTGTGTTACAAAACATGTTGGGAGAAGAATACCATGTACATCCGTGGGAAGGTTCCAGCTTTTGTTTGTCATTGAAGATGCCAAGGATTCAACCGGCGCCATTAGATAACACTATGCGGCAAATCCCCCCTCCCGCCCTCAAAATCTAGCTCTCTGAAAGATGATAGTGCCCTTATCCAATCACAGCCAAGTTACATCGAGCAGGAAGAGTCACAGTCTGTTGCAAGATGGGGAAGCAGCCGTTTAGCTCAAACTCAACAGAGCATCCCAATTTACTGGTGACCCTGCAATCTGCGCTTGAGCGCGACATCACGCTGCCTGTGGTCTTTGGCACACTTGTGGTCACGTGGGATCTTTTAAGTGCTTGTGGCTGGCTACACACCATATGGGGTAGGATGCAAAGAATAAACACGCATTCACACCAGGGAAAGGGCACTCTGCCAAACACGTGGCTGCAAGACCGGACAAGCCAACCGAGGCCCTTCCCTGGGTGGCGCCATCTTGATTGTGGGCTCCTCACTTCCCCACCCTCTCCTCCGCCCACTAAAACAAAACATACCCCTTCCCTATCCCCTCCATCCCCACTTACCTGCTGGACCAGAGCTTTGTTCTCCTTCCTGCATCCGCCACCATAAAAATGAAAAAAGGAATTACTTCCTTGTCCTATGGCGGTGGCCATCTTTTATCTCTTCCTTCGTGAGATTGGTGTTGTGCAATACGCGCAGCCAATCTCCCGGAAAAAATAAACAAACCATTTGCACCCCAGATAAACCCTGGGGTGTGAAAGGCTATCACCCCCTTATCGGGTGAGAGCGGACACGGCTGATAACGGGCCAGAGCCTTCACTGAGGCCCCTGCCTGTGCTCGGGCTGGCAGCCATTACTGGAAATGTCAACCCCCACCCGCCCCCCCCGCACGAGGGGGATTGCCCTTTTAGCTTTATCTTGAAAATAGGCAGTGTACAAAGATGTGCAGTGTGGGGTATAAGTGAAATGTGTGGGCGTGAGTGCAGATTGGGGTTGAATGTGCAGTGAGTGTACAAGTTCAGTGTGTGCAGTGTGGGGTGCTTGTGCATGGTGTGGATGTCTGGGGTTTAGTACAAAGGAATTAAAAATAAGGGCATATGATTAGCACAAATGATAATGAATTCCTGTACCAATAACCATGAGGTGGAAATACAAATGATTTGTGGTAATTTTTTGTCTGTGTTTTTTAGAACATGCCTTTAAGTTTTGTATAATTCCTCTACAATTTGACTATAATGTGATGCAACGTAGAGTGGTCTTATATAGATAGCACAACCTAGGTCAAAGTGGCAGAGTCTTGGTGCATGCTTGTTCACGCAATGCTACAAATTATATCAAAACAGAAATTCTCTATTGGGTCAGGCAAACTAGTAGGAACAAGATTTACATGTCAGCATGTACATTTAAAAATGAGGCACTCCATAGAGATCCCCTAAACATTGATCAATGATTTAGGCTAAGATTTGCACAATTTTACAGAGAACATATATTTCACCTAATGGTAGGTTAAAATCCTCCATGTGTATGGATTTATTGTAAGATTTGTTTTTCCCTATGGCCCTGATTCATGGTATTATTTGCGTGTAAAACTGGGATGTGTGCGCAGAATGGCAGGCAAATCCCTGTTGTACATGCAAATAATTCCATGAATCAGGATCTTTGTGTCTTGACTAAATGAGATGTTGTCTTTATATGCTGTTTTTTGTATTAATCAATTTAACTAATGTTTATTTCATCTTGTATAAGTCAAACTGAATAATATTTTAGCGAATGGGTGGGTAAATGAACAAGTGGATGAACATATTTTCTGGAGAACCGATGACTCGCCTCGCTGTGTGGATGGGTGAGTGTGCGGGTGCCCGAGTGTATTGGGTGTGAGTAGGAAGGAGGTTGGTGATAGGCAGGCTGGATGGATGGGTGAGTGAGCAGACCAGTGGTTTATTGAGTGGGAAGAAGGATGTGTTGATGGATCAGTGATTAGGGAAACTGTTGAACATGTTAGTGGATGGGCAAGGGGGGACTGGATGGACGGACGGACGGACGGACAGACGGATGGATGGATGGATGGATGGATAGGTGGGTAGGTGGATGGATGGATGGGTTGGGTTGGGTTGGTGAGAGTGTGGATAAGAGGGTGAATGGGTAAGTAAATATATATTGCCAATGAATCAGTGGGTGTATGGGTGAACAAGTAAGCAACTGGAGACATGACAGTAGGAGATGAATGGGCATACGAACACTAGATAGTGCTTCACAATAAAAATGATGGTGTGGGCTATGCTTACACACATTGTACTTCTTTATGCAGCGGCTGTCCCACAGTCACCACAGGACTTTGACATCTGCAATCAACACCACCTGTGTGAGGAAGTGCCATCTGGAAAGGGTGCAAAGAACTAGCTTGTTTGATTTGTATTGGTGATCAGATTCCGCTTTCACAAGCTGCATGACAAAAGCAAAGTATGTGTCTATGTCCTGCTGCATCAGTATCCTGATTTTCAGTGCCTGCTTGACCCATGGCACATAGCAGGTTCAGAGGTCACAACTGCCCATTTGACAGCTGCAGTGACATCCAAGTCTCTGCCACGCAGGGGTTGCATTTGAGATATGCACCCATGTACCAAAACTACGATGATCATAAGTAACCTATGATGGTGGCAAGATAATTTCTAAAAATCAAGCTATGTCTGAGTTTCGGCATAATGCATGGTAGAACCTATTATAATGGCCCTCAAGTCCCAACTTATATAGCACATGTGTCAGTCCCTGTGAGTCAGCTCTGCAGTGAAAGTTGATGTGTATTCTGGTTAGCTGGGAGTAGTCCACCGAATGGTGGGATCGGAACATGGAGGCTGGCCCTCCTCTTTGATCTCTTTGTGAGGTCATGTAACACCTTCTACCTATGACAGCTGCATGACAGGCAGCTGTCTGAGGGCTGGGCATCAAAGGGGCACACCTGTTCAGAAAGAGTAGCCTCACACAACAATGTTGCATCTATAAAGGCCTTTGTTCTTAGTGAGAAGGGAAGGAGCAGGATTATGATAGGCAGCAGCGCTCTGGTCAATGGAAGGAGACTTTCACCATTTTGTTTCGTTCTGTCTCTCTCTCTCATTCCTGTCCCCTACACCTCCTCTGGAGCAAAGCACTTTGGGTGTGACATCAGAAGGGAACAGTCCACTCTGTTCAAGAGCAGGGATTTAACCCCTAAGGCAAGCAAGCTTTAGTCCAATCACCTGGAGACTTGTACCTTTAAAAGAAGAGGTCTGTTTCAACATATTCTTTCAGATCCACTTGGATCCTATAAGGCTGCATATTCGCTCTGAAGAACTCACTACACATGACCTCAGCCTGAGGTGAAGAAGGAGCCATCCAAGGCAGAAGGAAGATCTGTCCACTACCCACTCCAGGGCATACCGGGAGTGACCTCTGTTGTGGACCAGGACCAAACACTGTGCACAAGAACTTCCTAGAGCTGGGAGAGCAGTACCTGAATGGAACCATCCTTCCTGAGTCCCCCTGAGTGGGCCTCGCAGCAACCAAGGAGACAGACCAGCCAAAGCTACCTGTTCACCTACACCAAACCAGTCGCTTCATGTTCACTGCACCTTCAATGGAAGGAAAGACACTGATGCTAGCTTTTGCACCCCTCCACGAAACTGAACTATTGCTTGCACTTTGAACTAGCTCAACGTTGCATCGTGCCTGAGCTAAGCTCATCACCTGCCAGGCCCAAAGTAACTGCTTGATGCCGGGACATGAACCGATTCACTCGTGAGTCGCACGTCAACTCTGACCAGGGGTTTCAACCACAGTTCGACCCAGCTAGTCTTTGAACCACTGCATCATCGACCTGGCACCTCGACGCACCAAGATCACTACTTCGATGACCATCGCCCGCCGACTGGACCGCTGGAGCATCACACATCCATCCTCCCACCCCCCCTCGGTTAATGCCTGATTTGGCCAACTGTGAAGTGTTCCGAGGACTGCCCCGACCTGCAATCTTGAAAGCCGCCCTTCGACCACATAGAGCAACTGAGTTCGCTGCTGCTTGACACCTGCTTGCTGCTTGTGCCCACACGATCCAACGTGCCCGAACTGAGGTTTATCCACTCACATCAATGTTCGACAATGGGTCTTCCTCTGTCAGCCCAAGAGCTGAATTCCGGTACTGGTGACTCTTAACTGCCCCCTTGGTCCACTTAGGCCCCAGAGAATGGTTAGGTCATGATTGCTCCTGTTTTCATCTTCGATATCCTTTTTGTGGCTAGCAATCTACCTACCACCCCTGCAACTAGGCTAAGAGTGCTACTTTCTCCAGTCTGTCGCATCTTGTCTGTTCTTCCTTCAGGTGGGGTTTTGTATAGTATTTCTATTTGTTCTATTGCAGATGGTGGGTTTGATGGAAGTGTTTATATTTTTGTAGAACCGTAGTTGGACATTTCCTTTATTTTGGACTCAGATAATGTGTTTTTTGAAGCACTACAGGTTCACCTTCACATCCCTCTTAAGAGCGTAGCCTTCTCTCGTCCCACATTACCACAAAAGGCGAATGAGGCCTATCTCTCAACTGTCCCTGTTTTACCTTTATGATTGCGTTGTGTTTTGGTTTGTAGAAGTGTATGGGTTGAGTGGGTCATTTTGCCCCTACACATCCTTGTACTCCTGCAGAACAAAAACCAATTTGTCACAATCTGCCGACCCAGTAACACACCACGTCCCCCAAACTGTTGTGGAGCTACCTACAGTACCTACTCTCCCAGATGACTAAGCCCCTGTTCCACAGTAATCAGGAGTGATAGCAACCGCACACCCGACCTCCCTCAGTTCATGAATAACTCACGTTCATGGCTATGTATATGTACATCACATGACCCTTCCCTGCTACTGGGAACAAACTAATGCTACAATGGTACACACATCTTCTCCCAGGCAAGGCTACATGGTGCCTACACTATCTGCAGCTCCTGAGAAGCTTCCATGCTGGACTTGCTCACTCTGCTTGGAAGCCGAATGCAGTGGCAGGGGCCTGCACATCCTCTTATGCAAGAAAATACACACAACACAAAGCACAACATTTCCAGTCCAGCTGCCAGATCTAGGGTACTTCGTCTTGCTTCACTGTATGAAATGGTCAAAGATGAAGTGTACGTTTCTAAGCCTGTCTCCTTAGAGCCGGGCAACCATAGCACAGGTGGCAGATGGGACAATGTTTTTATTTTTTCTTCTTTTTCCAAAATTATACAAGAAAATAGACACAACACAAAGCACAACATCTCCAGTCCAGCTGGCAGATCTGGGGTACTTCGTCTTGCTTCACTGTATGAAATGGTCAAAGATGAAGTGTACATTTCTTAGCCTGTCTCCTTAGAGCAGGGGAACCGTACTAGGGGTGGCAGATGGGACAATGTTTTTATTTTTTCTTCTTTTTCCAAAATGACTTTCTGATGTTTAACGCGACTGCAGCATTCCTTTAAACAATTGAAAAAATGCCTACTGCCCTGAAGGTGACCTTGCTCCTCTACAGGAGGATCTAAATCATTTCAAAAGTGCTGATGCACGTTTATTTTGAATTTTAAACATAGAACTTGCAAAGAACACTATTTCTATGAACATTAGCAACATTGAAATAAATGTTTATGAAAACTTGAAACATTATTTTGAACTTGCTGTAAGGGAAGGAAGAAATCAGGTGTCAGGGATATTTTTGAAATAACTTTTCTGGTCCTGCTAGACATAGAAAAAATACTATGCCGAAAGGGAGATGTAGAGAAGGTCATTTAAAAAATGAAGAAAATGCCTATAGAATTGTGGAGGGCTTCCTTGTTACAAAAACAGCCTCAGAATAATGTTACCAGTGTTTATAAGCATTTCTTTTGGAATACTTCCAAAACAATTTTAAGTGTCTGATAGGGGAAGGAAGGCTGTTGCAGGACTCTTGTCCATGTTCTGTTGTACTTATCTGCGGTCACTCTATGAAGTAAAGATTGGTTGATGCAGCTGCCACTCTTTTTTTGGAAGGGTGACAGCAGAACCAACCAATGGAAAGTGGACAACTCATGTCAGCACATGCTCACAACAATTAAGCAATGCTTCGGAGTGTGGAAAGTGCAAAAAGGAAGACAAAGCACAGGGCAGATGTGCCTCCATTAGCAAATGTAATTTTCCCCTCTCCACAGCCCATAGCATTAGTTTTGGGTCACACTGGGTGTCACTGAAGTGCAAACTATAAGCAAAGCTAACATTCAATTATTGAATGATTGGACATGCTCAAGTGCATATTATCCAGTATGTTGTGAACCACGACGACACATCTGCAGTATACTACTGAGGATGCAAGGTTCCTGGGATAATGTAAATGGTCTATTCCACTTAGCTTTATGGCAGAACGTATTAAATGTCTTCAAATAGCACACTCAGATGTTATGTTACAGTAGATTTGGGGTCTATTGTCATCCGGTTCCTTATGTTAGAACTGCTGGAGAAATGTTGTTTGTGGTTGAAAAAGAATATATATAAAATGAGCTCTGGTGACTTTAATTCATGGATATACCAAGTGCTGGGAAGCAATGAACCATCGAGTGAGAAGATCAGAGGGAAGCCTTGGAGAGATTTTTTGAAGATCTGGAATATCTCACTACTTCTTCCCAGCCCCATAGCGAAAACGTCCACTGTCTATACATGGAAGAGGGGCTTGCGCAGGTCGTGGACCAATCATGTTTGTCCTTTGCTTTTTCATTGGCTTCTTATCGTTGTGATCTGACTATAGTTGATGAACATGTGAGTGACCATCTACCAGTTTTCATTGTTTTACCTATACGTTTCCTAAATTCTTCCTCCTGTTCCTGGCTAGACTTCTTGGATGTAGATGTATCCAAGAATCCTAGCACTGTAATATGGAATCAAAGCCTGATAACAAAATGCACACAAAAGATCAACAGGCTGCATTATAGTGGTTCGGGGGCTGATAGGTTCACGGTGGATATGATAAATGAAGCGTTTGACATATGTATAGAAAATCTGGTTGGAAAGGGTTCCAGTTGAATTTCGAAGAGGCATACCCATTGTTACGATGCCAGAGTCACAAATGCAAAGAAATTGAAAAAAATCCCTCATTTGCAATTTGCATACCCAATGTCTGGATTTAGATGACTATGTGACTTCAAAACAAAGAGTGTGCCAAACTTATAGGAATTACATTAAAAGTCTCAAACATCAACATATTTTCAAAGATAGTCAACAAATGGTTGAAAACTTGATTCAGATGACTACTTCCCAGTTCTGGAAAATAACTAATGCTGCAACTAATAAGAGAGATGATGAGGAATTCGGTGTAATTGGTGAAGAGACTTATTATGCTATGGTCTATGCACACCCAAAACTCTTAATTGTAGTTCAATTACCTAAAGATATTACAGGAGCATTGACCTTGAATCCTTTAGATCTAGAAAATATTTGTGAATTAATTGGAAAGAGCAAACCATTTAGGGCCCCGGGTCCTGACAAGTTAGCTCTTGTTACTCTAAAAAAGATCCAGACCTAAGGGCCCATATTCTATATCACCTGTTCCAGGGAATCTTACAAACAGGTTGATTTGGTGGATACTTGCAAAGCTTCACATATCATCTCAATCTATCAAAAAGGGGAGTGATCGAACCCTGTAAATTACAGACCAAACACTCTCCTTGACACTATGAGCAAGAACGTTGCGTCAGTATTACTTTAAGAACTAGAATTATAGGTTAATAAACTCAAGATCCTAAATCCTTTCCAAGAGGGTGTTTACAAAGGGCTAGGTACATCTCTTAATGGTACCATATTGACTCATGTGCATGCATCTGTCTTGCATGGCTCCATTGGATCTGTTTACATGGCCTCTATAGACATGTCGTCCACTTTTGATAGAGTCAATAGACACAAATTGTGGCACAAGTTGCTTATGTGGTGTGTGCCAGCAAAAAATAATTGATCACTTCTCTGAATACTTTCAACAGTTACATACTTTCATTTGTGGCCAAAATAGGACTTGATCAATGGCAACTGATTAGTAATACTATTTATGTGAAAACCAAATTATTCTATTTTGACTGCTGTGAGACAGTTGATCAAATGGGATCCTATGCTCTTTATAACAAATATAGTCATTTAAGAGAACTTTGTTGTCAAGGAATATCAATTTATGTCCATGCTGTCAAGTTCGGGACTTATATTTTTAAGATTTAAACTTAACCAGTTACCAACCTTGAAGCGAGAATGCCCCAAGAGGAATTTAGCTAACACTGATAGAATATGTTGTTTGTGCAAACATCGAAAAAGACAGGAAACATTAAAACATCTGGTTCTCTTTTGCAAAATTACTATGCCTTTCACATATACACATTTTAGATTTTTAGACTCTTTTGCTACTACTGACGCTGATAAAATTCTATGGGCGCACCTGATGATCGGAGAACATATTGCCTAATTATTGATGTTGGGAACTCAGACATAATGTGATTGTTATTATGAATTAAATAGTGGAGATGAACTGATTTTTAGATATTTGGACAATCTCAGCTTAGGTTTCATGAATATGAATGGTGTGTGAATTATGAATGACATGTTTGAATTTCAATGAATTATGCTAATGGTTAATTGTATTTTAGTTATTGTATCAATGACCTATTTTTATTGGGTTTTTTTCTTTTCAATTGTTGTATGGTGTGTGAAAAGGTTTATTTGGGTAAATCAATTCACTAAATAAATAAATGAATAAAACAAATATTGACACATATGACCTCCAGCACACAGGTCAATCAGGTGTCCAACATGGTATGGTATGGTATCATTTATTTATAAAGCACCTATACACAGGCAAGTGTTTCAAAGCGCTCAAGGAGGGTGGGAACGGGGAAAAAAAACAGCAGTCGCTCACAGCCCTTGAAATTCTGAGACGATAATAGTCTGCAGAGGCAGATTAAGTGCGTAAAGTACATTTAACAGTTTCAGAAACAGCAGATAGGCCTGACGGCGATTCTGCAGTTTTAGCAGTGCAAATAAGGGATGAATACAAGGGAGAACAGACAGACGATCTTCAGGCATGGTGTTTACGGATCATGCAAGTGCACACAGTAACAGGGAGGGGGAGGTCCAAGTGCATCCTTTCGGTGGAGACTGGGATACAAGAGTTACTCTCTTGGGTTAATTCTCAAGTGCAGTGAGTGTGGGTGGGTCAAACTTGAACTATAAGAACCTTACTGGATGATTTGGAGTAGATTGTGACTGTGATGCTCTCGTGGGAACTCGGCATGTAAGTATGCAGCCAAATAGACTGATATATTCTATTGAACCAACCAGCTACAGCATGCCTGTGGTTTATTTTCAATCATCGCAGGTGGTAATAAGGGAACAATGCACAGCCATTGCAACTACATTGCATGCGAACTCCCTCTGGGATACAGAAAACTGGCCTGAAGCTATCCGGCGCAAATGAAGGGGTGTGGGTGGGGGTCTGCCAGTGCATTCTCTTCATTTTCAGCAGAAAAACGTGCACCCTTTTCACGAAGACCATCAGACTGGGCAACTAGGCACGAAGTCTGAGGCATCCCACCCCTTGTGCAACGGCCTAAGCAGGAATTGGAAGAGGGTGCTTATGTGCTTTTCAATGCACATCATAGATTCAGGAGGCACTTTGATATGCTCAGAAAATTAAAGCAGTCACGTGCGCCTGTTTTGAACAGGTGCAGGGTATGTGAAATGCATGACAGGATAATTTCTGAACCTGTGATAGATTTATTTTAAGTTTGAACGCAGCTGTGCGAACTGCTGCTGCCACACTTGCATTTCTAACCCTCAAAGCGTTATAGAATTTCTTTTCAATTTTGTCAGCATTTCACAATGACAGGCTCCTGGACACCAGTAGCCAATTATACATTGGTGTCAGGCACCTGCTCCTGACATTAATGTATGCAGGGAGGATGGCCAGCGCATGATTTGCACTCATGCACAGCCTCCCAGAAATGAGCAGGTCATCTTTGAGAATGACTTGTTCTGCACATTTCAATTTCCTAGAATTCCAAGGTGAGCAGAAGGGACTTCACACAGCAGAGAGCATCACAGGACCTGATACTACACGAGCTTTGATCTCAATAAAAGAACAGAAAGCCACATCTCACAGCCATTGACTCTGATGACATCATCAGAAGAGGTATGGCCAAAGTAAAATATACACCCAAGTTTAATTAAATAACAAAAAGCTAATAAAGGAGGAAACAAAAGACTGTTCAAGTTACCAACCATATTGTAACAATGGTGCTCCCTTGATGTGCCGCAGGGGATTTATGATGTGAAAGGGCAACACCCTGAAGACACAAAAGACAAGGGCACCATCTTTATGCTAAATAAAGCCCCACATGCCCAGGTGTTTCTGTGATATAGTGAGTGCAGACTTCTAAATGCAGACACAGGCCTTTAATTTCTTATTTAATTTAAATGATATAGCTTTCTCTCCAAAGCGTTAAACATAATTAGGAAAACAGTAGAAAAACACAGAAGCACAAAGTGGAGAAATCATGCAAGCAAACATATCAGAGTCTGGAGGCAAGGAGTAAAAATGCAACAGCACAGGGTAGTCGAGGAGCAGAAGATTTAGGAGAAACAAGATCTCAAGGGGAAGAATAGAGAGTGGTGAGTGATGGTGTCACTTATAAACAATAGAGAGGCTGTTGAAACAGGGCCCAGAAGAGAAATGGAGCCAATGGAGAGAGTCAAGAGTAGGTGGGTGGGGGTCTAAGAGTAAGAGGGGAGATGGAAGAGACGACAAATGGGTGAGTTAAAAACTGAATGAACGGGGTAGTGGAGAAAGGAAGACCAAGAGAACACAGGGCCGTCAATTCATCAAAATACCAGGCTTATCAGAACTGACATCACGTGTCCGAAGATATGACATGAAGTGGCATTTTACGACTTTGCAACCCATAAACCCGGCTTCCAGTGATATCACAGGAAATGACATCACGAATGTAAAAACACTAACAACGTGCGTAAGAGCAATACAATAACTAAAAGTACTTAAGCAGCACTATGCCATGACTGCGGTAAGGATATGTCAAGGGCACCCCAAGCAGATCCATCATAGACCAGGAGGCCTGCCTTCGAATGCTAGCACAGCCCATACACAGCAGCAGAGCAGTATGGCTGACAAGAGCAGTGCTCTGAAGTGCACATTTTCTTCTCTTGGCCATAGCACAATCCTCCTGCTTGGATTGGTGGTGCTTCATGCTGAAGGGCAGCTACTCCATGTGATGCTTACTATAAATAATTACGTTTTTCACGTTCACAAGGTTGTTTTGGCAGCCTGCAGCGACTACTTCCGGGCACCAGTGCAGGAACTCTTGGAAAATTCACCCGGCAAACAAGATACCAAGGGGTGCAGATCAGAAAAAGGATTGACATGGACAAAGCTAGGCTAAGAAACAGAAGCTCGAAATTGTCCCTGAAGATGGTCACAAGGACTGAAATGCATTGGACATAAATTTCAACAGGCTTTTTTTTTTCCCCCCTTTCTTTGGAATTATTTTTTTTTTACAAACTTCTGAACTACTTTGAATTGCAGTATTATTGTTCAACATTGAAAGAGGAGTACACAAGAGATGGAAATAACGAAAGAACTTAATGTGGGACTCCACACAGGTCCTTCCAGCTGTTTGGGTCACCACACCCAGAAAAACATCCAGTTAGCACAGCCCCATATGGCCAGTTACTGTTGCCTTAGCAGCCAATGATAGTCGTCAGATGCTAAATACCGCTTCAACTAGCCACAATCAACCATCTTATCCCAGGAAAAGCAGCAAATGCCAAGTTTAGTCAATATATGTAAGGTACAGCTTCACATTCCTAGGTGTTGCCATCGTATGCCAAATCTAGCCACATTTGCCTATACACAGCATTGCGCCATGTGTCATGCCATGCACCGCCATCAGTGTAATATTCAAGATAAATGGCCCAGTGGAGAATCATTTCAAAACTGCATGTGGAGATGTCACAGAGGAAAGGGTGGGGGCTTCAATGTGCAGATTCTGGGTAGGCTTGAGAGGGGCAATGGTGCATTTACGGTTAAATGATGCAGCGTGCTTTCATATGTTATGAAATGAACTGAGTTCCTTTTCAGTTACCGAATTCAAATTAAATTACTGGCATATGTCTCCCACAATAATAATTCTGCAGATGGAAAGCCAGGTGTCATTGTGAAAAATTCTTAATTACTTCCTCACTCTCGTCCAGGGGAGTTGCTAGGTCTGGAAAAGACCCGGGGCTAAGCTGATGTCGGAACTGTTGGGACTGGGGGCTAGCTAGTCTTTTGGCTGTAGCTCCTGAAATTCTATCCGGGGCCACAACCAAATGATCAGGGGCTATAGCCCCCTTAGCCCCCCCTAGCAACGCCCCTGCTCTCGTCTATGTTTATGTAGGTCTCACCACCATGGACCCTCTTAAATGTTGACTCCATGTTTCATTTATATGTACGCCTTACCAAAACTTGTCTCTCTTATAAATTAACTCCAACAACCTTAGCATAACACTGTCCAGGAGGAATCAGACATTCCTTCCCTGACTCATTCACAAAGATCAGGCAGGGTTTGTGACGGTGCGCAACACTACGATGAACTTGCGTAGGGTTGCATGTTATCCGAGAATACGGGCAATCACGGTCCACCCATGCCCATTGATTCAGTGTGGTGGTCCTTCATGTCCTGCATTTTAGAACACATGACTTGTGGCCCAGCGATCAGGAAATTGACTTCTCTCCTTGATACTGAGCCTTTGGCCTGAGGATGACTGGAGGATATCTTTCTGGGGAGTAGGAGGTGGAGAAAGTGACCAGGCAGCGATGTTGGCTGTCTCTGCTTCTCTCTGCCTTTGTGATGCAGCCATTGGGAAAACCCTCTGACAGCTGAATTGAAAAGTAGTGGAATATAGGGATAGCACCTGAACTCAATGTGGCATTACAGGGCGATGACATGATGCTCTCCTTCTGAGACCTGCTTATTACTATGCCATTCCTATTATGGAAAATAGATTATGTCCTAGGCTCAGGTCTGAAAATGAACTGGAGTAAATCCTATTGGTTCCCATTGGGTAACCTCAACAAGGAACCAGTTGCTTCTCAATTATAAATGCCTTTAAAATGGACACACAAGACATTACTTACTTAGGGATTTCCATGCACTATGATCTCCCAGACCTGACCGGGCACTTCATCGCAAAGCCTCTGTCGATATCTAGGCACATCTCCCCATCTTTATGATAGGTAAAGGTGAGATATCAAAAATGGTTGCTATGCCTAAACTAAAATATGTTTTGGCAATCACAATGCTGTAAGTCCCTGGCAAGATATGGATATTCATAAACTACACAAAAAACATACCTGGGGATTGATATGCCAGAGGGCGTCTCCGAATCTCAAAGAGGCCCCTTGAGGAGTGAAGAATAGGAGTCCCAGTTTCCAAAATATATTTTCTGTCATTACAGCTGCAGTATATAGCTCAGTGGTTTGCCACACAAGATACCCCCGAAGTCTAAGCTCTTGAGAGGTTACTTGGCTCTGTGGCAGAAGTGTAAATTGGGTTGTAGCCCCCCCAATCCCCCAAAGAAGGCCTCTAGTCTCTCATAATTATCCACATTGGGTGATAAGGTTTGGACCAGAAGATTTAAGAAAGTACAATTGGCTTCTCGGTATCAAAGCAATGCTGGGTACGGTCTCTCCCTGGATTCACTCAGGTTTTTAATTCAGCTGACCTGCGCCAATGGAAATGTGAAGTCTGTATAAAATGCTAAGTCACATACCTGGGAGGGAATTATGACTTTCAAGGACATGAAAATTCATTAGAATATACTCAGACTTGGACAGGTTGAGGGGAAATACTGTCCCAGGCTCCTAGATGAGGCCAAAGAATCACTCCTATCGGTGATTCACCCACAACCGCCAGGCCATGGATCTGACATGTTTTCCCACAACAAAAAATCCAGGATAGATGGGAAAATAACCTGGGCAGACAGCTTCCAGATATAGAATAACAAAAATCATGTACTCATGTTAATGAGTTTCCTGTAAATCCAGATTCAAACAGATTTAGAAAAATATATGTTGCAGCACATACGTCACACCTCAGTTGTTAAGGAGGATTGACACCTCTGAACTGGGCCTCATTACAAGTTTGCCAGTCCGGTAACTATGGTACGAGTAAGCTTGCCGGTACCGTAGTTACCGGACCGGCAAACTATTAGTTCTGCTCGCGGGTGGCTTTTCAACTGCCAGGACTGGCCTGCCGGGCGGAACGGCACCTGTGAGCAAAGCATGTCGGATGCACCGGCCTCCCCATTCCCATTGAGCCCTATATGGGATTGGGGAGTAACATTTTCCAGCCCCGGCCCTGTATTTCCCCATTGCCAGGGGCTGGAAAAATTCACAAGTTTGGCAGCAGCCTGCCGGTTTTACCGGCAAGGCTACCTCCAAACTTGTAATGAGGTCTACTGTCCCTAAGTGCTGAAACTCAGATGTCTCCATTCTTCACCTGCTCTGGTTGAGGCCAATGCTAGGGGCCTTCTGGAATAAGGTTAGAGGTGAATTGCAAAGAAGAACCGGCAAAACTGGGCTAATGACCCCAGAGTTATGCCTTCTGGGCAAACTGATTCATATATTTGTACACGTTTGATGTCTGGTAGCTAAACAAGCAGAGGAGAGTGGAGGCCCTAAGGACTCGAGTCTGCTCCTCAATTCGCTCCAGCTCTAACAGATCCGTTCCTCCCTGTAGAGTGCCAGGCTTTCACTCTGCCAAATGTTATATGATTTGCTTCTCGGAATTGGACAGCATTTACAATGCCAAATTGCTAGCCGATTCTTGTCATCAGCACCGCTCGCAAAGTTCACCATGATGTCTTTGCCTCATGCCTTGCACAGATTGTAATTGCCAATACAGCGAGCTGGTGCAAGCTCACCTGCTCATGCCCCATATTCCCCGTGACTTTAATGGAAATGCTTTGTGTACGCATGAGTTGCCTTTATTTTCTTGTCTTTTATGTCTTTTGGTTGAAGTGTGAGTTATATACACTTACCACATGTTGCTGAAATTGATCATGATAACTAAAGAGAAACTTAAAAAAAGGAATGCAGCTCTCTCTCCTTTCTGAGCTAATAGAGTTGCTTGGGTTGGGGCTCCCACTTTGCTATGTTATGTTATGTTGATTTACACTGCACACTACTCCCATTCGCATGGTCTCCAGGAGCTCACGAGGCTCTGTAAGAAGGTGGGTTGGGTATGTTAGTGAGTGAAGAGGGAGAGGATAGGGTTTGTGCTCTTCTGTTGGTGCTTGCTGAACCAGGAGAAACTGCTCTCTGTGCATGCATGCTTTCTGGGTTTCCACTGGTGTTATTGAGTCTGGAGGGGATACGTCCAGTGTCTGGTTGTTTGTTGTTTGCAGTACTTTGTTCTTGTGAAGGACGTGTGGCTTGTGTGAGTGTGTGTGGTAAAGCTTGCCCATATGGGTGTGTGCGGTACTTGGGATGTGTGCGGGAGAGAGCGAGGAGCAGGAGTGGTTAGTAGTTAGTGGTGTGCAGTTGTTTTATTGTTGGTTGCAGGATCCATACTGCCCCATGATTGCCTTGGGATGGGTATGAGCTGTGGGAGGTGCCTATTTTTACACTTGTCTCAGTCAATTGAATAGCCAGTTTCTCAGTCATTTTCTGAAGGAAAGGTGATCTTCTTTAGTTTTTATTTCCGTTGGTATTGAGTTCCATCATTTGGCTATCAAACAGGAGAATGCGCTTCCTTCAAATTTCCATCTGCCGTAGTGTTTTGTTTCAATTTCAAGGTCATCGCTTGAGCTTAGGTTTTTACTTGGTTGGAAGCGGTTGATATTGGCTTGGGGAAATTCAGCTCCTTGTCTGTGTAGAGATTTTTGAGCAATGCAGAGGTCTTTGAAGTTAAACATTTTTTTTTATTGGCAGCCAGAGTAGAAGTTTCTGGGCTGGTGTAATGTGGTGTATTCTGTTTAGTCATAAGAGTATTCTTGCTGCAGTATTTTGGATGTGTTGGAGTGTTTTGTTGAGGTGTTCTGGAATTCCCAGGTTGAGGCTGTTTGCGCAGTCTAATTTTGATAATACCAAGGAGAGGATTGCGAGAGTTCTGTGTGGGAAGGTGAGGTAGGGGCGTATCCCTCTGATTAGTCTCAAGAGGTAGAAGCATTTCTTTGCTATTGCATTGACTTGTGGTTCTAGTGATAGTCTGTTGTCCATGAGTATTCCCAGGTTTTCTATCACACTGGTTGTCTCTGGTTGAGTTCCCATGCATGTTGGCCAGCTCAGGTGCATGTGTGTTGCATTATCCTATGGGGGAGATCATCATTTCTGTTTTGGTCGGGTTTAGTTTGAGATTATTGATTGTCATCCAAGTGTATGTGTCCGAGAGACATGGATTGAGGGTGTTGTTTGGGTGTTGGGTTGAGGCTATGTCAAAGATGAGTTGGGTGTTATCAGCATAGTAGTAGGCGGTCAGTCCATGGGTTTGAATAGGGGGCACATGTAGATGTTGAAGATGAGTGGGGAGAGGCTACATTCTTTTGGTACGCCACAGATGATGTTTTGGGTGTTAGATGTAAATAGCAGTAAGTATGTTTTTTCTGTTTGATTGGCGAGGAAGGATTTTAGCCATTGGAGGGCAAGGTTTTTTATGCCGCATTCCTCTAGTCTCTGAATTCGTTTTGTGTGTCTAATTGTGTCGAAAGTGGATGATATGTCTAGCAGTATGAGGGCCGATGAGGTCCTGTTGTCTGAGTTTATTTTTTGGTCGTCCCATATGGAGAAAAGAGCTGATTCGGTTCCTCTCATGCCTCTGAAGCTGGCTTGGAAGTATTTTGTAAATGTGGTTCTTCAGTAGTTTTGCTGGGTAGAGTAGTTTTGATATAGGTCTGAAGTTGGAGGAGTATTCTCCATTTCCTGTTTCGTTTTTTAGGAGGGGCTTGATGTATTCTGATGTATTGTGTACTGCAGCAAAACTTACATTTTTACATGGGAGCGGAACCATGCTGTGGATTCCAACTTTCCATTCCGCCCATGGTACCTCTGCCTCCCCACAGTCATTATCCATCTGAAATAACACCATGTTAGAGCTTCATTCTCCCGTTTTCATTGTCATTATTTTAGCTAAATGCTTCATTAAATTAATCTTTCCCGTGGCAAACTTTTCATACATTATTCCATCAGTGTACTATGTTTGCCTAGTACAAACAACATTGAAATGGACCATCTTTGGGGTTAAATGGGGTGTGGTCTCACCTCTTGTTAAGCAATCTGGGCTAGAGTTTCTGGGGGAGATATACAAAGTACCAGGTGTGTGCTGTAAGGAAGGCATGGTAGAGAGGTAAGACAGGCACAAGTGATCACAGTTCAAGGGTGTTTATTAAACTATAAAAATGGGTGAGATAAATGCCTAATCTAAACCTAACTCTAAGATGGGAGCAAGCTTCAACCAACAAATAAGAAGAATACAGTCCAATTGGAGTCTAGTCAAATGAAAAGGGCCTATTCTAAAAAAGACTACTGCCAATCCTTACCTCTAGGCTACAAAAGAGTGTGGGATAATGTTCACAAGAAAGAAAGAAGTTTTCACAAAATGATAAGTCAGGATGTTATGGCCGAGGTCTCCCTTCCCCACATTTTTAGAATGGGACAAGGCAGGACTTTTGAGCACAGCACACTCCTGGGCTTCTCCGGCACAAGCTTGCAGTTCCTTTTCTCTATATAAAGGCCTTTTGTGCCTAAGTCTCTTCTCATGCAAAGTCTCTTGCTTCAGAGGGCCTGATATGTCAAAACCAAAACAAACAGTTCCTTCTGGTAACATTCACGTTGGGTGATTACTCTTCACCCTAGGATCCCCCTCAGGAGGGCTCTGATCCTTCTTTCAGTGTTAACCTCTCAAAGCGCTTGCCAATTTAAACAGAGACTTCCGAAGGGCAATCACGTCTCGCTGGGTCACTCTGGTATTCTATGGCAAGTGCGTGCTTCACAATCTCACAGTTCACACATTGTTCCCCTCAGCAGGGCGCAAACGCCAGTTTCACAATTCCCTCAGTCAGGTTCACACTTTCCACAGTTCACAATTTCTAAATCCCATCAGAAAGCGGGGATTCCCTTCCCCTAGTTTTGTCTTGGCATCCCTCCGTCGGGTTCACATTTTGCACAGGTCACATTTCAACAAAAAGTCATTCTAGACCCCTTAGGATCTTCCCTTTACAGAGGTCTGGGTCTCAGCCCCCAGTCAGCTTTCTCGAAAGCCCGCAGTAAGGCTTTGCACAGTTTGATCATCACAATGTTCTAGGGTGTGTTATGGTTCACCCAAATTCTTAGGCATCCCTCAGTCGGGTTCACGTTTGACTGTAAAAGGGGTTTGGTTTGACCCTCGTATGACCACCTTGACACCTCACGCCGGCCTCCCCTAAGGCCTCTTGGTACTTGTTGTTTCTCCTGGTTCCGGAGAGGGGGCACCAGCCAGAGACCTTTGAATGAGCGCCCAAGTTGCGCCGGACCACTCTATCTCTGGTGCCAGTTTCTCTCACAAAGGTACGCAAGGTCTCCCTCTAGTGAGCTCGGGCCCCTTCCACAAAGTTCACCGGGTCTCCCCTCTGCTGGGCTCGGACCCCTCCCACAATGCCCCAAGGGTCTCCCTCTGCCGGGCTTGGACCCCTCTGACAAAGCTCATAAAGAAAGACTAACCTTCACCTGAGCTCAAGTCTCCTCACACCTCACAGCTTTCAAAAAGGACTTTGTGAGTTCCAGTCCCAGAATGCACTGTTATGAGTTTTCTCCCACTTCTCAGCTCTCCTGAACGGCATTTGTCATTGGGAGCTGCAGGTGCTAAAATGGGATATGGTGCTGGAGTCAGGGTGTTTTTCACTGACCCTCAGAGACCTGGGTTCCCCTGACTGGCCCAGGGGAGGAGTCTTGCTGTGGGTACCGCCAGGCAACCGCAGCTGCCCCTAGTTTTGCCTTCTGCAGGTACAGCTCCCTCTCCACAGTGCAGTCTTCTCTGGACTCACAGGGCCAGTGTCAGGGCAGATTTCACCTGCTCTACATCTCCCAGGGTCTTTGAAGCTCTTGTGATCTTCCTCTGGCTTTGTGCACCTCCCAGCATCCCCAACTCACTCAGAGTGAGCTTTTCACCTCCACCCTTTATAATTCCTGGGAGTTTAACTAGAACCAGGTGTGAGTGGTTGGAGGGAATGCCTGACTCTGCCTGTTCTCGTTAGCGGAACAGTCTGCTGTAGTAAGGGGAGAGTCTGTTGTCTGTGTCTGTGGTACCCTGTTGATAATCTTCATCCTCCCAATCTCTTTTCTCCTCGTCTCAGTGGCTTTAGAAAGGAACAGAGGAGAGGAATTCCTTGAAGTGTTGTTTTTACCATGGAGTTCAGGACAATCCTGAAAAAATGGGTCGGAAAAAGGGGGGTAGTCCTGTTGTTGTAGGGCATCAGCTGAGATATATGCTTTCCTCTCTTCCGTGCTGGTGTGTATTGGAATTGTGGATGGGTTAACAGTATGGGTTCTGGAAGGATATGTGGCTACTGAGGGAAGATCGTGTAGGGAAGTGTTATTGAAAGGGGAATCCCATGTCTCACCTTGAGACTCCTTCTCCCTCTCTGATTCTGGACCCAACAGCGATGACCCTTCTACGGTCATACAAAAAAAGATTCCAAGGGGTTTGATGGAGAAACTCCCTTGGTTTCCTTACAGTGTGCTTGCCTTAACTCTAGATGAGGATAGGCACAGAGCGGGCTAATAAAACCACATGGCAGCCCCAGCCAAATAGAGAGTGTTCTGACAAATTGTTTTGCCGAGTTGGACGCTAACATATTTAGGAACTAAAATTGAAATAGCTAATCTTATTATCCAAACCTGCACCACTTACAGCTCTGCTCTTAAATATAAAAAAATGTGCAATTTGAATAGCTTGAGGGACTAATTAAGAATAACACAGGGCTCATCTTACAGTATTCCTCAATGTCCTCTTAACAATGAAAATTGATTTGATGGGCATTTTAATTGGATAAGCTTCTTGTCCGTGGGGAAGTCATATTGGCTGTTCCTAACCTTCCCACCATTAATAGTTTTGAAATGGAAAATTCCAACTGAGGTGCTATTAATAGCTTTTAGAGCATTGCGCGTCCACGTGAATGATTGTTTCAGTTCTAATTGTTTTGCTTGCAAGTTTACTGCTTCGCTCCATCCTCCGCTTCTGGCATCAGTACACAACACTGCCTCAACAAGCATTGCTGCAGGTTTGTGTGGTGGTGATGCTTGTGCCCTGATAGTTTACCAACACAACTCATTAGATTCGAATGGCTGCCATAGCCCGGGATTATGATATGATAGGTTATTTATAACAGCTTAATACCCAGAGGTTTCTAAGTGTGGACCCGGGGATCGAACCTGTGGTGCTCCATGTCATCTTGCTTTCAAGGCGAGCACGTTGCCCCTGACCTATTCTCCGGAGACAAGCTGTAGCTGTAGATGGTGTGGTGGTAACTGCACAGGATCTCATTTTGATGTGGGTCTTCGGTGCAGTGTTGGGAACGAGGTGGAAACTTGATTTACTTAACTGAAAACTCATTATGCACTGAAGAGAGGCTGGATCATAGAAATGGCACTGGCATGGCAATGGGCGTTAGTGCCTCTTTTTGCTTTTCCTTAATATTTCGGTATTCCAGGAAAGGCCGGAGCTATTGCTCTGACCCCTGGAGGTGTGGAAGCTATTTCAGCAGTTGCATGGAAGTGTGGACTAATTGAATGAATGCATTTTTTGTTGGGCATCTGATGCTTAGAAGCAAGCACATGCAAGAGTCCCCTGCGAGACAGGCTAGATGTCCGCTACTTTTTTTGATCACCCGTGCGGATTTCAGGTGAGCGGATATAGTATCTAGATTGTCCCACATGCCAATCCTTACCCCCTCTTTAGGGAGCCCTAACTTTAATGTAAGGACCCTAATCGCCCAAAAGTCAGTCTCGCGTCTCGCGTCATTCCAGAGAAGGCCATGGTGACAGGATTTCTGTGTGGCATGCTGCACCTCCACGATTGTTGTTACGCCTACAGAGCCCTAGAAACAGCCTAACACAGCACTGCGCCCACCATTGCATGGACGTCACAGCTGAGAAAAGGTGGGTTGCATTCCATGTACCCCCATCAAGCCGTGGGCAAAGCTGCCACTGGATGAGGAAACACTGCAATATTATCTACTGCTCAACAGTACAGTGACACAGCTCGATGCTAAGCAGAAGGCTCCAATAAGGTCCCTCTTCTGCATCCTGCTTCCGCCTTAAACTTACTTGCTATGCTCACCTGTTTGCATTTCTGCATGTTATAACTGCTTCTTGAGTCCTGGTCTATCTGTAACCATGGGTCCTGCTAACCTTAACTATATATTTATTACTGTTCATGTATGTAACTCACAAGTCTTTTCCAGCGCCCAGTTACCTCAGGGTTCGTTGCACGATATAAATGATAAACAAATACAAATACGAAAGGCTGTGCTTTTAGCAACGGGGTTGCACAATACACTTCTGATCATATTTTGCTCATGTGCAAAGCCCCATTTTGTGCTGATTTCTAGAATGTGGTCCCTGTACGTCATGCTCCGGATCCCAGCCGAGTGAGACCCGGGAATAGAAGTGGGACACCCCTCTACAAATTCGATGACCCGTGAATATTCAAGTGTCACTTAGAGAAGGAACTTTGCCAAGCTGCCGCCCGGGTCACCCAAAGCTCCCTCGCAGCTTCTCCAGCTCCCTTCACCCTCTCCTTCCCCCCACTCACCACCCCTGCCCCTAATATCCACTCCATGGGAAAAGTGCTTTGCCACAGGTGACAGGACAAATGAACACTTAGAAGGTAATGAAAACGATGCATTGCATGAGGGGACCACACACGTTCCCACTTACATGCTGCTGGGTTCCCTACAGGTAATTTTAAAACCTCACATGGTGGAGAGGAAAAGGAAAGAGTAAAAGGGATTGAAGCGCAGATGTGCTCTTCATTTTCCGCATGCTTTGCGGCTGCCTTTACTAACGGATTCCTAGGGAACCCACTTGGTCTTGACCAGGGCTATCGCCTGAAAAAAACGAATGCCAAAAATAACGAGGCTGAAAACACTGCATTTTTTAAAATAAAATGTTTGTGTACTTTTCCACATGTTTTCGAAACAAATAGGTGGAGGTGTTGGGTTAGGCAATAAATGAAGGTGGGGTTTATGAGTGGGGCTGCAGAGGTTCTCCCCTGCATTATATATATAAATGTTCGAAATTCGATAAAAAAATATTCAGTGTTTTCAGCTGTGTTTCCCCCCATTATTTTAACGTAGATCATTGACCGGGTGCGAAACCAAGGCAGATTCCCAAGGAATCCATTTGTTGGATGTCTGCTTGGAAATCTCATGCAGGCATGCAATGAAATGCACCGACAAGATGGAGGAGGAATGCACACTGGAGATCGTACCTCCGCGCCATGCCCCGCAACCATCCTATCTCTGCCGCAAGATGGTTCAGAGCGGAAAATGGAGGTCCAAAACAATGATGGCTTGCTTTTAGGCTTCTTTTTCTGAACCCCCCCCATTTAGAATGAGGCTGACTGTTCTGTTTTACATTGTATCACTGTCATCCAACGCATTGGAAGTGCTAAAGAAAACCTTTTCTGTTTGGCGAGTCCATGCGTATGACTTTTTCTATTTCCAGCATGGAAATGGAAATAACGGTCCCTTTTTTCTGATTTTTAAAGATAAACCACCCATATAGGCGAACATCCTATGTATACTGTTTCAACAATTTCTAGTGGCTGAGAAACCCCATCAACTTGGAAAACGTCTATGATTGTCCCAATATATAAAAAGGTCCGGAAGTAGATCAAAATAATTGCAGGCCGACAGCGCTCTTGGATGCAGATGCAAAAATCTTTTCTAGACTTACTCTGATTTAACTTAATCTGTGGGCCTCCGCGAACAATATTCTAAATAGATCCAAAAAGGGTTTTCTTAGTTGGAATGGGGAGCTCGCTTCGTGGTTACATAATAAATGAAATCCAGAGAATTACAGGCAGAAATCAGCTCCCGTCTATGTGGCCAGTAGGGGATTGTGCTTACGGTGATAGAGAGTTATGTGGGAAGCTACAGTTTGAATTGTTGTCGTTAAAAGTAGGTACATTCTTATGGCAGAGCTGATGTGCAATAGTGCTTCTGTTATATGTGATTGCAGGGTCTGTGGAAGTGAGCCAGTGCCTTGGCCTATGTTGCAGAGGTGTGGTGTGCGAGTGGAGAAAAGATTTAGCTAACAACGTCTACTTCCTGTGATCCATCTATGTAGATGGAGCAGTACTACGTTTCATAGGTGATCTAAGTGCCGGATGAATGCATAATACCTTACAGAATTATGCTAAATTTGAGATATGGCTGACTAACACAAATGGGCTAAAAGCAAGGTAAGGCTATCTTTACACAATTAGGCTTAATGTGTGATATCACTACCTTACACAGAAGGGCTAAAACAAGGTAAGGATACCTTACCCAATTAGGCTAAATGTGAGATATGGCTTAGTAACACAAATGGGTTAAGTTATAATAGATAAATGTATCTAATGTAACACATGGCTAATCTTTACAATTATATCGAAATCTGACACCTGGCTAATGTACACAATTTAAACTAGTGATAAGCCTACCTAGTCTTCACAATTCTATCTATTGTGACGCATGGCTAATCTTCACAATTCTATCTAAAAGTGACATGTGACTAATCTTAAATTCTAGTTGTGAGTGGGCACCGCTATGTGTAGGTTCAGTATTCTGAATAGTTTATTGGTAATTCTGGTTAACATCAAATTGATGGGTGCAAACCCATTGGAAAATTGCCTCTGCATGGGGCATTAAAGAAAATGGCAGAACTGTGGACCTTGGCTAGTGAAAGCCAGAGGTGTGGGTTGCACACAAGGGTGCAAACCACACCGCAATGTACGTTAATGGTGTCAGTGATCTTGTAGTATTCTTAGGTTGAAAAAAATACATAACTAGAGATTCTTGTTGAGACAAAATAACGTTGTATTCAGTATGTTGACCACTATACTGCGGCCAATGCCAAAAAGCTACAAAGCCTATGCATTTCGGACCACTGGTCCATCGTCAGGGCATATAGCTGGCACATAGAATGTGTTTGGTGGTCAGGGTGTCTAATCTTCACAGACGGCAGGCTAATGTACACAAATCTAAGTGTAATGTATGGCTAGCCTTCACAATCATTCTAAGTGTGACGCATGGCTAACCTTCACAATTCTATCTCAGTGTGACGCATGGCTAATCTTCACAGATCTATTTAAGTGTGATGCCTGGCTAAAGTTACACACATTTATCTAAGTGTGAGGCATGGCTAACCTTCACAATTCTAAGTGTGACACATGGCCAATGTTCACAAATCTGTCTAATATGACAGATGGCTAGTCTTCCCAATATCTCTATTGCAACACATTTTCTGCCCCCACTATACATCTAAGTACAACACATTTCCTTACCCCAAAGTACATCAGGGTGCAACACATTTCCTTTCCCGCAAAATCTAACAAAATGTCTGCCTCCTAACATAAATATAGGAGCAACACATTTCCTTCCACAATTCAGTACAATGGCTAACTATGGAGCGCAGCACAGTTCACAATGGTAGCAGTGTCAGAATGGCCAGGTTTTCTGGAGCACAGTAATGGCTGTGCTCCTCACCCGTGTCACCTTACGATGGCTAGTTATACGGTGCAGCAACGTTCAACACAAGTTAACTATGGGGCAGAACACGATGCTAACTATAGGGTGCTGCACAGTTCTATCTCAGAGTGCAACAGGGGAATATAAGTAGCCTTTACTTACAGTTCAGATCTGAAGTATGACTACCTTACGTAATTAGGCTCAGTGCAGCATATAGTTATTTCACACACTTAATCTGAATGCCATATATAGGTACCTTACACAATTATGTTATATGATAATAGGTAATAAGAGTGGTGGAGTTTTAATGGAGTACAGTAATGGCCGTAATACCCGCCCAAACCACCCTTACCTTATCAGTCACTGTCGGCTGTCTGCATCAGATGTCCCATGTGAACAATGGCAAACACGGAGTGGAATTACTTAGGCAGGAGCTGCCCTTTGCTTTGTGGCCCTTAGCCGGTGACTTCCCGGGCAAGGCTGCCTGTAAGGGCCTCTGAGATGCAGCGGTTCCAGTCACGTGGGGGAATGGACCAATGTGAACCAAAAGGAAGAGCAGGGGAGGCATGGGGAGGGGCAATCAGAGGATGGATGAAGGTGAATGTGAGAAAGCAGAAGGAAGCAGGGAAAGATGGCTGCAGGGACAGAGGCAAAGAGACACCTGACTGCCCGAACCAATTGCTGAGGGGTTGGGTGGGGTAATGAAAAAGTCAAAAACAAACAAAGGCAGGGCCCTCTAGAAGCATATCAGCTCAAACAGGTTGGCAGTCAAAGGAAAACACCAAATAAATCCCTCAGAAAACCAACAACTGGCTCAAAAAACGATTTCAAAATACACAAATCTCTACAAAAGGCACCCAAAACCAAGCCAAAAAACAGAATAGAATCAAAGTAAGGCACTCAACAAGCATCAGCCAGCTCCTAGGACTGCTTACCAAGTGGTCTCTGAGCAGGATGGCTACAGATTACATTCTGGAAGGTAGGGGGAAGCAGGGAGATGTGGCCGCCAGGACAGAGGCAAAGAGACACCTGACTGCCTGAATTGACAGCAAATTGCTCTGATTTAACCTAAGCGCCTTGTTGGTACTGCAGCCTCTGTTCCAGGTAGACCTGAAATGGATGAAGAGAATGGCGTGTGGGAAATTATTTGAAGTCCCCTCTGCGCAGTGGAGATGATCACAGATCAGCACTGACAGCCTTCTAAGCACATTGCTCATACATGAGCGCTTTGAGGCCTATGGGCGAATGGCGTTATACAAGAACAATATAGACAGACAGACAGACAGACAGACAGACAGACAGACAGATAGATAGATAGATAGATAGATAGATATAGATAGATAGATAGATAGATGATGTCAGGGTGAATGTTGGCAGCTTAATTTCTATCCTAGATAATCCAGGGAAAGACAAAGCAGAACACAGGCAGAGGCGTTGCTAAGTGGTGAGGGGGGTGGGGGGGTAGAATCTCAGGGGCTACAACCAAAAGGCTAGCTAGCCCCAAGTAGCGACAGTCCCAACATTAGTGTAGCCACGTATCTTTTCCAGACCTAGCAACACCCCTGAACACAGGTGTTGTCCCTTTTGGACACCATTCAATATTGGGAAGAGCAATGGCAGATACGGCTTAATATAGCAGTGTTGACGAGTGAGCTGTCCGGTGATGGTCGGTGTTGGCCACCGCGCCACTCCCATTCGACTTCGTGGTTCGGGATAGACAGTGTTGCTATTAGCACCTTATTTGGACAATGCGCTCCTACATCCTGATACGTCCCTTCGACCCTGCATTTATCCCCCTCCCTTAATTACGCCTTTGCTCTTTGTATGGGCTTTGAATGGGCTGTGCCCTGAGGGCATTTCTGGAGAAGACCTTTAGCAGTGCGGACAGACTCCATTTTGGGCACTCTATTTGCTTGTCCCATTCACAACAATGCAATGAATCGGCTCATGCGTGTGGGCATTTATATTGGAATAATCAAATACCAACTTAGCACAGTCACTCTTGACAGTGGCAAAATGGATTAAATGATGGTGGTCAAAAGCTACAAGTGACAGCTGACTGCACTAATGCATACTGTTGCTTGCAAAATTAGCTGTGTTGTATCCGGGATACAATGAAATGCAATGGTGATGGTGTTTGAAGCCAGCCGGCACTAAGATTGCTGCCCCAAATCAGTGCTCCAAATGAAGCCTTGTTGGCCTCATGGTTCCCAGTTGCTGGAAGCCGTGCAATGGTGCAGTGTGCATGGAAATGCAGATCTCGCGGTACCTCGAGCTTGCAGTTGTGTGTAGTGAATGGAGGTATGGAGTGGTGCATCAGTGACACCGCAAGTGATGCCTTCTACACAGAGCCACAGCACAGAAGGTGCGATGGAGAAGAGATGCAGGAAAGTCCTGTGGATCTCTCTGATGCCGGTCCATAGGTCAGAGAGCATAGCGGAAAAAGCTTGGGATCACCTTGAGGAGCCAGTCGCAAAATAACCCGAGATGGATACTAAGACCCACACGGGGCCAGGATGAATGCAAGGCTCATGTAGGGGCTCATGGATCTTCCTGAATGAAAAGGTTCTTGGTTAAAAAGAGGAAGGAACACACAAGATGGAGGAAGACATAGAACATTCAGGCACTCCAAGATAAGGCATTACTGTGGCAATATTGTGAGCATGGCTGACCCCAATGAAAGCTGGGTAATCCAACTGAGCTCATGAAGAGGAGAAAAGATAGTGGTAGTAACAGCCCATTATTTTACTTTTGGCTATATTGGTTGTGTTTGGGCAAATCCATATATCCGGTACATATGGGAGGGAGTTGGGATGTGAGGATGGACACATATCCTGCGGGTGTTGTTCGGCTTTTTATCCACCCACTGACCGCCATGGCCATATTAATCCATGTGGATATTACCACCGACTGCCCACTCGTCCCTGTCAAAAATATACCCTGATGTTATCGCTTTGTGCTAGCTCTTGCAGGCAGTAACATCCGGCTGCAGGATTTTCATGTGGCTTCCATATGTATTTCAAAGGAGTGTTCTGAAAGATAGTGGCTTAATTGTAGCTGTTAATTAGCTCATGTGTAAACAAGTGTGCCTCTTGAAATAGCTAAACTAGCAGTGTTGGCTCTTTCTTAAGCATTAGATAAGCATTTCCCAGGCACTGCCATGATATGCCCAGGTACTCACAACATTTGCTATCTGTTACTATCTTGGTGCCAGTTTGTCCCATTTCGGCAGTGCCTTGCAAATGCCTACACAAAAGCCTAAACTGTTGGCTTTCCTATTGCTCAGTGTGCAGGTGTGCTGAGACATGAAGAAAAAACTCCAAGCAAGCAAATCCAGTTTTTCATTCCTCTTAGTTCTCACCCGGGGGAATAGAACACCATGTTCTCCCATCAATGCGGCAAGGCACTCAAATGAACAAATTAGAAAAGCTTGAACATACACATGACCTTGATATTGTCATTTGCCAAGTCTGATAAGCTGGAGTCCAAATCAGCAAGCTTGCAGGGTAATGTAGCAGCAGTTTCATCCTGAGTAACAGCGGCGAAAGGACCTGGAGCGAGAGAGAGTGAGCAAACACAGAAGAGGAACAGATGAGGCAGGAGTGGTTCCAACACTGCAATGCAAACCGTACCACTGGCAAAACAGAGACCGGGGAGTTTGGAGAGCATGGGAAGAGCAAGGAATATATGTGCCACAGGGATCGAGGCACGGAAAGATATGGGGAACCTGAAAACCTACAAGGAGGCCCACGCTGTGCAAGTATCAAGACATGAAGCCTGAGGCCTCCAAGTCAAAGACGGGAGGGTCATCGGCCTACATATCCCAGGCAAGGAAGTGTGATCCACACATGAAGGCCCAGTCCTGGAATACACTGCAGCCAGAGTCAGTCTCTTGAAGCCTTCCAGATGTGTTGCACTGCACCTTCCATCAGATCTCGCTAGCATAGTCAATGGTGAGGTCACATGGGAGACCTGATCCAAAACATCTGGAGAGTCACAGGTAGCATTAAGGGGAGACAAGATAAGAGACAAACTTCTCAAAGCTGAAAATGAGCAGAAGCAGCCGGAGACAGGATTAGGGTGAATTCTGCTGATTTCTGACGTGTCATCAGAACACTTAAGAACATATGTAGCTTTTGGCCCTGTACAAGGCATTTTTAGATATGTAGGGGCTAGGGTTTAACTGAGAATTCATTACAGGGGGAAGGTCTTTCTGTGTATATAAACAGATGCTGCTAAAGAATGTGTAGAAAAGTGAAACTGGACCTCGATCCACACTGAAACCCAGAAGGGTATATTATCAGGCTTCCTTTTCTAGTAAGATGGATTGCTTACAATTGTCTTTCGATTATTGGTGAGGTATGAAATGCTGCCGTCTCTGTGTTACTTGTCTTTCGTTCCTGTTGTCTCTGTCACCCTGAGCATGTACCATCTACTGCCACTGGGTGAAGCCAGTGCTTCATCACTACCACGGACTCTGCTGCTCATATTAACCCTGTCAATATTTGGAAAAGGCGTCCATTTCTTACAAATCACTCTTCCAAAACTCTGATCTCCACCCTTGTACTTCACAAACTTGACTGCTACTCAAGTCTACCCTGTGGTCGTCCTTTCTATTCCTTCCTCCCTGCAGACATTATCTCCAACTCTGCTATCCACGCTCTTGACAACTTACACAGATCCTCCCCCGCTGCCATCTAGCGACAAGCTGGTTGCTTTTCCCTGCACAGCCGCTTCCTTTACCAAGTTCCTTCTCCTAGCTAGCAATAGTCTCGCCTCTCAGTACCTGTCTGATTTTATCTCTGTCTACTCACAATTCTGTTCTCTCGGCTTCTCCTCTGCACGCCACCTCACTGTCCCACGCCACCCCTCTGCCTTCTTTCTCTTCCGCTCGTCCTCCCCCATTTGCCCCACGCCACTGGAACCCGCTGTCCTTATGATATGATGGGTTAATTATATTGTGCTTAATATCCAGTGGTTTCTAAGTGTGGACTCAGGAATGAAGCCTGTGTTGCTCCGTGTTGTCTTGCTTCCAAGGCGAGCACATTGCCCCTGAGCTATCCTCCCGAGACTCCCTTGACAATCAAAGCCAGCTCAATTGTAGATCTCTTCATAGCTTGGCTTATACTTCATTTACTTGCTACACAGGGAGCCTCCCTGTCCTCTCCCACATGCTCTCTGGCTGACCACACCATTCCATCCGGTGATGCTTTATGATGTAACAGATAATATCTTCTTGTTAATTTCTGAGTATAGCTCTGCTAATTGTTGTGCCTTGGTTACAAAACTCTAAGGATAAAATGGGAATGCAAATAAGTACATGCCTGAGAAAGTAATCGGGCTACTGCACAAAACCCTAGGAAGGACACAATTTGAACATGGAACTCTGGGGAGCTGCATACAGAAGAGTAGAAGGAAGGACTGAACAAATGGTGTATGCGGCTATATTAATGAAAACTGGTATGCAGTTCACACATTTGGGGAGAGGTTGAATTACCCGGGATTTCTTTCCTTGAAGAAAATGGGACAAAGAGGGTCCTTCGCCTTTCTCTGTGTGTGTGTCAATGGATCATGGCATCTCCCTTGGATACAAAAAACACTTTTGTTGTGCCAGTTTTGCACCAATTCTTGGTGTTAGTGTAGGGATACAAACTTCTTTCCCTAATACTAAATGATTAGGCACACTTGTGTATGAATGCAATGTTGTGGCGGTGGTCAGTCCTCTCCCTGCCAGAAGGCACATTGAGTAATAGGCATAATAAACCTGTAGCCCTGGGGATCAATATTTTTAAGCACCCCACTCTGGGTGATGTGTAATACCTGTGGACCACCTGTCAGAGGGTGCAGTTTGAGGATCGCTGGGCCCCTGTCAAAGAGATCAGTGTTCTCAGAGCAAACACAGCACACAGCACACCCAGGTAGAGTGTGTGTGCTCATCCATTGGCACCAGGTGCAAATGATGGAATGTTTCATGCAGCCCAATCAGTGAAGTGAGCATCCACACTCCAGAGTCTGACATGATCACTACAAGCCTGGTGCCTTTCATGGAAGGACAAAGTACTCTGTGGCAGAGTTTGAAGTAAGCGGGAACGGTTGAGACCTGTGTTCCACTACTTTGTAACTGGTTACCATTCCTCTACTTTTTATGAACATATTCACCATTCTGTATAGAGCATTTGTCCATTCATTCCCTGCGCAAGTGTAAAGTTGTAATAGGACCCGTAGTTACTAGTCACTTAGACTATTGCAATGCTCCGGCCCCAACACCTTGTCACATGTTGCACTATGCTTCCGCCTACCCTCTCCCCTGCCGAGACCACAGTTCCACTACTTTGTTTGGCACACTTCTACCACTGCTCATTGGAACGGCACCGGTCATCACAGCTTTCTACTGTAGTGATGTAAAGGTGTGGCTGCAGAAATTCAGCTTCTCACGAGAGAATGGGAACAGCTGGCGGAGACAGTACACCCTCATTACAGCATCTCCTGATTGTGCGCCTGACCTAGTTTAGAGAAAGGCTCACGCTAAACTGCAAGAGTGCCAAGCAGAGAAGCAGCAATTAGAGGTGGCCTTCCTGATGCCGATACATCCTTTGATAGGCGCACAGGCGCGCGCACTGTCTGCAAGACAATCATCATTATCCACCTTGCCAGATTTTCAATGTCAGGATCAACAATTCAATAAGCGTGGTGCTGTGTATTTTAAGAACATAACCTTCACAGTGATCGAAAGACTCAAGGAAAAGTGTGTGTTGCTGCTCAGGGCTGAAAGCACAGGCATTGATATCCTTCCTTGCTCTTCTTTTGGCTTGCTGTGATTTGACACAATAGTAATCACCCAGTGAAAGAAAAACGCAGCCCCCGACCCCCCCAAATCAGCTTTTGATTTTCTGAAAATAGAGCACTATTCTGCTAGTTAATTTCAGCAAGTACACAAATTGGTCCGCCAATATCAGATTTCCGTTTTCGATCAATTTAATGACGTTTATTCGACGGATTAAACAGTCATAAAAACAGGTACACAACTAAATCAAAACAATTCATGTATATGGTCCTCACTTCATAAAACAAATTGTCTAACAAATCCATTACATGAAATCACCATTCAGAAACAAACACGTCTTAAAATGTATTATACGTACTACGATTGAGGTTTTCAGAAGAGACAAATTATGTGTCCCAAAAGACCAGATTCTGCTTTAAGTTTAAAAAAAGGTGTTTTTTCCCAAATATCAGCTTCTAGAATACACTAAGGTTGTCCCCTAATATCACCTTTCCAGGTTCTGTAAATTTGGTGATTTTGTCCCCAAATACCAGCTTGTCATGTGCAGGAGCTCTTCCCTTTCACAGTCCTGCTCAAGCAATTTCGAGGCTGTCGAATCACCAAAGATTATTCCGGATTTGAATCGCAAACTTTCTTCTGGATAGAAGTGAGGCTTACATCCACGCAACGTCTTAAAATATGGATGAATCGGGAAGAAGTACTCAAATCCCTATCACGCAGGCATCTAGAAGAAGGTAATCCCTTTTACGAATTTTCCAGAAGCATCAATGGTGCTAAAAAAAAACACCCTTTATTTCCAACTCTTTATCAGAGTGACACAAAGTTCATGGACTAGAGCTATTATTTATTTTCAAGCAGCACACCTACATGTCCTTTGCACTTAAGTGTTATGACTATTCTTGCCTTAGATTGGTGTGGATCAGGGTTAATCTGCCCTCGAAACAAAAGATTACGGTATGTGGGCAGACTGGTGGTTTCTAGGATGGCAGCCAATGTCACTTTTCCCTGACCAAATGTTTTATAGAGGATTAGTGCGCTCGGGGGCCACCGAGGGGCAAGGGGAATTGGGGATGGAGCCAACCAGGAACACTCGACCTTGGAAAGAGGAGAACATGGAGGTAAACCCACACACAGGGAAATGCTCTGCCTACTGATCCCACTGCAATTAAGAGAGACCCCAAGAAACCACATTTTTGCAGGGCTACCCCATAAATTGATGTAAATCCAGGCTTGGGGATGCCTCCTACATTACTATCTTTCTGTCTGGCCATATGCCATTGTATAGTCCCATATGTCCATGTAAAGCCTGAAATGGCTAGGTTCAGCCTTCATATGCCAGGATACAGTGCTATGTACCCACTCGCAGTGCCAAGTACCAGAACATTTCCCTTAAGTCAAGGTTCAGCATTATGGAGTTATAAGCGCAGGCTCCGTCTTACAGGTCCATGTCTCCATACCGCTGTCTGGCGATCTTATCCCCGGATCTGCTTAAAATGCCAATGGTCAGCCTCACATGCCTTTGTACAATCTTATATTCCTTTATACTACAAATCTATGACAGGAAGCACTGCATATGCCAGGTTCAGCCACACATGACAATCTGCAGCCTCCCATACCCATGCATTAAATGATAGTAGCAGATTCCTGCATATTGGTGCCCCCTGCCATTCAGTGCCCCATAGGAAACATAGAAAGACAGGGGCACAGAGTGGCATTGGTATTGGGAGACATAGGGCTAGAAGGGGGCAACAAGTATTGCATGTAACCTTGCCGTCGCATTGACTTCCTGGACCCCCTGGTATTCGGCAAGGGATGCACGTACAGATGAAATGGCTGCAAGGTGACAGGAGAACATTATGGCAGGATGGGAAAAGTGGAACTACAAGTCCCAGAATGCAAAGAAAGAAACAGGACTGGATAAACAGAATGGAATGGGTCATGATGGCAACTATGTTACTGACTAAGCATACCAATCCGGGTACCATTAAAGCTGCTCTCACAGCACAGCTTTAACCAGCTGCACCTCGTTGTAAAGTCCTGGTAACCCAAACATGGAATGCCCTGGGCCCAAAGTTTCAAAAACCAAACTCCTGATCTTTCAGACGGTTTATAGTGATATTTTCGAATAACATATTGTCGAAAGTAAAAATGTCGAAAAAATAATGCCGAAAAAATATTTTTTAATGTCTTTTTTGTTTGTTTTTTGTTCGAAATGGGGGGTTTCCCCCCAGGCCCCCTTTTTAAAAAAAATGTTTGTTTTAACCCTTTATTTTACTTGCAGAACGCAAAAAAAACATGTAAATAAAAAAATAAAGCATTTGGAAAAGAAAAAAAAAAGAAAAGAAAAAAATCGATATTATTCTTTTGACATTTTTGTAATTCGAACAAATGTTTTGACATTTTAACCTGACACCCTTTCACACCCCAAATGAGGTCTTTATGTATCAATTGGCAGGTCATTGACCAGTGTCCAGAGACCTCTCAGTGTACTGGCGTTTCCTAAGGGCCAGCCCTCAGCAAATCAATCTATCCAATAAGCCCCGTGTCTCATGTTACTCCTTGGCTACTCCTTAGGTTGGCATTGAGCACAGTCACCCGAGAATGACGGTACAAAGAAACAAGGTCTTCTGCCCCAGGACAACAAGGAGAAGAACAAGGTTGCGGAATTGAGCCTGCAGAGGCAACTCTGCTCAAAAAGCCTTTTTGCAAGGCTATGGACCGACAAGCAGTGCCTTGGGTGTCCCCCCTCCTAATTCACATGAGCCTAGAAACCCGTATATCCCAGCAGGGCACTCGGGCACAGAAATGCAGATCCCAAGCACTGTTGCATTGTCAGCATGTTGCAATCCGGCTCTAGGAGTAGCTGGGAAAGGGCCGTACACTGATGCGCTGCTGTACCCCTGGAATTAGTTTAGTGATGTATCTTGGAGTGGCATTAACTTCAGGCAGGATGCAGGAACCACTCCAGAGCCAGTATGTAGAAAAGGTAAGTTTGCTTTATTGTTTCAATTCAAGTAGGAAGGTGGGTATGGAGAGCAGGTAATTAGCTTCTACCTCCTCTGGCTCTCTCTCTGTCTCTCCCCCTAACCGTCATCCTGAGAACTCCCATGCCCCCAGGTTCCAGGCCTCACACCAACACTCCAAATGCCACTTACTCACACACCCACACACACACACAGCTCATCCTGCCAGGTGCAAAGCTAGGTGCTAGGCCACAGCATTTAGCAAGCCATTCCGTGACTCGTGATACAACTGAAGGAGCCAAGCCCCACCTTCCCTAACTGACCACCTGCCACATCTAATCATCACACCTCTGCCACTGCCAACGATGACCACCCACACACCAGCGGCATGCCGTTATTCCTAAATAAATATAGTATTTGAGGCACAAGTGCAAACCCGCCCCTGACAGGCCACCCATGTATATGCTTTCCAGACACCTCCCTTGCATCGCGTTGCAGTATGTTGCAAGTAGCATGAATTTTGTTCTTTTAAGTAAGGTATCTGTAGACACGTCTTCGACTTGTGTACCTTGCATAACACTGCACAGAGTACGTGTTGTATCACACATATTGTTCCTTGTTGCTGCACCTCTATAGAGTGACCGCCACGTCTCATACTGATCAGTGGCCCAACACAAAATGAGAGGGTCCCCGTGCAAGCTCTGCTGAGGGGCCCACCCCTGCACGTTTATCGAAGAATCTTATTCTGTGCCACTGACTCTCAGGCCGGCCTTGGCCTCCAATTATTTTATTCATTTATTTAATGTGCATTTGTAGGACGCTCATACATCAAGAAAATGTGTTTCAAAGCACCCGCAGGGCAAAGGAGAGGGACATGGGAACCAAGGGAAGAATAAACTGATGAACAGGAAAAGGGGCGGTCCTACTAGGCCCTGTGAACATTCAAAACGTACAAGTGCAGGGAGAGAGAGAAGGGACAGGGAAGGGGATATGTGCTAGGAGTCGCACGGAGGGAAATGCTAAGGAGTCAGTTGTGTGCAACAGTAAGTGCCTGGCAGAGATCGCTTGGTACAGAGTCATCACCTGCCAATAATACGTGTAGGCTTGTGGGAACACAAGTCAGAGGGTGCCCAAAGGCAAGTGCTGGGATGGGGCGGAACGCTGAGGGCGATTGGGCGGAAGGACACATAAGGTCTCAGGCCACCAACCTCAGCAACTGTTTGTTTAATGCTTATGAAGATCATACTGCCGCAGCGGCTTGTCGCGGTGTACACCAGGTGAAAGATGTGCGGTTTTGAAGGAAATCTTACACTTAACATATAAAGAATGGGGGCGGCACCCGGCCCCTGCCGTGCAAGTGTTCCAGGTGACACTGTGGGCAGCCAAATAATTAAAATAATTATCCGCACATCTGTAGCAGAGGCAGCCTTTAGTGCCAGGGGCTCGGGCAGCTCGTAAGAGGGCAATGACATTGTAAACGATTCAAGGTCAGGGATGGACGGTGAATATCTCTAGTGCAGGGGAATTAACATCTGGCACAATTCTGGCTTACAATTGATACTCGACCCATTCTTGTCTACCTTTTCACCTTCTTAATCAAATTCTTTCTCTCCCTTCTCCTGGCGCCTCCCTACTCTCCCCTCTCTCCCCGTCTGACTTTGCTACCTTTTTCCACAGATAAGGTTTCTAAACATCGTTCTTCCATTTCACCAAGCCCTCCTTCTCCTTTCCTCTGACCAAGCTGCTTCTTCCTTCTCTTGTTTCACCCCCCTCCCTCTCTCTGATCAGAATAGTAGGGAACGCCTTCATCTCTTGCAGGCTTCATGTTTGCAATGCACTCTATTTAGCCCTGATCAAGATTGCAGAGAATACAGAACGCCGCAGCCAGGGTCCTGATGAAGGCTGGTTGGACAGCGTATATCTCCCCGGCCCTGCGAGCACTGTCCTGGCTCCCAGTGGAGAAGCGGATGGAATGTAAGGCCCTGTGTATTGTGCATCGAGCCCTGCACTGTCAAACTCCAAACCCCGGGGATCATCTGGTGAACCTACTGGCGGTGCCTACATTTAAATGGGTAAAATGGGGAGTGGGGACATTCTTTCTCTGTATAAGCAGCCCAGCTTTGGAATTCATTGCTCATGGATATGCGGGGGATTGCAAATCACTTAGTCTTCAGAAATACACTCTAGGAAACTCTCTGAATGTCTGGTTTCTGTCTTAATTTTCTTGTTCGGGGTCACTGCTGTTTCAGCACCATGATACCTCCTAGGGAGGTGAATGTTTGCGCTTAACACCTGCTGTACCATACCATACCAAGACTAGAATGCAATGAGGCTAGAGCATCATCAGGCGAAACAGTAGAAAAGTATGTAGGTGAGGTGCGGGAGACTAATAGAGTCGGAATAGAGGTAGATGGGTTACAGGCAGAGGGATAGCGCCGTGAGCAGAGAAGCTTAGAGCAGGAGAGGTAGGATAGGGAGTGGGTTGGGAAAAGGCGAAAGAAATAAGTAATAGTCAGGAGCTGGGAAAGGGACAGATATAGAATCAGAGGGAAGATAACTAGAAGGGAAATTAAGATCTAAGGAGAAAGAAGAAATGTGTGATGGGGAGAAGAGAGTTGAGAGAGATTGTAGGAAACCAGTTGTGGGAGGATGGGGAGGACGCATGAGAGGTGAAGATTAATGCCCCTTAGGAGAAAAAAGGTTCAAGAGGAAGGGACAAAGTCCAATAAGAAAGAGTCGAGATCATTACAGAACGAGGCAAGAGGTCCTGTGGAATGATAGACACTAAGAGAGAATGAGGTTTGGAGAGAAGGAAAGAAAGAAAGAAAGAAAGAAAGAACGAAAGAAAGAAAGAAAGAAAGAAAGAAAGAAAGAAAAAAAGAAAGAAAGAAAGAAAGAAAGAAAGAAAGAAAGAAAGAAAGAAAGAAAGAAAGAAAGAAAGAAAGAAAGAAAGAAAGAAAGAAAGAAAGAAAGAAAGAAAGGAAGAAAGAAAGGAAGGAAGAAAGAAAGAAAGAAATACTGAGGCAGAGACAGAAAGTGAGTATGTAAGAAGGGTGGTATAATATGCCAGTCTGCCGCCTCGACTGCAGGCCCGGGGGCGTATGTGAGAATCTAGTGGCAGCGAAAAAAAGTGAAGCAGGAGTGGAGGAGTATGAAGGGAGTACCCACGTTTCGGTGACACAAAGAATTTGGAAGTTGAGTCTGAAAAAGGTATCAAGGATTGAATGTGATTTGTTGCATACTGACCATGCATTGGGCAGTCCAATGGTTATTGAGTAGGAGAGAGAGAGAGAGAGAAAGTAGAGGGTGGGGACTAAGAGAAACAGGTATAAGATTGTTGATGTTGTGGTCGATGGAGGAGGGGATGAAGTCGCTGGGCCAGAAAGGGGGGATTGGAGAGGACGTGAGAGAGCAGGGCAGATGCAAAGGATTAAGGTCAAGAACAGGGAGGTGCGAATGAGAGTGATGAAATTGACTTGCCACATCATGGGATCAAGAACACTGTTAAAACGGTGGTGGCAATGGAATACACTGTGGTAAGGTTGCAACTTCTTTTTTCCTCCTTTAAGAACTTGTCTTTAATGTTAATACGGTGTAAGGTTTAATTTAAACCAAATCACAAACAATTATTTTAGAAAATTGACAATGTAAGTCATTTTTCTGCAGTTGCACCCATGACATATCACAGCACTGTCATTGTAAATCATTTCCTGGAGCGGAGTCTTGAATACATGCCAGCAGTTCTAATGTAAATCACTTTAATATTGTGTACACAATCTATGCCATTATAGTCACTGTAAATAACGTGTATGATACTGCAAAAACAATCTAAGCTGGTAAGGCCATTGTAAATCTCTTCATGGAACTGAGACCACAGTCTATGCCAGTATGAGTACTGTACGTCACACATTTCTCAATATAACAAACTGGATGATGTTGTGCAAACACTGTATACGCCAGCATTGCCACTATCACTAACTTCCATGATGCAACCTCCCCACGCACACACATGCCCCACACAAACATTACTCACAAAATATATCAGAAGCAAGGACATGTGGAGACTTGAGTTTCTGTGGGGCAGAAAGGAAAGAACACGAGAACAGGCCTTCTCCGTGTATTCCCCCAGACTCTGGAACCTCCTCCCATCAACACCATATGTGCGCTCTGGCTTCTATCTATTTATTTATTTATTTATTGTGCATTTGTTAAGCGAATATACAACAAGCAAATTATGTTAGAGGATGGAGCTCACGACCGTCACTTTCAAGGAATCATTTCTTCCTAACACCCAGGTCACCTCCCACTCTCCACCTAACCTGAGAATGGGCGGTGTGCACCACTCTGTTTCCCCCTGGTTGCTTGTAGATCCCTTGCTGCCATAATGCTCACCCTTCACCTCTCCCTTTGTTAACTCCCTCCTCCGGACTATTGTTCTTGTGCGATCTGCTTCCCTCATTGTTTACTTCCCCTATAACTTGTATAGCACACCATTGCTTCCCGAAGCTAGGTCTCTGTGTTAAATAAATATAATAATAATAATAATATCTATTATTATTATTATTATTATAATGATTATAATAATAATTATAATAATAATAATAATTTAAAAAATCGTGAAACACTGCAATCAAGTAATTTGAGTCACTCACTTGTGTGGTCTTGTTTGTATCTAGCATTTTGTGAATACATTTCTTTGGCTCTGTTTTTAATTAAATCACCGTTTATAAATACAATAGTCTCTCACTCAGTATATAAACAATTCAATAAGGGAGTAAATCTCCCTCATTCTGTCAATAAATATCCTATGAGAAAGAGTATGGAGAATAATTGCACAATAATTCCTGGCAGCTTTGCATAAAATCAGAGAGCATTTTGGGAACTTAAAAATAGAGATAAATGTTTATATTTGTATAATAATTCGCTTAATACCAGAGATTGGTTTCTATGCGCAAGATCAGGATACAAACCTTTGCTGTTGTCTTGCATTGCCCTTGAGCGATCCACCCTCACCCGCATATAACACATATGTCTGTGATAATGATGAAAGCATGCACCTATTTTGAGCACAAAATCCACACTGAGCTTGATGCTCATTTCATTTGTCACAAAACCCACTTTAATAGTAAAATGTGTACAAAATATGAGTCATATGTGGCATTCGGGACAGGCTGTATAGCTGAGTGTGAGGCTTGCACTGAGCAGCAAATGACTTCTCATGTCCCTTGCTGAGTTCAGTGGGCACGGGAACAATGTTTCAGGTAGCGCTTCGTGTGGGGAAGCAGCTCCAGGGTCTTGGAACCGCTGCCACATCAGTCATCCAGGTGCTTTGTTGTTGCACCGTTACATGCTGATCTGCGCTCATCTCATGGACTAACTCAGATTTTTGGCGACTTCATGCTGCTTTTTGAAGGAGCCAGCTTGGAAAATATCCTGCCTGTGATCAGTGAGGCGTCCAGGCAAGCCAGGAGCTGCCTTTTATGCAGTTCTCTCTGATAAATGTTTGCTTGAAACACAGCACTTTTAGAATGACTGATTGTCCTGTCACATATGTAGCCTTTTCTCACCTTTCAGTACACATTTTAGCTTGCCACTCACACACTGTAGCAGAACCCCTGCTAGGACTTGTTTCTGCTGCACACACCAACACCAACCAGTCTCTACACTCCTCCAACCATCTTGTCACACATAGACCTCAAACCAACTATGCTATCTGGGCAGACCTCGTCATCAGTAAACCAAGCGTGATGACATGACATGACATGATTGGTTATTTATAATGCGCTTAATACCCAGAGGTTTCTAAGATCGAACCCATGCTGCTGCGTGTCATTTTGCTTCCAAGGCGATCACGTTGCCCCTGAGCTAGCCTCCCGTGATGCCCATGCCTGGGGGTCCCATCTGTATGGAAACGCTCCAAGTGGGCCCACCGCAACTGACTTGCAATGGCCTTGTCACATTGGTGTTACGCCTACTATCCAACCCTATCAGGCTGATGCGGTCTTCGATTTTAGCACCCCAACTGGTCTCCTATTTGTTTATGCAGTGGACCCCAGATATATGATGAGTGATGAACGCTTCGTTGTTTGGATAATATTTTCTAATGATTGAATCCAACTTAAGTGCATTGAATAACAAAATGATGAAACATGTGGAATCCGGGAGAGAAACAAAGAAATATTTGATTTCACAATGCTTTCTAAAGCTGGCAAACACTGGCATAAAGAAAAGTGTGGCAACGTGATATGATAGGTTATTTATAACGCGCTTAATACCCAGAGTTTTCTAAGCGCGGACCCGGGGATTGAACCTGTGTTGTTCCGTGTCGTCTTGTTTCCAAGGCGAGCACGTTGCCGCTGAGCTATCCTCCTGCGACTGCCACTGAGCTCTTCTCCCGAGACGTGGGAGATGTTGCCTAATGGCTAGATGGCTAGACACCTTTGAAGTCTTCTGGAGATGGGTTTAGTAAGGACCTCAATAAAAGCAGAAGAAGACAAAGGACTTCATTGTTGATGCTGACCCAGGGACCCTTCAGTGAGGTTAGGAAGGTCTGCTTGTGGGTAACTCACAGGAAGCAACTCGAGCATCTTAGTGGATTCCCTTACATCATGTGCTTTCAAGTGTCCCCATAGTAATCTATCCTAGCTGTATCCATATTAGTGTACCATATTTATTTCATTTAATGGTCATTTGTAATGCGCACTATACAGAAAGAATTGTGTTTAGATGCGCCTCAAGACAAGGTGGGGGGAAGGGAAGAGCAAGAGGTGCAAAATAAAAACAACAACGTTCTTAAAAGGTCTTGAAACTTTCGGAACGTGCAAGTGGTATAGCACGAGGGGGTAACGCAAGGCACAGGGAGGGGGTAAGGGATGAGAACAAAACAGAAACGCTCTGACTTGGTCATGAGATGATTTACAACGTGCAAGTGCTGAGATACGCGGTGGGGTAAGGAGAGGAAGGGGAGTGCAGGAGGAGGGATGTGAGGTACAAAAAACAATTTTAAAAGTACAGGAACAAGTAGGTAGGTAAAGTGCTTTTAGGAAACCAGAATGTAATTATGACTAACAGGTGTGAGTGCCTGCAGACTGGAAAAGACACCTCATAGAATGAAGGGCTACATCGAGCGTGCAGGAAGGCAAAGGAGTAACAACGACATTGAAATGGGTGCACAGATATGGAAAGCCACACATTTGCTGCAGGAGGGCTACATCATATTTGCAAGTACAATAGGTAGGGGGTCATACATTTGATTGCCTGCCATAAGGTGAGGGGCTGCGTCGGATGTGAAAGGTAGAGGTAGGTCACATAAGCAAGGTAGAGCATTCTGGGCAGGCAAAGACAAGTGCCGCAGATAGGACGAGCAAAGAATCAAGTGTCAAATGCTGCCAAGGTAATACAGCAAAGTTGGGCAGAGTCATGCCGACGCCGGAAGGCCAAAAGTGGCAAGTGCGGCAACGAATGATTAGGGCATAAAAGAAGCAAAAGGGTAAGGAAGGAGGGAGGTGCAAACTTAGTAATGAGTAGATTGGGGCATGAAAAAGAACGAGGAGCGCAGCTTGGAAGAGGAAGTTGGAATCGGCAGCATGCAGAGAAGGAGACCCAGGGTGTCAGTTAGTCTGAACAGGAATCACTGCAGAAGCGGCGACAGAAATCCAAGGCTGGCAGGGGGAATATTGTGGTGCTAAGGGCTGAAGGGGACCAAAGTAGGGAGTGAAGGCAAAAGGGAGAAGGAGCAATGCTCACCCAAGACAGGATCGGAAAGCAAAATGTAGGGACTGTGGCAGCACATTGTCCAGGGCCGGACAGGCCAGACAGGCAAACGACCAGGTTGTGGGCCGTAGTGAAGGCCGGCCCCACCTGCATGCTCCTCCTCCTGCATGCTCCTGCAGCAGATGGATTAGATGGCCATGGAGAAGGGAATAAGCAGCCACGGCAATATTGCATGTTGAACAAAGGCGGCGGCCATTTTTAAAAAGGCACGCTGCCATTAAACACAATGCTGGACCCCAGCAGGGCTTTCATCTCGGGTGGAAATATGATCAGTGGTGATCTTGAGTGCATTGCAGGTTGTCGGCAAGGGCATAGATGAAGAAGATGGTTTGCCCTTCCAGCCTGTGACCCTCCATGATGCAAGTTCCTCGTTGTGCTGTGCTGTACCCGCTAGTTATTCAGGGATTGTTTGATTCACAAGTGGATGTGTGCTGTATTACACCCACTACCTAGATCCATACAAACAGACCCATAGAAACTGTTTGATGATACGTGGGGTGGGTTTTTGGATGGCATGTGATAATAAGTTGGTCTGTTTTGCTTTCTAGATTCTGTGAAGGTTGGGGGTGGTTATGGGGTGTGGATTCTATGCAATGAGTTCTACGATTACAATGCTGATAAGTTTGTTGTTTGTATGTTTTCTATAAATTTCAATAAAATCAATAATAAAAAAAAACAGACCCATAGAAACACAATGTCAAACAGAAAACAGATTCTTCTGATACGAACTCACCAACACTTCAGGATTCATATCTTGTATCCTCTCTCCGATGTACTGCCGAATTACCACCAAACTCGTAATGTCTTGCTGGATGTCTCCAAAATTATGCCATTATTGCCACTGTGAAACACTTTTATTATGATTTCCACAATATTTGCCAGCATGATGCCGCTGAACATTAGTGCTCACCCCGCCATACAAACATACATGCGTACATAAGATGCACTGTCACACACCTTCACTCAGTTGTGCTTTCTTACACACACATACACACACACACACACAGGCCCTCATTACAACACCGGCGCTAAACCATGGCGCTATTAGCACCATGTTTGGTGCCGGTGTTGTAACAAGTCCGCTATGGTGAAATGGGGAAATACCGCCCCATTCCAAGGTTGTTGGGGCGGTATTTCCCCATTTCACCATGGCCCTTCCCCATCCCATTTTTGCCCCATAGGGCTCAATGGGAATGGGGAAGGCGGCAATTACGGTACCGCAAATTGCGGTACCGTAATTGCCTGCAAGGTCCCTTTGCGGAACCCTACTTTAACAGCTGGTCCAGACCAACCGTTCAGGTCGGGTCCCGCAAAGGGACCTTGTAGTAAGACGCTAAGAGGTTAACGGCGCCGCAGCCTTCTACGGCGCCGCAGCCTTTTACGGCGCCATTAACCACTTAGCGCCTGGGTCGTAATGAGGCCCACACACTCACTCACGGACATACATGCAGACAGCCAGACCCACACATACACACATACCCTCACATAACATTAAAAAAACACAGGTGCATTGTACTTTTCTTTCAGAAAAGTTCCATGGAATTCAGCGATGTTGCCACTAGTGAGCCAGGAGACAACAGAGTTTACGGTGCAACACATATGAATGATCACTATTACTAGTACATATGGAGCATTACTATCGTCTATTTAACTATGAAATGTTCTAAAGAACTGTGAACTTAATCACTTCTATAGATAAGGCACATTGAGATTAAATGATTTGCTCGGGATCACACACTTCGGTTAAGTGATGAAACTGGAATTTGAGCTCCTAGGTCTATATAGTTTTACAGCATGTTACAATTATTTCTTAATGTTTAGCTTTCAAAAGCTTAAAGACTTGCCAGGGCATGAATCACCTACCAAACTAGACAAAGTGGCATACATATAGGACTGTTAATAAAGGAAATTTTCACTAAGCTACATCCAGTGGATCACTCTTTAATTCGCTTTGTAGTGAAATGGAACATTTTGCAGACACACTATTCATGGAGGGAAAAGAGTCCTTCCTGCCCCATTAATGATAGTCAACAGACAAGGCTTTCTCTATGGAGCCAGCCAAAGAACTGGAAAACGGTATATTTGTGTAAAAGGAGGCTCAAATTCACATGTGGCGTCAGCTCATATTAAATTGCATGTAAATAATATGTGAAATTGAAGCCCCAATGCTCCAACCTACTGTGAAAAGGACCACATGAGAAAACAGGTGTTCCTCCATTGTCACTGTTTTTTCTTCTGGCCCTCTACACCTGTCTTCTCCCCTCTCTCTCTGCCACTGTCGCCCATTCCATCCCTCTCTTCTTCCCCCACACTCACTCCTTCACTCTCCCACATACTCACTCTTTTCACTGACTCCTATTCCTCGCACTGATTGATTCAGTTTAGTTCTTTCACACTCTCATCTATTCATTTTGTGACTCACTTTATACAACTCTCATTCACTCTCAGGCCCTTCCCACACTGAGGTTATTCGAAAGAAACATATACATATGTCAGAAATACATATTGCACAGACATGCATAAACATTATATCGCAGAAGTGGAAAGGTTACAAAATGTGCTCCAAGCCAGCCAGAACAGACTGGCACTGAAATGTGGAATACAATTTGCAGATGCAGCAGAGGCGTTGCTGGGGGGGGGGGGGCTAGGGTGCTATAGCCCCATGTCTTTTAGTTGTATCACCGATAGAAGCTGAGGGGTTACAACCAAAAGGCTAGCTAGCCCCGAGTCCTGATAGTCTCGACATTAGCGTAACCCCAGATCTTTTCCAGATCTAGCAACACCCCTGGCAGATGGTAATATAAGGGTGGTAAATTGTTGACACAGTTTGGCAGAATACAAATGAATGGGGGACATCAAATACTATACAGAGATGTGTTTTCCTTAGATTTCATGTAAACGGGCATCAATAGCCAGGAAGTACAGAAAGCTGAGCTGGCAGAAATAATGGCTTTCATAACAGCTCACCCTAGTGCATTTGCGAGTGGAGGTAAGAAGATGCAGTTTTCCGATCTTTGCAAACAGAAGGGTTAGCAAATGATGCCTGGGCCTTTCCTTTCAAAAGCAAACACCAAAAAGAGAACTGCACATTTTGTTCCTATTTTACCTTTGAACTAAATCTGGAGAGCAGGTTGGGAAGCAACAGCAAAGACTGCAAGAACATGAGCCATTCAACCATAGAGTGCCATGGGTGTGGAAGGAAGAAGCAGAAGGCGGGAGGCAGCTGTTAAAAGTAACACTTGCATTTGTTTTGTTCAGTACAATAAAGGTGTTGCAGTTGATGCTACCATGACGTCTGCTGTTTCCCCCCAGACGCCACTTTTAAGGAGGTTGAATTCCAAAGGCCCATTCGTCTGCCAGGAGGAGCGGGCTTGTAAGCAAAATTGTAACAGTTGGTGAGTCATTGCATTCTTTAACTGTGTGCTCTTCAGACTCGAAGTTGATTACAAGCTAACCTTATACGTTTAACACTTGTCAAGCTGCAATACAAATGTCCTGCCTTGCAGAGGACAGGCGTGGAATGCAGAGGATGAGCAGGATATTGTTAGGTCTGTTTGCTTCAGAGGGTGCTCTTGAAAGTGAAGAGGTCTCTACTGAGATCCCTCTGTACTTTATGTTTATCGCTGTATCTGTCATCCTTGGCCAGGGGTCGCAGCAACAGTGCCAGGGGGTGCAGGGAATGTGGCAGGGGTCGCAGCTGCAACCCCTGGCAATCACCAAATTAAGTCCATGCCCTCTGGTCTGAGAAATACAGGGAGAGGTACAGAAATTGCCACAATCCGATGCCATGATTTCATGCAGGATGAATACAAATTCTGTATGCCAGCGGTGTGGCATAGTATCAGGGGATGCTACATATAGAAACAAATATACTTGCTAGTGGCTTTCAACGTACTGATACATTTCAAAGATCCATCCAACCCATAAGGCAATGCAACATCAGGCCCTGCCATCACATAATGACCAGGCCCCTTTTCTTTTGACACCAAATTCCCGACCACACAAGTGCATTTGGTCACTAATTCCTTTGGAAGAAGCATTTCAAATACATAATTTTATTAGAACGCTTTGCTAAATAAAGGACCAACCATCACAGATATCATTTTAATAGCGCTCCCAAGACATAATGGGCCTCATTACGAGTCTGGCAGGAACCGTGCCTGAAATTCTGGCAGGTTACCACCAGACTTCTATTACCATTCCGCCTCCGTGTTTCCCGGAATTACCGGGGCATTACGACCCCGGTGACCCGGGAATTCCGTAGGCGGAATTCGGTAAATCCCCATTCCCATTGAGTCCCATAGGACTCCGCCTACGGAATTACCGGGTCACCGGGGTCGTAATTTACTGAATTCCACCTACGGAATTCCCGGGTCACCGGGGTCGTAATGCCCATAGGACTCAATGGGAAAGGGGAAACACCAGAACCATCTCGTGATGGTGCCGGTGTTTCCACGTCCACCTGCAGGCAGGTAGTGTTAAACCCGCCAGGTCAGACCTGGCGGGAATGACACCTTACGCCTGCAGTACTCGAAATCACCCGGTCCGGAAACAAACAGTGACGGTGGGTTTACCGCCACTGTTATTTCCGGACCGGGTGACTCGTAATGAGGCCCAATGACTTCAGCTGTGCAGGAGTATAAGGTTGAGTAATGGCTAAATCGCCTACTCAGCCCTCACACTTCTACAAACCAACAGTGATCCCAAACATAAAGGTAAAACAGGCACAGCCAAGAGATATACGTCCTTCGCCTTTTGTGGTAATGTGGGCCGCAGCAAGGCTGTAGTCTCAGAAGTGGCATGAATGTGAGACAGAAGAAAGCCAAAGAGAAATCATATAACAGTTCCAAAATAAAGTAATGTTCAGTCAAATGCCTATAAAATAAAAAAATAAATATATATATATATATATATATACTTAAATTAAACAAATCAATCATACAATTAACTATTAAAAACACCATCAAAAACCCACCCGTGTTAAAGAAGACAAAAGATGCAGAACAGGAATTTCTAAGCACTCTAGCTACTTTGGCACGAAATCCAACAATAATGATGAAAATTACATGTCTTGCTGGAAAAGGTGCAATATAGACTTAACCAGTTTCTAGGGTCTCAAAAGGTGACTCAGGGGCATGGTCACTTGACGGTACTTGATTCCAATGTTAGGCAGTTTGACAGTGTTAAACCAAGCTTCGGACTGCTGTGCTTTCAGGACCAACTGGGTTCAAGGTGTCGAGTCGCGTTGAACCCAGGCTGAGTCATATTCAAGCTGGTGCTCGGAGTGATTGGAAGATGGCACTGAGTGATGCATATTGAGAGATCACCAGGAGCAGTTCGAAGATAGAGTGTGCTTTGAAACAATTAACACCTCTGGCACACGTCAACGAGTGATCTGACGATCCAACGGTTCGAGTCGAGCCTGCAATGTACAATTCAGGGGGATCAATGCATGTCATCTACACGGTGAGCTGGCTATCAAGCCATATAAGGCTTGAGGCTCTGGTGGGCTTATACAGCTTCGAGCCGGTTCAATCATGCAAAAAGAGGTGGTCCGTCATTTGAGGCAGAACTAACAGGCCCGGTTGAACGTGGTTTGAACATGGCTCAAAATGGGTTTGAATAGAGCTCCTGGCTGTTCTGTACCTCAGGATGCAGTAAGAGCCCCTTTAGGGGGCTCTAGGACAAGGTGAATCCTTTTCATACTCTGCTCTCCTGTCCTAGGGAGGTTTGCTAGCAGAGTGGTAGGCCTTGGTCCACAGCAAGAATGACACCCAACGTGCCTTTAAAGCTTGAAAGAAGCAGAGCTTGCCTCAGCCTCAGAGCATTGCTTCTTCACCTAAATGTTTGAGAGCTTTGGAAAGATCAACTATCTCAAAGAGAATCCACAGTAATTATTTCTGTGTCCTTGAAGTTGCAAACGTGAATCAAACAAAGAGTGGGATACCCCCTCTTTTATAGGGAAAAGGCCACCCAGGGTTTTATAAGAGCAGACCTGCTTTAAGGGGTCCAATCCCTGTCCTTGTGACAAGTGACACTTGCCTTCTGATATCATTACCAGAGTGCCTTGTTCTGCAGGAAGTGGAAGAGACTGGAAGTAGAAAAAGCCCAGAGAAAACTAAGATGGAGGAATCCTTCAACAAACCCACATCTGCTCCTGTCTTTCCTGACTTTGCACTTTCCTTGTTTCAGCTTCAAATGCTCTCTGGTGTACAGAAACCAGGCTCTCAGGGCATCTCCAGCTGGGTAATCCCAGACCTGGCAAGGGATGAGTTACCTCTCCTCCCAGAAAGTCAACAGAGGCAGGCATTCTACCCTCTGTCCAGTTCAGTGGAATGCAGACAGGCAGGTGTCTGAAACCCACATAGTCTCCAATAGCTGCCTGGGCTCATAGGGATGAAACTGTTATGCTACAAATCAGATGTGGCTTTAATAATTATGTGAGTTACCAACTACAATATCAAAACACGTATGACTTACATTTCCAGATTCTCCTGCCACCAAGTGGGCAGTTTGTCATAATTATGATGGATTTGGAACAGATGTGTAGAATTGAATGCAACCTCTGCTGTGATGTGGCTGTCACAGCAGCTGTCAAGCAAGACATCTGTGACTTCTGAACCTGCTCTGTTCCACTGCAGTGACGGAACCGCATATAAGGATGCTGATTCTGCAGGGCACGGGTGTACTCTATGCTTTTCGCAGTGAGTTTAATAAAAGTTGGGTCTGGTTTGCAGACCACCCTTTCTGAGCTGGATTACCTGCATCATTTTATTATTAATAAAAAAAAGGTTAGGGCTTTTACACCCTTGTCTGATGGCATTCCTTCAAGCTCCCTAGCAGATACGTTTACAAACACTGTATGCCAAAGTGATGGGGTCCATCGTTCATCAGATGGGTGCACACACAGCCTCATGGGATTATCTTTATATATTTATTTACTTATTTTACATTTGTTGGAGCGCGCTCAACCCATGAGCTTCTAGGCGCTCGTGACAGGCAGAAAGAAACAAGGTGGGGGAAATAAGTCTGCGAGGATGCTAGGTGAGCAGGTAGGTTTTTAACTGTTTCTGGAAACTGGCAATTATAATGGCAATATAGGTTGCCTGTCTGAAGAATGAGAACCCGAGAAACCTCCTTCTCATTGTAATTTTTCATTTTTCTCATTTTCTTCGGTGGGTGAATTGTGACTCACCGCTCCACTTCCTAGCGTGAAATATCCCAGCATTTCTCTATATAATTTATAATGCCGGTCCTTGTTTTCCCATTGGGTGTCGCCCCTGCAAGCCGGCTAATCAAACCAACACCTGCTAGGCCACGAAGCTACTTTAAACTTGGCCAAGGCAGACTGTGTAATCAAGGTCCATTCACCCCCATAGCACAGTCTACAGGGGAAACACACGTCACAGACCGGATTCTAAAATGAAATACCACTGCAGAGCATGATATCTGAAGCCACGCCCCCGTCAAGATCCTGCAATGGCGTCTACAGCTCACTGCACATGGAGAGCAATCAGGCTGTATCGCGTGCAACTACCGGAAGGCAAACCTCGATGAATAATTATTCTGCAATGATGAGGGTATGGCAATTATGCCAATCTTACACGTTGGTAGCCAATTAAAGCTTTCTTGAACATAATGTCTTGCACGCCTTGACAAACATGGCGATTAAAATGATCTTTAAATAGCGCGAGCGACGAGGATTTTGAGATAATAATTCTATTATCCCACAATGAGGGGAAGACAAATTACACAATGAGATGATTGTTGTTTTGTACACGCCTTTGATATTTGTGTTCACGAGCAAGCATAGGGATGCATGTGCCTGCCTCGTTCAGCTGCGCATAGAAAAAGATCTCAAAAGGATCTCAAACTGACCATTTCTAAGAACAGGTTTCAGAGCTCTCCAAGGACGCGCATTTAAATTGCACTCGTCTCGCTGTAAATGCAGGTACATGACTGTGACCACACCCTCCACTCCCCACCCTACCTGAGACTGGGGGGGATCGGCTCCCCACTGGTTCCCACCTTGATTGTTTGGAGATCCTGCCCTCAGCTGCTGTTGGGTCCCTGCTTCTTGTTTCTCTGCTTCCTTCCCCCTGTTCTTCCCCCTATGATTGTAAAGGTCCTGTTGCTTCCCAAAGCTAAGTTTGCACTCCATAAATACCCTAAAAATAATAATAATAATCATATCAAACAATAAAATAGCATAAGATGTCACAATTACATTAGGAAATACCTCTACCTCAGGTCCTCTGGCTCCAATATATTCTTTATTGGGGATCTAAACCCCATTAGCACCCTGGATGGGGGCGATGACCAATTAGGATGCTCATAGCGTGGGCCAGTGTTCTGAGCAGCCTGGGTGCTTCTAGCCAACACCCCTTCCCTGCTCCTCCTTCCCTTCCACGCCCCCCTTCCCCTCTTTGCACCCATGCAGTTTCCTACACGAGTGCTTAGAGTGTGTAAAAAAAAAAGAAACTTACCTTGGAATGCGCCCAAGCTTGGATTCCCCAAGTCTGTTTTCAATGTTAATAATGTCACAGCCATAAACATTGAAAACGGTCTTGGGAACTGCAGCGCCGGGTGTGCAGCAAGGTGAGTTTATTGTTATTTTTTAAATACACACCATGGGTGTTAATGGCGACATAACCCTTGGCAGCGGGCTGACCGTGTCAGTAACCGCCCGCCCACCTAAGGGACCCTTGCTTTGCTCAGGTCCTTAACGGCTGCATTGGGTCATTTCGCCACAATAAATTATATGGGCAGGGCTAATTCTCAACAACTGTGTGCATAGCTCAAAACTCCATTAGCACAATGGATTGCAATACAGAGATACTCTCGACCATCACAAAGCTTGAAATACAGTCTTTAATCTCTGGTACTGTATCAGTTCAAGCAATTTGACTGGAACAGCAACCTGAGAAGCAATTGTCTTCAGCCGTGTAATGGCAGAGAGGAGAATGTGGAGTACAATTACCCAAACTAACAAATTACAGTGAAACACAAGATGTGTAAAGTTTATTAGTTAAATGGTCATTAAACTGATACAAAAATATACTTTTATGCTTGCGTTTTCCCCAGAATAAAAAAACGCTCCTTTTTTTCTCCATGTGTTGATAGCCTTATGCACTTGGACAGAGGGTCAGTATTGCTTGGGCTAATGACCCTTCCATAACTGAGAGATAGTCCTATATCCGATTATAATGACCCCTACCTTGGATTCTAAGGCTTAGTTATAGTTTGGGAGTTGGGGTTCCTCCAAACAGGTCCCTATACGCTCAGAGGCTGATACCTTGTGCCTTTTTGCATGCCTGAAGTAGCCCCCCGTGCCATGGGGTGAGGCTTTGCCAGTTTGTATACACACACAAAGGCGTTCTGTAACCCTGATGCATTTTTCTTGCACTTCACTAATGTATGCACTTTCTGTAACTGGCGCCCAGATGCATGAGGGTTTGGTGCACTGACATAAATGTATAAATAATTAAATACTGCACTTACACACACTTTAGATGAGCAATTGATAAATGAGTCAAAGGCACCAGATTCACAAGAGGACATAGAAGTGATATCCATTCAAACCTACATGTATCACTTCTACTTGCCCCACCGTGCTGATTCCCAAAGCTTTAGGTAAGCTGCAATCAGATGAGCTAAGTGCTCGCCCCTGATATCTGTGCGCAGCCTGCTGCGGCAGGTTAGAATCCCGGCAGGATCAACTCATCCTTCCGAGGTTAATACCTTGAGTACCACTGCGTGGGATAATAATGTCTTCTGTTTTTTCAGTGCTCTCAGACCTGTGGGTGTATAGCGCTGTATAGGAAATAGATCATTAGGAGTTGCAGTTGGGATTCTGCTCTGTGCTGGATCACGCAGCAGGATTGTGACGTCACAACTCTGGTGTAAAAGGTGTTTGTAGTGGGATAGAGATGGTGCTTTCTTACTTAAAGGTGAGTAGTGATGTCACCTCTAGATTGTAATATGGTAATTATTTTGAAACTTGGGGACAGATGTGGCAGGCCGCCTGCCGGCTCATCGAGATTCATTAAAGTGCCACGAGTCTGCCCACACCTCCTTAAACAAACACAACCTGTCCTAAGACTGAAGAACCACTCTTTACATGGGGGCAACTGGCAAGTAAACTGGCAAGTTTACATCTTCACCGCCCATTTCTCCACCCTAAACTTTGTTGCTGGTTTTTCTACCACAATCTTTGGCCCTTGGTAACTCCTTGGCAACCATTGAGGTCACTGAACACAAAACACCTTCCCATCACGTTTGCAATTTCAGCAAACTACTCCAGAAAACTGATTGTGTCTAATATATTGAAACATTCGGACTTTCAATTGAGAAATAATGATGATAAATGATCGCATTTTACTCAAAATGGAGTGACCGGTTCACAAAAGGAAGGCAACACCAACAGCCACTAATTTACACCGTGCTAAAATGCACTCTATTCACACAGGGAAAGAGAATTGTGCTAATAAGTCATGAGCAGCTTTTCAGATTCCTTTCTTCACGAATACCCTTCTTTGTTACATAACAGCCTGTATCTGATAAGACACTGTGCATGGTAGACTCCTTATCTTGTGCCCTGCTGGAGGGAATCACCAGAGACCATGAACCCATCTGCATATTGACACTTATTTTAAACCATACCATGTCTTTTAAATACATTGGGGGTCATTACGAGGTTGGAGGTAAGGGATTACTGGCACCGGTGAGGACACCAGTGCCGGTAATCCCTTACCACCCTATTCCGAGGTCCCTTAGCGGGTCCCTTCCTTAACGCCTGGTTTCACCAGGCGTTATGGAAGGGACCCGTTAAGGGACTTCAGAGGTAATAACTGTACCGCAAATTGTGGTGCCGTTATTAGCTCCATCCCCATTCCCATTGAGCCCAATGGGGGCTCGAATGGGAATGGGGAATGGTTCCCGGAATGGGGATTTACCGGGTCCTCCAAGGTTAGAATGACCCAGTAAGTCCCTATTTCGGGAACCCGGACCCGGAATGCGGTCAGGGGGTAGCCATGGTGCTTATAGCACCATGGCTACCTCCAACCTCGTAATGACCCCCATTGTCTTAATGTGCTTAAAATATGTTTTGCACCACATTGAAAACTTTGTATCAGTTGGTTTATGTCTTCCTAACAGATTCTACTTTGATTATTAGTAGCAACAGCTGGGAGGGCTCTTGCTTTATAATGGGCAGAGTCTTGGCTGTTTGCGGACATGCTGGTCGTTTTGCTAGATGGTTTGCGCACCCATTATTTCTGCTTAATTTAAGCAAAAATACATAGATCCAAGGGATGAATGGTCGGGCCACAGTTAATACGTTTGAGTCTTCAACGAGGGTTCCAGAGCCGTTACCACTGGTATACAGTGGTAATAAGGGGGAATAAAATAACGACAAACTTTTTCAGTGACACCTAAGTAACGAAAAAATGTTTGAATGTTTTAGTAAAAGTATATATGGGGTGGGGTAAGGGATTAGTTTGGGGGGGGGGGTAAAAAGCTGTGGAAACGGGGGTTTGGAGGGCCCCCCCAAATTAAAAAAGAGGAAAAATAATCGCTGTTTTTTCATTATTTAGGTGTCATTGAAAAGTTGTTGTTATTTTTGTTGTCGTTATAAACACATACAACCGTTATCACTTGGTACGGCCCTGGAACTGTATATTATTGCTACTAGCACCCCAGGGCTAACTCCTGGGATGCTAATAGTTTTTCTTTTTTACTGTGTGAAATAAAATTGTGGCTCTTTCATAAGTTTAAAAAAAAATACAAAAGAAAGTGGCGGCTGGGGAAAAGGAAGGGAACTGTTTGTTGTCCATTTTCCTTTTCACTAGCAACCATGTTGTGGTCGAGGGAGTATTGAGAGATAGCCGCCTTGGAAGGCTGAAATAAGCAGTCCGGGAGGATTGGGAGTAGTGGGTCTGTTTTGCATGGTGTGGGTGGGGTGGGTGGAAGAGGTGGGGTGATCCGGGGGAATACGGGCCAAGTGGAGCAGTTAGCTGGTCCACAGGGCGCCCCAGCTGCAAATTGATGTTCGTCCACACTGTGGAATTGGAACTAAGAGAGGAACCAAGAGGAAGAAGAAGCAGAAAAAAAAGGAAACCAATGGCCGAGTTTGGACGGAAAGACAGCAAGGAAGTCTGGGAGAGTGTCAGGGCACAACCAACAAGGGGACATGTCGAGCAGAAAGAGAAGATACCTAAAAAGGCAAGCGAAATAGCGCGAGCTGCGGAACTGAAAAGGAGTGCTATTTTGACTTGGGAAATGGGTGATGATTCCTGAAATTGGGTGGGAGAATAAGTCTGAAATGTGATGCCCGGGAGGATAGCTCAGCAGCAACGTGCTCGCCTTGGAAGCAAGATGACACAGAGATACACAGGTTCGATCCCCAGGTCCGCGTTATAAATACGCAACTAAGATGAAGCAATTACGCAACTAAAAAACAAGCAATTCCTGTAACAGCGCCTCGATGCCTGCGGCCTGTGTGAGCGCTTTAAAAATGCAAAAATAATAATAATGCCCAATGACGACAAGCTTGACGTTGACACTTGCAGGCCCTGTGGCATTAGGTGCTGTACAGATTTATTATAAAGGAGAAAACCTGTCACAACAACAAGACATATGTGTATGCATTGCTTTCTAACACAGAGTGCCTGTCAATGGGAAATGGAAGATAAGGGTCACTGGAAATGCCTGAATGGGAAATCAGCTTTGGTGCACTAAGTACAATTAAGAATTTATCGGAAATACATCAGGAATAAAATCAAAAAAGCAATCTCAGTATGTCCTAGTGGGCGGGAGATGAGACTTCCAATGCAGTGAATGCTTGCAATCCGACCGTTGCATGAATAGTCTTCTGCACCCTAACATTGTGGGGTAAGATAGATGTGTATATGAGAAAGAGGAGTACCGATCTGTTAAATCAGAGTGCTTCTTGGAGAGAAAGCACACAGCGGTGTGATTTACAAAAGAACGTGCAGACACTGGAAGAGAATCTGGTGCAAAGGACTCACGTTTCCCTGATCCTTGGGGAATCGGGTCTATGGGGTACTGCAGGGAAGATTCCCACTTATCTGGGGCAATGGGCGACCTTCGCCCTTTCACCTCCCTTTTGCTGGTGCAGACATTTTACATCTAAAGTGGGTGCAAGCCCGGTTCGTCATTTGGAAATTGGCCTATAGACCTCCAGTCAAATGTCAAAAGTCATATAGATACACACTATGCTCTCTAGAGTGAAGAAAGAAGACAAAGGAAGAATACCACAAGCCAAGCTACACAAGCAGCAACAACAAATAGTATCCACCTCTGTGCGACTTCTCACTCTTATTTGCACAACTCACCCAAATACCCACAGTAGGAGAAACGTTCGGTAAAATCACGTATCCTATACACTCTCCTGAACATCCCCCAGCAGGACAACCAAGGGGTCCATGGGCAACACAGCTCCTGTTATATCCTTAATACGAGCCAGAACCTCCTTTCAATATATTTGGGCTTTCCCACAGGTCCACCAGAGGTCCATTTGTGTTGTTTTCTGGCATAGTGCTTATATGCTGACTTTAAGGCTGCTTCTGGGAGCTTTAAGACAGCTTGTTGCAAAGCTGAGCATGCGCCTGTCTTATGCAGAGACACCAAACAGAAGAAGATCAGAACAGCAGTGGGATTCTGCTGGGGTCCCATGTTTAGGCCTTGGAGAGTTGACCCTGAGGAGGTCCTCTGTCCTTGAATGCGCCCCGCTTACTCTATTCTACGGGATGGGCCCGTCCGTGGCCCTGAGGACCCTCCCAAGTGAGGTGGGCGTCCATCCATGTGGAAGTAGAAACTGAATTCCTGGCGTCATCCCTGCAACAGTCCTCAGTACCTTGTTGGATCGCTTTTGGCCTTTTGCTAGGGTTTGGAAGACAGAGACCATCTTGGGCCATTGCTGGTGTCTTCTGGGAATTATGTGCAAATACTGCTCATCCGCAAACCTCCGCTCTGAGCTATAGTTGCCTCTTTCCATTAAAATGTTGCAGAATACTTGAATATGAGAATTAATAGGACTTCTCCTTGTGCTCCCTGACCTCTCTGTGTGCGCTGCCCATTTTTAACTTGCCTGCATGGTGGGAAGCCCTAAAAAAACGTGTATTTGTTTTGGTAGACCTAATATCTGCAGTAAGATGCACTATGCCAAGATTGCCGCAGTGAGATAACCGTATTTAAATATCTCATTTGCAAGTAGCAGAACCCCCACACAAATGAGACATTTCCCTTTGCCCAGGGCATTAGGGGACTATTAGCTCAGGAGCATGCTCCAACACTGGGGTCTTATGAGAGAGCATGAAGGTATCATAGGATATGCCGACATTGGCGAGGTGCAATAAGAGACTGTCCCGCTGAGTGTGCCACCCTACTCAAAGACAGGCCTGGGTTTCACTGGGCAAATCCTGTCTGGTTGCCCAGGCCCAGCTGTTAGGAGTGGCTATGCCCACTTGTTCTATGGGGGCTTTTCAAGGGGGCATTTACACAGATTCCTCTTTTGCTGACTATGTGCTCCCTTCCTCTTGTCTGCCACCCACCTGCACAACCTTTAGACTGTTGCAGTCACACTACATGCCTGTCTTTTCCCTGCACTACTCCCCCAAACTTCCTTAGCCACTCCATAACCTTCCCATTCCATTACCAACAATCGCCTTACCTTTGTTGCCGTGCATTGCCCACCTATCTGTGTGCCACTGAGCCCGTCATCTCCATCCCACCTCCACCTAAGCACCGGCCGTTCTTCGCGTGAAGGGGGAGAGGGAGTCCCTATCCTGTACCCACATTAGCTCTCTCCTCACCTTGCACTACCCACCTCCGCCTACATAGCGCCCATGCCCCACCCCGCATCTCAACATGGCCGTGGACCGAGGGTTCAGTCTTGTCAGCCTGACTGTTTCGCTAAGGAAGGGCAGTGAGGCTTTGAAAAATTGGCATTTGCCAAAACCAATCGAAATCGTGCGAGAATACATGCCAAAACCCATCTGTCCCACGAGGAAGGTGCAGTCTAGACCTGCACCTTTATTTGGCTTGAAGATCGCCATCAAAGGCCTGAAAGCCTGATGGATACTCTCCTAGAGCAGCTGGTGAAGCTGCCCTCTATAATTATAATTGTTCCTTTATAATGCGCTTAATACCAGGAGTGCTTTCTAAGCGCAGAAGCGGGATTCAAACCTGTGTTGCGCTGCCTTGTCTTGCTTCCAAGATAAACACGTTGCCCCTGAGCTATCCTTCCTCCATTGTGGTCCACTGCGCAATACGTCACACAGCTGCTAACTGCTAGAGTAGCTGCTGTTAAGTACGCTTCACTTTTTCCCCATAACCTGGCATACCTTGAAACACTTGTGTATGAGCGCAATACAAATAAAATATATCATATCATACGATCCTGCTTTGCACACTACACAGGCAAGCCAACACTGCATAGGTTTCTGCGGTTCCATGTAATAATGTCGCTGTGAAAAAGTCGCCAGGTAGGTGACTTTTTTCCTGACCCCCAAAATTCTTTACCAAATAGTCTAGGAAGGGTATAATTATATTTTTATTAACTCCAATCCTAGAATATTTGGGGAAAGTGTTTGATTGTCTGGAGGGTGCATTTTGAGGGAAATGTCGGTGGCTGGTGGCCATTTTCACTGCGACATTGTCACAGGCTACGGTTTCTGCAACGTGCCCCCTAAGAGCCGAAACAAACAGTTTTGAATAACCAAAAAACGATTAAAATAATCTCCACTGACGTTCATTGTATCTGTTTTGTTCTCATGCATATTCATATTCATTGTTGATGGCCTGAACAACTGAGTGGTTTAACCCTCTAAATGCTAAGGGCGTGCATGTTCATCCTGAATTCCCACAAGGAATCATTGTAGGCTTTTCCCACCTCCGCAGTTTTAAACAATTCGGAGGCTTGACAAGCCATTACTGAACAGTTCCTTTATGCAAAACATTCTGCGGTTAGGAGGTAGTGGAAAATAAAGGTTGGCTCCTAGAGCACAATGAGAACAGGAAAACATTAGCAGCCTGCCCATTACAAGACACTGGGGAAGGAAAACTGCACCCCTGTTTATAAATGTAGATGTGAATGGGTTTCTAATACAAGAAATGTATATATGCAGAAGGATGGCGGCCATCTTACAGAGGCATTATTTTTGTAATGGAACTTTAAACTTGACGTCCCCCTCATACATGTGCGCGTGCTGCCCATTTTACCCTTTTCTTTTTTCCTTCTCTGCAATGGGGAGACCTTCATAAAACTAGCTTTTCCTAAAAAAAAAAAAAAAAAGGATTCCTGAAGCAAACATTGACCCTGTGAGAAAGCCGGACACCACCCGGAAGCTTACTATATTATTTACATGCCCAATCTGCCCTTATGATGACGTATGGTAATCTCCCCCAAAGAGTTATCCAAAAAATGATGACTATGTAAGGAAAAACTGTACTTAAAAATCATAAATTGATCGTTGCAACAAATATAAACGCTCGTACTAATTCACAAACCTTTTTGAATAAAGCCTTGTGCTTTCCAAAAAAGACACTCCAATCTCCCCCACCAGACAACTTATTCACACAGCTCACAATCTTCTGAATAGTCCAAAGAACTTTTTTTCTTGTCTTAATGTTTCTATTTATTCCTCTAGTTCGCGTCACAACAAACTGTACAGCCACTCATTATGCACAAGCCCAAACAGAAAAACAATAACAACCAAAAAATAAAAAATACAGGAGATCTGATATAAAAATACCTTAATACACATATAGGCATCACATTTTTATATTTCAACAATATATATATATATATATATATATATATATATATATATATATATATATATATATATATATATATATATATATTAGTATTTTGTGCTATATGGTTACAAAATAAACTTCAGCAAATGTACATAATAATTGTCCACAATTAATACTATTCTATATCACCATTGGTAAAAAATTTATGATTAATAGAAGGCATTACAAATACCTCTTTCTTTCGTTTTTTTTATTGTGATACTTAGAAAACCGAATAACAAAGAGACAAAACATTTTTTGTAAGATCTTTATTTTTCAGTCGCATGGAGCGAGCATAAACAAAAGTGAGGTCACGTAGCGGTGGAGCGGGCACGTACATAAGGTTATAGAACATCTCCATGGTCAGCTTGCCCCACAGAAGATACCCATTTACTACCCAACAATCCCCAACCCAGGGAAATGGACAAAGCTGGACCAGCTACTGAGCAACAAGAAATCAGAGAAAATCCCCAACCTTCCCACTACCCCAACTCCAAGCACCCAACCCAGAGCTAGAATACAAACTACCTGAGGTCAGAATAAACTAAAGTGATTCAACAGCAAGGGACGTATCACCAGCCCTGAAAACCAGTTGCAAATAAGCGTGGATGGGGAACCACTTTCACACACATCTAGAGAGACAGCCCTGTTTTACTGTCCAAAGTTTCTCTGCTGAAGCCATATTCCATTGCTTATACCAGCACATGTAAATCTGCGGGCCTGGGTGATGAGGGAGGAGCCAGCCACAGACATAGGATACAGGTATTGTACAAAATTACCTACTCCCAAAAGTTCGACCCCCAAAAGTCTGACCCCCAATGTCCTGCATATATATATATGTGGGGGGGGTAAAGTGAATAAAAAATTATAGGTGTAAGGTGGGAGGGTGTGGGGGGTCTCCCCAACATGTATATATTTGCGGAAAATTTGAGAAAAAAATGGACTTTTGGGGTTCAAACACCTCAGTTTGGTAAAATCACATATCCTACATACTCTCCTGAACATCCCCCAGCAGGACAACCAAGGGGTCCATGGGCAACACAGCTCCTGTTATATCCTTAATACGAGCCAGAACCTCCTTCCAATATATTTGAGCTTTCCCACAGGTCCACCAGAGGTCCAGTAAGTCTCTATGGGCCCCACAGTTCCGCCAGCACATGGGTGATCACTAGGTCAATCTTATGCAGGTGAACTGGAGTCACGCACCATCTATATAAGATCTTATAACCACATTCTTTTTTCCCAACGCATCTAGAAGAAGTACTCACCCTTTGCCAGCTCATCCACCAAGCAGCCTCTGAAACTGAGCCCTGGAAATCCCTTTGGCTCATAATGGGGTGGTCTTCTGGCACAACCCAATCTTGAAGCGTATATAACATCGATATTTTCCTACCTGTAAACATTTCCTCTATCTTAGTCATAAGGGTGCTGGCTGTCGTGTGCCTGCCCTGTGGATAGCTGGATGGGAAATCCAATACCATAACTGCAAATAACCAAACCGCTCAGTTTGTGTGACCCGAATGTGCTCCTTGCACTCGATGAAAGTAAGAGGGGTTCGTTCTGGTATTACTGAGCGAGGTGAGTGAGACCCCGGCCAGACCAGGACCCAAAAGTCTCTGCTTAAAACCCTGCCATAAAATCAGGGGTACCAAAAACTGGCAAGACAGGGCCCCACCTCACTGGGGTCCCACCTAGTCGCAGCCCCTATCCCAATAATGCAGGGAAGCAAGTGTGGAGGAGAGGGGAACCCACGCAAGCTCTACAGGAATTGGCCAAGAAAGAGAGAGCACCCAACTCCAAACTCATGACCGCCTCTTCCACCTCGCTCCAATGAGGTGGATTCCGAAGAATCGGTGCATTGAGATCACCCCTAAACTTGCTCGCCTGCAGGACCTGACTGCACCCTCTAGGCTTCCGACCCACCCAGATACATTTTGACAATTTCCTCTGTGAAGCCTGAACCTCAGTGGTGGGGAACTGGACCGGCAACATAGAGATAACATAGAGAAGCCATGGAAGAATGTTCATTTTGATAATCGTAATTTAACGTAACCACAAGATTTCCCAGTTGTCCCATCTCTTTAAATCATCACCGAGCACCTGAAACAAAGCCTGAAAGTTTGCCCCATAGAACGAAATGTAAGAGGGTGTCAGTTTAACACCCAAGTATTTGTGCTCTCCCTCACTCCACCTAAACGGAAACCTCTGGCTAATGATTTCAAGCTTGGCAGAAGATTCCTAAACGTTGAGCCCCACAAATTTCCCCAGGTTAATCAAATAGCCAGACTCTTCCTGGAATGCCACTAGTTGACGTAAGCGTGCGGGTAGACAGCGCAGAGTGTCTGACATCATCAACAAGATGTCCTCAGCATACATCGCCATCTTATGCTCAGCGCCCCCACCCGGACCCCACATACCTCAGCATTCAGCTGGAGATGCCTTGCCAAGGGCTACATAATGAGGGCAAAAATTACAGGAGCGAGGGGGCAACCCTGATGTGTGCCCCTATAAGTAGCAATCGGCTCAGAAAACCGACCATTGACCTGAACGCTTGATCTTGGGAGATGATCACCCGCCTTAACCAACCTAATAAACTTGGCCCTGAATTCAAACTCCCTATGTATGAATCTCCAGACAACCCGATCAAATGCCTTATTGGCATTGAGCAGCAACAGCAGCATGAAAGGAATGCTAGCTCTGTTACTGCAAGCTATGACATTGATCGCTTGCATCCTGTGTATTCCGCCCTGATATGAAGCCAGTCTGGCCTGGATCTATAACATTAATCTACGCGATAACAATGTCCCATAGACCTTTGTGTCCAGATTGAGCAAAGAGATTGGGCAATAAGCATCGCAGGCAGAAGGGCCCTTGCCTGGCTTCAAGAGAAAGGAAGTGATTGAATCCCCCATGGAAACCGTCAAAAATCCTGAATCCAGGAAAAAAAACAGTTAAACAGCAAGGACAGCGGTGCGCCAACTGTTCCAGGAACGTTTTATAAAACAGGGCCGAAAACCCATCCAGCCCGGGCCTTTGAAGGAGGAAGGGATTCAATAGCTCTCCTGACCTCCTCTACCATGACAGGACCCTCCAAATCCTCCCAAAGAGATCATCCGATCTTATGGATTTCGACCTTGATGACGAAATCCGATTGGGCTTCCGGAAAGAGAACCTCTGCGGTCAGCAACTCCCAGTAAAATGACCCAAAAATATCCTGCTGCGCACCCGCATCATAAAGGGGAGTACTCTGCATCTTTGACGCATGGCACATAGTTCTTGGATTTAAGCCAATCTAGCATGTAGGCCAACAACTTATTGGCATTATTTCCCTGCACGTAATAAAATTGCATTACAGAGCAGCAAAGTCGCTGTCTCGGCCACAAGCGCAGCCTCCAGGTCCACCCTAGCCAATCTCACTGCCCTGTATGCCCTCCTAGACCCCAGCCATGAATGGACTCTCTGCGTCCCACAGTTCACGCCTTCCAGGTGTTGCCGAGCCTTTTTATATGGACGAGAAGCTGGCTGTCGAATGGCTAATGCTCTCTCATCTGCCACCCTTTTATCAATTGCACCAGTCTCCTGGGTGAATTCCGCAACAGAGGACTGTAACTCACTCTTGATCTCAGTAAGCATCTGGGTGAGATCCTGCTTTGTCGCAAGGGCATTCGAGTCCGACCCCACCTCCAAACTTGCTCTCACCGCCGTCTCCACGGTAGATAAGGGCCACCGCAGTCTTTCCTGGGTGTGCATCATGTCCATCTCATCTCCAGTCTTCCTAGACTTCCTGGCCTTGGATGCCATTTCCGCAGGTGGACATTGGCACCTCTCCACACCAGCACGCAATGAAAATGCCCAGGGGGCAGAAACGAAGAGTTAAGTGCCAAAGCTGGAGACACCCGTGAGTGGGCACCCTTCACATCAACGGGCCGTGGAAAGTCAGTACTCCCAGAGTCCACAGGTCACGCTGAGACACCAAAAGCAAGATAAGCAGATCCACCAGAGTGGCCCTAAGCATCCCGATGGGCTGAGGAAGGGTGAAAGGGAACCCAAGCCAAGCAGACAGTCAAGAGGGCCCACAGGCAGGAAGAAAGCAACCAGATCACCCCACAATTAGCTCTACTGCCCCTCTAGAGTATTGCCAGCTGTCGAATTGAATGCCCTGACCAGGGTCCCGAAGCTCAGGGGCCAGATACCACTGCAGCCAGACCGCCATCGGGAGGTGGCCTCCCCCTCCAAGAGGCTGCCGATTCCACTAGGGAGGTAGGCCAACAGCTAATCCACCTTAGGTACTCCAACAGTGCCTTACAGCGGTCGCCACATCAGCATACATAGAAAGTAGTGTCAGAAGGGGTGGCATCAGGGAAGCATCAGGGCAATGCAGGGGAACCTCAGGGGAATCTTGCCCCCAGTGGGCTCCAGCATCGCTGGCCTCATGGGCCCCAAAGTCCTTTTCTGCGCCATCCACCTCCAACGACGATGGGGCGCCAGGACACTCCGAGCACAGTCGCCATTTTGGATGGCACCGCTATCCGCAATAGAGGTCCTTGGTTCTCCTCATTTCACCTGAGACACAGCAAGCTCTGAACCCCCGATGTTCCAGAGCTCGCACGGAGGTATCCAGCGAGGATTCGGGTCACCAGAGCTTCCACGAGGACGACCGCAGATTCAGGCCTCACAGAGCCGCCATTGGACACGTCCTCCTCATCTCCCAGCTAAGCCACACCCCCCATAAAATGCATTTGACTATATTTGTATTGTACCATCCTATAGCAAAATCTGCATAACGTTATCCATCAATTTCGTGTTTAAACTAAACCTTGTCTTAATCTAACATCTATATACATTTTACGTCATTGATACAAAATTGGCTGAACGGTTGACGTACATCTAAGGACGATTCTTCCAAAGATGAACTCACCGACCAAAATCCTTAAACAGCAGATTAGGAAGCAGACAACTCGTAGTGCTGAACTCGTGGAGTCGATTTATATAAACTGGAGTAAAATAAAAAAAAAGGATGACTACTCGAGTGGGTTAATATGTCATTGTTTTTAAGTGAAAGTCAGGGGGTGCATGGGCTATTTTATCAAAATCAGTGAAACAAGTCAATATAGCCATATCTAATGAAAGTCTGGCTGATCTGGGGTGGCGGGTCTGCTCTTTTGTATCTCCATCCAGGAAGACAGCTGGCCTTCTGCGGCAAGTGCCTGCTTGCCTCAGGGTCACAGTGTGTTATTTAAGCAATAGAACCCTCGCGTCGGGGGCATTACCGACTCTGGTAATGCCCGGGGCCCATAGGTAAGGACCCGAGCGGGTCTATTGCTATTAGTACCCCGGCCCGCAAAATTTGCGTGACCAGGGCACTAAAAGCTATTTTTTTAGTCCCTAAACGCTGCAGCGTTTCGAGAGAAAAAAAAAAGAAAATGGCTGTCGCCATGGAAAGGGAAAACGGAGTCCGTTTTCCCTTTCCATGGCGGCCATCGGGAGTGGACGCGCTGGCCGAAAAAGGATCAAAAAGAAGGTAAGTGGGGTTGGGAGGGCTTGAGTGGGACGGGGAAGAGAGGAAAAAAAAAATGTACCTGCATCCTCAGCAGGGGACGAGGGAAGCCCCCAGCCATGTGGAGGCGCAGATCGGGGATGGCCCCGCTCCAAGTCTCCACACGGCTGGAGGCTTCCCTCGTCCCCCGCCGGGGATGCAGGACCAAGAAGGTAAGTTAAGATAGGAAAGGGAATTTAAAAAAAAAAGAAAAAAAGACTTACCCGACCCCCGGTGGGGGGCGAAGGCAGCCTCTCAGCCGCAGGGCTGCTCGGAGCGGGTATGGCCCCGCTTCGAGACTCCTCATTGGCTGAGGGGTTGCCACGCCCCCCCGCCGGGGACAAAGGCCATGGAATCCCAACGGAGGGATTCCCGGCTGGGTAGGGACCTGGCGAGAGCCAATCAGAATGCTTGTTGCATTCAGATTGTCTCTCGCTGGGTACTAATATAGAGTAGACCCTTGATAAAAACAGGGCACGTGCTGGCTATCAATGTGTACAATTAAGTAGGTCATCCATCACCACTGTGGAATTCATAGATGACTTTGTTTAACATGAGGACTGCTGCAGATGAATGAGAAAATTGGGAAATGGAGAGGGGGGTGTGGCGGCCTCCGAGCCAATGGGGAGGCTCAGAATGCAGGCATTACCACATGGTAATCCCGCTGCCCTGAGCCTCCTTACGGCCGGCGGCCGCCATCTCCCCTCGCTAGGGAATCAGGTAAGTCTTGGAGCAGTCCTTTAAGATTGCAATATAAAAGTGGAATTAATGATAGTCCACATCTCTTTCCTGGACATGGTTAGGTGTTTTTTTTTTATTTTTTCGACACTTGCTTGTATGTGGATTTCTTCGTAGTGTCCTTTCCTTGACTTCAGTAGTGCATGTGGTAGCATAGTGCAGTACATCCAAGCTCCCGTGAAATGTGACTTCTGCACTACGCTTCAAAATAAATGTTGTTCCCTCTCTTTACCCGCAACGGCACTGGCATCCTTCCTAACCGGCTTTCCAGTGTCAATAAACCAAAGCACGTCAAATACGTTACGCTGCTGAAGTCAAACGTCCTTGTTATTGTGAGGCTGGCGATGGCATGTGTACAGTGCCACAACAGTACACCGAGTAGGAGATATTTTCCTGAGCTCCTCGTTAGAACCAATAAAGAAACATGCATTGTCAAAGCCAATAGTTGTGGACACTCCGGTGTCATTCCAGTTTGCTTTATTCTTTAGGATCTCCATGTACAGGTTGCAGGTTGCACTGGAAAGAACCCCCACCGAAAAGACAGACACCATCACATCGAGCGCCCAGACGCCAGCTGACTCTCAAGGAACATTCACTGAGAGCACTCCCTCAGCACGCCACTCATGCAGCCGCGTCACTTGCTCGCAACCCTCACTCATCCACGGCATAATGCATTCTGACTTTTTTGATAGTCATTGTGCAAGAGGTTGTCAGCATTTAACATCATATGGCCGGTTAATCTAATACTGTGGCAGATCATATATTGAAGTACTTGTATTATCGCCAATGATTGGCATCAGATATCCAGGTAAGCACACCGTTGATAGCTACAGCATTAAATGCAAAGGGACCACTAGAGTGGAATGTCATCAAATTCCCAGGTGCTCACAACATTGGCATGTTTTGTCTTCAAATGACCTAGTACTCATATGAACACCAGAGATTGACATCAAATATGCAGGTGCTCCCACCATTGCCATGTATTGCCACGAAATACCCACAGCCTCGCACCTTTTGCATGGATTACAATCAAGGGGCCGATTCATGGAATTATCTGTGCAGAAAATATGGTAGTTGCATGGAGAACTGAGTGCAAATCCTCCCACGTCAATTCATGGAATCGAATGCGCAGTACTTTCCGACGATCCTGCGACCCTGTGACCTCCAAGATAATCTGAGTTCTGTCAATTTATAGCCTGCCCACCAGGTAGCTCTGTCTTAATCAGCAGCTTTGAGCCTCCTTACTCAATTCACGTGGCCATTCTGTTTATATTCTAGTTGCGTGATCCAGGCTCCTGTGCTACCCGTTCTCTGCACAAATTATCAGTATTCAGATGTCACAAATCTTACATCCTCTCCACTCTAGGATAAGGCCAAGGCTATTTCCTGTTTAATCTTGTTGAACCCTGGCAAGGGTTTTTAAGTGCCAGACTCCCTGCTCCCCTACAACCCAGGCAAGACTATTACTATGTGCTTCGCTACACTCATTCTTGTCACTATCCCCACACAAACGTATGTATTAAAATACAGAAGAAACACCTAGCAACCAATCTTCTCCAATACTCACCATCCCATCCACATTCAACACACAACCACCCACCCAAAGCTTTCTCGCAACCAAATGATCATCAATTATCACTCCACCATCATTCATGGCATGGGCATCACCATCTTCATCAGCTCACAAAATCTTGATACAGGTAGTATAGCTCAGTGGCCACGCGCTGGTCTTGAAAGCAAGAAGATGCAGAGCAACACAGGTTCGAATCCTGGGTCTGCACCTAGAAACCTCTTCAGTATTAAGCATGTTATAAAAAAACAATTATAATTAATTGATGCACTTGTCATCAATGATATATGGTGATCAAACCACTTGCCTGACCCTGTATACTCCAACATGCCACTGAAACCATATTCACAGTAAGAAAACCATGCACACCTTCGTACATACACAAAACACCAAAAGCAAACATGCACTCCACCAAATAGTGTAGACCTGGTGGAAGTACCAATGATAGAACCGTACACTGTAAAAATTCCCTACAACCAGACTGAAGAAACGTAATCAGCACAGCCAAAAACAACTATAACACGTCAGCCATAACACAGGCGGCAATCAACACCACAGCCTCTTCAACACCATGAAACACTGCACCATACCCCGCCCAGAACTAACCCTCAATCAGCACACTAGTGTATCATTACAATATGTTTTTCACAAACACAAGATATACAGCGTGCATTAAATCAGCATCTCCATCCATGCAAAACCAAAAACAGCATCCTGGTTCATGGTCACCATAATGGGTCAGGTTCAAGACTATTATGCAGGGAAACTTGACTTGCATTCCCAATAGCCTCAATGCCACCATATACAACGGTGGTATCCTTCCTACCTACATCACAGGGCCATTGCCAATATACAATGGTGATATCCTTCCTACCTACATCAATGGGCCATTGCCCGATATACAATGGTGATATCCTTCCTACCTACATCACAGGGCCATTGCCAATATACAATGGTGATATCCTTCCTACCTACATCAATGGGCCATTACCCGATATACAATGGTGATATCCTTCCTACATCACAGGGCCATTGCCCAATTCATTCCTTCACACAAGTATTGCCTGCCTCACAAGAGGTATCTTTTTCAATGCACTGAATTCTGGCCAGATCAGCCCTGGCTGAAGAATCCCAAATGTGCCTCAATGTACTTGCACATGGCCGCCCAGTCCCACCCCTACCCTTCATTGGTAAGGCAAGAAAACCATTGCCCTCCAGCTTCAATATACATATCACTGAAATCAACCTCCTACAGGACTACGACTTTGACTTCCGACTGAGATGCAGTACACAGGTCAACGGCCAGCCAAGTCATCAATGATGGCATGCATATTTTGAACGAATGGGTCCCCCTCCTACTGATCCTGCTCAATGTCACTGCCGCCTTTGAAATCATCCGTTTGCCACTTGCATAAGGCATGGCGCCTCTATCCTGTGCTAGTTCCATCAACAGTGTGGACAGAGTGCAGCAAGTTCCGATGTGACAGATCTCAATAACTGGTTCTGTCTTGCAGCATTCCAGCATCTGTCCAGTGATCTTCACTATCTTTATGGAACCCATTGGAGAACTTCTTGCCAACCTCAAAATCGAGATCCAACAATATGTTGAAAACAGGCAGTTCTACCTGAAGATAAACTCTGGCAACAACATCCTTCAACAGAAGTTCTGCCACTTCCTCATCCAGCCCTCGATGTGGAGTGTCTACCTGGAGTTGAAGCCCATGGAGACTGAGTCCATTCCCCTGAGTTGCTCCAGTAAGCATGCTCAAATGCATACTGGCGGTCCTGCTTGGGATTCAACAGATGAGCATCTCCATCCCCCCTTATGAGAAGTCACTTGGATTCTGCAATGATAGTGGCTTCTCCTTCAAGGTCTGTATGTGCCAGAAAATGTATTCTGCCTGCTTTTAGCCTGCTATAGTCCATAGGAAGCTATTCATACCCTCTGCAGACATCAGACCCTGGTCCTGTCCCCTATAGATTGCCACAACACACCCATCAATGGCATTCCTTCCTCAATCCTGGATGCCCTGAATCCTGTCCCCATGCTGCAGCCCCCCTCCTCACAAGCCAAAATCACTTGCTTACATGGCACCACCATCAAGTGACGTCATTGGCTACCCACCCACCCAGGTGGCCATTCTCTTGAAGACAGGCCGCATCCCAGGCAAATCAATGACCACCAATGCACCTTCCACAGGCAGCATGCCTCGTGGTGGGCCTACTTACCACTGGCCAAATGGAATTGGTGAAATCTGGCAACAATAACATTCCGGCGGTTGAGGGGAGGGTGGGTAGTGCGATCCACCTTTTCCACCACGTTAGACTTTTTTTTTCAGTCTAAATTTCACTTTTCACCAAAATTCCGGGAATTCTTTTTTGACCGAAGCACACAAAAAAAAGACATTTCTGTGGAAAATGAAACTTAAATGGGCAAAACACCCATTTTCCTGGCCAAAAGTTTGTTTTTCAAAATCTTGAAAAACAAAATTTTGTGCAGGAAAAGGCCCCTAACTGCCCATCCCGCTCCAGAGGCAAAATTGGAAGGTTGGGCCTGGAGGGCGCCAGTTTCCCCACAGAACGGAATTGAAACTTGTTGCCCACCCCTAAGCACCACAGTGTCAGAAAGCGGGAGGTGCAGAAAAGATGAGACTAGTAAACTGTCCTGGCTGGCTATGCCCTGAGGGCTATGTCTGCCTTCTGCAGTATATCACACTGTGCCCATCAGGAAGACAATACGGCAACGTGGAATGCGGATCACAACATCAAGAACGCCCCCACCCACTACTTGCCCATCTCCGAACACCTCCTTTTAACGTTTCTGGCACCCTAACCCATCTACGCCCCTTTTTATTTGCATTGCATGGCCCGTTACTTGTTAGCCAAGTTAGCTCCTTAGAAATAACACAGCACACATTTATTTGTAAATACATCCACTACCTTCCAAAGCAAAGTTGCAAATATTCCAAACACCATGGGGCTGGAGGTAGTCATGGCGCTATTAAATTCTGAGCTTGATTCTGAGCTAAGGCAGGGTGGGAGGGCGATCCAGAGTGAGGAACCCACCACATTTCTTGAATTTGGCTGTATGGATGCGTAGGAATGTTTGGCTGGCTGATCTGATGCATCACGTGGGTTGCTGGGGACGGATGAGCCGAGCCACGTATCATGGAGACCGACCATGGAGGGACTTGTGGGTCAGGCATAAAGTGTTTTAGTGAGAGGGATTCTTGACTGGGAGCCAATGCACGGCTTTTAACAGGTGTACTAAGGTCTTATGTGTTCAAAAGTCAATCTGGATGCATTGGTGTGGTTTCCATACATACTTAAAGGAAGACCGATAAGCCTTGCCTCAATCAGTACAAGAAAAGAAACCTGCCAGGAGAATTGAGATTTCATGAGGGAATTTCAGGAGAGGATCTCTCTGAATAATCGCTATTGGAAAAAGCCATTTTTGAGAATCATGTTTACTTAGGAAGTGTCGAAGAGTTCATTGTCAAATATGAGCCCTGGGTTTCTGATGGGTGTGTGTAATGCACCCAAGAAAGGGGAAAAGGAAGAGAAAGGGGTAGTCCCGATAAACGAGCAAGATATCTTTCCATCTCAATTCAGCAAAAGATCCTTGCATTGCATAAAACTTGGATTTTACCCTGGTGCCCTTCAAAGAGATGTGGAAGACCAATAAGTGATTTGACGATGCAGGTCACGTGGGCATGCACATGTTGGAGTATCAACGAGAGGCACAAGCCTGGAGAGACTCCACGGGAGACAGTGAAAGATCTGTCGGGAAAAGGGACCCATTTTTAATGGGTGTGTATGGTTTCAGAGAAAAGGAGCACACCAGCTCAAGAAGTGGTGCCAATGCCAGCTGAAATTGTGAGGCAGTCAAGCAGGACGTTGTGGTTGATTGTGTCAAATGCTACCGAGAGGTCCAGAAGAAGTAGTGTGCACATTTTATTTCAATCCCTAATATTGATAAATTCTTCTCTGATGTTGTGCCTTCCATTACTCATCAGCAATTACCTGCAATAAGGATTATGGACTCTCTCTTTGTTTGATGGTGTCTGATTGGGCATTGAAATGTATGTCTAGTTGAGATTTGAGAGTTATTTTGAAATCATTTCCTGGATAGCACCTTTTTAGGAGCTTTATGCTGAAATGAAATAATCAATTTCTTTTTATACACCCCCACATCATCAGCAATCACCAATCGAAAGGATTTAAAAAAGGCCCTGATTTAGCATTGGGACCTAACATGAAATGTTTCAAGAGTTTATCTAGTGCAAGAGTTTATCTACTGCAAATAAACAATTAAAAGTCGGTCAATTAATACATTCTTCAATCGCATCCCATAAAATAAGAATTGTAGAATATGGCTATCACCCACGTGTCAGGGGGCGTGCATGGCCAGTAAGCCCCCTCGATGAGGGCTGTGGATTGTCACTGGCCATCTAGGCCCCCCAAAAAGTGGTCTTGTATTTTTGTTTTCATGGGAGCTTGGGCTCACACAAAACGCGTGGAGCCTGGTTCTCCCATGAAAACATGCAAATAGCAATCACTCCCTTTTTGGGGGAAGTACATGGCTAGAAACAGCCCTCCAGACCAAGCCTAGGCAATCACGAGTGAGTCCCTTTTTTATGTCCATGGTGGGTGCCAAGGACGGGAGAGATCACTGAGACCATCGCCGAGACCGGATCGCAAAGCTCCGGTGCAGCAGCTAATTGGGGAGGTAAGAAGGGGACTGGGGAATGGGTCTGGGATGTCTTGGAGAGGGTCAGGTGAGTGTGGTGGCATGGTGAGGCAACAAGGAGAAGCTTCCTGTTGCCTCCTCACAATCAAGCAAAGGCCCTGGGGTGGCTGAAGAATGCGGGCGGTTCACTGTGTGTGCTCGCCCGCATTTCCAGCCACCTTATTGACTGAGCGCCCTTCCCCAGGGCTGAATGGGTAATCTTTTTATGATGTCCAGTTAGGTTTTTCTCCTATTGTGAAATATCTGAGGCCTATTGTGAAATCTGGATAAGTCAATTAAAGAGGCTATCTAGTAGAAAAGAAACCATATAGGTCCTCTGTGCCGATCACTGCACCTTCAACAATCCCGAATTATAGTGGTTTATAAACTAACGGCGGTCTTGTTGGAGGTTCCACAGCACACAAACCCATGAGGATAGCTTGCATGTAATAAAATATGTGCATTTTATGAATTTGCTCATTCCATCTCTGTTGTGAAACCTGCCCCCTGGAGGTCAGTGCGTGGGTCTGTACTGGGGAGTCTCTTGCCACTGGGGGGGCTGCTGGAAGCATGACTTTCTGATAAGGCACAGCTCGCGGGGTTTTGCAGCTAACAGTGAAATATGGTTATGATTGACTCAATAGGAACACTTTAAAATGCATCAGAAATGAAGAGGGCACCAGGGCCCCGTTGCAAAATATGTGCTCCTGTGCATTGCAACTTAGAAGAGCATGTGCACGGGGCAGACATTTGTTTGACACAAAAATGCACGAAAGGAATGCATTTTTGCATGGTTATTATTTATGCACCGGTGCACATGTCAGTGCAAACATGCACCTAGTCATTCGGTGCCAGGCCTTGAAGGAGCATGTCAAACCTCCAGGGTTCATTCGAACTGTGACTCTGCTGTTAGGAAGTGTATTGCATGGAAGAGTAACACATGGTCCATGCGAACCATGCTAGGTCGACCACTACGTAAGAAGGCGTCCTCATTATCTTTAAAGCATGGGCTGTTTTCTGAAATCGGCTATTAAAGTGCAGTATCTCTGTTTCGTGCTGCTCCTCCTTATGCTCAAAACAGCACAAAGGCTCCCTATCACAGCTCGTTATGGATAACAAGGTGTGATTATTCTAAAGGGCAGGTGTCCCAAAAAGAATAGGCCAATAAACTGTTACCTGCTGCGCCCCCTTGTTTTCATGGGGGACTGCTTCCAACTACCCATATACACCACTATGCCCTTCCACTTACATGAACCTCTGATCTTACCGCGATTTTTCATTTATGAAGCCGAACATAGTGTTTGGTGTTAAGGGAGTTTAGCTCAATTTTGCTCCCCCCACCCCTCACCGCATTGTCAACATGAACCCATGTTAACATCAGACACATCAATCCAGAGCATTCTCAAGACATGCTTGCGTGGTGCATACAAGGAAACACAGTGGTTACAGTGTAAACCATGGGTGGGTCAAACGTGACCGCTCCTGTGTCCTTCTCACAGATAATCAGAATCAGCCGCGGGGGTGGGGGGGGCGCTAAAGGGCACAGTGTGAAGCTTCATTGAAACTCTATGCAGACAAGGCATTGGTGGGAGAAACACTTCCCCACCCAATTGGCCCTGTCCTCATGGGGGCCTTCGACGCATGGAGACAGCAGTGCAGGCCGAACTCTCGCTGCCCAAGCGCGCCGCCCCTTTAGTAGCTGTCCAGCCTACTCTCCTTATTCCTATTTTATCCAGAGCAAATCTGGGCGTAGAGTTGCGTATATATCCACCTCTCCCACCTCTAACTACTTCTCGTCCACCTCTCCGCTGCTCAGTACCAGATGGGATGGGGCAAACAAGGCAGCCATTTCGGGTGGTGGGGGCTGCAGGTTTCACATTCTTCTTTCTATGTAGGGCCCTTGCTATTTCTCAGTGCCACTGGGTTGGCTTGTGGTTCCATGCAGACAGTATGTTGCCTAGCAACTGAGGATGCCGTTCCCTATGAGAGGCACTGCTGAAATTGATTACAAGTGGGTATTTCCCTTCTGTGATGGCTAAGATGTGGAAAGAATTTATGAAATTGAATGTTACCTTGGGGAATGTATGGTGGTTATGAATGTCTGAATTTCGCTGTTTCTGGTGAGTCCATCTTGGGGTCGGTCGTATGGCCAAATGTGGGTCCTGAGCTTGGTGTGTCTTGGGTCCGAAACCGTATCTGACTAATAACACCTAATTAGTCTGAAACCAAATCTAGGTTTGCTTGTGTCACTTTGCAGAAGGGATATTTTCTTTCCTCTTCTATAATGTCACCGAGCAACACAAAGCTGCGCAGAGGAATCCTGGGTGGGTATGCCTGGTGCAGCGCTATCCATCACTTCTTGCTTGTTGCAGTGAGTCTCCATCACTTCTTGCTTGTCCCAGTGAGTCGCTCTAGGTCGCAGGCGTACCCTCACATATGGGCTTCCACTTTCTGTGCCTGGTCCAAAGCTATATTTCATGAATTAAGCCGGGAACATGTGAGACTCTGTGCAGAATGGAATTGGCATGTGGACCTAGCACGTGGGCTGGGTTGCCCCTTTTGGATCGAGTCCAATTTGCATATAAGTATCCCCTTTTTTTTTTCTTTTCTTTTTACGTTTGTAGAGCGCACTACAGCCCAAAGGCATTGAGGCGCTTTTTACATGAAAGTGTACGTAAGAAGGATTACAATTAAGACATGCGGTTACTTGGTTACATCATATGTGCTAGGTTACGAAGTACAGTTGGGCACATGCTTGGTTTCAATAGAGTACAGAGTAAGAGCTAGGATTTAACAGTTCAGACAAATAGCCTGGTTTTGATGGCTTTGCGGAACGCTAGGTGAGAGTCGATTACCCTGATGTGCGTAGGTAGGGCGTTCCAGTGGGTGGCAGCAATGGCTGGGAAGCTGGAGCCCCCTGCACGCACTCTGCGTGTTTTGGGCTTGGCTGGCCTCTTGTATCATCACAGAACTAAGCATGCTATGATGGACTGGGACGCTCCCAGGTGCAGTTCTATTTGATTATGACTGATTCAGAGATTTCCATCACATTTTAGTAGTTTTAATAAAATAGGTAGCAGCTCTTTACCTACTGGAGATCAGGGTATTGCCATTTCTCACACGCGAAGAAACTCAGTACCAATGCCTATGCTTGGAACTACTTGCCATTTATCCATTTTAACCCACATGTATGGTGTATGCCGGATAAAAAGATATGAACCACATAAGAATGGCAAACTTCTCATCACTACCAACACTAACACGATCTTCTTCACAACCAAGCACACTATATGCAGGCAAACTGAGTATGAACCCTAGTCTAACTACAGCGCCCCCAGCCAGTCTTGGCCTGTGGGCTGTCCGCCCTTTCCTAGGCATAGTCCCTGTTTTTATATGTTATGATTATATGTTGTATGTCCTGTTAGCACTATTATGCCTACGGGCCAGTGACATGCGTTTTATAAGCATAAAAACATAAATATATAGATAAACTATACCACTGGCACATGGCAATATAATATCCCTACCTATAGACATCAAACAGCATACGTCTACAGCTCTATGACCAACTTGCATACCACAGCCCACGACCAATGAACCCTAGCACCCTGAGCCCCCCCAAGGTTCACTTCTGGAGACAAATGCCTTTCTGCCCTCGACGCAGAGCACGTAGGCACAGATCTGCTCGCCGAAACCGAGTACATCTGAAGTGCATAAAACACCAGGGCAGCAAAGATATCTTGCGTGCAATTTCCCTCTCGTCCCACTAACCTAACCCACCCCTTCTCTTTCAGGTCCAGCCAAGGGTCTGGAGACAGGGCACACCGCAGTGGTGTGTGGTAGAAGTCCCAGAAACACAACGCAACATAGCATAATATGACATATCACAATAATGTAAACATTTTTTCTTTTCTTTTTTAAATGTACTGTCATTTTTTTATTTAAACAATATGGAAACCGGTCATCGCAAATACCTATTGATGATATGAGGACGTTTCACTACAACATTGCAGTAGTGCAAGTTCAATGAGCACTCTATCAATAATTGCTCTAGTGCAAAAAACATTCTGTCGATGAATTTTTGCACCAAGGAAAGTACCAGGACTATGTCAAAAAATGCCCTGGTGCAAACCTGCATTGCAAGAATGTGTTTTTTCATACTGGTTCAAGCTTTCTGTAATACCGCCCCACAATATTTCCCCTTCGAATGATATGATTTATAGCGCTTTGAAGCAAGATCGAGTTGCTGTCATTGATCTATCCAAGACAAATAAGGCACTAATGACGTTTCGGATGGATAAGCACTGCTGCTTAAGTCGATGTTCATTAAAAGCCATTTCCCAATAATTACACTTTATGTTGACTCGGTGATCTGTCCGTGAACATGTCATTCTCTCACGGGTGGGAAATGCCAGCTTTGAGAGTTTCACTGGCGGTGGGTGGAAGTTGCCTCTGCTACCAAGAGAATGCCCTTCATCCAGGTGTGGCTACACTGCTGTCAAGGTGCCCTATATACAGCTAACTCCTGTAAGCATGGATGAGAACACAGCAGAACACATGGCTGTTAAATGCCGCACGTGGGGCTGGCACCGGTCCAGGAGGCCGCGTGGCCTGGGGCGCGGCATCCGCAGCAGCGCGGACAAAAGGAGACACCCACACGGTGTGCTGGGTTCGCCCGGAACTGCCTCCCACTGTCGGGGGGGGGGGGCTTTTATTAAGAGGCCCTACGTCACCGCGCTGCAGGACGTAGGGCGGATATAACATTCCTCCTTTATTTCAAATAAACTTAACAATAACACAATCAACATACTCAACTTCAAACGCCTGACACAGTTCTCTTTTCACCCTGTGCCAGCTCCCCCTTGTGTGGGATGCTTGGCAACGGTGTCTGCTCAGCATACATAGTCATTCAGCCTCGCGGGCGGCCTCGTGTTGGCTCTCAGACTATACCGCTTCATCTGGGGGCTGTCCCCGCTTGGCTCGTGAATCTGCTCACCTTCACTGCAGGCATCCCCACTGCCGGCCAGGCTCTCTGGTTGCCAGCTGCGGTCCCATGCGGCTTTTTCCTCTGGGTCTTGCGCCAGCTCTTCGCTGTCTTGTTGTAGGTTGTCGTCGTCTTGAGGGCCCTCGCCGTCCGACCAGAGAGTGCAGGGCACGGGCTTGAACCAGGAGGCATTCCTTGTCACTTTCCGACGCCCCCTGGTCACTGTTATCATGGTTCCGCGCCGGTTACTGACAGTCCATGGCAGTTCCTCGTACCTGGTGTCTAGCTTGGACTTCGTGGGGTTTCGTAACATGATGACTTGGTCACCCACCCGATGGTCGGACGGTCTTGCTCTTCGTTTGGCACTCATGTGAGCATTGGCACGTGTTCTCCTCATCTCCAGGCGGGCATTGTCGACGTCATCGGGGGTCCTGCTTGGGTGATGGGGAATCGACGATTTGATGATGGTTCCAAACATGAGGTCAGCAGGTGGTATGCCTGTGGTGCTGTGTGGGGTGACCCGATAGTTCCGCAGGAAACGGTACAGGTCGACCTTCCACGGGCTGGCGTTTGCCCTTGACACTCGGAGCACCTTATTGATGGTCCTCATAAACCGCTCGACGTCCCCATTGGCTTGTGGCCACCTCGGCATGATGTGGTGGTATTTGATGCCCAATTCCTGTAAGTATTGCTTGAACTCTTCCCCTGTGAACGGGGGTCCATTGTCACTTCTAATGGTTGTGGGCAGACCATGCGTGGCAAACATCTTTTCTATCACCGGGATGACCACTTCTGCGGCGGTGGACTCCAGTATCTCGACCTCTGGGTAGCATGAGTGATCGTCGATTGCCACCAGTAGATGTAGACCCTCTCTGATTTTGCAAAAGTCAATGCTGATCGCTTCCCATCGTGCCCGGCCGCGCTCGGCCGACAGAATCGGTTCTGGATCTGGGGGCCCACCTGTTATTTGGCAGGGTAAACAGGTGTTCACTAAGCCTTCGACCCGATCATCGAGGTGCGGGAACCACACCCTGTGTCTGACCCGGGCCTTTGTTCTTGCGAGACCCTGGTGTCCCTCATGGGCTAGGGCTACTATCCTGTCTTGCAAATTTGGGGGTATGATGATACGATCTCCCCTCAGCAGGAGCCCTCCTTCGGTGATTGAGAGGTCTTGTCGAACCGTGAACATGCCGGCCAGGAACTCTCTAGCCCCCTCGGTTCTGTTGCGGGTGTGCGTCATGAATTCCTTCCAGTTGCCTGACATGATGGCATCTTTTACCAGGTCGCTACAGGGGTCATTTAGGGTTTCAGTTGCAATGTCCTCAATGTTCACCGCTTTGGGCCTCATGGTGCGAACCACCTGACAAATGTGTTCCTCCGTTTCTTCGGCGATCAGAACTTCCTGCTGAGTGGCTGGACGTGGGTGTCTCGAAAGGAAGTCCGCCGGGTTGCTACTGCCCGGCTGATAGACGAGTTCGAAATCATATTGCTGGAGGTGTAGCAGCCACTTGGTGATTCTGGCTTGTGGGTGCGCCGATGACCCGGTGAAAATTGGTAGTAGGGGCTTGTGGTCAGTGACTGCTGTGAACTTGCGCCCATACAGGTACATGTGGAAGTGTCGACACCCCCATAGTACGGCAATGGCCTCCTTCTCTATGTGGGAGTACCTTTGTTCCGTAGCTGTGAGTGCCCTGGATGCATATGCGATCGGTCTTTTTTCGCGCTCTTTCGTGACTTGCATCAGGATTGCTCCAAGTCCTACTGGGCTGGCATCCACAAATAGTTCTGTCGGTAGGTCCGTGTCGTAGTAGGCCATCTTGGTATCAGTCGACAGGGAGTCTTTAATGCTCTCGAAAGCTTCCTGGCATTCCTGCCCCCAGACCCACTTGGTGCTGACCTTTGTAAATTCCCCTAGTGGTTCAGACAAGGTCGCTAGGTTTCGAATGAATCTGCCAGAGTAGGTGGCCATTCCCAGAAAACTGCGTACTTCGGTGGGGGTCGCTGGGGGACTAGCAGCTTGGATGTCCGCCACTTTTTGGGGATCAGGTGAGATGCCAGTGCGGTCAAACTTGTACCCGAAAAAGGTTATTTCCGATTTGAGGAACTCGCACTTCTCTCGATGGATTGTGAGTCCGGCTTCTTCCAACCTGCCCAGGAGTGTCTTCAGTCTCGTGATGTGTTCCTTGGTGTCAGGTGCATGTATTAGGATATCATCACTCACGTTCAATACCCCTGGTATGCCTCTGATGACCTCCTGGATGGTCTGTTGAAAAACTTCCACGGCCGAGGAGATGCCGAAACTCAGGCGCTTGTACCTCCTCAGGCCCAGGTGGGTTGAGAACATGGTAATGTAGCGCGACTCTCTGTGGAGCTTGAGTTGGTGGTACCCCGCTTTTAGGTCTACCTTCGAGAACACACATGACCCCGTGAGGTCAGTGATGATTTCATCGATTGTTGGTGTTATGTGTCGTTCCCTTTTTATGGCCGCATTAGGCAAACGCATGTCAATGCAGATCCGGACTTTTCCGGGCTGTTTGGGCTTCCTAGTGACCACCATCGGGGAGACCCACGGTTTTGGTCCTGTGACTTCTTCAATGATTCCGGCAGCTTCCAGTGACTTTAACTCTTTCTCAACCTGTTCCCTCATGTGGAACGGTGTCCTCCGGTGTCTCACCGCACGTGGTTGCACTGATTGATCAATGTGTAGTTTGATAGTCTTTCCCTTGAGACAGCCTATCCCCTTCTGTAGCTTGGGGTGTTGCCTGAGAAAGTTCTCGACTTTGGCTGCGTAGTCAATGTGGCAGATGAATTTGACCACGCCCAAGTCTTCAGCCGCATCTCCTCTAAGTAGGCTTTCGATCCCCGCCTTCACGACATATATCTTTGACCACACCTTCTGTTCGCCATGTTCCAGCATGGTGCGGAACCTCCCGATGACTGGCAGGGGTCTCCGGCTGCCGTAGGCAAATAGACGAGTGTCTGTAGATTTGAGCTCAGGTGGTGGTGTAAGAGTTTGGAAGACACTGGTTGGCATGATGTTTACTGAGGCTCCCGTATCAATGGTCATCTGTACGTACTGGCCTTGGATGGATACCGTGCATTTTCGTCGCCTGGCGGTTCTTTTCGGCGGTACTGGCCCCTGGTTCAGTGCGGATACCAGGTATACCTTTCGGCCCTTTCCTTCGCTCTCCATGCCTGCCGTCTGCCTTAGGGCTGAGAGATCATCGCCTTCCTCTTCCGTCGAGGAGTTGACTACCGCGACCCTCCTTGCGCTGGCTTGCTTCTTTTTTTTCTGAGACCCCTTATCCTGAGTGCCTTGTGGGGGCTGCAGTGGCGTGTTTGCTGATCTGCACACTTTCGCATAGTGATCCTTCCTGCCGCACGCTCCGCACGTGGTGCCTTGCGCCGGGCAGTTTCGTCTTCCGTGTCTTTGACCACCACACCACCCACATTCTGTGGGTCCTGGTACTCGAGGTTGCCACCTGTTCTGGGTGTGGTTGCCGCCACTTTCACCTCTCGTAAATGGTCTGTCGGAGATCTGGGCGACCATCGCTGTTGAGAGTGGCGGCTGCAGTTTCTGTAGTGTCGCTTCCATGTTAGCGGCCCTGGAGTGGGCAAGCTCCCTCTGTCGACCCAGTTCCAGGATGCGTTGTAGAGGGATTGCTTTCTCACTGAGTACGAGATGCCTCAGCTTCTCCGAATGTATGCCATTTATGATTTGTCGTCTGATCTCCCTCTCAGTGTTCGTGAACTCACACGACATGGCCAGTTTCCTCAGCCTCGTGTGGTAGGCGTCTAGAGTCTCATCAGTGGCCTGGATGGTCGTGCAAAAAATGAAAGTCTCATAGTCTGGATTTAGTTGCGGGAGGAAATGCGCCGTTAAGGCGTCCTTCGCACTCAGGTACGCGTCCTGGCCATCATCAACATTCAGGGAGTTGAAGATGCGTAGCACCTCGTCGCCCACACTGAGGAGCAGATGAGCTTTCATCTTTCTGGATGACGTGATGTCCTTGCATTCCATGGCCATCTCGAACTTTTGTAGCCATAACTGCCATCTGGGTCCACTGGACGACGGGTCGGTGAATGGGTCGAACGGTTGAACCAACGTCGACGAACTGCCCAGCGAGCGGGGTGGTGGCGACGCCATCGACAGGTTTGCCGCGATCCTGGAGTTGATGACCCAGCCGCCATGGTGTCACGTACCCTCGGTCTGTTGATTATGTTGTCGTGCTGGCCTGATGTCGTCCTGCCTCATCAGTTCGTCCGCACATTGCATTGAGGAGTGTTCTTTCGCGGTGAATGTGCCCCCTGGCACTTGTGCGCCAACCGATGGGTGCCTTGTAGCATGTGCGCCAAGCAGGAGTAGAAACACACGAAGACAGAAAAAAAATTCTCGGCCCCTTTTGGATAGGGAGCGAACGAGAGAAAAAAAAAATGTTTTTTTTTTTTTTTTTTTGGGGTGGGGGTCACGTAGTCTCGGTGGCCCCCCACCGGGTGTCCAAAAATTTGTGCGGGACATCCGTGTGGCGTCCGCGTGTGAGGTGATGTGGAGCGCGTGGTTGCTCGCTCACTTCCTCGTCGCTATTGTTAAATGCCGGTGCTCGGGAGGCCCCGCACGTGGGGCTGGCACCGGTCCAGGAGGCCGCGTGGCCTGGGGCGCGGCATCGGCAGCAGCGCGGACAAAAGGAGACACCCACACGCTGTGCTGGGTTCGCCCGGAACTGCCTCCCACTGTCGGGGGCGGGGCTTTTATTAAGAGGCCCTACGTCACCGCGCTGCGGGACGTAGGGCGGATATAACAATGGCGATGCTTCATTCTTCTAACGGGTGTTTAAGGCCTCCTACAGCTGCCAGACACCTCGCTGAGTACATGCTGCTGACAAATGGATGCAGCAAAGTGGGCTAATCCAGTAGCTCCCCCATGTAAACCGAGAGCAGGAAGCTGAAAAGAGAGCAAAACCAACTTGATGAAAGACATGCAGTCCTGCATGCATAACACACGAGGGGCCTTACGTGCAAAAGCGTTTTACACGGTTCTATGTAGAAATGCTGAAAAAAAAACCTAAGGCCAAAAACAACAAGCTTTCTTAATCGAATTCCCAAACATTTGTTATGTTTTTCTTTGCACATTCTTTCTTTTTTTAATATGGAGGAGACCCCCGCAAACCCCACTACATCCTCCCAACTCAATTTATTGCCTAACCCAACCCATCTATATATTTTGAAAAAGTGCAAAAATACCGACTTTTTTCGATTTAAAAAGTGTGCTGTTTTTGTCCTCAGCGTTTTTGCATTTGTTTTTCTCAGGCGACACCTTTTACAATGGTGTAATCCCATTGGAAAATGCTTTGTGAATCAGCTCCTACCCCTCCATTCCTAACAGCAGGCTAGAATTTGTATTGTGTAATTCCGTTTATTTCGAACTATATCATTACGAGGTTGGAGGTAGCCTTGCGGGTAACCCCCAAACTCGCATCCGGCTACGGCACCCGTAAAGGGGAATCACCGGGCAATTCCGACCTCAGCGGACCCGGTAATTGCTCTTTCGCGGGTGCCGGGCCCGGTACATCCCCATTCCCATTGAGCCCCTATAGGGCTCAATGGGAATGGGGAGGATGGTAGCAGCGGTACGGTTCATAACGGTACCATTACTACCATCAGGTTCTGCTCGCGGGTGCCAGTACGGCCACCAGGTCAGACATGGTGGCTGCAAGGGCACCCTCGAGCAGAAATCCTAGTATGGCGGTACAGTAGCAACGGTGCCGGCAGCGATACCGGCGCCGTTGTTGCCTTTCCGCCATACTCCTATGAGGCCCATATGACAAGATATACATTGCGCATAATTACAGCAACACATAATTATAAAGGAAGGAAAAAGGGGAAAGGAACCCCAAAAGAAAACAACTCTGCAAAAGGACATATGTAAAACCTTTCCACATCTAGACATCTTGTATAAGCCCTTTGTCTCTTTAAATATTTACATGAACTTTCTGCCCACCTATTAAGAACAGCTAAATTGACCATATGTGTGGACCTTGCCACCAGAAACCTCATTGCGCCATTACCAGCCACTGCTGAGCAAACCTCCCCTTCCAAGTCTACTTAACAGAATTAAAAATAGCTCTAAAAAAGTGAATATTATAAAGAAACAGCAAGTTACACTTGATTTTTTATGTTGGTCCAGGGGCACTCCTCACAGGATTGGGGCACAATAAAATTAATAGTGGCCAACCACTGTTTCTGAACTCTGTGTCCACACTTGTTTACCAACAAATAGGGGAATCTTAGTTTAGTTTAGTTTCTTTATACCGGGCGCCGAACCCTGAGGTAACTGGGCGCCAGAGTCTTAGAAGTAGGTTACAGTACATTATAGACATACAATATAATGACAATAAGTGCAAATGACCAGGTTACATGGTGGTCGATGGGCAGACACAGGAGAAAATACAGTGGTAAGACATTAGTTAGTATGTCAGACAATGGGAACGTTGTTGGCGAGCCAGGCCTTAGCTTTTGCTCTGAAGGTCCAAAAGGAGGGTTCTGCTCTAAGGTTCATGGGAATAGCGTTCCATTGTTCGGCAGCTAGGACCAGGAAGCTGGAGCCTCCTGCTTTTTTTAGGGAGAATTTGGGGATGGATAGACAGTGAGAACACAGCGTTCTGGTTGGTCTAGCTGAAGTGTGTTTGTTGAACTTGTCTGCCAGGTATTTGAGGTCGTCATTAGTGAGGCATTTGTGGACGATGGTGAGTGATCTAAGGGTGATTCTGTCTCGTACAGGGAGCCAATGGGCATCTTGTCTGAAACTGGTGATGTGTGCGTGCTGCGGGATGCTCAGAGCCGCTCTGAGGGCATTATTCTGTACCACTTGCAGTTTGTTCAGATTGCACTCTGAAGTGCCAAGGAAGAGGGTATTGCAATAGTCGATTTTTGAGAGCACTAGCGCTCTGGCTAGTGTAATGCAGCTGGAGGGCGAGAGGAAGGCTTTGCAGGAATTAATGAGCTTATTGGTGTTAGCTGTGGAGGAGGCTGTGGCGTTTACCTGATTATTGAGCGAGAGTGTGGAATCCAAATAAACCCCTAGGGTTTTGATTCCTTTGGCCACTGTGATTAAGTTACCATCTATGTTGATAGAGGTGTAACGGGGGTTCAGTTTGCTGAGCCGTGGTTGGGAGCCGACGAGAAGGAGCTCAGTTTTCTCATCTGAGGCATAAGCCGTGTTCTGCCTTCCAGTCTTTGATCTCTAGGTAGAGGTTGTTAATCCGTCTAGAGTCCTCTTCATAGCAACCTGATAGGGTGATGTGAACCTGGGGTGTCGTCAGCATAGTTTGTGTATGTGACACCCAGGTTATCGAGGTGGTCAAACAATAGCTTTGTGAAGATATTGTATAAGGTCGGCGAGATGCACACGCCTTGAGGGATGCCACAAAGGATGGGGATGGTGTGAGCTGAAGCCCCCGGCGAGAAGACGCGGGTGGTTCGGTTGGCTAGGAAGGATTGGACCCAGGCGGTCGCCTGGCTGGAGAATGCAGCTGAGGCCGTCAGATGTTCGGTGAGGATCTTGTGATCAACGAGGTCGAAGGCTGCCGAGAGGTCAAGCAGCAGGAGAATAGCTATCTTGCCCTTGTCCTTCGCCTCATCCATCTGAATTTTTAAGTCCAGAAGGGCTGTCTCTGTTCCGTGCCTTGGCCTGAAGCCAGATTGTCTAAGGCCCAAAAGGTTGTTCTCTTCCAGGTGCTTCTGGATTTGCAGGTAGACTACTCTGTCTAAGATCTTTAGGATGTAGGGGACAGTGGTGATTGGCCTGTAATTAGTGGGGTTGTTGGGGTCTAGGTTCGTTTTTTTTAGGAGAGGCATGACCCAAGCTTCGTTGAGGCTGCTAGGAACTGTGCTCGTTTTGAAGGAGGCGTTGATTAGGGCTGTTATGAAAGGGGCCAGATCGTTGGCACCTTCCTGAATGATGGGGGCTGGGCAGGAGTTCCCTTGGCATTTTGGGGGTTTAAGGCCTTTGATAATGTATTCCACTTCTTTCGTTGTGACAGGGGTGAAAGAGAAGGGAGGGCATGTAGGAGTTTTAGAAGTGGGAGGTAGTGGATAGTTTGCTTTTTTGGCTAGGCTAATCTTTTTCTGTTCAATTCTGGATTGTAGCATGGCAATTTTGTCTGCCAAGGCTTTTTGGATTCTCTTTCACCAGTCTGCATCTTTCATGCAGGTTTCTGGAGGAGCGGAGGGGGACTCAAGTTCCCTGAGGATGGTGAAGAGCTCTTTTGTTCTAGATTTGGCATTGTCAATTCTGTTCTCATAAGTCTCTTTTTTGGATCTGAGGATAGAGGATTTGTAAGTGGTGGCTGCTATCGTGAAAAGTGTTTTGTTTGTCTGATTATGTGTTTTTCTCCAGGTGGCTTCGGCCGTTCGTTTTGGCGTTCCGAAGGATTTTGAGCTCAGGAGTGAACCACTTGTTCAAGTGGGCTGCCGGTTTGGCTTTAGTAAGTTTGATAGGGGCGATGATATCTACTGCTGATTCAAGTGTTTTATTATAGAGGTCAGCAAGGTTATCCACATCTAGGTTGGCGTAGTTTGCTGGGGTAAGGATATTGTGGATTAGCGGGCGAAGACTTGCAAGGGGATGTTTTGATTATTCCTGGAGAGGGTTTGTGGGAGAGAAGCCGGTGAGGTGTTTGGCTGCCCTTTCCCTTGGATGGAGAAGGAGATGACGTGGTGGTCTGACCAGGTAATTGGTTCATTATTAAGGATGGAGGTGGAACAGTTGTGATCCGCCAACCAAACTAGGGTTCTGCCTTTGTTATGTGTTGGGGCTGTGACCCTGTGCTTGAACCCTAGTTGGGAGATGGTATTTTCTAGGGATAGCGCATTAGCGTCATTACGGTCGCCGAGGCCTAGGTTTAAATCCCGAAGTAGGATGATTTGAGATCCAGTTTTTGTATTAGTAGACAGGAGGTCGGATATGTCTTCCTCAAATGAGGAGATGAGGCCTGGAGGTCTATAAATGAGGTGCATAAGGATAGCCTGTCCTGCACAGAGTTGGAACTTGACTGACAAGAGGTTGGCGGACCGGAAGCTGGACGAGGGGGTTGCTCTAAGGCCAAGGGATGTTTTTGCGATAAAGGCTACACCTCCTCCGTTACCTGAGTCCCTGTCGTTCCTTTATATTGAGTAACCCTCTGAGATGGTGAGGGACAGAGCAAGGCCTGCTGCAGCCAGGTTTCGGTAATAGCCAGGAAGTGAAGGTTGTTAGCCGGAGATAAGGTCTGCAATGTCAAGCGCATGGGTGACCGGTGACCGGGCATTGATGAGAGCACCTCTAATTAGAGGGTGTTCAACTATGCTGATAGGGTTTTTTTGGTGTTGTCCAGGGTGTGCATAGTGCTGGATTGTGGTTGGTTAGGATGAGAGTGAGGGGGTAGTTTGTTAGGTGTTCTAGGGGGTAGAAACCGGGATCGAAGTCTCAGATTTCTGCCCTTCAGTGGGCATGGGTTCCAGGGTATAGGAGGTTCAACGAATCGTCAAATCCATTGTAGTGGGCTGAGTGGCTGGCTAGGTGGCTGGCTGAGCATGAGTGCCTGATTTTGAGCTTCATGGGCAGTGGAGGTCATGGTGAGTGAGAGGGGTGGATGAGAGAGTGGTGGTGAGAGTTTTTTGAGAGTGAGGTGGGATAAGGAGTCGTTACTAAGTAGAAGTATTGTAGCTAACATTAGTGTGGATCTGCAGAGAACTGCCATGTACACAGTGGTCTGTAGGTGTGGAGATAGAGGAGCAATCCTAGGCTAGTTCAGATAGTGATGGCACTCAGGTATTGGCAGTACACAAAAGGACTAGGCTAGTTCAGATAATGGTGGAAAATTAGTTTAAACAAATGATGTTCTGTTATTTTTCTTAATGTCCAAGAACTACATTCATGTTTCATTTCCAGGTGTAAACAAGACTAACTTGGAAAGTGTTGAAACTGACAGCAATTTCATGTTTTCCAGTGAACTTTGACGTTTCATGCATCACCGGCAAAGCAGCACGATAGCCATGATTAGAGATATGACGCAGCCAGAGTCAATGTGGTTGGCTGACAGAAATCAGCATGCCCATGATGCTATGCGGCTGTGACATTAGTCTCTGCCCAGGGACCAGGCACGCTCAGTGACATGGGACACATCACACATTAGGGTGAGGTATTGTTGCATGAGAACTAGAATAGGGGTCACATGAGGGGATAGTCACCAGCCTGGGCTTGATATGTTTGATGGGGTGATCCACTGCAGGTAGAGGTTGTGCTTGGTGGGTAGGCCAAGCAGAATTACTCAGACCTAGCATGCTGCTATTAAACCATGATTCTCAAAGTTGGAGGATGTTCTGTTGAAAGTCAAGTATTAAGTGTGATTATTGCAGGTGGAGTGGGAATTAAGAAGTCCAATAGCTATGGAAAGAGGGAGGGAAGAACATGGAACACAAGTGAAATTAGAGCGGTTGCGTATTCTTAGCGGTGAGGAAGTGAAAGCTGAATGTGATGTATAGTAGAGGGGATTGTATGACAAGCCGCCAGATGTTAAGAATAGTCCAAAAGGCCTTTCAGTGTGAATGCAGGCAGCAGGCCAAGAGGGGGGAGATTGAGTATGTGAGCGAGGTGGCATCATGCCATTTAAGAGGGAGAGGTGGCCATGGGCTGGAAAATGGCAGCCCAGCAATCTCAAAGATGACCGAACATGAGGAGATGCTGCCTTTGGAAAGACACGCTTTGATAGGGACGGCCAGGGCTGAGACGCCGGAGGGGAGCTGGGAAATATAGGTGGAGAGAGCAGTCATGTCAGCGTCTCGGCTCGAGGGCGGGCAATGGCTGAGGCCGGGGTAGTGGCGGTGATCCTGCCGGTGGCTGTGAGCTTGATGGCCCCAGCACCCTCCTCTGCAGTGGCAGTGGCAGAGTGGAGCAGTGGAGCTCCGGTTTGCCTTGAGAGATAGCTGGTGTGCGCGAGAGCCGCGGTCCCAGCAGGGCCGTCACCTTCTTCTCAAAAATACAAGCCATACTTGCATCACCGCAATATAAATTAGATGTTGACTCTTTAGACTTCAAGCCAATCACACGAGCCCCCTTCCAGGTATAGATTACTGAAAGAACAGATGCAAGGTAACACAAATCCGACATGCATTTGTTAGCTCAACCCCAGAACCACCAAATCGGCATCAGAATTTTCAATAGCGTCAAACTCGCCATGCTATTAATGGCCAATGCCACCCTCCACGCATGAAATGCTTCTGAGGCTTGTATGCTGTCCTCAGTGACCTCTCCACCTGCTTTCACCACCATGGACCATCCCCTCAGCCTCAGGGCCAGCATTGAGATACACAAGCCTTCCTTCTAATGGTTTGCTTTATTTGCTGCAGCACTCCCATACATCATGAAATAGATTCCTCCCACATGCTAGGTCACGCAGGACTCTGCTGCGCCTTTCTTGATCTCCAGTCTATGCATGGAGCCCTTATGAGTACACTTAAATAAACATACACTAGTATGATGGTGGCATACCACTTTACATTTGTGCAGATCCATCTTTTCAAAGATGGCCTCATCACATGACATATATCTGACCTGTCCTTGCACCAAATCACTTGAATGCTTCACAGATACAGGCATCTCTTTGAGGTTCTTTATCACAAACAAGTCCAGACTGTGCGCTATCAATTAACCCTGTGCAGGAGAATCGAGTTGTGATATAAATGTTCTGGCCACAATTGCTCTCCATGTCAGTGTTTACCTACAGGAATCTCTGTTAGTCTTCAATGCTGCAACTCGTCTCATTAATGGCACTTGCAACAATTACCACGTGAGTCCATCCCTGACCGCATTGCACTGACCATCACTTGCGTACTCCGCAAAGTTCGTAGCATCATCTCCAAGGCCATCCCTTTCAAGAAACCCTTCTAGCTTGACAGCAACCTTGTGACAGCCAGGGAGCATCGCTCAAGCTCAACGTGCTTCCCTACGTAGCAGGACAATGGCATATGGCATGGTTTCAATACCCCAGTGGTGTTGACTCAAGCTCTCACCAGATCCAGACCTCCAGGTTGAAGAACTGACCATTGGATTGCAGCAGTGGTAATAAGTAGCATCAGATACGGAGCACTATTAAACTACAGTTCTGCTGATAGTGGTGCGATATAAAACACAAGGGCTACTATTAATTAAAACATTTGAATGGGGCCAGTTCCATTTCATCCAATTCACGGGCACAGGGCAATAATGCTTGGTTTAGGTCCTTTGTCACATTATTCCAATGTTTGCCTTTCTTCAGAACATTCTACTCTGATTGGGTGAATGTTTTAATAGCAATAACATACTGTCCCTTGGCCCTCCTAAATAGCTTCCTTTTGCTTGGGCCGAGGGACCTCACCACCCGGTAATGCCCTCAGAATGTGGCATCAGTACTTTATTTTCTTAGGGTAGAGCGACGATGGATCCCACTGCACTCATATCCAAAGCTCTACCAAGAAAGTGAACAGTGACAGACAGGTCCTTACCACGCAGGCCTTGGAAACAATCCACATCGTCTCCATCAGACTTGCACTCTTAAGCACCAGCTGAGAACACTCATCCACTTTCTGCCATTTGATGTCTGTTGAGGAGACCCTACTAAAACAAGCTTAGTAAAGGACATTGCGCCTATGGGCATCATTTAGGGGTAGCAAGGGACGCCAGCTGCTAATCCTTGCAATCTCTTTGATGCCCCAGGCACACACACTGTGACTTCTGGGCTACTGGCCCTCGCACATACATTTCAAAATGTGATACATTTTTCAGTGATATGATATGATAGGTTATTTATAACAGGCTTGATACCCAGAGGTTTCTAAGCACGGACCCGAGGATCGAACCTGTGTTGCTCCACGTCGTCTTGCATCCAAGGAAAGCACGTTGCCCCTGAGCTATCCTTCTGTGAAAAACACTTCCGACCTGAAATAAATGACATAGGTTTCAGCACTCTTGGGGGAAAATTCTCAAAAACTGGTGCAAGTTAAAAAAAAAGTGCAGAGGATGCATTTTTTGAAATGTGTGGTACTTTTGGAAAATTGCCCTTTATTTTCAAATGTGGCTTGTGCATTTTAGTGGGGGGGGGGCATGCTAGAAGCATATAATATGCCTTTGCCAGCCCCCTTGTATATATTAGATACTAGTGACAGCACCAATGTGGGTGGTGCCGTGAGAGCATTTCACAAAAGAACTCATCATTATGAAATGCACAATGAAAAAGCATTTTTTTAGGGCTAGAAAAGCAAGCAGAACCGTGGCTGTCCACTTAACGAAAAATGTGTGACAGGATTACGGATCATCCTCAGTTTCATTGCAGTTCCCTCTTCACCTGTTCCAAACTGGTTCTGGGGAATGTTACCAGCCTTTACAATGGAGCTTAGTGCCAGAATGAAGTGTCTTTATGTGAGCTTGGAAATTAAAAATCAGTGTAATCCATTCATTACGGTCCTCTAAGACCAGGGTGACCAGACGTCCCGGTTTTGCAGGGACCGTCCCAGTTTTTTGCCCTTGGTCCCGGCATCCCAAGAGTTTTTGGGGTTCTAAAACCCTGTCCCGGGATTGGAGGGATGGGTGTCTACGGTCCCAGTTTTTGCTGGGAACCGATTAAGAAATCCCAAATCGAGCTTGGCTGCTCTTCCTGCTTGCATGTATGCTTTTCATGCCCCCATTTCATCCACTTTCCCCTCCCTGGCCGCTCTCCTCCAATGAGAGGAGTGTGTCTGTGAACACACCCCGTAACAGGCCAGCAACATAAAAGTAGGACTACAGTTTTATCAGGGTCCTGTTTGTGTTTACTATAGTCCTACTTCTATATCTATTTCCTGTCCGTTTTTTTTTTTTTTAATCAGATCACCCTACCTAAGACGTACAAAATGACTCATACAAATAGAAATGTGTATAATTTTGAAGCCTGAACTACAAATTAGTGATGGCCCCATTTATGGCATTTGATTTTGGGGATGGCCAATAGACAGGCTGAGGCAGTGGTCGAAGTGGGCGGGAGCGGCCGGGAGCGGTGCTCCTCTACTTCTTTTAATTAAGTTTTACTGTTCCTATACTATTATTTTAAAAAGAAACCGTTCCGGAAGGGTTTCGTTTTAAAATAAAAGTGTAGGAAGAGGTTGGCACTTGCACTTTCAGTGCACTGCACTGGATGTTCCCTTAAATAGCAGGCACATGTGTTTTGGGGTTTTTATCGTGCATGGGAGGGGGTGCAGCGATGGGGTCTGTGGGGAGCGTGCAGGCCTGTAGGGAACATAGTTCCACAACTTTCTTTCGTACACTTCGACCACTGGGCTGAGGGGGATGTAATTGCCTGTATGGCATCATAATTGTGAGGAATTTAACATGTGTTACCATTGTTGTGGGGACTTGCATCCTTATTTGGAATGGAATGTATTCATAGGAAAATGACAAGATGCTAAATTTAAGGTAACTCATGTAGGGTCTGATTCACAGAAGCGTTTTATAATGGCACAATCCCATTGAAAAACGCTCTGTGAATGAGGCCCATAGTGTATACACGTGTCTTATCATGTTCGGCCCCTTAATGTGAGTCTCTGCTTGTAGTACAGCATACACCCCAAAAGATGTATCTTTAAACAGAGAAAGTGCTCCCCGTAGTCCCCTTCACACCTGCACCAGTAGCAGAAAGCAGCAGTTAACAAGGTCTTATTGCTGCTTCCCAGATCTGTACCAGTCCAAGGCTAGTGATTAGCTTCAAATAATCTAAGAACTATATCGAGCAAGTATGTTTTAAATACAAAAAACAGTGGCCATGGTTGCTAAAAGACACAGAAATATTAACAGTAAACAAAAAAATAAATAGTGGCACTCAGTTCCTGTTAGTTGCCACTGACTTCTACCTCTCAGTATGGCAGAAGCATTGCATTTATATTTGATTGTGTTTGCAGATGCTAGCTTCTGTATCAGGCGCCTATAATGACTTTTCTTTCTCGTTTCTCCCGAGGCTGGAGCGGGTCTGTCATGCCCGGCGTCATGCTGTGTGTATTGTGTGTGAGCCAGGTGATCGCAGTGTACAAGCGCCTCTGGGATTTTGATGTAACATTACGGTCGTGATGTCGACCTTCTGCTGTGCATTTCATGTTGTTGGTGAGTCTTTCGTGCTGTTTGACTGCTTAGTTGTTTGGGATTGGCAGCCAGTGGGCCAGCAGAGCATTTTGAAGACTACCCTTTGTTTCAAAGGTAACCAGAGTACAGGCTTGAACGCGGGACTCCTGTAACCTGTACATTTGAAGCCACCATTTATTCGGGCTCTTCACAAATGAAAAGGACTCGACTCGTTGCTTTTCGCTGCCTTTTCATGCCTCTGAGTGGACTGAGAGAAGATCGTCCAATATCTGGAGATTCAATCAGAGTCTCATAACAAGACGCACCAAGATCACTGAAACAGATCCCATTATTTTTGGGCACAGCAATTTTCAAATACCGCCAGAAAAGTCACCAATTAATGTCATCAAATATCGTGGCGTGACACCATCTTGGGCCCTAGTCATATTAAAAGGCCTGCTTGCCGTGGCCCTCACATCTGTGAGACTCTGACTAACGCCCTCATGGCCGAGTGACGAGTTTATGCCTCATCTTGTATCACTGCTCGTATCCTTCGAAACCAAATGCTCGAAAGCGAATCAATGCAGACGAGTAGGACATTCTGAATTCGCTACGAGAAGGATGCATGCGCATTCAGATAGTATCAACATAGCTAGAAAGCAACAGAGCACTGTACCAAAAAAGCAGAGGACGCAGAGGGAGAATGAAAGGGGGAGCAGGGGAAGGGTACAGGGGGCGGCGGAGGAAGAGGTGCTGTCAGGAGGTCAACATGTGTTCCTTGAAGAGCAGGATCTCCGGTTCCTTCTTGATGTGCAGGAGAGACCGGGTCGGTGGTCATCCTGTGTCCAGGTGAAGAGCAGGAGAAGGCCTGCCGTGGTTCCTGACGGATGGCATCTCCTACTTTCTAACTTTGAGAGATGATGAGTTCATCGGCCAGGTAGGATAGAACTGTGTTTGTCACAGGCTTGCCTGCGACGTCAGGGATTTTGACCAGTGCTTGGACCACAGGTCTGGAGCCTGTGGCAGGCAATGAGGGATTGATTGACCTCACAAAGAGACCTTGCTCTTAATGTTTAAGATATGCAGTTTCTTATAAGCAGACTATGCAATTGGAGTTGCCTTTTAAGAGAGTTGTATTTGAGAGTAGGAAGGACACATTAGTCAGTGGAAGGTGTATTGCCTGCCCTTAAGATGGCTATTGCTGGATCCAGGCCAAGCCTATTCCAGGGAACAGGACACCAATTGAATGGCAAGGTTGATGATGACTTGCTCCAATGCTTATTGGTTTGTGCATTTTTTGTCTCCGAAAAGGCTGGTGTCCCTCGGCAACCCAAGACATACACAATCTGCTTTCATGTTCCTCCTGGTGGGAGGAGATTCAGCGTGCATTTAGACTGGGAGCAATCGTTTCAAATCCACTTTAAAAGACACAGGTAGGTTTTTAGAAGATGTGATGGAAGTCAACTTTATTTTGATGTTCTAATAAAGTCTTTTGTGACTATCTTTGCTCCTACTATTTTCGTGGCAACCAGGCCATCATGTCCCTCTAGCTCAAGATAGAGAGTAGCCGTGCCTTCTATGCTGTTACTTTTTGTGTGTCACGCGACTACCAAAAATATTCCACCTACTGGGCCCAAGAGGAGGAAGAAGTAAGGAAAGTCATTGTTACATGCCCGAATGCACCGGATGTCTGGGACGTACCTGGAGTACGTCACTACCCAGTCCACACACCCCGTCTACTTGGAAGAACTGAATAAAGTGGAGGTGAGTGAGCAGGAGGAGCACAGAAGCGGTGCCGGGCACTTGCAATCTCTGAGTCTAGTAATGACACTGTAGGGGAACAGTCGGTTACTATCTTCTGTGGCTTGATTTTGATTTCATTTCGATTTTTAGACTTATAACGTGCACCTCACATGGAACCAGGCAGAAATCTGCATCTAGGCGCAGATGGAATATAATTGAATAGAGCTGGAAAAACGTCATAGACCATTATTCAAATAGGAGAGTTTTTAACCTCTTCCTAATGTTATTACTCAATTTGACCGTGGCTGATTTGACCGTGGTGGATTTGATCGAATTTTTGGGGTGACTGTTTTTGCCACAAATATATGTGGGGGGTGGATTTAGGGTAATAATAATATAGGAGTTTTGGGGGGCAGCGGGGAGTCTCCCCCCCCGCAGGTGTTTGTGGCAAAAACTAACAAAAAAGACAAAGAAATGCAATCAATTCCACCACGATCAAATTAACTCAAACAAATCACACAGATTCTTCCTTAACAGTGGTAAAGAATCAATCTCACGAAGATTGTTTGGAAGAATATTCCAGGCTCGTGGGCCTGCGATAGAAAAACATCTATCAGCCCTAATTTAGATGGGGGAACCACCAAAAAGTTTTGATCCAGAGATCGAAGTTGGCAGTTTGGATGGTACGCCACCATTTTTAAGGAGAGATCGGATGGTGCCATGCCATGAGGCACTTAAAGACCAAGCAGAGAGTCTTAAAAATAATTCTCTAATTTGTTGGCAACCAATGAGGGTCTCTGCAAAACTGGGAAATGGATGAGTCTTTAGAAAGGGAGACAATAAGCCTAACCCTTGCATTTTGTGCAACCTGAAGATGCTGCATTTTGGTTGTCGGAATGTCGACAAGCAGGGCATTACAATAATCTAGCCCAGAGTTGTCTAGAGCCCCGACTACCATCGGACACTCTCTCTCTGAAAGAAGTGGCACCAGAGGCTTCAAAAGTTTAAGTTGGAAATAGACAATTTTGACTATTTCACTAACATGTGAATTACTGGGCAAACAGACATGCAGCAACATCCAGGATTCAAGGGGCTTGTGAGCAGGACCCCCCTCTCCATCTCCTCCTATTCAAGTGCAGATGTAATGCATGATGTCCTACTGGAAAATTAAAGTGCTGAGGAGGGGTTGGGAAGGCGGCGGGTGCAGGGCAGAGACCATCCGTGCAAAAGAGGTTCTGTTCTGGATTGCTCTTCTCCTTTGGCGCCCAGCTGATGTACCAGCGTGACCCTACCATGTTACCGCTGGCTGACAGAAAGGATGTTCAATGGATCTGCGATGGGTGATGCAAGGAAGGCTTGCGCTGTATTTAGGGGGGCTCGGTTCGCCATGCTATACTGCTTGGATTTCCGTGCTGCCTCTCTCTATGGCAATGGTCTTGCAAGGATGGCTCATGCTGTATTTCGGCAGGCTTGATACGCCATGATACTCTGCTTGGATTTCAATGCTGCCTCTCTCTATGGCAATGGTCTTGCAAGGATGGTTGGTGCTGTACTTCGGCAGGCTTGGTACGCCATTCTATACTGCTCAGATGTCAGTGCTGCCTCTCTCTATGGCCAATGGTCTTGCAAGGATGGCTGGTGCTGTACTTCGGCAGGCTTGGTACGCCATGATACTCTGCTTGGATTTCAGTGCTGCCTCTCTCTATGGCCAATGGTCTTGCAAGAATGGCTCATGCTGTATTTCGGCAGGCTTGATACTCCATGATACTCTGCTTGGATTTCAGTGCTGCCTCTCTGTATGCACACTGGTGTATTATTGAGTATGCCTGGTCCCCTTTCTTGAACGCTGGCAATCCTTGATCCCTTCAAATGCTGTTGAGTTCTGTTATATTTTTGTTGTGATGCCAATGTGGCTGTTTACAACATCTGCTTACTTGTTGGTTATGGTGCAGCCTTCACTGCCAGAATCAGTGGACATTTGGGAGCGTAATTGCCACTACTGATCAGTTCTCTCTGCAGTCAACGCTACGTGTATTACTGTGAGGAACCCACAAATGCCCGACATTGCGGGAGGGAGATGGTGAAGCTTACAGCAATATAGCTTAGCTTCCACATTTAGAGCTGATTTAATGCCATAGACTAAAGTAAGGGCCCCCATGGCACCATTGTCTCACCATGTAGAAGAATGACCGGCTTGAATTCTGCAAAAGTGCCACACTTAGGTAACATTGTGAATGTTAGCAAGTTCCACATTTAGCTAGACTTGTGAACATTAGCATGCGCCGTATCTAGATAGGATTGTGAATGTTAACAAGTGCCACACTTAGATAGGATTGAGAATGTTAACAAATGCCACACTTAGTTAGGATTGTGAATGTTAACAAGTGCCACACTTAGTTAGGATTGTGAATGTTAGCAAGTGCCACACTTAGTTAGGATTGTGAATGTTAGCAAGTGCCACACTTAGTTAGGATTGTGAATGTTAACAAGCACCACACTTAGTTAGATTTGTGAATGTAAGCAAGTGCCACATCTAGAATGCATTGGGAATATTACCTATGCCACATTTAGATAGAATTGTGAATGCTAGCTTTTCGCATCTAGACAGGATTTTGAAGGAGGGCCAGTGCCACATTTGGATATAATTGTGAATATTGGCATATGTCATATATAGACATGATTGTGAAAATTAGCCAGCGCCGGATCCATACAGAAATGCAGAGATATTCACACGCCACATCTAGAAAGAACGCAGAAATTTAGCACATATCACTTCTAGATAGCGAGGCCAATAACCAACCCATTAATAATTTCACCCATCTAGATACACCTCTCAAACTTTAACCAAACACCACCACAACCCTAAAGCACAACAAGCCGCACAAACTTCACTAAACCGCACAACAAAACAAACGACACATAGCTCTTTGCACAACAGCACACAATGGCTACCGACCAGAAAGCACCCCCAAGCTCAGCAAACGGTGTTAACCGAACTGAAGCTGCCAACAGCACATCACTGCTCTCTTGCATTTATCCCGCTCGTTCCCACTAACTCGCCCCCAACCCGTTTCCTTTTCAGATCCGCCAGAGCGCCAGGGGACCACACCGGTGGTGATAGGGTGTGGTACAAATATCCTTTAACATTAACATTAACAAAAGATGAAGGAGGGAAGGAAGGTACAGAATAACAGAAATGGCAAAAATAAGTAATGATACCACAAGAATATTTAAAGTATCTATGAAATGGGAAGGTATAGTTAAGCAGGAGGTGGCAGGGCAGGGTGGTGCTAACAGAATGTCCAAGGATGCCAGTCGCAGGGCAGAGAACAAGGCAAAGTGAGATTTATAGGTAGAGCCGAGCTAGTACCAAGTGTGGGGGCCTGGCTTTGCTATAGGAGCCATACACAAGCTGAGCCAGCAAAAGACGCATACCCCGCCTCCTGCCGCATCAGATTCTGCATTAAGTATTATTGTTTGTACAAGGAGGTATAGCCTAACCATCAAGAACCAGTATCCCTTCTCTATATCATGAATAAGCATCTGCCGAAGAACTGGTTGAAGAAAAGATAATTCGGGTTGAGCAGATGATTGCGTGCAGTTCTTTTAACTGGCAGCAAATGGCGGTGTTGCTTTAATGCACTCTCTTGTGAATGAGGGTGATGCTTGGCTCAGCTCGAGTTGGGATCTCCCTTCACAAAATCAATGAAGCCGGGCCAGAACCAGCATTTGGCTCGAGCCAGGCTCCTCACCTCGGACTCGGAGGATGGTCATGTGCCTGAATCTAAGATGGCCCCTGCCTGACATTCATCTAAGAGGCAGTGTAAAAAGCTGGATCTGTTTCTTTCTTCCGGTGAAGCCACACTTCTAAGCTCTGCAAATAAGGACTGGCCCAGGATCCGAGGAGTAAGACTGAAAGCTGAGGTGAAATTACCTCTTCTCTATGGCAGCAACCATGTTCCTTCTTATGGTCTGTGCCTTTCTCAACTCTTGGAGGTGGTGGTAGCATACTATTTGTTTGATAGAAGTGGGTAGCAGAACCTTCTTCCTGGCCAGGCTGGAATGTTAACCTATGACCAAACTGGCAAACGGATGCCTGGCGTAGTGGGGCTAAGAGGAATCTCAGCTCTTTGCATCGCACCTTATACCTTTTCAGAGCAATGGCCATGGAGAAGGATCCTTCATTCACTCCTTTCCCCATCCCCCTCCGAGTGGTTCAGGAGGCCTCCAGAACTGGGGATTGGCGGGCAGGGGAGTGCGGGGGACCTGCCATACTCCCCAGAATCTGGAAAAGACAAAATCAATATATATGAATCTTGGCACATCCCTTCTGGTAGACCACTGCATGTATTAAAGTGATTCTACCATTTTGTACAGTCTATTCTTCCTAATTAATTCTTTTACTCTATTATAAGAAAATCCCAACTTTTTTTTTAGAGTCACTGCACTTGTTACCATTAACTACACAAACACCCACACTCACTTAAGGGTGAGCAAAACATGGTTTGTTTCCTCTATTCCCTGTTCCCTTAGCAGAGTGTTAGCTTAATCATTGTCATGTCACCCCTATATTGTTCCTGATACATGTAGTCTTTCTCTCTTTTCCTTTTTAAGCACATCAACTTCACATACACAACTGTTTTCATTGTCTGCACAGTCCTTATTTATCGAAGTAAATCATAGTCTGCAGTCATGTTTACGCGGCATGTAAAATAATGCAAGCTGTAGAAAGGGCTTTATCTGTGAACCACAGGCGTTGATAAATGCACACCCGCTATATGTTCAAGTCTCAGTCCAATGCCCCATCCAAACACCACTATCCTGCCAGAGCCCGCTTTTTGATGCTGGCAGTCCCCTCGCATTCATAGGACTTTAGCCCGATGGCTCAGCCAGCATGTAACCTAGAGTGGCTCTTACACTGTCCTCCTTGAAAACATGGAATCTCTGGTTGTCCCATGACCAGTTGGTCCCAGGGATCCAACGGTATTTCCGAAGTACTTTGCCATTATCCCTTAAGAGGTTGCTTCCCGATTTCATTCTGTGTGGCTGGCAAAGGATTCTGGGTACGCACCGACAGCATGTTCTGCAACCCCTCCTGCATAGACTTCAGGGCTGGCCCACAAATGACGTGTGAGAGTGACACACCTTGGCCTACAGTCTGATTGATTTTGAGTTCAAGATTCTTTCAATATGTTCTCAATATGAACAGGAAAGGCATCTCCTGGTATCTTTACCCAGGTTCAACCAAGGGGGTGGTCCCAGATAATGTGGAGAAGGAGGTCTTTATTTATTTAGAAATTTTAGAAAGTTTAAAATGTCAACCCGAGTTTTATAAAGTGCAGATATCATACCCTAGGTGTCTACTATGAGATAGAGATATTGGAGTCCTGAACATACAATGTGGTGAGGACCACATGAACCAAATGGACAGTACTAGAACAGACCAAACTAGTTCTTCAGGGCAGACTGTGTTTAAGAGTACACATCCCCTCCACTCGGCCTCACTATTCTCACATATGGTGGTCATCAAGCATATGTTCTTGACTCCCTACTCTTACTAATTGAATACTATCTGACTGTTTCGGCTACTATACATTTTGGCTTTAATACACCTCCATGTGCTCCTGATGCACACATCATTTCACCCCCCCCAACCCCCTGCTGTTTCTGACTCTCACGTGCTTGCCAGCTCACTGTTGCATCATCAACAGGTAAACATACTTTACACTGGAACCCCTCCCAAACTGAAATGGCGGATCCTAACACAGGCTTATAAGCTCAGTCTATACAAAACTAGACTTTGGGGAAAAGTAACCAATTCTTGCTATCTGGGAGGGAGAACCAAGCCACCCTTTTCAGCAAAGTGGCTTCACAATTTTATCTGGCGGCTACTAGGGAACCCCACCTCCCAAAAAAGGTGTCTGTGGCCTCCTACTTTAAGAAGGAGTTCCCCGGTGTAGTATCTGCCTCTTCTAAAATGGTGGAAGGCATTTCTCACTAGAGGGAGCTTCTCCTGGAGGCAACTACACCACCTTTGTCTTCAGAGTCAGGCCAAGAAGCAGAAGGTGTATTTCTCTAGACTGCCTCTCGCCTACCAGATCCTCGGGGAGAAAGATTCACTGAATGACAACACCCGGGGAGTCGTGATTACACCTGGTAGGTGTGACCTGCCTGCAGTTCCCTTCCTCAGGATTTAATGAATGTATCCTTTTAAGGAGGAGTTAAAGCTAAGGCAAGTTGATGAACCGTATCCAAAGTATACGTTAGAGCTAAATTAGGAATTAGAAAAGTTCTGATTCACATGTGTCAAATACATATACTTTTTCAGTCCAAAAATAAAAATGAAATCTGCTTGCCACCAAAGGATGCTAATTGAACTTTAGTTCTTCGAATTAATGAGGTCATACAGGCCTGGGAATGAAATCGGCCCCTTGTCTGCCTTCCACTGTCACCAGCATAAGTCTTCTGAGACAGAGTTCACTTGGCAGAGGGACAAAACTCCTTGCCCCCAACCACTTCCAATTTCTATCACTGCATTGTTTCAGTGCACCCCTGTGCACGTGAGGTGTGTGTATATGTAAGGGGCTCTTAAAAGGGTAATGTAGAGATACAGTGTGTAGGCGTGTTTGCCAACAGGGAACCCCTGTCATTTGGGCCACGTGAGCTTAAAGTCAAGGTTTCTGGAAGTACAGAACACTCGGGGATAAGGCATTGCATTGTATTGCATTTTCTACATCTCAGGGCTCCACAGGAGATCAAAAAGGTGTACAGGATGCTGCATCCTATCAGAAAAACAACTGGAGAAACAGTCACAGGGGGAGCCTCTCATATTATTCTCAGGCACTGTCTTTATAGGAGCACATCTTTGGCGTGTTCCTAGTGTTATGGGGATCTGCCCAGTACACCGCGCCCTCTTCGCCACATTCGGTGAACAGCGACTTTGCCGCATTATTTTAATGCATTTGTACGGAGGGTTTCAGGGTAGGAGTATAGTTCTACATGGAGTTTGGGTTGGTGGGGAGGTGGGGGAGGTGTGGGATGCAAAGAATAGGATATGCAGGTCTTGCCCCACATACATAATGTGCAAAATAATGCTGTGAGTTGGACCAGACCTGTCCCAGCTCTGCTAATCAACATTCCAGTGAAGCAGCCATCGCAGGGAGTTGCACCAGCCCTGTACTCCAGCTCTGCTAATCAACATTCCAGTGAAGCAGCCATCGCAGGGAGTTGCACCAGACCTGTACTCCAGCTCTGCTAATCAACTTTCCAGTGAAGCAGCCATTGCAGGGGGGAGTTGCACCAGACCTGTACTCCAGCTCTGCTAATCAACTTTCCAGTGAAGCAGCCATCGCAGAGAGTTGCACCAGACCTGTACTTCAACTCTGCTAATCAACTTTCCAGTGAAGCAGCCATCGCAGAGAGTTGCACCAGACCTGTACTTCAACTCTGCTAATCAACTTTCCAGTGAAGCAGCCATTGCAGGGGGGAGTTGCACCAGACCTGTACTCCAGCTCTGCTAATCAACATTCCAGTGAAGCAGCCATCGCAGGGAGTTGCACCAGATCTGTACTCCAGCTCTGCTAATCAACATTCCAGTGAAGCAGCCATCGCAGGGAGTTGCACCAGACCTGTACTCCAGCTCTGCTAATCAACATTCCAGTGAAGCAGCCATCGCAGGAAGTTGCACCAGACCTGTACTCCAGCTCTGCTAATCAACATTCCAGTGAAGCAGCCATCGCAGGGAGTTGCACCAGACCTGCACCAGCCCTGTACTCCAGCTCTGCTAAAAAACTTTCCAGTGAAGCAGCCATCGCAGGGAGTTGCACCAGATCTGTACTCCAGCTCTGCTAATCAACTTTCCACTGAAGCAGCCATCGCAGAGAGTTGCACCAGACCTGTACTCCAGCTCTGCTATCAACTTTCCAGTGAAGCAGCCATCGCAGACGTGTACAGCTCTGCTAATCAACTTTCCAGACTTCAGCTCTGCTAATCAACTTTCCAGGGATTGCCACTCAACCGTCCTTCACTGCCGTTCCTCGCCTTTGGGCTGCTTGTACATTTTATTGTTTTGAGTGTGTTCCTTGCTTTAGAATGATAGCTTGCACGCCAATTTCAGAGGCGTAGCCAGAATTGTCTAACAAGTGGGGTCTGAAGCTAATGTAGTTGGGCCCACCGCAGTGACGTTAACATCTGTAAATGCCAACACAGCGCTGCTGAGTGGGCATTCCCAGATTCTGAGTGGGCCTGGCCTGCTCAGGCCCTATCCTCTCGTGCATACAAAGTCACTGTCATTGCCATTGCTTAAATACACTTGAAAAAGCATGGACTGTTTAAAGTTTTTCAATCATGACTTTTGTGTGGCATTGCACGTTCTTTGATTGGGTTTTTACGTTAAGAAAAAATCTATTTATAATTTTTTAAAGCGATTTTGATAGAAGAACTAAATAAATGCTAATAAATTAATACAAATATTGAAAAAGATCCCAAGCAGGGCACTTGTTCAATTTTATTTTGTATTTTTATATGTTTAGGAGAGTTTCCTTTAAAAAGTAAATACATTAAGCTTTATAGACTGTTTGACGGACCTACCAAGAGTTATTTGCATTAAAGACAGAGTTAAAAAAGGCCCAAGTGCAGTATTGTTGTTTAACAAGGATTACAGGTCTGTAGCGCCTGGTAAGGGTATTACAACACCCTGGGTATTTCATGCTACAGGAAAGAGCCAGGAGGGCATGAAGGGTGGATGCAAGTCATGCTCTTAAATGCTTATATAACAGGCAAGTTTGCGCTCCCTACCTCCTATTGGGTAATGCCCACTCCACTTTGTGTTTGCAGTGGTTTGTTCAGAGGGCATCATTACGAGTTTGGCGCAAATACGGCAGTAATTCTGCCCTGCTGGTATTACCATTACCGCCGGGATGACCGGTGGAATTACCGCTATATCATGTTCCGACAACTGTGCGTATACACCCTGGGCAGTAACAGTAATGGTAATACCATCCGGTGGTATTACTGCCGATAATGGTCATCTAGTGGTAAAACCAGTCAGATACAATGGTATTACTGTTACCGGTGGCAGAAATAACAGAACCATCGGAGCAGGAATCACGTTTAGGGGCCATCTTTAAAAACTCAATCCACTCTGAATTTCCCATTTCCTGTTGCCACCCAGACACCATACTTGTCACAAGAAAAGGGAAAGGCTTGGCTCCCATAACGGAGGCTGTGTAAGCCAAAGTTTACAGAATCAGAGCTGAATGCTCTAACTGATGAAGTAGTTCACCGCGCAAAGGAGCTGTAGAGCAGTAGGCAGCAAAAGACCTCTGTGCGAGGGAAGGCAGCAATTTGGTCCGCAATCAAGTACAAGGTGATGGCTGTGGGCACCGTTCCACATGATGCGGACGACTGCCGCAACCGCTGGAATGACTTGAAGTCGAGGGTCTGCAGCCTCCTGTCACGGCACAGGAGGGAGATTGCTGCCACAGGAGGTGGCACTGTGGAGCGCCCTCACCATCATGCCGTGGAAGGCCAGCTTCATCCTCCACACGGGGGCCATTGAAGGGGATCGGGAGCACAGAGGCCGGAGCAGCAAGCTACAGCGATGGTGGAAGGTATTTGAGCTCCCACGTACATGTTAATGCAGTCACCAAACGCCAGCGTACCCCAGCATAGATGTGGGAATACAAGTTGCACAGTGAATATTTGCATGTGCCAGGGGAGGCAGGGAAATGTAGTAATGCAGATGCACTGTAGATGAAATGTGCATGTCAACACGTGAAACATGAGAAGCACCCATGTGTGCCATGATAGTCCATGTTGGCAAGTGAAGCCCAAGCATACCCACAACAACAAGCAAACTTGGAAGGCCAACAAGCAACATGCACATTCATGCACCATGTACATCCTCAGCAGGCACACCCTCCTCCTAATAGTAGCAGCACTCATTGGCCTAATACCGCCCATGCCAATCATACAAAATGTGCATATGTAGAACACATGCAATGTCACATGAGCATCTTGCAAGCCCGCCGACATGTCTGCAAGATGACTGACAGCATGTCATGGTGCTCCCAACAAGTACACAGTCCAAGGACAGTGAAGAGGCTGAACCCTCCACTGCTGCCACACCATCCACCTCCACCCCTACACAAGCTGAACCTGTAGGCAGCGGTAGTAAGCGGCGGAGAAAGTCAGCAAGGCCGCCACATACCACTGCAATGGAACCTCTGGCAGGGCTGTGGATAGCGCCATCACCACAGCGGTGCCTAGTGGCCCCTACACCAGACATTCAGGAGGCACGGCTGCCACTGAAGCTGCCATACCACAGCCGGCACTCGCGGCAATCCACACAGCTGCAGTCCCTGCTCTGGCACTCTCACGTTGGGGCACCAGCACAACCTCTTTGCCATCTCAGGTAGTGCATCAGCACCCAAAACACCATTGTGGCACTGACAGCGACCACACCACCAATTAGGAGGAGGACATGGGCTACCACGCCCCATGCTTCAGCTCCATCCCTTCCCACAGCCCACCACCTCTGCCCATGTACAACATGCCAGCCATTTCAGCTCGGCTAGATGCCACCGATTGGCACCAGGCATCTGTGGAGAAACTGGTGGGCCAGCAGGTGGAGGACATGCAGGCCATGGGGGAATGCCTACAAGGGTAATTTCACTGCATTTCCCATTTCGTCTGCCAGGCCACACCTGCCATCACCACGATCGGGCAGAGGATGATGGAACACACCAGGGGAATGTCAGCCTTTGCAGAGTCCCTTAATGCCTGCATGCTACTGACCCTGCAGTATATCTGGGGCTAAAGGGCCTGAGCCCTCTACCTCTGTCACCGCCAGAGAGAGATCACAACCTAGCGCCCAAAGACAGCTCTCACAGCGCAACATGACTCCTAAGGTTCTGGAGCAGGCTTCCAAGCCCAAAAGGCACTGGAAGTGACTGTCAACTGTGTGACAGTTCAAGGGTGTTTTGGGTATGGTGTTTCGGGAGGGTTTTGTGGTGGGGGAGGTGTTGTGGGGATGGTTTTATGGGGAGGGTGTTTTGGGAGGGTTTTTGGGGAGTGTTGTTGACATTTGTTCATTTAATAGTTGTTCACTTGCAGCAATGCCTTTAACAGGCCAAAGGGCCACTCAATGCAGAGTTTGGTCCGCACGTGTGCCTCGTTGTAGGCCATCTCCCGTGGCGTCTGTGGATTCCACATGGGTGTCATCAGCCATGGTATTTGGGGGAATTCAGAGTCACCTGCAAGAGCAAAGATCATAGGTGTCCATTGCAGTGTATGTGGGATGGGTTGCCCATTATAACAGCATGTGGCTAGACAATCTGTGTATTCATTTTACAAGTATTGTCGCATAACTTGATTTACCATGCCGCCAATACTTGCTCCTGGAGCCATTCACTGGTAGGGTACATTTGCTCTGTCATGGAACATCATGCACAGAGCTCACAGCCAGCACTCTTTGCTTTCAGGATCTGTGATTGACCGGGCAGCATGCCATGGTGCCTGTGTTGGGCATTTGCATTGCTATGCAAGCCCTGAAGGGCATTTAGTTGTACTTGTGCAGGATGTCTGAGTCTATTCCATGATGGTGTCACATCCATGGTCACATGAGTACATCGCATTACATATGCCAGTGTCGCATTGCTTGATTGCAGTGTTGAAGTGTGCCGTTCCATGTATAGGGATGTGTTGTGTTGCATTGTGGTCCATGTAGTACTATGTGTGTGTTGCTAGCCTGTTGGGCAAATATGCATTGGCGATTTACTGCCGCATTCTCACTCATGTCCATGTCCTGTGGGTTGTAGTCTGTCATGTGTGGGGTGTGAGGGCAGATCCTGCATGTACAGGGCCTTCACAGGACATGCATTCTTCAGTTCATAATCCCCCTTTACATGGCATGTCGATTATGCTGTGAGCATAGTCTGTGGGATGACTCTTGTACTCACCCAATATCCATGTCCGTTGCCCTCTATGCCTCTCTGTATATCCGGACAGTGTGCTGTTCTGCAGGACCATAGCATCGTGGGTGGAACCAGGGAAGCGGCCGCAACAGTGTGTTATAAGGAGGCCAGGATCACAAGTGACCTGGACATTCAAGGAGTGCTACTGCTTTTGGTAGTGGTATACCTACCCAGATGCCTACGGGAGGCTCCAAAGCCACATGGGTACAGTCCAGTGCAGCTATCAGGTTGGGCATGTGTGGTGCTTCATAGAATCATGACTTTGTGGTGTTCTCCTGTGCCGGGGGAGTGGGCAGGGAGATGTCCTGGGAGATATGGCACAGGAGTGCTTCCAGCTTGCCCACAGTGTGCTGGAAGGTGCCCGTTGGCAAGAAATGCAGGACCAACACAAGCTTCAGCAGTGGGGATAGGAATGTACTGATGTTGGACCTGCTCTCTATGTCATCCTGGTTATGGTGAGCAGCTCAGCGATGGTTTCCCTGTTCAGCCAGTATAGGGTGATTAGCTGGGAGGGTGAGAGGCTGACCCAGGGTCGGGTGCTTGCCTTACATGGCGTCTCCTCCTCCTTCTCACTCTCCTCCTCCTCCTCTCCTCAGCTTCCTGCTCATCCAGCCTCTGCTGCTCAATGAGGAACTGGAGCAGCTGCACCTCCATGTTCACAGAATCCAGTGGCAACAAGATGGTGCTGGAAAGTGGGTTTGGAGACGGTGTGGATTGGGTGCACCTGCAGCTTGATTTCCATCACCTCTATGCATTTACCTCCTCCTTTTAGGGGTGGTAAATGCACTCTGCTCTTGGCGGTATTACTGCCCATTATCATTGGTATTACCACATATTTCCACTTATAATGCAGCAGTAATACCGTTTTGTGATTTTGACGGTAATACCATCAGAGTTAATACAATCAGCATTAATTCCGCCAACGGTACTGCCGTTGGTGGTATTACCACTGATGGTATCACTGTTGCCTCCTAATTGGGTGGAACGGTAAATGTGGTGGTAATACCATTACTGCCACTTTTAATATATGCCACCAGACTTAGAATTAGCCCCCAAGTGTTTAAATCCGCCTGGGCAATCGTAGGAACTTGGCTGGAAGGTATATATCACGTCTGATGATAGTATCAAAATCTGCTTGAGCTGTTTCGGGAAGTTGGCTGTGGGGATGCTTCCTGCTGCCGGTAGGCCTAAGAAATGTGATGTTCGTAGTAATATGCAATCTATGCTGGTTTGTGTAGTTTGCAGATTGTCCAATGAGTACACTTTAACGACATAATTATTTGTATATGCTGATCGACTGCATGCCCATATGAGTCAATGAATCCAGAATAGAAAAATGGATATCGGGTAATTAACCTAAAAGGTATGGGGTAGAAAGATTAGGGCGTGAAAGTGAAGACTTCCCTGCTGCCAGCAGGGTGTTCAAAAGTAATGCAGGGTCTACCAATATGGGCCCACTGATCCCTGCTGCACTTGGCCTGCAGCACTGCCAGCCTTAGTTTCTCTTAGATATCTCATTGGAATGTTTTAGGGTGCCAGGCCATGTTTATTTCTTGTTTCTGGCTTCATTTCTGGAGAAATGTGCTTCTGGGAACGTCCTACATTGACACCCATATACAAAAATGTATGTATTTATTTATTCAAATTTATTTAAAGCGCACATCAGCCCAAGGGCATCTTGGCGCTGTTGCAGATAAAACAATAAACTGGCTACAGTGGAAGGAAGATGGTTACAAGGCAATTTTCATTACAGGATAATGTATACAGATTCTGGTATTTTCAGACACATTTCGTAGCAGAACGTATGAGAGCAAGTGTAGGTGAAGGAAGGTAGTGGTCAATTGAATAGTGTAGTTTTGAGGAATTTGCAAAAGGAGTACAGTGAGGGTTTGGCTCTGAGTGAGTTGGTGAGAGCATTCCAAAGCTTGGGTGCTATGTGTGGGTAGCCAATGCTGCCGGCTTTGGCTCTTCTTACAGTGGGCACTCAGAGTTGGTTAGCATGGTGGCTTCTTTTAGGACGGATGGAAGAATTCTTGATTATAGTTTCTGATAAGTAGGGGGCTGCTGTGTGATTGATGCATTTGTGTGTGAGGGTGAGTATTTTGAAATTGATTCTTTCCTTGAGTGGGAGCCAGTGTACGAGTCTTCTGGCCTGTGAGTTATGGTCAGTTTTGGGGATGAGTAGTGCAGCGCCGAGGGCATTATTTTGCACTATTTGGAGCCTGTTTAAATTTTTAGTTGATGTGCCTGCTAGAAGGGCGGTGCAGTAGTCAAATCTGGCTCCTATAGTAGTCCTGGCTATGGAGAGGCAGTTGGGTGTGGTGAGGTAGGTTTTTATGGCGTAAATGAGTTTGGTGGTCAGTGCAGATGCAGAGGCGACGGCGTTGACTTGTCTAGTCATGGAGAGTGTGGCGTCTGGGTAGACTCCTAAGGTCTTAATGGCAGCGGAGACAGGTATGCTAATACTGTCGATAGTCATGTGAGAGTAGTCGGGCTGAGTTTGGTTAGTGTTTGGCTGGGGGCTAAGATGATGATTTCGGTTTTATCTCCGTTTAAACAGAGACCATTCTTCCCAATCTACCCTGTTCTTCTTTCTCCAAACCTTTACCCCCCCTCCTTACTTCATGGCATTCTTAAGTGGTGCAAACGTGCATGCAAGGCAGTGGCAGCGGTAAATTCACCAGCCATGGGAACCCTTCAGGGCACCACATGCAGTAATGCTTTTTGCCACATGTGGTATTCCTTAGGCGACAGGTCACTTTGTCATCCAGAGATACAGCAGCACTAAATATCAGAGTGGCAAATACCATTTAGGGCTGAAGCAATATAGTGGGTGCCGGCCGCAGGTGGTTGCTGGGTTGAAAATTGGAGTATGAGGGGGTGAACGGGTTTCTCCCCCATAAAAGAAAGGGAAGCAATGCAAATAAAACATAAGTGGGCTGCAATATTTAGCCCCATAATATTTACACTCACAAAAATGTGACATGGCTCTGTATTCCTCTGCATATCCTGGGCTATTATTTGAGGGTCACACCAATTATTTTATCTAAATGTATAGTATTAGTGCTATTGCTTTCGGGGCGCGCTCTAATGTCCAGACAGTTACAGCATTCCTCTCTCCAAGAGCCAGGCTGAGATTACCTTTGACAACACGTGTAACACACACTGGCTGAGCGCCAAGGCTCGCGGCACAACGCCAAGCCATGTTGAGAAGCTGGTTCTTCATCTCTGAAGGTTCTCCGGGGACGGTGCGCTTTTATGAAGCGCTGTATCGGTCCTCGGTCCCTGCCCTGCACAGACAGCCTCACTTATGCTGAAAGAGCTCGAGAAGGAATTTTGGCAATCTAACCTCTCTTTCACCTGCGGCCCCTGGCGCAAATGCTGGCACCGCAGTTTGATTGAACAAACATGGACGCCCTAGTCTCATCATCAAATGGCTTCTCTTCACCCTTTCCTCACAATGTTAAGGGTCTAATTCAGAGAAACGTTTTACAATGGCACAATGCCATAGGAAAACGCGCTGTAATAAGGCGCTAAGTCTCTCTATGAAAGGAAGGCAACACTGTTGTCCGGCACAAAGGCGTGTGGACAGTGTAGAGATGGGGCAGTGTGTCTTTTTGCAAATGTGCCTCAGAGGGAATGAAGAAAATAGTGTTAGACGTGAGGTTAGTTGACTTCCCCCCACAGTCTTAGAAATATTTAATGTTTGCCATCCCTCTGCTCCTTAAGGCATTATCAGCTTAAGTGCTCAAATGAATTGAGGCGTCCTGCATTTACAATGACTAGTCTAATCCCTGAGTGCAGATTGTCATCAAATAATTAACAGTATTTGCATAAAGCATATCTTTATCATGAAGTAAAGTCATCCAGGGAATTGCAAGCGGGGAAACGAAAAAAAGGACAATGTATCATGGCAATGAAACAACAATCGCTCACTGAGCCTGACCTCACAACAACGCTCTCTCACTGAGCCTGACCTCACAGCAACACTCTCTCACTAAGCCTGACCTGACAACAACACTCTCTGACTGAGCCTGACCTCACAACAACACTCTCTCACTGAGCCTGACCTCCGAAAAACACTCTCACTGAGCCTGACCTCACAACAACGCTCTCTCACTGAACCTGACCTCACAACAACACTCTCTCACTGAGCCTGACCTCAGAACAACACTCTCTCACTGAGCCTTACCTCTCAACAACACTTTCACACTGAGCCTGGTCACAGAACAAGACTCCCACATGGAGCCTGACCTCAGAACAACACTGTCACAGACCCCTAGCCCATACCACCACTCTCTCACTGAGTCTGACCTCACAACAACACTCTCTCACTGAACCTGACCTCACAACAACACTCTCACACTGAGCCCGGCCACAGAACAAGACTCCATCCCGCAGCCTGACCTCAGAACAACACTCTCTCACTGAGCCTAGCCTAACAACAGCACTCTCTCACTGAGCCTGACCTCACAACAACGCTTTCTCACTGAGCCTGACCTCACAGCAACACTCTCTCACTGAGCCTGACCTCACAACAACGCTCTCACTGAACCTGACCTCACAACAACACTCTCACACTGTCTGGCCACAGAACAAGACTCCCACATGGAGCCTGACCTCAGAACAACACTGTCACAGACCCGTAGCTCATAACACCCCTCTCTCACTGAGTCTGACCTCACAACAACACTCTCTCACTGAGCTTAGCCTCACAACAGCACTCTCTCACTGCGCCTGGCTACAGAACAAAACTCCATCCCGCAGTCTGACCTCAGACCAACACTCTCTGACTGAGCCAAGCCTCACAGCAGCACTCTTTCACAGAGCCGGACCTCACAACAACACTCTCTCACTGAGCCGGACCTCACAACAACACTCTCTTGCAGAGCCTAGCCTCACAACAGCACTCTCTTGTTGAGCCTGGCCAGAGAACAAGACTCGCAATGCAAGCAGGAGCTGCACTGTCATGTGCTGAATGCCTAATCGTGGTGTTGGGCAAAGGACAGAGGCACAGTGTGGCACTGTTTTGGTTGCCTATGTCACGCACAGCATGACTGTGCTTCTTTGGTAAGCAAGTAGGCGCAAACACCATACCAGAAATTAGCTGCAAGCATGGCTATGTAAGCGTTCAGAATAAAGAGACAGGGGAGGAGCCTGAGCGACACCATATTTTTCCTTTTTCAGGTCCAGGGTCTCTGTTTCCTTGCCTCTTGAAATGTGTGACAGCAGCATAGGGCACTGGCCATCTCTCTAACCATATCAACTGCAAACTATCAGAGCAGGAGCCAGAACATTACCCCAGCCAAGAACCAGCAATCAAAATATAGATCATCTGTAGCTCCCAAGTTAAGTAAGTCTGCCAGTCCAAGACCAGGTTCAGGTATACATGTAATTTTAATTGCTCTTTTATAACACAATTAATACCAACGAGTAGTTTTTAAGCGTGGGATCGGGATTTGAACCTGTGTTGTCTTGCTTCCAAGATGAACGAGTTGCCCTTGAGCTATCCTTCCCCGCCCCCATAGGCCGGGCTCTATGATAATTGCTTGATCTTATAAGTAATCTGACTCTTGGCAATAGTAATGATCACAGACAACAGGGAATAAATAGCATGAAGGCCTGGCTGGCCTTACAGTACCCTAGCTAAAAGTAGATCAGGTGATACACTCTTCACCTGAGCATGTGTTCCCTAAGGAATGACAGTATCTCATCTCTATCGCTTTAATTCATGGGTATTTGGAAGAGCTTCCTTTGTTTGTTTAGCCCAAGTGCCCCAAGCATCATTTACAAAAAAGGGTTGCAAAATACAGCTCTACAAGTGTTTTGGATTATGGCAATTGCCCCCATGTTGCGGGGTGGACATGGCTGGTAATGGCCCCCACCACGAGCCTAGGTAGTGGGTCGATACCAGCCATGTCTGCCCCCCCGACATGCTTTACCCGTGTTATATTTTCTACTTCAGCAAGCTTCTATGTGGCTCATCTACCTTGCGTTTCTGCATGTATACACTTACTAATCATCTGATTACTTATCATCTTTTTATATATGGTGTCTTCTCACTTGTATACATGTTTACTTTGCTTCTTTAATTACATCTTCATTCCTTAAGTATCTTGATTTCGTTTCAGTGCGTCATCATGTTTTATTTTTATGAAATCACTTTGCACTTGGCAGATTTCCTTTACAGCTCTTCGATACTCAGTGGTGTCTGCAAATGTCCTGCTACCACTTCATCTCAAGGGTGCATTCGGTACATTTGACTCCATAACGTCTCTCATATACTCGATGCAGTATTGGAATGATACATGGTGTCATACACAATGGGCCTCATTACGACCCTGGCGGAATGGGTTTAACGGCGCTGGTAAAGGTGCCGGCGCCGTTAAACCCATTCCGCCCTATTACGAGGTTCTCTCGCGGGACCCGCTCTGGACATCTGGTCAGACCAGACGTCCTTTGTGGGTCCCGCGAGGGGACCAACATGCTAACAACGGGCCTGTCATTAAAGGGCCTGTTAGCATCATCCCCATTCCCATTGAGCCCTATGGCGCTCAATGGGAATGGGGATTACTTTTTACCAGGTCCATGGAATGGGCAATTACCGGGTCCGCCAAGGTTGGCATGACCCGGTAATTGCCTATTCCAAGGACTCGGTAAAATTTCATTACCGGCGGCATGCCGTGCCCTTAATAAGGGCATGGCTACCGCCAGGGTCCTAATGTGGCCCAGTGTCTTCTTGTTCTTCATCCAATATGTCAGAGGTGAGGTGGCAGGCTCTATCGATGATGTACACGTCTGCTTTTCTAGAGCTGTACTAAATGTTAAGCGATAAAGTGAATGATTCTCCTCCAGCAAAAAGCGGGAGGTAAATCTGCGGTTACCAGACATTTGGTCGAAAATAATTGGTCGACCAGACAAATGGTCGAACCAATTTGGTCGAAAACCAAATGGTCGAATTTTTTATTTTTTTTATTTTAACCCTTTTTTTTATTTTTTTGGGGGGGTCCCCCCCCAACCCCCTTTTTTTCTCTAAAAACCCCTTTTTTTACAAAACGAAAACCCGAAAAATAAATATATAAATAAATAAAAAAATTCGACCATTTGGTTTTCGACCAAATTGCGCCGACCAAATTGCAGTCGACCAGTTTTTTTTCGACCAATTGACTGGACACCAAATCTGCCACTTTACTGCTGGAAATCAGTACAATCGGCTGAATTACCGCGGGCAGTTATTCCGCCGAAATCCCCATGGAATCCCATGGGGACCAACACTGTCTACCGCCTCTTGTAATCTTCAAATTTGTAATGAAGCACTAGTTCTTAGGAGTGCTGGGACCAGAGCATAAAGCTCCAGTCTTTAGGTAAGTGGCGAGGGAGGAAAGGGCTGGGGAAAGGGTAAGGTTTGTTTTGGGTGGTGGGGACGTGGGGAGGCAACAGACCTGTTGGCTCCCCACAATCAAGATGGTGCTACCCGGGGAAGGGCCTTGGGTGGCTGGAAACAGCAAGCGGTACAAAATGTATTCTCGTCCACTGTTCCAGCCACCTGATTGGCTGAGTGCACTTCCCCAGGTGCGAATTGATCTCCATGATCCCTCGCTATTAACTATGCTAGCTACGGCTGAAGGGAGTTGCAGTTGAATATATTGGGTGAGCCAAAGCTTGGTGATTTACGATAAAACAAACTCTGTGTTTCGTCAGTTCACAATGGCTTTCTCAGGGCTAGTAATGCCATGCAATGCCATATTCGGCCCCAGTTCCAGTGAATTGCAATGCTGGCCAAGGACTTGGTTCATATACTGCTTGATTTGTGCTTTTGCCAGCATCACGGTAAGTTATCTTCTGCTGAATAGCAGTGAGTCATCCACCTTCACTGCACATCCCAACCTAACAGGATGTAGAAGCACACACCAACTTACTTTATACCCTATATAGGATACCTGTGGCTTCTTACATTGTTTCTAGAGCACCCTGACAACTTTTTCAGTGCTCTGTAAATGAATGCTTCAATATTTTAGAAAGTATGTATTCAATGCAAGTGATAGGTCGATTTGACTATTATCCAGTCCCTATGGAAGGCCAATGCATTACTCAGTCAATCTGTTTGAACTCCCAGTGAGTGCTACAGCTTGTTACCTCTTCACTCAAGTTTCACTATCAAAAGCCAGGTGCTCTACACTACAATGCAAATGTTTCTTTTTTTTTTATATGGATTTGTAAGTCTGACATTCCCTGTCAACTATTGTTAAGAGCCATTCAAGAGAGGAAACCCTAATGGCATTTGGACATTTATTTATTTATGTATTTATTTATTTAAAATTCTTAGTTCATCACGCCACAAGCACGCAGGCCTCAGGGCGCGCAAACAATAAAAAAGACAGACAACAATCATGACCAATAATGAACATAAAGAGGTCTAGAGAAACCAGTAGCAAGGCTCAAGAGTCAGGAGGGCAACCGAAACATAAATCGCGGATCTTTCCTCATCCCGTAACCTAAATTTGAAATTTTAAATCAACTGCTGCTGTTGCAAATCCCACTTACAGCATTTCAAAAAGAGACAGGGATTTTCCCCACTTTTGTGCAAAATCGAGTGCAGCCGCCATTGTGCACCACGAGAACCCTGCACACTCCATGATGGCCGCCCAGGCCTCCTGCACCCTTCCCAGCCACTGCCTCGGACCCAGATGCCCTGTGATTGGCTGCCAGTCCTACTAACTAGCCAATCACCCTCGCCGGCTGGCGAGCACCGGCCTATGAAGGAAGGCACAGGAAGAAATGCACCTGACTGAGCTGACCGAGCGTGCCGCGCTGCGAGCTGCCCAAGGTCTAAGCTCCCTTGTTGTGCCTTGACTCATCCCCCTTCCAGGATTACTGCTATCACGGTGAGACACTCCACTGACAATTTTAAATGTTAACATCCACAATATGATACTACGAGCACCCTTCCATTCATACCAGTGACTCGTATCAAAACAATTAAGCATAGCTTTTTACTCGCACTGCACTACCTTCTTCCTGTATCCCATATGTGCCGCCCTATGCATGGATGTGTTGTCTTTACTACTTGACTATGTTCACTACTGCTCCAGATGCCATAGCGTACCATTTAGCATTATTTACTACATTTAACCACTGCATTGCCATGTCTCTTCAATGTTACTGCTGATTCATTAATTCTCTATATACACAGTAGTACATACCCGGTTTGCAAGGTATTGAGGTAGCACTGTTACTGCAGCCATTTCCAGCACACAGGTGCACAGGCGCATTTAGACTATTTGATGTGTTTAGTTAGCTCTGCTATTGCCATTTCCAGCACACAGGTGCACAGGCGCATTTAGAGTATTTGATGTGTTTAGTTAGCTCTGCTATTGCCATTTCCAGCACACAGGTGCACTGTCGCATTGAGACCGTCTGAAAGGTTGTCAAGAAGCCCGGTCTGTACTATTACTTCTCAGCACATAACTGATTTAGTACCCCTAGCTCAGTGGTAATGTGTTAAGTAAACACCCTCGTCACTACCCAGATCTGCACTTCTAGATCCTTAACCACATAGTAGCAGCCTTCTGCTCTATTACCCGCCCAGACCCATTCCATAGGTGTGACATTCCAGTTACACTATGGCTAGCCGGCATCCAGCCAGCCCTCCTCACTTAACTAAACCATGCCAGGTTGGTTACTACTCATGATGTTTCCATTTTATATTGTACCGTATGATACACCCTGCACAGGCTCCCACCTTATTATCCATGATAATGGTCTCTCCAGATAAGCATGCCCCGGCCACCACCCCATCCCCTGCCCCACACCCTTCCTGCCACTGACCAGTCCGTTCCCCCAACATCACCAGTTGATCAATGGCCCTACAGACCACATAGGGATTCATAAGCCACAAAGTACCAGCTCACCTCACTCAACTACTACCAATAAACCACCTAAAATGACTATTCCAGTCCTCAGCTCACTTAGACGTTCCAGACTTAGATCACGGACCATCACCACGCTATGCTCTCTGATCAAGAACCGCTCTAAAGTCAAGCAACAAAACTAGGACCCTTAAGAACCCAAAGACTCAGTTCCCGATTCTTAAACCATCCTAGTATAAGTGCCTCCTCCACCTCTGCCCTCATAGGAAGCTCACCTCCACTCGTAACCCATTCTAAATGCCCCAAAAGGATCACCACACCACCACAAGAGCCATCCCCTCCTATACACCTCAAAGCAGCACTCATTAATGCACGGTCCATACCCGCTCACGCCAAAGAAATACATGACTATATCACAGAACAACAACTTGACCTACTTATAGTGACAGAAACCTGGCTCCACCAAGCTTCAGGACCCTCACTATCTATTGCCATTCCTCCAGATTACACTATCCTTAGGACAGATAGAATAAAATCAGTAGGTGGTGGAGTAGCTATTATTGCTAAAGCCCATCTCAAAATAAGAACTTGCCCTATTGAGAACCCAGACAGTTACAAAGTCCTGCTAGCCAAACTAGCTACAAACCATAAGACTACCATAAACATAATAACTATCTATAGAGCACCTAACGCCAAATCTCAGCCAGAATTAGATATACCACTACTACTAATGCCACTTATTAAACCGAATACTAAATGTCTAGTCCTAGGGGACCTGAATTTAGGATTCAATGACACTCAAGACCACAAAGCAGAAGCACTACACATGGCATTCACACAACTAGTGAACGCCATTACCCATACAAAAGGAAGAACATTAGATTGGATACCACCACTCAATACCATAGTATCCATAGACTCCATTAACCCGATACTATGGTCAGACCATCACAGTATACATTTCTCTATTTTGTGTAATGAACCAGACCTACCTAAAACTATCATTGAGGAATCTTATGTAACAAGAAACATCCGGAAACTTACAGCAGAAAACCTCAACCCCCTATTAGCCACCTCTCTCAACAAAAAAAAGATCAATACTGAAAACCCTTGTGTCCTAGCTGAATTTTATCATAATTGTCTCACCAGTACAATTGATACCCTAGCACCCTGTGTCAACAAAACCAAACGCAAGGATAAAAAATCCTCATTTTGGTTCAACGAGCAACTAGTCTCTCTTAGACGGATTAAAAGATCGCTCGAACACCAGCTAAATAAAACCCATACCTTAGAAGCTATGGAAGCATTCAACTATGCAAACAAAATCTATAAATCAGCCATCATTACCCATAAAGCAAATGCCTTCAACACCAGAATACGTAATGCATCCTCTGACAGCAAAGAACTGTTCACCATACTCAAGGAGCTGGAGAATCCGATCCCCATAATCAACCCAGTCCAACCAAGTAAAGAATGGTGCACCACCATCCAAGATGCCCTGGCATCTAAAATCAAACTATTACAAAACAAAATAATCTCCAAAAGAAAACTCCTTACTGATAAGCCTTCCACGCCTAACCAAATCTCCACGAACATAGTAGACACCACCCCTCTCTTTAACTTCTCTCCAGTCTCACATGATGTAGTACTTAAAACTATATCCAAACTTAAATCTTCAAACTGCAAAGGAGACAACTTTCCAGCGCACCTAATCAAATTATGTGCCCCTACTCTCACACCCATAATTAACAACTTCGTAAATGCCTCCTTCCATACCAGTCAGGTCCCAGCTAGCATTAAAGCGGCGTGGGTTACTCCTCTACTACAAAAGCCCACTTTAGATCCATTAATGCCTATGAACTACCGGCCCATAACGACTGTCCCTTTCTTACTTAAAATTATTGAAAAATTAGCCTACAACCAAATACAATCCCATCTCGAACAAAATAACCTACTAGGAGCCAGACAATCTGGTTTCAGGCCCAACCATAGTACTGAGACAGCCCTCTTGGATTTGAAAATCCAATTGGACTCTATCAGAGACTCAGGCAAATCAGCCACCCTACTGCTACTAGACCTATCAGCAGCATATGACCTGGTAGACCATGATAAACTATGCAACACCCTAAAAAAAGACTTTAATTTCTCCATTAACGTGACTCAGTGGATCTAATCCTTTTTAACAGACCGCACATCCAGAGTTGTCATCGGAAACTATGCAGCGGATCCCATAGTAGTACCTATAGGAGTCCCCCAGGGATCCTGCCTCTCTCCCATCCTCTACAACGCATATACTAAACTCCTTTTCTTGGCTCTTGATGATATGGGTGTCATCTACACCAACTTTGCTGATGACACCCAGATCCTCATCCCCATTACAGGTGACTACACTCAAGACACCGACACCATCAATAAAGTTTACTCTATAATTCAAAATTGGATGGCCCTAAACAGTCTCTGCCTTAACGACGAGAAAAAGGAGGTCCTCATTGTGGGCTCCCAAAAAAGAATAAACACCCTCCACTCTAACTATTCTCATATCAACATTGATGGTACACAGATCCCAGTACTCAAACAAGTTAAAACTCTTGGTGTATATATAGATGCCAACCTCACTATGCACAAACAAATAGCAACCCTCCCCTTGTCCACAGCCTACACAGCAAAACTTATATCACTCAGCCGCCAATTTCTTACCCCTACAAATTGCATCACGTTAGCCAGAGCGCTGATTCTAACGAAATTGGATTACTGTAATATCCTATTCCTAGGAACCTCCAAAACCAATTTAAATAAAATCCAATATTACAAAACAAAGCCCTTAGAGCGGCTCTAGGTATAAAGAAATGTGAACATATATCTACCATCAGAAGAGAAAACCACTGGCTGCCTATTGAAGCAAGAATCATTTTCAAAACACTCAGCACCGTTTATAAATGTATCACCAACAAAGCGCCTAGCTACCTCAACAACACTATCAAAAAAAAAATGGAAGTATAAGGCAACCACGTGAGGCAAAGGGTAAAATAAGTATATGTATTTATTATGTATACAGGGAGAAATGCTAGATAAGTACTATCAGGCTCCACCGGCTGCCGAGCATTACTGTTGGCATTTGAATGTCCACTCGCTCTCCGCACTCGTACGTCATGTACATTATGACGTGCTTCAGTGGATGACTTCTCGTGCTTGCTTCGCCACAAGCCCTGTAGTCCTGAGATGGATTAGTAATACTACACATCTCCCCTTCTTAAATTATTTGATGACACAACTAATCTGACTCTTTACAAATTGTCCTGAGCTTAGTGTTCCCACACAAAGTCTTTCAATCCGCAGGGATCATGAATGACTCTTCCTCTTCTTGATGTGCGTGAGATATCTGTTTTAGGTTTTGGCAAGGAAATCATTGATGAGTCTTTCTCTCGTATTACATCTCTCTGACATTTCTCAACATCACCAGTACCATTAACATTCGTTCCCCCTCTTGACTTCCCTCGACCATCATGCATTGGTGCATTCACTATAGGTGTATCCCACACACATACTCTCTCCATATTCCAGACCCTTCCATCTTCAACCCTCACCGCATGTTTAAACACTTCAATGACCCCAACTGGTTTGGACCATTTACATGGACCATCTCTCAATACAGGCGGGAGTTTGATTCTCACTCGTCCTCCAACCATCAATGGTGGTCTTTTTTTCTTAGTACCTACAGACACAGCATGAGCTTTTTTATTTCTCAACTGCATAGTTATGATGTTCTGACATGCATCTCCGAAATCTTTCCTTATCACGGTCATTCTTTTCAACCAGGATGGTGTTAACTTAGTGTTTGTTTTCCTACCTCTACTCATTTGAAATGGCGACAGGCCAGTCGTACAGTGTGTTGTGAAACGGTGTGTGTTAATCTTTTGTCTAACAGCTTCTTCCCATTTCACACCGTTTGTCCAAGCCCATCTCACAGCATCTTTAAGCACTCTGTTAAAACGTTTGACCACTCCGTTGGTTTGCCGGTGATATATGGCGCTTTTCTTGTGTACAATGGATTTTCCACACAAAATGTTTGCATTTCTTTTGAACGGAATTGAACTCCATTGTATGTTAGTATACTTTTGGGTAAACCTTCCCTTCCACATACTTCTTTTAAGAAATCAACTACCATTTTTGCAGTCATGCATGGTTTAATCATGACTTCAACCCATCTAGTCAAAAGATCAATAATTACTACACAAAATTGTTGCTTACCCTCACTGTAAATTGGACCTACTATGTCCATACCCAGGTCTTCCCAAATGTTACCTGGGAGTTCAGTAACTACCATGGGGTATTTCTCATTCACACATCCTCTATCACTCTCTTTGCAAAGGATACAGTCACGTATGACTCTCTCAGCCTGTAGATCATATCCTGGCCACCAGAATTCATCTCGTATTCTTCTCTTCGTCTTTACAATTCCCTGGTGGCCCTCATGACCTAACTCAATGATCTTTTGGCGTAGGCTTACAGGTGGAACAATTCTGTCACTCCTCATGATTCTGTTATTCTCCACCTTCAGTTCATTCGCAACTTTCCAATATTCCAACAGTCCATTTTCTTCATATTTGGTCTTGGTCAATGAACTACCACTTAGAATGATGTGTTTCAACTTATTGAATGTGTCGTACAACTCCTATGCTTCATTCCATTCCTTTTCCGATATAGACAGCTCTTCAATATTTAACACAACTTTGGATTCCATATCTTCGACATCATCTACCTCCGAGACATTAGTGAGCCTTGAAAGACAGTCGGCAGCACGATTTTTCGTGCCTGGCACATATTTTACTGTACAGTTATATTCTTGCAGAAGTATGACCCATCTTTTCATACGATTTGAGACATTGTCCAAACCTTTATTCATTATGACATGGACCAATGGTTTGTGATCCGTGCGAAACTTCACCTCTGTACCCCAAATGAAATTCCGGAACTTTTGTGCAGCCCATTTAATGGCCAACATTTCTTTTTCAATGGCTGCATATGTTTTTTCAGCTCCTATCAACAATCTGGATGCAAAGGCTATCAATCTCTCTTTACCATCACTTTCTTGCGTGATGACTGCACCAAGGCCTGCATTACTGGCATCTGTCGTGATAACGTTTTTTTTTACACTCTTGAAATTCCTCAATGACGGTGCTTTGTTTAGTTCATGTTTTATCCATATAAATTCTTCTTCACATTCTGTATCCCATGCAAATGTTTTCTTCTTCAATAACTCACGTAGAGGAACAGTATGTATAGCAAAATTACGCATGAATTTCGAATAGTACTCGGCCATGCCAATGAAAGTACGTACTTCCTCCTTAGATTTGGGTCTTGGCATATTCTCTATTGCTTCCAATAGTTGTTTCTTGGGTCTTACTCCTTCAGCTGATATGGTATGCCCTAAAAATTCAATTACATCACAATTTATCTTGCATTTTTCCTAACTCAGAGTCATGCCAGCTTTGCACAGATTCTTGCATACATGTTGTAATTTCTCATCATGTGTTTTCTGGTCAACAGCATGTATCAATATATCATCCTGGAAACATATAACACCATGGTCTCCTTCGAATAGTGTATGCATGATCTTCTGAAAGACTGATGCAGCTGATATAAGCCCAAAAGGTAGTCTCTTATACTAATATAGACCGTCTGGCGTAATAAATGCTGTCATGCATCTAGATTCTTTGTGTATATTCACCTGCTGGTATGCTGAAGTTAAATCAAGGGTGGAGAAACGCTTCGATGGACCAATCGTGGAAACTATTTCTTGAATGTTTGGAAGTGGGTGTCTGTCAGGAATTACACATTTATTCAGCTCACGCATGTCAACACATATTCTCAATTTCCCAGATGTCTTCCTTAAGACAACCAACGGGGACACCCATTCGCTGGCATCAATGCTTTCTATGACCCCTTGTTCGACTACATTTTTTATTTCTTTCTTTACTTCTTCTCTCATAGAAAGAGGGACATTTCGCATTTTCTGTGCCACCGGAATACATCCTAGTTTCATCCTGATTTTATGTGAATACCCACGTAAACATCCAATCTCATTCTTGAAAACCTTCTTCATCACTTCCTCTATTTTCTCATATGTTACATGTTTTCTTGTTTCATCATTCTCAACATTCATTACTGACTCATAAGCACTGGCATCCAACTTCACTTTGAGTTTGCTTTGATGAGTCCAGCTTAATAAAGAAATTCTCCCAGTTCGTGCAAATATTCATGTTTCTTTTTGTGCCACATCTCTTGTGGTATTAGTGTGTATTTGGCACCAGAATCAACCATCATGTGCATATTCACCCCATCTATACACACTGTGGCTTTGGGGCTCTCCATTTCTTCCTCATGTTCTTCATCAGATATAACAAACACACATTCATCATCATCAACATCACTGTAAATATCACCGCCGATCCAATTCATGGAAGTATTTGATGCTTTGCAACATCTGGCATAGTGGCCCTTGCCCTTGCATTTGCCGCATATAATTTTCAAAGCTGGACATTCAGGATTATCAGCCCAATGGTCAGTACTGTCACTTCTAAAACATGTTCCTTCATTTCTTCTTCTTGGGTTGCCTCTTTGTCTGCGTGGACTTCTTCTCTTCTCATATACCCTGGGTCCACCTCTGCCCCTTCTATTTTCATTCCACGATGATCTACGAAATCTTTCTGGTTTGTCTTTGCTGCCAGTTACGTCCATCACTTGGGCTATTGATTCATTGCTTTTATTTGCGTCCATAGTGCTATTGCTCTTTGGAGTTTCCTGTTTAATCTCCACAGACTGCATTCTGTTCTCTAGTTCCTGAACACATTTTTCTGTATGTTCAACTTCTTTGGCTATCCTCAGAACTATGTCAAGAGGTGGATCATCTTCAGCCCATAACTTTTCCCTCACTTTGCTGCTTCTGCACTCTAACATGAATTGGTCTCGTAGTCTCTCGTCCATTTGTGCATTGAAGTTACATGTTCTGGCTAATTTTCTTAAATTAGTTATGTATTGTTCAACACTCTCACCCTCCTCTTGAACTTTCTTTCCAAATTTGTACCATTCTAGGATAGTGCTTAATTTCTTTTCATAATGTTTGCCCATTTTTTTCACTGAACATTCATAGTCATTTAAATCTGCACTCTCTTCGGGCGACAGTTCTGGCAAATCTTCAAATTTTTCTTGCCCAGCCAGTCCTAAGCAGTGTAACAAAAGAGATTTTCCTTTCTCTGTACTACAATTTTGGCCCCACACAACTCCTGCATAGTGCTCAAAGGCTTTGATCCATCTCTTCCACGGTATTGAGGGTTCCCCCACATCTGTCAAAAAAAACATGGGAGGTGGAACACCACTGAATGCCATGGTGAGCGGTTCCTTCAGACTTAGCTTTAGTTATGGGTGCACACAATAATGGTGGTGTATCTTTGTAGTAGAATTGAGATCCTGTTCACATCCACAATTCAACATTGGTATTCCCATTGAAATGCATTGTATGTCGTGTTAAATATACTTTTGGACTCGCCACTCTATAACGTGTAATGTGCTAAACAGTAATCTTTTGCCCATCTATAACATGGTATACGGTATCCAAGTTTCCGTATGCAAGACTATGGGCTGGCTGAGTAGGGCGGAGTCTTAGTCCAGAATTGTTTCACTCTGACACGACGGCGAAAGCACTTACTTGATTAATGTAGGCTCGGCGGGCAGTGAGGTCATACAGTGGCTGCTGCTACGTTCACGGGAACGGAGCGGCCATAACCATTGATGGGAAACACGCTCGGGGAAACAGAGCGGAGCGGCCCGGTTCCTCAGGAAACGTCCTCCGGAAAGCAGCGAACTGGACGCGCAGGTGGAAGGAGCCGGTGGAGCCCGAAACCTTGTCGCCACGCGAAGTATAAGGCAACCACGTGAGGCAAAGGGTAAAATAAGTATATGTATTTATTATGTATACAGGGAGAAATGCTAGATAATTACTATCAGGCTCCACCAGCTGCCGAGCATTACTGTTGGCATTTGAAGGTCCACTCGCTCTCCACACTCGTACGTCATGAACATTATGACGTGCTTCAGTGGATGACTTCTCGTGCTTGCTTCGCCACGAGCCCTGTAGTCCTGAGATGGATTAGTAATACTACAAAAATCTCCTGTAGGACACTGAGATCTAATAAACTGGCCCTCTTGGAAGTTCTTCAATACAAATACAGTAGAGCAGGAGGAAGCAGCTTCAAAGTCTTAGCCCCATCGCACTGGAACGCACTACCCATTAGTATAAAAAATGAGGACTCCCACTAAAATTCAAAAAAGCACTGAAAACGTGGTTATTTAACAAATATTAACCTCAACTAGTCCTACTCCACCTTAGTAAGAATGTCTATGGTTTACCGCCTTTCTTTGAACCGAAACAGCAAATGTAGTCCTACAGCTCGCATGTACCTCTAGATCTGCAACTGGTGCTTTAAACAAAATGTGACCTGCTACCGCGACCATTTGTAACTGAGTATAAGAAATATGATCACATGATTTATTTGGAATTCAGTATAAAATATGTACTATGTGATGGTACCTGTAACCCTGTATAAAAATGCTACAATTAATTGAAATCTTCGCCGTGATACCCGCGGGTCTGGGCGAGTAACAAATGTAATAAATAAATAAAAATAAATTATAGTACTAATCCGATGAAAGGTTGAAGAAGTATGTTTTCAAGACCTTTTTGAACTTTAGCGGTGTGTCAATCATCAAATGCTTGATGGCAGTGCGTTCCAAGCGCAAGGACCTTGAGAGGCACATCTGCAACCTCATCTGCAATGGGAATAGGACAAACAACCAGGGCACAAGTCAAGGGTACACGCAGGTGGATGGAGTCCCTCCACTTTTTTCAGAGGGCACCTTGATATGCTAATTTCTGGTGATGCCACAGTCAATTGGTATGTTAATGAGTTCCCCCACTTCTTTTTTTAGGACTTGACCCCTGCAAACAACCGGACTGAGAGTGAGCTAGATAAATAAAAACAGTGTTACATTAAGGACATAGAAATACATATAAGTACACAGCTTCTAGGGCAATAGCTGGAAGGTGCATATCTAAAAGAGTTGAGCTTCAAGGATCACTTTTTCCAACATATTGATGATACTGTCGCTGCAGTATGAATAATGGTTGGCACTAGTGCCCGTGCATGCCCAGAGTGTGCCAGGGTGCAGCTATGCTTAAGGGGACATATAAGGACTATCTAAACAACACATAAGACATGTTATTCTAAGCATTTTGAAGGAACTATTGGATGCCATAGTTGTCAAAACGTTTGGCAGTTGCTTCGATTGTGTGGATGCCATCTAAGTTGTTTCCAAGATAAAAGGAAGTCCTCCCTGAGAGTCACCCCCTTCGGTAACAGGAGAATCTCATGGGGGGAGCATTGTGTTTGAAAGCAATGTCCCCTGAGATGATGTCTGGACACAACCGGAAAGTAAATCACACGGTGAGTGAGCAGAAGAGGTGGCCTGAAGCAAGTGGGAGCCCCCTCACAGGAATCCAGAGTGACCTATTGACCTTTCAAGTAACAGGTGCTAAATCGGGAGCTAGGTGATGCGGCCATAATATGCAGGAAGGCGATGCAAAGACCCTGGGAACGTTGCCAACTGAAATGCAGAGTGCCAACCCAAGCACCAAAAATGAAATGAAAATGAAATATTGTATTTATATCGCGCTCATACACAAGTGCTTCAGAGCACGACCAGGCAAAGGGAGGGGAAACAGGGCAGAACAATAAAAAAAATAATATTAAAAAAACAACGATCTTACTAGGTAGACTGACATTGAGAACGCTGCAAGTGCATGAGAAAGGGAAACAACGGAAAGTGCATGGAAGGGGGGGGAGTGGAAAGTGCGGAAACAGAAGCGAGAGCATAATAAATAATAATAAGTCAAATAAATAAATAAAAGTGAAAAGCAGTGGTAGTGCAGCCAGTAAGTGGCAAGTGATAGGCTAGTCAGATAGGATGTATCTGATGAGTGCAGAAGAAAAAGTGGGGAGGACTGTATGGGTACAGATTTAGACCCCAGTGCAAGGGGTGGCCCAGAGGCAGGGCAAGAGGGTGGCAGGGTGAGCAGGTACCATGACCGAAGGACAGAGGGTGGCAGGCTGCACAGTGCCAAGCAGTGGTCGAAGTGTACTAAAAGAAGTAGCGGAACTATGTTCCCTGCTGGCCTGCCCCGCTCCCCACAAACCCCATCGCCATGCCCCCTCCCACTCTCAATCCAAACCCCCAAACAAACACACCTGTTGTTTAAGGGAACGTTCAATGCAATGCACTGAAGTGGAAGCTTCAACTTCTTCTTACACTTTTATTTTAAAACTAAACCATTACAGAACGGTTTCTTTTTAAAATAAAAGTATAGGAACAGTGAAACTTAAAAATAAAAAGTATAGGAGCACCTCTCCCGACCGCTCTTGCCCACTTCGACCTCTGGTGCCAAGAGAGAAAAGCAGATCAGAAGGGGAGAAGAGTTGCCAAGGCAGAAACGAAGAGGAAGGTCTTAAGGTGCTTCAGGAACCGGAGATGGTTCTCCTCGAGTTTCAGAGCGGCAGGGAGACTTTTCCAAAGGGAGGCCCCAGCCGAAGACAGAGATCTACCTCCAGCTAATTTCTTTAAAAAACGACTGACCTTGAGGGAGTTAGAAGTAGAGGAGTGAGGGGCTCGAGAGGGGAGGCACAGGGATATCTTTTGGACACTTAAGGGAATAAGAAATAGTCATTTTGGAAATGCATTAGTGAAACGCAAGATGTGTTCTAGACTTAGACAATCATTTCAGATTTTAAAAAAACAAGAAAAGTGTAAATATACCACTCGATTTAACTAAAGCAAGGGTATGTAGAATGGGTATGTAGAGAAGGGTATGTTGAATTTGGCAGTCTTTTAAAGGAAGTTTCACGAGGCGACTAAGATAGCGGTTTTCATGTTGAAAACCAGATTAGCCAACATCAATCCCTCTTACATGACAGCAATCAATCACTTTTTCATGTATTTGGGGGGGTCAAGATGTACTGCTTTCTCTCGCCGAGGTATCAAGCTAGCGTCACCTGGGTCCCTTGCTTTTCCTTCCTTTGCCTGAGTGGGTGCTGTCAATGCAGGAGCAACCAGGGAGTATTTCAGGACCGTCAATCCTCAATAGGGCACTGGGTCTGTGGAGTATGGTGGCCATCGCAGGACAATCGCGCAAATCTGTTGAACTATTCTCACTCACCATGATCGCATTGCCCTTGCGGCTAGTGAATTCCAGGACTTTCTTGCCACCGGCTGCACAGAATTGTCATTTATGAGCCATATGGTGGTGGGGATGGAGAAGGTGCGGGGAGCGGACCTGCTCTATCTGTCTGGGCATTATATGGCCTTTTTTGGTTTTGCCTCATCAGGATGCACCCGAGATGGAGGCCAAACTTGCAAAAACCTTATTTTCATATGAATTTCATTGTCAGATCTTCGTCAATAGGAGTGCAATCTTCCGGAGGATGAATAATGACAAGCAATGAGTATATACAATGTTTAGTCGCCTAGGACTTTATGTCAAACCGCGTGAACTTGATCCGCTCACTAGTGTATCATTTGGACTGATGAGGTTCTATGAAGTGGGCATGTTCTGAGGCAGTTTTTATGTTTTAAGAAGGTGATGAGAGAAGAGACAAGTCTCCAGGCTTTTCCATTGGCTCTTGTAGTCTGATATGGGCATTGAGGAGCACTCTCCTTTGGTATCCCGCATTGGCGTAGACAGGGTAGGGACTGAGCGGACAAGGCCCACCCCTAATCTATAAATGCCCACTCAGCTGTGCTGTGTGGGATTCACAGATGTTAATGTCACTCTGGTGGGCCCAACTAGATGAGCTTCATGCCCCACTTGTTAGACAAGCTTGGCTACGCCTCTAGTAACCCGCGATTTAACACACGCCTCCGCCAAGTCCCCAATCCTATGTTGTGCTGCCAGCATGGACCGTTATGCCAATCAGATGACCTTTACATTTTGTTTTAACGGTTGGGGGTTGACGAAGGGGTGCTAACCGATAAGTTGTAAGCGAAGGCTGACGCTCAGGGCTTGATCTATGTGCTATGTGCCAAATGTGTGCCCTCCCCTGGGATCCCTTCCGGCGGTCATTTTGGTCTTCGGATGGGGAGATTGTTCTCTGCGTTCCACTCGCAGTGTCATCCAGTAATGGTGGCCGAGCTGTCAATGCAGATACTTTTAAGAGATTTCATTGGTCCATATTTGCATATTGCTCTGCTATTCTGCTGGCACCCTGGGAGCCAACCCGTACATTGTCTATGTCCAGGTGTCAGCCTCTGGCCCCTAGCAGTGCATGGCCACCGAACAACTAGGAGACAAATTGCCCTGGTGTGCTTGAAATTCACTAGCGCACCCGCAAAAAGGGCCAGATCACTACATCTGTTTAAAAAATGTAAGCTCATAGACAACCTTTAATGCAAATATCATGCTTATTTTTATTATTATAGCTATTAGTAGTAGTATTGCAAGGAAACAGTTCATGCTTTACCTATACTTATTAAAACCCCTACTTTGAAGGGAGTGTGTGTGTGTGTGTAGGCAGGTGTGGGGGTGGGTTTGTGTGTTTACTACACTAATGTCGAGAAGCTTCTGAACAGAAGAGCACCAGCTGAGTCAGGGTGTTGTGGTGTTCTCGTAATGCCCTTTATTTCTTGCTGTCAACACGTCAGACACCTAGAGGTCCAAAGCAATGCCTTCCCTGATATCAGCATTTCATCCTCACTATCACTAAGCTGAACCCATCCAATAAGGGAAGCCCATGTCATGGCTGCAGGAGGGCCCAGCATGATCAGGACAAGAGGTGCACCTTTCCCCGGGGACCCTCAGCAACTTACCTCCCATGTGGAGCAACGTCTTCTAAGGCGCTCCGCTGCTTCCTGAAGCTGGGTCCACGCTCAATGAATGCAATAATGATCACGGTACATATAGCTTACCCATGTTATGAGAACATTGGATTAGCATCCATGAGTTATTTTATCTCTGGGAATGCTGGAGTGTAGTGTATAACCTGTCTTCTTAAGATGTTTAAATGAGGGGCATTCAGTAGCTCAGTCTAGAGCTTGCAGGTCCTCTTTTGAAGATGGCTACTTTTTAATACAACTGAAAAAAGATTGGGCCAAAGTTGTGGTTCTATGCCTGGTTACCGCCGGACTCGTATTACCATTCTGCCTCCGTGACTCCCGGAAATACCAGGGCATTACAGCCCCGGTGTCCCGGGAGTCCGATAGGACTCAATGGGAATGGGGAAGTGGAAACACCGGCACCATCTCGGGATGGTGCCGGTGTTTCCACGTCCGCCTGCAGGCGGGCGGTGTTAAACCTGCCAGGTCAGACCTGGCGGGAACATCACTTCCCGCCTGCAGGACTCGGGATGGGGCGGTCCGGAATTAACAGTGGCGGCGGGTCTACCGCCGGTGTTAATTCCGGACCGCCCGACCCGTAATGAGGGCCAAAGTCTGAGGCTGAGACATGCTGAGCTGAATGAAATTGGTCACTCCTGAAATGACAAACTCCACATTTGCGTTGCCTCCAATCAACGGTCTCACAAGAGCATGGGCGGGAACTTTAACTCTGGTGCCAACAATCCAGATCCACAAAACATTATTCGCTCAGGTCAAGCAGATGTATAGGCCTGTGCTCTTCACAACTGCCTCTGGGTGTGTGTGCAGAGCAGCATCCATTCGGATGCCCTTTTTAAACTCTTGTGCACCATTGTGCAACCCATTCTGTGGAGAATGCCGTGTCCATGCATTTCAAAAGCACATCTTGATTCACAAGTAGGTTTTAAAGTATGCAGAAATTGCAAACCCCCTCCTGTGCCTCCCTGGAACAGGCGCAGGGGTTGCACAATGCAGGAGAGGGCCATTCCCGAGTCTCGTATGCATGTGTTTTAAAGTGAGAGGGCAGTGAAGAGAGGGAGAGAGAGAGAGAAAGAGGGAGAGAGAGAGAAACAGAGAGAGGGAAAGAGTGGGAAAGAGAGAGAGGGAGAGAGAGAGAGAGGGAAAGAGAGAGAGAAAGAGAGATAGAGAGAGAGAGATCCTTCAACATATTAATTAACCCTTTACGTCTATCTAATTGATCAGACTTGAAAATGCTTAGCCGCCAATACCTACTAGGCTATTTCTGGTGCTATTTTTCGATAAAGTATATTGCAACTGATGAAGGCAAAAATGTACACCTGTTTTACCACATGCTTTGGATATTGATTTACCACATGTGCTATGTTAGGACCATTTGCACAGTGAGTAAAATGGCACAAGATCGACCTATGTCATTACAGCTTCGCCTCTTTGTTAAGGAGAGGGTGGCCTATGGAGTGAGGCGTTCTCGGTTTCTGTTGAAACCTACTTTACCTGATCACTTTGGCTCTTGGGCTCTTATGGCCATGCAATAGGTGGCATGGTAAGTTCCACCTTCTTTTATCTGGTGCCAGATAATTATCATTGTTGTTTTATAACACGCTTAATACCAGGGACGGTGTCCAAGCGCAAGCTCAGGATCCGAACCTGTGTTGCAATGCTTTGTCTTGCTTTGAAGACAAATACTTTTCCCCTGAGCTAGTCTACCGGCCTAGATAGAAGGACTAACAGTGATATTTCCCTTACTTCATGTGGACTCAGAATCATCATGTATTTTAACGTGCAGTATTTCCACGCATAAAAAGACTGAATGGGGTATTATCACATTTGGTAGTATCTCGTGAGGTAATCATGCAGGCCAAGACACAGCTATGTCCAGAATACCTCGATTCGGTACGCTCAGGGGCCTTCACTGTAGAATTCACTGTTTGCTTTGACATTGTATCTGCTGAAAGCTACAAGATTGCGGCAAATCTGTTTGTTTTCGGCCTATGCAGACTGCAGAGGTAAAAGCTGTAACTTCACCTCATAAATCCTATGGTTTGGATGACACTCCTATATTCAGATCAGATAGGACTATTTTCATTAGGGCAGCATAAAGCGATTTGAACATATCACGCCTGCATTACGAATTCTCCACCTGCTACCCATAATTTTTTTTTAATTTCAAACCATTTGCATCACCTATCGTTCATATCATAGAAGTGGCCCTTCCTCCCTCAGAAGTAAGTTTCAATACTACGCTCCCTCCAGAACACTTAGGTGCCGCAATGCTGCACTAGTACTAGTCCCCAAACTCAACAAGAAACAGCAAGGAGGATCTTCTTTTTCAGTTCTGCCATGAAACTGTGGAGCACCCTATCCAAACCTCTCTGCCTGGAAGTGAACCACCTGATGTTCAGGCAACAGCTCAAGACTTAGCTTTGAGACCAACCACTTTCAGAGAAATGAAAGATAATGGCAACAGACTAAAAACTGTGCACCAGAAACTTTGGCTACTTTACAACAGGCAATTGCAAAACATTTTGCACTACCATCTGTGGGAAAGTAATTACATTTATGGACTCTGCTGAGTGACACTGGTCTGCACCGGAATCTCAGTGAAATCCACAACCAAGGGCCAGAAAGTATCACCCTAACTCCACTCCCCTCAACTCCACCCACTCCCATCTTTGTATTTTTATTGGACATTTGTATGGCGCCTATTCACAAGTGTTTCCAGGCGCCACAAGACAAATTGGAGGGGTGGGGGGCATAGGAAAGAAAGTAGAACAAAAACGGTTATATTGGCCTTGTGACAATCCTACCATGCAAGTGCAAGACAAGGTGGTAAGTGCACTAGAGCGGGGGGAAGAGGGAGACGTGCAGGAGTGAGGTGCCCAACGGGAGGGGGGTGGGCTAGGGATTCAAGGCTGCAAGTTCCAGGGGGAAGGGAGGACGAGCGTGTTGGACAGGATAACCAGGTAAGGGCTTGTCCGGGAAGGGACCCCAAGGGCAAGTGCTGGCAAGGGGATGCTGGGGGGACTGGGTAAGTGGGTGGTCTGGCCCCTGTATGACTCTGAAAGCCCCAGGTGTAGAGGCAGAGGGAAACCTTGGCACGAGAGAGGGAGATGGAAGGAAGAGGAGAAAAGGAAAGTCTTGAGAAGTTTCCAGAATTTAAAAAGATCTGCCTCAAGTCTTTGGGGGGGCAGGGAGGCCATTCCAGAGGGAGGAACCACCCAAGTAAAGGGAGTTACCGCCCATTCTCTGCTTGGAGAAACATTTGACCTACAGAGAGTTGGAGTCAGAGTACCAAAGGACTCTGACAGGGAGGTATTTTGGGAGAAAAGTCCGGATGTAGAGCGGTCCCAGGCCCCAGACAGCCTTGTGGGTGATGCTAAGGGTTTTGAGTTTGATCCTTGCAGTCACTGGAAGCCAGTGGAGAGATTATAAGGCTGGAGAGATTTGGTCCCTTGGCTTGAGGTCAAGGATAAGTCTTGCAGTCCTATTCTGGATTAGATGAAGAGGGCAAAGGGAAGAAAAAGGCAGACTGAGGAAGGTTCAGTTGCAGTAGTCCAGCCTCGAGAGACCTGGAGCTCTGGAGACATTGAGCTTCTTGGGGAAGGTGAGGAAAGGTAGAATGCCCCTGAGGAGGTGGAGCTGAAAGCTGGACTTCTTGGCAAGGTCTGTGATGTGTGGAGAAAAAGAGAGAGAGGAGTCAAAGATAACCCCAAGGTGATTTGCCTCACAAGTAGATAGGGGGGGCAATGAGGCTGGCCAGAGAGTGGGGTCGGGGGAAGGAGCCGGTGTCCCTATGAGAAAGAATTCACTTTTACTGGCATTAAGGCAGAGATCATTGGCAGAGCACCATGCCTGAATATCAGTCAGACAGTCAGGTATGAGGGAGGAGGCGGAGGAGGAAGAGGATAGCAGCTTGAAGGAGAGCTGTGTGTCATCTGCATAATACTGGAAATGAGGGCAGAGGTTGGAGATCAAGTGGGCCAGAGGGACCGGGTAAATGTTGAAGAGCCGTGGTGATAGGATAGAGCCCTAATGGATGCTACAGGTAGAGAGTGAGGTGGAGCAGAGAAAGGGACCTAGTCTGTTTGAAAGGAAGGAGGTCAGCCACATCAGTGCCCGGTCTGTGATGCCTAGGGTATCATGGAGACGGTTTATGAGGAGGGTGTGGTTGACTGTGACAAAGGCAGAAGAAATATCAAGGGGTATAAGAGCAGAGGGAGTGTTTGAGTCCAGGTTAGAGAGCAGGTCTTCACAGGTGTTCAGGAGAGCAGTTTCTGTGCCTCTAGATGCCCTGAAACCAGACTGGTGAATCCTGGAGGCAGCCAGCCACTTTGGTGTGAAGGGTCAGTTGGCGGATGACCAGCTTCTCCATGAGTTTGCCCAAAAAAGGGGTGATAGAGATTGGGCGATAGTTAGCAGGGAAAGAAGGGTCAGTAGACGGCTTTTTTAGGAGAGGGTGCATAATTAAGGGGTTGTTGGAAGGAGCCAGTGGCAAAGGAATGGGTACTGAGGTCAGCCAAGGCTGGGGCGGGAGAGGCAAAATTGTCCTTGATGTTTCTGGAGGAGCAGGGGAGCACTTATTTAGAGGTGACTTTCCTAGAGCAGACAACTCTAGAGTTCTCGACTGGTGCAGTGGGAGCGAAGGTGGACAGTATGGAGGAGAGTGGGGGGCCAAGGGAGGTAAGAGAAAGTGTGTGGGGGAAGCAGAGGATAGAGAAGACAGGATGTCTTGGGTTTTGGAGAAGTGGGCAGCCAGTGCAGTGCAGAGGGACTGGGAGGGAGGAGGAGAGGAGGAGACTGCAGTAGGATTGGCAACTTCCTTGCACATTTCAAAAAGTTCAGCCGTGTTATTGGTGGCTCCAGAGATGCAGGCTTGGACATGAGCCCTCTCAATGGAGCAGGTAGCAAGACGATATCGCCTTTGCAGTAGGCGGCAGACCAGTTTTTCAGAGGATGAGCTAGATGCCTGCCACTTCCGCTCTGCAGCTGTGCACTTGCGTTTCAAGGGTGACAAGTCAGAGTAATACCAAGAGTTGCATTTGGAGCCCATCTCCATGCGGATCCTCATGACGGCGGCAAGGATATCCACGGTGTTAGAGATAGAGAGATAGAGGTTAGCTAGAACAGAGCCAGAAGGAGAGTAACATGAAGGGGGTGGAAGAGGGATGAAGGAAGAGGCAAATGCAGCGACTGACACACGCTTCATTGGTCGAATGACAGAGAAGAAGACTGGCACTGGGAACGGTGGCATCATCATGGGACAGGGGAGGTTAAGGTAGGAAGACAGGAGAGAGTGGTCAGACCAGAAATAAGGGGTAGTAAGAGGGTTGGAGAGTGGGATGTCTGTTGAGATGAGAGCATCCAAGGTGTGTCCGGCAGAGTGGGTTGGGCCAGAGGAAAGGATAGGGAGTGAAAGAGAATCGCAGAGGTTGTGAAAGGGTACAATAGCCACATCTGGAGAGTCGAGATGGATGTTAAAGTCCCCAAGAAAGATACGTTTGGGGGAGAAGGCAAGAAGTGAGGAGGACAGGTCCGCCCATTCTGAGAGGAAGAGGGAGGTTGATCCGGGGGCCTGTAGAGGGTAACGAGAATAAGAGAGAAGGTAGGCGAGAATAAATAGCCTGCAGACTAAGCTTTCAATGGATGAGTAGGTTTGAGTGGGGATGATGGAGGCAGGAACCCATCTGGGAAGATTAGGGCCACTCTGATACCAGGCAGAGAGGACCTGGGATTGGACAGGATCTTATAGCCCTCAGGGAGAAGAGTGTCAAAAGCAGTGACAGAGCTGACCTTGTACCATGTCTCAGTGAGAGCAAGGATGTCAAGGTCAAGGTCTTCAAGGAGGCAAAAGATGTCAGAGGAGTGTTTGATAGAGTGAGAATTGAGGGTAGCTAAGTGAAGCTGGATGCCCCCTTTAAATGATTTGCGAGGGGGCACAGGGGTGAGATGCCACCACTGGGGGGGTTTCAGGGATGAGGGATGGAGGGGTGGCAGGAGATGGAGGTAAATTGAAGAGAGATGGAAGACCCCTGTCAAGAAGGAGGAGGTTGGGCTGAGAGCCCTGGTCCATAATAGTGCCATTGTGATAGACATTAATGGTGCATTTGAAAGATGAGAAGTGAGCCAAGAGCCCTTTCCATCTGGTGCCACCAGTAATGGTTGAGACAGAAAAAGGGGAGAAGACAAACTATATAGGGAGTCCATAAGTCCGAAGAAAAAACAGCAAAGAGAATGTCATTGATAGTCTGTCTGAGGAAGCATTAGTGTAGGTGTCTGCAATGGGCAGACCAAGGTTGGATCTCAGGAGTGCCTTTTTAAATGTCTTCCTTCCAGACTTCGTGAGAGAAGGGGGATAGGTGATGGAGAAGCAATAAGAAACAATAGGGGAGACGGAGAGCACCATGGGGGCAGAGACAAAAAGGCAGAGGGGAAATCGAAGGATAGCAGGGAGAGGGTTAGCAGCACTATGCAACAGTAGAATCTCACCAGGCGGCCAAGCAGTCAAAATCAATCCTGCAACTAACTCCTCACTACTAAAATCTTGCAGGTCTACTGCACTTAACAGACTCAGACCCTATCCATCTTGAGCCAACAACGATTTTGTCAATGTTTGCACTCCACAACCAGGGGGGCTGCCCATACCACAAACAATATTTCAAAAAAAGGTAGCAGGCTCTCCTCTCCAGAATGAACATGGCATGATAACCTGTTCTGAGATGAGAGTTTGCAGCACACGCTTTTTGCTCACTGTACCTTTCACAGATAGGAAATATCCATTTGCATATCAGTCTTTGTCCCGCCTACATGGGCAGTCCAGCACCGAAATGCTATGGCAATTTCTCTCTGAACAAGAGTACCAACAGCAACCCCATACACGTGTTTCAGCCTTGTTGGGCTTCATCAGTGAGGTGAAGCTATGCCTCTCTGAGCACAGTGAGCAGGGAGTCCACGTCTGGACAAACAACATAGAGATTTTTATATCGGCACACAGGTAACGGGTACTTCCGAGCTGCATCCATCAACACCACATGTTTTCTGCATGTGCCTTCCCAATATCCAACTAATACAGCCTGTCCTCCTTTCTTGCAGAGCCACATGCAGCGAGACCACCATTATTGGCAGAAGGGTGCTATATAAGACCACTTTACAGTACAATGCATTACGTAAACTGAAAAGTTCAGTAAGCTGACTCCGCCATCTGTACATAGAACCCCTAATTTGACTGCTCGGGCTTCAGCGGGCATTGTAATTGCCATCGGCTCATTTGAGTGATGCTATTCCATTCAGACTTATTTCCAGTATATTTAATATATTCAGATGGATGTAAATGACTCATTTGGAGGTTTTTATAAATTATATTAGAGAATTCTTTTCAAGCCTATGATTTGATGTATGTATTGCAACTGCGTCAAAACACGTCAACAGCTTCTAGGCTAACACAAGGTTGACCTACTGTAGGAGTGCTGTGAACCACACATACTTTTAGTTTCAAGTACATATTGCACTGCTTTTAAAAACAGACTTGGTGCAGTCTTTAGACCCTTTCAGCATGCATGATGCCAGGAACGTCATTTAGGGGTCGCCAGAGGTCGCAACTGCGACCTCTGAGTTCTCCCTTGCGATCTCTGGGGTCAACCTTGCGGCCTCTAGAAAAAAAAAGGAAAACAAAAGTTTTTTTTTAATTTTTTGTAATGTAAGCTCATGGGCTGTGGCCAACACCATGTGTCTCTTTAGTTCTGGAGTGGCTGGCTTTCTTGTTAAAGCACCTTAAAAAAAGAAGAAAAAGAAGAAAAGGAGTGACACAAGTCTAACACTTTCAGCACTGACCCTAAATAAGAAAGAATAGGAATATCAAATAATGTGTCTTTCTGGAATTCTATACAATAATTGCTAGACTCATTCAAGGTTTATTTCAGGCACACTTCAGGGGGTGAGTCACTGATTTAGTCTGTTCATAAACACCTCAACTCAGCCTTTCATCCTTCTGAGGACGATAAATGAGTACCAAGACAGGTTGGGTGATATTGGGTGTATATTTTTTCTATATAAAGTGCTTAAGCGTAAGTGCTATATAATAACACATCATACCATTTGGTCATGGACGTCTGCTTGCATTCACAGTAATTTGGTAATATGGGCCTATATACACTGATCTTAACGATACATATGGCGATCCATTCTTGTATGAAATGTACATCACATTATAGCGATATCGTAACCATATTTTTTGTAGTGTACAATGCTATGTGATAGCACTTCCTGTTTTGTCAACAGGTGAAAGGTTGCATTCCATAGCATCCCGCGATATCACTTCGGGGTGGGGTCAAATGACATCACTTCCTGTGATGTCACCAGGGGGTGAAGGGTCGTGTGATGTCACTTCCGCTACCCCTGGCATTTTGGTGAAATGACGTCCCTGCATGATGCCCGAGCTGATTGCTCGGTCAAGAAACCTTTCCCATGTCCTTCCGCATGCCCTTGTTGTTTAGATGGCACACAGCATGTGCAATGATCCACTTTCCACAGGACTAAACACACTCTGACTCCTCGTGGCTCTGCCCCTTTTGTTACTGAGCATCTCGTTAGATCCACTAGAAAAGGCAGCATAAGGGAGTGCAGCACTAGAAACACAAGGCCGGCAGAGGGAGAGTTCACCTGGAGAGGTCAGGAATGGATGCAACGGCAATGGGAAAAGATACATTTCATTTTATGTTGCTTTGATTTGTGTGTCTTTCAAAAACATGAAATGGAAATCAAAATGGAAATGCAAAGACGAGTTACCAGTCGATGGAGACAGAACCCTGTCAACCTGCAGAGAGCTGGCTAAGGTTCCTATGGGCAAATATGGAACAGAGGCTCGTTGATGAAACTATGGCTCCCTGGCAGCGTGGCAATCAAGACTCCCCTCCACACATCTAGAAGAGCTGGTCTCCGATCCTGTACTGGTCCATCAATATCACCCAACGCCAAAGGACTGCATTGTGATCTAGATAGAAGGATTGGCATAGCCTAGGCAGGAAACCTGGGTCCGGAATCACTTCCCATGCGTTGCGCAAGAGCCTGCAGTAAGGAGATCTTCATCATCATTCCCTTAACTCTCCTAATTGTCTAATGGAGGAAATAGCAACAGGGAACTGTGTCCTGGTGGATAATGATTCTATGGGGATATGCTTAAATATTTCATATGGGGGCTTTAGAAAAGAATGTAATACTTATGGCACATCGTGCGGAGGAACCATTTTCTTCCAGGGTGGGTGCAAGAGGATGAAGCCCATGTAAGGGGTTGGAAACCAATTCTTCTAAAACGTGTGCACCACCCCAAAGCTTTTGGAATGCTCTTACTGCTGCCCACTGGACCATTGATCGCAGAGAGTGCCAGATCTTAAGATCTATTAAGGGCGTATGCCATGGAAATTACACTTGGAAGGTTGACCAATGGTGAGATTAAGCCCTGCTTGTAAAGGGCCACATGGCTCCATGGACACCTTTTGCTACTTCCGTTGAGATCTCTAGACCATGGAGGCATTTCCACCCAACCTCCATAGTGAGAGTTTGAGCCTGGACAGATTCGCCGTTGGGATGTGAAGGCTCTGCGCTGGAGACGGTCAGGATGGGAGGATCAGAACTGGTGATGTTTGGTGATTAGGCTTAAACTTAGTATTGATTAGTTTGTTGTCTCTAGAGACTAGTATTCATCAAATTTGGCGTGCACACCTTCTCAAAAATGCCTCCGCACAGGGCATTGACTATATAAACAACTTAAGGACCTAGGCTAAAAAGCAGACAGTGAGGGCTGCACTCCCTTAGTCTAGCTTACCAGCTAGAAAACTGTCATAATGTTCATTCACTCTCATTTCGTGTCAAAATCGCGAAACAAATTACATCAAGAATTTCTTTGTAAAAGGACCAGACTGTATTATGTGAAAACAAACTGTGTTAGTGGCCATTGTGAAGGAGCCTATATGCCAATGCATTGCAGACTACACAGCCCATCATCAGGGTAAATGAAGTGGCTGTAAATTCAGAACAGGAAACAATCAAAAGGGCCCATGGACCCAAATCATACAATGATACATCAATGACACCCAATCGGGCCATTGCCATTATTAAGAGAAAAAAACCAAACCAATCCATTGTGACAATAGTGTGGAATGTGCAGGCCAACAACCCATCAGCAGCATGTGACCTACCGTAGTTTCATCCGGAAACATGGATTGTAATGAACATTGTCATTGAGATGAAGAAAGAAGTTCCAGTGTCAAAACATTTATCGTCATGGATCAATAATAACAAGTTCCAAAAGTGGAATCATGAGAACCATGTGCCGGTGGGCGATTGATCATGCTATTAACATAGGGAGTAAAAGACTTAGAAAGTGTCCATGCTAGTCCATAATCACACATTGTGAGATAATGCCCGAATATCTCAATGGTGCCGTAGATAACCGTTAGTTACTGAACCCCTGCAGGGTTAAAAAAAGTCACAGTTACACCTAATCTGTCTGATAAATTACAAAGAATCACAGAACTGGTGTCACTGAAAGTTAGAGAAACAGCAGGAACCAAGTCCTCCTGGGTAAATGTGGAACTGACAATAATTTCCACTTTCTCCTTACATCTCTTCCTGAGAACCCCGGATTTGAGGGGGCTTGGGGGGCCTTGGTCAGGCAGAGAACCCCAACGACTTATTAGAACATGCAGGCACTGGGAACAGGAGCAAGGCACCACAGAGGTCTCTTGTGCGGCAAATAAATCCAGATGAGGGCCAGAAAATGTGGTCCAGATCAAAGCGAATGCATTTCTTGACAGTAACGATGGGGATTTCCAGCTCATCTCATCTGCCAACACAATCACAGAGCCCTGAATGCCGATTGCCATCAAGGAAAAGATGACCTGTTCTGACAGTGAGAAGGTATCTTCCACCAGCTGCATCAGAGATGTTTCCTCTTGTCTTCTGCACATAGGATTGTGTAAGTGTATTGTCAGTGCATACTAGCACAGTTTGTGTCTGTAGTCCTGGGCGAATGCTTCTAATGCTTTCAAGACAGCCTGTTGCTCCATCCAATTCATGGAGTGTGCATTCTCCAATACACCACAGTTTCACAACCCAACCCAGATTGCTGGCATCTGTTTTCGGCAAAATTGGGTTCGGAGGGTCCAATGGCATTCATGTGCCCATTTTCAGAGGAACTGGCCACCGTAGCAGCCTTGCTTCTATACTCTGTGTTACTGGTATCATGTCATTACACTTTACGTTGCCCGGTAACAATTGAGTCAGAAGGTGATTCACCCGATTTCTAGGCGATTTGTCACCCATGGGCTTAGGAAAACGGCTGACACTATCTCTCCTTGCACTTTGAGCAAATGGCTTGCTGATAGGGGAGGCTTAATGCAGTCTCGCAACTCAATTTACCAGATCCATCTGTATTGATCCTCCAATGAAGTTCAGTTTCCGAACTGGTGTTAGATGAGCTTTGTTCTGCTTCACCAAGAAGTCCAGATGGGCCAGAAGCTGATACCCTCTAAGGGTGCAATCTGGCCCCTGGTTCTGAATGGTAGACTATCAGCCAGTCCTCAGAATACAGGAGGATGCGAATTTATTTATTTGATTTATTTATTTATTTATTGCATTTGTGGAGCACCGAGACACAGGGGTATCACAGCGCTTGTACCAAGACAGTGTAATGAAAGTGTCAAGAGAGGGTTCAGGCAGAGTTAAGCAGCAGGAACATCAGTCATATTTGTTGTACAATTAAAGGATGCCCCTTCGTGCTCATTTCAACTCGAATGGTAGAACAGTGAAATGCAACTGCCTTCGAAGTACAGTGAAAAGGAGAATCCTCTGGTGAGCTGTGTAGAGCTGAATATGATGGCAAAGGTTGTGGCGGTCCAGTGATTTTAGATAGAGATTCGGTCAAAGAATCGGCAAAACGTTCTACATCATCTCCATTGAAAAGTGAACACGTGGAATCCATATAATCAATTGTTTTAGATTTAGGACCTGTCTGAATCTTCCTGAACTTTTCTAGACTAGAAACACATGTGATCAGAAGTCCTGTCACAACTTCTTTCGCGATCTGAAGGACACCTGCCCTAGTAGGATCGTTGTCTGTCCTCCCTTTGTTCGCCCTCCCTTGCCTCGTCGCGCCTTGAAACACTTGTATATAGGCGCGTTATAAATGCCATATCATATCATAACAAGGACTGGAATCACAGCTTTCTCTTTCAGTAAATCCCCTGTAATCTCCTGCAGAACTCCTTCTGTGGGATGAATCTTTCAGAGCCTGTGCCGTAATCCTTTGTGCAAGGGAGGAAGTCACAGTTAGCTCGATAGCATGCTCGTTTGAGACAATTTCCCTGGCCCGCTGGTCTCCTATCAGGTTTTTCCAGAAAGATCAGCAGTTGCCCTCCCACTGGCGTGTCTGCTGCTTAGTCAGGACTGCTGATTCTTAGGTAGTGCTGTTGCTTGGCCTGCCGGTTGTTATTGCCTCTAAATCCAGGGCTGGTTTGAGGGAAGGCCTAGGTCTTCTTTAATGGTCCATTCAGCTGAGGCCTTAGTATTGTTTCATTTTCTGTGATCTTCCCTGCAAGGGTTGAGAGTAAGCGTAGTCAGCACAGTATTGTATCAGCATGATATGCATCTGTGTCCCAAAGAGCAAGGTATATGAAATAACAAGCTTTCTGTCTGGAGTCCGCTTTTCAAACATTGCTGTATACGTGTTTCATATCTGTTCTGCTTGTACAACCAGAAAGTGCTCTCACCAAAATGGCGTCCATAGTAATGTCAGACATGTGTTATGTCAACTGCTGTACTAATCTCTCTCACTTCCCATTGCTTTACATAAATAACTTTAGCGAGGAATGAGTTATGCAGTATGTAATCATAAACAATTATCACTGCTATCTGAAGCAACTTGCACACACAAAATATGCATCAAAGCCTGCCAGGTGTTAAACTGTGCCATTCTGAAAAAGTTTGGATTTGGCAACTTAATAGCAACATTGTATTATACCAAAAACATTACATTAACTGTTGAATTACTTGACAAAAGAGTGGATTTGTGCAAAAACCTTTGGCTCAAAATGGATGAGTAATATAGATTATTATTATTAATTATTATTATTATTATCATTATTATTATTATTATTATTATTATTATTATTATTATTATTATTATTATTATTATTAAGCTTCAACCTAGTCTCAGAAGCAACAGAATGATTTACAAATCATAGGGAACAGGCACGGCAAGGGAAGCAGAGATGCAAGGGAGTAGGGAGATAACAGTAGGGTGTAGGCAACTTGGTAGCCAGGGATCTACAAGCAGGGGACAACACGGGGAGGAACAGATCACCTAGTCTCACGTAGGCTTAGGAGTAGCAGGTGTGCGGACCTAGGTGCTAGGGAAGAGCCATTCCTGGAAGCGGAGGGTTGTGTGCTTCATCCAGAAATGTAGAAATGAGGGGGCAAGTCTGGTGTTGACAGTGAGGAGGTTTGAGTCATGGGGCATAGTCAGCTAATACCAGTCTTCTGGTTCTTTTTTTCCTGAACCGGCAGAGTTCAAGTCTGCACATGTCCTTACCTCTGGTGGATTCTGCGCCTCCAGAGATACTGAGTTTCACAGTGAGGTAGCCTAGGGACTTCAGGGCTATAGTCTTGTACATAATGGAGCAGAATTTGAAGATGATACATGCTTGCAGAGGGAGCCACTGCAGTTCAATGAAGGTCAGGCTGACGTGGTGGAATTTGCAGAGTCTTTTGATGTGTTGTGCTGAAGCAAGCAGGACATATCTCAGCGGTGCCAGATTAGTCACTGCAAGGTCCTTCAAAAGGGCTTTTCAACCATCAAGGTGGGAGAGGACCACAGTTGGGCCAACAGATTTGAAGTAGTTTCCTATGATGGGTGGCTGGATTATACGCAGGGGAGAAAGTTGATACCTAGGTGTTTGTGTCTTTCTTTCTATGTGCTGTTTGAAGGAGATGTTTCAATTGATTTTGAACACAAGAGACTTGGCGCAGGTGGCCAGTTTGTGTGTGTGTAGCCCTCAAGGTTCAAAGAAGAGGACCAGGTCTAAATGTCAGGGTGTTCAGTGTTGTTCTGCAGCATACATTCAATCTTGGAGTGGTTAAGCTTCAATTAAGCAGTGTGAATCAAGGACTGTATCAATGTGAGGCATGCATTGAGCCTGTAGATGTCTTTGATGCAAGATAAAGTGAGGTAGAGCTGCATTTCCTCTGCGTGTTGGTGGATGTTTTGTGCAGCCAGGATGGTTCTGTGAGGTTTCATGTAAAGATTGAAGATCACAGGGTTGAGGATGAATCCATGCAGGACTTCACAGATGATGGGTAGAGTTGGTGGTCTGAATGAATCTATTTTTTATGAGATGGTGGCAATGTGTTAGATAATATTTGAACCAGCTGAGAATGATCTCGCTGATTCCCATGTGAAGATGTATATTGTTGGCGAGAGTCTGTTGGTCTACTGTTTCGAATGCTGCTGAGATTTGAAAAAGAACCGGGAGGCAAGGATGGCCATTAACAAGAATGTTAAGGGTATTGTCAATCACCTTGATGGTAGCCCTTTCTCTGCTACGTCCAGGTCTGAAGGCAGATTGGTAGGACTGAAGAAGGCTGTTGGCTTCGATGTGCTTTGGCTAGTGCTTTCTGAAGGATCTTACTTAGGAAGGGAAGGTGAGCGATGGGCCAGTAGTTGCTGAGGTTGTTAGTGACCATTGATCATTTGATGACAATCTAGTAGTTAATGCGACAAGGCCAGTACATTCTATTTATGCAAAAGTAAATTTGGTTGTAAATTACCAGGACTATGGGGGTCATTACGAGTTGGGCGGTAAGGGTTAACCGTCACCAGTAATGATGCCGGTGCCGTGAACCCTTACCACCCTATTCCGTGGTCCCTTATCGGGTCCCAGCAGGAACGGCTCTTCTGACCAGCCATTCTCTGCGGGTGCCATTAAGGGACCTTGGAGATAATAACGGGCCTGCATTTTGCGGGCCCATTATTAGTGCCTACCCCATTTCCATTGAGCCCTATGCGGGCTCAAATGGGAATGGTCAACTGAATGGGGACTTACCGGGTCCACATAGGTCGGAATGTCCCGGTAAGTCCCCATTCAGCCAGACCGGACCCGGACCAGGGTTTGGAGGCAGCCATGGCGCTAACAGCGCCATGGCTGCCTCCAAACTCGTAATGACCCACTATGTAACAATATATCTGGTTATGAAGCAATTAATTTAAATATGCAACTAATACATCTAATCAAAAATAAATCTGGCCATGGAAAAAATCTGTCAGTGCAACAAATTATTTCAGTGTGCAAAAATACATCTGGGTGCGCAAACATAAATCTGGCTGTGCAACAAATAATTTGATTATGCAAAAACAAATCTGCTGTGGAATGATTAATCTGATAATTAAATGATTATTTGTACTATGCAACAATTAATCTGATTATGAAATCAATGTGACGATGCAAAAATTAATCAGAGCATAACACATCTGATTATGTAAAAAATGTATCTAGCTGTATCTAGCTGTTTAACTTTTATTATGACTATGATACTAATCTGACTAACGAAAAACTTTTCTGTCAATGCAAAATAGAATTGGCTATGTAACAGTTAATCTGAATATGCACACTTAAATATGACAATGCTAACTTAATTTGGCTATATGGCAAATAAACTGGAAATTCAACAATACATCTGACCATGGAACAATCAATCCAGTTATATGAAAAATTAATGTGGCTATATATATCACTATCCAGTAATAATTCTGAGTATAAACAATAGATATGGCTATGTAGCAATTAATCTGATATGTAACAAATACATCTGGTTTTGCAAAAAATAAATTTCACTATGCATCAATAAATCTGGCCTTTCACAATAGATGTGGCTTTGTAACAGTTCATCAGGTTATGCAACACATACATCTGTCTACTTTAAAATAAAACAAATCAAGCAAAGTAAACCAGTCTGTGCAACAAATAAACTACATTTTCAACATCAATCTGCTTATGAAAATATACGTCGTCCTGTGCAACAAATAATTTGTGAAAAAATAAATCTTGTTATGGAACAATAATATGCCACAAATCTGACGTTTTAAAAACAAGTTTGGTAGTGCATCATTTAATGTGACTTTGCTACAAGTCCGAGTATAGTCTAGCCACAAAATAGATCTGGCTATGTAGCAATTAATCATATCATTCAACAAATAAATCTGCTCAAGTAATTTCAAAATTAGGCTATTCAACAATTCTTCCTCTCCCTGCTGCCTTAATCTGGCATGCTCTTTATCTCCTCATCGCACTACTCCCACTCCTCCTCTATTTAAATACAACCTCCAAGCTCTTCTCCTTTCCGAAGAACCACTTGCATAGCATTATATGCCACCACATCTCCCTGTTCTCCTCTCCCCCGCCTCTCTATGACATCCCCACAGCACGTATCCCTCACCCCTTCATCCTAAAACTTAGCACTTCCTCCACTATTCCGTTCCCCTTGTCACTGATTCTTGTTTCTACCTCCCCTGCATGATCTGGTCTTGGATCTAAATCCTCTCACCCATTGTTATGGACACTTGCCCTCTGCTCTGTACATCAATGTTAACACGTTTTGTAAGCATATGTGTGCCAAAATGCATTGTTTCCCTGTAATTATCATTAAATAAATAACACATGTTCTGACTGTGCAAGAATGCATCTGCATATGAAGCAGTACATTCTGCCTATGCAAAAACAATCTGCCTATGCAACAAATAAGCTACACTATGCAACAATAGGTCTGGCTATACTAAACAGATCTATGTCAAAATATATCAGACTATGCAAAAATAAATCTGACTGTGAAACAGTTAAACTGACTGTGCAACAAATCTCATTATGTAAAAATAAATCTAGCCGTGCAACAATCAATCTGATCATGCAATAATGTAATCTAGCTATGCAATGATACATCTAGTGGTATGAAAGTAAATGTGGCTATAGAACCACACACGCTGGCTATGCAAAGGCTATCATGATGTGCAAAAATTAACTCAGGACAGCAACAATATGTCAAAGATCATCCCATTGTGTCGCCCTTTTCCAGATATTGAAACTCCCTCTGCTGGGCCAGAAGGGTGCAAATAATTTAGTCTTACAACTTTTCACAGAAAGAACGCCAGACACAGATATCTGACCTCTCAAACTACACACTAATTTAGCTTCCCAGCTGGCCTGTATCATGTGTAACAGTTGATGTCAGTCCTGGTTTTCCCATTGCATGCTGGTATTTGTAGGCCCAAGCCTACTATGGGGAAACATGAAATTATAAACCCCATCATGCAATGGGGAAAACCAGGACTGGCTCGAGATGTCGCACTGGGCACAGGCTACCTGCCATTGAAAGACAAACTCATTCAAATAAATTGCCAATGTGCCATTCCGGTGAAGGAAATGACATTTTCCACGGTAAACAATCAGGCCAGAGACCAAGCAGCAATCACATTACTGGATAGAAAGGAAAACATGCTTGTTTCTCTGCAACCAACAAACACTTCTGCAGTTATGGTACTTGAATACATTTTTCTCCACTTTTCAACAGTTCCAGATGATCGTTAAATTGAGGCCAAATCTCTTTGCCCTGTCCCTTACTGGCCCTACATAGTGCATAATCATGTTAGCTTCATTTCACCCGGGGCTCATCAATGCATCTTGTCTGTTTCAGTCTTTATCAAGCAGCCAAAATAGTGCAAAAGATGGCGGCTCGTTTTTGGCGCGATGAGCTACCCAGAGAAACGTATATAAACCTCATTTAGATATGGACCAGTGGAGTGTTGGATGGGATGGGGTGATGTGTTTGCGTCTTTGAAGCTTCAGGAGACTAGCAGCCTTGTTCTGGACTCCTTGAAGTCTCTTCAGTACACATTCCTTGAGCAGCAGGTATAGACTGCTGGCTGAGTCCATCCTTAAAAGTACCAATGTAGGGTCTGCCATGTTCCTGTGATGCAAGGTCATGTAAGACATAATAGCCCCTATGTATAACCATGGGTGGGCTGGCCTAGGAGATTTCCCGTCAGCCTCTGCGCCATGAGCCACTTTTGAATGGGTACCTCTTTTATTTCCATTTTTTCTTATGGGAAAGGGGTTGGGCTTGCTCACACTTTGTAATTCGGAGCCACTTTAAAACACATTTCCAGGGCCTCTTTTGTTCCCCAGACCACACCTGTGTAAAACACAGCAATTCATGATAAGTGCATCATTTAAGGTGATCTGTGACCTCTTTGGTCTCCCTTTCGACGCTGATGACTGACTTTTATCTGTTCCGTTTGCTTATGGTTGTTTATTTATTAGTTTCTCGCTTTTTTAAGGATGTTCCTTTTCAATTTGCCATTTAATTTTACTTCCTGTGAAGCTGTCAGTGTCAAAGGTCATATGATGCAACTTCCTGCGGGTCAAAGGCTGCATGATGCCACTACACTAACACTGCCTCTATGATTTTGGTGAAGTGACATCAGTGGTTTACATATAGCCTTACTTCATTATCCGACCAGTTTATCAAACATTTGTAGATTAGGATTAAAATAATTCTGAATTCGCTTTTTTCTTTTTTTTTTTAAATCGGTCAGCATAATACAATCAATTTTAAGCTCTTTCTTACAAGGCCTTTGTGCAAAAAAAAAGACGTGTATCATTAACCACGCTGCAGTTTTGGCAACTGTCTGCCACTTATATTAAATATTTGTTACACCGACCCAGACAGCAAAGAAGAATGGACTCACTCTAAAAAAGGACGAGAAGACTCGTCCTTAGCATTTAAGGGGTTAAATAATGTTCATGTGCTGAACATTCATGTGCGCAAAACATATTTAAATACGCTGTGGCACTGATCACGTCAGCATGAAGGTTGCTGGCAACTGAAAAATATATGCGAGTCCATTTTGTTTACTGCAGATAAAAGTCTAATCTTGTTGCGATGGATTAAGCAACCTCCAGACATCAATCATCGCAAAAACTGCATGGATTGTGCACCAGCTAACCTTGAAGCCCCTTGCAATGTAGAGATTACATGTGATTTATCCGGGTCTCGGCACCACACCTGCAACTAATCTCCAGATCTGTTCATATTTATGGGCAGTAGCAATCTCAGAACAAGAGGAAAACTCGCAGTCAGATTACTCGGATAATACAAAAAACGCGATTTCTGAAAAGCTGTATCAGTGTGCTGTATGGATGTTTAAAACAGAGAACAAAAGTAGTCTCTACAAATGTAAACTCCCCCTGGCCCAGGTACTTCTCTGTTTCCGAGCCTGCCTATTTATTCATGTGTGGCTTCTTTAAGGACGTATTATGTTTGGTTTGCAATCCTATTTTCCTTTTTTTTATCTTATCAAAAGGACTTCAAAGATGAAATCTGAGAGGAATGCGTTGCCACGTTCTTGCACAGATGTAAGCAAGTGTTGCATGTGGACCCGTACACTGATATTAACATGCGTACGCTATGTGAGCAAGGCAACGAGTGAAAGTGAATAGCGGTAGAGAATATACACTTGTATTTGGCAAAGTCAGCTCCTGATTGCCTGGAGCCAACCATGCAAAATTCAAGTAATAGCCATTACCTTGTGGTTTTTTAACCCAGTTTTAAGCAAAATGTTCATACTCCGCTAACGTGGCAACACCGCTGCTCACTCTATTAGCCCTGTCACGCCCTGCATGTCTGTAGCTAACCTGGTGTCACTCTCCTGACTTACAAATGCATTGATCTTGATTTTCCTCCTCCGGATGAAACACGCCGTAGAGTGTCAAGGCCAATAAACACATAGGGGCTCATTATGAGTTTGCTGGTTCAGAGAAAATGCTTGCAACAATGCTGGCAATTCCTGCTTTGGCTTTTTTTCCGGACCGACACACTTCGAGTTTGCTGGTGGGAGCCATGGTTACTAATGGTGCTTATGAGTCAGGCACTCCCATCCCATGGAGTGGGACTCCATAAGAATGGGAAGTTACCGGCACTCCGCTGCCCATAATATCCCGTTAATACTAGGATTTTAGGGGTGGCAGAGATGGTAAGGCAGGTTTGCTGGTATCCCGCTGGAATTACCGGAGGGATACCGGCCACTGATAATGAGGCCCATAGTCCCATACCACAATCCAGACTCGCATGACTACGGCCTACGTACATCAATTTTTCGTAATCCAAACCCGCCGCACCTTCATTTACACTAACAAGCAACCCATCTTTCTTTTTAGGCAGAACTATGTACAAGAAGGCTATCAAAATGAAAGAGGTGCACTTTACAAGGGAACTTTACATTACAATACACAGATCGGGGAAAGGGATCTATAACAAAACCATTGCTTTTAATTACCCACAGTGCCCTGCTCTGAACTGCTGCTCTGTGCACACCTGCTCCCAGTTTCATTGTGCCCCTCGCTCATCTCCACACCCACTCCCTGCTCCTTTATGCCTCTACATTTCCCGTATGCTTGTGCAAGCTCATTTCTCCCTCTCCTAACAGTACAGGCATCACTGTACCCTGTTGATGGACCGCCACTTCTAAAACATACACAGGGAGTCCTATGTGCCACTATACCACATGACCATGGCCCATGTCTAGTTACCTTTGTCTACTCCTTCCCAGTTCCAAGTGTGCTCTGCCTACCACAGCTATCCTGCATCACTGTGCCTCTTTTAACATCCAAATCCCCTGTTCTTCCACTCACCCCAACACTCACACTTGTCGTCTATTTGGCCTTTCCTCCACTCACTGACCATCCTGTTGATTGCTCCGATTGAGGGCGACATGGAGTTGTAATGGAAGTGCAGCCGTTTAAATCCCTAGCATCACTAGTACAAGGCACCGACAGTAAATGGTGGTATTGTGAGGCAGATGAATACGTCATCCATAGCTTCTGCCCATCACAAAGGTGAGAGACGTTACTCATTGGGACAGCTGTTCGACCCTTATCCCTAAGAGCAGGGCTTGGGGACAATGTAAGCTGAAGATGGCCAAAGCATTCAAACTAATGTTGAAATAGTAGAAAAGCGTGCATTAGACACGAAGCAAACATGCACTCCACATGAAGAACACGTACAATAGGTAATATATGCATTTAGACATGAAGAAAATAAACATAGAATCCACAGACATGAAGAACACTAACATGAACAATGTATAAGGTGGATGCAACATGAACTGCATATGAATATATATCACTAACACAGAAGCAAGAGTGCAGTTGGGCAGCTTTCTTGTTAAAAATGGAAGTCATAGCATGTCTCTGAATGAGCATAGGACTTAAAGCGTCAGAAACACTCAAAAACGGAATCCACAGAAATTGATATCTGGACAGAGCTCAAGACAGTGACTGGCAATTAGTGCCAAAGTTAAAGTGAAATTAGGGAGGATTGGAATGGCGAAACGAAGGCACTAGATAGCAATTCCCAAGACGCAAGTAGTATACTCTGAGATTAATTAAAGTTTTATAAGAGCACAACCAGCCTTTGTTAGCTAGGTGCAGTTCAACAGTAAGCCAAAAGGCTCCATGAAGAATAACTCAAGAGTGTCCCTGGTGGAAACAGGAAACCTGACACACACATTTTCATTAGCTTAAATCTCAATAAGTAAGAGGTAAATCTATTCCAAATGGTCCCATTGCACATGACCCATAATTGGAGAGCACTGGCCATTCATTCAAAGCAAACACAGATAGGATACCTGTGTACTCCCTAAATGCGCACGTAGATATGAGCTGCCACACTAGGCCAAGTACAAATGGATTGCCCAGTCACACGGCCTGAGAATTATGGATGGTAACTTTTAATTGAAGGAAGAAAGTTCCATGGGCCTCTCTCCCCCTAATCTATGTCTGGTTCATATCCTGACGACCTGAAGTGTCAAAGGTTGGATAGGAATGTGCCAACCTATCAAAATCCTTAGAGATATGCTGCCCATCAAGTAGTATGCCAACCAACCCCTTGCTGTGAAGAGGATGCAGTTTGACCTGTATCAATATATGGGTGGTTCCAGGTAGAGCATCAGATTCCTGTAACCCAATGAACTGTTTAACCTGGATGGAATCTATATGTAGCCAAACCTGCTAACCTATCCCTGTTCCCTGTACGTTTTGTAAACTGAGATTATGTTATGAAGTCATTGAAGATGATTTTGCAGTACTTAACCAATTGTTTTTGATAAGTAAGTCAAAAGCGCCGCAATTTCAATGCTTGTATACTGTCCCAGCTTTGTTTCGATGTGAATAAAGTTGGGGGTTTCCATACACTTTATCGACTCAGTCACTGAGTCTGATTTGGATTGGCTCCCATTCCTCAGGGCCTATCTGAGATTTTTGGGCTACCTTAACAGTGGTAAATGGATTACCCATTCATTACAGGAGGCTCGCCATTCATAACATTCACTAATTTGCATACATTCCCACTGCATGCATAAACTGACATATCCTTACATACGCACACACACACTCACACATACACACTCACACATACACACCTCTGTATGCTCACACGCACACACTAACTCCCACTTACTTCATATACTCATCCACTCACAAACATTAACTCACTGAGGAGTTATTTTGATGACTGAGCAGTGTGCTTGAGTGACCAAGTGTGACGGAATTACTTCTGCTCTGCAGGAGTACAGGTATGAGTAGTGGTGCTAAACTGCCTACTCTGCCCCCACACTTCTACAAATCAACAGTGGACCCAGTAATTGATATATAACTGGCACAGCTAAGAGACATACTGGCTTCGTCTTTTGTGGTAAAGTGGGCCGAGGGAAGGCTATACTTTTATAATGTGATCCAGAGCAACCCAAAAAGCAATAGCACACAATTACAAAATGAAAGAATGTGGAATCAGGGTTCTATATATATATATATATATATATATATATATATATATATATATATATATATATATATATATATATATATATATTCAAAAAAGAAACCCTGTGTTTCTGGTCTACAATGAGACCAGGCAAAAAGCAGACAGAGTGCACTCCTTGGAACAGTGGAGGACGTCTTTGTGACTCTCCACGTGAAGACAAACACAACAACTCTTCTCCAGACTGAAAAAATGCTTTTAATGGATATCAGTCAACATGATAAGGATAACAGCTAAAACAATGTGTTTCGCGGTGGCAGGCCGCTTGATCACGTAGGCTGTGTGAACATTTTCAAGGTGACTAAAAAGGGCTCAGCAGTCTCTATCCCCCAGAACGTCGGATAGACTGTCCACATAAAAGGTTAAATACGTCTATAAATCTAACTTGGCAGACATTTTAACACTTGCAACAAATAGCGTTTCTGTGCGATTAACAGATAAAGCATATATATTTCACTGAAAAAACTTTGTTAAAGGGGCATTAGTTAAATTGCACTAATAAAAACCTATGAAATTCAATGAAAAAAACGTTAAAGGGACATTATGGTTACAAGTAAAACCAAAAAACCTCAGAAATTCACTAGTTATGGTAAGCTAAGCAACCATAACTCGTGCCCCCACCGTGCTCTGCTAAGACTAACACCCAGGACATCAAAGGTGACAACACAAATGTCATTGATGACATCAGTGATGTCATCACATATCTGGCCCAGTTGTTTTTGTTCACTGACAGTCAGAATATAAACATTAAGAAGGTGCCATATATCTAGACGTTAACTTTGTCGTATGTTTTTAAAGTTCTTTCCTTAGGGTTTGGTCTCTACTCATGGTGCACATAAATGGGGCAATATGCAGGCCTCAAAAACAAAACACAATTCCTTTGTATACATGTATACATGAAGATGAACTTTAATGTTATTAACATTTTCTGGTGATGCTGTTCCTTTCTTCCTTTCTTTAGTTTCCCTGTATGTGCCTCTCATTTGTATGCATTGTGGGTCTTCATATGTATTGCTTGTACTAGCACAAGTGTGTACTAAGTCTTGAATTGTTAGCTAATTATAATATGTTTAACATTACTCATAAGGTAGCATTCATTATTTTACTATCCAAAATTCCAAGCTTAAAAATAATGTACTTCTATGGTGCATGCTGCAGCCATTGCCTATGTTTATGCATGATTAGGTTCCTGTATTAACAACACATCTACCTAATTATACGAGCCTGGATGGGGAAGCATAGATTGTGTCCCAATGGCGAAACGACAGAGTTGCTTCTCCTAGGGTCCCCGGCCAACCTGAACAAGTTGGGTGCTATATTCACCTCCTTCAATATCGATGGCAATATAATCAAAGTTGCCAACGCCGTGAAAACACTAGGAGTCTACATTGATGCTGCACTCACCCTAAAAAGACAAACTAACGCATTAGCATCTTCTACAGCTCATACATGTAAGCTTATCACTGCCTGCCGCCCATTTTTATCTACAACACACTGCATCACAATAGCCAGAGCACTAGTTTTATCTAAGCACGACTATTGCAATGCACTTTATTTGGGCTAGTCACAACAAAACCTCAACAAAATGCAAGTTATGCAAAATAATGCTATCAGCGCAGTTCTAAACATCCCCAGTACACAACACACCTCTGTAACTAGACACACCATAAACTGGCTTAACATTAAGCGAAGAATTGACCTCAAAACTATCTCCCTCACCCATAAGTGCCTCTCCAACCAAGCTCCCATCTACCTATCCAACACCATATCCAAACAAACATATACACGACCTACAGAACAGCGCAGCCTCACTGCGTTTCCATTCCATGATTTAAACAACAGCGTGCAGGTGGGGCTAGTATCCCAGTCCTTGATGCCAAAAAATGGAATGCCTTACCTGTATCTCTAAGAGAGGAACCATCATTCCTCCTTTAAAAAAAAAAAAAAATGAAACCCTGGCTACAGGAGCAAGACCTCAATCTGCTCACATAATAGGACAGGCCATCTCTGGTTATCGCCTCCCGAAGTATCCACTGAACATTGTATATATGTAATGTAATTTTTATCTGGACTTCAATGTCTGTTGCACCCTTCTACAGACTTATGTATACTTGTACATTTTCCTATTGTATTCCTCTCTGTATTACTGGTTGTATGTTTGTTACTTGTATGAAAAGCGCCCTGATGCCCATGGGCTTGGCTGCGCTATACAAATAAATAAATTAAACTAAACTAAAACACTCCAATACAATGTTTTGTTTAGATGAATACATTCTTTAATAGATTAAGTTGTTCATGATAGGTCTCCCGATCACCCCTGACATTTTGTCACTAACATTATAAACACAACCCCTTATAAGGACTTTGCATCAAAATTAATTTTGCATGTGATGTCATCAGTGATGTCATCAATGACATTTGTGATGGCATCTTTGATGTCCTGACTGTTAGTCTTAGCAGAGCACGGTGGTGGCGTGAGTAATGGTTGCTTAGCTTACTATAACTAGTAAATTTCTCAGGTTTTTTGGTTTTACTTGTAAACATAACGTCCCTTTAACAAAGTTTTTTCAGTGAATTTCATAGGTTTTTACCAGTGCATGCTAATTTCCTCCAAATTGCTAATATCATACTTACGCCAATATAGCAACATTGTTGTCCAAATTACAAAGTTTCACCTTAAAACTCTGCCATTTCCCACCTTCTAGCATCATTTTTAACACTTATATACATTTTTTGCAACTTTTTCCACCACTTATGGGTTTGTCGACGTCCACGAATGTCTGACCTCATTACAAACTTTATGGACAGTCTCACGTGACCTAGCGAGCGCAGCATGATGATGTGTTTGCGAGTGCGTCCGTACTTTGTGATCGGGTCCGTGCTTCACAGACAGTTTGGAACTGCATTTTCGCCTGATCTAGGACCTTCCAAGCTCAAAATGTACCCTTGCACAGCTCCTACACCTTTTCTTACTCATTATCCATTAACAATCTAGTACAGAGCAGATACTTGGAAGAATATTAGCAAAACTGCTATTTATTTAAAAATGGCATCGGCTATCGCCATCCCCAAGAGCCACCACCAGCTGGAGGACCTATACAACAAAAAGCACCGTACTTCTACAGACAATGAAGAGGACCAAGAAGATGAGGCGGAGGAAGGGCCTCCCTCCAGCACCCAGAGAATCATGGGTGTGGCAGTTCTTTATCACTATTGGGAATGTACCAAAGGCTAAAGCTACCAAAGTGAAATGCACTGAGTGCAACGTTGTACTCAGTCTCGGACTACCTAGACAGTTCTCCTATGGGACCACCTCCATGCACCGCCACACACAATCCAACCACTGCAATGCTCTCAGAAAGGTTGTTCCTTTCTTAGGAAGTAGTAGGCTGTCTTCCTCCACCTCTTCTTCCTCAAACAATACTACAACCAAACAGCCTACTTCAATGGGACACAAAATCCCACCAGCTACTTTGCAAGCAATAAAAGAGGCTGTTGATCCATATCTTTCGAAGACAACAGTCCTCTGTATATACTGCAACACATCACTCTGCATGGGGGAGCAATTTCGAAGTGCTTTTGAAGCTGTAATCAAGGAGCATGCAAAACACTTCTACTTTAGATGTAACACATGCAAAACATCTTCCCCTGTCCACTTGACCCTCCATGTTAGTGCTTGGTGCCTTGTCCCTATTTCCCTCCCCACCTTACGTTTTAAACTCTCAAAAAACAACAACAACAAAAAGGTTCCTTTTGGAACCACCTTTCACAGTTAAAAATGGAACTAAAAAAAATATCTTATAGACTCCATCTACTTTACATTTCTCGGTAAAGTCCATAGACTCAATAAGATTTTCCAACATTCCCATTAGCATTTTGTGTTATGCTAATGGGAATAATATGACGTTCATCGCCCGTTCCAAGGACTGGAACGGGGATAACGGCTCGGGCAGCCCAAGTTATCGGCAAATCGCAGCGAGGGCGGATAAAGATGGCTCCGGACTGTTATGTAATATTGCTGAATATAGACTGGCATGTTTTAATAAATTGGACATTCTTTTGTTTAAATCAATAACTAAGTGATTATATTATTATTTGTACAGATTAAGAAAGAGCACAAGAGATCACTACCTAATTATTTATAAAAATAACTCTTTTTTGGCAAATCAGCCCTATATTTCAAAAACATATCTTTTCCTGCTTTGAAAGTAGTTCCAACTTCATTATACAATTATAATACATTATGGAATTAGATCTCCATGGGTATCACATAACCACATGCCTTAATTAATTGATTGCCTCTGGCATTATCCCGAGTGTGCAGGGGACACAGTGATCCACAGCCCATGGACACTTTCTTTCTCTGGTTTTGTACCACTTCCTAGTGTCAAGGTAGTGTTTTTCTCCTCTGCACCTCAATAAATATCTATTAGTCCTATAGAATCCTTGATACAACCAGGTGTGCAGACTGTGTTCCCATTCTTTCTGTCCGGACTGTTATGCCCCATTCCAACCCCTGCAATGGGGGATGAAGGCCATTAGCACACCAAATTTCCAAAGTGGTAACCTGAGGTGTAAAAAAAATATTTTTCTTCCTACCATGGGACATGCACGGCATCCCGCTGTAAGAAATAAAATCCTTTTTCAAGATGGCCACCATGGAAACGGAAAATGGGGCTCCGTAAAGAGCCCCTCTTCCCTTTCCATGGCGAGCTGCAGAAGGCGAAGAGAGAACCCTATGACCATATTACCATAAGTACACTTTTGTTTCCCTTTCAAAACGATCCCAATTTAATTTTTTTTTACCACATAGCCGGTCCCTGGTGGACATGGCCACTTTATCCCAATTGGTTGTTCCTCATGGTCATGGCAAGTAGCCAGACATAACCTTATGACATGATCTGGACAATATGGCCACTGCCCATGGACACAAGCTAATCCTCAGTCACCGAAGGTATATCACTATTTTTTGTACCTACATAATCACACTTGTCCAAAAATAAAACACTGACACATTTGCAAAACCATGCTTTCTGGTCCCTGACGATGCTCCTTACACGGGTTTGCTAGAAATCCGCCCATGTTTTATGTTTTCAAAAGTGTGAAAATGTATGTACATACAATAGTCATATAACTTAGCCCCCAATCGACAAAATCCATTCAGACATTTCACAAATATTCAATGTTGGGTCTATAATCTTTCTGAAAAGGTTTGTCCACATTTGTCAAACGGCAACAAAGTTATAAACCATCTAAAAATATGGAGACCCCCCTCTAATTTAGCCCTCTCTTGACAAAATCTCATCACACTTTGCAGAAATATTTATATCTAGATCTACAATCTTTTTACAAACTTATGTGCAGATTCATCAACTGGCACCACATTTATAAGCCTTTACAATATTTTGGGACCCGCCTCTAATTTTGCCCCCTCTTAGGAAAATCCCACCAAACTTACCAAAAACATTTATATCTAGATCTAAAATCGTTTTGAAAACCTCTGTGCAGTTTCGTCAAATGGAACCACATTTATAAGCCTTTACAATATTTTGGGACCCCCCTATAATTTTGTTCAGAATCAGGTCTAGAATGAAATTCCAATATTTCCTGCAGTTTAATTGAATGGCGCCAAAGTTATGAGCCATCCAAAAACTGTTTTTCACCAACCCTGTATACACAAATAAGCATAGACTTGTCTCGGGAGGATAGCTCAGGGGCAACATGCTCGCTTTGGAAGGAAGACACAGAGCAACACAGGTTCAATCCTCAGGTCTGTGCGTAGAAACCTCTGGGTATTAAGTGCATTATAAATAACCTATCATATCATAAATGCCCCCGCTAAGATGTTTGCAGACATCACAGGACTGTCCTGGACTGATTGTGAACATCAGGGAAGAAAAACCCCATTTTGTTGGCATTTTAAGGCCATATCCCATCCCATCCTCATCACCCCTCACCTTCCCAGAGAGTGTTTGATAAGTTTGACAAGTGCAATGTTGTGTGTTTTAACATGATTATGCCGCGATGTCCGCAGACACCAGCGGATGTCCGCGAATCCAACACGGGGGCGTTTCTAAAAATCTGACGCACTTTGCGCTTTTCACCATCCAATCAGCGGGTGCGTCCGATGTCTGCAGACCTCACGCCATCCTCTAGACCAATCGGAGGTCTGTCCGTGGGCCGAATAGAGAAGTCCACAGACCGAACTCAGATATCGCAAATTTGTACCTACTTTTTGGTCATTTAAAAAAAAAACTCAACGGATTTACACCAAATTTTAAAAAGGAGACCTCCGGGACCAATCTGCTGCTCCTGATGCGAATTTGGTGAAAATCCATCCAGTTGTTTGGGCTGCAGGCGTGAGCACGTTTTTTTTCCCATTGCATCTATGGTAAAAAAAAAAACACACATTTTGGGACTCCCCTATAACTTTGACCCTCCAGCACCCCTTGCATGAAACCTCACCAAACCTTGCAGGAACAATCTGACAGGGCCTATTTTCTGCAGAGTTCCATGAGGATTCTTCCAGGAGGGGCAAAGTTATAGGCCGTCCAAAAAGTGCTCTTCCTATGGGTTGAGCAACTTAACCATAACTACAGGGCTGCTACCGCAGGCACTGTGATATAGCTAAATTACAGAAATCATTCCTTCAACTATTAAAAACACTATAAAATCCCTCCCCTGTAAAAGAAGGCAGCAAATACAGAAAAAGGGTGTGCAAGTACACTAGATACTTTGTCATGGGAGAGAAAGGCAAGAAATTCAACACAGCCACAGTGTTCTAGCAAAGCAGTCAAGACGTCTCATGAGGGTTGGCTCGGAGGTCAAGCCAATTCGAGACATTGGTTACTGCTAGTTCAGATGGATGAGTGATGTGATGCTCCAGTGATTGAATTGAGGTCCAGTGGTTCGAAGTTATGATCCTGATGGTCCGATGCAATTTTAAAAAAGGCAGAGGTTCAAAGTCGTCTGCAGTGGGGAGCTGGTTGCTCTAGCCAAACAGGTGACAAGCTCTGTTTGGTGAGATGTGCAAAACAGTGGTTCTTCAAAGTTTGTTTGGTTTGAGTGCAGAAAAGATGGCTCAAATGTAGTTAGGCTTTTGAGGAAAGAGGGCAGAGGTGTACATTATGTTTTTGCAATGCAGTATGCTGAATGGGTGATCTGTTTAGCAGACCGCCCTTTCTGAGATGGATTAACCACATTCTTTTATTATTCATTAAAATAAAAATGCTAGGGCTTTACACTAAGCAATATAAGGGTGTGAAATAAGTAGGTGAGGGATAAAAGTGACAAACTCACTGATAATACACTCTCCCACACTCACTCACATACTCCCACAGTAGGTCACTCACTCATCCACAATCCACTCTGTCACCCATGCTATTAGTGGAGTGCAAGTAAGGTGCAGTTGTGATGGCAGTAAGGCAATGTTGTGTGTATTTTTGTGTGTTTGGTTGTGAGAATCTGCCCTCTAGTTGTTAAGGTGTGTGGCTGACAGGGCAAATATATGTTGCTTCTTATTTCACAAAGTTCCGGATAAGGCTTAAGGGGTGCCAGAAGGTGGGAGAATGGGCCACTGATGTACGCATGCGACACTGTGGAGCTGATAGGCGGAACAAATCACTGGGAATCCTTTGTCAAAAGATCATCTTAAAAATGAACACAGGTAAGACAGATGGTTTTGATCAGCAAAGCATCATCAGATAAATGCAACCCCATGTTCTGGATATAATGTTTCGGCCCTTCTACCACTCAGGTGCCCTCAGCATGAGATATGGGCATCAGCATAAAGTATCACCTGGCATTGGAATTTCGAGGTTTCAGGAGTCGATATGTCCATTTTTTTTATAGTTGCTAAGGCCCGATTCATAGAAAAGTGCGTACTGGTCCCTGAAAGACTTGCACCGAAAACCGCTTTCAGGGTTCCTGCACGCATAAGATTTTGTGCGCGCTCTGCATATTCATGCAATGTTTCCTGCAAATAACCCTATGCGCAACTAGCAGCTGGAACGCCCAAGGAACTCCCCCACTCAAAGCAAATCCAACCACATACACCTACCTTTGTGGGCTCCTCGGCTGCAAACTCATGCACCCCGGTAGTACTGCGTGGGGGTCACCTGCAACCAACACAACACCCTGAAGACATTGACACCGCCTGGGGTCCCCCGTATCTGTTAACAGCACACCAACAACATGTGTACCATTTTCCGTAACTCAGGTAATTCTCAGGTCAATCTGCCTAAACCGCAGCTGCCCCCTCACTCTGCATGCATGCACCTCTAACTGCGAATGGCACTGCAACTGCGTGCACGCACCCCTAGATTCCGAATCGGACCGTACCTTTGTGCCATGATTCCGATACAATTGGGGCCTTATGCCTGCTTTCACGTGGCAGTGTGATCAGAGCTTGGTGTGCTGATTCCCTCGACATGATGTTGCACGGTCAGATCCATGACTACGCTTGTTCCAGCTTGATGCTGGGAGTGCAATTGCCTTGCGCTGGCCATCCCTCGGCACGCGCACATGATACCTTGTTCTTCTTCATTCTGCATGGAGAATGGGGAGTATGCATGTTCCACCCCCTATTTAAATCTCTGCGCAGGTCCGACCCACACTCTGCGTGGAGTCTCGCGCAAGGTGCGAAGTCCCTGCAACGTCCCGAAAAGTCCTGCAATGCATCGATTGGGGGTCCAGGGGTTTTGCACGCAGAATGGCCTGCAAAGTCTCTATTTACCGTGCAAATAAAATCCATGAATCAGGCCCTAAATATCAGTTGCTAATACTGCTCTTTTCTCACAGAGCTGTAGCTGACCATGTTTTGGCTCATTCTGTTCACATTTTGGGAACACCATCTACCTGAGGCCTTCCACTAATATAATGCAACAATTTCGGTGAGTCTATCTGGAATACAGACATCCATAAGATCCTTGTTACATCTACACAATTATAAGCGTGAGTCAATTGCTTTCTATACCTAATGGATTAAGGTTTAAGTCAATGTGCCATATTCGAAGAGAGTTAAAGCAGCGCTTTACCAAACAGACTGTTTATCGATCGTGCTTCAAGACAATTTAGCTCTCAAGTCCGGGTTTCTCAGATGCTGCCAAAACACAGATGAGAGAAGGTTGGCAGTAAACAATTTGATTTTGCTGAATCTACGCTATGGAACTCACTGCAGTGCCACCCTCTCTGCCAAAGAGCCAGACCCATCTAGTGCTGAAGAGGAAACTGAAGTCATGTTTGTCCTCTGGTGATGGGTGTCGCTACTGCAGTGTTTTTATCTCTGAGTGCTAAAATGCCTTACAGTGAATGCTGCGGTTTATAGGTACACCCACATAAACAGAGACATTAACAGTGCTTAGACTAATAAATTGACCTACGTTTTGTTCTGACAATCAGATTTAAGCACTGCATTTAAAAGGGTTCCATGGGGTTAGTAGGATATATGTCACCATCATCATGGCAGTAGGCTTCTTTCACCAACTCACCATGGCGCCCACTCTCTTTAGAGGTGTCTCTAACTCTTCTTTTAACGTCTGAGAAGGACAATCAAAACTAGTGTGAAGGACTGTTATTTAGCAAGGGTGTCAAAGTCCTTACTTTTTTAATTTGTATAAATAATACAAAAATGCTGGTAGTCCATCTCAGAAAGGGCAGTCCGGTAACGAGACCCTCTTTTCATAATGCTCAATGCTAATAGCATAGAGTGCACCTGTGCCCCGCTGCCTCAGCTTTCTTATGTGTGCAGACCTGCTGTCCAGTGGCACAGAGCACTGTCTGCTAAGACAGCCAAGTTAACACAGTGAAGAGGCTGCATGTAAGTCCACACCCCTGTTCCGAAACCATCATCATTATGATAGACTACCCACCTGGTGGCAGGATACTTGGAACATAAGCCATATTTATGTTCATATGGTGGTTGGTAGTTCCCATGATTATTAAAGACACATATGATGTGTAGCACTTCAGTGTCAGCCCTGTGAGCTCAGACAGGTTTGGTAGACCATATGGATTTCAGGCACCTACCTTTGTGCATTTGCAGTGAATGGAACAAAGGCAGGATGCATGCTGCAGTTCACTGTCTGTGTGGAAAGGTATTTACCCCCTTGCCAAGCCAGGGAACGTCCAGATGGAGAGGGCCTGAAAGCCTGGCTTCAAAGGGCCAATTCCATAAACCAAAGCCTAACTCACGCTACGGTGCTATACCCCAAAGGGCCTTTGATACTACAGACTGAGATAGGGCGGAGTTAGGACAATCACGGGACACAGGTGGGTTTGAGGAAGGGTTCATCCATCTTACTTTTCTGAGGGTTTTTCTCTCCTTCCTGTACCCCTTTACTTCCTGTTGTCACAAGGATGTATATTGTAGAAATCCTTGAAGCAGGCTTGATTTTATCCAATCCCTTGCTGCCATTTTTCTTCAAAAGAGACGGTCTCCAATTCCTTCGAGAACGTAAAAAAAAAATGAAATGAGGACCTTTTTTGGCAGAATTCTTTCCAATGCCAACAGTCATTGAGGTGAAGAGTGAGTGCCCTAAGGTAGAAGCAAGCTCTGCTCCCGACCCACTCCCGGGCACATTAGGAGGGACCCTTGCTGAGGGTTAAGGCCTACCTCTCTGCTTACAAACCTCACTAACTGGGAGCAGAGACTGAAAAAGGCTCACCTTGTCTTTGAGCCCTCGGCAGTGGGAACCATAGGACCTTGAAAATAGCCTGCTTTTGCCTTTCAAGTACATTTGACACCTTCAACAGCCAGTGGTGCCTTTGGCCCTCATTCGAACTTCAAAACGCTGCTTGGATCTGTTGACCTGGCTCGACGCTGCATAGTGCCAGCTGATCTCTGTCACCTGATGGCTCGAGCACCAGTGCACCATGCCGACCACTTTGAACTGCTGCATCAAACCAAGCATCGTACAGCCCGATTCAAACTGCGAGATCATTGTGTCACTCATCGACCTGAACCAGCGGGTTCCAAAAGTGCCATTCCCGTGAAAAGTATTAAAGACAGGTAACGGTAATGAACACAGGGCCTGATTTACAGCAAGGTTTTCAATGGGACTTTCTAATGTTAAACGATCTTTGTTAATCAGGGTACGAGGCATTTTAGACAAAGGAATTAGCATTCAATAAAGATTTTACAAACTTTGATCTTGCTTGTAATTCAAATACAAATAAATTCATCTAAAAATAGTTCATAGGCGCCCCACTTTGAGAACGAACAAGGCTAAATGACCGGTTATTTCGGAAGGTACTCACTCAAGAGTCCGCAGCCACACTTTAGCACACTGTACCTTTCACAGAAGGGAAATATCCATTTGCATATCAGTCTTTGTCCCGTCTACATGAGCAGTCCAGCACCGAAATGCTATGGCAATTCTCTTCTGAACAATAATACCAACTACAACCCCATACACTTGTTTCAGCCGTGTGGGGCCTCATCAGTGAGGTGGAGCTGTACCTCTCTGAGCAAATAAATTCATAGTTTAAGAAAATATGTATCTGTGCCACTATCAAGATTTATTTCAGCAGCATTGTGGGTTCTTTTTGAAAAAGCCCACTCGAAAGTCTACATGCCTAATCATGCTATCTATAGTACGTGTGAAATGTCCTATCCTAGCTACATGTAACCGTATCTATATGAGTGCTTTGCAACCATGCCGAGCCGACCTCACGCATGCTACAAATGTGTGAGAACCCAGGTTTGATCTCACACTCGTGTGTAATGATCCCGGACTCAGGCTGGACTGCAAGGCAATAGGACAATGCTCGAAGTGCAGGCCCAACATGCTGGTGTGGGTCGGGGTTTTAGGTCCAAGTGAGCCAGTTCTTTGGCCAAAGTGGGTTAGTCTGTTAAGTTATTGCACTGTGTGGTTTGTAGCTTTGGCCAGTGTTACTGAACATATATTTTTTTAAATGCTCTATTTGCAACATATTTTACCCAAAAAACTCCTTCTTTCACTACTAAAAGAAATGTTATGAAATTAACAAATTGCCATTTGCGCCAGTGGGCTATGTTGCCATTAGTGCCTAAGCCAATTGTATGCTTGAGTTGGACCCAGAATGATCCTCGCAGAAATGCACTGCCTCTGAAGCCAACATCTCTAGTTTTTGTGCCCCTTTTAAGAGTCGCCAACTTTGGCCCTCTGGATGTTTTGAACTGCAAATCCCATAATGCCTAGCGAACTTAGTCAATGGTGAAAAACCATAGGAGGCAGTCTAAAACCAGCCGCAGGCTTCAGGCCACCCCTGATTTTAAAGTCCAGATGACCTCTTGAAAGGTTAACACTGCAGCGTGTAGCTAAATTTGATCATAAGGATTTATTTTCATATATAAGTACTTAAAATTCTAATTCTGAAAGATCTGAAACACAACTGGGCTCATTACAATACCGGCGGTAGCCATGCCGGTATGATAGGCACGGCTACCGCAGGTATAATTTCTTTTCCGGCACCCAGGAATGGGCAATTGCCGTGTCATTACGGCCTGCCGGACCCGGTAATTGACCATTCGCGGGCGCTAAAAAATGCTCCCCATTCCCATTTGAGCCCCATATGGCTCAACGGGAATGGGGAGGTTGGATGCACCGGCAGCATTCAGAATGGTGCCAGTAAATCCGACATACTCTGCTCGCGGGTGCCGGTACACCTGGCAGGCGGGAAGGCACCCACAAGCAGAACTTGTAGTTTGCCGGTCCGGTAACAACAGTACCGGCAAGCTCACCGGTACAACCAGACCGGCAAACTTATAATAATGAGGCCCAACGTGTAGCTTCTCCTTTGCATGATCAAGTCAAATGCGTTCAGTCTATTGCAGAGGGACATTAAAATGATGGAAAGTTGATGTGGGCGGCGAAGGTGATAAACTGGGAAGAACAAATATATATTAAATAAATGGCAACCTGACAGCAGCCATGCAATCGGTAGTATGACAGCTCCTTCTCAGTGGTGACCTTGCATTTATCATTTGCCAATCCCCACCGAAGGCCTCATCAACCCATCACTCGCCCTTGCCCTTTGACAAAGACCCTTAAGATTAAGCTTCCACACCATAAACTATGGCAGGAGGCGATATACAAATGCAAGATAAAATAAGGACAGATACACCAAAATATGGTGTTATAACCACTGGAACAAATATGCAATCAACCCGACAGAAACCGGCAGCTCTAAAGTTGATCTGTATATTGCTCCTGGAAAAGCTCATCCAAACTGTTTATGTCATTTTATTATGAAACCGGTGCACTGTAATTTACTTCTAAATGCACATAATAATTATCTGTACCTACAAATAATAATTAATGTTGACAATAGGTTTGTTTCTTAATGTATCCTTTTCCGCAGTGTTGATTGGCTGTTGGAAAACATATACATGCAGAAATATTCAGTTCACCCACTGGCACTACAGCACAGGGTGCCGGTAGAGACCATCAATTACAGGATAAAAAAACTCAAAGTTTTGGGAGCGTTCTTTGATGAATAAAAGCACTTGCTACAATGCAGACCAATGATGTTTTCTTTGAAAATATTGTTTTCCTATCTGATTTTTGACGCGCTGTGAGAGGATGTGTGTGTTTATCTTCCTGGTTCTGCGTTAACTGACGTTATGGCATGGGTGACGACTGGGCACGTTTGGCTAAGCTGGCCACTAATGACATGAAAATAGGTGGAGGATATTGTTTGGAATAGTGATGTCAGATTCAGGGGTGAGAGATCTGTATTCTTGCTTCGGGCGCACTTGAGGTTAGTGCGATGCCTCAATGGAGAAGATTAGCAAAAGATGGCCACGCCCAACCCGTTGTTTTTGCATGTGTAAAAGTGAGGAAAACGAAGGTAAGATGCATAGGAAAATTTGTTAAGATCGATTACAGTATGATTAAAAATACATGCCCGAATGATCAGGACAATAACTTTTTTGGGCGCACTTCCCCTTTATGGGAAGAATAACAGACCAGTTTGCCCTACTGTTGACCTTCAACAGTTTGCAGGGGAGGCCATTTTTGAACACCTAACGGCCCTATTTCGAGTTTGGTGGTATTTCCATCTTATTTTAGCAGAAATTCTGCAAAAACTCAGTTACCGTTCTGTCACTCCAACAAGAACATTGGCCACCAGATTGCAAGTGGGGGCCTGGTGATGTTACTCCCCATTTTGGAGGCTCTAGAACTCCATTCGGGATGTGGCAGAGTTACTGCAGGCAATAACTGTGCCCATGGCAACAGCCCCAATTGCTTGGCATGAAAGTGGATGATTTACCTCCAGCATATTGCTAAACAGCATTTAGGTAAACACTCCACTTCAAGGACATACTTGCAAATTGGCAGTGTAGTAGAAATCGTGGCAATTCTGTTACCGCCCCCAGAAAATGTCAATAATAGAATTACTACCAACATGCTGCACAGTAAATAAACATTGGCGAAGCCAGCAGTTTTGGCTTTAGTGTAGGCTTTGGAAAAGCATTTTCCATACATTGTCATATTGGTATTAACTGGCCATCAATGTTCGCAGCTGCAAAAAGATTACCTGGGCATCTAATAGGAGTAACTGAAAGCTTCAAGTGCAGGAAGGGAATGCTGCGCCGCGACTGGCTGCGTTCCTCCTACTTGCCTTGTGCGAGAGAGCTGAGACTCTGCAGCTGCGGCCTGTGCTGGCCGAGCATGGCTTGTATGCCCGCAGAGATGACTCGTATCATGTACGCTGCAAAACAAAGATTTGTCTTCTGCTCTTTCTCTTTGACTTTCCAACTCGCTCTTCTGTGCCTCGTCTCTCTCTACTCCGCCTATCGCCCTCACTCTCTTTTCTCTAGTCTCTCTATTTCCTGTTGTTTGTCTCTGTTAGTCTCTCACTCTTTCCGGTTGTTCCTCTCTATTAGTCTCTCTCTGCTGTTGTTTCTCTCTGTTAGTCTGTCTCTCTTTCTCCTTCCTGTTGTTTCTCTCTCGCGTGCACCTCTCATGCTCGGTCTCTCCCCTCTGTTCCAATCTCTCTCTTTCTTTAATCTCTGCTTGTCCCACTCGGTTTGACCTTTCAGTGTCTCTGATCTCTTCCTGTCTCTGTGCTCTCTTCACCCCTTCCTCTGCTCAGCAGACATGCAGGTCAGGCTGGGAGTGAAGCGTGTAAAGATGTCGGAAGAGAGAGGGAATGTGGGATTTTTTAAGATTTAGACAGAGTTCACTGTTGTATCATGAGGCTGCCTTCATGGGAAGGACTCTCTCCGAATAATATGAGAGGGGTTATAATTGTCTCTCTCTGTTCCACCTCTGCCTGTTTTCCGTTTACTGTCCCGGCCTCTCATCATGTCCACGTTGCTCTATCCCTCTTTGCGTGTCTCTCTCTTCCACTCATCCTTTCCTCCATGTTCCGCTCTCTCTGCATCTTTGGCAGTACCCCTCTCTTCCTCTCTTTCCTCGCATGTCTATCTCTTTTATTGCTCTCTCTTTTCTGTCTCTAATCTACAATTATTCTTTATTTCTATCCGGCATTCACAGTCAGTCTCCTCTCTGCATGTGTTCCAGTCTTCCTTTCTGATCCTCTCTCTACTCTCTCTCCCTCTCTGTTCTGTCAGCCTATCCTCTCTGCTTCTTGTAGAGATGTTGCAAAAGATGGAACATGATTGTCAGCCTGCTCCCTGCCGCGCGACCTGTGATTCTTCGAGTGAGCGCAGGTTGCGAGGCAGAGAGCAGGCGGTTGGTGTGTGAAGACGGTCCAGACCTCTGTGCGGGCCCTGTAAATAAACACAAACCTACGCACTTACCCAAGCCTCCAGTGTGATCCTTACACTGGCAACGAGGATGGGATTGGTAGGTTAAAACAGCCCCGCCGGAGGAGACGGTGTGCAAGCTTTTCATTCGGCTCGCCTGGACAGCTGTGATACACGTCCCTGCAGGCACTCACAGGGGGCCGTTGAAACTGCGGTTCTCCCCACAGGCCGAGTTCGCCTGGCTCCAGCAGAAGTACACGAACAAGGTGAGCCTGCGCTCTCTCTCTCCTGCGAAGGATCGCAGAGACACAACACCCGGCGTGTTGAGAGCGGCAGCGCCCCACCCGGCCTCCTCCCTGTGCGACAAATAGAGGTGAGAAGGCAGGGGAGGGGAGGCGGACTACTATAACGTGCTGGAAGGCAGCTTTTGTTGTCCACATTTCAAACGAGAGCCCCCTGGAGACAACGCCAGTCAGGGGGAGGGGCCACGCATATACTGACTGATGGAAAGTGGCCAATTGAGAACTCCAGCAACGCTTGTTGCAATATAACTGACTACAAGAGTACAGGATGGTTCAAATAACAGTGAAACTAGAGCATTGTAGCAGCAGGAGCACATCCTACAGACAATTAACAAAAAATAAGTGGTGACAAGGGGTCTAACACAATATTGGTGAAACAAACTGACAATTCATAGAAGAGAATGGAGCCCAGTGAGAGAAGGCCATAGTGAACCTGTGTTGGTACTACACCACGATAAAAAACTCGTTGTAGAAAAGCATACAGTGACCAGTGAGTCTACAGTGAGAGACTTATCAGGATGGCTGTGGCTGGTATGGCACCACCCCCACCGTTCTTACCTGAAGCTGGCACACCTGCCATCCGGTGGGACAGGTGGAAAAGACTTTTTGACACGTATCTCGTCACTATAGGCGGTGACAAATTTGCCTCGGCCAGAAAGGAAGCTATATTGTTACACAATTTAGGCACTGAAGGCCGCACAGTGTATGATGGATTACCAGAACCACCTTACGAGGGCCAAGGGGATCTGATCCATACAGCACGACGGAGAGGAAGCTTGAGATTCATTTTGAGCCTAAAAAGAACGTTACCTTTGAGAGACATAAATTCTTTCAGAGAGTGCAGGAGCCACATGAACCAGTGGACAATTTCATCGCTGCCTTAAGGACACTCAGCCATACCTGTGATTTTAGTTTCCTTACTGATTCACTCATAAGAGATCAACTAGTTCACTGCACAAATAGTCCCAAAGTTCAAGAGAGACTGCCATCTAAGGACCTTCCTCTAGAGTTGGCGGTCAAGGCGGCCAGGAGCATGGAGCAGACCAGCAAATACATGTCAAACATGAGAGGGGACAAGCCCGGAGGAGAAGTCACAGCAGTCAAAAATGCAAGGAAACCCAGCAGTTTTAAGGAGGTCAAATGTTTCAAATGTGGCAGCAACCGCCACATATCCTCAAGTATGTTTTGCCCAGCAAGAAACATCAGTTGCTTAAAGTTCAAGAAAAGAGGCCACTTTGCGAGGGTGTGCCGAGAGTCGGGACAAGTGCACAGTGTGGAAGTTAGTGTCCCTGAGCAAGAAGAGAGTCATACAGTCCCTTATCCAGGGAAGCACGTGTTGGAGGTGGCCGAACTGTGTCTTAGGGGAAATGGACCAACAGATGTCTTCCTCATTGACGGGAGGGTGGTGACAATGAAGGTCAAAAGTCGTTCACCGTCGACCCTCATATCAAGGAAAACATTTGAAGGGTGTGTGCAAGGGAAAGTGGAGCAACTGAAGGAACACATGATTCAACCCTACGCCTATGGAAATGTGAAGATCAAGATTTTAGGGAAATTCCGAACATCCATAAAGTGTAAGGGTCGCAGCTGTGAGGCGGATGTGTATGTGACCCAAGAAGGATCTTCCCTTTTGGGCTGGGCAGAGCAACGCAACCTTGGCATAAGAATACAAGCAAGTGCGGAGTATCCTATCACTGTGGCAGAAGTAAAAGACAAGTGGGAATAAGGGTTCCCCAGAGTGTTCACAGAAGAGTTAGGAGTATTAAAGGATTTCGAACATGAGATCATGCTCAAAGAAGGAGCAGTTCCTATGGTACATCAGGTTAGACCGGTGCCACACCACTTGAATGAAAAGGTGAAAAAAGAGATACAGAAACTCCTTCAAAGGGAATCATTGAAAGAATAGAGAGTTCGGAGTGGCTGTCGCCAGTGGTAGTTGCAGCCAAGGCAAATGATGAGATAAGATTATGCGTGGACTTGAGAGACTTGAACAGGAACATACTGATCGACAGACATCCTTTACCCAAAAATAGAGAAAAACTAATAACTCTAAATGGAGCAAAACTCTTTTCAGTGATAGATTTGTCTCAGGCCTATCATCAAGTTCCTTTGGCAGAAGCAAGCCAGCACCTCACCGCATTTGAGACACTGCTAGGAACCTTCAAGTACTGCAGGATGCCTTTTGGGCTAGCGTCAGTGGCAGCTGTCTTCCAGAGAGTAATGGAAACCGTTATGGAAGGGATACAAAATGTAGGGATTTTCCAAGATGACATTTTGGTTTATGCCAGTTCTGAAGAGGAACACGAAGCCATCCTCAGAATAGTGTTGAACAGGTTGAATAGTGCTGGGCTAACAGTGAGGAGGAACAAATGCAAAATTATAGTGGAAAGAGTGGAGTTTCTGGGGCATGTGGTAGACAGGGATGGCGTGAAACCGAAAGAGAGTTTAGTTGAGGCGATTAAGGGTGCTGCTCAACCAGAGAACAAGGATCAAGTAAGGTCATTCTTCGGACTAGCGGAGTACTATCATAAATTTGTCAGGGATTTTTCTAGTATATCTACACCATTGAGAAGTTTACTGGGGAAAGGAGTAGAGTTTGTGTGGAGTGTGGTGTTTAAGAAGGTATTGTAGGACTGGGTGCGGCTTTGATACAGTATGATAAGAACAATGTGGAGAGAGTGAAAGCTTTTGCTTCGCGGCCACTGCGGGGTGCAGAGAACAACTCTTCAGTCATAGAACGAGAGACCCTGGCAATGTTTTGGGTGATCAATCATTTCAAATACTTTTTGTGGGGGAGAAAATGTGTAGTAAGGTCTGACCATAAGCCTATGGTGCAACTGTTTGAAAGCGCCAGATGGGCGTTCGGATCCCCGAGAATCAGTAGGTGGGGATTGGGATTACAGATGTACAACTTCGAAGTGAGTTACTTACCGGGGAAAAAGAATGTAGTTGCGGAAGGCTTATCCAGATTACCTTTGAAAGGAAAGGAACAGTCAGTGATGGAGGATTTAGAGGAAGCAGTGGTGGCAGAAGTAGAGAGTGCAGTGGGACGTGAGTTGTGGCTACAGGAGGAGCAAAAAGACAGTGATTTGAAATTGATTAAACAATGGAGAGTGGAAGGGTGCCCGGATAGGTGTGAGCTGGATAAGAGATTCCTTGAGTGGTAGGAAGTCAGGCAGGAACTGAGTCTGGTAAATGGGATTCTAGGAAGGGATACATTTTGTGTGCCACTGGAAGGGATCAAAGCTACATTGACACCTAGGACATCCGGGTGAAGGAGCTATGAAAAGAAAGTTAAGGCAAAGCTATTGGTGGCCAGGTATAGATAAAATGGCTGAGTTGAGGGTAAAAAATGGTATGCCATGTCAATCCAGTGACAAATGCAGGGTGGTGCGAGAAACACCCATGATCCCCAACACTATTCCTGACCAACCGTGGATAAAATTGGCGGTTGACATAATGGGCCCTATTGCTGGGCTGGACAAAGGGTTTAAATATCTGTTGGTATGAGTTGACTTTCATTCCAAGTGGATAGAATGGGAAGCGGTTAGGGGAGTGACCGCAAATGTGGAGATCAGATTTTTGGAGAAGGTTTTTCTGAAAGAGAGTGTCCCTTCAGAGTTGGTATCTGACAATGGGGTTTGTGTCAGAAAAGATGAAGACATTTTTAGCGGGTTATGGTATTCTGCACACAAGAACGGCATTATGCCATCCCAGAGCAAATGGCTTAGTAGAGAGGGTGAACAGATACTTAAAGGGAGGTATCCAAATGGCTTTGCACATGGGACAACCATGGAGGGAGGTTCTAAAACATGTGACCTGGAGTTATTTGACAACGCCACATTCGATCACGGGCATTGCTCCATTTGTGCCTCTGAAAGGTCGGGAACCCGGTACCATATTGTGCACAGGATGGATGGGTATGGCAAAGGCTGTTGTGGTGGATAGGGAAGCAATAATGCGATTGATCAAGGAGGGTCAAGAAAGAAACACAGTACACTTTGACAGAAGGGAGAATGTGAATGGGCTTGAGTGGATCGTGGGAGAACAGGTGTTCATCAAGAATCCAAGATGTGTGGAGAAATGTTCTGAAAGTAAGTTTCCTGGACCTAGCAGAATTTCAGCTGTCAGAAATGGTGTTGTTGTTCTTGAAGGAGGTGAGGTATGGTAAAAAGGTAGACTAGCTAAGGCCACTGAAGTGCAAAGATTGAGTGGGGAAAGCCAACAAGTGAGAGCCCATGTTGATCAACAGGTGAGTGGTGATGATACGAGTCAAGACACTGATCAGGATGATGTTAATGAAGAGGCTGGGTTGAGTAATGCGAATGTTACCACGAGTGGTAGAATAACCAAATAACCAGCGTGGTTGGGAGATTATGTATGCTAATGTTCTGTGTTTTCATATATGCATAATTTAGGTTGTATTTTTGTAGGAGTAGTTGTATTAAACACTTTTCTTAATTTATTCAAGGGGGGAGAAATGTAGAGATGTTGCATAAAATGGAACATGATTGTCAGCCTGCTTCCTACCGCGCAACCTGTGATTCTTCAAGTGAGCAGAGGTCGCAAGGCAGAGAGCAGACGGTTGGTGTGTGAAGACAGTCCAGACCTCTGTGCGGGACTGTTAATAAACACAAACCTATGCACTTACCCAAGCCTCCAGTGTGATCCTTACACTTCGCTTCTCTGCCGTGTCATCTCAGTCTCTTCCTCTCTTCTATGTCCCTCTCGCTCTCACTCTTCTCTCTGCTTATCTTCTCTGCTGTTCGTCGTCTCCCTCTCTACTCTGCAGATCACTTGTACCCACCTCACTCTCTCCTCTCTGCCTGTCTTTCTTCTGTGTCCCACTCCCTCCCCTTCTCCTGTCTCCTTCTCTTCTCTCCTGTCTCATCATCTCAAAATTGTGAACACCACTTGTTTGCATTTTGTAACTCAATCTTTTTTTGTACCCCGCCAATCAGGTAATCTATGCAGGAGACACCTCTGCAACCCCAGAAGGCCATAATACTGAACTAGGGGGGTGGGGGACACCCACGCAATCCCTGCTCCCCTTTTTCTGTATTTTGGGAGTCTGTCTTTTCGACCAGAACGAATGCGCATTCAGTCTTTTTTCTTCTGTCTTTTCATATAAACCCGCTGAGTTGCCTTTGTAACATCATGCTATAGGATCCCCTGCTACTCACGCACCCGCAAATCAGATTTGGTCTGCCCAACCCCTCCAATCAAAGGTCAGGTGGTCCATTAATGAGGCTCCTTTCCAATTTTGAAGTGAGCAACCGTTACTGATTTTGCAAGATGCATGCTAACATGTCGCCAAGCCTGAATCCAGCAGGAGAGGAGAAAGATTCCTGACTCAATCAGTGATTTAGATAAGCGTGGCAAGGAGAACAGGTGCACCTACACCCTCTGCCCCATGTACTAAGTGCCTATGCATATATTATTGAGACCCACACCAAGTATCCACATTTTGTTTTTAGGACTTGAACCCTGTTAATTTTGTTTACAATAATGCTTACTTCCCTGCCTTAAGACCTCCCAGGTAAATAGTCTCTACTGCAGGATTGCCTTATTGTGCGATAGACGCTTCTGAAATATAAGCATATTACTAGTTTGGACAATATGGACAAATACATCCACAATTTAAAAAAAAAGCAATTGGGAAATGCCTGCAAAAACAGAAGTTAACTTCACTTAGCAAAATACAATCATCATATTTGTGCAATGCCTTCCACAGTCAGGTGGTCATTTCCAAACAAAAGTAAAAAATAACCTTTCACCAACAATATTTCTACCAGTTACATCTGAGAAGAGATGTGTCCAAGTTTCTGAATTGCAGACTGGTATCAAATCCTGGCTTCTCCAATTAACCAAAGTGTGTGCTCCGGGCCAAATCCTTTTATCTCACTACCCCTTGTCTGCCAAAATTAAAGTCTATTTCAGGTATTGAGCTCGCACTGTCTAATACTTCTAAAAAAATCTCACTCCTGATATTTCCACATAGGTAAATATTAATAGTGACAATTCATATACTAAACCTCACAGTTTATTTCGCTCCTGCCTTACTCATGGCAACATGTTTTTGGTTTTCTTCCCATGATACCATTGCACATTGCACATTGAAGACTCAATCTATAATATTCTCTGTAATATTATTGATGTCATTATTTATGCAACTAAGGGGGCACCACACACCTTTTGCCGCCCAAGGCCCCACAAATCCTAGGGCAGGCCCTGCTGGGCACTAAGCCACTACCCCCTCAATCACTCATCTTAAAATATAACTCTCCCTATATATGTGAAAACATTGTGTGCTGATCCGTGGAGCGGCATGCCACCTGCTCGCCCTCACCGCACTCTTTTGCTGAACTTTCTGGAGTGATTTACCAACAAGAATCTTGTGGGTTTTGATTGGATTATGCAGCTCTCAGATTGCCACACCTTTTGACTTCTGTCCTTGCTGTTTACGGTACGCTATTGATGTCTATGAATTTCCCGGGCAATGACTGGTATATAATATATCCGCAATCATCTGCACCCACCACCCATTCTGCAAGTTTTTCAAAATGTTTTTACCATGTATGCAAACAAAGGTATGGAATTGTATTCTTTTTAAAAGTGTGAGAAGTCAATTTTTGTTCACTTTTATGTTTACTCCAACTTTGCGGGTTCATGTAAACAATGTACATGTCACATACAGTACTGCTTTCATCTGTTCTAGTTTGAGGGGTTGCTCAGTTCAATTAATAAAGCACTGAGGTAGAGGTATAAAGAACAGACAATGGGGACTTGTTACCACTGAACACCTAATTATATTTTATTTATTTGACTTTATTAGATCTTTTGCAACACTCCTGCCACTGTTAGGCCACGGGTAATTGCAGACATATGCAACCAGTCTAGCCATTTATTTCTATGACATGACATTTTGTATTGGGCATCTTTGATAAAGCAAGCATGATCAGTGGTATTATTCTTACTGTGTCATGATATTTTGTATTGGGCATCTTTGATAAACAAGCATGATATGTTGTATTATGTAGCTAGACTGTCATTTCAATGGATCCAGTCTAGCCATTTCTTATTGTGGTATGACATTTTGGGCCCGATTCATAGAAAAGTGCAGAGAGATCCTGCAAAGCCTGTTCTCTGAGAACGACTCTGCTTGAGCCTGCACGCATAGGTTTTTCTGTGCGCTCTGCGTATTCATGGAATTGTTCGCACAAAGTAACTGTATATGCCCCCCAAGTAAAAACAGCCAAAAACAGCTACCTTTGCATGCTCCCCCGGGCGTGAATACATACTCCCTTTAAACAGGGATTGGGGTCCCCTCAAGCAGGCCTGCATCTTGGAGACCCTGATGTTACCGGCACCCGGATAACATGTGTATGATTTATCGTAACTCAGATAAAACTTGGAAAACCTGATTGCGAATGCCCATAAACCGTGCCTGCACCCCGCTACACTGCATACGCACACCCCTAAGTTAGATCAGAACCCCGCCTGTGTACACCCACCCCTAAATCCAACACCCAATCTTACCTCTTTACAATGAATCCTATGCACAAGTGCCTGTAGGCCTGCTTTCCGGTGGCGGATAGTATGAGGGCTTTGTGGCCATTTCCCCACTGAGAGGTTGCGTGGTTGGATTCATGAACATATATCGTTCCACACAAAAGTGGCCGTGCAATGGACTGCCTGCGGGCTATCCCGTGTAGCGGCCACATTTTTGCTTGTTCTTTCTCATTTTCTGCATTCTGCCCCCTACCCTGCCCTCTGCACAAGCCACGCCCACAGTCTGCATGGTGTCTCATACAAGGCACTCAGCCTCTCGCAGTGACGTGCCGAGCCTGCGCGAACTCCACGCAAAGTATGAAATAGTCCCACACAGCCGATTTACCTGAAATAAGGTAATGAACTTATAGCATCATCATTTACATGGAAGGATTCTTTACCAACAACAGTAGGGATACATTTGTTTTAGTTACAAAAAAGAAGTTAAACAAATTGTTTTCCCATTCGGGGAACTCTGTAACACAAGTAAAGCAGGACAGAGTGATGGTGTGTTAGTAAAGTAGTGTACATTTACATATAGGCGAGAAACAGTTTTCCTCAAAACATCAATTATGAATCCTATATAGTTGTACACTGGTATTTAGATCTATGAGTGACCAATCCTCAGTCGGTCAAGTGCACATGAGGCGCATCCGCGACCACATAAGGACTGTGGTGTCAGATGTGCACACCTGCATTAAATTGCCAAGGCTTCCAGCTTCCGCATGGATGCAAAGAGCACCATTCACCACAATGGGAGTTAAAGGGCCAGTCAAGCACAAAGGTTAAAAAAGGCGCATGTGTTGCCAACCCTGAAAGGGAAGGTGAAATGTAGGCATTAGAGCAGCAGTACGTGGTGCTTGTGTCCCGAGTCAAAGAAAATACACTGGCAAGTGTCAGATAACAATTCCCCGTGTGCCTGTTCCTACGGTAGCAATGTGTCCATGAGAAGCAGGCTAGGGAGGTTATGCTTAGGAACATCCATAAAATAAAAACCTTTTCAAATACAATATAGCAATGGAGTTTATTGGAGCGTTAACTGTGATAAGAGACGCCAAATACTGCCTTTAAAACTCTCTGTAAGAACAATCTGAAAAAAGCATGTGTTATTCTTACTGAAAATTATAGAGTTGACTTCCCTTAACATGAATGACCGAAAGATGAATGAATAGATAGTGGAAGGTTACTTAAGCAATAATCGCAGAGCCAGGTGGCTACATTGGACAGAGTCAGCAGGGCACAAGCAACGCGAGATACAGCTGGGCGCCCTGCAATGTCAAGGGCGTGAGGGTTGAGTGCTTTGGGGGAGTTGTATAGTGTGTCGGCTTCCTGCATTATATCACTGTGAGGCAGGCACGAAGGCCTGCAAAGTCACGGATGTGAGGGATGAGGGCCTCTGGGAGCTGTATTGCATGTCGGCTTCCTGCATTATATCAGTGAGGGGCAGGCACAAAGGCCTGCAATGTCAAGGGCGTGAGAGTTGAGTGCTTTGGGGGAGTTGTATAGTGTGTCGGCTTCCTGCATTATATCACTGTGAGGCAGGCACGAAGGCCTGCAACGTCACGGATGTGAGGGCTGAGGGCTTCTGGGAGCTGTATTGCATGTCGGCTTCCTGCATTATATCAGTGTGGGGCAGGCACAAAGGCCTGCAATGTCAAGGGCGTGAGAGTTGAGTGCTTTGGGGGGGTTGTATTGTGTATCGGTTTCCTGCATTATATCACTGTGGGGCAGGCACGAAGGCCTGCAACGTCACGGATGTGAGGGATGAGGGCTTCTGGGAGCTGTATTGCATGTCGGCTTCCTGCATTATATCAGTGTGAGGCAGGCACAAAGGCATGCAATGTCAAGGGCGTGAGAGTTGAGTGCTTTGGGGGGGTTGTATTGTGTGTCGGTTTCCTGCATTATATCACTGTGGGGCAGGCACGAAGGCCTGCAATGTCACAGATGTGAGGGATGAGGGCTTCTGGGAGCTGTATTGCATGTCGGCTTCCTGCATTATATCACTGTGGGGCAGGCACAAAGGCCTGCAACGTCAAGGGCGTGTGAGTTGAAGGCTTCTGCTTGGGTTGTGCGTAGGGCTGGGTTATTGCATTATATCAGTGTGGGGCAGGCACAAAGGCCTGCAACGTCAAGGGCGTGAGAGTTGAGTGCTTTGGGGGAGTTGTATAGTGTGTCGGCTTCCTGCATTATATCACTGTGAGGCAGGCACAAAGGCCTGCAACGTCACGGATGTGAGGGCTGAGGGCTTCTGGGAGCTGTATTGCATGTCGGCTTCCTGCATTATATCAGTGTGGGGCAGGCACAAAGGCCTGCAATGTCAAGGGCGTGAGAGTTGAGTGCTTTGGGGGGGTTGTATTGTGTGTCGACTTGCTGCATTATATCACTGTGGGGCAGGCAGGAAGGCCTGCAATGTCACGGATGTGAGGGATGAGGGCTTCTGGGAGCTGTATTGCATGTCGGCTTCCTGCATTATATCAGTGTGGGGCAGGCACAAAGGCCTGCAACGTCAAGATCGTGAGGATTTAGGGCTTCTGAGGGTTTAGGGCTTCTGAGGGTTGAGGGCTTCTGAGGGTTGTATTTTGTGTCGGCTACATGCCATATATCATTGTGTGCCAGGCAAAAGGCCTGCAAAGTCAACGGCGTGAGGGTGGAGGGCTTCTGCTTGGGTTGTGTTTAGGGCTGCGTTATAGGATTATATCAGTGTGGGGTAGGCACAAAGGTCTGCAACTTCAAGGACGTGAGGTTTGAGGGTATCTGGGGTTTGGATTGTGTATAAGGTTAGTGCATTATATATATGTGAGGCACGCACAACGGCATGCAACGTCCATGGCGTGAGGGTTGAGGGCTTCTGGGGGTTGGATTGTGCGTAGGCTTATTGCCTAATATCAGTGTGGGCCAGGCACAAAGTCCTGCAACATCCAGGGCGTGAGGGTTGAGGGTTTGTGGTGGTTGGATTGTGTGTAGACGTATTGAATTATATCAGTGTGGTCAGGAGCAGAGGCTGCAAGGGGCGCGCCAGCTGCTTTGAAGTGCATTGTTTGCTGTCCCTTACCAGTGCGTAAGGCTCACATTCTGATCCCTCTGTTGATGAGTAGGTACTTTTGTTCTATCGAGCATTTGGCGTTTAGCACATGTATCTGATGCTGAGTTTAAGTGTTCTTAAGCATCTCAGTATCAAGACTCAACCTCAGTTAAAAGGGCACGATGTATTAGTAGCTTAAAACACAACTGTGGTTACATCCCCAATACGGATGCACTGGCAGCCAGGGAAGGTGAGCCACGACAGAGTGAAGCCATTTTTGAAGCCGCATCATACAATAACTGCAAGGTCGTTGGGGCATATGGGTGAGAATTCTATTCTCCTTTGGGCATCCTTGTACAGAAGCCCATTTCCTGTAACCTTGGGGGTTAGACAACACACATTGTCATCGATACGGAGACCACTGAAGTTTCATTGCCTTATTGAGGAAATTCAATTTTGCTTCCACACTGATTTGGGGGGAAACTGACTGGACAACCCCACGGCTAAGAGACAATGTCCACAAATTTGTTACAGGTAAATTTGTGAGTTGGCTTATTTAATTCCATCTCCTCGCAGTAATCCGTCAGGAGGCAGACACCCCTGGGCCACACATCATGACATATCGACTCCACAAGGTGGGCACAGCCAAGAGTCTTTCACTAGGGAAAGCACCCCAAAGCACAAGAGTCTTTGCACTGCCCACTGAAAGCAAGATATGCCTACCAATCGCACCTCTTTCCCCAGCCTCCTCCTCGGGTGGGCGCTCAAAAGGTGTTTTGCTAATGGTGTAGCAACCCAGGACCACTCCCTAACTATGCTGTGGGACCACTATGAGGAAAACATAGGATATCCAGTGGACCTCTCAGCAAAGAAAATGTGACATGGTGGACTGTGATGATATCCCTACAAATGAGAACAACTGGTCCCAGTGATCCAACTCAGGAGTTCCGTCTCTGGCTTCTGAACCTCTTCGGAGAACCTCTACCTGCAGACCTAACTAGCCTCTTAGTTTAGCTTATTTAGATTTGGTGAATGCCCACATCCGATGACATCAGACCATTGAATAAAATAATGATATGAACAACCATACCATAAACATGACAGAAAATGGAGCAATTGGTTTCAACATCAGATAACCTGAGTGCAGGTACAGCTATACCAGCAATGGTTAACCCTGGAAGGGTTAGTTTAGTTTAAAGACAAACACCAAATGGTAGGTGGGATGGAATGCCAACGCTGAGCTCCAACGGCCCGATGGTGGCCTCAGATTTCTCAGAATGTGGCTTCACCTGTTGAGTCACTGGCAACCACTTATTTTTGCGCCGTGGGGTGATGTGATTGACTCATTTGAGTTTAAAGATAAGCCTTGCTGCTTTATTTTGAACTATTTGTAGGTCTTACAGGGTGCTCTACATCTTTGCCCCACTAGGGAGAAGCTATAAGTGCTGCCTACCGCTCAAAGGGACGTCCTAGCTGTGAAGAATTCGACCATCCGCACGGTGGGTGTGCACTCCCCTGGGCTTTTTTAATTGAATGATGGTAGATCAACCTCTAGCTAATCTACACACATTGTCTTATGCCTACTGCATGACATACACATAGACCTGTGTACTCTGGGTGAATACAGCCTACAGGCACAGTTCACACTGTCATATTTATTTGGGATATGAAAGGTGGAGTACACGAGTCATCTCCAGAAGGTGGAGGACCAAACCTCCCCCCTGCCATGGCCAGCCTGATTAACTACCTGATTAACTAACAAAAGCTCCATGGATCTGCCCTGCCTTTTTGTTGGGCCGTGTGGCTGGTGGCAGAGATTAACATAATTAACCTACTTATAGAGTGTACTTCAAACAGGCCCACAAGGGGCCTGGCTGCAGAGGCTAACAATTGAAACAGAAAAACCCAGCAAGCTTTCATATGCAGTGTGTCAACCTAATGCCAATTCCTGCCCTCAGTATCAATTGACAGTGAGCCATGTCTGGGATTGCGTGTTACATTAGTCCACGCCACAGGGGGACCCCATTCATAAGGTATGAGAATGTGATTTGCAGGAGGCAGAGAGTCTGGTCTCGCCACAGCTTCAAGGGAGACCTGCCACTTTCAGCAACCACAGAGAGCTCCATTGACCAGAGAGACCCTTTGATCCACAAAACAAAGGAAGATGGGTAGGACTTAGTAGAACACGTTTTCAACTGCAATCCTGACCCAGAGGGGTAGCCAGGATTGTCTTACAAGTGGGGCCTACAGCTAAAGTAGTTCAAACCACTGCAGTGATATTAACATCTGTAAATGCCCACACAGTGCTGCTGAGTGGGCATTTACAGGTGTTGGTTGGGCCTTGGCCACTCAGGCCCTACCCTGTCTATGCCTCTGGTGTAGAACAGTCTGCAGCCATTCGGCAAGCTTCGCTCGCCAAACCATCTTGCCGCCTGACACCTGCAGATGACTCCCATCTATAGCAGAAGCCTGCAAAGCACCCTGAAGGCAACTCGACTCTGTTGAGCACCAAAAATACATATGGCACGAGGTACATTGTGGTTCTATCCCCCTGATCCTTCCCAGATGGCACCTAGAGATACTGTAAGACCCTTTTTCACATTTGTGCTAAAGCCAAGAAATCTTTACAAACAGTTGTGGTTATTAACCATACTGACTACCCTCGTGTCAGTATCCAGAGTGCATCCCTTTTCCTTTTTTGAAACTGTCTGTCCTCTGCATTTCTTTACGCAGTGGGTTGTATTTTGAAGTGTTGTTAGATTGTCTGTTGAGTTTAATGATGAAGATTTTTTTAATATAACCTTTACTGGACACTCCTTTTATCATTGGGTAATGATTGTATTTTTGCTGTGCTGCAACTAACTAAGGATCCACAACCTTTTGGAGATAAGCCTGCCATTCTGTCCACGTTACACAAATTGGACAAGCGTAATTTGCTTGTTATTCCAATTTGTTCGGATCCCTTCGAGTGTTTTAGAGGTGTGGGTTTGATTGATGATTTAGAAACCGATGTTCACCCATGGACCACTGTTACCCTGAAAGTTGGTCCGTCACAGCTTGGTTTTAATCTTATAGGATGGTGTTTATTTCGGAAATAGGAGGTTCCTGTGTGGTTTCCTGAAGTGTAGAAGGTTCACCTCTTCCCTAAGCTCATTCACAAGGAGCTCCAGGGTTTTGGGCTGAAAAAGATCTGCTCCCCCATTTTAAGGCACGTTTTTTTGTGTGCTAAGCAACCTACGATTTTCTGAGGAACGAAACCATCTCAGAGAGTATTATATACATTTGTTTGTAAACATACTGTGGACTTTCTGATTGAAAGTAATTTGGACCAGGCATAGAGTTTTGAACTTGATGCATTACATTAAAAGCGTGGCAGTGCAACTGCTCTAGTGCAGGCGATGTGCGAGACCATCCAGGAAGTTTAAGGAAAACCCTGTACGAGGAATCTCAATTCTCTGGAACCTGTCGATCAAGTACATCGATCAAGAATGTAGGGTTCCAATTGTTATCTATGTTCCATAACACAGCCGCCCTGTTTTGCTAGGGGTGCCTTTGAGGCGGTTGCTGTCTGACAAAGGCAAAGGGTTACTTTTTTCAGATGTCAAAGAGTGTGGGTGTCATCAGCACTGGTGTAGCACGCATGCCAAAAGAGTGCAAAACCTTGGTGAGAGACCGTAAAATAATCATAAATAAGTAAGGAGTAAATAGTAGCGCTTTAGGGAATACTCCAAGTATATGGGAACAAAGGTTACTTCAATGTGTCGATGGCCACAGATTGTGTTCTACTGGAGAGAAAATCTGACAGCCATTCAAGCACACAACCAGTGAGCAGAAATGGCTGAAGGCAGCCCAGGAGGCTGGTGTCTTCAACGGTTTGGAAGGTCGACAGAAAGACCTAACAGTGCCAGCAGGTCAACTCCTCCTCTGTGGTCTGGTCTTCGGTCATAGAGTTGACCAGTGATTCAGTATTGAATCCAAGTGAAAAGCCCACTCAGTTGGCCCCCAGCATATTCAAGTCTTCCACATGAATCATTAGTTGCGAGGTAGCTCTGGCTTCGATTGGTTCCCCTTAAAGGCGCAGCCTAGAACTCAGGTGGAATTTTAGAAGTATCTTGTGTAGCACCTTCTTTTTAGTAGCGGTACCACCATGCCATGTTAAAACATGGAAAGAAATAATCCAGCACCAAATGACTGCTAACTGTTCCGATTGCTCCCTCCTGGGTGGTCAGGATTGCTTTAAACTATATATGTTTTTGTTGCCTATAAGTCTAGTTGTGAGCCGGAGGGCCTGGCTCTTGCTGGGAGATGGAAGGTGTTACTTTCTAATATCGGTATGCTCGGAGTCATGGGGCCTGATTTACAAAGCATTTTTCTATGGGATTATCCCATTGAGAACAACTTCCTTAAATCAGGCCCCCGGTCCCAAAAGTTAGTGGAGATGTCGGTGTCTGGCAGCCGACACTTCTCTTGGGTTTCATATTGTATGTTACCAACTTGATTGTTAAGGAAGCTTATGAACCATTTTGCACAGCTGTGTTGAATCTAAGGGCCTGATTCATGGAAGTGATTTATAATGGCACAATCCCATAGGAAAACGTTCCATGAATCAGGCCCTAAGTTGCTTTACGCTTTCACGACTTTGAATGGTTCCTTTGTGGTCTAATCTGCAGAGAATGTTCCGTTTGATTTCTCATACAAGAATCCCTGAGTGACCTTTAATTGTACCATTTACGTTTGGCTCTACGTGGAGGTATTTTATTTCTTCTTTTATGGAGGCAGTATACCGTGGTTGATCATTTGTATTTTTCCACAGATATCAGCGTGCTGGGATCTAGAGGCTTCAACTGGTCATATCCCGGATCTGCGATGGATCCAGATTGCCAAAACCCATCTGGTTTAAACGAATCAATTAAAGGTATAATTGTCATCGGGAAATTGCAGACCATTTCCTGATACAAGTTTTATCAAAGTTCTGGTCGCAGAATTTGGCTATGGGCGGTCACAAAAGACGAAGAAGTATTCCTACAGGAAACATCCAAGAAAATAGGTAAGTCTAGTGGGCCAATACCATGGGAGAGGATGCAAAGATACCAGCGCAGAAGAGTTCCAGGGGCAATGTTTGTTCCTTTTCAAAGAAGTGAAACAACTTCTTCATGTGAATACCCGATGTTCACTGAGGCCATTTACCGATATTGGGAGGGTGTTGACAACTTGTGTGTGTGTGTGCCTTTACGTACTTTCACCTATGTAACACTAGCAGTTTGCACCTTGTTTTCACACGGATTTGCAGATTGCAGAATATTTGAACATTTGTTTTGCAAACTTCTAAAATGTAAATCCTTAACTTTTCACTATGAAAATGTGCAGTCACTGTGCACATCTGGTCCTATCTGTCTTCTCCCAAATCTGTAAAGACAGCTGTACCTTCTTCAGTGCAAACATATCCAAAATATGTGCCGAATTCTGTCCAAGAAAATTCTCAGTACCGTCTGTTAGTCCGACCGGCTACACACATCCATAACTTCATTTCACCAACTAGCCTGTTCTAAGTTCTTCAAGATACAGAGCGAATGACAGCGTGAAGCTTGCTGAGTGAACTATGTCCAGTGGGTCATTTCTAAAACTGTACCCGTGCCACAGCACCAGAGAGTACTGACTTCCCACACACCTCATGTCATGAACTACAGAACGCGCCCCTTTTGGACTTCCTGGTCCTTGTCTCAACGGGGCCTACACTCCCTTGTACTTCCAATATGGCCGTCCACTGTGAAACACCTTCCTCGCTCTACACCTTGGACGTAGCGTGTTCTATTTATAGACCACGCCTCCCGTGGCTCTGTGCGTCTCAATGCTATTGCGAAGTAGTGACCAGACGTGTTCTCCGTAGCTCGCAGTATTGTTTCCCTTGCTTCTTCCAGCCTAACCCATTCCTAGTCCCTTTCCTTCCTTTCTTGATTCCTGGACTCGTGTGCTAGTAGCGCACTCTGTTAATTTCCCGGATTACTGGATCCTTGCATCCCAGAACTTTGAATGCACGCTGGAGTCGGAAGAGACTCGTGCAGCCTTATTCAAGACTCGATCAGTCCGCAAGAAGGCATCGACCACGAAATCCAGCAAAGATCAAACTCAGGTGAGAAGGAGGGAACTCCTTGACACCTCACTCCAACAAGGCATAGCACCCAGCATTTCAAAGCTGTACAGGGTAGAACCTCTGCTTCTAAAGTCATCAAGAGTTGGCGGAAAAAGGCGTTGTCCAACTCCCGTTCCACTTCAAACCTTTCACTGTCCATCAATATATTGGAAAAATAATGAGGCAACTTCACTGATTCATGGACACTGACAATCTGCTCCTCGATAGTAAACCATTAGAGGCCAAAAACCACCTTCACTGATGCGAAACCTGTAGCCCTGGTTAATCTTGACCTCTGATTGGCCTAAGACATAGGAGACCACAAGAGATCCTCATCAGAAGTCCATAGAATCTGGCCAAGGAGAAAGGAGTAGTTCTAAAATGGAACCACGCATTTCTACTGGAGACCCGAAGGATCTGCATGATCACTAGTTCCTTTTAGCACATTTAATTGGCCTTTTGCTGAACAGATCAAACAACACCTCCTAACATTCACTTGGGAGATAATTCTACAGATGGGAATGACATCTCAGAGTTTCTTAAGCCCATCCGATTGTGGATGCACGAGAGCGACGTATGCCTGACCCGATCGAAAGGTGGAGGTTCCGTTAGTGGGGATTCTTAGAGAAATAGAATATCTTAAATGTTGGGGAAGAAAAGCAACAACAAAAAAACAGCAATGGTCTCCAATCTGTTTTCATAGTAGAAGCCCCCTGTTAGGGGGCATATGGTGAATTGTGGGAAGGCAGTATGATTCCCTGCAGAGACGCAGGATTTGCCTTATCAGGTCCGTCAATAATGACCTGTCCCAAGAAGCAGTGTTGTCCTTTATGGCAGTCTGTAATCATGTGCCGACACACGCAGGGCGGGTGGCACACACAGCAGTATTTACATAGCACAGCGGACATGCGCATAATGCTGGTCTCCATAGGAATATTGAACAGACCAATATTGACACTGAGCACACCTAGTTAGACACATGTGTGGTTATTTGGAAAGCTTTTAGATGAATTCTAGAGTTGAGTTATAAGTAATTCTAGATGCAGGGAGAAAACTACAACCTTGGCATCTAGGTTCTGTAATTATGAAACCGAACTAAAAGTTCCCTGTTCGGGAACTCACGCCCCCTGCACACTGTCTATGGCCCAAATGAAGCCAGAATGTTGTGTTAACAATGATTAAGCTAAATTCCAACAAATAGTTAACCACTTGATTAATTGAACTTTGAATGAACTTCTATAACTCTTATTTTGACTGCCAAAACATTCTTCAGTAATAATTCAAATGACCATTCAATGGTTCACACAAAAGAGAAATTAATTGTACAAGTAGCCCAACGCGTTTTGAGTGTAAGTCTTCGTCAGGGGCGAGAAATCGCAACTTAATCTACAAAGAAAGGCAAAACAAATGTAATGAATTTCTTGTAGTTACTAATACATAATCAAATGCTGATATGGAAGTACATTTTTGATTTGGGAAAACATTTCTCATTTCGATGCAATACTAATGCTTTGGTATATAGATTTAAGTTGTTCATTTGTTCATACAATCTTAGATCAATCTGTTGTGTAGATCTATCCTAATTTGGTCCACAGTACTCAGATGTTTACCCTTACCGTATGGACCGGAATAGTGCAAAACATCAAAATTGCCAATCATCTCATCATGGCTAAATGTATGAGGTTTGTGATGATACATAGATGAAAATAGGAAAAAAGTGCTGACCTTCAATGTATTCCACAAGTTGTTCTATTTTTCCCCAATCTTGAGATAATTCACACTTATCTGAAAAACATAGTTTTTCTCCTACAATTACTCTTGTTTAAGGTATCCATGGTTTCTGTATCTTATTTTGTTTAAAAGAAAGGGTCTTTCCTAGAGGTCCTAGTATTTTTTTTTTAAAAAAACATATCCAGGATAATTAGAGGATTTTGGTGGAAATTTTGTGGATCCATCTGAAAAATGCAAGGGTAGAAAAGGTTTAAATTGGTAAGCAAACGGAGTACAATTTCCTGTAGGAGAATATCTCCGGATGTCAATAAAGAGGGGAGAGCTAAAAGATCCCCAGGAATATTACCATAAAATAATGAAGCAGAGTGTTAGGATGAAGTTGGCTGAGATGCTGGGCTCAAAGGGCGGGAGGAGAATGTACCGAGGGCAGAGGAGAAAGATTTGATGCTCCCTCGCGAAGGAATGTAGTGTGAGAGAATGGGGTAAAGTGCACAATCTTATCATGGAATTGGGGCACAGAAGGGTCCTGCCTGTGTCCTTGTCTTTCCTTTGCCTGCCTTTGGGATTTCCAGCCTCATTGTTGTATTGCAACTCGTTCAGGTGTATCCACAGATGGAGAGGTCTTCGACCAGGCATTTTGGTTTCTAAATGGGGGGTGGCTCTATGAATAAAAGACAGTGGGCCTCGTTACGAGCTTGCCGGTCTAGATAAAATGATACCGGTAAGCTTGCCAGTACTGTTGTATCCGGACTGGCAAACTGAGTTGTGCTCGCGGGTGCCTTTCAGGTCTGACCTGGCGGAATGAAAGGCACCGCGAGCACAGCATCCGGCTTCCCCATTCCCCCTGAGCCCTAGGGGAAGAATTTTTTCAGGTGCCCAGGAATGGGCAAATACCAGGTCCGGCAAGGCCGTAATGACCCGGTAATTGCCCGTTTCTGGGCGCCGGAAAAAATGCAACTCCGGCGGCAGCTGTGCCTGTTTTACATGCTGGTTGGGGAGGGTAACGTGCTTGGTTACACGGTTGAAAAGCACGCCATAGATGCCGAGCCTTCTTATAAAATACTGTGCTCCAAAATTCTCTTTCCAGCTGATCTCTTGGCTATTCCAGACATTAGGCATTTCAAGAAACAGCAGAAAAAAAAATGCCTTTCCCAATGAACGCGTGCCTGGTGGCACACAGCCCACCCAGAGACCAGATGCCAGATCCTGGCATGTGAGTGCTCTATCTGTTCTGCTGGCATGACATAACAACACAGGGCTTGCCTTGTCTATATACTAGATGTCACGCTGGACCATGGGCCGCCGTAGTGGCAGCAGCGCAGCGGGCAGTAAAACAAAAATGTGCCTGCCCATCCTTCCTCCGCTTGGCCCTGGTCATGTGGGTCCAGGGGCACGGGGTAACACATGTTTCAATAGGCACTATGTGAAAGCATCCGCGGTCTGTTGTTAGCAAATGCACCCGAACCCGTGAGCGTGGCACATTTAATTTCAATAGGGCACCTGCCGCTCCTTCTCCAACCACGCCAGCTCGGGGGAGACCTTGAAAGACTCGCCCGAGCTGGCGCGGGTAGTTTTAATGTCAGGGACCCCCCCAAACCTCCCGGGTGGTTGCCCGGATGGCGGTGCCCTAAAACCGGCCCTGGCTGCACCACTGATGGCCACAAGGGCATCTTACGAGCTGCCGGAACGAAGGGGAAACCTTAAGATAAATAGTCAGCATAATATTGCAGGGAAAGGGGTAGGAAGGATCCCCAAAAACGGCCGAGAAAGAACGAGCAGGGCCTGAGAATGGTCCATATGCCTCCGTGACATTCACCTTAATGCCTTTGGTGTGTAGCCTTGCCCAAGTGCAATATGTTCATTGCCTTAAAATGTCGAGCTCTCGTCCTACTCTGATATTGTAGGTGATAGTGCAAGGACGAGGTGGACTAATATGCCACTATTGTGCAGCAGAAGAGAAGCGATTATTGCTCAGAAAATGTTTCCCAGAGGTGCTAATATTTTGCAGAGGAAACAGCCATGAGAGTTACTCCTCAAGAGTGCATCCTATCACATCTTGTAGCATTCTATGGACCTGATTTAGAATCAGGTCCTATTAGTTTTGGGTCACTGGAATGTGTGCAGTGCAGGAATACATCTCTGGTCCCAACACTCCATGTGCGCAGGCTTCCTGGAGAAGCCCCCCTTTTCGCAGCAATTCTTAGTAGACTGAAAGCGGAGGATCATGGCCTCGTGCCAAGCGCCAGTTTAAAAATCAAGTATCAGGCCTGTGTTCCCTTTCTGTCTTTTCATTTAAAGTCATCTGACAGCTCTCATAAATTCACCTGCGCCTGCAAAGGAAACTCATTCCCTCAACAGAGAAAATCATCAAAAAAAGTCCTCAGATGGCATTTGCTTGTCTCTGCTATATGACTGATATGTTTTTATAGTGGTCTATCGGGCTTACTCTAAACTTTCAAAGACGGTTCCACACAGGTCAATTTATCTTTATTTATTTATTTTTGTATTTATGTTTTTTCTATTCATGTCATTCCTTTAGCCAAAGCACTTTACCTAAGCAAAAACGAGCAACATATCAATGAAAAACGACCACAATAAACATTAAAAAATAAAAGTATGACTACATGGAACAAAAGAAGATCCACAAAAACATTTTGAAATTAGAGGTCTACAATATCAGTTAGCAGAACCACGACTGACCAATGATCTTTTAAACGTATTCTAAAAGAAAGATAAAGTAGAATAAAGCAACATTACATGATGCATTCTACAGCGAGAGAAAGGTGGCAGCCTGTACGACCCTAAAGCTGGCACCTGATTATGTAAGAATAAAATCTGACTTCGGTTTTGAAAAATATATGGATCTGATTAACCCTCCCTATGCTCGTGCATTGTATATAAACTTTAGATTAGGCAAAATCTACCATGTCTTGGGACAGGGGTATCTGGGAAGATGTCCTTTATGTGATATTTGCGAAGAGACTGTTACGCACTTCATGCTTTTTAGTCCCAAAACTAGAGGATTGAGATCTCTATGTCTTAAACCCTTCTTAAGATCTTTGAGTACTCGCACTGTAAGTGGAGCCCTGGAGCTATGTACAAGTTTTGATGATCCGGAAAGGGTCTATAGAGTAGTTAAATGCATACATTGTGCCTGGCTTTTTAGGCCAAAAAGACAATAAGAGATACATCTGCTCCCATTCTTTTATCCAGGTGGAAGCTGATTTTGCCCCACTATCATATTAGGTAGCGTTCAATTCTGGGGGCTGCTAGTATTTTACTATCTTTCAATGTTCTCTCCCCCAATTATTAATCTGACAAACATGCATAAACTTGATGAACTGCACTTTATGTACATTTTTATTTGTTTTATTTTAACCCTGTCCTTATACATTTCTATGTATCTGTTTATGAGATGAAATATAATGCTATGGGTTGCTGCTCTCTTATGGCTCTGAGCCGAATAAAGGTTCTTGATTGATAAAGTAGAAGACGAGTGAATGTCACACGTACAGTTGGGCTGGTCAAGGAGGGTCGCCTTTATTACGAGCGGTTCATGTTGCGCACACCATATTGATGACGGGGGATGGCAGCAAGCTGGGATAGTGTTGCAAATCCATATGAATTGAATGGAGTTAATTATATGTTACTTCTAGTATTTCAATTATTTTAAATGTATACATATTAGATCTTCTCACACGTAGAAAGATACAATATTGAAACTGCAAATGCAACACAAACACAAATCCATACAATGGGGTGCTTTTTTCCATTGTTAGTTGTTACATGTGCATTCTAAAGTAGTAGGGGCATTCTTGACGAAAAAGAGAATTAGTTACCTAGTAATAAGGTCGTACGAACAGGGCAAGGTTCACAGTCCTTGCAAGGGCTCAGATATTATCTAGCTCTTTGTATTAAAATCTTCAGACGGGATTAGTCATTTGTTTGGTGGTAATAAACATAAGGCCCGAAGCCAGGGTCCGACAGTTAACTATTTTTCCAGGTCATCAGAGGCTGTATGTGGCCGCATAAATTCGATTAAGTGAAATGGAGATCCCAATCTATAGTTCAAAGAAAAACCTGTTAATTCAGACCTCTCTCTATTTGCCAAAATACGTCAACAGCTCCATGTGCAATCATACTTAAAGTTAAAAGACTTAGGTTAGTTAATGCTGGAAATTAATCATGTTTTAAATACTAATGTTTAACCATGCACCGACATCATGATCTACTACAGACAAATCCCAAGAAGAGGTGTCCTGTGAATAAGATAATGGGGCCTACCGTGCACTTAGGGGCTGTGACTGTTACCTCTACAGTCCCAGCCTCTTTGCACTTACTGTGAGAAACCTGAAGGTGTCTCCCTAGTTAGCCCCCGGGGATCTGTCATCCAGCTGGCCAGGACACAGCCATCGCTATTGGATCCAGTTCCTGGGGGTGGACTAGTGAGGGAGGATCATCTGGATTGGTGGTCCTTGGGGTGTGGCAGTGGAAGCATCCTTGCCTGACTCCTTGGCCAATGGGAAATAAAGTGGACCCACCCAAAAAATGGCTCGCTCTTAAAGAAGTCAATCCGGAGTTAACTCACTCCTGGCGCTTTTCCAGATCTTCCTGCCTTAAAAGCCATTTCAAACTCTCGGAATTTAATTGGTGGCGCCACAGGGGTTATTTCATAGCTTGATATTTGAAACAGATGAAGCATTTTCCGCCTCTAGTCTTTTATTGAGGAGAATGTTATTTTCACAAGGATCCATCAAGTTTATATAACATTTGCTTGACTATGACTGTCCCTATGATGTTAAATGTCCTACTCGGTACATTCAAAATCTCCTATCTCCCCACACTTACCAAGTAATGTAGACATAAGAGACAGGGTAATTAGCTCTTTTATTCACTCCTTCATAATTCTAAACATCCCAGAACCTACCTTTTTCACAGGCATATGACAGTTCCTCTGCCTTTAATTGCCTCTTTTTTAATTTGCTATCTCTACACCTCTTCCCCATCTACACTACTTACTTCATTCTGCCCCTTCCCTCACAGGTTCTCTTCCTTAACATCGAGAAAGCACAGGCTAAAATGCTTCTTTACCACCAGCCATTGCCACTTAAACACTGGCGTCTCTTTTCATTTTAAATCTAAGGCCCATGATCAATGGGATTCTTATCACATTGAAGGGCTACCAATTGGTTTGCAGTTGTGCAGGAACTGTGTAATAACTTATTGAAGAAAGTGCATTTGCCAATTCAGCAGGAGATTGCAGGATTATTTTGTCGTCCTGTGCTCAGGTCTCAAAAAGTACCTACATGTGTTCTAGATTGTTTAAGTTTAGTTTTGTGATGCCCACAAAAATTGTGAATGTGAAATTGATAAGTTTCACCGAAATCACTTTTGCTCCTGCCTTGACTGGGATTGGAAGCTGTGCCTTTGGAAGAAATTCAGCAATCGAAGTACAACAGACTCCTTTATCGAAATAGAAAGCCAGCTCCAACAAGTCAATATAAGTTACACATTTTTGACTGCAGAGTCTAAAAAGGTGGTACACCACACAGGTATGATCGTCCCCCAGCTTCACTGACACCCCACAGCACAAAGGCCTTGACCGAGTTCTCATTGGGCTCAGCAATGAGAGAGAAAAATGACTGAGAGAAGACCGGTCATGTGTGAAGAAAATCATCTGAACATGGCTGGGTGAGCAGACCCTGCACAGACACATCCTGTCCTAGAGCCCCTGGCTTGGATCTCACAGCATCTGGAGGGCCAGACTAGCTAAGGCTTCCGGTTCTGACGCATTGAACTGGTCGAATCACATTCAAACTATGTTCACCACTTCTTGAACTGGAGGGACCCACCATTGTTGCTTTTGGCACGCCACTGAACCTTCAAACCACAGTGCTTACAAACACAAATCAGCATGATGCCACACTGTGTCCTTGCAGAGCCCGTAACTGCTAATCTCAAATCAACTGCTCATTGCCGGAACCGACTTTAACCGCTTGAGTGTCACTCATTGACTCTAACCAACAGTTACGAACAACTCAAACCAGCTCAACCTCGAACTGCCACTTTTCCAACCTGCATGGTACATCAGAATCAGTGGTTCCAACCATCGGCAATATTCATGTCGAACCGCTGGAGCATCAAGCATTGACCCAACCCAGCAATAACTGCACTTCTCGAACTGGCCTAACTCCAAACCGATCCTGGTGAATGAGCACTCACACCTGCAGCCCCGAAAGCGGCCCTTGAAGCGCTCTGAGCTACCGCATTCCAACCGACTCAATGATAGCCTGCTACTTGGGCCAACACAAATCGCTGCACCTGAACTGAGCTCGACCCGCTTGTACAGCAACTCGAAGCCGGGTTCTACACTGTCAAATCAGCAAGAAGGTACTGTTGACACTTAATTGACCCCCCCCACACATCCATTGTGGGCTTTAAAGACTGGTTAAGTGTTTTGTGCACCTTATTCATCCAAAGACATATACTTTTTAAGGAACATTGTGGTTGTTGAATTGCCTTTCACCCCTGTATTCACCCCAGAGTGCTGCATCTCTCTATCTCTGCATTTTCACTGTTATTTTACAGAGGGGAGGGATTTGTGCAGTTTTTTTTCCATTTAGATTACTTGATGATGGTGTCTTTAATTAAAGTACGTATCTTTTAATAGAACCTTGATTGGCCATTTTCTTTATTTTGGACTGTGATACTTTGCTATTTGGGCTGCAACTGAACCACTCTTACACGTCTCTTGAGTGTAACGCCTCCCTCAGCCTACGTTACCACAAAAGGTGAAGGGGGTATATCTCTTAATCGTTTACTTTTATGATTGGGATCACTGTTGGTTTGTAGAAGTGTGAGGGCTGAGCAATTTGGTTTAGTCACTGCTCACCCCTATACTCCCGTAGAGCAGAATTTATTTAGTCACGGATCGTTCAACACAACAAAACCCTTGATATTCAGCAAGCGTTGGAAGCTACACCATCTCAACTCTGAGGTATCAGGTAATAATATCGCCATATATATGGTCGCCGTAAATAATATCGCCGGGAAAATGTCGTGGCGATATTATTTGGGTGACCATATATATGGCGACAGGTGCAAAAAAAAAAGTAAAAAAGGTTTGGGTGTTGCGGGGGTGTCCCCCGCATGTTCCATGCAATAATGTCGCCACAAAAAACGACAATTTTTCGGTGATATTTTTGCATGGCGAGATTTTTGTGGCAACATTATTACATGGAACCAACTCTGAGCAACCCACTGTGCAGCCCCAGAGCACACTGATGGCATCACACATGAGATCACCATTAACATCACAGATAACATTACTTCTAGCTCCTTTGTAGGAGTTGGTGGGGACATTTTCTGGATCACTACCAATTTTCCTGCCTGAGTTTGAACAAAGCACTTTCCAATTTAGTAACATAGGTATTTGATGGTGGATATGGCCAAATGGTATTACCAAGGCCTGCTTTTAAACCTATTTTGCATAAGATGTGTGTTACTAAGTAAAGAGGCATAATGAGGTTGTAGAATGTGGTCCATAAGGCGTTGGAATATTGAAGGTATGCCATGTAGGCTAAAGGGAGTATTGTGAAATGGAGGAAGCCCTTTGGCGTCGAACATGTTGTGGTTTTTTTTGTCTTCCTGGGTGAGCGGAATCTGCCAACAACCCTCTGTCAAGCCAAATGGCAATTTGTACAGGGTGGTTATAATCTGTTCAATCATTTTACAGAGTTTCTGCATTGGGTTGGTATTTTAAAGGGATATCTCATTCACCTTTTTAAAATGAATACAAAATTATCAAATGTCTTTTGGCATTCTCACCAGTACCCTTGGTGACTCAATGCCATCGGGACGGTTTTATAACCTTTAATTATAACATCGTTTGGGCTTCTTCTTCTACCACTTGTAGACCTGCTTCAGACAAAGGGGATGGGTAAACATGGACTGGCGTCACGGGGGCACGTGCATCTCCTGGTAGAAGTCTTTTACTCTTACTGGCTTATCAAAAAAGACATTTTGAAAATGGTCCAGAAAGTAGGGGCGATCACTGGGCTAGTATGGCACGAGGACCTCAGGAATCATGATCTGGGCAGCTGTATAGTGGACACTGAGGCCACCGCAAAGTATGCGCAGGCCAGAGTGATTGAAACTCTGGGATCCTTTCATGGCTTTAGTCAGGTCACATGGTAAATCTAACATGGCTTCCCATGATCCGCTTTTAAACCCAGCAGTTAAGAGCACTCGGGACTTGCATGATCATATACGTTTATTATCACTGGGGTCAACAGCTCATTTTCAGACGTCCATAGCAACACAAGGACACTGTTCCCCAGGTTGAATTTTCGCAGAGAAGCCTGGCAACCGTGTAGCCATTCATGTTTATCTTGGGCTTCATGCACTTGTTGGTTTTTCCATTTATTGTACCACGGTCACCGTCATGCTCTCCATTGTGTTTTGGGTGAATTGGGTGTAATTCAAAGCTGTTTTTTCTTGGTTTTGCCAGCTCTCTTTTAACATAGGAAGGACTTTGCAGAGCCCTCTTCCATAAACCAGTCTAACCGGGAGAAGCCAATGGTCGCAAGAAGGTGTGAAAAAAAATCAGGTCATCGCCATTCTTCCCGACTTCATCAACCAGTTTGCTTAGTAGGTTCTCTAACGTTTGGTGGACGCCTTCTCATCAACCATTCATTTGCTGCTGGAAAATTGAGATGTGGGTAGTGTGTATGCTAAGGAGGGTCTTAAATGAATTAATTATATGTGGCAGAAATGTAGTTTTAGTCCGTTCGGATTTCTTCAGACAATTCCAGCATGGAATAATATAGAACCAAACACCTCTGAGTAATGTGTTGTGATAATAACTTATATAAATTGGTTTCATGCCTTGGAAGGGCCTCAAGGGTCATATTATATATGTACTCCCCGACAGGAGACGAGCACATAGATAATTGGCAGGGGATGAAGCAGACTCAACCTATATCTACATTTGCAGTTTTCTTACCAATATTTCAGGTTTCACAAAATGTTATCAGATTTTGCAAAATGTGGATCGATTAGAAATAGCTCCAGGCATTCTCTTGGGTTTTCACAGTCCTTGGTGTCCTGCTGTGAGGTGGGAGTGGGATACATCTAGGGCCATCTTCCTGGAGGGAGTGGGGACTAGCAATCAGTGTCAGGTTTTTTTTTATCCCTCCAGAAATACTATTGTCACCTTGCTACCAAACCCCCTCTTTTCTACAATAGAAGGAACCTATTTATTCACCCTCTCGTGTACATGACCTGGCCAAAATCATTCCAGAAGAAATTGGAATTATATGGGGCGGCAACAAACTCTGGAGACACGCCAAGTTTGTCAAGAAGACCAGGAGAGGTACTTGGATGTGTAGAACCAAACACTCTTCCCCCTCTCCCTGTCTGCCCCAATCCCTGTACTCCCACAACCAGGTGAAAAACAAGCTGCACTAACTTGACCAATCAGGTCTCCACCCTGCACTGGGAACCGGACAAGTGAATGATTAGCAAGCAAGATGAATAACTCCCCCTGATAATCTTGCTATATTAGCCCAGCCCGAGAATAAGGTTTTCAGTTGATTGCTAAACATGACTGGGGCCATGTGGATATAGGTTCCCCTGAAAGCTGGATCTTTAGGACATTTTCCAAATCGGAACCACTGGGTCCTTACTGCTGTAACGATCAAACGCTGATGCTGCTCTTTGAGGATTTTGGTGTTAGGAATTCACATTTTATTGGACAGAGCTTACACCAGGCAGCCAGTCTCCTCCTCCTTGAGAGGTTCTGGCAGCCACAGTGGACAAGCAGGTACAGGTAGCTGTGCAGAGGCTCAAGCTGGGGTACAGCACCCTGGTAGACATCTCTGAAATGATCTCTGACATCAGCAGCTTCCAGACTCTACTCGCATGACATCACTACTGAGAAACCAGAAGTCAGACAACGCCCTCAGGAAGCCAGGCAACAGGCATCTGAAAGTTGTCCTCCCAGCAGCAGCCATCCATTTTTACCAAACAGGGTTTTATTCTGGAAAAGGATCTTAGCAAACACTGTGACCGCACAGAACCATAGCCCGAGGCACGCTCCATAATTAGGGTTATGAGATACAAGGAACTTTTGTGCTCCTTGAAATTTCATTCACATGTCTACTTTGTTAGGGAGTCAGAGGTGATTGGATTTCTTTCTTTGCTCTTTGTTTAGATTCCTTGGAATACCCTGAAGGACTCTTGGAGAAGGTATTCTTCCTGGGACAACTAGTCACCTGCCTGTGAAGAAATACTCACTTGATGGTGTCTGGATACCATCTGCATCTCAAAATCCATAGTCTCTGAAAAGAACACAGCACCTGAGACTGTCGAGGACATTTGCACAAAGTGCTAAGGCCCACTAATAGGCTAAGTGCAAGTCTTGTACGAAAGGTGTTGGAAGGTTGGGGGAGATGATACTCTGGAGACCTCCTGTTTTCCTCTTTAGCACCTGATCCGCTGTGCCTCTCTTGGGGCTTTCCTGTCAGGGCTCATTTTGTTAATGCCCTGCCGGGTCTTCTCACTAATCTTGTTCGTGTGTGTTTTCATATGAGGAGAAGAGATAAACAATAGGTTTGGGTAAGTGCTCTTTATGATTCATAGAGATGTCTTGCCACCTGAACCTAAGATAAACCTGGGCTTTGGCAATATCAGAGACCTTTGCTACTTTCGGGGTTGGAGGTGGCGGACACTTTGGACTCCTGGGATCAGCCTCTGTTGATTCTACCCCTCACAGAAAATGTCACTGCCAAGGAACCAACAGACAAATGGAATCCAAGGTTTGAGTTTGCATGGTCATTTTTTAAATAAACAAAAATGCTGTAAGAGGGCGCTAGAGAGCCGTCCAAGATGGCAGCTCACTAGAGAGCTCTGCACCGATCCCGAGAAAGATCCTGATAAAATAGCTTCATACACCCCCGACCCCCCTCCATCGGTCACGATATAGTGTCCCAAGACTCAAACGCCTGGCCGATACCAATTTCAACGCCATCCGCCAACATCCTAGGCAACGCAGCGGTGGCGGGGGTGAGGCCGCAGCAGCGCTCCATTACGGCAACGGGGCGTTCGATCCTCCAGCAACATCCTTACCCAAGCGATCACCCCCGGATTCGACCAAAGAACAGGCTGCCGAGCAGAGAGAGCGGTGCCCCGGTCCTCTGGAGGTGGTGCCTGCAGCAGGCCGGAAATTCTCGGTCCCAGAATAGCAGAGGCAGCTGAGATCCCGCTCGGCCTACTTGCATCATTGGGCCTCCGGATGGACGGGGCGCTGCTGCTCGCCTCCAACTTGCGGGCCCCTCCAGACCCAGCCGGAGCAGAGAGGGAGTGAACCTGGACACATCGCCGGTGTCAGGTAGGAGAGACGCTGCCCCGGCCTTGTCCACCCCGCCTCAGATCTCGGGCCCGGCCTGCAGATTCCCGTGTGGCAGCCAGACCCCGTGGGAGTGACGGTCCACAAGCCTCCGACTCCTCAAAATCCCAACGGCCCCAGCCCTAGCCCAACCGCCAGCGAATGATCTGTCAACACCAAAGATCGCTGCCAGACTCCCCACGCGACGAACAGGCGAGAGGCCTACGCAGCCACCCCATCCAGGCCCTCTGGGCCCGGCCGAGGAAGTACATTAAAGCTCACGGCGTGCTACAAACTCTCCAGCTCCCCAAACCATAACAGCCCCAGGCCCCACCATCGCCAAACGCCCTGCCGGCGGTACCCAGATCGCGGCCAAGCGTACAACGAACACAGCAGAAAAATGTGCCGCCTGGGCCCACACCACACTGCGATAACTCCACGGCAGCGGCGGCCACAAGGAAGGCTCCTGCTGTTATTCTGAAACCCGACAGCGGGGTGTGACAACCACAGCTCTGCATACATATCACTCAAGCCGCCCACTCAATCTCCCGCCAACACCGCACAAGCCCGGTAGCACCCCCAGGGCCAGTCGAGTGGGCCCTTCACATCCCGTGGCGTAAATTCAAATTGCACACGCCGGCCCAGCAAAGTCAAGAATCCATACCAGCATGGGCAAAACAGACAAATTGCATCGAAAATTAATGTTCGAAACCGGGGCCAGGGCCAAAACTCCCAAGCAGATGAATCGAGAGATAGCACCATCGCCAAGCATGGAACAGGAAACCCCCCCCAATCCCTCGACATACGAGAAATACTGCTCGAACTCAAAACAGGCATAGGCAACCTTGATGCCAAAATTGCACCCTCTCATCCAAAGTCGACCAAATACAACACCGCCTTGATAAACACGGCGAGAGGCTTGACACCGTTGAACAGAGGGTCTCCGACCTTGAGGATAATGCCACATCCCTGTCCTCCAAAGTGTCATCCCTAGAGCGCCAAGTAAAAGAAATGTCGCCAAAAACGAAGACTTAGAAGGGCGCAGCCGCCGCAACAACATTAGACTGGTGGGGATCAGAAAGCAACAAAATCCTGCAAAAATGGAAGACTTCGTGGAACAACTATGCAAAGAAATCTTCGGAGCAACCACCTTCTCGCCACTATTTGTGGTTGAAAGGGCTCACAGGATCCCGACCAACCGCCCAATACCGGGAACGGCACCTCGCCATATTATCCCCAAACTGCTGAATTTCAGAGACCGCAATTTAATACTCAGGCTGGCCAGGGACAAAGGCGACATTCAATTTGATGGCGACAAAATCCAAATCTTCCCTGATTTCTCACCAGCGGTGCAAGCGTCCCGCAGAGCCTTCGATGGAGTTAAACGTCGCCTCCGAGAGGATCAAATCCAATACTGAATGCTTTTTCCAGCCAAATTACGCATCCTCCATGCTGAAAAAACACAATTCTTCACATCACCAGAAGAAGCCAACATCTTTCTCGACAATATTGGATGTCGCCCATTACGCGAATTGCCTAGACCACGAAGGAGAGAGGAACGGGAGCGATCCGCCCTGAAAAGTGCTCCACATCCAGTTCGACCTGGGGGATCGGAAAATGAGCATAAGTCAGTTACACACACCTCGGGATGGGTGTTTCTTGGAGGGCACCAGTGCCCCGTGCACAGCACTGTTCACAAAGTTATCTAGGGAGGGTTCATCTTCGGGTGGGTTGGGGGTTGCCCGACAGGGAGGGGAAAAGGGGAGATGGGACTTGGGGAAAGAGTTCCCAGAAGAAACGAGCCAACAGTTTAAGATGTGCACCGACCGGGGCCAAAACCAGCCCCAACCGAGCCCGACCAGGACCAACTCCTCCACCTCGAATATACGAAAATCCTTTTCGAATCGACTGGCACTCAAGAAAAACCGCTTTAAGCACCCAAAATCACCAAACAGCAATAGAGCAGCAGAAACAACACAGCAACTCTAAGCAAATTCAAACTAGCTACATGGAACATTAAAGGGGGCAACCAGCCTACCAAAACCATGAAGTTGTTACACTACCTCCGACCCCACAACGTCGATGTGGCCCTCATCCAAGAGACGCATTTGCGACCTAGCTCAGAAAACCACTGGGCAAAAACATGGGGATGCCACAGATACTTCGCCTCGTTTTCTTCATACGCAAGAGGAGTCGCTATACTCATCAACAAAACAACAAACTTCAGGCTATTTCGGACCCAGAGCGACTCCGAAAGGAGAACACTGCTCATCCACGGCACCATAGACGGGGCAGAAATAATCATGATTAACTCCTATGGCCCCAACATCGATGGGTCCAACAATTTCGACTGGGTCCAAACCGACATAGCATCAAACAGGGAAGCCACAATAATATGGGGCGGCGATCTAAACACCCCGCTCGATCCACGCACAGACAAAACACACAAGACAACTGCCCTCGCCCCAAGGTGAGTTTGCAAATAACCGAAATATGCAAAGCACACGATCTCATCGACATATGGAGAAGCAAACACCGTGACTCCCGGGAGTTCACTTTCTACTCATGGGTTCACAAATCCAGTTCGAGACTCGATTACATCTTCGTGTCGGCTCATAGTAGACTCCAAAGGGGGATTGCCAAATACTATCCGGGTCCATCTCAGACCATTCAGCGGTCACCTTAGTGTGCACAACATCTCGGAGCGACTTCACCAGGCCCCAACGGAGATTCAAGCCCAGAGCCCTCTAAGATCAACTCTTTTCCGATGAATTACGTTATGAACTGAACACATTCCTTGAGACAAACCAAGGCACGGTGGCTTCGCCGGGAACACTCTGGGAGACGCTGAAATGTTTTATCAGAGGAGTGTGCCTAGCAAAAGAAAATGGAATCCTAAAGAGGTTAAGGGAGGAACTAAACACATGCGAAAATCACCTCAAAACATTGGAACAAGCAGCAACAGTCACAAATACTCCCAGCTCGCTAGCTGCACTCAAGTCAGAATTGGAAACTTTCAGATCACTAGTAGACAGAGAAGCCAAATTCCTAGCAAGCCACCACAAAATCCGACAGTATGGCGAAGGGCAACGACCCGGTGCACTACTTGCAAGACTAATCACCGCAGAACGAAAACCCACAACGGTCGAGGCGGTGCTTGACACGTCGGGAGCCCTCGTGTACTCTGAAGACGGCATATTGGAAACATTCTGCAAATTTTACCAAAACCTGTACGACTCCAATTATTCCAGGGAGCCCACCGAAATAACAGAATACCTAAACACAACTGAACTATACTGGACGAGCGCCGAGTTACGTGAACCGTTGAACACACCCATCACTACAGCAGAGATCCAAGAAGTCATCAAAGAACTACCGAGCACCAAAGCCCCAGGACCGGACGGCCTAACAGGTGAATTTTACACATTTTTCGCAGATATTCTAGCCCCGCTCTTACTCCAGGTATACGAAGAAACCATAGCCAAAGACTAACTACCACCAACCCTTTACACAGCGAATATCATTCTCCTACACAAAACAGGTAAACCCAAGGAAGATTGTGCCTACTACAGGCCCATATCGTTAATAAATTTGGATAACAAAATCTTTGCAAAAATCGTAACTAGAAGGTTGATGCCACTCATGCCCGCAATGGTTCTGGCAGACCAAGCAGGATTCGTTCGAGGCAGAAACACAACATTCAGCCTCAGAAGAATGTTTGGAGCAATGAAGGCCCTTAACCCAGAAAACCAAGCGCTAGCAGTGCTTCTCGATGCCGAGAAAGCATTTGATTCTGTGGAATGGCCCTTTCTATTTGCGATATTAGAACGAATGGGCCTCGGCAAACAATTCATCCGAATGATAGCCTCCTCTACAAATACCCAACATCTAAAATTAAACTTGGAAACAAAAGCTCCTCCGAAATCCTTTTACGCAGAGGGACCAGACAGGGCTGCCCGCTGTCAGCATTACTCTTCGCCCTGGTCATGGAACCCCTAGCGTCCGACCTAAGGCTGTACCATCTGCACAGAGGGCTCACCTTCGGCCCGCACAAATTGGTGGTTTCACTTTATGCCGACGACATAGCACTCTTCCTTCGTGACCCATACGACAACCTGAATCCAGTGATGCGAGCAGACCTCAAATTCGGCAACTTCTCAGGACTAAAAATGAATAATGCAAAATCGATAATTTTCCCTCTCACAGAATCAACCAAAGACGACTTGGGCTTCCACTGGCAGCACTCGAAGGTCCGGTACCTGGGGATCCTCATGTCCAGAACCAGCACCAACATCATGCAAGACAACTACGAGACGACACTCAACACTATCCAAACTAAAGTGAACAGATGGAAAGCGCTTCCCCTCACACTTTGGGGCAGAGTGTCCCTAGCGAAAAAATGGTAATCCTCCCCAAACTACTCTACCTCTTTACAAACATCCCTCTACTACTCACGCAAAAATTCCTACGACGAATTAAGTCCATCCTTCTTGACCTCGTCTGGGCAGGCAAGGTTGCCCGAATAGCATACAGCATTATGATCCTCCCCAAAACGCAAGGCGGATTGGCTCTACCCGATATTGAAGGCTACTCCTGGGCAGCGCAAGCCCAGTTCCTGAGCCATTGGTATGCGACACACTTCATCCGGCCACATGTGCAAATCAAAAGAGCTCTGGCAACACCCTACCTACTCTGCGCAGTCATACTCAACAGACCACCGACACCTTCAACACCAATGAACACTATGGTCACGACGCCCACGATTTGGAAGAAAATTGCCAAAAGAAATGGAATCCAAACCAGATATTCTCCCCTCCTTCCGGTGAGAAGCATTCCAGGGATACCTATAACATCTGAAAAAGTGTTTCAGCTTTGGACCAAAAAACTGCAAATCCACTCATTGGGCAATCTGTTTCCGAATGGCTCGTTCCTATCGATTCAAGAAGCCCGTGACAAAGGTAGAAACAATGCCCTTGACGTCTTCATGTACTACCAAACTTGTCACGCCATGCAGACCATCTTTGCTACATTCCCACTCCAACCACCGACTTGGCCACTGCTCCACGGAGTGATACAAGCCCAAGGCGATGGCCGCCTGGTGTCAAATATCTACAAGGCTCTGCTAACGGAAAAACTCACTCGCTGCTCAAAAGCTCGAACAAGGTGGGAAAGAGCTCTGAACATTACGATACTCGACGAAGACTGGTCATACATTCTTCGACTCACAAAGAAAGTGGCAATAAACACAAGGTACAAACAAATTCACTTCAACTGTGTCCATCAGGTCTACCACACTTCAGTAAAACTACACGCCCAGAGGATGACAATATCTGCCTCCTGCTCTCGCTGCGGGCACTCGGAAGCTGACTTTGTCCAACTGGCATGGTCGTGCCCCGAAATTGGAGCGTTCTGGACAGCAGTCCTAGAGAAAATCTCAGCTATAATCGGAGTGCAACTAGATCCCGACCCAACACTGACCATGCTAAGCCTAACCAACCAACTACCAGAACATACCAGAAAACTGGCGAACCTACTTTTGGTCCTGGCACGCAGACAAATAGCTTGCAACCGGGGCAGAGGACCGCCACCAAAACTAAAGCAATGGCTCCATGATGTCACCTACTGTCAAGATGTCGAAATGAACTACTTACGAACTCTGCCCCTCCACGCACGCCCCCCCAGATATCTGGGGCCTCTACATAGCATACCTGTTAAATGCAGATGACGACTCGATTTCACAGTCTCCTCCACCAACACTGAACTGTTACGAGCAACCGGATACCCCAATAGCAGCCACGAGTGCCGAATAACGAAAACACTAGAACTGATAAGAAACTGTGCTAAACTTCAAGCGGGGATCATTCCGAGGGAGGGAGGGGGGATAAGGGGGCTCGTTGACCGGTGCACGGTCTGGTAATGTCTTATCATTTCATTGTTGTAAAACCAAAAGTTACAAAAAAAAAATGCTAATGATGTAGGCTGAACTGAGTTCACATAGTGGCACATTATGAAACAGAAACACATTTCTCTCTGTGACCATGGTCCTTAGTCTTTCCCAAACTCCCTTATACTGGGCCACTTGGTACAAAATCACTTATACTGTTTTTATGGGGTGTGTCCCAGCACCTCTGTCTCGGCTCTTGAGGTTGAGCGCTTGGTTTTCCTAGATGTTGGTGCATGGGGTCATCTTGAAGTGAACCATGTGTCAGTGTCTGCTGGATCTTAAAAAAAAAACACAGTTGTCCCTTAAACCCCATTATGCTGGTTTCAGGCTCTCCCATAGTCACTGCAAGGACCTGGGCCATAATATCCTTCTAGATTACTATCACTTCTACTTAACCTTATGTCTGTTCTATTTTATCTTCTTCTCCTTGTGCTGTATACAAATCTTTCTTCCACAATACTTCACCATGCTCTGCCCTGGCCCTCCACTCATAGCTTTCTTCGTCTTATCCACTCCTTAATCACTTGATGCGGCTCTTTCCTAACCCCAGGCTTCCTTCCCTCATTCTCTTTCTTAGTGCTACTTGTCGACACCTCATTCCCTGCTCCTCATTGTCTCTTTAAGGTTCCTCCTTCACTGCCACTCCTACCTCCTATCTGTCTTAATGTACATTCCACCACCACATTTCTGCTCTGTAGACTCCGCTCCTCCGTCCTTCAAAAATGGTATCTCTACATGCCTAGTATTGCTTTTGTCACCCCCCTTTGCCTCTGTGCCCCATCTCCCTTAAATATTCCAACCATATCCTTATAGCTCATCTCCCCCTCCTTTTTTGTAAGCTCCTCCTTTCTTCTTAGATTTTCTTGTCTCCTCCTCCTTTGTTCTCCTCTCACCCTCATTACTCTTCTCAGTCATTGTCACCTGCTCACCCTTCCTCTCAAACTCTGCTACCTCCTTACTCCTCTCACCCTCCACCTCCTCTGCATCTCTATCTTCCTCTGTGAGCCGCCATACATTGGGCCTCCTTACGACCCTGGCGCTAAGGGATTACCGGTAAGGGTACCCGTACCGGTAATCCCTTAGCACCTGATTACGAGGTCCCTTTGCGGGTTCCCACCTTATTGGCTGGTTTTACCAGCCCTTAAGGAATGGAACCGCAAAGGGACCTTGGTGCTAATTATGGTACCGCAATTTGCGGTACCGTAATTACTGCCTTCCCCATTCCCATTATGCCCTATGGGGCAAAAATGGGGAAGAGCCATGGAGGAAGGGGGAATTACCACCCCGCCAACCTTGTAATGGGGTGATAATTCCCCCTTTCTCCATGGCAGAGTCGGTAAGTTACCGGCATGGACCATGGTGTTATTAGCACCATGCTTTTCCACCTGGGTCGTAATGAGGCCCATCATCCTGCTCCTTACATCACCAACTCCTGACTCCTATACAGCTCCCGATTTTTATACCGTAGAGGGTCCAGCCACTGGCCTTGAAGTTTGGTAATTTGTATCAGCTGCAGGTATGTTGTGAGCAAGTGCTTTGATTGGTGCACTCATTGAGGATTTACAAACTCCCCAGCTGTTCACGGTTGTCGCGCATGCTGCAGTATGATCCCATGACTCAAGCCTTTAATTAGGCAGCTCCGCATTTTTAATTCATCCTAGCAGAATCCAGAATAGGGCCCACTCTGTGGAAGCTAATATAAGTGAAAGGTGTTTGTCTGGTTCACACAGCGCTGGGTCCTGTAAACCCTAGTGATCTGGGTTTTATGGCACCTACATTGTCAACAAAGATTGTCTCTGTCCAAACCACGTTGTCAATCTTCCTCATTTTGTCATGTGGAGCCCAGCGGTACCAAGCCTATATGCCAGCGAGCCCAGGGAGCAACTCCTCTAGGTATTCCTTTTGGTGACCTGGGGGAATGCTTTCCCTCTTAGTCTTTCGGTTTGTGGCAAACTCTCCTTTAAACCTTTTGACTTTATTCTCTATTTAGTTTTTACTGTGAGCTTGATTTCGTCTCTTCTTGGTGCTACAACCCCGTTAGTGCATCCCTTCAGGTTTTTATCATTGTCTTTTCTTATTTATACTCCTTCCTTAAACAGTGGTGAGTCTTTCTCCTTTTCTCTTTTCCTGCCTTCCCTTTACAGGTGGGTCTTCCCCTCTCTTAATCTTCCCTCATCTTCTTCTTGACACATCCTGTGGCTTTCTTCTACGGTCTCCACTTGTTCATTCTATGGGGTTCATTCCAGTCGCCCTTCTTCTAAATGTGTACCTTTGTCTGTGGGCGCACATCCCTACCAATGTCACTCCTTTCCATGTCTGGCCCTCTTATTCATTTATCTGTATCAATGTCCCCCGTTATGATTGTTACTTTGTCTTTTTCTGTCTTTACTCTCTTCTCTGTGTGCATTCTCTCACCCAGTTTCTACTCTTCTTCTCTCTTATCCCTGATCCTCTTCTGCCGAACTAGCGCAAAATGGAATTACCGCTACCGCCACTTAGTCCAGTGGATTTACCACTGGATTACAAGTCATTGTCGGCGGTGTACGTGCCAATTGTTCCATAGGAAACCATGGGGATTTCACTGAAATTACAAAACCATGGGGATTTCACTGAAATTACCACTGGTCGATTTTGACGATCTTTGGCAGTAAAGTGGGCTGATTGTCCTCCAGATTTTTGCTGGAGGAAAAATCCTAGACCTCACCGGCAAATCTGTGCGGTAATGGCCTTACTGGTACCTGTAATCTGTTGATAATTCTGGCAGATCAGGCACCAGTAACAGTATTCCTGTCTGGTGGTAACCCACCATATTTACCAGCAGGATGCCACCTGGCTTGTTATGAGGCCCAGTCATTTCGTATCAGAATGGAAAATATGTTATCTTTGTAACCTGACACAGTGGGCATTAAAGCCTGCTTCCTGTGTTATTGTGTAGGGTTGAAGAAAGGTATACAGTCTTTAATGCTGGCATAGAGCAGCGCAGTGTGTGAACAGTCTTGTAGAACATTCGACCAGAAAACAGCAGAATGTTCTGATCAAAGAACCCTATCCTCTGGGCTTCTGGCAGTGTCTAACATCCCAGCCCAAGATGTCTGCCACATCTCTCTGCAGAGTTGCTTGTCATGGAAAGATAGTTACGCTGTAGGCTGTAAGTGACCATGCCACATGCTCCTTTCAACTGTGGCTGCTTCTCTAACTGCCATTCAGTTGCAGCAGGGGCCATGAATGACAAGGCCATCTCTTCCTTGCCTCCGCCACAGATCTTGCCACACAAAGATTAGCTAGTGTTATTCATCCTCATCCCAAGCACCCTCCTGGTCCTTCAGCAACAGCTCCTGTAGGGAAGTGGAGATTGCCTTGTCTATTACTGCTCTATTCATACTCCATCACAGACTCCAAAGCCCCAGACTTTCAGAGATTCAGAGCCTTAAGACATTTTCCAGAGTAGACCAAAGAGGGGAAACTTAGAACATAGAAAGTTCAGGCAGCAGGCTTATATAAGCGATTAACATCCTGCTTGGGGGACCCAGCCAATCAGGTGGCTAAGAACGCAGGCTCAAACCACCCATTCCAGCGATGTTAGCCCGCATTCCAAGCCGCCTCATGGCTGGTTCCCCCATCCTCCATCTTCCCCCAGCCCGTTTCCCGTTGTTTTAATGATCCCCCCATTTACCTCTTCACGGCAGTGGCGAGTGATGCTGCTGCATCCGCTCCTTCTGCACGGCCCCTAATGACCTCCAGGGAAAGGGAAGAGGTGCCCCGCCTTCCCATTCCATAGCAGCCATCTTTGAACAGTATTTTCTTTCAGTGAACAGGTGGGGCTATGGTACTGAGCACCCGTTCCATGGGCTGGGATGGGTGATAATGGCCGCTCAGGCCTTTAACTTGGGCCGCCAGACCGTTACCACCCATGCAGCCCTTGGAACGGGTGCTTAATGCCACATTGTATCACATATCCACTCCATTTCGTTGAATGGAGAACCAAACATTCCAATGCTATAGTTGAGCAATACTTCTGTGTTCTGATGGCATTGTCAAGTGGTAAAAGCCTTTGGCCTAAAGTAATAGGCCAGAACAGACCAAGGAGGGGGGCATTATTGCCATAGGAACATTCCACCCACTGAGAGTAGAATGTTCTGTTTTAAACAATAAAAAACAAAGGGGAACCAATAAAACATTAGTATGGAAGAACATATACCATCCCTCATTGCCCTCTGCCGCTTCATTGGCTGCAATGGAACTACCAATGCTCCAATGTTCTAATTTAGTACTAGTGAAAGTGGGGGTATTAACTTGGATTAATCACACAAATCACATGTTAACAATTGAGGGGAAAGCAAGGACCATTACTCAAGGTTAAGCAAATGAAATCTTCAATTTGAAGGGAACAGCCGGCATCCGAACCTGACCGGAACATGGGCAGCATATGAGAGCCAGGTGCAGAGGAGAAATGCTGCAGTTAAACCAAGACAGATCACAGCCGAAAGACTGCAGGCAGAAAGGAAAACAGGATCGGATGTATGGGCCACATTACGAGGCTGGCAGTAGCCACGGCAGCCGCCGGTATTCATTTTTTTCTGGCTCCCAGAAATGGCCATTGCGGACCCGATATTTGCCCATTCCTGGGCGCTGGAAAAAATTCTTCCCCTTTCCCATTTGAGCCACATAGGGCACCGTTCATAACGCTGCCGGTGCATCCGACATGCTGTGCTCACGGGTGCCTTTCATTCCCCCTGGTCAGACCAGGTGGAATGAAAAGCACCCGCGATCACAACTCAGAGTTTACTGGTCTGGATACAACAGTACCGGCAAGCTTACCGATACCATTGTATCCGGACCGGCAAGCTCATAATGAGGCCCAATTTTCTATATGTGGTCTAAAGCAGTAGTTAATGCCTGCATTCTGAGCACTATTTTTGATTCAGAGGGATTCAGAAATGTATGTTTGTAGTTATAAAGCACACACAAACCCACAGGCATCAAGGTGCAGAAGTGGCTTGTATGAGAAAATTATATCACAGGCTTCAATTTATCTTCCACTTGTAAGCTTAGAAACAACCTGTTTCCCAAATCGAACAACCAATCTTTCAGGCTTATGCCGTCTAAAAGCCTGTGGACAGTAGTTCTTGGGAGCTAACAAATCCAACATTTCACTATTTAGGATCAGGTGAAGTGTGCACATCTAATCAGGTGACTCACAGGTTCTGGATGTGGATCAATTGCTGGTTAGGACTTAATTTGTGTGCACAACAAACGTCATTGTAAAAGGTTTAGGTTAAGAATGATTTTGCAGTCCGAATAATGGAATTGTTCTGACCTTTTTGAAAGATACATTGAAAGACCTGGGTCAGACCTACTGTGACACAAGTGACCTTCCACTGGGATATGGTGCCGGACCCTCCAGGTAGGAAACAACTGTTCCCCAACAAGATGCCTCTTGCGCTTTCCTGGGCCAGATGTGTTCATCTGCTTGGGGCAGTCTCTGTACCATCATGCTCCATTGCAAGTGGCTCCCCTGCTACTGGCTCCCCTTGCCTAACCTTGTTAAGGCTTAATTCTTATCTCCCATTAGCTATCCATGATGCCTTGGCCTCATTCGCTTCACGCCCCATCTAGGCTCCCTCCCTTTTGCTTCTCTCCTGCTTTCTGGGTTGCCTAATGTACTTTCATGTTCCAATTCACCCATGGGTGTTGCTAGGCCCGGAAAACGTCTGGAGCTACGCTAATGACAGGACTGTCAGAACTCAGGGCTTGCTGGCCTTTAGGTGTTAGCCCCTGAGATTCTATCCGGAGCTACAACCAAAAGACCCAGGGCTATAGCCCCCTCAGTCCCCCCACCCCAACATCCCTGAGATAGATTTAACTTCTCGCTCTTATTCTTCATCCCCTGCATCACGTAATGTAACCAATCTAATCTCTATTCCCTTTTCTATGTTACCTCTTTCCAGCTCTATTGGCCGTCCTAATGCCAGGTCAGTTTGCAATAAATATCGCTTCACAGGTGCAGGCGGTGGCACTGGCCTGCTTTTTCATTCCTCTTTTCCCCCTTCCCCCTCGTACCTCTCTTCCTCTCTTTTCTTCCTTTGAATATCACTGTGATCACATACCTTATTCCATTGCTTTTCTGATAATGTATCGCCTTCCTGCTCCCCTCTCTTCTTTCTACAAGAAGTTGTGTACATACATATTACTGCGTGATTTCATGGCATGTACAATTGCAGGGCTTGGGGGTGGTGGGGTAGCTCAGGGGCAAAAACCCAATGTAAACACTGATCAATAATCAGGAAATTATAATGGGCTCCTGTGATGGTTTTATGAGGTTAACATCAGAATGTGAGTGCTGACCTTTGTCAAAATAATGCAGGATTAACTCCAATATAAGTATGAACTGAACTCAGCTGTTCTTTTAATATTGAAGGAAGGGTTAGAAGGCAACATTATTGAGCCTTGCACAGACTTGGGAAGATAAACCCAGCAATGGGGCAAAGCAGGCTGTTGTGCCCTGATGAAGATCCTAACATATTTGCTTTAAGGAAATGAAACATGTATGATGGTGCTTTTGATGGATATCGCGGTTTTATGGGACCTTTTCAACAAGTGCTAAGTGATTTTTTGTCACTTAGGAATGTATTGTTTATGCACTAAACCTCACTGTCTAGCACATCCCCTTTTATGAGCTTGTTATAAAACAAATTGTAAAAAAAGAACTATATTTACACATCTGTTTTACATTGGTTATGAAAAAGTATGTCTGTGCAGAGCAAAATATAATAAAGCATAACAAAATAGCAATTAATAATTAAAGGTATGAATAGTTTTGTTAATATAGACCTGCATTGGTCACGTTTGTTGTCTCTTCTATCTGATTCTGATACAGTCCTTTTTCGTACCCGTTTCCATTCTACAAATACCCCTCTCGGCCCTCTTCCTCTTTTCTTTTATTTCCTGGGTCTTTCCCCCTCTTATTCCTTTCTTCGCCTCCACCTTTAATTCATCACCCTCTTTGTCGATTATTCATAATGATTTTAAACAAGCTGCCATTTTCCCAATCTTAAAGAAACCTTTGTTAGATCGCTATTTTCCTTCTTGTTTCTTATCTAAAGTACTTGAGGGAATTGTCAACGCTGAAGCGTCTGCCGACATTAATCATCATCCTCTTCTTCTTTAACATCAGTCTGGCATTTGCAGCCTACATTGAACTGAAACTGCTCTTCTTTATGTAACTAACTCACTTCTTTCGGCACTTCACTCCAAACTGTCGACAAGGTTGACCGCTCCACCCTTTCTTCTACGGCTTTCTCAGGTTCTGCTCTGCTTTGGTTTCACTCTTATCTTTCAGACCCTACCTTTCCCATTTCCTAGGCCCAGTAGCAGTCCTCCTCAAATCCTCCATTATTGGATGCATTCGCATTCCCTACATCTTCATCCATCCAACATGGAGGTCCTTTTTCTCGCTTCTACTAGTTTTCCTTCCCATTCCCCTCTTCTACTTTCCTCTCTTCAATCCTGTCTATGTTTGTCTTTCTCTGAACACACCTTAGGCATTCTTTGGGATTCTTCCCTCTCCTTTTCTTCACATATTTCTATTGTCGCACCTGCTCAACAGTCACAACATTCGCTCCTTTCTTTCTTTAAATGCTACTAAGTTACTCATTTCTTATCTTGCATTTTCCAGGTCTCAACTACTGCTCAGCTCCTTCGACTGATCTTCCCGCTTCACAACTCGCTCCTCTGCTTTTCCAGTCCTTCTACTCATCTACTTTTTGGTCTTTGCTTTAGCACCTCTATTATTTCTTCATTACGGTCTCTTTCCTGGTTTTCCTTTCAATCTCATCTTCTTTGTCACTGTCTTTCTATTGTCTTTAAATGTTTTAACATTTTAGCCCCTCCTTTCATTTTCACTTTTGTTTCTTTCTACTCACCTTCAAACACTCTACTTTCTCAATCCCAATTCCTTCTTGCTGTGCCTAAACATCCTTGTGCCAAATCACCTTCCTTCTTGTCTGCTCCTAAGCACTGACACATTGTGTGACACATTGTACCACTTTTTATTTATTCTCCTGCTGCTTTTTCTCCCATTCAATCTCACCTTAAATCTTTCACACATTCCTGTTCACCCTAGATCATTTTCTAATTGATATTCATTATTATTGCAACATTCTGTGTGTAATACAGTACACTTTTGGGAAAGTACATTGCAAATAAATAAACATACAGTAGGTTTGTATTACCCATATAGCTACCACCTCAAAGTTTGCTGCACTTTGCATTATACGGGAGTGATGGCTTAGCACACTATTGCCTTGGCTCAGGGTGCAAAATGGGAAAGGGAAATTAGTGGCGCTCCGATGAAACATGCCTAATTTCCCTTAAAAAACACAGATAGCCTGCGTGGAAATAGTATAGTGAGCTAGTCCTTTTACTGTGTCCATTGCAGCAAAACTCTGGGGAGCAAGAAGCCAGTCGCAGTGAAGAGGTAGGTTGTGGCAGATGGGAGGGATGGGAGTGGGGGAAGGGCAAGTGTGACTACAGGGATCCTGCTCGGGATCAACTACAAGGGAGGAAAGATGGTGGCTACTCAGGGGACAGATGCGCGGATGGCTGCAGAGAATATGGGTAGTTATTCACAGATTCCACCTGCATTCTGCACCATATTATTGAGCAAACGCTCTCCCCTGGCTACTATTTAAAGCATAATACCCTGTTCCATGGCCTTCACTGGCCAGTAACGGCCAAGGAACCACGTTATAGTCAAAGCAAAGCAAGGGCCTTTTCACCGGCCCTGGTGCTGTGACCGTCTGTTGAAGCTAGTGGATGGGGTATTTTTGTTATGAGGTTTATAATTGGGGTGCTGAGAGCAATGAATCTGTCTGAAATAATGGGCTGTGGTGAGCGGGCTACCCATTGTTTCTGGCAAATAAAAAATCCTCACCTAACATGGTCGCCATCGTAATGGATGGTGGGGCTCTGTGCGGAGCCCCTCTTCTATTTTAGTGATGGGCGCTGAGGCACAACACACTGTGGCAACGGCAACACTGAAAAGCAAAGGTGGGATGGGAAGGAGTGAGTGTGCGAGAGTGGAAGCAGATAAGGAAAGCGGCAAGCGAGGGAGGGAGCGTAGGTGGGTGGGTGCGAGGAGCAGGGAGCATGCTCCGTTCACAGGTTCACAGGCTTGGATCATAAGATGTAGCCCACGTTTTGAGAAACTTGATCGGCTGCTGCTCCCGCACGGCGTGGTATAAATGCCTGAGTGATTACTAGCGTGAATGCTTGTCTCCACGTGCCTGGGCTGCTTATCCCAGTAAATAAGTAATCAAAAGAAGAATGCCATGCTTGCCAACATTCTATGACCAAAAAGATGTAGAATTTTTAAAGTTTGAAAAATAATAATTCCCATAACAAGGACATCACAGGAAAATACAAAACATACACACATCACAACATGGAAAGATGTTGAAATGTTAAAAATGTATATTTCTGAATGGTAACAGCAAATTGTCGGCAGATGCTGTGTGATGGTGTTACACTTGCCACTTGCTTTCACTGGTGGTTCACCTAAGCGGTGTCCCGGCAAGAGTGCAGGACAGAGTCACCCAGCTGTCAGGTCAGTGGATTGGTCTGAGCCCAATCAAAATAATCACCTACCAGCCCACTGCACAGACAGACTAATTCATGTGTTGCATGCTCTGCCCTGGAGCCTGCCCTAGAGTCACATAAATTACTTGCCACTGTAACAAGCGGTAGGATCTGTCACTGAAATCTGTAGGCGGTAGGACTGCTTCAAAAGCAGTAGCCTACTGCCTAAATCTGTAGGGTTGGCAAGCATGCATGCAGTGGTGTTTACATCCATGTGTGATTCCCATAGACATTTCATCACAACTTAAAATAAATCTGTGCTTGGAGAAAGAATCGAGCTCAGGTTTTCATCTCAAGATGTTCTATTGATAGCTGTACATTAGGTCCCTTATGAATTCAAAGATCATGACCTTGCACCTCCCCTTTTCAGCATGCCTATAGACAGTTCCCGAAACCTAGCTCACATGCCACCACATGTTCATAGCAATGAATGGAAGGTCATGAGAGCTGACTCTGAAAGTGCATTAACCCCTTAAGTGCCAGGCCATTATGCAAGTCTATGCAAAATTACAGAGTACAGTCAGGAAAGGGAACAGAAACATAGAATCTGCACAAATTCCTTCATAAACTACAGGTCATAATGGCGAGAAGGCACAGCATGGGGTGGACACTTTTGTTATAATCGTGTCACTGTGGTATTTAAAGGTGAGGTATACAGATGCCTACTTATCTCTAGATACGAACGGGAAAGGGGATCAGAGGATGGAAATACACAATATATGCAGAGTGGGAAAAAAGCAGAAGAATTACATATGATACAAGGACATGCCAGATGGTGGGTGGCAGTGGCACACACACGCAGCACCCTCAAAGAGGGCTACACATTAGTACAACCAACTCCAATAGGATAAACACAACAGGCCTTAAATGAGGTGCCCTAATCATGTACAAATACACATATGAGAAATCATTGCAACTCCATAGCTATGTAGCAAATGCAAAAGCACTTTTTTAATCCTCAAAACGGTCACAAAGTATTATTAATTTCAAATGCGCATAAAGAAATGTGTACATTAATAACTTCGACCGATAAGTCGACTCTATGGCCATGAGTTTCACCCAATGAGCTTTTTCAAGGCTAATTGTAAAAAGTCACTTTTCGGTCTAGCACAATGTATCAATTCAATCCTTTTTTAATAGATTCCGTGATAATTGTACATGGAGAGAAATCAATTTTTGAGAAAATAATATCCAAAATACAGTGTATATCAATATAGATAATGCCAATTTTGGTCTGACTAGAAGATAAGCAAACACCACTCTATTCACGATGATCAATTCACTTTTTACATATTCACTGAAAAAACCTTAGTTAAGGTGCAGTTAAGTTGTGCAGATTTAACGCAAACCCTTGAAATGTAGCAGATGTGGGAAGTCATGACCAGCTTTGCTCAGTGCTTTCCAGTTGACGTCCCCCATAATGCCATGTCCCCCATGATGCCATTTTGTATGTCACTGTGAATCCTTTCTCTTTGAATCCATATGTGCTTATGGGCTTTGCAACGGGAACACACAACTTAACTGCACCTTAACTAAGGTTTTTTCTATGAATTTCAAGGGTTTTGTAATACCATAGTTTATTTTACAGACCACCAGCTCTGGCCTACGCCCATGCCCAAGGTTAGTGGCCTCGGCCTTTGTCAGTGTCTACTGTACATGTCTCCCTAATATGTTTCTTTTGGACCCATTAGGTGGCTACGGCCACTCTACATGTCTTTTGGGCCCACTATGATATTCTATGATATGATATTTTACTTTTAGCGCGCCGATACACAAGTGTTTCAAAGCGTGACGAAGCAGGGGAGTGGAAACAATGGGGGGCAAGAGACAACGATCTTACTAGGCCCAGTGACATTGAGATCGCACAAGTGCAGGGGAGAGGAAGGGGAAAAGTGCAGGACATATGATATAACAAAGGAAACAAGAAGTGCAGCCAGCAGGTGGCAGTACAAGGTTAAGTGCAGAACAGCAAGTGATGGATAGTGCAGGTGGAGGGCTGTGGGGTTACCGATACAGCCCCAAGTGCAGGGTGACCAGGAGGCAGTGCAGGTGTACAACTGGGAGGGCAGGGACCTGGGACCTTGGTTCAGAGGGTGGCCAGGTAACCAGTGCAGTGCAGCCATGAGATCAGCAGCGAAGAGGAAGAGAGAAGGCAGAAGCAAAGAGGGAAGTCTTGAGCTTTCCCACTGTACCTTTAAAAACCCTACCTTTCTTTCCCGCTCACTAGCCAGGCTCTTCGCACATGACCATTGGCCCCGGGCTTCGGCTGTGGCCCCTTTACATGTTGCCCCAATAGCTTTCTTCCATTCCTACTAGCCATGGCCTTTGGCTGTGGCCACTCTACATATTGCTCAATTCGACGTGCTCCCTTGATATGTTGCCCAAATAGGTTTCGTTGGGGCCCACTAGCCATGGCCCACTTTCCATATTGCACCATTTGGTTCCTTCAAATATCCTAGCAGCCAGAGTCTTTGGTCAAACCCATAACCCCCACCTCCCACCTGTAGCTGTAACGTTCAATTCTTTTTGTATTAATCTCATTTTTTCAACTCTCTCTTTTTTTTAAGACTTTTTGCCATAACCTTGGTTCGTATAATTTGTGGGACGCACTATCATTCCCAGTCCTGTTTTCTACAATAATCATTTTCTACAATTATGTGAAAATAACCAGTTATGCGAATATGTAAGAGCTCTGAACTTGGTTGCCAGCTCCCCAAATCCCATATTTCACATGGTATCCTCTTCCCCCACCCACCTCTAGCATTATGCCATTTCATTATTTTTCCTCCTCCAAATAGCATTTTTTCCACTTTGTTTTCGCCTAACCCTGGATATTCCTATTATAACCATGGTTAATTCTTGCATCGAACAAAAAAAAAATGACAGCTTTTTTATTCCTGAAAAACCACTCTGCTGCAAAGCATCATGGGAGCTATAGCTATAATTTTGGGAGAAGGGTGCACCCCCTGCTCCATCTAATATGTTAACAACTACTGGACGGAATAACCCCAGACCTCTCGCGGAAATCGAGTCAATGCTTCCTGCCCAAGTTGTTTTGTCCCTGGTCCAATTCTGTCCAGTCGTTTTTGCCGTGCACTGTGCAGAAATGGGGACCTTGGCTCTATGGGGAAATGAGTGGGAGTAGGTCGAAAACAGCGCTGTTTTGCTTTCTTAATAACCATTTCAGTTTTTAATGAATCGTTCCCAAAAGGTTCAGTCTGAGGGGGTGTGTGATAAACGTTCTATTCGCAAAATATCAGCCAAATCTATCTTGCAAGCCAAAAGTTATTATCAATTCAATTTTTGTGTTTCTTATGGAATCTGGTACTCAACAATAATGCGGCGACTGCTGCATTATAATTTAAAGTTATGTATGGCAAACGTCCATGTCGCAGAGTTTGGCGTGTTAATCATTGAAGTTATTCTTCTCGTTCCATACATTAATCTCTTAGCTGGGAGATGGTTCACCCTGCCGAGTTCAGCAAAAAGTGGCCTTTCCGTATGATGTGATAAGTTATTTATAACGCGCTTGATACCGAGAGGTTTCTAAGCGCAGACCCGGGGATCGAACCACTGGTGCTCTGTGTGGCATTTTGCTTCCAAGGCGAGCACGTTGCCCCTGAGACTATTTCTTATTGTTTATGTCATATATACACAATTAGGATGCAGAAACAATACATGCCAAGCCAGTTTTGCAAACTAACACCAATCAGAGGTGCGCATTTCAGCTCCGAGCAAAGACACCCTTCAGGGGGGACACCGCTGAGGCAGCGAATGCGTGCCGCAGATGTAATGACGCGATAGCAGATCTGCTCCATGCGTGCACAGTGTGACAGATGGGAGCGTGTGGGGGCATGCACTATCTGGAAGGCTGTCAGCGGCGCGCTGTGATGTGATCTGATGTGATTTAGAGAAGTGGAAGACCCTGGCAATCCAAAGACCCTGGGATTTATAGCAAAGGCCAATTTTGCTGAGATCCAATCACTGAAGCAAAGCCTAGTGGATAAGGAAACCCCAACGTAGTCGCACAGACATGACCCAAGTAAAAAGATCAAATATTGGTGCATCATATTCTCATATTAAGCAAACAGAAAGATGGAACAGGGGAAATCAATATGAAAGCCTATTTTCAAACATCTGTGGTTGCAGAGATGGGAAGGCACCGGCCCCCTCACATTCCCACTCACATGTTTCACCTTGCAAGTCCCCAATTCACAAAAGGTACAGAGAAGATGTGGCAGGTTCTGTGTGAAGGGGGCCGCAGTTACACCCTCCATCCACATTCCAGTGTCAATTGCATTCCCAACACTATTGGTCCACTGACCCATGTGGGTGGGGAGCGTGATGGAGCCCTCCACCGATATGGGACCTGGGAATGCAATTGCACGTTTTTCCATTGCCAAAGTAGAAATGTTCATATAACGCATTCTCATGAAAAGGCCGTTGGCAGCATTGCTCATTCCACCATTCCAAGGGCCAGATTACAGAAACTTTGCACCGGTGCAAGTGCAAAGTTGCACGGTATTAGGACTACAGCAGAGTTTGCCCTCATTTTAAAAACACTGGGACATATTAGAAAACCATTGCATCATGGCAAGTGCTTTAAGATATATTACTTGTAAAAAAAAATGCAAGTTCGGTTTTCCTAGATTGAAATAGCTCCGCGAGTTAAGATCTTGCTGCAGAGTTGTTGGTATACTGTGTGACCCCAGTTTTAAATTCTGCCAGCTGGTCACTTCATATTTCTGATGCTGAAAGACTGAGTACCATAGATTTGGGTTGTAAAAATATTAATATTATAGTGCTTAGAAGCAGTATGAATCCATCATTTACCCCAGGAAATCAATTTAGCAAAATGTCAGGGATAGCCCAAGGGATCAAACGACAGACTGTGTTTTCACATGATCTATGACCTTTTTTATTATTTTGCATTTTTAAAGCGCTCACACAGCCCGAAGGCATCTATTGCTGTTACAGAAATTGTCTGTTTTGTTTTTTAGTTGCGTAATTGTTTTTTTTGTCTTAGTTGCATATTTATAACGCACTGAAATACCCAGAGGTTTCCAAGTGTGGACCCGGGGATCGAACCTGCGTTGCTTCCTGTCATCTTCATCTTGCTTTCAAGGCAAACACGTTGCCACTGAGATGTCCTCCCAGGACCAAGTCGATGTTATCTCGGGTACTGATTTCACATGATCCAAAATGTGGCCCTGATAACATTAAGGGAAGAGACATTGACGATGTTTAAAATAAAAGAAATGCACCCAAGGTTAGTAAAATAAAAAATAGCTACTAAAGTAGACACAATATTATGTTGGTTAACAACCATATTTTGACTAAGATCTGTCTGCCTTCATACGTCGTGGGTGGGGCCATGATATACTAGGGTGGCAGCATCAGCACAGGTCAGGAAAAGGCACTGCTTCATACAACACTGCATCCTCATTAGGCAAGTTACTGCCACCGGAGCTCAGTTATAGCCTGATTGGGAAGGTATTTCTGCTAAATGCAGGCCCTCATTCCTGTGTGCCGGCATTGTATGCCAAACGAAACCTCTTACATGGATGCACTTCTTTTGCATGGCAGTTTCACCACACATGCCCGCATTAGTCCTAATATGTAATACACAGCCTCACATGATCAGGTGCTGCCATCCAATGCCAAGTGAAGTACCAAACGTCCCAGAACTGCATGTTATGCACAGTTATAATGTCTCATTCCCCTGCTATAGACATCAAATGGAGTTGCTTGTGCATTTATTGAATATTGGGTAGCCATTTTGGACAGAAATAATGTACAATGTAAACAAAACGCATGATTCAGGCAATCATGGGAGTCATAGTCCAAAACATCTGGCAAGCAGTAGGTTACAGACCCCTGACTACCAACCTTTTCATTTGACGAACCTGATGCCAACTAGTATTGTACGGTCATTTCATGTTGAGGAATAAATAATTCTGGAAACTAAATCAGTATTAAGAGTATTATCGCGGTCATGCTTGTCTAAGCAATGTGAGTACAGTTCATGTGCAAACGCACTTGTATGAGGACGAGTATGTTCGTCCTATTTGCATAGAAATGCATAATAGCCCAGCAGTTAAAGGGTTAAAGAGACACGGCACCCTCAGTCTAGAATCTGACTAGAAATGGCAGGGTTTCCATTAGCGAAGGGAATGAGAATACATGTAACATCTGAGGTTTGTTCAGCATTAATAGGTACGAGTAGTAATCTCTGCTCCATCGCGGATACGGCAGGTCGGCCATGCCTCGACGTCTTGAGCAATTGGTGGTGGCCTTGCCTACACTGAGGTTCCATCAGGGGAGTCTCAAGATCAGTTGCATGGTTGAGCAAAATTATTCCCCAGTAAAAGGTGAACCATATTATCAGGCAGAAATAAAAGGTCAGTATTGATCCAATTAAAGTGCACTCTTACTCAGCTTTCGCATCCCACCCTATATTGTAGATTGGGAGAAAATAATAGAATATTGGTCATTCCAATCGAACTTGCGTGCCTGTGGCTTCAATAAAGACTGTCCCAAGACCATGCACATTATAAGGAGCTGAATGTTTCCTTACACTGCAGTATTCAAACCAATTTTCAATTTTGCTGCAACAGGAATTCCTCTGGTTGAACTCCAGTGGATGCACCAGACTGTTCTGAGGTGTTCTTTCCAGGTGTATTGCGTGTTCGTCATCAGTCCTTCCCTTGGCATCCTTATCTGCCACGTGTATTTATTGTGTGGTGCCATATGTGCTGTAGAGCTGCTCCCTTTTAGAGCTGATGTGCAGTCCCTGATCAGGGATCCAGATAAGGTTTCGAAGTAGGATCATTTTACTCCCTACTTTTTAAGACTGGTGTAAAACATATTGAGTGATAAAGTCTTTTTCTATTAATCGAATAGAAAAAAAGACAGTTTTAGAAAGACCGCTTTGTGATCGCACAGAATGGACTTTCTAAATCCAACTTCCATGCCCCTGCCGTACACAAGTGCATGCAGGTGCTGACAGGCACGTCAGCGTCCGGGCCAGGAAGAGCTGTTGCAGGAGAACAGGTAAGTGTACATGTGTTTGGGAGTATGTGGTTTTGTGTGTGTGTTGCGTGTTTATGTATTTATGGGGTAAGGGTATGCTTGGTTGGGAAGGGAGGCGGCAGGAGCTGGGGATGGGGGGCTTGGGGGCTGAAATTCCTCAATTCCAAAGACATCCCACCAGCTAGGGTGGGGAGCAAAGGGATGCAATATTTTCGCTTTTTGCGGGCCAGTGAAAATTGCCTGAAAAAAAATCTGTCTTTTTGTTAGGCGACAAACAAAAAGTGAAAATATCAAATAGAGCCGGTATAAAATTATTTTTAGGGAGTAAAAAGGCTCATGTAAATTTCCAATAGGGGTGTTCTTGAGGCAAGTTAAAATAGTTTTAACTCTGAAACTGGTATCCCTTTGCAACCCACACTTCTGTGCAGTAAGACATTTGTGAAACAGGGATTTGCGGGCACAATGGCGCACAAAGCCTGTTTTTCGGCGCACATAATCCCATGAATTAGACCCTTAAGCAAATTGAAAGATGCAGTTTTACTGTCAAGTTCCTCTTCAGACCCGGCAGTAATCATATGTGTGCTCTTGTCTATGGCCCTGCACCGCTGATAACAGCGATCCGAAAACATCTGTGGATGGCACTCTGTAAGCAGGAGCAGCGAGCAAGCTCCACTTGTCTAGTTTACTATTTATTGTTGGTAGCATTTGTAGCGCCTATTTTTCTGGTGTGAGAGTTTTCCTGTTAGGGAGATTAAGTGGTTGGTGCAGCACTTATCTGCAAGGTTACTCTTACCCCTCTGTACTCATATCACATATCTGCAAGGTTACTCTTACCCCTCTGTACTCATATCACATATCTGCAAGGTTACTCTTACCCCTCTGTACTCATATCACATATCTGCAAGGTTACTCTTACCCCTCTGTACTCATATCACATATCTGCAAGGTTACTCTTACCCCTCTGTACTCAAAGGCACGTTTGTAGCCACTAATAAAAAGTGGGAAAGGTTGCATTATATAGTGTAACACAAATGCTTTTGCCATTTACTCCTTCCCACCTATAATTCCAGGTTGTGAAATGGACAGCTTCAAGTAGAAACTTTAGACAGATAATCCATACTTGAGTTGGATAAATACTTACTAAGTACATCTCGGGGTCAGGCTTCAGTTTAGCTTGAACTTTTGGCAGGGCCATTCCCCTACTTGCTACTTTTGGTTCTTTCCAGGGAAAAATAGCTATTTTCTGAAAAGTGATCCAAGGACAAAGGTGTATTAAATCTTTCTGATTAGATGAATTGCCCTTCACTGCTTTTCAATTAAGAAACGAGCGCCTGCAGTTTGTCAAATCTCTGCAGTGTCTGAAAACCTGCGGAAACATTAAAAGTGGGACATGTCATTATTTGGTGAGTTGCTGTCTTGCAGAGCCTGCTTCGATGCCCTTGAATCTTGAGTGAGATATACAGTTCATGCAAGGCCATGTGAGCACTTGTTCCAAAAACAGGTATAAGATATCAAATACAAGGATAACCAGTATACTTAGATCTAAGCACTTACCCAGACCCCTGCCAAGAACCATTTAAAATGCAAGAACATACTGTACAATGATCCCATACTAAAAAGCCATCCTTTCAATGCAGGGATCCCATGATCTTATGAAGCAGTAACTCCTCTTATTTGGAATGTTCGGCCATTGGGCGCTTAGTGGCCCCCATGCAACCCACTGAAAGTTAAAAGACAAGCCGTCGCCGCAGAACCTTCTAAATATCCAAGCGATAATCCTTGCTTAAGGTCTGAGTGGTAGGTACGGCTTTACCGGTGGCCTCTAACATCATCAACACCTATGGGGACAGTGTGAGTGACTGGGTGGCCAACAAACCCTTGTCGAACTGGCCTGCACCAATAACAAGATCTTTTGCTTGAGGTGTGGCTCTATGTTGACCAGACGGGGGCCTGATATTTTGGGTAGTTAGTTGCAGCTTGGTGCGTGGCAACTGTGGCATGTAGACAGCTGGGGTGTTACTAGTTTATGTGGGAATTTGATGTTGCAGTTTTTGACAGACATTTCATATGGTGCATCGGACATACCAAGTATGGGGAAGCACTCCAGCTACTTCAAGGGCTATGCGAAGGTTTGTTCCAATCGCAGTCTGCTAAGCGTTAATACCACCTAATGTAGCCTACTATTTCTGCCATCCTTGCCAGGAAATATGCTGCCTAAGATCAGCCTCCGGCAGCTTTGCCATCATCCGTACGACAAGATACAAATGATTCAGAGGCCGAACCCAACAGGTTCTAGGTGCATCAATCTGGAATGACCTCTCACCTGAACTAAGACATGAGTCAAACTTCTGTCAGGTTGCAAAGAGCGTAAACCTTCTACATGACTTTCATCAGGACACACGCCAATCTGGATGGAATCCATGTGCCCACAAACTCCCCGTGCGTTGTCGTCAATCCACTTAAAGCCAACGGGATGCCGAAACCGCCTCATAATGACTGCGAACCTCCAGGCACTGCACTCTACACTTTCATCCAGGTCATAAACTGGCAGGAACCTCCTAACAGTGCAACATCATCAGTCATTCAGCCTTCCCGAACTGACCCGACCAGGCCACCGATGCTTAGGGTTGATTACCCATCGTTGAGGCTTTTCTCAATCAGCTCTCTCTAATGTATTTGAACTGTCCCCCTAGGTGCCACACCCTATACCCTTGACCTACTGTACATCTGTATCCCAATGCAAACATTGGGATACAGTGCAACAGACTTGCACTTTCATCTCCTTCGGACCTCTTTCAAAGTGCCCCTTCCTCAGGGATTTTAGCCAGCTCAAGGCATCACGAAACAACTTACAAAAATGAAAATACAAATCTAATGGGCTTCATTAATGTATCTACCAACTTGCACCGGGAAACTGCTCACTATTTAAATGTGATACATTTTAATTTCTTTTTGCACGATGATTGTGAATTCAGATGTGGGTCTGTCTGTATTATGTTTCGTCACCGCACTTTTTCAGATTGCAAGGCATTGCACTTTTGAGGCAAGTGGAAGCATCGCACCAAATTTGAAAGTCACTGGCCGGAGCTGATGCGGTAACATAGGCCGTTAGCGGAACTTGATCCACAGAAGTGTAAATATTGCCAAAATCACAGCACCATCAGCTACAAATGACACGACCTTTAAACTACACTCCCTGACAACAGACCCAGTACATCTGGAAATGCCCTGAATGTTTGGCGCTCACTGTGTTCTTTAATACATGCATACCTGGTCTCTGAATGTGATGGCAGTGACCGCTGCCCTCCCCTTACGGAAGTCGCGAAAGAGATGCCATTTTGACTTCCCATGCTCTGATGCATGAATCCACTACTAAGAAAGAATGTTTCCTCTGTATCCACAGCAACCAACCCTTGAGGCATCGTCCATTAAAAGACCAGAGGTCTAGAAGTCACCTGTGGTGGAGGGGGCGGGGGATGGGGAGGGTGATGGCGGTCCCATCACTGTCGGGCCCTTCCACACATCATGGCTCTAACCTGATTTTATTTTATTTATTTGCATTTTTAAAGCGCTCCCACAGCCCGGGGGCATCGAGGCGCTGTTACCGGAATATGTCTTAGTTGCGTATTTATAACTCTCTTAATACCTAGAGGTTTCTAAGCGCGGACCCGGGGATCGAACCTGTGTTGCTTCGTCTTGTTTCCAAGGCGAGCACGTTGCCGCTGAGCTATCCTCCCGGGATTTATGCACTGATTCGCACCCAACGCGATCCCGATCTACCCATGGTTATCACCATTTTACTCATGGGCAGCGCCCTTGACCCTATCCATTTATGACAACAACAGTCACCTGTGACGCAATCCACGTGCGCGGCACAGGAAGCGGCAATGCCACAGAAGGGAGAGGGTCAGCGCTGTCTCCATTCTAAGCGCTGATCGCGGGGATAGGGCACTTAACAAGATGATAGTGATTGCCTGATTGACAAAATGTGTATTTTTCTCTCGCTATTTCCACGAAATGTCTGTTCCCAAGCTCTAACGTGTGTATTAACTCAGTGTTTGGCCGTGGAAGGCGCACATGAAACACTGCATCTCGTTTCACGCGTTTCCTTGGTTACATGGCAGCTCGAATGAAGACAAATAATACAAAACGCATGATTATGAAGCCTTGGCAAAGAGTTCTTTGATGCAAAGCATTATGGCCGTCTTTCTTTCTCACGCAGAAGGGCATGAACAGCGTACAACGGGGGTACAGATTAGCAGTTTGGACAGACACATGTGCTGCCAGAATCAAGTTAATGTGTAGGTATATTCCTTTCTGGCCTTGCGCCTTCTGCCTTCTCCATCGGCCCAGTTAGAGCCAACCTCTCCAGCTTGCGAGCGCAGCTTGCTGTCCTTGGGGGTATAGTCTGCCTTGGGGGATACCCACACCATCCGTCGCGGAAAAAAACACAACTGCGGCACAAGCTGTCTTCAGAGAGGCAAAGCCACTCCATGCTTCCGAGTCATGCCGGTGGGTTGCATCCGCCGCCCCTGCTGTGCACCGCGGATGAAGAGGCACATGTTGGCTTTTGGTCAATGCTTGATAGCCCCTATAGCAAAGCAGCCTGCTGCTCCCTTCTTGCGGTACAGCAGGGCTTCCCAGTCCGGTGGGCCATGACGGCCACAGCGGCATGTGGGAAGCAGGGTAGGCATCTGCCCATATTTATAAGGTGGGGGTTCTTTTTAGTCATTACATTTTGATTTGTGCCAGGTCCAGGATGCCACCGCATGACCACCTAGACAGAAGGGAAGTCGTGCTCATAGTTGATGAGCCCAATTCCACATGCGCTTCAAATACTAACCTCATGAATAAACTCTTAACTAAATCATAAGAGAGAATACCGGAGGCAGCTCATTGCTGTGAGAAGAGGGGTCAGAAACCTTTGGCTCAGCAGATATTTTGAACTACAACTCCCATCAGCCCGAGCCAGCATTGTGTTGGGATGCATGTCCAGCTCCCATGTGCCCCCAAGCGATTTAGATTGAGGAAAATATTAAGTGCACGCAGAGATGGATGCGTGCTACTGTAGGGGGGGTGAAGCATGCAAGGTTGGTGTTAGGTGTGGGGCAGTTGTGTAGTGAGTTGTGGAATCTCGAGCAGGCCGAGCCCTAGAGTGTGTGTGTGATAACAGAATATAGTCGTGAAAAGACGATGAAGAATAACAAAACAGCCAGCCCCAGCACCCACTGCGGGAAATGCTGAAGTGCTGCCATATTGATGCTAGGCCAAGTCTGCCACAGGCCACAATGGAAGCTGCAGTGCACCATGGTAATGAGTCCCGAATCACTTTCCCACCCCATTCTCCAGCAAGAGAGCTGAACAAGGAGGCCTTCAGGCCTGATAAATACCCGGCCTGCCAAACTAGAATGCATGCAAACGGCTCAGCACGGGTACGGCTGAGCCCGTCCTGAAGGACAAGCCCATGGGAGCCAGAGCACAGGTCCTGAGCTGCCAAAACAACTCAACCCAGAATAATGGTCATCGTAGTTCTAGTGCCGCTTTTCTATTGATTTGTGCTTCATTGCCTCCCTTCCCTAAAGATCCTTGTTTTAAATTGCGTGCATATTCGTGATAGTGTGCTTTTACTGCTTTCACTGCTTGGTATTTTCGTAGTGCCAGAAGTATCTTTTTTCAGTTTCTACTGTTCGCAGCTACGCGGGTCAGCTGATCTCCCCACGCTGCATGTGTGGGCCTGGAAAGCGTTGCCGCTGCTCTTGAGGGAGTAAGAACTGTGCACACAGCTTAGAAGCTTGTTTTAGTGCCGCTTTTCTATTGATTTGTATTGTATTGCCTCCCTTCACTAAAGATCCTTCATTTAAATTGTGTGCATGTACTGCTTTCACTGCTCGGCAAAATGCTGGCAGTATCTTTTTTCACTTTCTACTGTGCGCAGCTGCGCGGGTCAGCTGATCTACCCATGCGACATTTATGTGCCCCGAGAGCTGCTTCCGCCACTTTTGACAGCGTAGGATCTCTGCGCACAGATTAAAAGCTTGTTTTAGTGCTGCCTTGCTATTGATTTGTATTGTATATTGCCTCCCTTCCTTAAAGATCCTTGTTTTAAATTGCGTGCATTTATGATAGAGTACTTTTACTGCTTTCACAGCTCAGCATTTTCGGAGCGCCGGTAGTATCCTTTTTTACTTTCTACTGTTTGCAGCTGCGCGGGTCGGCTTATTTCCGCATACAGCATTTATGCGCTGGGAGAACTACCCGCGCAATCGTCGGGCACTGTGGGCACGCCTGATACACACCGAAGGTACGCAACAGGCAAGTCTGTCTGTGCCCACCCACGCTCTGGATGGGTTATGCCGAAACCATATGCTGAACCCACATTTTTGTTAGCTACTACTACGTACCACACGGCTTTGTTTGCCACGGTGCATTCCCTGGCCAATCCTTCCTCTACCTGGTCAGGGTTTAGTCCCTTTCAGAGGCTCTGTGACTCCCTATCAGAGTTTTCTTTTACATAAAAGTGCTGATATTTGCAATTCAATCGCGTGTTCCAGCTTGAAAATGGGCAGGTTTGCTTCCATTCCTTTCTCTGATGCTTCTGGGATATCCTGGTTCACTTTCCCGTCCTTCTCTGCTGAGGACATTTAGCGGGCACTATTACATTGAAATCAGCAGCCCCTTCTGATGCTAACCGTTGAACATTCTAAAGGAGGTGAGGCCCATCACTGCTCCTGGGGTAACGCAGGCAGTAAATGGTTCCTGCTCTAGGGTGTTCATTCCTGCTGATCTGAAACATGCAGTGGTTATCCCTTTGCTAAAGAAACCTTCGCTGGATCCCACTGTTCTATCTAACTTCTGACCGATTTCTCTTGTTTCTTTTCCAATCAAATTGTTAGAGTCCTTGGTCTCTTCTTTTCTCAGTTCTTTTCTCGGGTCTACTAACTTCTTTGAGCCCAAGCAATCTGGCTTTTGCCCCAGCTACGGCACAGAACGTGTGTTAGTTTCCGTGGTTGAAAACCTAGCCCGCCTCATGGATCATGGTATAGTGGGGGTACTAATAATGTTGGATTTTTTGGTCGCCTTTGGCACGGTTGACCACTCCACCACGTTAGCCTGCCTGGTTAGTGCAGGTATTTCTGGTCATGTTCAAACTTTGTCTATCCCCCTTTTTTCTTTCAAACCAGTGCCTCTCGTTTGCGGGATCGCTCAGGGCTCCACTCAGTCCCCAATTATTTGTAATGTGTACATCCAGCCCTTGGTTGGCCTTGTTCTCTCCCACTGCTTCTTCTGCTACTCCTATGTTGATGACACCCAAAATCATTGTTCGGATGGATTTAGCCCAGCCAAACACAACGTCTCGGCTGCAGAGTTGCCTGGAGGTGGTGGTTTGTTGGCTGAGTGACAACTGGCATAGACTGAATGGGGATAAGACTGAGGTACTGGTTATGGTCCCTCCTTCCTCCTTTATTTTCTTTGCTCTCTTCTCTTTGGACCGATGAGTTCTGGCCAGTGTCGGCCGTTTCCTACTCCTGTTATGGCTGTTAAAGATCTGGGGTCAAACTGTGCTCTTCCCTGTCCATGAAAGATCAGATAGCCTCTGTGTGCCAGAGTGGACATTGTAAGTTGCGGATGCTCCACAAGGTTCTGCCTGTATCCCTTTTCAATTTCATGGCCCAGTGGTTAATTCATTAGTGATGAGGAGGGTGGACTTGTGTAGTTCACTTTATTTGGCACAGCCGCAGTACTTGATTCATCAGCTGCAATTGTCGCAAAATTCCACCGCCAGAACGGTGGCTCATGTCTCGTGGGCTACACATATCTCGCCTATAATGCACCAACTTCATTGGTTGACAGTTGACAAATGCATCCAGTTTAAGTCTTTGCACATTGTGCACCGAGTTTTCTATAAGATTGGGGCTGAGTATCCCCATCTTAAATTCTGCCCTTAAGTACCATTGTGTTCCCTGTGCTCCTTCACATCCTGTGTGATTCTAGTCTCACAGCTTTGTCGAGCTTGTGTGGGAGGTCGGGCCTCATCTGTTGCAGCAGCCAGGCTATAGAACCCCTATAGGACGTTGTGCTTCTGAGAATCGCCTTGTTTTCCGCTGCGCTCTGAAGACTTTCCTGTTCCAGCTATTGTGTGTGTGAGCTTTTCTCTCTGGATTAGCACCATGAAGCCACTTGGATGGTGAACACTGTGCTTAATAATACATACAACATAATGTTTGGTAAGAATTGGTGCAGTCACACTGTGTGAGACTACACACGACTTATCTGCTTGGTATTAGGTAACCCACCTTTTGGTATAGGTCTGTACTCCACAAGTTGGTAGTGTGACTGATTAGCTGGGGTAAATGGGGTAAATGGGGTAAATGTGAGGTGTAGAGCTGTACAGATGAAATCAATCAATGCAAGTACCCAAGTAACACTTATACTATCAAGGTTTCAGTCATAAAATATATATTTATTTACACATCAAGTTTTAGTTAGCATTCTATAAAAGGCATTTGTTTGTCACAGTCAAGCAAACTTTGGAATCATTTTGTAAAAGTCAATAAAGTTGTTGAATACACTTTGGTTATGTTAACACATTTCTCCTACACCCTGAAGTGACTTCAATAACAAGGATAGTATTGCATTTATCATAAACACCAATATACTTTTTAGTCTCTTTGTTGCAGGAAGGAAGGGTTAACGAAATAGAAAGGTTAGAACATACTTTCTTATAACAGCAAGACAGTGTGAATCATCTAATGAAATCTAGCTAAGCCTTTCTCAGCAGTAGAAGTGTTTCAACAAATTAAAACCTATTGAGGGACAAGCAATGCCAAAGTCAATAGATTAGAAGGGTGCCTTTAGGGAGCTAGGACAGCCAAAGTCAATTGGAAAAAGTCTATAGTTCTGATGCACTTCTTGGATAAAGTATGTCACAAAGTCAGGTAGTTCAAGAAAATCACTGAAGAAATACAAGCTGTTAAGCCTGTGGAAGGGGAGTTGGAATCAACTCAGAAAAAGGTAAGCCAATAGAATTCTCAAGTGAGAAAACACGATTTAGGGCAAGAAGGTAAGCACCCCAATCCCCCGAAGTACCTCTGGTTTGAAGAAAGTGGTCCAGCTGGATTCCGTCATGCTACAGCCAAGCAGACCCTTGTTCCTGAGCCTCAGTCGTATGGACAAGAGGGAGGACGCCTGGCGGGCTCCTGTGGCAGTACTTGGGAAAGGACTTTGGCAGCTATGAGTTCTGTTTGATTCAGCGGCTCTTCACGGTTTCAGTGCCTCGCAAATAGCACTGATGTAGAACGAATATCTCTGGTTGGACTTTCCTTGCTCCCTCGGTCCTGGACTCTGGTGAGGGTACTCTGGATCAGAATTTCCTGCACCTGGAGAATCCTTAGGAGGCCCCTGGAGCTTTTGGCCATATTAGTTCTGCAGAAAACATTGCACTCGGTTTTGGACACTCGACCCCTAGCATTGGGCTTCTCCAAGACTGGAGAGGCACATCAAGTCGGGGATTGTGCCAAAGTGGAGTTCATCATGGGCTAGTTGGTCTCACCAGCCCAAGGGGAGAAGTCGTTCCATCCGGAGCTTCTCTGTTGATGCGAAAAAGGAGGTAAGCACAGAAGCATGGCTTCACCAGGCACTTCGAGGTCCAGAAAGTTGCAGTAGGCTTCTCTTCATGATTTCTTCTTGGGGTGTTTCATCCAGTGGTCGACTCTGCCTATAGGCTCAAGAACCTTGCCTTTTAAGCTTGTTCTCACTCATTCACAGACCTAGGCTGTCAATCACACAGCAGGGTGGCTGACCTTTCCGGAGAGCAAGCCGGCCAATCAGGACTGGTTTTGTTCAGGCACACCTAGAGACAGAGGACAGGGGAGTTTTGGGACCCTCCCTCACTTCCTGTTCTTCCAGACATACTGGAGTCAGGGGCAGGCATCAGGGCTGAAGTCTGTCAAAGCCAAAACACATAAAGGGCTAAACCCTGTCTTAACCTACAGAGTAAAAGCCCAGAAAGACCTCACAAATAGAAAATGGCTTAAAAAGAAGACAGGGGCCATTTTGACAAAATGGACACACATGGGTGCTGTACTGCAGCTGAGGGTTCAGCCTGTTGTAGAAAAGCACCCTGTTAGTAAAAAGTAAACCACTGCCACCAGCCATTTAAAGTAGTGGGGGTAACAACACATTTTAAATGAGAAAGTAGGATAAGGGGCTACTAGGTAACCCCCGAACACTCCTCATTAGATGGTGTGTGCTGGGCCTACAAAGTAAAAAGGTAAGTAAGATCAATTTCACCTTACTATTCATGGGAACTGTAGTTCACCCAAAAAAAGATGCTGTGTGTCACTATACGAAAAGCAGATGCCTATGGAGTTTGTCAGACTACTAAAACAGTGAAAACATAAAATCCTGGACAGGGAAAGACACAAGAAGGATTGAGAAAAAGGTCCCACTCACTCAGGAATTAAAATGAAATAAGTCTCTAATGTGGGAGGAAATTAACACAGAAATTAAAATTCTCCCAAACACATAATATAACTGCCAGATGCCCACAAACAGAACACGTAAATCCTTCACAATTTTGCTGATTAGTGTGGTCCTGGAGAGGCCCAGGTATAGCTCCTGGGAGGGGAAGTTGCCAAGGGGGCAAGAGCAAGGTGTCCTGTGATTTGTACAATGATGTGCAAGAGGTGATGCCAACAAATCCAGTACTGCAATGGGGATGCATGGCGGGGGCACCTGCGTGTCTGGGATCACGAGAAGTGCTTCTTTATTCCAAGAAGGCCAATTTGACCTCAAAACTATCCACCGAGCTCATGTTAACGACCAGGTGCACATCACATGATTCGGCCCATGGGGAGGGAATCATTTTCATGTACCTGCCAATTATGCAACTAGAACCTAGGGTTGTGGGGCAGAAGGCCACGTGTTGGGGGGCTGGAACAGATTAGATGTGGCTAATCGGTTGAAGAACTATCGGGGACTGGTAGAATGTACAAAAGGGTTAGCCAATGAATCTGGGGAAAAAATACTGTATACTGTTTGCATCTCGAGTGACGACAATGTGATTTAAAATGCCTTGCTTGCTTTGAACGGACCCAGTGCGCTCCATAGCAGTTGGGTTCTACAGCGCCCTCTGTCACCTTGTTATCCTGGCAAGAGGTGTACCAAGCCTTTTTCCTTAAAGGATTGTTTTTATTTTGTATGGTTGCCTGGTGCTCTGCCCTACAATAGTCAATGGGATCATGGGAGTGGTAGTCTAAAACATCTGGAGAACTGCAGGTTGCAAGTCTCTGTGCGAGAACATCCTAAAGGACGTTACAATTTCAGAAAATGCAATCACTGCAATCACTGCAGATTCAGCATGAATGTGACTCAGGAATTTCAACGTAATAACACGTGTGCCTCTCTAAATTTGTAGTTTACAAACTAAAGTGCCCATGGCTGAAAATCTAGATGAGCAGCATGATAAGCCAATTGCAATAGTGGAACATGGCTAAGTGAGCCGTAATGTTGACGTTTGGTCCCCAGTGGCTAATAAACCATGACAGTGATCCAAGTGCTTGAGATTGTTTGTCATGGATAGGACATGCAAAGGCAATTGAGAACTGAAATTGGGAAGAGCTGAATCCAGATGGATCTTGGCTCTATGTAGCATGGAAAGGGGCCTTAATAAAGACAGGGAACTGAAACTCTTTCTCTCATTCTAAGTGACTAATGATTTCTTTCTGTTTTGAACCCAATGTAGGGTTATCAATGGCTCTCTCTTACTCTTTATCTGCATCCTACTGTCCTTAACTTACCTCCCCCATCCCCCCACTCCGTTCCCCTCTCCCCTCTTCTCTACTGTTTCTGCTGTTCACTAAGGCGTTACTAGGTATCACAAGTTACACATTCTGTGTGCATCACTGGGATAAGTACAGCGCACACCGATGTTCTATTGCACGTGTCATGCACTGTGATCAAGTGCAACAAAAACATTGCAATGACAACTTTCGGTTCTGTTGTGGTGCTTTTTCTCCTTTTCTTTGAAAACAATGTGTTTATGACACTCATACACTAACATGAGCTTTTTGGATTTACCTCAAAACATCGAACATTTTATTGAGAGTCCCATAAAATGTTCCTTTTCATCCGTTTCTAAGCTAATGTGTGCAGGGGGAGACTTCGCTCTCCCCTCCAACCCCCCTTCCCTCCACATGCTCTTCTTCTCTTTCCTCCAACCTGCAAAGGATTGTGGGGCTGATATTCTCCGCCCCTTTTACTTTGCTGCTTTGTCTGGTTTTCCACCTTTGAGATAGCGCGACTGCATAAAAGCATTGGTGAATGTTGCATAAAAGTATCACTCTCCCTGATCTGTGTGGGGCCCGTTTGGTTTCCATATTAAGAAGGGCACTGCTTCTCCAGGCATGACATGTATCAGCATAAGGCAGGGCTCTGCAACCTGTGGCTCTACAGATGTTTGGGACTATGGGGGTCATTACGACCTGGGTAGTAGCCATGGAGCTATTAGCTCCATGGCTGCCTCCCCCATGTCCATGCCCGGTGTTGTTCAATGGGGACTTACCGGTGTAGTCCGACCCTGGCGGGACTGGTAAGTCCCCATTGAACAAACCATTCCCCATTCCCATTTGAGCCCCCATAGGGCCCAAATGGGAATGGGGAGGGCGCTAATAACGGGCTCGCGACTTGCAAGCCCGTTATTAGTGCCCTGGTCCCCTAGCGGGACCTGTAAGGGATGTGTGGTCAGACCACACGTTCCTTACGGTCCCTGGCAAGGGACCTCGGAATAGGGTGGTAAGGGATTACCGGCACCAGTCTCCTTACCGGTGCCCAGTATCCCTTACCGCCCAGTTCGTAATGACCCTCAATGACTCTGACAGTCCTGCACCATTGTCCATGTTGGTTAGGGTTGATGGGAGTTGTAGTCGTAAACATCTGGAGAGCCAAAGGTTTCAAACCCCTGGCCTAGGGACACGTTCCCCATGCAAAGTTTCAACACACGCCATCAGAAGCAAGAAATAAACAGAAGGCACATGTGCTCACATGAGAACACTGGGCAATACCACACAATGCAAAATAATAATGTCTGTCTACATTAGAATCTGCCACAATAGTGCATGACAACACCACAAACTAAGGCTACTTTCAGCCAACATCTGCTGATGAAACAGAAGCAAAGCAGCAGCAAATGAACGCTGCAACAGCGCCACATCTGCTTCAGACGATCTTTGCATGACCTGCATGAACTGATAAGCAGGACACCTGCATGCAATGATAAGCAGGGCATCTACATGCACCGATAAGCAGGGCCCTACATGCACTGATAAGCAGGGCACCTACATGCACTGATAAGCAGGGCACCTGCATGTATTGATAGGCAGGGCAGCTGCATGCAATAATAAGAAGGGCACCTGAATGCAATGATAAGAAGGGCAACTGCATGCAATGATAAGCAGGGCAACTGCATGCAATGATAAGCAGGGAATGTGCATACTCTGATAAGCAGTGCATCTGCATGCACTGATAAGCAGGGCACCTGCATGCAATAAGCAGGGCACCTGCATGCAATGATAAGCAGGGCATCAGCATGCAATGATAGGCAGGGCACCTGCATGCACTGATAGGCAGGGCACCTACATGCAATGATAAACAGGGCACCAGCATGGAATGATAAGCAGTGCACCAGCATGGAATGATAAGCAGGGAACCTGCATGCTCTGATATGCACGGCATCTACATGCACTGATAAGCAGGGCACCTGCATGCAATGATAAGCAGGGCGCCTGCTTGCAATGATAAGCAGGGCATCTACATGCACTGATAATCACGGCACCTGCATGCCCTGATAGGCAGGGCACCTGCATGCACTGATAGGCAATGCACCAGCATGGAATGATAAGCAGGGAATCTGCATGCTCTGATATGCACGGCATCTGCATGCACTGATAAGCAGGTCGCCTGCACGCCTGCATGTACTGATAAGCAGGGCATCTGCATGAAATGATAAGCAGGGCACCTACATACAATGATAAGCAGGGCACCTACATACAATGATAAGCAGGGCACCTACATACAATGATAAGCAGAGAATGTGCATGCTCTGATAAGCAGTGCATCTGCATGCACTGATATGCAGGGCTCCTGCATGCAATGATAAGCAGGGTGCCTGCATGCAATGATGAGCAGGGCACCTACATGCAATGATAAGCAGGGCACCTACATGCAATGATAAGCAGGGCACCTGCATGCAATGATAAGCATAGAATGTGCATGCTCTGATAAGAAGTGCATCTACATGCACTGATATGCAGGGCTCCTGTATGCAATGATAAGCAGGGTGCCTGCATGCAATGATAAGCAGGGCATCAGCATGCAATGATAAGCAGGGTATCAGCATGCTCTGATAAGCAGGGAATCTGTATGCTCTGATAAGCATGGCATCTGCATGCACTGATAAGCAGGGCACCTGCATGCACTGATAAGCAGGGCACATGCATGCAATGATACGCAGGGCATCTGCATGCAATGATACGCAGGGCATCTGCATGCACTGATAAGCACGGCACCTGCATGCACTGATAAGCACGGCACCTGCATGCACTGATAAGCAGGGAATGTGCATGCTCTGATAGGCAGTGCATCTGCATGCACTGATACGCAGGGCACCTGCATGCAATGATAAGCAGGGCACCTGCATGCAATGATAGGCAGGGCACCTACATGCAATGATAAGCAGGGCACCTGCATGCACTGATAGGCAGGGCACCTACATGCACTGATAGGCAGGGCACCTACATGCAATGACAAACAGGGCACCTACATTCAATGATAAGCAGGGCCCCTGCTTGACTGAGGGCTTCTTCATTAAAGCCTAATGAAAAGACTGCCCGATCCCTCTACAGTCTACATACACCCTCTTTAATCTCTCTGTACTGTCACGTCTTTGAACCATGCTAGGCAACTTGGCCACTCGTTGCTAAATTCCTAAACTGTTGACTATATAAATCGAGACATGGAAACATTACTTTGCACAAAGACTAGTGGCAGACGTGCACTAACAAATCCGAATAACACAACATTGTCAGCTGCCTCCATATACTGTTTTATCGGAGAGCGTCTTCAGAGTAGCTGGATTAATTGTCATTACCCGAGTTTGTTGTCTTCTTCTGCACTTTATATTATGCTAGAACAAAATTAAATACTGTCATGGCATTTCTTTTTGCCTGTTGCACTGTCATTGATACAATTCGAATATGCCACTGCAGTGACCAAGTCACACATGCCAGAGCGTCACAGTGGCCATACCTGGAAGTTCAGAACAACAGAGAAATGGGCTGTGGATGTGCAAATGAACTGAACAGCTTGTATTTTAGCTGAACATGATGCTATTGTCACTGTCTTATTGGGCTGGCTGTGCTATTATATTTATTGCTTCATCAGTCAAAGACAACCAACTCTGAAGCCTGCAGCAACCACGTACATATGCCCGCCGACCCCCACGCCCTCCCCTCCGAACCCCTCATTGGGCTCATCAGCGGGGTGTCATTAACATCCTTCTACCTAACATCTTCTATCTGTAATGTGAGAGTAAAATAATTCAGTTAACAAAACACACAATGGATAAGTGATACATTCATAATGTTGGCATTTATTAGACGGAACTTAAAAGGTTCAATATTTAATTTGATTATATTCAGTTCTTTTTCCTGCAGCAAGCTCGTCAAATGCAGTTTTATAATTTGACATTTGTTCTAACCCATTCTATTTCCTCCATTATTTTGCATAATGGCGCCAAGCGACTGCTTTACAAAATGTGCAATACATTTTGTATGGCTGGTTTCATATTTTTATTTGTTGTTTCCATGCCTATAACTCGCTCTTCTATGGGGCAATTTGTTTTGCCTTCTGCTGGCTCAAGCCTGATAGGGCAATTAGTCAATCAATCGACTTATTCCACCAGTTCCTCAACACCACTTAGATATTTATTTATTTATTTTAGTTTTTGGTAGGGTGCTGCATGCCCGAAGGCCTCAGAGCGCAGCCAGAAAGAGAAGCAGCAAAGCAGAAGAAACAAAAGATCGTGCCAGGTAAAACTAAATTATTAATCAGCTGAGTTAAAGAGTAAGGTTTTCACACATCTCTTAAATGTTGACAGGGATTGAGATGCTTTAATAGCGGAAGGTAACATGTTCCATTCTCTTGGAGCTCAAAAGTCAAAACAAGTTTCGCCAAATCTTCTTAGGCGAGCATAGGGCTGGTCCAACTGGGGATAAAGAGGAGCACATAAATTCTGACATTTAAAGGCAAGAGACAATATCTTACGTCTTATTCTTTGCCTTACTGGGAGCCAGTGTAGTTCCCTCCTGAAAGAGGTAACGTTATCACGTTTAGATAAAACGAACACCGCTCTCACAGCCCTATTCTGGGTGGTCTGGAGACGATGAAGGTTTCCTTGTGAAGTGCCTGCTAGAAGGCTATTACAGTAATGTAACTGTGAATTCACAAGTCAGGATGCCAGAAGAGCTCTATTAGCAAGGGACACATATGGTCTGGTCTGGTGAAGCAGATTGAGTACCAGTCCGCAGGATGAGCGTAACTGAGATACTTGTCTCTTCATAGATCATCATGCAAAAAGACCCGAGAGTTTTGACCGAGTTATTGACGGCAACTGAAGTGGCAGCATTTTCCAGGTTAGTGTATTGCATATGGAGTGTCTTTAAACGATGACCAGCGGCCATGATAAGGAGCACTGTATTGGAGTCGTTAAGAGCAAGGGTATTTTGAGCCATTCAAATATGAATTTTGTTGTGAGCAGAATTTACTGTGTCTCTATCCTTGGAATAGTCACCAGAAAATTCATCTGGGTGTCATCCCCGTAGTTCGAGAATTGGACACCCAGCTCATCAAGAAGATCAATAAAAGCTCTTATATAAATATTGACTTAAGAAGGACGCCAACCAGGAATGAGCATTTTCAGAACAGTTAGCTATAGTTAGCAATCTGTTATATAAGAGTTCATGACTGATGATATCAAAAGCTGTCGAGGGATCTAATAGTAGCAGCAAAGATGGGTGACTTCTTTCAATAACACCTACAAGTATTGGTAATAAAATGATCCAATAGAGCTGTTTCAGTTACATGTTGAGATCTGTACCCAGATTGATGGATATTTAGAAGATTATTATCCCTTATGAACTGCTGAAGCTGTAAATATGCCACTCTGTCCAGGATTTTTAACAGGTAAGGGACATTGGTGGTAGGCCTGTAATTTTTCGGATCAGCTGGATCTAATGTATCCTTTCCAGCAAGGGAGAGACCCAAACATCCTTCAAGACAGCAAGCACTGTTACTCAATTACTCTAATGATGAGTTTCCCATGTGTTGCTCTGTCACTTCAAGGATTTGCAATACATGCACATTTCTGGCTTTTATTAGGTAAACAGTAGACTCTCAATGGTCTATCATTTTCTCGATTATATTGTATCTCTTTAGAGGTAGCTGATTGAATATCGTATAACTGAGCGGTCCTTCTGATTCATTTGATATCCGTCATTCATCTACATTGCATTGCCAATGTATTCAGCTAACGGATTTAAGTATCTGATTTATGACGTTTGCAATATATGTGTGAAGGATGTCAACATTGGTAATTTGTCTTCATGTTTACTTCGTGTAGCCTTATTATGAGTTTGCAGATAATTCCGATAAAATGGCTGCCAAACACGTTTACTGTGACGATCACTCGGTCCTGCAAATCTACTATGGATTTACGAGTGGGATAACGGCAGCTTTAATCCCCATTTTTGAAGTCCATAGGATTGTATGGGCAATGGTGTAGAACACGATTTTTGAGCTCCCCCTCTGAGTCGTGCTGAGGCCCCCCGCCAGAGCTCCTCAACAAAGCAGAGGCTGTGCCATACTCTGTGCTAGCCTGGACCACCACGCATGCACAATGCCCATTACAATTATGCTGCCTCAAGAGCATGCCATGCTCTGCACTAGGTCAAAGATGTTTTTAAATCAGATCTTACATTTTTTTACCTAGCATAAAAACAAGTGGGTGGTGCCTGGCCCCTGGCACCCAAATGTACCAGAGACCAGTGGCATCTGGTGAGTTTTTTTAATTGGAGGGTTGTAAATATTTACCACAAATAGGTGAGAGCAACCGAGCATTGCCATAGAGATTGAACAAACCAAGGTGGGTTCAGGGGGTTCCCACCCCCCCCAGAACATTTTTGGAATAATGATTTAAAATGGTGCATTATACAGCACACTTTCTGTGAAAAATTGGGTAAAAACAGACAGTTTGCAATCAGTTTTTAATGGTAACTCATGAAGAAATCCAATTGATGCCAAGTCACCAACAGTGCACAGGAGCATTTCCCAACACACTTTCATGATGCCTTTCCCCATTTTCATGCTGGCTGTGCCTTTATATTACCATGCTTGCTACACCAATATATGCCAGTATTCCTATATGAGAACATACTCATTTTGCTTTGCACATATTGCCAGCAATGGTACAATAAGAAAACCTGCCCAAGCTGACTTTGCCAATATATTCCAGTACCCCACCTAACAACATACTTCTGTTGTCTTTGACATTTTAGAAGCCATGCCACAATAAGAAAACATGTCCATACTGGCTGCTACAATGTAGCAAACTGTAGACACGTAATAAAACTTACCATGCTTGCTTTATCATAGATGTGTAGTAAAACATGCCATGCCACAATGAGATATTATTGCAAATGGCTGCATTAAAATACCAGTCAAGCAATTTAATAAGATTTATCATGTTTGCTTTATTATATATTCCCAGTAAGAAATGTGATACCAAAGTAAGAAATGGCTAGACTGGCTGGACCAAAATGCCAGTCTGAAATAGTACGTATTGTGCTTGATTTATCATCGATGCCCACTACAAAATGTCATGACACAGTAAAACATGGCAAAACTGGCAGCATCAAAATGTCAGTCTGGCCATGTAATAACACTTGTCATACTTGCTTTATCATAAATGCCGAGTAAAAAAGTAACATACCTGACCCATGCTTTCACAGTGCCTCACATTCATTGTAAATGTGATTATGTGTGCGTGCAAGACGCTGGGGGGAGGGCAGAGGAGGCAGGTATGAAATCTGTTACTGGGCATATATAAAATAACATGTTTGGCCCCTGAGCCCCTCAGCACCTTGCACGCACCCATTGTCAGATTCATACACGACCATTCACTCACTACTCACTCACCCATACACCTTTTCTAGCATTCACTCAAATGCGCTGTGCCACCATAACATTAGCACTGCATTCTCCACATGCATGCCCAGAGCATTCACATGAACCCCAGTAACTTGAGACCCATAACAAACCTGAACTTCATGCTGAAGGTCCTAGACTACGAACCAACTTCAAAAGCATGTTGAGGATCGGAACCTACTGCATGACCAGCAATCAGGATTCTGTGCCTCCCATAGCACAGAATCGGCCATGTTCGATTTCCAGACCTACATGTTAGACGTGATAGACAAGGGCAATACAGGGATTCTCATGCTGTTGGACCTCAGTGCGGTATTTGACCTGGTAGACCACCAACTCCTACAGGAGGCACTGGCAAAACAGCTGGTTGCATGTCCAAGTCGTTGGAGTGGCTAGCATCATTTTTGAAAGACAGAAGCGCAAAGATCCACTGGGGTGACACATTTTCTGAGGCTGCCCGCATCCTGTATGGCGTCCCCCAGGGTGCTAGCCTGTTGCCACTGCTATTTAACTTATATATGAGAAGTTTATGCAAACTCCTGGAACAAATCGGCGTGTTCTTTACTAACTACGCCAATGACATGCAGCTCATTTTTTAACTCAAGGGAGATTACAGAATGGATAGAGCGAAAATATCAGAAGTTTACCATATCATTGATAACTGGATGGAAGGTCACTGGATGTGTCTCAATAATACGAAAACCGAATTGATGATTTTTGGGTCACAACAGGCCAGATCTAAGCTAGGGACAGAATATCAGGCCTTTACCATCAAACAGGCCAAAATCCCAGTGATGCCTCATGTAAAAACCCTAGGGATGATTGTGGAAGCATCCGTGGGATCTGAGGCATAGGTCAATTACCTGCAGAAAAATAATGCCTATTATATGCGTCTTATGAAAGCCATAAGGCCATTTATTAATGAGGCGAATGCAGCAACTATAGCAAGAGCGGTTATCCTGTCACGTCTTGACTATGGTCTTGAATATGGTAATGCCCTATTGATAGGAGCCACGAAGAGGGAAATACAAAAGTGTCAGGTCATGGAAAATGACGCAGTTCGAATCGTTAAAAGCATCAAGAAAAGGGAGCATGTCACAACGGGGAGAAGATCCCTACAATGGCTAAGAGTGGAGGAGAGAGTAATCTTCAAGGCAATGACCATAGTTCACAGATGTGTGTATGGAGAAGCCCCGAGATATTTTAAGAAACAATTCTCCTTGTATATGCCCAAAGATGCCTTAGATCAGAGGATAAGGCTTATTTGAACATTCCTAGAGCAAAATGTGTGCAAGGGCGGGGAAAATCCTTCCCAGTCAAGGCAGCAACATTCTGGAACAAATTACCACAAACACTACGGCAGGAAGAGAACTACCTAAGTTTCAGAAAAATCCTGAAAACTCACCTTTTCCAATGATGAGCTGTTTTATCTCTGACCAGCTCTTACAAAACTTAATATTATGCACTTTGGATTATTCTGGACAGTCCCGCGCCCTGATGCCTGCAGGCTATCGGTGCGTTATAAACAAACACATAACATAACATGAACTGCATCCCCATTCACATAACTAGTGCACTCACACCCATTCATACATACACCATTTACAAGTACACACGCATATACATTATATATATATATATATATATATATATATATATATATATATATATATATATATACCTACACAATCACATCCAACATGCACGCATCACACAGACAGACACAGACATATTTTTTTTAAAGTGTTTCTTACCTGTGACCTGCACAGGTGAAACATCTCCTTCCATGTGCCAGCCAGCCGCAGTAGGCCTCAGCTCAGCCCTCCCACCGGCTGATGAGGGCTGAGGTGGGCCCACCAGACATGCAGCAGCAGGACCCCGGCACTGCAGGGAATGCGAGGGGCCCAGCTATGCCAATATGCCTGGGGATTTTGGAGAATTTACTGTGAGCGGTTGTTCCACTGTGATAAATCCTACAATATTTAGAGGTAAAGTGTAGGAGTTACCTCCAACAATATGCTAGGAATAAATCACCCCTTCACCTCCAAACTCAGAATTTGGATGGGCGCTAACACTGGCTGGTGGCACTTGCATTACTACCAAAAAAATGTCAGTAAAGGAATCCCACCAAAAAAGTACTACGCCGCCAAACTACACAAGTAGTACACATTTTTTAAGATGACGATGATGATAATAATGTCACCCACAATATAAAGAAGATGACATTCCTTGATATACATCACATCTAGAATATTACTCTAGAAGACCAACAAGTAAGGAAAGCAACGAGGCAGGGCATTCTCCAGATCCAGAAAATGAGACAGGCTTGGATCTGATGTAGGAGGCTCGCTAAGAGTGGGATGGTGGCAGCGATGAAGGACTCAAAAGTTAGAACTGATGTAGAGTGCTGGGAGGCATTGGCACACTGGTGTCTCACATTCATCTAGCGGTGTTGGTGGCACAGTGGTGTTGGGCAACAGAATAATAGACTACGGAAGAGCTGAGACCACATCAAGGAGGGTGAGGGCAAGTGGTAGTGTCTGGATCCAAGAACTGCTGCTCTTTTGCCAGAGTTAGTGCTGCATAAGGGCATGATGCGCCTGATGGCATCTTGGCAGAGGAGTTTCCCTGAGAATTAGTAAAACTGACAATGCTCTGTTGGCGCTGATGCTCCTGCTATGTTGGTCTTGTTGTCTCTTAAGACTGGGACTCAAATAATGGTCAAAGAATGATGGCGCAAAGGAATAATGCTTAGGTTTAGTGGTTGGGGGCGTAACATTGCACAAGAAACCTGAGACTAGTGGAATGGTATTGGTTCTGGTGCAAGTACTGGCAATGACAATGCTGCTGTTACTGGTGACAGGAACAGATTGGCAGTGGTGATCGTCACCTGCGGAATCACCCGGGATGCAATATGATGAGCATTTTCTGTCTCCTCTTACTGAAAACCTTGAAAAATGGCAATAGAAAGGCAAGCCAAGCTGCTGGAAGACGAAAGAGGACAGGAAAACGAATGGCAAGCTCTCCTGCTCCACCGCAAACACCGTCAGCGAGTAGTGCAGACCAATAATATTGAAAGATCAGAAAATCCTGCCTGCACACTAGAAATGTCGTGTTTCAGGACTGTGGATGACTGCAACTTGAAAGAAGTAACTAGCACTCTAGAGAAATTGCGTTGTGGGATTTTGTGGTCTCCCACTCGGGTACTCAGCGTTGTGCGATTTCAACGCTGTACCTCAGTGGGAACATTTCTGGATCAGCATTGGTCATGAAGCTGAACAGGTTCCTTTGCGATTCGGAAATGTAGGAACGCATTTAACAAGTGCTATACTTCCCCTCATACTCTGCGACATGCATTATACATTGTAAAGGCATTATGAATTCATAAGCGGAGCTTTTAGTGCGACCTGCTGCGCCATGTATAAACACGAGGGTGCCTCCTAGAAGTGGCATCCCATTGCTGAAGAAGCTGCATAATGGCCAAACTGCGAGGCGTAGACGTGTTTCAGATCCACCTTTCAACGACACTCCGAAAGCAAGGGTGATTGGTGCCTCCAGTAGTCCCTCGCGACAAAAACAGGGGGGTGTATTTGATATGCACGCTGTCTTCTCAAGCACTACGTTCCAAGACATTCTTTGGAAGGGAACAGGCGGTTTCTAAAGATGACAGCAATAGTGGAAGGTCCTTGCACCTTGTTTTCCTCCCTCACCACTGCGTTACTTGACCTGAAGCTAACAGTCTATATGCACACATCTATAAGTCGCAATAAGTAAATAACAATCTTACACAAATTACGTTTATACAAACTTCCGGTGCAGGGGAGGAATACAGGCCCTGGCATGAAGCATTCACAACATATGATACAAAAAAGTGCCTACCACTTGAGACACTCCCATCCCCTGCACACCATTGTAACTGAACATGCAGTCAAAGGTTTATCAAAAATCATAAATATTTTAATTCGATAAGAGTCAAGCAGAACACACAATTTTCAATTCCTAGATTTCAGGGCATATCTTATGCCTGCACCTTGACATATGGTATTCACAAAACAATGTGTCTCCAAATCAAGAGGAAGAAGATGATCTTTGATTTGAAGTACTTCAGGCCCAACACATTTCAGGGGGTGAACCCCTTCTTCAGGAGCAGAACATTGTGAAAAAACATATATAATAGAACCATTTCAAACCCCATTCTTACGTAGATTGCAAAAGTACTACAGAGATGTTCTCATTCATATCAAAGATACTATCACCCAATTAGTGTATCAGTCCCAGTCAGGTCATTCCAACAATACTGCTTTAGGATGTGGATAACATTCTCATCCATGCCATTCTATAACCATGGGATTGGCAATCCATACCTGTGTGTCAGATATCATGAATACCAGAATTCTTAAGACGCAAAAGCCAGGGCCAGGATGCTTTACACTACTACCAACTGTGACGCAGTGATATATGCAGCATAAAATATTGCATTCCTTAGATCTGGCGCCAAGGGACCAGTATCACGTGTGCCTGTATAAGAAATAAAGTGAGAAAGGCTTTGATGTAGCTATTAGGCACCAATCTTTGTCAGAAGAATTCCACATATAGCAATCCACACCTACCTGTATACACAGGCAGACATGTAAATGCTGTAGAAGTACTAATGTGCCAACCCTTCCATCAAGAGAGACCCACGGTGTTGTCCCAATAATAGTTTGTCAACAGATATATTCCCAACACAATATCCAGGTTTCCTACAAATAGATAATGATCAAGTACGCATTAACGGTTTCACTCGGACGTGCTTCAACTATAAGTGATCTTCTACACCCTTGCACTCTACATCAATAGTGGTGCGTGTACTTAGGCATACACCCACTCAGTATTTACCTTTCACTACCGTCCAAATCATCTGCTGTGGTTTACGCGGTACAGCTTCTCTCCGTAACTAAACCGAAAATCTGGCAGTCTAATAGTGTGTCACGTGAGCAGTCACGTTAACCTGCTAAAAGGGGAGTTGCGTCATCAATCCTCATTGGAAAGACTCGACCTTATTGCATTTCAATCCTTTGTATTCGATCCTTTAACCTATAACCTATTCAGATAGATAAGAATACTATTAACTGAACAACTACGGTTCCAACACATGTATACGAGTAGTCCTACCTCCATAATTTAAAAGCGTATAGCAGCCGATAAGTGGTTAGGAGGGAGCGGCAAAAGCCTTGCACAGCTCCCCCATCTCTTACTAATACAAATCACTGAGTTTAGATTAAGTCACCCATGCTGGGATTCAAAGCTATGCCTGGCAACCGCACACAGATAACCGGTGCAAGTGCTTAACTAACGTAGCAATCATACCATGCGGCGTACTCATTACAAGTTTGGTGGTAATTTGGCAGTAAATGCAATGAGTTACTGCCAACCACGTTTACCATTACCATCGCTTGGCCCAGTGGGTTTACCATGGGATTACAAGTGGTGGAAGGGTGGTGTTAATCCCCACTTTTGGAGTCCATAGGATTCAATTGGGATTTTGGTAGAATAACCATAGCAGTTGTCCAGCTGTGGGAATTCTGCAGATGTGTTACTTTAAAGTGGAGGATGTACTTCCAGGACAGCGCTGGAGGTAAATCTTCCAATTCAAAATCAAGCTCAAAATATAGACAAAAATGAGGCAGTAATAGAATTACCACACCGCCAAACTTGTAATGAGGCCGAACGTCAGGTTCTGCATCTTTTGCCAAACACACTGCCATGCTATATTTCTTAATCATGTTGAAAAGTATGTGAAAAACCTGTAAAAGCATTTCACAGGTAACAATAGACGGTGTTTGTCATCCATCTCCTACAGCATAACACCGTTTTCGATTCCTCAGATCAAGAAATGGATCTGCCATTGGTGTCTGTGAAACAGTGCTTAGTCATGATAAGATGTGTCCTGACCCAGAAATAAGCAATCGCCCCTTGTCCTTCTGACGAAAAGACTTTAGAAGATATACACAATTTGTATTGTAAGGAGGCACATCACCTTCCCCCAGAAACTTTGCCTTCTCTTGCCAACTTTTTTACCCTGTCTCCGCTGCACTGCATCCAAGGTCTGTGTGAATTCTGTTGAATGTGGACTAGAACAAGGGTCTATAACCTTGAACTCTCCTATTGTTTTGGACTACAACTCCTATCAGTCTTCGCCAACATAGTCAATAGTGAAGAATCATGGGAGTAGTAGTCCAAAACAACTGACCAGCAATAGGAGCCAGACACCTGAACCAGAGCTTGATATTTGCTCCTTCAAATGGTAATTTCTTCCCACATAAGAAAGACTGACAGGCTGCCTTGTGAGCCTGACGCCGCATTTTATGCCAGCCACCGCATTGAGATGGCAGATATTAACATGGTTGCAAGTGATATAGGGTGGTATACCATTAGCCCCACGTCCCTCTTCCTTGTCACTGTACCCAATAATATGAAGATGCTCCAACTTCCTGCCAGTATCTATACAATAAATATATTTTCTGTTGCTCAACCGAATTCCCAGAGCTTAGTATATCAGATGTACACTCATAACACCACATCTTTTTTTCATTCTGTCTGAATGAACAGTGTCTACTGGGCTTGTCTGCCAGGATTACAGGATCTCCAAAGTCCTCGACTGGGCTTAGGCCCCGGTGGCAGGTCGGCCTTTGTTTGCCCCACGTAAGAAGGTGATAACTCTTGAGATGGAGCTGAGCCCATGGCTGGAGGATCGCGGGGCAAAGCGTAGGTCGCATAACAGTCTTGCTCGGTGTCACCAGGGAGCAGCAAGGTGGATTTAGGAAGGGATGTCTCATAGATATGGGGGCGAGGAGGTGGCTTAACAGATATGCGAGTGCAAAGGCCATCCCTACTAAGCTCATCTGCTCATTTGGTGCATCCTGGTGTCTTGCTATCAGACTGATTTCATGACTGTGCATATGGGTGTGTTTGGAAGCCTGCACATGCACCAACGGGTGTATTTGGGGAAATGCTGTTGGGGGGCAACTTCGTCATCCATAAGCCAAGGAAGTGTTTGTTTGAAGGTGGCAGTTGCAGGGAAGGTCACAGAGAAATTAAGGCATAGGGAGCCGAGTCCCTGATCTTTTTCCTCATCTACAGCTAACCACTAGGAAGACAGGAAAAAAGCATAGCTGCATGTCTGGTATGTGGGTGAAATGTCTGATTAGACAAATGCTGAAGCAAGAAAAGAGGGCAGCAAAAGAAAATAATTGCACTAGGAGGTCCAGACTCAGGGTACCCCCATCGTCTTCCTTCTTCTCAGCATCCTCTTCCTCTGAAGAGGCAGGGGAATAAACCACCTGTCAGTACCTTGATACAGAGGCGGTGAAGATGGCCCTGAATCATATGTTCTAGAAGATGCCATTTCGTAAGGCTGATCTCGGTGCTGCGACAGGTCTCACTCTGAGACAGTTCAGGGTCTCAGCAAAGAAAGGTCTTCCCCTGATAACTACCATTGAGAATAAGCTTCTCAAAGACTTGGTGGAAGATGCAGGGCATAGCTCTGTACCATGCTTCATGGCAAAAGATGTATCTGTTTGGGCCAAAGATTACACACAAAAGACTGAGACTCTGCTTCTCCCATTTAAAGGTGCAAAGCAAGCTCTTTGGAAAAGAGCTCCAGCATAAGGTCTTTAAAGTACATGAGCTGGAAAGGTCAGATACTCTCACCTGTCCACCTCCCAACTGTCGCAGCGATCCAGTACCAAGACTGCATACCCACACAGAAGAGGAAAGCGGGCATTTAGGGATCCTGCCAGAGTTGGAATACCGAGCAAGACGACTCATGCTTGATGTGCTGGACCTCCCAAAGAGGTTTTGGTTCTTCAGGTAGCAGTGGCAGTCTTCCATTTTAGATCCATTGGTTCTGAGCATCTCAAAGATAGGACATGCCAGTGACCTCTCTTCTTCTCATCCAGACACAGGGACCAACAGGACTCCTCGGTTAAGGGAACATCTGAAAAGAAGGGCACTTCAGAGCTAGGTCTGGAATCACCTAGAGACAGGGGGCCATCATCACAGTGCCCCAATACCATGGCGGTGCTATTTGATTGCATCTCTGGTGCTGGGAAAATATTGGTGACCCTGGAGGTTGACTGCATAAGGAGAATGTGGGACATTTCCCTACTTGGACAAGTTGCTAATTCATTGGGCCAACAAGGAAAGCAGAGACACTGGATTGTTAAAGACTGCCAGATCCTCAGCTGAACATGGCTTCCTTATAAACGAGGAGAAGCCACACCTCCAGTCAGCCCAGAAAATTCAGTTTATAGGTGCACTGTTTGCAATACATTCAGGATTGGTCCGCCTCCCTTGGGACAAACACCAAGTAATCACCAGGGACGTGAGGAAGCTGTGCCATCCGAAGGCAACTTAAGACAGTGACTGGTAGTATATGGTTTGATGGCAACTTGTGCTTTTGTGACCCTCACGGCCCATCTCTACAAGAAGCCACTTCTCGAATCCATCTTCTCTGAATGTCAAGGCTCTGGTTCCAATGACACCAGTGTTGAGGCATCTTCTTCGATGGTGGTTGGTCCTAGCAAATCTCCTAAGGGGATTCCTGCAGAACCCTCCTGCTCCAGTGATATTGACCACAGACTTCAGCCGGTTGCAGTGAGGGGCCTTCCTGGCAGAAAGGTATGTGCACGGAAGCTGGGGTCAAATCGGAATGAACCTGAGTATATGCAGAGGGCTTTGAAATTCTTTGCTTCCCCGGTCAAGGGTGGTCTGTTGTTGGATGGAAAAAACAACACAACCGTGATGGCTTATATGAACTGGATTAAGGGAGCAAATTCAGACCCTTTGGAAAGGGTTGCCTTTAGGGTGGCCACTGGGTGGAGAGAAATCAGTTGCCCCCTGCCTGAGGTGTTCATACAGATCACTCATGCTCTAGGTCAGCCGACCTTAGATCTGTTGGCCTCCAAGGAGGATGCCTTGTTGCCACAGTCCCCCTCCAGGTTTCCACATCCGATGCCCGGGGTAACAGATTCCCTGATCACACTTGGCCCAATAGACTTTTGTAATTCCTTTCTTCCTGTTCTGCTGGAGAAAAGGATCCTTTGCAAGATCAGGGAGTTCTTTTGCAGGGTTTCGCTGGTACACCCCATTGGACCAGAAGTGCTCGTGTCACCCCTCAAATTGGAGGCAGAGCTGCCCTTCGTTCTTTCATGGGTTTCTGATCCAGAAGTGGCTCCCTCCTCCTGCCAATCGACCAGGAGTTGGTTTTCGGTGTCATGGTCCTTGAAATGGTGGGGCTTGTCTGGCAGTCGCCCCTGTGGAAATCTCATGATCCATCCGGAAGTCCTCTGTGCTCGAGATGTTCCTATGAGACACTCTTGGGCACTTTTGTTTGTAAGTGGAGGAGTCAAGGAATTCTCCTTCTACTGTGTGGCATTCCCATATTGCGCAGGATGCCTTTGCTCTGGGTCTTTCACCTTCTACCTTGTGGGTTCAGTGTGTGCCCATTAGGGCAGTCAGGCAGCCATCGGTTGGGCTGGGTCAGGATGAAACTTTGAAGACTAGTCTGCTGGTTTACCCCATTGCCAGACCAAGAGTTTACTTCCTGATCCCTCTCTGCGATCTACCTTTGCTCGTTAAGTCCCTACAAGGTCTCTTATGAACCCTTGGACACAGCTGATGTCAAATTCCTCACTCTTAAAGCAGTGTTGTTGCTGGTCATTAATATGTTCAAGAGGATTGAGGAGGAAGGTGCTCTGTTGTGTTATGCTCTTTATTTTCAGGGTGAATCCTCAAACCGTGGTGCTAGGGTGAAACCCTACTTTTTGGCCAAAAGTCTGCTATACTTTTCATTCGGCCCAGGATATTCATGCTCTTGCTTTTCTTACAGTGGGTTTTCTATAATTTAGTTTTTTGCTTTATGACATTGTTTTTTTAGGGAGGACTTTATTCATTAACGTTTTAGCTTTTTGGGCTCAGATTTTACTTGTGTTTTGGGAATTATTATTACAAGATTTAATTGACCTTCTAGTCACTAGGCATACCGGCTACACCTTTCATTCACACCGGCTATATGTGATTTTACCTAAGTAAAATTCAGAGTGGTAAGTTTTACAGAGGTACAAAATACCACATTTTTTATTTTTTTATTTGGGGGATCCCCTCCAATCCGTCTGTTTTCCTACCCATTTATCTCCATCCCCACCCATTTTAACCCCTTAACCCACTACCATATATATATTTATTTAAAATGTTCAGTATTTTTTCGGTATTTTTTACTTTGGTAAAACTTACCACTCTGAATTTCATTTGGTAAAATGACTGGATACCATTCCCGCCATAACCGGTTAGGTTACAAGCAACTAAACCGTGTCTTACAAGCAGAACAGGCTTGCATCAGCACAAAGCCTGTAGTGCCTATTCTTCCTGTGCCCCCTAACTCCGTCTGCTTGCGGGCACGCAGGCAGACTCCTTTTTTTGGTGAGTTTGTGTACTTCTTTTTTTTTTTACTCTTGATGCTTTCTTGCCCTGCCTTTTCGAGTTCCTAGCATGTCCCCATGTACAGTGCAAATGTGTAGTAAATATTTAGTTCTCTGCCAAACAGGCCTTCAAACACCATGTTCAATACTAAGCCATTTCTTTCCATATAGGAAACACGGTGTCCTATTATCAGCGATAGAAATTCAAACAGTCATTATACAATGTTAAGTTCAGTGTGTCCGGGTAGTATAGCTCAGTGGCAACGTGCTCGTCTTGGAAGCAAAACGGTGCAGAGCAACACATGGTGTTGAATCCCGGATTTGTGCTTAGAAACCTCTTTGGTATTAAGTGCATGATAAAAAAAACAATTATAGTTATGTGAACTGCTCTCTGCACCTTCTAAATGGCGTTTTCATCCATTTTGAAAAATACCATATCCAATAGCTTCTCAGCTTCCATACGTAATGATACTGATATTATCACCAAAACACTTTCAGAAAACCTATCTCTGTCTAAAGTGACTAAATCAGTTTTACCGACCATTCTGAGTTCGGATGGACAGCTAGATCAGTCAAGAGTAAATTGTGCTCTGATCTATGTTAGGTCAGTCTATGGGCCTCATTACGACCCAGGCGTTAAGGGTTAACGCCTTCGTTAACCCTTAACGCCTATTCTAATTTTAACGGCTGCTCTCAGCAGCCGTTAAAATCCATGGCGCTAACCTGCCATGATGCTAATTACGCCACCGTAATTTACGGTGGCGTAATTAGCGCCTTCCCTACTCCCATTATGCCCTATGGGGCAAAAATGGGAATGGGGAAGGGAAAATGGGAAATGGGGATTTACCGCCCCACTCACCTTGGAATGGGGCGGTAAATCCGCCATCCACCATGGTGTAAACATAGTTTACACCATGGTGGTAAAGTTGGCGCAATTAGCGCCTGGGTCGTAATGACCCCCTATGTCACAGTGTTAGGATACCTGACTGTATTACTTATAACAATATAGATAGCTTGGCTGAAGGATTGCTCAAGACCAGCTCTTGCAACAGCATTGCATGTAGGATGCACTGTGTTGTTTGCTGACAGAAAAGAGACTCAAGGAGGCCAGCTTGCTTTTATATTAAGGGACTTTATTAGTTCTAAGTCAACTACATACACTGGTAAGCCAGACTGCACAATCCTAAGAGTTGACATCAACTACACCTGTTCTATTTCTACACCTTTTTTCACTGTTTATCATTATCCTACCTGCAATGAAGATACTAATATTCTCCTTACAGAGATAGTGATTTAACATATGAGACTATCCTCCCCATTGGTATTACTAGGGGATTTAAATAAAGATTTTAATGACCCCAGGGATGAGCAAGCCACTATGTTATGAATACCCAACTCACACACACGTCAAAGGACATATGTTAGATTCGGTCTTCACACACAATGTTCTCCCCAAGGACCCATTTCGCCTTGGTCGGATTACTCTTCAACAGATTTTTATTGTCGAAAGATATCACTATTTCATATTTCAAATAGTGAAATCCTTAGCTCCTACCCAGACAAAGAAGGTGAAGGGTAAATCACTGTGATATAGATAGTTTACTGCTAATCTTTTAACTCAAATAAAGACTCTTCATAAAATAGAACATTATTTGGATAATCACCTTCTTCTGAAGCTAGAAATGCTAAAGTATAAATCTGCAATTATCAAAGCTAAAAAACCTTTTTATCCTCAGTTACCCAATTCTACTCACAACTTGTTTAACATCCCAAAAGGGCTATGCAGTCCATGCTCCACTTCAATTATTTCTACTCCTTCAGTTAATCCTTCAGTAGCCTGGTGCATTAAATTACAGGCATTTCCTTTGATAAAATTACGACAATTGATATGCAAATTACCAGTCGAATGCTGAAGAATTTTTCCTACACTCCTCATTTACAGTCCTATCTCAATGCACATTTGTTTTGAGTTTCAACAACCTTCATCTAATGGCCTCGAGACTATTAATTTGGGTCGGAACTCGACCAAATGTATGGCCGATTCTTGACCATCTACAGTCATTAAAGAATGCATAGACTTCATCATTTCCCCTATTATTACATGTGCCAATGCCTCTTTTCGTGAGGGATCACTCTCTGAAGTTCTTAAACAAGCTTGGGTATCACCATTACTCAAGAAACCCTCCATGGGCCTTGAAGACTGTATCAGCTATTGTCCAATTACTAATGGTACATTTCTCTCGATAGTATTGCATCTAGAAACCTTCCACTTATTGGGAGATAGACACTCTGGGTTCTGCCCCAGTAGAGGGACTGAGTTGTCTCTTTTCAACATTGTAGCTTCTCTCCATCGGGTCTTAGATCAAAAACATCCAGGGCTTCTGATGTTGTTGGATTTGTTGGTAGCCTTTGATACCATGGACCATGCTATTCGCCTTTGCTGTTTCCAGGAGATAGAAGTGACCTCAGAAAAATCTATCTCTTGGCTCCATTCTTTTTTAAGCAACACAGTATCAAGAATTAAAGTAGGCAATTTTGTTTCCACCCCCTAAAAAGTTAATTATGGAGTTCTCTAGGAGCCTGCATCTCCCCCACCCAGTTTGATATATACATAAAACCATTACATGACCTTCTACAAAATTTAGGAGTAGAATTGTAAAACTATGCTGATGATATGCAAATGAATCTTAAATCATGGGAGCAATTTCAAATTCAACCATCTGCTGATCATTGAATGTCTGGGGATTGGCTCGTTTGAATGAAGAACAAACTGCAATCCTGTTAGTTAGCTCATCAGCCTCCATTAAAAGAATCACTTGAGACGTACCTGGAGTTTTCTCTTGCAGGTCATATAAGCAAGCCACAATCATCTGTCAAAACTCGTTGTATTACACTAGAGTCCTTTCTGTTTATGCCTCTGCCTGTCAACAATATTTTACATTCCACTAATTACCACTTAATGATTCTCAGGCAAATTCGATCTTTCTTATCCACTGAAAATTGGGATAATATTGCTAGAGCAATAGTAGGTCCTAAACTGGATTAGTGCAATGTCCTGTACGCAGGGGCCATAGATGCCTCGAGCCGTCGCCAACAATTACTAGAAAATACACTTGAAAGAATTGTTATTAACACTCCTAAACACACCGAAATTGCAACGGTTCTATAAAAATTGCATTGGCTGGCTGTATAAGCGGAAACACCTTTTTAACTTCTAACCATTCCACATAAAGCATTATATGGATGTATGCCTCAAAATATTAAACAACGCTTAAGATGGCGTGCCTCCTTGCACCTCCAAAGAGTGCCTCCTCTGAACAGATTATGGATCTCACTTCCTACTGATCTAGGATGCATTTGCGATCTTTCGACGGTAGAAATCAAATGAGATCACATCACTTTTATGGTTTAGCTTGTATTCTTAAACTTCCCATGCTTTCTTTGTATAGGGTTCTTTCTTCTTCTTGTACTTAACCCTTCTTTTGTTTATAGTACAGGGTCTTTTGAGCACGTGCCTCAGGGCCGTGGCCCCAAATACCCTCTACCATTGGGATCGGAGCAACAATACATTATATAGTCATCCCAGGGTTACCCTCTGATTTATCTGCTGAGGGCATGATGCACAGCCAAGTTTTCTTTGGCATATAAGAGCATCCTTTTGTTCCTCTGATAGTCTCTTTCTGACATATGGGCCAGCCGGCAAAGGGCACAAGGTATCTAAACAAGCCCTCAGCAGATGGCTGAAAGATGTACCTTTCTTTACCTTTTCCGACATCTGGCATCGCCCTCCAAGTAGGGGTGCAGTGGATCTCCACCAGAAGAATGGCTGCCTCCTGGGCAGAGGGAAGGGTGCCTCATTGCAGGACATCTGTTGGGAGGAAACCTGGGCTTGGCAGCCCACTTCATGATTCATTTTCAGACTTCATCTTCCAGGCCAGGCAGGCCAGACATTTGCGCATGGTGGTTCTCCAGGATCTCTAAACCAGTAGTAAGTGTTTATTTATGGTGGTACGGAAATTCTCACATCAATCTAGTCATTAATGCACTTCATGTTTTTGAGTACTGGGATGAGAAAGTGGAATGTGGGAGCAATGTATTCATTACTTACCGGTACTCTTCATTACCCAAAGTCCTACTCTTCCTCGTCAAAGTACTGTCATAGTACTCACCCCCACCTCACTAACCCACTTAAGGTTAACGATTTAACTGATTCTGTGTATATGGTGCAGGGTGTGGTGAAGTGTGTTTACATCTGTTATACCTATTCTGTGGAGGAGCAGAGCAACAGAAACATTTAATTTTTTGGGAATACTAGAAAGAAGACAGATATTCTTCATGTTGCTGAGCACTGTGATGAGGAAGTGTAAGGTTGGAGGTAATGATGATGTCCGATAAGTAAAAATTATTTTTTAGCCATAGTAGAATTTGTATTTTTATTCAGATTTATATAAACCGCTCTAAAGCAGAAATTTAATATTTTCCAAACATTGTGCGTTATTCAACAGTTTGTGTAGCCAGGTCTGTCAAAGCAAAGAAGAAAATTAACCCTCTTCCAAGAGTGACTCACTAAGAAATGATACTTCTGGTGGCATTGATATAGGGATGGGGGAACTCGAGTGGTATCTTAAATGAAGTGAGATTTAACCGAAAATCAGTCCACAAAAACACTCTCAGACATTGGAGCCAGTGCCACCCAAGGGCTTCTGGAACACTTGCCTTAAAATTAGGCGAGAACTCACTTTTTCATCAGTAGAGGTCCAAAAAGATGTATTACGCCCTATCTCCCACAATGCAAGACCAGAGCCCACTTTCCCTGCTAGATAGTGCAAGGTAGTGACAGATGAAGGTGTGACGCCTGTGCCCTGTCTGACAAGTGCATGAAAAGCTGCCACTCAGAGTACAAAGTCTTAGTGGAAGTCTTTTTGTAGCAAATTACGACCTCTCCCACAATGCAAGACCAGAGCCCACTTTCCCTGCCAGATGATTGACAAGACTAGTTGACAGGATTGTGGATGGCACTTTTCAATCATTTAATTCAGTCTTCCAAGTGTCCATCTTCTAGATGGGATTTTGCTACGCCAATGCTTAATTGACCTCCTTTGTGGCTTAAAGACAGAACCTTGTTATTTTGTTATCATCACAATCACAACTGTGGCCCACAGACCATGGCAGCTAATATCTTTGCATCCAAGAGAAATGTTCCAAGACTGAAGATGCACCACGTGAGTGGGTCGGCTTCATCTCCCGCCCAGCCACCAGGAACAGTACAATCACCTCTGCAGTGATATGGAGCTGTGCTACCCATCTACCTACTGGAGGCCACGTGCCACTAATGCAAGGTAGTGACAGATAAAGGTGTGATGCCTCTGCCCTGTCTGACAAGTGCATGAAAAGCTGCCACTCAGAGTACAAAGTCTTAGTGGAAGTCTTTGTGTAGCAAATTAAGACACCTTAACTCATGATTATCCAACTTCAGGCCTCGAGAGCCTCAATCCTGATGGGTTTTCAGGTTATCCCTCATTAATATTCATAAGAAGAAATGTGCATACATTTTGAATCATTCTATGCACATTTATCTTATAAATATTAATGAGGGGCCTCCTGAAAATCCAACATGGTTTTAGTCCTCGAGGCCTGGGGTTGGACAACCCTGCCCTAAGCTATTTCCCTCAATACATAATGCTGGACACAGAGAGAGGTACCACGTTAGCATCAACCATTACTAGAGCAGGATATTTGACAAGATGTTGTTCTTTACAGAAGAACACACTAGAAAACAAAAATGCTTCAAGAACAGTGGGGGTTAGCTACATTTACAGTTGTTTTTTCCAATAATTAACCCCTTGCCTATACATATATGTATGTTTTGCAGAATATTGGACATTGTGCCTCCCCTTTACAGAACCTGACTCCAGCTATTAAAACACAGTCTGTCTTGCTGTATATGCAATTGATACTTATTTGTCCCATGTACAGGAAGCATGATTATGTCTCTGAATTATATTCTCCAAACTACAGGGTTCTAATATGAAATCCTTGAAAAGTTGTACAGTTTCACAAAGATGATAAAGCAAACATCAAATGTTTCTTTGTCGGATATCCCATGATTAATGTACTCGCCCTATACCAGTTGAAAGGCTTTTGGGCTCTAGGTATTGCAACATGACACCTAGTACAGTGAACAGGTATGAAGAGGGATACCCAACCTAGAGGGGTGGTTTGATTAAGGCAAAGAGGGCGGCCATGTTTAAATGTTGGCCTTCCCAGCCTAAATCCTAAACCCTCAATCAATGGGGGCTTCTCTGTGGTGAAGCATCTAACACAAACGGTTGTTTTCATCAAGACTTATGTTATTTATCCAGCAAGGCATGCACACAGACTTTTCCCTGCACTGCACAAACCCACTGCCCCAGTTCACACATGAGCACCACCCTGTAAATGCACACCACACCGGCACTGCACACACACACACATGCACATATACACATATATTGCCCAGCATTGCACACGTACCAGCTCAGCATTTCAAACAATCTACAGTACTACACATGCACATTGTCCATAGCATTGCACACAAATATACTTCCACAATGGAATCTGGCCTTAAAGTGCTAGTGGGCTCACTGGGATATGGCATTAGTAACCTTTCCAGAAATAATGATAATGGCTTTACCTTGAGAATTATGAATAATGGAAGGGGACCTTGCTGTGCCGATGGTGCATAATGGATCTGGCACTGTTGCCATAACTGTGTATAGTAGTATCTGGCCTTCTTGAGCTAAGTGGACACAATGAAACATGTCATTGATGTCCTAACTGGACATAATGGAATCTGGCTGTTCTATGCCAACTGCACATGGCTGGTCCTGACATTTATTAGCTAACTGGGCATAATGGAGCCCTGCATTGCTCTGCTCACTACCTGTATCATTAGCAGTGATTTCAGTAGCTGGGAATTGTTGCAGATTCTTTGGGGTCTGGTGGCAATACCTGGCCATGGTTTGCGACATTGGGCTCTACATACTGCGCCTTTGATTGTGTTAACTGGTATATCATAAAAGTAACTCTCATGTCAGTATTCAAGCATATTATCTCACTACCTTACAGTTGATGGTACTACCTGAGCATACAATGGCAACAGCTGTGAGTATCTGGAAACATGATACCAAGGCCGGTGTATGAGCCTGACTTTGACACTGTTTGTTTTATGTCCTGCTCTGTTGCATCTGTTGATTTTGCGTGTATTTCTAATGTATATGTTATGCCACTTTCTTTCAGATGTTACTTTGTGTCATTTCATTTCTCTAAAAGCTATTGACTGGGGTAATGTAGGCATTCTATTTCCTAAACAATGTTTATTTTTTTTAAATCTACGCTTAAACTAAAAGCCATGATCACTTTGCGAAGGGCAGCCGGGCTCAGAAACACGTTCTGGGGTTCCATTAGCCTCAGCAACTGATTCCGGAGCCTCTTGCACTGAAGGAAGTACCTACTTGGTGATACTGCAGCAAGGAACCGAGGACCTTGAATCCTTCCTACCTGTGCCCACCTAGAGCCATTTCGTCATCCCCGAACTTCTTCAACGCCTGCACCAGTGGAGCTGATGGGGGGGCATTTAGACTGTACACGCAGCAATCATTTGGAATAAAGTGATCCTTGATCTGTCATCTGCATTATGCAAAAGGCTGAAAACGTATTTTTCATGCTTGGTTTATAGCTCCCTTTTCCTTGACCATTTTTTAAATCTGGTCCTTCCCGACCATCCATGCGGCCACAGGTCACAATCTGTGCCATTTCACAGAGCATTTGTGATTGGCCCTCTCCTCCCAGATAATCTGTATGGCCTAAAACCACAATCTGCAAACTTTTCCAGAGCATGTGTCTTGGACTCCCTTATGGCCACCCCTCAGAATCCCTGATATGCCCCATTAGGTGGGCCATGTGGACTGTGAGAAAGAAGCTAAATCCTCCAGATTTACTTGCTCAAGGACACAATGCATGTCCTTTTCTAAAGTATTTGGTGTGGATCCCGTTTTACCTGCCCTCCGATACCCCTGAATGGCCCTTTAAATGGATCACGTGACCTAGGCAAGCCCATAAACCCATTCTGGCACCTGCCTGCACCCTCTTCCCCTGTTTGTACAGGTGGGAAACAGGGGAAGGGGGTTATCTTATCTGAGAATCGATCCATCGTGCCTTCTCGCCGCGGCGTTGTGCGAGCCTCCTTATTCCCCCCTCCATCACTGATGCCGCAACGCTCACGATGCGTCCTTCGTCAGCCAACATCCACGGCGACAGAGTTACTGAACATTGGCAGCCTCCTTACCCTCATCCTGCACAATTTATGAGGTGAACACACTGTCTCTGCTACCTACCTGCACGGCACCATTAACTTCTTCTCAAAAATGACCAGCTGCTACTTGACTCTATATCTATCTCACTTTAAGTGTTTCCTTTGTGGGTCTGCCTTCACTCGTTTGCATACAGACCCGCTCTGAAGCAATGTGCACCTCTGTGCTGCTTCCTGGTTACTTCCTGCTTCTTTAACTTGAGCCCTTTTTTCACCTTATTTTGAATGACAATTAAAGTTTTCCTGCATCTTCTAAATGTGAGGATATTTTTATGAGTCTGCCAGCTCGACCTAAATGTTGCATTTGACTGCATTCTCTGAATTCCGAATCCAGATGTATTTAGATCTGTTGGCTCTATTTTTAATATTGCATTTTGACTGTATTGCCTCCACGTTGCGAACTATTCTTGTTCTCTGTTCCCTTTTGTAACCTACGCTCTGTTCCTCATTACTCTTCATTTACTGTTTCATTTGTTGCGTTTGACTCTCATTCACCTGACCTGCTGCTAGGCCACCTGGTGAGTTCTGCGTGCATTGCGCAGTGCCTTCATCTGCTCCCCATCACCACTGCAACTATGGCACTCTCTATCTCTCCTATCTATTCTACTTGCTACTCTATCAGCTTTCCTATCCCTCTCTCGAAGCCTGGAAGGAAAACATTTAAGAAAGCACTCCTGGTCTCCAATCCAGGATTGCCCATTGCTGACACCTACATCAATGCTTCCTCCAGGCAGACTAGAACTGACATCTTCTTCACCATCCCCTATCCTGACATATGGACTCCCCATATGGTCTCTATCCTCTTCCCGTTATCTTCCTCACCCATTAATGGTGGAACCAGATGGGAAGTTCTACCGGAATGGCACTATCATGGCCTAGGGCTCTCAGCCCAACCTCCTCCTTCTTGACAGGCGTCTTCTGTCTCTCATTAACTTCCTCCCCTCTCCTAACATCCCTCCGGCGGCCACACCTCCGGCCTGTTCGTCGTCACCGACCTATATCCCACCTCAGATGACCTTTAAAGGTGGCAACCAACTTCACCTAGCTACTCACAATTTTTGCTCTGCTGTCAAACACTCCTCTGACATCTGTCACCACCGTGAAGGCTTTGACCTCAACATCCTCGCTCTCACTGAGACGGGGTTCAATGCCAGCGCGGTCACTGCTTTTGACACTCTTCTTCCTGAGGGCTACAAAATCTTCTCCAAGCCCAGACCTAACCAGTCTGGAGGCAGAGTGGCCTGTGCCTACCCTGAATGGGTCCCTCCTTCCATCAAGCCCACTAAATCCTACTCCTCCGTTTGTATGTCCTGTGTTCAAGTGTTGTTTGTCTCCTACCCTCTCGCTCACTCTCTCTACCATCTAACTGACTCCTGGGCCAATCTCCCCTTTCTTTAGAAGTGGGCCGGTATCGCCTCCTCTCTTCTGACCTCTACCCCTAAACTTCTCCCTCTTGGAGACTTCACTATTCATCTGGATTCTCCTGATGTGGCCACTCTACTCTTCCACAACCTCTGCTACTCTCTTCCTCATCTCAGCTGATATCTCCTTCTCTAACCCTCTCACTACTCCTATCTCCTGGTCTGACCATGCTCTCCTCTCCTCCCATCTGGAGATACTGGGCTCCACGGCTAATCCTCTGCCCCCACTGCCAGTCTCCTTCTCCGTCATTCAACCGATAAAGCAAGTGTCAGTAGCTGCTTTTACTGCCTCCTTCACTCCCGCTCTCCTACTATTCACTCTCACACTGACTCAGCTCTTGCAAACCTTCACCTTTCCATCTCCAAACCCTTGACATCCTTGCCCCTGCCATGACGATCCGCATGAAGCCTACTTCCAAGTGCAAAAGACCTAGCCTCTTTGAAACGCATGTGCAAAGTTGCAGAACGGAAGTGACTGGCTTCTAACACATCCTCTTACAAACTGGCCTGTCACATGCTCCAAAGGCAATACAGACTCTTTATCGGCTCCAAGAAACTTCCCCATATCCAATCCCGCATCTCTGGTGCCACAAGCAAAATGGCTGAATTTATCAAAAGCTGTTAGGAACTTGCCAATCCTACTGCAGTCTCAACTTCTCCTCTTCGTTCTCAGGCACTCTGTACGGCGTTGGCCACCCATTTCACAATCAAAACTCAGGACATCTTGTCCCCTTTCTCCTCTATGCTCCTCCCTCCCCTTCCTGCATGCAGGCCTCCCCTGCTCCCTTCTCCCTTCTATGCCCCCTCCTTCTCACCCATAGCACTCGATGAGGTCACTAAGATAATATGCTCTATGAAAGTCTCCTCCAACAGGTGCTTCTCCGCTCCTCTAGACCTAACAAGGACACCATTGCCTCTCTTGCTCCCTCTTTGGCTGAGTTCTGTAACCACTCTTTGGTCACTGGCTCATTCCCTTCATCCCTCAAGCACTCCGTTGTGCACCTCCTCCTAAAAAAGCTGTCTGTGGACACTTCCTCCCCGGCTAACTTTCGCCCTATGTCCACTACCCCCTTCTTGGGCAAATTCCTGGAGAAGTTGGTATTCTCCCAACTAATCCATCACACTGAATCTGTTGGCTGCCTTCACGACCACCAGTTTGGCTTTAGAGCAGCCAGAGGCACGAAAAACTGCTCTCCTGAACACCTGTGCTGACCTGCTCTCAAACCTCGACTTCAACTCGCCTTACGCCCTTATCCTCCTTTGCCTTTGGCATAGTCAATCATTCCGTCCTCATAAATCGGTCTGTGATTGCCAGGGCATCACAAACCGGGCACTGGATTGGTTGACCTCTTTCCTCTCGAATCAGCCCTCCCAAGTTCAAACGGGCCCTTTTCTATTCTCTACCTCACTCCCTTGCGGTGTCCCTCAGGGCTATATCTCTTGCTGCAGCTTTTCAACATTTACCTTGCCGCTCTCGCCCGCTTGCTCTCTGCCTTCTCGCCTCATTTTCAGTGTTATGCTGATGAACGCAGCTCTCCTTAAGCTTCCCTCCTCTTTCTCCTCTCCTTCCTCTCTCATTCCCTACTGTCTGACTGCTATTCAGGCATAGTGTGCTGCTAATGATGTCTGCCTTAATTCCAGTTAGACTGAGATCCATCTCATTGGGATCATAACCCCTCCTTCTCTCCTACTCTCTGGTTGCCCTCCTTGTGCCTCATCCCCTCACCCTCATGTGAGGCTAAAAACCTGGGTGTCATCTTGGACTCCTCTCTCTCCTTTTCACCTCCTATCATTGACCTTGCAGAGAAGGCCCTCTTTCAGCTTCACCTCCTCAGAGGCCTTCTGCCTTTCCTCACCTTCCCCTAGAAACTCAATGTCTCCAGAGCTCTGGTTCTCTCTAGGCTGTACTACTGCAACAGCCTCTTCACCAATCTGCCTATTTCTACCCTCCGCCCTCTTCAACTAATCCAGAATAGGACTGTGAGACTTACCATTGGCCTCGAGCCCAGGGACTGCATCTCTTCAGCCCTAAAATCTCTCCACTGGCTCCTGTTGGTTGCAAGGAACAAATTCAAGACCCTCTGCATCATCCACAAGTCTGTATGGGGGCCTGGGACCTCGCTACATCCAACTCGCTCTCCCTAAATACCTCTGTGCTTTGGTCCTCTAGCTCCAACTCTCAGCAGATAAGATGTTTCTCCAAGCAGAGAGTGGGGGGAAGGTAGATCTCTTTATTCAGCAGGAGCCTCTCTCTGGAACATCCTCCCTGCCCCTCTCCAACTTGAGCGGATCTCCTTAAGTTACAGAAACTTCTCAAAACCTTCCTTTTCTCCTCCTCGTTCCCTCTCCCCTGCTAGTCTCCTCCTGCCGCTACGTCTGGATGCCTGTGTTCCTTATGAAACTCACCGGGGTCAGGCTCTCCTTCGTGCAGTCTTCCCCAGTCTTCCCCTCTCACCCCTTCCTACCAGCACTTGCCTTTGGGCACCCATCCAGGACTGTTCCACCACCGTCCTCATACTTTTGACCCCTAACCCTGGCTCCCCCTGGCACTTGCCATCATGGGCATGCCTTAGCACTTGCCCAGCACCTTGGGCCCTCTCCCTTCAGTACTTCTCCCTCTTCACCCTCTCCCTATCCCATCCCTTCGTCCTGCACTGCCCCCTCCCCCTCTTGATACAGCACATTGCATTGTCCCTTTTTGTTCTCTATTGTATTTTCAACGCTCACCATCCCTTAGAAAGTGCATTGCATTATCTATACATTGTGCTCTATTATGTTCATATTCAGGCATCCGTAAGAATGCTCTCTCCATGCTAACAAATTGCCCTTCATTATGTTTCACAACTTGGTGCCCATCAGATAACACATTTCATACTTCACTCCATTGTGTTTTCATGTCTCGGTACCCCAAGGAAAGTGCATCACATTCGTTATATTTGGGGTTTACAACAGTATTCTCATCTAGGTATTAAGCATTGCAACGTTTTTGTATCGTGCTATAGTGGATTCACATCTAGGTATTGCCAAGAAAGCGCACTGAAGCGCAATGAAATTAAGAACGCGCACTGCACGTTTGAATTTTGTGCTATGCTGGCTTCACATCTACGTAGTCCTAAGAAAGCGCACTGCAACATCTGAATGTTGTGCTGGCTTCACATATAGGTATCCCCGAGAAAGTGCACTGCAATGGCTGACTGTTGTGCTAATCTGTGTTCAAGTTTAGGTTTCTCTGACATATTGACCTCTATTGTGCTCACATCAAGGCTTCCCCAAGAAAGTGCACTGAGTTGTGCTATAGCGGGCCCTATCTATTGTGTTTCACAGTTAAGCAAGCACACTGCAACGCTTTTATGCTCCACTCTACCGTGTGCATATCTGGGCGCTCCACATAGGCGCACTGCATTGTTCTATTGTGTGCTCTTTTGAGTTTCTCTTCTAGGAATCCCTAAAAACCCACTATACACCTCATATTTCACCCACCCGCACTCTCCACATGCTGATCAAACGGCAACGCAAACGACTAGAGAAAACCCTCTGCCCTGGTCAAAGACTTCAAAAGTCTACATATATAGAATCAACTTGCAAACCTTAAGGAAGGACCAAAAACCCTGACACGTCAGAAACCTGAGGCCTACCATTTGGAAACAAAACACCTCTGGTGTAAAAATCAATACCTGCCTCGAAAACACCCCCACCCCCAACATATGACAGTTGCTCCTGGTTTTACAAGCACCACCGGTTAAGCACATCCCATGTCTTTTCCCTCTCTATCACTAACCAGAGACCCCCATTTCCCTTTAAGATCCACAAGAGCACTTGGAGACCATGCAAACGGAGTTGTGGGCGCTGTAAATCCCACTAACATAACATTGTGTATCTCCGGGCTTCATGGGCGGGCCCTCCGGATTGAACTGCAATGCCTTTCCGGAAGTGCATTTGCCATATAACAGTAATCAGGTACATGCATGCATCCAACTCCTCCTATGATCAGCTCCTGCCCAAGAGAATCTTTTCCTACAGCCACTATTGTACTAGTAAACCTGAAAGATCTGCCACTTCCATGTGAGTGCCCTGCATCCTGCTTTAACTTTTGGCAGTGCTTTAACCAGAGCGTGTCCTTCTGCTCAAGACTTCTGAACCCCAAGGCCCGGGGTAAGGCACGTCATGCGCATCAAGACTTTCTAACTCTTGTGAAGGTCATGTTCTTCAGCAACTCCACCTGTCTATTCTTGGCTTGAAATGGTCCTTGATTCTGAATTGACTTGCAAGGACCTTCGGAAAGAATAGAAATGTTCTTGAATATTTTTCTATTTTTGTAGACTTCAATGGGACTCTTTATCAATCATTTAATAGGGCCTAATTTTGGACGGCACCGATATATGTGTAGATTTGGCAAAATGCCAATGTACTCCTTTGCATGTAGTACCCTTCAGGGAAGTGTGATAGTTTTCCCTCTGAGGTCTAAGTGATAAACGAAAATCCAGGCAATCTGGATGTGGGTGCATTTTTATACCTCTCACAGCGAAGAGTTGTCAATGCCTCCTGCCATGCGCTTGCACAGTGGAGGAAAGCAGTTGCGTGGATTCCATAGGCGCTGACGCATATCTGCCCCCATAAAAATCCCGTGTGAGCGAAGATGCTTCCATGATCATGAAACGGAGCAGATGAGGCTAGTAAGACGGTACATTTACATTCAAGCTCCGACTCCGCCTCGGCTATGCTCCAAAAAGACACAAAGAGTCCAAAAACATACAAAAAACATTTACATGTGTTTTCTATTCTCTGTGCCCTTTTACCCTAAGAAGGAAAATAACCCCCTTAGCGTAGGTTCCTTATCCTGGATTCTTATTGGACTGTTCAACTTTTTAATTCGGATAATATATTTTTCCACCCTTGATATTTAATTGGTACCTCTTTTTGGGAATACTGATCATAATCTCTTAATTGGTTTCCTTTGTGCATTCTTTTCCTAACACCCTCCGCCAGAACCACAAGCACTGCACAGCTTAGACCTCAGCTAACCTAACGCAGAACCAATGGCATTTTAAATAGGCTTAGACTGACCTCTTTTTATGAATGCATCGACCTAGCCAGTGACTTTCTAACTTATAATTTATCGTGATGGTGGTAAATGTCCAACTTGCCCAACTTGGTAGAGTTGAGTCTATATACCAAATGGAAACATTTAAATAATAGTCACTTGTAGGATACAAAAAACAAAACAAAAACACATAACTCCAATTGAAGTCTGGGAGTGTACATTCGTACAAACCCTTGAATCATCCAAATGTTCAATTTATTTGTGTAATTCGGGATCACTCAACGTTTAAGAGATTCAAGTGACAGTTTGTGTTAAACTCATGATTAGAGGGAGTTTAAATCCAAGGAAAACTTAGTGAAAAGCTGCAGAGATAGTTTTCATATTTCTGCGCAGTCAGAAATGCCATAGTTACAGAAGGGACATTTGCTGGAACTGTCCAAAATTTCTAATTTTGCAGGTGATTTGTAAATTCAGTGGAGCATTATGAAAGTCGGTGATAACATGAAATCCTCATTTTCTTCAGAATAAATCTGCCTGGCAGATTTGTGCTCTCTTTCCTTATGACAATTCAATGCAGATGAAATGTTACTGTAAACATTGGGTTGAAAAGGTCAGACTTGTTCCTGCCCGGATATGTTCAAAGCAAACAAAAGAATAAAGTGCATTATTCCATAAATTGAATAGCTCAAAACCTTTCCTGACAGGGGTGCTCATGGAAAGCAAAGTGTCTAAAGTACTAATGGCTTGCCCCTGACTGTTTCTTTAATATAGAAACCAAAATTAACTCCGACAAACATTGTAACTTTTAAAACAAAACTCCTAGTGCCAAAATAACAAAATGTAATGCAAACAAATAATATGCAGTGGATGCAGTTCTTTTGCATTACTTTGAGAAATGTTTAGGTCACCTTATTCACAAAGATGGCCTGTGCATTTCCAGGGGGCCGTGCTGCAGCAGATGTAATGCACTGGCCAGCATTACATACATTACTGTCTCAAGCATGTATGGCACTCCCTACACCCAGATGAATGCTTACTGTGCATTTCATCCGGACAGGACCTCAATGGGCCTGTCATTGTGAAATGTGTAAAACAAAAAAGACAGAAGTAGTTTGATCCCTCTTAAAGGAACAGTAATATAAGTAGGACAGCGGCGTTTCATGCCGCTGCTATGTCGCACTTTAAAAAAAAATGCATGAATAGGCATGAAATGACCCTGTCATGTAGTGCACTTCCCCCGCACCTGTCCATAGAGGCTCAAGTTAATTTTTTTTGTTTTCAGCACCTTTTTATGTGCATCTCTTTTCTGAATTCCACACGTGCAGAAATGTCTCCTTATTTGTGCAAATGTGTAAAGGGGTTGGAAAAAGGGCACATTTTGTAGATTTCAAGTGACAAGTGCAACTCATCATTTATGACAACAAATGCTTTGTGAATAGGCCTCTTGCTATGGGTGTAGGCTATGCATTTTCCCCAGGTACCCAGCTCGTAACATTGCAATCCTACAGGACTAAATGCTGTTTCTTTAAGGAATGTCACAGTCTACATCGTGAATGCTTGACATGTGACTGATGCTGTCTCAGCCCTCCTGGCCTTTCTATGATCGATGCCATGCCAACTGTCCCTATTAATTAGTAAGTAACCCCAATAGTCATCATAAAAGCAAACTTGGCAGGAGGTAACTTCACTCACCCCTAATGCATGAGTGACTCTTCCCTAAACCTATAGCCTTTTCAGGGGTCTGTCTCTCTTATGAACTCCCTATGGTGTAATATTATCAACCGCTATAATACTCAATATGTTGACCTCTGAATGATGAAAAGCAGACTCAGGCATGCTTGTCATGTGACGGGCTCTGCTTGTCCAGCATGCCATGTGTACAATTCCCCACTTTAAATTTGCTGTTTTGATCAATTTCTGAAGGATGAAAGGTTGAGATTTCCTCATTCATCTTTAGATATTTTACTGCACAGTTGCATGTGCTGTCCTACTTGTATAACATTCACAGATGCACAGCACTCTATTTCGTCTTGCTAAGACACCCCCAATCTTTTGCTAAGACACCCCCAAGCCTCCCATAGCCCCTTTGTTTCCCTTGACCATTCTTAGCCTTTCTAAATGTTTTTAAGGTATCTTGTATACATATTTTGTCCATGAATGATCCTGAACTTCCCCCGAACTTTTGTAAAGATCTATGGCACTTAAAGTGGAATCGAGCCTAGTCAGGCTGGAAGACAAAACCTACGGGATTCTACAAACCTACACAAATCTCACGTGAACGGTGAAGCCAGGCTTCCTGCCTTCACATGTCTGCACTTCTTGCAAAATATTGAGGCCAGGATAAGGGAGATATTAGCCTTTCTGTTTGAATACAAGTGGCACATTAGCTAACTTAATGGGTTCTCTTACAACTAGATGTCCTTGGCAGCTAAGCAAGCATTTAGGCCGAAGACTTGGGGCCTGATTCACAGGAGCGTTTATAATGGTGCAACCCCATTGGAAAACGCTCTGTGAAGCAGGCCCATGATTTCTTTTTCATTTGGCCAGGAGAAGCATGTGGTTTCTCGGGGTTTTGTAAACTATATTTTTCTTTTCAATTTGAGGCTCTCTGTCATCTAGGACACTGGAAGTTATCGCCCCAATTTTTCGCACATTCACAGTCTAGGAATTCAATGTCGAAGCTGGTAGGAACATGTGTTCAGAGCTTCTCAAATGTCAACACAAATTTCAGTTACCTGAGGTGCTTCCTAAATCTGATGACCAGTGATTATATGTAGGTTAAGCCAATGTCTTGAGCGAGTCAATCCTAGCAGGTGGGAAGGCTTGGGATGACTTGGAAGCCAGGAAGTAAGGGAAGGTGACCGGAAGAAAGAACGGAGTGTGTGAGTGAGTGAGTGAGTGAGTGAGTGAGTGAGTGAGTGAGTGAGTGAGTGAAATGAATGTTATGCAAAGAACATCACAAAATAAATTGAAACTTGCCCAGGAAGTTAAAACACGTATAAACAAAGAGGATATCAACCAAATAATTGAATTTGAATATCTGCTGAATGATTAGACGGCACAATAGAACACTATGCTTCAGAGACATGCCAGTTCAGACATTAGATATTGTTTTGTATAATAATGGCTGCCTGCTGCAATTGGCCAACTTAGATGTTGAGGCAGTCAAGAAGACTAGATGCGCAGCGCATTAAGCCATGTTAGGAAGGTGTCTGACCATGCAACAGGAAGGTGTCTGACCATGCAACAATCTGAGGACCTCTCAGACCAACCAATAAAATATGTATGCACCAAGCGCTAAGTTCCCAATATTCAACTCATCTGCAGGGCACCTTAATAAATAACTGTTGGACAAATGTTCTCTTCCATTAACTGCATTTTTCAGAATTATCTGTAACATGCACACTTAGACTGTCTGAGAAGAAGTGTGTTTCCATTTGCAAGCCTATTTCTAATCAAAGAAGCAGTCACCTTGCCTTATTACTTGTTCTGTGTAATAAACGGCTACATAGCCGCTATGCCGAATGGGGTGCCCAAACAGAGGTGCTAAAGAATACAGAAGTGTTTACTTCCTGGGTACGTCATACCGACCTTATGACAAGCATAGTGCTATAAACAATTTCTTCATCAACATAATTTCAAAATTCAAATGCACATTGGGTGCAGTGGCATCCTTAACACAACCTCTTTGCTGGTCCTCCCCAAGGAAATGATGCAAATAGTGAACGTTCAGGCCCATCTCATGTCACTCTCCAGCGCCCTCTCGTGCCTGAATCCAACAACATAAGAGGACAATGCTCCCCCACCTTCTCCAACATCAGATCAATCCGAGGCCAAGCCTTCTGCCCCTCCTTCAAATTCTCTAGAAGTCCCAAGACATGGCCTTTCCCTCACCTCCCAAACAGACTTAATATGCCCTGGTCTCATAAAGTACACCTTGACTCAGACACCTCTTTCAACAGGAGATCATTGGGAAAAAATCACGGTCTTACACAAATAGATGAACGCAGGCTGCTGCAGGGCTATCAATCTGGTTTTAGGCCAAGGATCTATGTGAATACTGTGAAATAGTAATTTTGAATCTCAAAATACGGATTTTTCTTTACCCCTTTTAACTGCATATATATGCAGGGGAAACCCTGTGCATCCTCCCCCAAAACCCAAAGAACTTTGATATTTACCTAACCCACCCACCATAAATATAGAGAGAGTAAGCATCTTCAATTTCTCCAGTTCAAGAGGGGTCCTGATTACACAACATTTGGTTTGACTTTGGAATGTTGGGAATCTCGCCTCTCATGTCGGAGGTGGCCATTCTCGATGGTGCGGCCTGGCATGCACTTGAGTTTAGGGTCCTTTTTTCTAACCGCCAACCCAGCGGTGGCGCTGTTGTAAGACCGGCCGCAAGGTGTGGCAGATGTGCTCTGTGACAGTGTCAGCATAGGCTGGTGTCAGTTCTGGGGCCCAGGCGGCTTCTAGGAGGCAGTTCTGGTGTCCACTCCGGTGGGAGTTTCTGTGGCATTGCTCTGTGCAGAAGATCACTACTGTGCTCACACCCTTCGCATGGTATATGTTGGTAAGCCTCATTCGCACCTGTTCACCCTCAAGGTGATTCCTTCAGGCCGGCCCGGATTATTTTCACTCAGTGTTTTATTAGAGGGCTTAGTCCACACAACATGGATAGAGAGGATAAGGTCGTAGTCCTGCCCAATGAGCCTACAATTGAACGTGGTTCTAGCACTGACGTTGTGCCCCCCATCTTTCAGCCTGATGCTTTGGACAAGGTGGAACTCACTCCACAACCACCACCTTTGACTCCCTGTAGAAGTGGCAGTTGTCTATCGGAAGTCCTAGCACTCAGTGCCATAAGAAGGCAAAAGCTCCAAAAAGAACGTCTCCTGCTTACCAATCTCTTACTCAGCAATAAAACCTGCAAGAGTGATGCCCATCTTCTTTCTCCCAATGATACGTATCCACCGGTAAAAGTGTTGGATCAATATGAGGCCCATGGAGGTATATTTGGAGCGCCAGCAGTTAATGAGCCTGATAAATCAAAGAACTACTTGCCTTTAGCCGTCCAGGCTATGACAGCTCTATCAAATAACATGTGGGACAGGGCAGGTAAAGGGGATAGGGATAATAATGCCAGCGCGATTGGTGCCTCTAAGACTCCAGAAAACTGGCTGCTGTTTAAAGAATGTATGCAGCGGGACCTAGCTGATTGTACTAACATTGAGGATTTTCAAGCCTGGGTGACCTCTATTAGTTCCATTATGCTTATCTCCCATCTGCTAAACGTTCATAAGTTTGGACAGAAGGAACATAAAAGACTGGACAAGTCCTCTCAAACCCCCCTGTCTCTGAGTGGGCTCCATCAAGGCTGTCAAACAGACTGTAGTGAGGCTCCCTTTAAAGAACGATTACTGCAGGTTAAGGTAGTTTACCTTAGTCCTGACATAGGCAGTACAGCGTTGTTGGAGAATACCCTGAGCCCAGCTAAACCGGCTCTATCCCTGGTTCCCTTAATTTCCAAGGATATTCGTCAAAGAAAATCAACAATGGCCAAAGTCGTGGATCCTAATATAAGGAGCCTTGTTTTGGACCCTAGAAATGTTATCATCACAAATGTTGATAAGCCTAGGGAATATGAATCCATGGATTCTACTGTGGCTCAATCGGAGAGTGGGCTCCAACTGTGTTAGAACTCAAAACCTGAAAGCACTTCGAAGGATACAGTTAAACAATTGGTGTTCCACTGATAACACTGACTGCATTGTTATTGGATGCGGCCATAGTACTATACCTTTGTTTCTGAATAGAATGACAAATCTGGACACCAATTTCTCTACTAAGTTAAGAATTGCTCTGAACTGACCTGTTCATTCCTTAAGGATATTGTTGTATAACTTATTTTGTTGTCATTTTGTTCCATGTGGCCGTTTTTTATTGTTTATGTATTATAGATTTTATGTTCATTTTATCAAGACATCTGTTTGCTTTGTAATTGTTTGTATGTCAGCGCTCTTAAGCGTGAGGGTCAGTGAAGCATGGTATAAATAAAATAAAATCAAAACAAATCAAATCATAAAGGGGGGTCTCAAATATCGGTATTTTGGGCTTCGAAATTTTGGGCATTCTCCCTTTTGCTATGATCCCTAGACCAAGATGCAGCACAGAACAGCATCCATACGTAAAGATAACAATGAAGGACACCAACTGCTGCAGAACAGAAGATTCAAATCATCACGCCTTCCAGACACGTGTGGACTCCCACCGGGTTCCATCCTGTCTCTGGTTATGTTTAACCTATAAATGGAGCCACTAGGAGCTGTTTCCGAGGTCTTTGACATTCTGGTGCACCAATATGCTGGCTGGACACAATTATATTGAAAGTTCAGCTGCCTCGTCATCTCGCAGCTAAAATATCTGCTTTCCTTGTGGTAATGTAGTCCTTAATGACAAGCACACATTAACCCACCAAAACTGAGTTTGTGCTGAATGGCAACCCAGATAAGCAACCCCTCCTCCAATCATGGCTTTCTAGCAAGAAGGCTGAACGGTTCATGCCAAAACTAGCCCAAAGTGCCAAATGGCTCAGTGTCGCCCTTCTCTGCAACCACTCTTTCAAACCATACATCACCAGGAGGAACCAAACATTCTGCCATCGAGTATCGCGATAACACAAAATAAAGCTCTTCCTACAAGTCCTAGAGTTTAGGAGTGTCGTTCAGTCCCTGGTACTGTCAAATTTTGTAGGTGATGTCTCAAAACTCTGACTTCTTGAACGATGAGACAATCATCACACAATGAGTGAAGACCGCTTTACTTTTTTAATTTGATTTCATTTATTACTGATATTGCAGAATCCTATACTACGTATTGTTAATTTTGAAAATGAATAACTACGTTTTTGATTTGTTTGGTTGGTAGTGTTTAAAATGTTTTGTAATGTAACCATGAACACTTTAATAAATAAATACAAATATATATATACTGTCACATTTCGACAGGGGGATCGTCCACATAAGAGGTCCCCACCTAAGCCCTTGCACTGCTGAAATCAGTACAACATGGAAGACTAATCACTGGCATTAAGAAATGTGAACACATCTCTGCCACACTTAGGAAGCTACATTGTCTGCTGTGACCAGCCAAGAACATCTTCAGGAAAGCCTGCGTCTCCGCAAGCGTCACCTTACTACCTGGAAAGTTAGACTTCTCCAGAATCCGAGTATTCCCAGAGGCCGCACCATCACCAGTCTAGAAACCAAGCAATGATGCAAGTGAGAACTAGGGCATGAGTCTTCTGCTGCTGTACACCATCACTGCAGAACTTCACCCAGCCAGACACCCACGCAGCTCCAACACTTTCTCTAGTTAAGGAACACATTGAAGGCCCTTCTGTTCAAACAGTTCTTTGGCTAGTCTCCAAGCACTAGTGTGACGGACAGTGTACCCTCCATCATCACTCTCAGTGTCCTTCACACCCTCGCTTTACTCTATATATTTGCTCATACAATGTACAGTGCTAAAGTGCTTCTAGATAAGCTCACTCTTCTAAAGGGCACTTTAATGCAAACATCCCTACAGCATAGGGGGTCCGGGGGGGATTTGAATGCCTGGAGACAAACATGAAGTCTAGAACCCAAGACCGAACTGAGGTTAGTCAGCATTCAGCTTCACCTAGTTAAAGTACACCCAAGCGTGGAAATGTTTATCTGTGTGTGGGAACCTAGCTCCTTTCCTGAATCACATACAGAAGGGAGATATCTATGCTCTTCCCCTCAGTGACTAACAGATGGTGTAAGCACTTTCACTTCTGGTAGATTCCACCTGGGTGAACTGTCTGCTCCCAGGCCCGTTTCGTTCCATGCCACCAGACCCGCCTGAATATGCAGAGGCAAATGAATTGGGAGAAATTACAGCCATGGTCCCTGGAGCCATTTTAATACCATCACAGGATCTCCTCCACAGTGCTCTCAGTCTCAAAGCTATGGACCTGATTCATGGAATTATCTGCATGGAAAATAGGGTACTTGCGCGCGCAACTGCGCGCAAATCCGCCTTCGTTGATTCAAGGAATCGAATGTGCAGTTCTTTTCTTGGACTTGCGAGGAGTTTGCGCTGGCTCGTCACGTCTGTGCGAGCCGTTGAGGGCCTTGCGTGACACTCCAGGCAGAGCGTGTGCATGGCTTGTGCAAGAGGGCTGGGAAGGGGGCAGAACAACAAAAATGGGGAAGAACTTGCGAAAAAGTGGGCGTTCCGAGGGACGGCCTGCAGGCAGTCCGTTGCACACTCACAATTGTGCGGCACAAGACATATTCAAGGATTCGTTGGCCTAATGTCTCAGCTGGAAAATGGCCACGCAAGTCCTTCATACGATCTGCCACCCGAAAGACAGGCATAAGTACACTTGTGCATAGGATTTACAATGCGCAGATGGGGTTGCATGTTAGATTCTGGGGTGTGTGTACTCAATCGGGGTTCCAACGTAACTTAGAAGTGCGCGTAAGCAGTATACCAGGGCGCAGCAACATTTTACTGGGGTTTGCACACAGTTTTTTGAGTTATTGCCGAGTTACAATTTTCATACGTATGTTGTCGGGGTGCTGGTTACAGTTAGGGGGGAATCTGCAAAGGGCACCCGAGTCGCAGGCCTGCTTACGGGGACCCCACGCACTGTTTGAAGGGTGCGTGTATTTGCATCCAGGGAAGCGTGCAAAGGTAGCTGTTCTGGCTGTTAATGCTTTGCGTATGGGTGTGTCAGGGGCATTATAGGCGTGACTTGCGAATACGGTTACTTTGCGCGGTAAATTCCATGAATTGGGCCCTATGACTTTTCCCAGACTTTTGCCATCTAGTGGTAGGCTCATAGGATGCTTGGATGAGCATCAACTACAAAACCTTGGCAGTGGATCATACTGCTTCTGGAATGGTTCCTATATCCGGCACAAGGCCCCAATTTGAAAGGATGTGAGCTTCTACTAGGTGAGACTCATCTCATAAGGACACGAGAGGAACAACGTGTTATATAATGTGAGTGTCAAGTGTCATCTCCATGTCAGGCTGTCCCAGATGCATCGATGGAAAGGTGAACTGACAATAATCAGCTCTATACTGTGACGCCTTTATACCGACTCTGTATTATGGAACACTGATGGGTCAGGGTTTTTTAAGTCTGTCACTGGCACTGCTCTGGACAACCGTCAAAACGGTTGCTCATTAACATGCTCTCCCATTACCAAAAAGGAAATCCTTATGCAAATCAGGCCACATCCCACCCCAAATAGTCGTAATGCTGTGCAAACCTTGGATCTATGTGATCACTGCACTGCCCGTAATGTCGACTACGAAAATGTCGACCTCCATTACGGCGCAGCAGAGTCATCACATTGATCACTTGTCACCTGCATCCCACTACCCGCTCCCCTCATCCCCGCAATGCACTTACCTTTGGGCGGTACACATTGAAGTGTGCCGCCGACTCTCCTCTTTCCCTGCGGCAACAGTTACCACCCACTTACGTGGCTCTGCGCTGGACCCGCAGGGTCCTTTTTTTTCTTCTTTTTTTCCCTGTAACTTTCTTGTCCCTGGCTCTCCATCTAATCGAAGTGAGGGACACCCCTTCAGCCCCCGACCCCCATTATACTGACTAAGGGAAGCGGAGGACACCCCCACAACCTCCGCTCCTTAGTCGGTGTAATGGGGGTAGGGTTTTTTCGGTCATATAACTTTTATATGAGACCGCAAGCAACCCCGAACATGTTTTGGTGTCAACGGGCATGACCCGTGAGCTGTAGCTTGAGAACCTAGCCACAATACGCCGAGGACCCCCTATCTAGGCCTACCATCACACTTATTCAAAACTGAATTCCATAATGTCAGCTCTGGGCCGGCAGCCAGCAAAGAAGGCTTGTGACTCTTAATTCCCGTTACCTCTTTCATGCTGCCCACAGCGACAGCTCCTAGTGTGAGGCAAAAGTCCCATTTTCAATCAGTCGCAATCACAAGCAAAGGTTGACAGTAAAATGTGTGTTGTTGCAGTGGGACACTGGCGTAGGACCAAGGTCCCTTATCATTGGACGCGCTACTTGATAATGATCAACTCCCACATCTGGTGTTCCCCAATAAGGCGGCAAACATGTTTTCTGAAGCCAGCTATCAAGCTCCATGCATCGTCCAAGAGAGACAACATTAGCGGTCAAGCGTAATGACATAATAACGCGGCGATTCAATATTAATTAGGGGTGGTTTGGTAACAACATTTTAATTTTCTCTCCTCTCACTATCAGGGCAGAAGTCGAGCGTACAGGCAGGCGGACGGAGTCCACCCACTTTCTTCACTTCACAGGGTGGACGCAGTCCCCCCTCCCCCCCGCAGCTAAAATGAGAAACACGGAATGTCCTCTTTGAATTCATGAATTAAAGCCAACCTCGGGATCGAACCGGACACTTCACCACTGCACTATATATAAACTGATGAAAAATAACAAACTAAAGGTGAATTGTCTCATTTCGCTACTGCAAATTTCTGGGAAAACTTTTGTATTGGTTTTTGGAGTTTTAAACATGCCCACCTTTTAATGTTTTCAAAAACACTATTAGAAGAAAATATCCTCTCTTGGTTTTGTGTGTGGGTTCATTTTATGAAAGGTAAATGCCATTCGTCCTGTGCAATATGGGTGGTTATGCAAAGCCAATTTAATGAAATGTACATATTTCACCTTGATATGCACATTTCTGGCAACCTCACATCCCATTGCGTTTGTTGAGTCGCCCCACTTTAATTTTTAGGACTTGACCCCTGCTCACTATTCTTGCAGAAATTAGATTTTGTGGAGCTGCTTTTTTTTTCCCAGGCACAGTGATGTGATGGGTCAAGTATGCTGCCATTCGCGCCAAAACTAAATATCAGTAAATACGAGCGAGCCAATACGAGAATTATGCACATCACCAATATACCTTTACGTCATAGCCCGGGACAAAGAGGTATTGAGCGTGGTTCTGCACATCGCCAATATACCTTTACGTCATAGCCCGGGACAAAGAGGTATTGAGCGTGGTTCTGCACATCGCCAATATACCTTTACGTCATAGCCCGGGACAAAGAGGTATTGAGCGTGGTTCTGCACATCGCCAATATACCTTTACGTCATAGCCCGGGACAAAGAGGTATTGAGCGTGGTTCTGCACATCGCCAATATACCTTTACGTCATAGCCCGGGACAAAGAGGTATTGAGCGTGGTTCTGCACATCGCCAATATACCTTTACGTCATAGCCCGGGACAAAGAGGTATTGAGCGTGGTTCCCTATCGAGATATCCCGGCATGACACACACCCCCACCCTCCCCCCGCCCCACTGGGAATCAATAATTGCAACTGAAGAGGTGAAAGTAACTAACATATTTTTAATCACAAAAGTATGAATTAAAAAGTATGAATTTGCTTTCTGTCTAAAGAAAAAGAAACTTCCCTCCAGGTGTATGTGCTTTATTTTACAGTGGTGTTATAGTTCTGAAAACGATGTTGTAGTAAGGGGATAAACTCTCACCCCCCCCCCCCTTCTCCCAACATGGAATAGCTCAGTTCGGCCCGCCTTCTATTTCCATGGCTCGGCTGCAAGCAAGGAATAATTGCGCTACACTAGGAAGTTCCGTGTATTTAAAAAGCAAAAAAACAACTCTATCTTCCTAATGCTAAACTCATATTTCTGTCAGCTAGCTTTCAGGACCATTTGGCTCCCCGCCCCAGGCTGCAAAGTACAACTGACACAGAAAGCCTTCCTTTACAGAGACGAGCCGTTTTATCACATATTACAGAGTGTGAAGGGCGAAGGGTTAGAGGACCACGGAAACGGGGGAAAGCGTGTGAAAGGGAATGCAAGTGCAGAGAAAACAGGAATTATGTTCGTCCCATTTTGTTTGAACCGTGTGTGCGTGCCTGTGTGCCTGCGTGCGTAATTCAACCAACGAGGAGGTGAAGGGGAAATAAATGTATACTGCTTGACCAAACTAACTCCCCCGAAAACCTAACAAAAATAGACTATGGGTTTGGTAAACAGTTGTTATCACAGGAGGGACATCCAACTTCCCCTAGAGGAAGCCTAAAAGGGAGACAGACTCACATGTGTGAAGGGCTGGTGGCCAAGTTTGCTGGAAATTAAACAAGTTTAGCACTTAGTAATCCACAGTAAACAGAACGTTAGCATATTTATTTTATTAATACAATGGGCCTCATTACGACCCCGGCGCTAAATCATGGTGCTATTAGCACCATGGTCCATGCCGGGGTCCGCCATGGTGAATGGCGGAATTACCGCCCCATTCCAAGGTTGGCGGGGCGGTAATTCCCCATTCACCATGGGCCCGTCCCCATTCCCATTTTTGCCCCATAGGGCTCAATGGGAATGTGGAAGGCGCTAAGTACGGTGCCGCAAATTGCGGCACCGTACTTAGCACCAAGGTCCTTTTGCGGCACCCTACTTTAACGGCTGGTAAAACCAGCCGTTAAGGTCGGGTCCCGCAAAGGGACCTCGTAATTAGGCGCTAAGTGTTTAACGGCACCGCAGCCTTTTACGGCGCCGTTAAACACTTAGCGCCTGGGTTGTAATGAGGCCCAATGACAATGATAACAATTCACTAGTAAAACACAACAAAACGCCTTCCACAATTATTACAAATGTTCAACACACTACAATAAAATATTGCACGTATTGAAAAAGAATTCACTTTGGGCCACAACTAAAAAAAGAAAGAGGCACACAGGGAAAGAAAGTGTAATAAACCCAGCAACTCTGCTTTAAAAGAACAGACAAGGAAACTGAAATAATGTGTATAAATTAACTGTCTGTTATCAACCTACACTGAAAAAAATTAAAAGTTTCAAAAGGTAAGGATAAACTTAATTCACCACTTAAGCTCACACTTCTTCACTCACACTCAACCCGACATGTTTCATTCCTCACTCATTCTAAACACACATAGTCAAGGGAAATTCTTCAGGGGCATGTGCTCATATTAAAAACAAGTTGTGCCACAGATGTTTAAATATTCGGGAAGGGCTACGTATACTACAAATAGCCATTATTTTAAGTCAAAGAGTTAAGTACTCTCAGGGCGTATTAAATCACCCCAGCACTATTATTGTCCAGTGGGGGTTACCCACTAACAAGTGACCCAGCAGCTATTTCCTGCTATGGTAGTCAACTTCAACTTCCCTCCAGCGGATGGTGGACATCAAAAACCTGCGGAGACCCCTAAATAATCTCTCTCTCATAATAGACTGTTACATTACTTAGTCTAAAGGGCTACAAAATTGCCCCAAATTATTACAACACAAGGGTAGGTATTCATATAGCGGCAAGATGACTCAATGCTAAATAAGTGCCATTAAGCTGCTAGTGCAGAGGTCTTCAATCTGTGGGGCGCACCTCCCTTGGGGAGCACACCACCATGCCTGGGGGGGCGCGTGATGCCTGGCGCAGAAGAAGAGTAATGCTTTTTTTTTCTGCACTGAACTGAGCATGTGCAATGGGGAGCCAGTGCGATGTGCTGGGGGCGTGGCCATGAAACAGGAAATAAACGCAGCCTGGACGCGCGCTTTCCTGAATTTGGATCGCGCGTTCAGGCTGTATTGTGGTGTCCTGTGTTCCTTGCTCCTGCTGCCGCCGCCTGTGAGAGGTAAGTGACCCTTTATTTACAACGCGGCTCCCCCGTGGCAATCTGCCACGGGGGAGCCGCGTTATTAATACAGTACCGGTCCCCCCTTCGCCTCTCTCCCCCTGCGTCCCCCACATTAGGGGGCATGGAGGAGAGGAGGCGAGCGGGGGACCAAAACTGCTCTGCCGGTGCTGTATTAATAACGCAGCTCCCCCATGGCAGATTGCTGGAGCCCATTCTGCCATGGGGGAGCTGCGTTATTAATACAGCACCGGCAGAGCAGTTTTGGTCCCCCGCTCGCCTCCTCTCCTCCATGGGGCACGGAGGAGGAGAGGGGAGCAGGGGACTGAAACTGCCCTGCCGGTGTTTTTTACAACACGGCTCCCCCATGGCAGATTGCTGGAGCCCAGCAATCTGCCATGGGAGGAGCCGCGTTATTAATGCAGCACCGGTCCCCCAGGCGCCCTCTCCCTCTGCAACCCCCCACATTAGGGGGCATGGAGGAGAGGAGGCAAGCGAGGGACCAAAACTGCTCTGCCGGTGCTGTATTAATAATGCAGCTCCCCCATGGCAGATTGCTGTCTGCCATGGGGGAGCTGCGTTATTAATACAGCACCGGCAGAGCAGTTTTGGTCCCCCGCTCGCCTCCTCTCCTCCATGGGGCACGGAGGAGGAGAGGGGAGCAGGGGACTGAAACTGCCCTGCCGGTGTTTTTTACAATGCGGCTCCCCCATGGCAGATTGCTGGAGCCCAGCAATCTGCCATGGGGGGAGCCGCGTTATTAATGCAGCACCGGTCCCCCAGGCGCCCCTCTCCCTCTGCAACCCCCCAAATTAGGGGGCATGGAGGAGAGGAGGCGAGCGAGGGACCAAAACTGCTCTGCCGGTGCTGTATTAATAACGCAGCTCCCCCATGGCAGATTGCTGTCTGCCATGGGGGAGCTGCGTTATTAAGATGCACCCCACAAGAGCCCGTCTGTTTGCCACCTTATGTGCAGAAATGGGAGCTGACCATAATGCTTTGCTGTTTCACACAGAGGTCAGGTGGCTATCCAGGGGAAAGGTTTTAAATCGCATCTATGAACTCAGAAACGAAGTGAGACACTTTCTCCTGGAGTTAGACCAGATAAAAGCAGAGTCTTTGTGTGATCCACGCTGGCTTATACTGTTGGCTTACCTTGGCGACATCTTTGAAAAGCTAAATTTTCTAAACCTCTCCCTGCAAGGCACAGAAACCACACCATTTGCCATGAATGCAAAAATATCGGCATTCAAGAAGAAGCTGTAGCTTTGGAGGAGGAGGGTTGATATTGGCATAGCCGATGCGTTCCCATTATTAGAAGATGCTCTTGAGGAGACGGAGTATGATCTTTCATGTGTTTCTGAAGTAATTGGAAACCATTTAAATGCTCTCAGAACCAGTCTCGAAAAGTATTTTCCTGACGACAATTGCAACATGAATGACTGGGTGGTTCAGACTTTCCTAGCTGACGTAGGAGCCCATCTCCCAATACAAATCCAGGAGGAACTAATGGAGCTCCAAAGTGACCGCCTACTAGAGAGCCAATTCAGAAAATTGTCTTTGGGTGCATTTTGGCAACATGTGTCTGCAGAGTTTCCAACTTTATCGAAATGTGCAGTCAATGTACTGTTACCTTTCAGCACCTCATACCTGTGCGAAATTGGGTTCTCTGCACTTGCAGCCCTAAAGACAAAATATCGGTCAAAGCTGGAGGTGGAAGAAAGCCTGCGGGTGGCTATTGGAAAAATTGAACCCAATATTGACAGGCTGGCTGGTGAAAGGCAGGCCCACCCTTCACACTAGTTCTCCAGTATGCCACTGCCCAACTTGCAAGTGACAGCATTGACAGTACGTTTTTGTACTTGAGAAACAAATTTTTACAGCACTTGCATAGCAAATGTTACTACAGGACAGCAATATTGGGTGTTGTCGTTTTTGTGAAATAAATATCCAACACTATTTTTAGTTGAGTCCTCTGTATTGTAGCAAAATCGGAATGCTTTGTTCACAAATATTTGTCCTCTGATCTGATTTGAATCATTGCAAGCAATGATTTTGAAACAACGTGGTGTTTGGCATTCACTCCTTCGTTAGGGGCACCATTCTACTCCAGCGCGCGATAACCGTTCGCAACCGAGTACAATTTTGGAGTCCATGTTTATAGGGGGGGCCTGGGCCGGAGACATTTTTCTTAGGGGGGGTTCGGGGTCAAAAAGTTTGAAGACCACTGTGCTAGTGTGTCCCACCTACAGGGGAAACAAACCAAAAGCAGGTAAGGGATCTCTCCCATCCATTGTATGCACTGCACTCAAATGATAGTAATGCCTGCGTAGGGGAGGGACAACACTCTAGCAAAAGATTAAAACTCGATATTCTTACTGGGGGGTCTCACCGCCCCACCTGGGCAATCCAGAAAAATGAACTTCCAGAGGTTTCTTCGCATACGGTACAATATTCGCGGCGGAGCCACAAGCAATTATGCAGATTCTTCTTCATGTATCAATATATATATATATATATATATATATATATATATATATACATTATACACTGTTGCTCAAGTTGGGGGTAATCAGCATCTGCATTACACCATCAACCCGGTATAACTGGCCACAATCGCTAATTTAATCATTACCTCGTTATACGGTGCAAGGCATATAGTCCTTGTTCGACCTTAATGTGGTAGTTTGGAGATATCTCCCACCGGAATGGTATCAGAGCAGCGTTCACAATTGCTAAAAAAGGCATAGGGTGGTCCATTAATATACCAAAACAAAAACACGCTGTGTTTTGCCACCATCTCGTCAGTGCATGCTACCAGGGAAAACCTTGTTGTGCATACCTGCAGTCTCTAGTGCAGCTCAAAAGTTTTGGAGTTACACCATGCAAACGTGATGTCTGTACCCCCGACTTGCTTCTGTTTGCGTTCTTTTAACGGAGCAGCTGACTGTGCGCAGGCACTCAACCCGAAATGGCTGCAGAAATCATAGTAACACAAAACTAGCATTACTCCTCTTGGTATGTACAATCACGGCAATCTAGCTAGCGCGGGCTCACAGCATCGTAATAACCCAGTACCCTTAGGAAATTAACACGGGAACATGGGTTCCAGCTAACTCACCAGAAAGGTGCTGCTCACCACAGTTCTTAACTCGATTGTGCGTCCAGCTGGAACAGCTCTTCCACATTCTCCTGTTGGTCTTGAATAGACGTGTCAGACGACCTACTCCTAATGTAGCCCGGATGGAGTACAGGTCACTTCCTGTCACCTTATTTATAGAGGTTTAGGCACTCAATCAGGGCACCTCCCTCAGCCAAACCTTGACTGTTAATAGAATGATGGGCAGGTATTGGTGCGGCACACCTGTTCAAGATATTAAGAGTCCACAGTGACGGCAAGAAGGCATGTGCGGAGGTGTAATCTCCGGCTTCCGCATTAGCATACGTTATTAGCAAGCAGCCACTTGTTAGATATCAAGAAAGGGCGAAGGGAAGAATGCCCCCATTACCACGTGGCTGTTTCGCATTGGTGTAATCACCACAGAAGCACATCCGTCGCACAGCCTGTCAAGGTGTTTGTAAAGAATGTAGAGACAGACGACACACCTACGGAGGCATTGAGGTTGGAATTGGACAGTGCAAAGCACAATTGACCCACAGGCACTGGTCACAATGAAACCATAAGAGCTTGTCATCCGTTGATAAAGTCCAATCATTGGTATCAAAGGGAGAGCATCATCTTTATTTCTGCACCACACATATATTTAGCATTCCACCATCTTTATAAAAAATCACCTCAACCACAGTGCTTAGTGCCACATCTGCCGATGATGTGGGAACGAAAACACCACAAAAAACGCGCACAGCAATGGTGAAGCTAGATAACAATAAGGCATAGCGCAAGTATCCACCAGGTACCAGTCTAGAAAGATTTAAACAGTAACGTGTGCTGGGTTAGATTTCATTAAGACAATCACAAAGAGAGAACTTTGCCTTCATTTTTACACACAGTGAAAGGGCAACCAGACAATTATAATACTTATAAGTGGCACTACACTCGTGCCAACCACAGACCGTTCAATGCTATGTTCGGGCAGTATTGCATTAAGTGGTGTAGGTGAGAAGGCCCGTGGATGATCAAATGATCGGGCCAGTACTATACACTAAGTACTAAAGTAGTATGATTATCTCACATAAACTACTCGGAACTGTCTGCATAGGTATAATTAGGCGTGTAGTTCTATAAATCTTAATTCACCCAAAGGCATGATTAAACCCCCCACTCTAATCTATCATTGAGTCCGGTCTCTGAGCTTTTCGTGAGGAATATAAGACATTGTTCCTTCTGTAAGAGTTTTATTTTGTCTCGGTTGTTGTCACCGGATGGGATGATTTTCCAAATAACGCTCCAACGCAGGTCCTCGATTTTATGTATGTATTCGATCCAAGCAACGTTCTGTGTTCTATTGCGAATGCAGCTCTAATGTTCTCCTATTCGCACTTTCACCTTGCGGTCAGTTTTACCGATGTACAACCGGTTACACGGGCACCAGATTCCAAAGACCAACATGGTAGAATTACTATTACTAAATTGTTGTTGTTGCCACAATGTATTTAGGCCCAGATTCAATTCAGTGCTTCTAGATGTCGAACTACAGCATGAACATTGTCCACGCGCAGCGTGACCTATCAGTTTGGGCAGAGCCCATTTTTCAGAAATGGTACTCTGCTTGGTAGGTCTCAAGCTCACATTTTTGCGTGTAACTGATTCTTTCAAATTGCGACTTCTTTTGAATGCCACGGTAGGTTTAACGAGCGGTTTATTGCATTGTTCCAGGATGTCCCAATTCTTGAGCATAATCTTTTTGATTTTATTGGAGATGTGGCTAAACGTGTTAACAAATACCAATTTATCATCATTGTTGGTCTAGGGATGAGTTTTGTACTCCAAAAGGGCCTGCCTGTTGTTTTAGAAAGCACGTTTCTTGGCCACGTGTGTCAGTTTTTCCGGATATCCCCTCACGAGCAATCTTTTGCTTAAGTCATCTGCTTCTTCTTTGAAATCTGTTGTTAACGTATTATTCCTTTTCAAATGCAAAAACTGGCCCAAAGGCAAGTTATCTCTTACATGCCTCGGGTGAAAACTCTCATAATGTAGAAGTGAGTTTTTATCTGTCTTTTTGTAGAAAGGTTTTATACTTAGCATCTTGCTCGTAGGGTTCGACAAAATTGTGATGTCTAGGAAGTTTAGTTCCTGGCTTTTCAAAGAATATGTAAACTTCAAGTAACGATCTTGCAAATTGAGCCACTTAAAGAACTTATTCAGTTCTTATGAGTTGCCCTGCCATATGACAAAAATGTCATCGATGTACCTTTTCCAGGTTCTGATACTCCGTTGGTATGGGTTAGACTCGAGTAGAATTTTGTTCTCTTCAAACTGCTCCATAGAGAGATTAGCCACACTTGGTGCTCGTGTGGCCCCCACCGCTTACCTTGTATCTGTTTGTAAAAATCACTGTTGAAGTGGAAATAGTTCTCTGTGAGAGCCATTTCGGCAAACCAAAGTACAAACGACATCGATGTTGTGGAGCATGGGTATTCATGAAGTAGTCGCTCTTCTAGCATGTCTAGGGGAGCCCTTTGCAGTATACTGGTATACAGGGCGACCACATCTAGACCCACTAGTATTTCACAACCTGGTTCAAACTCAAGACCCTCCACCTCATTAATCATTTGGATCGTGTCTTGTACGTAGTATTTCATTTTACGTACCATTTTGCGTGCGCCCGCGCATAAAACATGCCATGCAGGTTTGGTCCATGCAGGAGCGTTACATGTAGCTGCTCCTCAGAGTACATACCTTCAACAGAGGGTCATTTATATGCCAATGGTCCCTTTGCCCAGACCCATGCATATGGGCGGGCCTCTTCTTAGAAGAAAAGTAAAAAACTGGCCTGCAATCCGATGATCAATAATCTGATGGACTTGGAGAAAGGGGCAGGGGCACAGTTCTGTTTGCCCGTTTCTACTAAATTATCTGAGGTTAAGGGGGTAGTCTGAAAAATGGCAGTTCGCATTGGATCATGTGCCACGAGTGCCTGTTCCTATTTAAATCCCTTTGTAGAGTGCCAAAGTCTTGCATCTTCTTAAATTCTAAGGTTACCCTGCATCTGTGTGTGTTGAAGTTTACATTGAGAATTGCCACACGTGTGTGCTTAATGGCATGGGCTTGAAAACAGCTCTCCAATGGGTGGTGTCTTTCCTCATGTTCCCCATTTCTTCAACATAAAAAAGACATTGCAGCAAGCATCTGGTGCATGCAATCAGATGTCCCACGTTGGTAGATATGCAGGTGAAGGAACCCTGTATTTGCAAGACATGGTGGTATTGTGGTATGTTGAGTTTCTATCTTTTAATTCTATCCTCGCATCTTTTATATCATTTGTTTTGGCAGGGTTGGGTCCCAGGTTCCCTTGTTTGCTTTGTGAGGCTGCTTTCATCAACCATTTGTTTGGTTGCCTGAACACTAGACTGTACCCAGTTTTTCATGTTTTCAGAGAAGGTTTTAGCTCTTTCTATCCATGCAAAGCTAGTGACCGTAGGTAACAGCCAGGAGGACACGTTCATTAGTTAGTTTCTCTTTACATTCCAGCAGAACATTTTGCGGTATAACAGTGGTCGAAGTGTACCGAAAAAAGTAATGGAACTGTGGTCTCGGCAGGGGAGAGGATAGGTGGAAGCATAGTGCACCATGTGACAAGCTGCTGCGCCCCGGGCATTCCAATACACTAAGGGCCCGATACATGGAATTATTATTATTATTATTTTAGTGCTATCGCTCTAACTAAGCTATGCCCACATATTCCCTTTAACCAAAACATTTCTCGCATTACTTCTTCAAAGCCCTCAGCGAGATATCTGCAGTAATGGTAGTAGTAACTTTCCTTTCGAGGACAACTAGTTTATGTCTAAGGGTTTCAATTTCCATATCGTATTTACACATCCTGCATATTCTCTTCTCTCTAAGCAAGGTGCCATTTTCCTGATATCTCTGATACCGGCAGTTTGTTAAATCTTATCTGCATAATAATTCTACGAAATTTGGGATTGGGAAAGAGATATATATATTTTTGGGGACATCTATACGTATAACACACTTTCATATAGTCCTCAAAGGTTTTCAATCTACTCACATGATCGTGATTAGATACCCAGTCCCAATGTAAGGCTTTCTTCTTCAGTTCAGCCCTTAATACCCTCAGACCCTCCGACCAAACCAGAACCCAGTCTAGATCTTTAAAGATTTATTTCCGTGGAAAATAGGGAACTTGTGCGCCAAACTATGTGTGTAATCCCGTTTGTCGATCCATGAAATCGAATTAGCAGGCTTTTCCTTGGACTTGGCTGGATTTCACAGCACCCGGCATGCCCCTGCGAGCAGCCGAGTGCCTTGTGCGAGACACCATGCAGAGCATGGAAGTGACTTGCACAGGGGGCGGGAAAGGGGGTGGAACAACAAAAATGGGGAAGAACATGGCGTTATGAGGAGGGCCATGCCAACTATTGTGCGGAACAATACGTATTCAGGGAAATGGCCATGCAAAGACCTCATACTATTCACCACCCGAAGGCCAACATACAGACACTTGCACATAGGAACCAAAGCGCAGAGGTAAGACCAGGTGTTGGATTTAGGGGTTCTGATCTAATTTAGGAGTGCTCGTATGCAGTGTAGCGTGGTGCAGGAACAGTTTACGGAGGTTCCGATAAATTGTATACATGTTGTCGTGGTTCCAGTAACAGTTACGGGGGACCCGGTGCAGGGTCCCTGAGATGCAGGCCTGCTTGCGGTGGACCCCAGGTACTGTTCTGATGGTGCATGTATTCATGCCCATGAAGCACAAAAAGGTGGTTGTTTCTTGCTGTTTCTGATTTGTGTGGGGGCATGATTGGTGCATGATGGAGGCGTTTTGGCCGCGACTTGCGTATACGGTTACATTGCGCGAACAATTCCATGAATATGTGGAGCACTCAAAAAAAACTTCTGCAAGCAGGCTCGCGCAGTGAGGCATTGCGAGATTTCTGCACACTTTTCCATGAATCTGGCCCTAAGTAACTAGGGCTCCTATTACAACTTTACACTTGCACAGTGACATGAATGGACAAATCCTCTATATAGGTCGTAAAAAGTAGAGGAATGGTAAATAGAAAAAAATAAGAGTAGTGGAACACCGCTCCCAACCATTCCGGCTCGCTTCGTTCACTGGGCACTACATTGCTCTCTGGGCCTGATTAATCACAATCCAGTGCAGGCTGCAATTATGAATTCTCTCTGGATGACATTTGCTTGTTGCTCGATAACAGTTGCTTTGTGCTCAGTCAGTGATTGCCTGGCCCGGGATGAAGGAAATCGTCAGTCTGCGTGTAGCAGGTCGTGTGTTTGCTGTATGTTGATTCATGTATTTTTCTGTCTTTTATGCTGATCATAGTTTCTAAAAATGTTCCCTGGTCTTGAGGAGTGTGTGAGTTTAAATTCAATCAATCAAAAATAGATTTATTTCGGGTATAGCCCATTACATTACAAATACAAAATCCATCGCAACAGCATGGTAGATCACTACACTACAATGGAAACACACATCTGTATTGCACTAAGTGATTGTGTTGCGCAAAGTGTTTATTGGCAATATACAATGGCCCTGATTCATGGAACGTTTTCCTACGGGATTGCACCATTATCCGCCACTTCCTTGAATCAGGCCCAATAAATTAGACAGCCATCCACACATAAAACAAGTTCATCACACCAACACAAAAGAAAAACATCTAAAAAATACAAAGCAAGTATATATGTGTAATCGACTGGCTGCATGGTCCGGCATTCTATGCGAGGACAGTGCCACGCGGTCTTCTTCATTTCAAATCATTTCTCAAGTAGTTCCCCATAGTAAATCTCACCTGGGGCTGAAACGTCAAGCGTCAAGAAGTTATGGCGTCTGACATGTGCTGCCCTCCTGTAGCAATGAGCACAGGTTTAAGCCATTGAACCCCGGCCCGAGCATACAATGGGCACATGAGCAGAAAACGTGGGGGATGTGCTCTCCCCAAGGCCAGAATCCACGTGTATCAGAATTAGCATTGGACCAGTGACATTTGAGATACAGAGCTAGTAAGCTGCCAGTGGTGAAACTGATCTAAAGACACTTTAGTGAAACTGCTTCAACCAAATCAAGATAAGCTACAAAACCTGTAGAACGTTTGGCATCCAGATACCCCCATGCCAGCTTATTCGCCTGGCACCTGTTTATCACGCGAGTGATCGTTCACTTCAGCCAGGTCATTTTAGCCTCTGCTAGAGAATGTTTCCTCATTGGATCTATGATAGTCTCGCACTTTCTGTGAGCCAATCAACGGTACATACTTATTCAGTTTCCTGGGGCATAAAAGGCGGAAAGCCCCAGGTGCATTCAATACACAGATCAATGTTTCTTTATATTTGTAGTGATGCAGAGATGTCCAGAGTGTAATCCAATCTGTGATGGGCCTTAGACTGGCGCCATACTCGTTATTCTCCATCCCAAGGTCTAGGAAGAGGGGAAGAGTCTGGGCCCCGTTTTGGTAGAGCCAGTAGATTTTTAAGGAATGCTTCTCTGTTAGTGTCAGTTTCCCCCATCCCGTAAAAGCTCCACAGGTCTGCACCCTACAGGCTTACATTCAATACACTTTGAGTGCTGGTGGTACAGGTTGCCCTCTATGAAGCTTTGGAAACCTCAGTCTTGAATGCACTCAATGTTGTAATTATATTCTGCGGCACCTGATTATAACAAATACCTGTAACCACCGCCACTTACCATGTAATATAAGCACTGCAACCAATCTCTTAAGCATAAGCGCCTAGATACCTCTGGTTTTGGTGCGCTATATAAATAAAATAAATAAATAAATCTACTCCGAATGAATTCCACTTGAGTCTTTCATAACCTATTTCCCTGGAAACATACGCAGTTTTCAAATTCAATACATGGAGATTTGCTTCCAATGATTGATTTTTCATTGATTTTAAGACTTTTGAACTATGATAAGTCCTGGACTCGGTGGAACTGCTTCTGTAGGCCCACGGGTGTCTTTGATGGCAATTTTGCATCATCAGCAAACAGCAAGATGCAAATGTGTGGGTTACCAAACATTGGGGCTCCACCCTCCCGCTCCAATATTTCCCTGACACAATGATCAATGTACAAGTTAAAAAGAGTAAGCGTCAGGGCAAAGCCCTGCAGGACTCTCGTCTGAGCTGGGAATAACCTGGCGCTTTAGCCATCTAGTCCCCTATGCACCACTTCATAGTTGTTTCTTTGCTATAGGTTTTCAATAGCTGCACGGGAGGAGGGGGGACGGGTCATGATCTCATAGTATCCCATAAACGATCTCTTGGTAAGAGTCGAAAACTATTCTTCAATCAATAAATGCATAAGGCCTTCTCCCGTAAAACAATACACTTCTGTGAGAGTAGGCATATCCCTCCGTAAGCAATTTACCTAGCCAGGTCTGGAATATCTTCCCATAAAGGTTTTCCCGGCCATCTGTGAGGGAAACCAGCTGCACCCAGCATATCACACATCGATCTAGGTGCATTATCAGCTGCACCCAGCATATCACACATCCATCTAGGGGCATTACCAGCGGCACCCAGCATATCACACATCCATCTAGGGGCATTACCAGCGGCACCCAGCATATCACACATCCATCTAGGGGAATTACCAGCGGCAACCAGCATATCACACATCCATCTAGGGGCATTACAAGCAGCACCCAGCATATCACACATCCATCTAGGGGCATTACCAGCGGCACCCAGAATATCACACATCCATCTAAGGGCATTACCAGCTGCACCCAGCATATCACACATCCATCTAGGGGCATTACCATCTGCACTCAGCATATCACACATCCATCTAGGGGCATTACCAGCTGCACCCAGCATATCACACATCGATCTAGGAGCATTACCAGCGGCACCCAGCATATCACACATCCATCTAGGGGCATAACCATCGGCACTCAGCATATCACACATCAATCTACGGGCATTACCAGCGGCACCCAGCATATCACACATCAATCTAGGGGCATTACCATCGGCACTCAGCATATCACCCATCCATGTAGGGGCATTACCAGCTGCACCCAGCATATCACACATCCATCTAGGGGCATTAACAGCGACACCCAGCATATCACACATCGATCTAGGGGCATTACCAGCTGCACCCAGCATATCACACATCCACCTAGGGGCATTACCAGCTGCACCCAGCATATCACACATTGATCAAGGGGCTTTAATTATTTTGGGGAGTGGCATTACCCCTAATTTAACAATCCCATCTGGTTTTTCATCTTAAACCGAGCTATACCGACACATGTTGTGCCCAAGTTTTAGTATTGATCAAACTGGTGCATTGAATACTGGGATCTCCCCTTTCAGCAGACGCACACATGACATTCCCATTGATACTTTGTCATCATCATCATCATCAAAATAACTTTTGTTCGATTTGACTCTTTAGCACAAAATACAAAATTCAACAAGACATTAATAGACATTAAAACAACAGCCATAAATGTTCAAGGGAATAAATATACACGCTAAAACAGTAATAGATCAATCCTAAAACATCATAAAAACTACACATCATGATCCAATTCACTTAGAATAATAACACCACAAGGCAATATACTCAGGATTCTGCACGATATGTTAAAAGGAGTTTCCATTACTTATAATAACCCGGCTTCGCCTCAGCCATGCCCGAGGGAATGCATTTAGGGATCCAATACACCACTTCCAAGTTAACATTCGTTTTTCAAAACTTCAGCGCCATTATGGTGGTTAAATATGGGTTTCAGATAGGCTCTTCTCCAGACTTTCAATTCATCGCAGCTCAACAAAAAGTGTAAGAGCGATTCCTCGTTGTTACCACAAAGCGGGGGTAAACCAGCATTTGCCTCATTCCAAGATGTATTGTAGGAGGAGAACTTAAGCATGCCCAATGTAAATTCCAGGCACAAAGTCCTCGCAAATGAGGGTGAAATCACATCTAAGAAAACTTCATACCCAAAATCCAGTTTCTTCTCAAAGTACCCCCCTGCCCAAACCTAATCTCCTACATGGCTCTGCGCACCCTTCTTCTAGTAGAAAGCAATGCCGCGTTTTTTTACTAACTCAGGGGTGGCTTTACCAATAGTGTTGGTGCTAGTCCACAGACTGGTCAGGTTAAGGGCGGTTAAAATGTTCTTCACATGTGCCATCCACAGAAAGCTCTTACCACTTTCAGATGTTAGAACATGCAACATGTCCTCCCTGTATTTAACAAGATCAGGCGTTCCCCCATAACTTGACCCAACATAAAACAGGTCTTAGTTTGACCTCGTCCCCAATTGGGCACAAATCAACCTCCATCTGTAGGGAAGCATTAGGTGTCCCTAACGGGAGCACGTGCACATTTCCCTAGGCATCCACTGTGCAAGCAACCAGGTGCTCAGGGGCGTTGCTGGGTAGGTGGGGGGGGGGGTAAATGGGACTACAGCCCCTGATCTTTTGGTTAGAATCTCAGGAGCTACAGCCAAAAGGCTAGCTAGCCCCCAGTCCCAACAGTTCCGACATCAGCGTAGCCTCGGGTCTTTTCCAGACGTAGCAACTACCCTGCAGTTGCTTAAAACAAAGGTCACTTAGGAAAAGAATAGTGGCGCTCTAAAGAAATGTTCTTCCAAGCATGGTAGGGGCACCATCAAACCAGTCATGGAAAGATATCGGAACCAGGCAAAGGCGGCAGCCTTGCATGGGTCGGATGGGGTTATGCAGATGCTCGCCCAATGGCGGTAATTGAAAACACATTTCTTAAGAGAATATTATTGCTCCCCCAAAGCACCCTGACTGTCACACTTCGAATGGAATACAATCTGGATTACATTGATGCAGAGGCTGGGCATAGACCAATCTGTTATTGGCTCTGAGTATGGGGCACTCCGGGCTCGATTAAATACTGGGAAGCCCTGGAGCACATGCTGTCACTGAGGAGTGGGAGTAAAATCCCCTGGTTTGTACATGCAAAGGAGTGGTTTTGGAGAATTAGGACTATGCTGCTACTGGGAGAAACCAGCATCCATAGGTAGTGCCTTAAAACCGAGAGCGAAAAAAGAGCAGGATGTTGATGCTGTGTTCCAACCTGGCGTGTGGCCCTGAGTATTTGAGTGTAAAAGCCACGCCGGGATGCAAAAATTACCTTGGTATATATAGTCACCCCGGCCTATGCCCATGCATTATACATTAAATTCCGAATTGGATGTTTACAACTGCGCTCTTACTCTAGTCATTGGGATAAGATGGCGGGAGCCAGTTGCTTGATGTGTGGTGCAGCGGCTGAAAATCATGTTCATTTTATGCTTATTCGTGAGGGGTTTAGAGACTTGAGAAAATGTACCGTAGACCATTGTATCTACTGTACGGTATTAGCACGGCAAGGAAGGCCACGCTCTTCTGTAAATTAACCTCAAACCTGGATGTAGTATACTTTCGTCGCAAAGTACATCCATCGAACTTGGTTTAAGAGGAACTCCGCATTCTCAAACCCGAACCATTGATTGATGGGAATGCGAGTCACCTAAATCAGCACTTTAGGAAACATGGGTCTCATATTTTAAAAGAATTGGAAATGGTGGAATACTGATTTGTTCTTTCCACTTTGTGATTTGTATTTAAATAATTTCGAACGTATAATGCTTTTACTGCATATTTTAACAGACTGGAAGCTGTGTAATCATTATTTGTATTTTTAATTTTTGTAATCTGTTATTTGATCAGTTGTGGTGTATGTATGACCTAATGGCTCTGCGCCGAATAAAGGTTTACGATGATGATGAAAAGTATACTCACGAAGGGCAGGAACGTTTTTGCTGTGAGAACAGAAGAGCCAGGAGCAGGCTTCTTTCAGGTATGGAGACCCTAGTCATCATATTGAAAAATCGTTTGGACTTAGGTAACAGCTCATGAAATCAATTGCTACCGGGTCTTTGCCTAAATCAGTCAAGAGCTCCTGGGTCTTTGGAGCCTATTGCAGGCCAATGGAGCCTTGCAGTGCTCTCCACCTGTGGGAAATGGCTAGTGGATGAGGCCTCTGCTTGGCGGGCCTCCCTTCAGCGCGGGATGGGCGTTGGGGCGCATGCTCTGTTGCAGTGTGACGCTGTGAGCTTGGCCGCGTGCTCAGCAGAAGCGCCAGACAAGAATACAATCATTGATGGTAAACCTCACCCAACAGTTTCAGGGTCCCTCTCGTGCGGGCGAAGAGAGGTTGGTGTCAACTCCTCCAGTTCTTTAGATGGGAAAAAAAACTACAGTGGCAGCAATTATTTGAATTTTTATGTGTAATTACTCCTTTTAGATTCTATGGAAATGAAAAACGTAAAACCCGCACGGCTGCCGCCAAACTCATGAAATTACTGCCACCCGACAATGGGGACGTACAGGGGCATTCTGACCCCGGCGGACCCGGTCCGTCCCCATTGCCGGTTGCCGGTATTCATTACTCCCCATTCCCATCAGAACATACATGGGACAATCATGCCCTCATGGACTAAAATGTCATTTTGTCGTCAAGGGTTTTTGGTGATAAAAAAGTAATAATATTGTGAAATGAATTGTGATTTTATCCATTTACGATTAACAAACTGTGATCACAACTGGGATTTACGCTAATTGTTTCTGGTGAAAACATATTGGAATGAAACATTGGAATTTAAATCAAGCATGCATTTGGATGTTTAATTAAAAGTCATAAGAACATTTCCACTGTCACAAAGACTGAGAAGTCAAACGGAAATTGGGGAATGGGATTTAAAAATGGAGGCTCAATGAATGACACATTTAGAGGATCCCTCCAGCACATGGAAAATGAGGGAAATTGTCACAAGCTTCCTTTGTAAAGCAACATGGGAGCAGGTTTGTACCTTTTTTCTTTTTTTTTACCATCCGAACAACTCCAGAAATATTGAGATTGAGAATTATTGAGATTTGATGTGGGAGTTCCCAGACGATTGAAGGAAAATCCCCTGCCACCTGCGGCAGAGCGCTGAATTAGTGTTTAGGAATGAATTCTGAAATAGCACCTCTGCCCTCAGAAGTCAGGTTGGATCACGCTAGTAGCAGTAGTGCATCATTTGTATAGCGCCTTTCACCATAAGTATGGTCACAATGCGCAGTAGGTTGAAATCCCTCGGGGGACTAGAGTCCAGGTATGGGTAGTTCGAGGAGTGCAAGTATGCGTGTGTGCATATAGGCCCATATGAAGATATGAGGAGTTGGCCAACTAACCCTGGAGTCCCTGCTAACCAACCATGTCGAGCCTCTGCACCCTGGACCTCATTTGCATCGTAACCCATTTTATTTCCAAATGTTCTCATAGGAAAAGGGTTGGGTTTGCTGGAAATGTGGAATATGCTGCATCTTTTGGCATTATTTCCAGGGCCTCTTTTGGTGGTTCCCAGTCCACCCCTGAGGAGGGATACATTGGAAGGCCAAGAAGAGGGCACGTGAGCACTGTGCAGACTCTAGGCATGCGAGTCATGACCTCACAGTTGCCAGTATTATGAATAAGGCTCCCGGTTTTATGGTATTTATTTTTCTGCCATTTCCGTCTGCATGTATCCATATTTATTTTTTGGCCTTTTTTCTGTATTTATCCACATTTATTTTTGTCATATGAAAAGATAATTCGCCACCATTGTTTTTCTGCATTCATTCTACTTTAAAAAAATGCATTTATTAAAGCACACATGCAGGCAAATAGGAAAGAAATTCTAGCTCCATTGTTCCCATAACATTAAACGGTTGCTCCTGTGACTGCGGGTGCCTTAAGATATATGTTGTCAGCAATTTGAAGAACTTTAATGCTATTTTTATACAACTTTTGCACCCTCCATGCTGCCAATCTGCAATGTGATTGGCCAGCGATGCATGAGTGACATCATAGAGAACCAGACAGAAAGACCTGATTTTCTGTTTTTTTCCATTTTTATAAATAAATACAGACAGAAAGCAGATTGATTTCCGTCTGTGTTTATGTGTATAAATCAGTAAAAACTGAAAACGGGAAGCCCTAATTATGAATAATGAAGTAAAAAAGAATTTGCAGACATTCGGAAACCTAGGATAACACAGTTTTCGTTGCAAAGGAGTATGGGAAGAATATGATTATGACATGAAACATGCGCAGTGCAAGTTCTGAGAAAGGAGATTGCTCACTCTTGAGACGCTAGTCACTTATTCTTTGGTTAGAGCGGCTCCAGTCAATTTCCTCTTTCCACTCCCATCAGAGCTGTAAATAGTAAATTTAGTTTTAGGGGCAAAAACAATAGAACGCTTGCTGTTTATTAGTCTTTTAGTGAAAGATATGGGCCCCAAATCACTGTTCTGCATTTGCCACTCTGTATGTCGGGGTTCTTAGACAAAGGCCATTCCTAACCGCTGTTTCCAGGAGTGTAATCGTGCGCTAGTAGTTGGGTTCTACACTCAAGACTTGGCTCACTATGTTCCAGAATCTACGTCTCCTGCGTAACTGCAGCCTCACCTCCATGTTTAGGTAAAGTCAATGTTCATTGGTTATGAGATGCAAATTCCTTGATCAGAGGTTTCTGGCTAGAGCGCAGGGTCCTGTCAGATGCTCTTTGCATCCCTGGCCTTTGCTCCGGTAGCCTTCTGCACGGTACAAAATGTTTTGAATCTGATCCTGGAATCCATTGGGACCCAGTGGAGTGATTTTACAGCCGATTTCACATTGTTGAAGTTTCAAAGGCCCGCGCACATTATGGCCGGTGCATCCTAAATGAGAAAGGTCTTGCATCCTACCCTAGCTTTGCAAAATGGCTACCGCCTATGTCTGAGCTGACTCCCTGTGGATTCGGGCATTGACGGCATATCCAGATGCCACCATTTCATGAGGGAGTTAAAAACTACAGTTTGCTTTGGGGACGCCTCAATTGGCTTGTGCCCGCCAGTCAACCAGACCCTCACAAAAGCTTGTACCACATTCTGGAAGTCCTCGGGACGGGGCAAGAGCTTAGCATTGGGGAACAGGATCAGCTGGTACCACATGGTGTGAGCATTCCTGAGGATGTGCTGCTGTAAGGAGATGTTGTTGTCCACAAAGAACCTGAGGAATTTGGTGGACAGAGCAGGTTGGGGAGGTGAATCCATCCAGGTGTATCTCATTCAGACATCCTTAGCTGGTGTCCTCTTTAGAGGACTGGGAAAAGAAGGCACACGTCCACTTCTTGAGCTCATTGTATGCAGTCTTTGACGAGAACTGCTTGATTTGCCGATTGTATTATGTCACTGGAGCAAATGAGTAGTTTCAGTTTATTGTGCGGGTATTGCTTAGTGTGCCTGTTGTAGGGAAAGTCTCATTTAGGTTGTAGTGAGATCAATCAGATCCTGGCTTGCCAGACACCTGCGGTCCTTTTAATAATCCTTTCTGCTGGCTGTTCTTTTATCCGTGCATGATCCTTAGTTTTTTTATTTTTTTTATCATTCTTTAGGTACCAGATGCATATTATTGTTTTTAAACTTACACTGCTGGCATCTCCTAACTATTATTCTATGTGACGTTGGCGAGTGCTGGGTTGCTTTTCGCCCCTGCCGCCCATCTCTGATACGAACCTGGTCATCCTTGCACTGTTGGCTTTCTGCAGGATATGTTTCTGGGTCAGGAACGGTGAGTAGAGGGAGGGGGATGGGCGTAGGCGGTGGCAGGCAGGCGGGGAATCCAGAAGGGGAGAAAGTGGGAGGCAGCAAGGAAGGGAAAGGCAAGCAGGAGTCACATCTGTTGGTAAATAAAAGGGCCGGGGTTACAGATGTGCCTCCCCTTGAAAAGGGGCTCCTCCATTGCAATGTGAGAATGGGCGCACCCCTTGCACATCAGGGGCCAGATTACAGAAACTTTGCCCTATTTCTTAAAACACTAGAACATATTGGAAAACTATTGTACCATGACAAGTGCAGTTTGGCATGGTATAGGCACCTAGGAAAAAATTGTGCTAGTGCAAAAAAGATACCTTTTCACTGCATTTTTGCATCAGGGCACAACACGCCCTAGTGCTAATACCATTCCGTATTAGCACTAGGGCAAACTTTGCCATCATGCAAAAATGCATTGAAAAGGCCTCTTTTTTGCACTAGGGCCATTTCTGCCCTGGTGCTTTTAATATGCCAAACTGCACTTGCTAATCAGCAATGTTTTTTTACTGTGTCCCACTGTTTTTAAAAATAGGGCAGACTTTGCCCTACTGCTAATACCGTGCAAACGTTTCCCTTACAACGGTGCAAAGTTTCTGTATTATGGCCCCAGGAGAAAACCGCTAGGACGTGGAAAGAAAACCAAAAAAAGTGGCAAAAGCGGACAGGGCTTGGGCAGAGGCAGCAGTAGGAGATTGGGGGTTGGGGGACGGGGCGGAGGATAGCAGGGGACGAGAAGGAGTAGCAGCAGGAAAGCAGGGTTAGGGCACCAAGGCCACTGAAAAATCATGACCTGCAGAAAAAAAACAGCTAAGGAATGATGAGCCATTTGATTATTGTGACCAGAGACGTTGCTGGTGGGGGGGGGGGCTTAGGGGGCTATAGCCGCTGGTCTTTTGGTTGTAGCCCCGGATAGAATCTCAGGAGCTACAAGCAAAAGGTCTTTTCCAGATCCAGCAACTCCCCTGATTGTGACAAAAAAGCGATGACCCGTGGCAGGTTTAAATGAAACGTATACCGTCGTTTCGTCATCAAGCAGTATTACGACTTTGAAACGTGAATAAAATTACGAAAAATGTCATCGACTTTTTTTGGGGGGAGTGGGAAAGGGTAGATAAGGGACTGGGGGTCAGGAATAGTTAAAATAGGTGCGGGAGGGAGTACTTGGGCGGTGGAACCCCCCCAAGCAAAAACGTTTTGATGACATTTTCCGAAATTTTATACACGTTTAAAAGGCAGTCGTAATACTGCCCAACGAAAAGAAAACATGGTTCCGTTGTGTGAAGTTTATCACTGATTTAGGTGAGAGTCCTGTGCAGGGGCTTACACAGTACCCTCCCTGTCCTCTTGCTGAATAAAGGAGTAGGGGAGCTACAAGCCGGTGACCCTCCGCAGGCAACCCAAAGATGCATAGCTGGTTGGTCTGCCTCTGGACAGAGTGTAGCGAGCAAACACACTCTGGAACTTTGCACAGAGTGTTGAGTGGAATCATTGCCAGCGACGCGCTGGGCTTTCTCAGGATAAAATAGTCAATCTACTGGACGAGGGACGAAAAGGAAAAAAATAAGTCAACACAGCTGAGACCTTTATCTGACAACAATGGGGGAAATGAAGCACGTCTGCTTGGGGATGTTGGGTGGATGGAGGCATTTTGGAAATGACAGCATCTGCTTCGGATGCCATTCACACGTGGAGGGAAAAGGAGACAATCAGTTTTGGGTTTGTTGTGGAAGCTCGAGCTTCTGATTGACAGAACTGGAGGACAATTGCAGGAAATGAAATCACTCTATCTGGGATTGCTTTTGTCCAATCGAAGGGTGTTGTGGAAGAACTAATTGAGGGCAGCATTCAAGGTTCTCGTGGACAGCTGCAGGTCTGCATGTGCGATGTCAGTGATTGATATTAAATTGTATTGCCCAGTGGCGTAACACAAAATGTGGGGGCCCCCCTGCGGGCCATGTTGAGGCCCCCCCCCCAACTCGGCAACAAATCACCGGTCGTGCCACACTCTGGGCCGGCCTAGATTATCACGCTTTCACAATATGCAGGAACGTGCTGTTGAAGAGGTATGCCCCACACTGTACTAGGAGAAAGTTATAAATATGTGTTTTAATGCACCATACAGCACACTTTCTGAAAATAATTGGCTACAAAGTCAGAGTTCTTGCAATTGTTTTGTAGGGTAACACCAGTCCAATACATGCAAGTCGCCAACAGTGCACAGGAACATTAATGCTTTGGTATTAAAAATGCCATGCCACATTGAAAACATGTCACACTGGCTGCACAATGTAGACCAGTGTAGACACGTAATAACATTACAGTAAAGCATGCCAGGCCACATTTAGACATACCTAGATTGGTTGAATCAAAATTTTAGTCGAAGAAATAACACTCGATTTCAAAATGGCGGCCAACAGAGGAGGACGTGCGTAGGCGTCTCTCCCCGCTGGGCCACACCAATAAGCATTTCAAAAAACATTTCGGGTGATTTCTCGCCCCAACAAAACACTAAACGGAGCAGCGGTGCACTCAACGTACAAGGCGAAGACCTCCGCTGCACTCCCCAAACAGCAATGAAGTAATACAGCAGAGCACCATCGGAATAGAGGTGGACCTACGAGCCGGGGTTCCGACAGACAGCCGAACCAAAACCAGCAAGCCTCTGTGAGGTCTCGCAACCCTGGGGACTCCCATCGTAGTCACAGTATAAGGAGGTGACAAAGGGGAAAACACCTGAGCGCTTCCCGCATCCCCTGCACATAGACCGCCGTGACGGCCGGGCGGATCGGTGCAGCCGGAGCGCTAGCGGCAGCCCATACGGACAGAAATTAGAGCGGGTTGGCGGGAAGAAAGAAGGAACCAAGACCAGAGGAGCGGGCTAGCCACCCGCCCTCACTCCCCACATACAAACAAACAGGGCAGTGTGCCCCGGTAGAAGCAGGGGACAATCATTGGCAACCCCATGAGAAACCGGCAATCACCCACCCCCCAGGGAACCCAGAAGGCACGAAAGTGCAAGCCCACAACACAGGATCTCCAAGTGGGGGCATCTAAAGCGCCACAAAAAGGACATGGGCGCCGTCATTCACGGAATGGTGAAACTTCTCTGGCAACAACTCATCAAGAGACAATAAACCCACCTCAGGCGCCAGAAGCAGGGCATAGCCCCGGAGGGCAACGCTAACCAGGGGAAAAACACAATAGGATCAACACGGCAGAGCCCTAAAGGCAAAATCAGGCACCGACCACACAGTGAGTACAGGCGCCACAGGGAAATGCAAGCGCCCCCCCTGACCATCACACGTCCGAAGCGGGGAGCAGAACTCCATAACTTGCGAGCAGATTTAGACCAGGCAACCTAATCCAGCGGGGGTGGCCCACATAGAGACAGCAACAAGAACTCTAGGGAAACCTTGCATTTATCCCTTAAGCACAACCCCAAGGGCAACGCTCATCAAAGAGGGCATAGTGATGGCCCAACAGTAGAGGCCCACCCGCCAGCAATAAACAATGTGGCCCAGTGAATAGGGAACAATCAGGACCATTCGGGAGCGGGATCCACTTACGGATCATATATTAGCACTCGATTGCCAGACAAAACCCCCAGACAGGGACATAGCCACATGGGGAGAGTAATGCAGCAAGCTGAAATGCAGGATCATCGAGCTCACAAATAGGCCAGCAACATTGCAAAGCTACACAGGAGCACACACTCTGGCAGCCAACGGCCCTCTGCAACTAGGGCAGGTAATCCTCTGGAGTGAAAAAAAAAGAAAAAGGAGAAAGAGGCCAATATTAAGAGGGCCCAGCAGACGGACCCCATAGACCCAAGGAAAGAACCTAGCGGATCAGGGCCAAGAAGAGAAGCCTCCCTCTCCAAGTGATAAAGGGGCAAAAAAAACTCCAGTACATCGCAACAAACATAGCTATTGCGAATAGGGGAGGAGAAGGCCCCGCACTCATACAACTCCTACACCCACAGGGGAGAAAGAGAAGAGAGACCCATCCAAAGTCCTACTGCACACCAGAAGCTACACAGCATATCGAAGAACCACAATAAGTGGGACCAAAGACAGCACCACAGCAACAGCATTGATGTCAAAGTCCAGATTGAAGACCACAACCCCAGCTCAATCCCCCCCAAGGGAAACAATCCAGAAACCTGAAACAACTTTTGAGTGCGGACAACACGGCTATGACGGGAAGGGGGGAGTCTTCTCAGGAAGCCCCTAATCAAGTCCGGCTGGACATGGGGGATAACACCATGACCAAAATGGACATGCAAAACTGCTTCAAGGAATTCCAGAGCAAATTCCTGCTCTCCTTTCAGGAACAATTTAAGACACTAAAAGAAGAAATAAAGCAAACCCTGCACGAGATAAAGACGGATATTGCGAAAGTGGAATAGAGGAAATACACACTTGAAAAAGTAATACAACAAATATATGACGATACCCAAAAATCGGATGAAGTACTGGAACAGCTGGCTCGCCTCTCTAACAACCTCGAACTCTAATGCGAGGACTTAGAAAACAGATTGAGAAGATCAAATATCAGAATCAAAAATCTATCCGAATCAGTCAAGGACAAGGACCTACATGAAACAGTACTCCAACTCTTTGCGTAATTCCTAGCAGACAACACAGGAACACTGATCTGGGTAGACAGACTTCACTGAGTGGGACTGAAAAGACAAGCCGAACGAGGAGCACGACCTAGGAATGTGCTGGCAGCCATATCGTCATACACTCAAAAAGAGCAGATTCTACGAAAGGTAATAAACGCTGGCCCGTTTCGGATAAACGGTCAAGAAGTGAAACTCTATCAGGATCTAGCCCAGTCCACGCTCCTGAAGAGAAGGAAAATGGGCCCCATAGTCCAACCTCTAACAGCCAACCAAGTGAAATATAAATGGACCTTCCCGTTTGGTCTCCTCTTCACCTGGAAAGGGAGACGGCATAGGATTACATCATGTGAAGAAGAGGAACACATTTTGGGCTTGCAACAGGACGAAGGGGACGGCCAAAATCGAACACAAGGGGGAGTAAAAGGCCCCGGTAAGCTGGAAGGATGGAAAGCAGTAGCGAGAAGAAATAACACTCATTAAGAAGAGAGCACACATTTAATCCTGGGTCTCTGCGGCCTCTAACAACACAGCCAAACTCATTAAAATCTGCAAGGAGCTGGTCAATCCTGTTGTGGTCTCTACCTCTCCTGTTCCCTCCCAGGCCCTCTGTATGGCTCTAGCCTCTCACTTCTCTGCTAAAACTCAGGACATCCTTTCCTCTATCTTCTCTTCCTCTCCCTCTTCCTCTCTCTGCCCCCCTTTGGCCATCTCTACCACTCCTCCGCCTTTGTCCACTTTCTCTCTGACAACACCTGACAAGGTTTCTAGACAAGTCTGATCTATGAAAGTGTCATCCAAACAGGTGCTCCCCTGCTCCTCCAGAATCATCAAGGAACATATTGACACCCTCGTTCAAGCCTTGGCCGATTTCTCAAATCACTCTTTCACCACTGGAACATTTCCCTCTCCCCTTAAGCACTCCCTTGTGCACACACTCCTGAAGAAGCTGTCTGCCGATCCTACCTGCCTGACAAACTATCGCCCAATATCCATCGCCCCTTTCCTGGGCAAACTCTTGGAAAATCTGGCCATCTCCCAGCTTACTCTACACACTGAATCTGTTGTTTGTCTCCATGAACATCAGGCTAGTTTCAGAGCTGCCACAGGCATGGAAATTGCTCTCCTGAATACCCGTGAAGATCTGCTCACTAACCTTGATTCCAGCATTCCCTCTGTCCTAATCATACTTGATATTTCCTTTACTTTCGCCACAATCAACCACTCCATCCTGATCAATCGACTATGTGAGAACCTGGGCATCACGGATCAGGCCCTGGAGTGGCTGACCTCCTTCCTCTTGGACTGCCCCTCCCAGGTCCAACTTGGTACCTTTCTCTCCGCCACCTCTCTCTCTACCTGTAGCGTTCACCGAGACTCCATCCACTCACCCTGGTTTTTCAACCTCTACTTGGCCCATTGGCCACCCTGATCTCTACCTTCTCCTCTAATTTACGTTGTTATACAGATGACACTCAGCTTTCCTTCAGGCTCCTCTCCTCTCTCACTCATTCCTGGCTGTCTATCCATGATTCAGGATTGGTGCATCTCCAACGATCTCTGCCTTAATGCCATTAAGATGGAGAGCCTTCTCATTGGGACCCCTACCCCGGTTTTCCCTCTCTCACTCTGGCCACCCACCTTGGGCCCTCTACCTTTGCCTTCCTGCGTAGCAAAAAACTTGGTGTCATCTTAGACTCTACTCTCTCTTTCTCTTCTCAAATCTCAGCCGTCGGCAAAAAGACCAACTACCTACCAGCTGCTCCTCCTCAAAGGGACTCTTCCCTTTCTCACTTTCCCCCAAAATCTCACTGTCTCCAGAGCCCTGTTTCTCTCTAGGCTGGACTACTGCAACAGCCTCTTTCTCAATTTGCCTTTCTCTACTCTCTGCCCTCTGCAAATAATCCAGAACAGAACTGGAAGACGTATCCTTGGCCTCAAGCCCAGGGATTGTATCTCTCCAGCCCTGAAATCTCTCCACTGGCTCCCGGTGGCTGCAAGGATCAATTTCAAGAACTTTTGCATTGTCCATAAGGCTTTCAGCGGTCAGGCCCACAATACATCCAATGCTCTCTTCTTTCTCGAGCCCTTCATCCAGCTACCTCCAACTCTCTAAGGGTTAGACGCTTCTCCAGGCAGAGAGTGGGTGGTAGATCTCTCTCCTCTGCAGGTGCCTCCCTCTGGAATGGCCTCCCTGCCCCTTTCAAACTTGAGCAGACCACCTGAAGTTCCGGAAGCAGCTGAAAACTTTCCTCTTCTCCTCTGCTTTCTCTCTCTCCCTCCCCTGCTGACCTACTTGACCTACCTGTCTGCTGTACCGACTGGTTGCTTGGCTACCCCTCAGAGTCTCACTGAGTCCAGGATCTTTCTTGATCAGTCACCCTTGCACTGCCCCCTGGCCTACCACACACTTAGGGACTATCATTGTAACACTACAATCCATTTTTCTCCTCGCACTACCCAGAGCCGCGCTGCCCTGACTGCACTTACTCAGAGCATTACTGCTGTGTTTTCCACTCCCCTCTCCCTTGCACTCCCCTCCCTCCCTTTCCCCTTGCATTTCTCATTCTTGCACCTGCACGCTCTGAATGACCTAGTAAGGCCGTTTGTCTTGTCCTCCCTCTATCTTCCCTTCATTGTCTTGTCGCGCCTGGAAACACTTGTGTACAGGCCGGTTATCAATGACTTATATCATATCATATAATTTCATCACAGATGCCCAAAAAAATATACAATGCCGCAGTAAGAAATGGCTAGATTGTTATGTAAGGGGCTCCATTGAATATAATGCTGTTTGGGTGCACACTGCTCAGGGCCATTCCATCTCATGGATGATCGCCTCCCCCTATCTCCCAGCTCTGGTCAGCATGTTGGATGCTGTATCCCGGTAGGACAAGGTTGTCAAAGACCTGGCAGGAGGTGGGGGGATCCAGGTGATGACGTTGGTGTCTTTCTTAAGAGAGGTGATGACATTGGCAATGTAAGTTCTGTGTAGTAATGTCGAGTGAGTGTGAATGAGCATCAGAGTAGACAAGTGGCGTGTGGGGGCAGAAGGGTGGTGTTGGGGAAACTTGGTTGAGGTTTGGAAGGTTCAATGTTTGTTGTGTATGAACTTGGTTGGGAGTGTTAACTTTAGCAAGTGTGAGGATACTGTGTGATTGTGGGTGACGCATGGTGATGTCTTTGTTGCTTACGTAGGACAGGGGATCTAGCCCCTTGGCCTTGCCAGGGTCTTACGGGCACAAACAGGCAAGGTCCTTGTATTTGTCCTTGTCTGAAGAAGTAGAGGATGAGGATGCCCAAACCTCCTTCTCGTTCCCATTCGTTATCACCCAATGATCTGCTTGGATCTCCAACGGTCTTTCCATCATTGGAAGGAACACTTCCTCCTGATGCTCATCCTTTCCAAAACATTTACCTTCCTTCCTGCTGTAACAATCTCTCTCAATATCTCACGCTCTCTCTTTCGCTCGTCTTCTCTCACTTCCTCCCTCTCTTTCTCATTGTCTTGCTCTTTCTCTGCCCCTCTCTCTCATCTCATAAATGCTTCCCCCTTGATCTCAATAATCCTTCATCCAAGACTCTCAACCTTGAGTGTCTCCTTGATTGCAGCCCCAAATGTCAACTTATCATTACCGTTACTGCCACCCAACCAGGATAGCTGGCTTAATATCTAGAAAAGCCATCATCATCTTACTTCTCACACCCATAAATCCTTGTTTAATTGTCTACAGCAAGTTGGACCATTACTCCAGCCTCATCATGACCCGTTCCCATTACGTCATCTCTCCACTGAAGAAAGTACTGGACTTTGCACGCAGTACAGTGCTCTCTTCAATCTCCCACGCTCTTCAACTACTCCTGTACATTGAACCACTGATCCCTTTTCAAATTCCAACTCCTAGTCCACACATCAGTCAATGGTCTCACCCCATTGACTGATTTGTAGACTAGGAGTTGGAATTATGTTTATAAGGTTAAACAATCTCAAATGAAGCAGTCTTAACTTGAGATGAGTAAATCAAGGAGGAAGATAAACATAAATGGACATTGTCATCTGAAATGCATCCTTCGCAACAGGGCCTATCAAAGAAAAAAAGCAATGCAGTAACTGTGATGTGCACTTGAGAATCAGGAGATGTGAATTTAAAATCTCAACAGTGGCAATGTAACCGTTTTTCGCAAAGCTTTATAAATTGTTGAGCATTGAGGCTACACTCATCTGCTGAGGAGGTAAAGAAAACAGACTTACAGGTGGGCTGAATTTAAGTCAGACTTTGGACTCCATACATAAGGCAGTCCTGAGGGTCTGTTATGATTAATCCCATTGGCTTATAGTAACTCCACGGGGCGGCATGCTCTGGGTCCCGGACCACCAGACAATGCACTTCTTCCAAAGGGGAGAGCCAGGAGTGCTCCCTCTCTGGTTTTTTGTTGACTGATGTATGCCGGCAACAATGCTCTATTGGATCGCACCATCGCAGACTGTCGGAGTGCTTCATCAATGCCTGGAACCAATTCAGGGTTCGGTGCTCAAAAATGTACTTAGTAAAAACTAACAGCTCCACATTTTGGCCATGGCACAGTCAGACGCACAGGCAGTTTCAGCGGAACTGAGGTAGTGTCATTTAAATGATATGATTTCATGAGCATTGCTTTTGCCAAAATGGTGGCTGGAATTTACATGAGGCTAGAATTGTGTTAACACCGTGGCAACCGAACACAGGTCTATAACCTGGTGGCCAGATCTTTAGAAACATGTTTAGAAACATGTTCAGAGGTGCATACAATAAAACTGGCCGCTGTTATGTTGTTATACACTATGGGTTCCAAAATGGACCTTAGTGTGTGCTACGCGCCTAGAAGTTGGTTTGTCTCCAGTGTCGACCCATTCAAGAATTGCTTTTATGATTTATAACTTCACACATATTAGTGGTACCACCGTCAAAACCAAATTGATTGGTTTTGTTTTTTCTGAAGACATGAATGATAAGGGCAAAGGGAGACCTACTTGGTATCACCCGTTGAGATAAATGAAGGTTGAGTGAGGACTGTGATTGGGCCAATAGGCTGCCTTCACCGTCACTTTCTGTACTGCTCAAAAGTCCATTTGAAAGTTAACTCTTTCTAAATCGGAATGAACACCCTGTTTTGAGGAAAGTGAACATCCTCTAATTTGCCAACTAGAAAGAGGAAGGGACGATTTCTCTCTCTTTCCGCTGGAGAGCCTCAACTATTCCAGGGCAAGAAAGAAATGGTGGGAGCCAATAACTTATAATTCAAGATCACACTCAGGCTCTTTTCTCAAACTACTACTAAAATCATACACAAGTGAATTCCACCCTTGCTGGCTTTAAACATGAGGAGGCATTGTCGCTTAAAGCTTGCAGATGCAGTAATGGCATATGGCAGTGATGGGGGAATTGTACTGTTCCTTATTTATTTATTTTTACATTTGTAGAGCACGCAAAATCCATAGGTATCAAGGCGCTATAGCATAGGCAGGAGAGGAGAGGGAGGGGAGTGATGGGTGTTGGAGCAAGGTACAGAGTACATGATTAAAGTCACTTAAATAACGTGGTTTTGAGACATCTTCTGAACGGCCAGTATCGAGGCTCAGAGTGTAGGTTGAGAGGAAGGTTATTCCACAGTTTGGCAGCTATGACAGGGAATCTGGTGCCACCAGCTTTGGTGCGATTGAACCACGGGGTGGCATGTCAGTGGCTGTAGTGTAATCTGGTATGTCAGAGTGAATTGCTCTTGCCAATTCTCTACAGAGTTGGAATTACAGCAGTGAGTGATGGAGAGGACTTTGTAATTGATTTGTTCTCTAATTGGTAGCCAATGAGCATCTTTTCTGTGACTGGAGACATGGTTCCTCCTGGGTAGGTTCATAACTGCACGTATAGCGTTATTCGAAAAAGTTTGAAGTTTGTTGAGGTTGTGCTCTGTCGTGCCTGCAAGGAGAGAGTTGCAATAGTCGAACCGAGAGCCAATTACAGCTCTGGCTACTGTCAGACGATCTTGAGTATATAGGAAATGTTTGGTTGCCTTCAGCAGTTTGATGGAATGGGCCACTTAGGATGCGATTGTATTAATGTGTCAGTTCATGTTGAGGCTGCAATCCAGGTAGATGCTAAGCGTTTTGACCGAGGAGGAGACTGAGATGGTACAAGTGTCAATGGTGAAGGCACGGTAGGAGGGATCAAGTTTAACAAGGCGTGATGGTGGCCTACGATCAGCAACTCTGTCTTGTCATCATTCAGACAGTATTGGTGAGAGGCCATCCAGGTTTGAATGGTGTCATAGATTTGGTTGATGTGGCTGGAGTCATGTTTGTAATAGCCCGACAAAGAAGGAGAATTTGGGTATCGTCGGCATAGTTAGTGTATGATATACCCTGGGAGACAAGAAGGTCAAAGAGGGGCTTTGTATAGATGTTGTAGAGTGTTGGCGATACACAGGAGTCTTGTGGGACACCACAAGGGACATGTGTAGGGAGGGCGGGTGCGCTACCTGCATTGACGTGGGCCGTCCTATTGGCTAGAAATGAGGCAATCCATTTGGTAGTCATAAGAGAGAAGATAGCGTTAGTGTTGAGGTGGTGGCAACGTTTTTGGTGATTGACTAAATCGAACACTGCCGAGAGATCGAGCCGGAAGAGAAGGACCAGGTTACTGGCATCTCAGATGTCATGGAGCTGGTTTTCGAGGTCCAGAAGGGCTGACTCTGTGCCATGGCCTGGGCGGAAACCTGGCTTGCCTGGGTTTAGGATCTTGTGTTGTTCTAGGTGGGCTTGTATTTGAACGTATGCTGCGCGGTCCAGGATTTTCAGTTGGAAAAGGACTGTGGTGAGGGTCTGTAGTTGGTATTGACTGATGGGTCCCAGGAGGCTTTTTTGATGAGTGGAGAGATTCATGCTTCTTTAAGATTGGGAGGAATGGAGCAGGTCACGAATGAGGTGTTGATTAAAGCGTTGATTATAGGGGTGAGGGCTGATGCACAGTCCTTGATAAGAGGTGCTGGGTAGGAGACACCTTGACAGCGAAACAATTTTAGGCCAGCAGTGAGGTAGGAAGTGTTGGCTTCCATGATGGGTTTGAAGAAGAAAGATGTGATATATGATATGATAAGTCATTCATAACGCGCCTGTACACAAGTGTTTCTAGGCGCAACAAAACAAGGGAGGGAAGGCAGAGGGAGGACTAAAACAAACAATCTTACTAGGCCTTGTGTCATTCAGATCGTGCAAGTGTGATACGCAAAGTGCAATGGGGGAGAAGGGGGAAGTGCCAGGGAAAGGGAAGTAAAATCAGGGCAGCATTGCTCTGAGTAAGTGCAGACAGGGCACAGCGGCTCAGGGTAAGTGCAAAGAGGCAGGGGACTGTAGGGTTACAGTTTCAGCCCCTAAGTGCACGGTAGTCCCAGAGGTAGTGCAGGGGTGACTGGTCGTGGAGGAGCCTAGTAACCAGTGGGACTGTGAGGGTAGCCAGGCCACCAGTCAGCGCAGCAGACAGGTAGGTCAGCAGGGGAGAGAGAGAGAGAAAGCACGCGTGAAAAGGAAGATCTGGAGCTGCTTCCGGAACCTCCAGTGGTCCTGCTCGAGTTTGGGAGGGGCAGGGAGGCCATTCCAGGGGAAGCACCTGCAGAGGAGAGAGACCTACCCCCCACCCTCTGCCTGGAGAAGCGTCTGACCCTCAGAGAGTTAGAGGTGACTGAGAAAAGGGCTTGAGATGGTAGGTGTTTTGGAAGAGAGAGCTGGATGTAGTGTGGGCCCCAGCCCCAGAAAGCCTTGTTCACGATGCAGAGGGTCTTGAACTTGATCCTTGCAACCACCGGAAGCCAGTGGAGAGATTTCAGGGGTGCAGAGGTATGGTCCCTGGGCATGAGGCCAATGACAAGTCTTGCAGTCCTGTATTGGATTAGTTGCAGAGGGCGGAGAGTAGAGGAAGGCAAAATGAGAAAGGGGCTGTTACCATAGTCCAGCCTAGAGCGAACCAGGGCTCTGGAGACAGCTTCTGGAGGAAAGTGAGAAAAGGAAGACTGCCTCTGAGGAGGTGCAGCAGGAATTGGGCTTTCTTGGCAAGGTCCATGATGTGAGGAGCGAAGGAGAGAGGGGAGTCGAAGATGACACCAAGGTTTTCTGCCTCACAGAATATGAAGGAAGAGAGTCCAGGGATGTCGGCCAAAGTGAGAGAGGGCAATCGGGTGCTGGTGGGTGGGGATGGGGGCAGAGGCCCGTCTGGTGCCGGTTTCTGTTCCTTGGCAAGAATAGATGCTTTCATCTTGTCAATTTTCACCTGAAGGGTGGAGATCCTGCTCATGAAAGCATCTTGGATGTTTTGGAACCAGGGGTTGTCTTTGGTGACATTTGTGGTTGGTGTGATGAGATATTTGGGCTCCCTTACGATTGCGAATAGCTCACGTGAGTGGAATTGGGCATTGGCAATACTGTTAGAAATGGTGTTAGCTTTGGCTTTGTGGATAGCCTGTTTCTATTCTCTGGAGCAGTTGATGCAATGGTCTAGGTTGGTGGGTGAGGAATTTTTTGCCAGCTGGTTTCATGGGAACATTTTGTGATGTGCATGGTTAGGAGAGCAGGTGTATACCATGAATTGATATGTGTGGTTTGTTTGGGTGTGCAGAGTTTAAGGGGGCAATCTCGTTGATGGCTGACTGTATGGAAAAGTTGTAGGTATCAACCAGGTTCAAAGGATTGGATGCTAGTACAGCAGGGGAGAGGGATTGGTCAGATCTGAGAACTGGGATGGCACGTGTTTTGGCCAGGTTGCGGGAGCATCTAGTTAGCGCAGGGGGAAGAGTGGGGAGAGTGTGGTTGTGCCAGGTAAGGTAGGCATAATGAAGGAGACAGTATGGTGGGCCATCCATAGATTAGGGGAGATGACAATATTTGTGATGTTGCAATTGAGATCTGCAATGCAGTCTAGGGATCTGCCTAGTCGATGGGTAGGGCTTGATATGTGTGGTTAGAAGCCAAGTGAGGAGAAGGTATTTGCAAGGGATGTGGCATATTTGTCTAGTGGGTCATTGTAGCCCAGGTTTATGTCCCTAAGCAGCAGCACTTTATTGGTACGTTTGATTCTTGTGCTTAGGAGCTGCACAAGGTAATTGTCAAAGGTTTTGGCTGGTCCTTGGGGGTGATAGATAATGTGGAATGTGATGGTAGTGGTTGGTGATAGTTTTAATTTAGTGCTGAGAAGGTCAGAAGTTGTAGGCGCTGTGAAGGCGATGGGTCTGAGACCTAAGGTGTCTGTGTAAAACAGGGTGACCCCCGCCCTTGTGTGTTGGGTGATCGCTGCGCAGGATAGAATATTGGGCTGGGATGGCAATGGTAAGGGCTGGGCCAGCGGCTTTGTGAAGCCAGGTTTCAGTCACAGCTTAAATATCTAGGTATGTATTGATAATAAGGTCTGTGATAGCTGTGGAATGGGCGACGATGGAATGTGCATTGATAAGTGCACACGTGAGAGGAACAGTGGGTGGTGCAGGCGGTGTAGTGGTGGCCTTGGATGGAGGAGTGGTTGCTGTGCGTCTGATATTGGTGCGTGTACTAAGGTGTTTAAGGGTGTGTTCTGCTGATGGTCTGGCGGATTTAGGTATGGAAGGTGTGTGTGTGTGTGTGGGAGTTAAGTCTTGAGGTCCTGTTGAGGCCTATGCACAGGTGGGTTGGTGAAGTAAGTGGTGACCAGCAAGTTTGTGCCACTGCATGAACATTAACAGTGTGATGTGCTTTGTTTATGTTATGGCAACTTGAAAATGGTGTGGTATGTTGGAGAGATGGGCTATGTTGTCAGCTCGGGTGATCAACTGGTGCCTGAGTGGTGGATTCAGGTGAGGGCATGGGTTTAGGGCAGCTATCAGGTAGGGGCTGCCCACAGTCAGGGTAACATGGTACCAGGGGTTGAGAACAACCATCTAACCATGGGTGGCAAGGGTGTTGGTCAGATGTCAGAGGACGCAATCATCATCATGGCCAGAGATAGTTTGAAACTGTAGTGGTGTTCTGCAGGGATAAGGGGTATGTAGTCCTTAGGATTGGTGTTGCAGGACCATGGCTTGGAACCTGGGTGTGTGTGGCTAGGATCTGTGTGATATGCCCAAAAATGTTTTGTTCGCGGATAGACTGCCCACAGTAAAACTGCTTGGCCCCCCGTTTTGACCGTTAATTGAAAACTGGGGCCGGAGAAATTTCTGTCCTCCGCCCACATTGTTAAGGATGTGGGGGACACACACCCCTGCAAACCCCTGAGGCCGCAGATACTGAAAATGGAGAGCAGGGGACACACCTGCATCCCCTGCAACTTATGTTCAGTATTTTTGACCCAAATTGTTTGAAAGAATTCTAACTAATGGTAGTGAACGAATTGCGCTAAATAAGGAAAACAATGCAATGTATTGAACACGGATCTAAACATACATGTAAGTTAAACATTATTTATATCATACGGTTATTACATGAACACAGCATACTGTAAAGCAGTGAAAAAAACATCAGTTGAAACAATAGCTGGGTATTTTTTCAAAATCAAGTTCACCATCATGATCGTAACTTTATTCAGCCAACAGGCCATCAAAGTGCATCCTATTACAATACTACAAAACCAAGATACAATGCAACACATCAAAAAGAATTACAGAGAGGGCAAGGTAGAACCAGATTCAAAGGCCCTGCCCCATTCATGGTTTATCCTACCCGAAAGGCCTACCTGCATTGGCCCCCCACTGTCCCATGTCCAAGGGGTGTGAGGTTCTCACCAGTAAGGGGGGTATTCCTTAGCAATATCCTGGATATGCCATCAATACCAGGGCAGGGGTGTGCACTGATCGAAATCCCACTCCCCAAGCTCCTGTCAAGACCCCCTACCCCCTGCATCGCCTCAGGACCCCTTTGGCCACTCTAGTCCCAGAAGGCCAGTTCAACAATGTCAACAATGTCTTGAGGATTTGTTCCCTTGTTTGGAACTCTACGACATCCCACCATGGCTTCCCTGGAGATAAAGGGGCAGCACCCAATGGTCCGCAGTCAATGGAGGCTTTTGTTTAGGAGGGCATCCCTTGCTTCTAATTTGTCCATTGTTACTTTGGGTACCCCATGGAGATAGACAGTGGCACTGCTAGGCCCTCCTTGGTCTTGGGACTTAAAGCCACTCCTTCTGCACCATGTGCCTTGTGTTTTAGATTCCCCTGGGCCTGAACGATTAGTGCCCACTGGGCTTGGAGCATGATCCACCAGGGGAATGGGATTGGTCCTGGTTTTGGGCACCCCTTTAGTCTCTCTGGTCATAGCGTTGTTTCCACAGGGGCGTTGAGAATGTCAGAGCATGGGATCCCAGCTGCCTGGGTGAGACAGACTGCATTCACGTATTCACTTCAATGTTCGTTAGGACTATGGCAGCCTGGACAATAGGGTGGGTTGTTGGACCCCTTAAAGGCGATTAAGGCAGTGCTGGGCTACCCCTTCCCCTGCAAGCTCTCCCCTCCCTTCCCCTGGGATTCCATCAGGGCTGAAGTAATTTTCCTAATTATAACCAACTCTGCAAGCACTTGATTGCACTTGCACCCCCCATATGTGCAATCATCCCAGATTGGTGGATCTGTGACCATCCCAGCACCGAAGTTAGCTACGTATCATGGGTGCTTGGGTGCCCTGAGTGGAGTTAGGTAGAGAAAGGAGCTAGCCCCTGAGCTCATAGGGGACACACACTAGCACAAGGCACTCGAGTCGAGCCGGAAGGGGGTTTGTGTGCAGCGGAATCGCTAATCACTCTTGCCCCGTCAGCCAGGGTTGGGTGGGGGGTGTTTTTTCTGGGGATACAACAGTGCCAGGTTCGATGGCTAGAGCAGTGGTGGGGTCCATGCTAGGGATGGCAGGAGTAGGACTTAGTAGCATGCAACTACTAATGGGAGCGGCCGGGATGACTACCTCCTTAAATGTCATACCCTGCTTCATAAACCCATCACAAAATGGAACAGGTGGTGGATACACTAGGGCGAGACTGGGGGGCTCGTAAGGCCGGATGCTATCCTCTGAGATTCAAGGGGAAATGACAGTCACTCCATCCATTCCAAGGACCTTATCAAGTACCACAATGCTGCAGTTTGGGTTCCCTCCCAAGGGAGACATGGCCCTGCAGGTTCTTGGGGCTTCTTGGTTTCTAACTATACAGCCCAATCCGATGCATGTGTCGAAAAGCCCATGCCTTGCTCCCTGGTAGCAGTCAACTGATGGTGGTGTTGGTAGTATAAGGGCCCCTTCAAAAGCATCACTGCCAACCGCCAAAAATTGATGAATCTCTTCAACCAACAGGATGAAACAGCTTGTTGGGGGGAGGCTCCATAGACCAAATTCCCACCCCAAGACAGAGACAGAGCAACTGGGTATGCTTTTAGATGCTTCCTGTTGCAATTTCCTTCTTATGGCCAGGATTTTGTGCTGGGACCTGTGCACAGGGTACATGGGGTAGTTTTCTATGTTCTGGGAAACGAGCTGGGTGCAGAAGAGGAGCGGAGGGAAGGTGGAGGTGGGTGATGGAGACTCCATGGGTGAGTATTGCCTTGCCAGCGTATAGTTCAGACAGTCCAGGTGGCCCAGCCAGTGGCTGAGCAGAATCCCTCCCCCTCCTCCTCCCACAACAGGTTCCCAACTCAGGGCCCAGGGCCCTACTTACTTCACTTTATTCTTTGCAGCTTTCCACTTACAGGAGATCCCCTCAGGAGCTTGCTCCAGATTAGCCCTGTGCCTCCACCTACAGGCGCCAACACCTGCGGTACCAAACACTGCGCCCTTGCCCTGCCGCGGGCTTCACCGCTGCGGGGACTTGTGCCGGGGACTGCTGCCAGTGGATATATCCAAGGGGGTGTGCCCTGGAGAGCAGGAAGCAGCAGGAAGGACCCTCGGGCCGCCAAACACTGCGCCCTTGCCCCATACGTGGGGTTGACTGCTGCAGGGACTGGCGCAGGTGGATATGTTTAAGGGGGTGTGGCCTGGAGAGCAGGAAGCAGACGGAAGGACACCCGGGCCACCAAACACCATGACCTTGCCCCGCTGCGGGCTTCACCGCTGCAGGGACTGGTCCCGGTAGATATGTTCAATGGGGCATGGCCTGAAGAGCAGGAAGCAGCAGGAAGTACCCCCAGGCCGGCAAACACTCTGTCCTTGCCCCCTTGCGGGCTTCAAGTTTACATTAGACAGTCAGGCGGATCACATAGTAAGCTCCCCACAGGGTCAGATGTGGGCATACAATTGGCTGAGGCCTAATGAAAAAGTGTCTCACAGTCACAAAGTGCAAGTGTGAGACTTGTGGGTAAAATATGTCACACATTACGCATTTTAAAGAATGCTTGTTCAGCAAAACTAGGCAAAATTACGGTTTCTAGTGATATTTTCGAAAGCCATATTTTCAATATACCATTTTGTCAAAACAAAACTGGGGAATTTTTTTTTTCGAATGGTTTATTTTACATTTTATTTTTGAAGTGGGTGGTTCCCTCAATCCCCCTTATTTTTATTGACACTATTTTATACTCACGAAACAAAAATAAAACATATAAAATAAAACAAATATTTGAAAAAAAATGTTTTGCAAATTGTTTTCGGCAAAATGGTATTTCGAAAATATGTTTTCGAAAATATAAGCGGATACCCAAAATTACAAGGTCCACAGTAAAGTAACTCATTAAATGGCACGCACTGGTGAAAAAAGTACCCCACTTTGACCACCCACCCCAAAAAATGGCACCAAACTAGCACTTCAGGCCTGCACTTTAGGCATGGCCTGATTGCCCTGTAGACCAGTCCGTACCTGACTCCCCGCTACTTTGAGGCTTCCACCAAATATGACATCCAAAATCTCATGGTTGATGCCATCACTGATGAAATCACCTATTACAACAGAAATGCAATCAGCTGTGTCTTCACTGATCAAATAACTTGCGAACATTACCTATCAAATAAGCTCTTGCTCATTCCAAATACGCTGCATGCAATAACACTGGACTCCTCGTCGGTTTTAATTTTTTAGAAAGGTCCTGTTTTGCAGTGAAAGGTTCAGATAAATATGGAGACCTTTCACATTGCAGTGGCATGTCCGCTGAAGTGGATACCAGTAGTTACATTCAGGGGTGGACTGGGAACCAAAAGAACCCCTGGATAATAATTGTCAAGTGGCCCCATATTCCACATTTTCAGCAAGACCAACCCTTTTCCTATGAGAAAATGTGGAAATAGCACACAAGAGGCCCAGGGTGCAGAGGCATACCGGGAAATCTCCAGAGTTCCCTATCGGCCAGATTCTCCCCCCCCCCCCCCCCGATACATTATGTGGAATAAAAGCAGGATGGAGCAGTTGGGATCTTCAGGCTTTATAGGGGGGGGGGGGGGGGGGTGTGTGTGTGTGTGTGTGTGTGTGTGTGTGTGTGTGTGTGTGTGCGCGTATATATATGTGTATATATATGTGTGTACGTACAAGGTGAAGGTACAACACAAGGGCCACGAGCACGCTGTGTGAAGGTGTGATTGCATCATTGGCAGGTGCACACTTTAATCATGGAATTAACCAGAACCCTTTTGCAGTCACATAAGTAGACAATTGTATGGCAGTTAATGAGGATCCAACCTGAAAAGCTGCCTGGAAGTGGCTTCCAAGTGCACTACAGAAGAAAGCTCTTCAGCATTGATGTTAGGCTGGGTTGGAGCAGTGAGAGCAAGACACGGGTAAATGCCGAGGGAGCAAGGGGTTCCGACCATGCGAATGAAAACGACACTTAATGATCATTATGAATAAATAGCACTTAACACCTTAGGGCCTGATTCATGGATTTTTGGCACGGTGCAATGTGACTTTGTTTGTTTGTTTTATTATTTATAATGCGCGTCAGACCCAGGGGTATCAGGGCGCAACAGTACATGAATATGCAAACCTTAGTTACAGGAATATGTCAAGGTAAAAAGGTACCTTCGTGCAAAGTATTATTTACAGACATAGTATTATACATATATTTACAGATAATGCAAGAAAGCATAAATATTTAGAAATATTACATACGGAGTGTGAGGGAGTTGTGGTTATCACCGTAAAGGTAACCAGCAGTAAGTTGCGAGGCGAGGTGAGTATCCTACAAGCAAAGTGTCGTTATTAGCGTTAGCAGAAAGACATTGCTGGTTGCTGTGCAGGATTCTATAGCGTGCGCTTAGCGGTCATTGGATTTCAGCCACGCAGTGATGTTAGTTCTAAAGTTTTGGCATGGTTGGTCTATTCTCAGTGTGGAGGGCAGGGAGTTCCATAATTTGGCTGCCTTCACGGGGAATCTATTACCTCCAATCGTGGAAAGTTTGAATCTGGGTATGGACAGGCGATCCCTATTTGCAGATCTGGTTGGTCTAGGGAAATCTGTTTGTGGAATCTGTCAGCAAGATAGATGGGGCAGCTTTAGTAAGGGATTTGTGGATGAGCAACAAGGTTTTTAGGAGGATTTTATCATTAGTCTGGAGCCAATTTTTCTGGCGCCTACTCTAAAAAATGTGTTCTCTTCTGGAGATGCCTAATGCTGCTCTAAGGGCATTATTTGGTAAGGTTTGGATTCTTCTGATGGTGGATTTGGAAGAGCCTAGGTAGAGGGCATTGCAATAGTCCAGGCGGGACAAGATTAAAGCTCTAGCCAGGATAATGCTGCTGCTGTTAGAGAGAAATGGATTACCCATTCTAATGAGTTTACACGTGTAAGCCATAGTGCATGCTAATGAATTAACCTGTTTGGTAAAGGAGAGAGTTGAGTCGAGATAAACGCGTAGCGTTTTTACCTCCTGTTCTACCTTAATGCAATTGCTGCCGATTATGAATGAGGAATAGTCGGGTCCTAGTTTTTTTAAGTTAGTGGGGGTGCCCAGGATGATGAGTTCTGATTTATCATCATTCAGGCATAGACTGTGCAAGACCATCCATGCCTGGATGATGATGTACACTCTGTTCACCAAGGCCAAATCCTTGTCATAATCCCCTGAAAGTGGGAGGAGTATCTGGGTATCATCTGCATCGTTGGTGTAGGTGACACCAAGATGATCCAGATAATCGAAAAGGGGCTTGGTAAACATGTTGTACAGTGTGGGCGAGACACATGACCCCTGGGGCACTCCACAGGTGATGGGTATGGGGTCTGCTGCTGCTGAGGGCGAGAAGACCTTCATTGTTCTGCCACTTAGGAAGGATCTAATCCAGGTTATGGCATCCTTGGAGAAGTGTGCTGCTGTGTCGAGATGGTTGCAGAGAATTGTAGGATCCACCAGGTCGAACCCAGCTGAGAGGTCTAGCTGGAGGAGCAGGGCTGATTTGCCATTGTCTCTAAGCTCATCGACTTGAGTCTTGAGATCAATAAGGGCCGTCTCTGTTCCATGTTGGGGACGGAAGCCTGATTGTGTAGCTCCTAATAGGTGATGTAATTCCAAATATTTTTGTATTTGCAAATAGGCCACCTTGTCCAGAATTTTTAAGAGAAATGGCACAGTTGTAATCGGCCTATAGTTAGTGGGTGTCAATGGGTCTATAGTAGTTTTTTTTCGGAGTGGGTGTGCCCAAGATTGTTTGAGGTTAGCGGGGATGATGCCTGTGGCATAGGACGCATTAATGAGTTTGGTTATGAATGGTGATAGGTCTCGAGCCGCATCCTTGATTAGCTGTGCAGCGCAAAGATCGCCCTGACAGTTGGAAGGTTTGAGGGACAGAATGATTCTTTCCACCTCGAGAATAGACACTTTGGAGAAGTTGAATTGGGTAGGTTGGATTTCATTAGTGTTCCCAACTATTACAGGTGGTGGTGGGTCTTTTAGAGAGGCTTTTTTGTTAGCTATTTTATTTTGAAGTGTTGAAATTTTGTTGGCTAGTGCATGTTGGATGTCTGAGCACCATTTTTTTTTAATCTTTGGAACAGGTGTCTGGTAGTGCTATTGGGGTCTCTATTTCTTTTTTAATGGTCAATAATTCCTTCATATTGGACTTGGCTTGGGATATGTGAGTATCGTAGGATATTCGTTTAGCTAGGCATATGTCTTTCTTGTAAAGGGATGATAGTTTGGTCAACTTGAGTTTGTTAGCTTTGGTTGCTAGTAATCTCCATGCAGCCTAGCAGTTTCTTTTTTGTTGTCTTAGGTTTTTTAGGTATGGTGTGAACCATTTGTTCAGGTGAGTTTTTGGCTTGCTAGGTCTGAGTTTGAGGGGGGCAATCTGGTCCAAGGAGGAGGCCATAATTTTATTATACTCCTTAACTAGGCTCTCAGAGTCAGTGCTGTCGGGCAATGAGTTAAGGGTGGGGAGTATGGCAGGGATAAGCCTATCCGCTGTCATACACTTTTTATTTCTGGTTAGTGTGGGTGGAGCCCTGGGGGTGAGTGGGGTCGGGGGCTGGTTGGTAGAAAGCAAGAATGAGAGTAAATAGCGGTCAGTCCAAACTAGCGGTATAATGGAGAGCATGTTGGCATCTGCCACCCAGTCTAGTATTCTGCCCTTATTATGGTTAGCTGTTTGGCTTCTCTGAGTAAAGCCAAGTTCTGATAGGATTTTCGCAGTTGCTAAGGCAGGCTGGTCCGCGGGGTCATTGAAGCCCAGGTTAAAATTTCCAAGTAGAAGTACTTGCGTGGAACTTTTAAGATTGCTTGGACAGAATGGTGTTAATATCTTCCTCAAATGTCCCTGTCTGACCTGGGGGGCGATATACTAGATGGATATTGTGGCTTTGGGCCTTTGTCAGGGGTACTTTTACAGATAATACTTTGCATGATTCAGTGTCAATCGGGGTGACTAATCTCATGGCAAGGCTACATTTGCAGATAATGGCAATCCCTCCCCCTCTGGACCGTTGTCTGTCTTGTCCCAGGATAGTTTAGCTGTCAGGGACTGCTAGCATAAGCATAGGACTGTATGTAACCAGGTCTCGGTAATGGCAAGGAAGTCTAAGTTGTCCCTTTGGATCAGGTCGGCAATTTCCGTGGCGTGTGCTACTAAAGATCTAGAGTTTATTAGGACTTCTTTAATAGGAGGGTTGCTGGCATTAGTAGTTGTCGGGTGGGGAGCTTGGTGGACTTTAGGTTTACGGTTCTGGGGTGTACGGTTTTTTGTCATAGTGGGGCAGTTGTATGCTGAGTTAGTGCTTGCCGGCGTTGAAAAGTCACATTGCACTGTTGAAAAGTCACATTGCACTGCCAACACAAACGCAGATTGATGGAACTGTGCAAAGTGTATTTTTGCAGTGCAAAGTCATTTTTTACAGTACAAAATGACTTTGCACTGCAAAAATACACCTTGCACAGTTCCATGAATCAGCGTGTGTTTCAGGAATGGAAAGTGACTTTTCAGCAGTGCAAAGTCACTTTGCACTGTGCAAACAATTCCATGAATTGGGCCCTTAGTCTATGTAGGAAGTGCTGCAGGGAAGTGCTGTGTTGGTATCCATGTGGAAGGCCTTAGAGGAACGCCCCAGCAGGATCTATTAGGCCTTGCAGATTTTTTAGTTTCCAGATTGCAACTTTGCCGATTCCCCCCCCTGTTTTTACCACCGAAAGCTGAGGGTGACCGCCTGCAACCCCGCTTCAACCCAGGGTCGGATTGGCCCCTCGGCCTTTCGGCCTGTGCCTGGGCCGAAATTGTCCCTGGGCAGTGGGGGCCGGTTTGGAAGAAAACATTTTCTTTTAAAAAGATATATCTTGATGCCACTTCCTGTTTTGTCAAGGGGTGAAAGGTCATGTTTCATCACTTCCAGGGATGTCACTTTGGGGTGGGGTCAAATGACATCACTTCCGGTGATGTCATCAAAGGTCAAGGGTCATGAGTCGAGGGGTGGGGCACTTTTTTGAGGCGATGGGTGGGCAACTTTTTTTTGGGTGACCGGCCCTATTTCTTGTCCCAGTCCGACCCTGCTTCCACCCCCAACCACCCCTTTATACACTTACCCATACTTATCATCTACAGTAAACAAATAATTTAACAAAGAGGTATACATTTGGCAAAAATACATTCTGGAAAGTTGCCTTTCGGCAAAAGTGAGGACTACCCTCCAGCACAAGCAAAGCACCGCTTTATTTTCCTAAGTTTTGCAGACGTTATTGCAATGCAATCTTAGCCTTCATGGGCAGCACAGTGCTGTTGGAGGCTTGGGTGGGTGCAGCCAGTGTAATACAGAGTTATATGGTAAAGCACTTTATGAGACTTTTTGGGGTGCACACAGTGAAGGCTGCAGGGAAAGCTTGCATGGTCTCATTGCTCACATGCATCAGAGGACGGTCAGCGGGTGGGGATAGCGGAATGCTGCAAGGCTCTGGGTTGGAATCCAACGAGGAAAGAGTGACTGATAAGATAATCAGCAGTAAATAACAAGTTAGGGTTTGTTTTCAAAGCCTATTGTTTGAATTATTTTAGTGATCGCATATACAGGGGTGGACTGCCCTATAGGGAACTCTGGAAATTTCCCGGTAGGCCTCTCCACCCTGGACCTCTTTTGTGTGGTCTTTCCAAATGGTCCAATAGGAAAAGGGTTCGGCTTGCTGAAAATGTGTTATATGGGGCCCCTTTAAACATTAATTCCAGGGCCTCTTTTGGTTCCCAGTCCATAGCACTGTCAGTAGCCTACACAGATATGTGAATGCATTGACAAGAAGAGTGTTAATGGAATAGTACAAGAGAAAATAGTTAAATATCGAACACAACGAGCAGGGGTGTTGCTAGGTCTGGAAAAGACCCGGGGCTACGCTAATGTGTGGACTGTCGTGACTCGGGGTAGATAGCAGTTTGGTTGTAGCTCCTGAGATTCTATCCGGGGCTCGAGTTAATGTAGTGCCAATGTAAGATATTGAGGTGTTTTAATGCATTCTAGTGAAGCACGATACCAAAGAGATGCGCCGGGTGCGCGGTGAGAAAGACTGGTGCGCCTGCACCAATGGAAGGCATCCTTCTTGCATGGCAACATCAGCCAACATCTAAACATGCACCGATGGTGAATAGTTCCCATGGGATCTTTTCTTTGCTGCCTCTGTGTTTTAGGAAAACGCAGCCAATATCACACTTTTTTGACGAGTGGGGATGGAACACATCCTATGATAGGTTATTTATAACATGCTTGTTATATCAAGGTCCAGACAGGTTTATGTTGCTTCTCAATAAGTTTTCTTCATATTCTTAATTACAGTTACATGACACTGAGACATCAGGAATAAGACATAAGCAATAAAGAGAGACACTGGCACCCATCACCCAGGGAGGGAGGGCTCAACTGAAACAACATAGAACACTCACCACAGCATTCTCCCACTCATACATCAACATTCCACAGGCACTCAGGTGACATCATAAATCACATGACAAACCACATCAGACTAACCAAGCACATCACAACACTGCTTAATACCCAGAGGTTTCTAGGTACGAACCCGGGGATCGAACCTGTGTTGATCTGTGTAGTCTTGCTTCCAAAGCAAGCACGTTGCCCCTAAAATATCCTCCGTATGATTTCTGTGCAGTATACATGGGGCTGGCAAGCACCGTATAAAAACAGATTGGATTGCACAGCATGGGGTCGGGCTCTGATGTGGGCAGCAGGCAGGGCGAGAGAACCTGTGTGAAATACATAGAGCACAGTGATTGGCGCTCCACTGCTCCTGGATAGGCTCTGTAACAGGTGTGAGTCTGTGCGCCTGCTTGCTTTTAGAACTTGGATATTGCAAGAAATATTTTGTTCTCAAAGTACTTAATGCTAAGAATTTCACATGTGTTACATCTGTTTGCGCTGCTTAATACTAGTGGATGGAGTTTTGGGAAATGAAACGTTTTTTTAATTACGAACCCATGAAAATGTGCAGTATTACTAGAATACTATACAGCTCACAGATGTTTCGCACAGTCCTGCGCTTTCTCAAGGCTTTGATTTCTAGCTGTAGGCCCTTTTTTGGTTTTGGGTCATGAATTCTTACTTTGATTTAGGTGTGGTTTTTGTGTAAAATTATTTCATCTAATCAGAGGTGTTTGTTTCTTTATTATTTAATCGTGCAGGATCTTGTTGAAGACTGTTAAAGTCTGTTTTCATGCATAATTTTTCTTGCCTTTATTATTTGAGATCAGTTTCATTGGTGAGTTTCCTAACATTAATGGACCTCATTACAAGTTTGATGGTTTTTTGGCAGAAAATCTGCTGAAATACCACCAGACGGATTTATTCCTACTGCCACTTGGTCTGGCAGAATTACAGCAGGATTATAAATGGGGGTAGGCAGTGTTAATCCCCATTTATTGGAGTACATAGGGCTCCATCAGATTTCGGTATAATTACTGCTGGTGGTAATTCTGCCTATTCTGCTGATTTATGGCAGTAAAGCTGCGGATTTAGCTCCAGCTTTTTGCTGTGGTGAATCCTCCCCTTGCCCTCATAACTTTTAGTACAGCGGTGCGGTAATGTGGCAGTAACGTTACTGGTATTTATTACTGTACCGTCGTACTTGTAATGAGGCCCAGTGTCCTCTCTTTACTAGCTAAGTCTAAAAACAGGAGCCCAGGTACACACTTGTCTAGGAATTTCTCTCTCTCTCATGGCCCTTGTCCATCAAATGTATGGGAGTTTTAAAACATGTACGAAAAAAACCTTTAACCTGAAATGTGAAAGCAGAAAGGCCATTTCATCTATCAAGTAAATATGCCACAGCTCCACCTAATTGCCATCCCTGGAAGTTCACCCCCAGTTCCACTAAACAATGACCTGTGTTTGCGTCTTCTAGGGCAGCTCTATTTTATTCATAGCTTTATAACCCCAAAACGGACAGCTCTCAGTAATGCAGACAACCACACACACACGTGGCACCCCCACAAGGATGTCAGACTGCACCACACTGATGATCCGCACTAGAGTGTGTAATGCATGTGATTGCCCGCATCCTTAAGAGCGGTCTGTTTCCGATTGATAAAGCTCTGTATAGATAACGCCACCCTATAAGGCAAAGATAATGGGGGTCATTACGACCTGGGCGCAAAGGGATACCGGGCACCGGTAATGCCGCCGGTGCCGGTAATCCCTATGCACCCTATTCCGAGGTCCCTTGGTGGGTCCCTCCCTTAACGCCTGGTTTTGCAATGTGCGGTAGCGTTATTGACGCCTTCCCCCTTCCCATTGAGCCCTATGGGGGCTCAAATGGGAATGGGGAATGGCTTTTCAAATGGGGATTTACCGGTCCCGCAAAGGTGGGAATGGACTGGTAAATCCTCATAACACCAAGTCGGTGGCGGTACCAGTATTGGTGCTAGTCATGGTGCTAATAGCGCCATGACTAGCACCAACCTCGGAATGAGGGCCAATGTCTCACATTGAGGAAAAATGTTTTCTTTTGAGCTAACTTGCATGCCCGCAATGCCTTGCTCAGTGGTTCAGAACTGGAAGTAAACTTCCAGAGATGGCTACTGGATGGCACTGTGGCACATGTACTTGTTAGATGTTATGGCCTATTCTACAATGAGTCTACTGTTGGTTCACACAATAACATTTCTGAGTGGTAATTTACATCACCAAAATTAGTTAATGGCAGTAAAATAGGTATCTGTCGACGGGTAGGAGGTATAGCTGGGTGGGTAACTAGGGGCTGGTAGGTGTCGTGGTAGGAGGGATATGGGGGACCCCCATTAAAAGAATAATAATATTTTTGGTGATGTAAATTACCACTCAGTAGTTTATGTCTATGAAATCACGCAGAACCCTACCATGGCCATTGAGACCTGTGGAGTTGGCTTTATCCCACATCCTAATCTAGCAGCCTACCCCAGCAACAATGAGTTACTAACACATCATGGCAAATAGCTGCACACCACTGCTCTTCTGCCCCCTTCTTGTTCATTACTGTATAAAGCCTGCCTTGCACTGCGACATATTTGAATCAAACGTAAAGAGTCTGGCTGCACAGACGCGCAAACCGCCAGACTCTTTCATCCAGATTCGCCAGGCTCTAAAGAATGAGCTTGCAAGTGCCTGGAAAGCCATACACTCAGTTTGACATGAGTTGCGACACCTAAGCAGACCCTTCTTCAGGACTAGACCCACCTTTGACTGCTTCATGAGCTGGTTGTGTATAACCACTGCAATACTTGCTGGGCCAATAGTATTATTATTAGGATTCTTTTTTTGTATACAGTGCCCGCTCTCCACCGTAAACGTCTCAAAGCATGTTAAGCTTGTCCAAGGAAAAATGCATTAAGTCCTGCCCAGGGACAGCGGGACCTTATTCTTCTTAGGCTACAACGACCGAAAAAATGGCGTGATATAAGAGTAGAGCGATGTGTTGAAGTAAAATCTGGTGTGGAACATGTGAAAGTGAGTAAATGAGTGATAGGCAGAGTTTTATGTAAGGACTGTGTGTGTGACGGGATCTAGATATGCTCAGGCTATCATATATGTATTGTAGGCATGGTTGGCCAGGATTATCCGAATGGATGGGCCTTGTCTTTTAAAAGATCTAGATAAATCGGCTGCCCAGGGCTGAGAACAAATGTCCTAGGTATATGTGTGGCTTATGAGGAAAATATAATGAAGCAGTTATGATGGCAGAGGCATTGCTAGGTGGTGGCTGAGGGGGCTATAGCCCCGGGTCTTTTGGTTGTAGCCCCGGATAGAAGCTCAGTGACTACAACCAAAGGCTATAGCTAGCACAGAATCCTGCCAGTCCTGACATTAGTTTAGCCCCTGATCTTTTCCAGACCTACCAACAACCCTGTATGACGGGTAAGCAAAGAAGGATGATGTATGGAAGGGAAGAGGCAAAGGAAATTTGGCATCCAACCTTCGCCAAGCCAAGGACTTGCACAACCAACCTAGGGTGGTGCACAATTCATGCCGTTTGATGTCATTGTGCCCTATATAAAGCTCATTAGACAGAGATAGTGCCTTGTAATCTATCACACCATCTCTCTGTCACTCCATCTCTACCACACAAGCAGGCACATCCTTTATTGTACGCCTTCCCACCTCAGAGGATCTGTATCTTTTGTGGTAATTTTACAAGGATGTATTTTCCTCTGCCCACGAGTGCTTTTGCTAGGTACTGTGAGAGCCCTTGACGTTTTGGATTGGTTTAGGAGCTCTCTGACAACCACCTCGAAAAGATGTATTGGGCTTAAGTGATAACTGCAGAGGTCTGGGTTGAGCCAGCAGGTGGCATGTCTGAATCCATGCATAGCCAACCTGGGTTGTCCTTCCGGGTAATACGTTGAGTATCATTAAGTGAATAGCAACATGTGATATTAACAGGGTATGTGCCAGGGAAGCAAAGGTATCTAATGAAATCCCGGTACTATCTTGGAGAGCTTCAGCAGCTCAGGTAAAAGGGCCTGGAGCTGCGGCGCCCATTATACCAAGAGCAGGTGTTTATGCTTATTGTTTCTTCTCTTGCACTATATGTCCTCAAGTAACGTGATTGTTGTTGCTATGTGCAGTGCCATAAAACAATGTATGTCCCTTGTGGCAAATCGATAGGCCTTTCTCTTCGCACTAAGTTAGAGCTTTGAGGTTAAACTGTACACAACATACTTTACAAAGTCATAAACAACAAACTATGGTGTATCACTTTCAGATAAGAAAGGTAGTGTCTTGGCTTTCACTCTTTCCGAATAAATGCATATTTTATCAACTTTTTCCCGGATCAATTGTGTGCAGTTATACTCCCAGGATGGAGGAAGAAGAAAGCGGCTGTAGGGAGCAAATAATTGAGCATCTCCTTTTACATAGGTTTCAGAAATTGATTCATGGAATTATTTGCGCTGAAAAACGGGGATTTGTGCGCCATTCTGCCCGCAAAATCCCTCTTTAACAAATGGGGATTTGCGGGCAGAATGGCGCACAAATCCCCGTTTTTTGTCACAAATAATTCCATGTATCAGCCCCATAAACTTTTCTAAATGCTAAATAGCCTTTCATTGCAAATGACACTGGCGCTTCTAAGACCCTCGAGCAGCAATCTGAACATGAAGTCGCTCAGCGGCAGGGTTTATGTTCAGATCCCAAGTTTATTCGGTTACATGTGATTTCAACAAATGAAAAAATACTGGATTATATTTTAACGAACAAAATAAAATGTTGAATTCTTTTTTTTTTAAAGTGGGTGGGTGCCTACCCGCACACCCCCCTTTCCCCACGCTTCCAACCCCACACCTTTTAACCCTTTACCCCATCCCCTATAATATATATATATACATATATATATTTCAAAAACAAAGAACAAAGTGAAAGCAGAATACCGCTTTCTGGACAGCACTCTCCTCAATGAAAAAATCACCCAGATACGTCTAAAAAAGGATCTCCATCAAACGTCCTTTATTCAACAGGTACAGTGGACAAGTTGCTCAGGAGAGAACAAAACAACTACGCGTTTCACCCTAACGGGCTTCGTCTGGTTGTAAACATAAATGACAGGCTTCTCTTTTTAAACACTTTTACATACAAGAAAAAGTCCTTCTTTGCTTTTCATTGGCTAAACCTCTCATTCCCAGTACATGTTTATGTGAGTGACATCTTGGAACGATTAAACCATGTATTCACAAATATTGATAGAGCCAAATACTTTCTGTGTTTTGCATGAAATGTATGGTTTTAGAAATGTAACACATATTGACAAAGATACTGATAGTACAGTCATATTTCCCAACATGTAAATCTTGATTGTATATTCTTATTTACATTTCTACATCAAGCATTGCACTTCGCGGATTATTAACATAACTCATGTTTTTAAAGAGGTTTCTCACATCATGCCCATATTGCACTTTCCATATGGCTAAGGTGCTTAGTGCTTTCAATAAAGTGCATTATGCATTGTAATTGTAAGTATTTCCACATTTCCAAAGTGTCTAAAGCTTTGAATAAGGTGCATAGTGCACATAGGAAATACTAGTATAGCAATAAATATGTCTAATCTTGCTGGTATAGCAAATGACATGTTATGCACTTGTGAAATTTCCAACTGTAACCATTACCTAAGGAAATGTCTTTCCTATGTCATTGCCATAATGCATTTTCCAGATTACTAAAGTGCCAAGTGCTTTTAACAAAGTGCATTGTGTGTTATAGCTGCCGGTATTCCCATATTTCCAAAGTATCTAGTGCTTTGAATAAAGTGCATAGTGCACAATGGCAATAATCATGCCAATATGGCAACAAACATACCTAATCGTTTCAAGGAATGTAACAGTCATTTCTAACCCTTTGTATAAAGTGCAATGTGCATTATGGCAACAGATATCCCACAGCATCCAAAGTATCTAAGGCCCTGGATAAAGTGCATTATGCATAATAGCAGCAAATGTTCCACATTTCCAAAGTGAGTAGTACTGCAGATAAAGTGCATAGTGCATCACAATAATCATTCAACAGTCTTCAGTAATTATAAAACCTTTTTGCCAGAAAAAAAGTGCTTAATGCTCACAATATATAAAACAACTTAGTTGACCCCAAACCTCTCAGTTTTCAAATATATGGGATGTTCAAAGAGGGAAATCAAAAGGAAAAAGGAGATAGTATATTTTTTCAAGTGTTTAAAAGGAGCCTGTAACAGATTGACAAAAATGCAACCATGATCAAAAATATATGTGTATGATTATTAAAAAACTTCCTACATGTTAAGAAATGTAAAAACTATATATATATATATATATATATATATATATATATATATATTTTCAAGATGTGTTCGTTATTTATTTCCGTTAAAATCAATGCATAACCTTTGTTATGGTTTTGCTAAAGTCACACTTAAGGCAAAAAACAAGTGTTTGAATTGTAGGTTCAGACTTGATTGCCCTTTTAGTGGTTTCACGGCCTCGCTGCAGTTGTCCTTCTGGACTGTCTTGCACCCCGCCTTACGGCTGCCGGCTATCTGGGATTAGGAGGGGCGTTTTGATTATCCCAATCGCGCAGCAAAGAGTTTAAAACAGGAAACCTTGCTCCACTCAGGCGGAGGTTCCAGAATATCTTCTGTGGCACTCCTCCGAGGCAGCTCAAATCGTGGAATAAAAAAAATTCGGAAAACCCAAGGTGCTTGTTCTGCCAAATAATCTCATTAATATGATCTAGGTCAGAAGGCCCAAAGTCAGTGCCGCTGGCATTTAAAGCCAGCACAGACTTTCCTGTTTTTTTTTAATAGGTAACCACCTCTTTACCTCTCCCCAACCTCCTCCGCCATCTAAATCCCTAACCCATAACCCCCTCTTCCCCGTGTAGGGGTGCTAAACAGGGATGCCCTGAAGGGTTATCTGCTGGTGGTATGCAAATTGCAGCATTTATATCTGCAACGGACTAATGACGTGGCCAAAACTGTGGAACAAGTGGGGCCTGAAGCTAATGTAGTTGTGCCCACCGCAGTGACATTAACATCTGTAAATACCCACACAGTGCGGCTTTTGGGTGTTCCTGGCCCGCTCATACCCTACCCTGTCTACACCTCTAACATTGAGGTCTGACTCACACCTGTAAAGGCTTCTGTTGTGAAATGAACGCGCTGTAGTTGTTCCCAGAAGAGGAGGAAGCCTCTGTGTATGAAAGTCCATGATGCGATATTTCAAATGCATACATGTTCCAGTAACTCTTGAAACCGCACAGATTATCCTCCGCCTTTACAGCTCATGACCCCAACTGATACTTTCAGAACATTCACTCAAAGCATTAACCAGCCTTCTCCTGAGCTATAACTTGCCCCCGTGCACCGGCATCCTCCCTGTACTCACGCATGGCCAGCAGGAGAAACACATCCCCCCCAAACCCAAGACATAACATCTCCATTCCTTGCACATTCAAACGGCGACCACAATATCTCCCGTTCTTGAACATTCAAACCAGACACACACCCACAAACTCAGGTACAAGGGGATCCCTAACACTGCCGGAGTATGCAACACGCACTTGGGAATGCTGTCCGCAGGAAGCTAAAGGATAGGTTCTCCACATACGGGCAAGGATGCATCCAACCTAAAGGTGGAAACTATTATCATCCAATTTAGGACTCACATCACGACCAAAGAAAAATGCTAAACACGACAACCTACAGCAAAGCCTCCTGAAGACCAAGCACATTCTATGCGAAATCTTCGAAAGCTTTGTTGCAGGAAACTCAACACTATATAAACGTTTGTAAACACAAACTAACACGTAATAAAATAAATAAATAAATAAATAAATAAATAAATAAATGTGGGAAGACCGCAAAGGCTGTTCTCGACAGTCCTACACCCAAACAACACAACGCAAACCGCAGAGTTGTGGTGCACTTGCCCTACGGGTGCAACGCAAGGCATACCAGCCTAGGAAGTCTTCCACACAGAAACTATTACAAATCCAAACTAGTGCAGCCACTCTACCTGATCATTACACACTCCATCAGACTACCAGTACAACTGCCATGCATCTGACACATGTTCACCTTACACCACAACACAGACACATGTCAAATGCCACATGTTACAAGTCACCAGGCATCCAGAAACGCCTGCATGGGTTGGAGACCACATGCAGCCGTGCCACCAAGTGCATCAAACCTCTGTCAACATACCTATCGGACACGCCCATTCATAACACCAGACACATGCCCCACTCCTACACCACATGGCTGCCAACAGGTGCACAGTGCCTCCTGCAATGGCACATTAACCAAGTAATGTCCAACAATTAGCTTGAAAATCTATGAAGTCAAATGAAGCACCAACATCTGCAATTAAAGAGACATTACCTTAATCTATACCTAGACCTTTGTGTACATATACGTCCCCACACTATCATATAACAAAGACTTTAACATACGGGATGTACAAAAACGAAAGCATTACACACTATGGACTCCTGACTGATTACTGGGAGGCCACACGATCGAGACAATGCCCTGAAACCCCTGAAACACGGACATGACTGACAAGGATGACACTACAACAATAGCCATCCAACCCACATCTAATGTAGCAACACTCCACCAACTCAGCTAAACCCAGCAAAGCTAAACAAGCAGCCTCCCCATGCACAACCCAATGCACTCCAGCCCCATGCATCCGAACTGAAGGTAACATCCCAAGGCCATCCAGCACATGCAACCGGTTTATGGGGTTGACTGAAACTAGTTGGGCGCAAATTGCCATAGCCAGCACATGCCCAAGCGAGCTCCACATCAGCCATCATGAGATAAGGCATTGAGGCATCACTTATGCAGCCACATAAAGTTCTCCACGCAGCATCCTGCGGTAGGACCATGGGGAACTTGTGATTCCACCTCTAAGGTGAGGAAAAGCTCCAAAAGACCAATGTCAGAGAAATAAATGCAGATCTGTACCAGTTGCTGCCACTTGTCTGCAGAGTGCTGAATGCCCAGAGTGCCCTAAGGCAAAGACTGGCAGTCTCCTCCAGGGCACCATGGCATGGCCTGTGGAATTCATTAAGACAAAGGAAAATGTAACATCAGAATTCTCTGTATACATGTTATGCACGGAGGGAGGTTTACTCCATGGGACCCCTGTTGTGGGGTATGTACTGAAAGAATGTCCACCACATTCGCCTGACTAGGGCGGTGACTAGGGCGGTAACTAGGCGGTAACTAGGGTGGTGAATGCTACATTCCAATCCATCATCTTGTTCCAGCAGACAGAGAACAGAGTGGAGCACAGATCTCCAAGTGCCCTGCAACTGCAGTGGCCCCCATGCAAGGATCACCCTGAAACGGTGCCCCCTCATAGTGTCACTGCTGCAGGTTAGACAAGTCATTATCCACCAGCTTCACACAATTGCTGGCAAGCGTGCCTAGCTGTTCCCTGTGCCAACCTGCTGATTTAAGTAATCGGATCTTCGCCTAGCCGGGGTGTGAATGCTTGGGCAGATGTTCTGCCGGGTGTTCAATGCCAAGATGCATAGCAAAGCCCAGTTGCTGTCGCTCCTCACACTGCTCAGGCTCGTGTTGCCCTGGGCTGTGCCGACCCCTGATGCGCTGCTCCCGGAAGAAAGCGGCCCCCGAAGGATTCTGAGTTGCACTGAATCCTCACTTGGTGACATGTTACTTCCCCCACAGTCATCTCTGTCCCGCGAAGCGTTATAACAGTCCCGAGCCACCTTGCTATGTAATGTAAAGTGGTCTTCTATAGCACCCTTCTGTCATTACTGCGGCTTCACCCAAAATGTTCGAAAAAAAAGCCTCTCAATGCGTGATTTGGTCGAATTTCGGTCGTTCTAAAAATCCGACGGCTGAAAAGTTCCACCAAATCACACATTTGGTGCTGGGGGCTATGGGGGTGTCTCCCGCACCCTTGCTCACTATATTGCTATATTGTGAGTGTGGGTTACGGGGTACACCCACACAGCCATCCCAACAAAAAAAAAGCACCCTGCGGTGCCAGTTCCCGATCACGGAAGCGAAAGGGAACAGGCGTTGCAGGGTCCAGCGAGTTGGAAGAAATCTAAGTATGGGCCTGGGGATGTGGGTGTGGGTAGGGGTGTGGGTGGGGGTGTGGCTAGCGGTGTGGGCCGAGGTAGGAACGTTCAGGGGAGAAAAGACTGCAAAGCTTATTTCGAAAAAAAAATCTTCGGTCGTTTCTCCCTCGAACATTCCTACCTCGGTCATTCAACCCCAATCCATTATTATTGCCTCACTGTGGGTGGCTCTGTAAAAAAGAGGTAGGGGGTTAGTGGGTTAGAGGAGGAGGCAGAAGCAAAACCTGTGGTGCGGATCAATGGGTTTTCCAACGATGCGTGGACCTGTGTTTATCCAAAGGGGACGGGTCCCGGGTCTGGTGGAATTGGCAGTGCTCTGGACCTGGGTTAGCCTCTGATGTGGTGGGGTGGGGACTAGAGAACTAGAGAGGTGAACTTTGTCACAGCTCTCTTTACGTAGATGTGGTAAGTGATAGACTTACACTTTCCATGTGAGCAGGGGGTGGTGTATTTAGTGTGAGGTGGGGAACGATTTTAAAGAGAGAGAAAGAGAGAGAGAGAGAGAGAGAGGGAGAGAGAGAGAGAGAGAGAGAGAGAGAGGTAGAGACAGAGGTTCTTATCAGGAAGAGATACATGTAGTGGGGGAAGGAAAAGTGTTGGTCACCATCCTGGAATGAAGACGTTGTGCATCATCCTGGGACAGGATGTGGGCATTTGGATGTTGAGAAGCTATTGGTTACATTTTCTTTAGAATGTGGAATATGGAATATGAACAGATCACTCCACTGTCCATGAGATCTTGAGGCTCGCCCATATCTTTTAGCAGAGTAATTATATTCAGGCCACTTTGCCTGAAATGGACATAAGCAGGTTGTGATTATGATGTTCATCGTAAAGTTGTTGTTAGTTGACTAGCCCGGTTTTGAGTGGTTTCTTTGAGGTCAGGTGGTTTTCTTCTTTGTGCATGTGTTTGGGCAGTGACTTTCAGAGTTTGGTTGACAAGAAGGAAAAGGATGAGGCTCCATGCAGTCTCCTGATGAAGCTTGTTACCGTTCCTAAAGCCTCACTTCTGGATCAAGGTGCTCTCGATGGTCGGAAGCGGCAGAATTTCATGGTTATGGATTCGGGCCCATGCCATGAAACGAATGGTGGGTTATGCAAAGGTTTTTGTGAAGCCCTTCCAGCACGGTAAACTGCACTACATTTCCCACCCCTTGCACCGCTCTGATGAGTGTCGATCATATTAGAAAGCCGCTGACACCACCCAGAGCTCAGGAACCTCTGATTTGGCACCTCTGGCATATATTGTGTTTGACTGATCTTGCATATTTCGATCTGGACTGCTTTTTTTACCGTTCCTGGATCAGGGATTTGTCTTTTACTCTGCTTCCCCATGTCATGGACCCGTCCCTGGACTATAAACTTGGGAGATGTATGGATTCTTTGGAGTGCATTTGGCATCAACTGTTTTTGGAATAGTGTGAACTTGCCTTTGACTACCTTGGATCAAACTGGCTTGTTGAAGAATTGCAGAATTTAATTTAGCATTAGTACAGACCTGGTGGGCGGCTTTTCTTAATCTTCCAGTGGCTCAGTTGTAGCTTCTCTTCCATTCCCCTTACATTCTAGTGTTATTGAATGATCCAGGCGTCTTGCTCCATCCTCAGTTCCTTGTAAGACTTGGCCTGGATCTATCACAGATATTGTGGATTCAAGGGAGGGAGAAGAGGTACTTAATCTTTTTGTATTCTTTCACAGGGTTGAATACAGCTGGTGGTCCTTGTTTTCCTTCCCACATTTTGATATTTTGATGTATTGTCTGGCAGGCAGTCCCGTTATTATCCCCCACCAGGCTGTATGACGAAGGGACTGTCATGTCCACCAGCTGGACATTGTTGCAATCTTGACATGCTTTTCAACTCCTGACCAACATATGACTCCTTCCTCCACCATGATAATACGGCCCAGTAGTGCTGTCTCCAGCATCTGACTCCCTGATTATTTCCTCACAGAGTCCTGAGCACACCCGAGCTCCTACATGAGGCCTGCTTTCCTGGTGACAGTGCCCCTTGAGGCCAGCCAATAAGCCTCTTCACTGTCTGAGGGACCCATCACCTAAGGGACATTGCACCCCAGATCCATTAGAAAAAGCTGGCTAAATGGGACATCAACCTGGTTTGAAACCTCTCCCAGGACACTTGAACCAGCTGTACATCTGCTCTTCCAAGCTTTAGTAATTCCTCAGGTGAACCCCCAGAACCCACATAGCAATTGGGTTCAACAGCATGAACCTTCCCAATCGGCCATCTGAACCGCCTCTTGTATGGAGTAGAGGAACTGAAAAGAGAGTAGGGTCTTGATACCTACTCCTGCCAGAGAGCGGCTAAGTTACCAGAGACTACCTAAGTTATTTGACTTGCACAGGATACAGGTAACACACATCAAAACCAATGTGAGTCTCGAAGGAAGCAATCTACAAGGAGTACTTAGGCAGAACCAATACCCCCACAAGACCACCCAGCTTGCCCCTGTCACGATAACTTTCCATCTATCAGGAACACTCAGGAAATCATTCTCCCACACTGACAAAACACATGGTGGAGCACAGACCCCCATCAAATAAAGTCACACACCAAATTTCGAAACCCACCACATGCCACTCAGCAAGAGGGGCGTGTGTAGCATTCCCTCACAACACTGGAAATGGTGAGAGGCCCCATTAAATCAACACTCCACCCCACTGGCCTGCAATCACCCCATATTTAACAAAAAATAGATCTCTTCTCTGTCTCTGCCAGTAAATTTCGATCAGCACTGCCCTCGCGGTACATCAAAGTGATAGCGTTAACTTGTACTCTCTGATCTGTATCGCTTCAGGATATTTGTTTCACCAACTTGGGTTTCAGTTTCAATATTAATATGATGAAGGTACTACTAATCTGATCTGATACTTTATTTGTACATGTAGACAGCCGAGTGAGCTTGAGATTGTTGTGTTCAACACATTATTTAGCATTCTCTTTTGGAATGTCGAATATGAGTAACAAGGGTGTTTTTGGGAAGAACCTTCCAGTGGAAAGCAACCGACACCCAAGGAACCAATCAGTTTTCTTTAAGACGATATTCATAGGATGACCACGCAATGTCCACACGAGGAAATACTGTATTCTCCATTAGACCCCTGAAGGGGGGCACCCGCCAATCCAGAGGCTCGGAACGTGGGCTGTACTGTATGCCCGCGTCTGAGTTGCCTGGACAACCAGCACCCCTTCCCTTCCCCTCACCTTAGCACCTGTGTAGTTTCCTGCACGGGTGCTAATGGTGTCTTTTAAAAAAACATACTTTTCCTGCGTTGCCCAGCGGCATGTAGTGCTGCTGTCCCCTCAGTCCATACTCCATGCTGATGACGTCACAGTCATCAACATGGAAAGCAGACTGAGGTTTCAGCGGCACTGTGTGGGCTGGTTGGGCCACGTAGCAAAGGTACATTTCTTTTTATTTACTGAAGAAAAAAAAAACATTAGCACCCGTGTAGGTACATACACAGATGCTAGTGGCGATATGCTGGGCCGTAACAGCACCGCCGCCCTTGTTAAGGGACCCTCACTGTGCTCGGCCCCTTAACTTGGGTGGCAAGCCATTACCGACAAGGTTGGCCTGCCACCTGGGGGTAAATCGCATATTGGTCTAATTTGCTTCTTGTTATCTATTTTATGGTACAAAGAATTCTAGCTCTTTGATATATGGTGGGGGCATCATACAAATTCCACAGGGATTCCTTAGTAAAGATCATGTAAGGAACATTAGCACCTGGCGAGGGCACAATCAGAATGAAAGGACCATTCTGATTGGCCCTCGCCGAGGCATTACCCGGCCGGGAATCCCTCGGTCGGGATTCCATGACTTTATCCCCGGCGGGGGGCGTGGCAGCCCCTCAGCCAATGAGGAGGCTCGAAGCAGGGCCATCCCCGCTCCGACCCTCCACACGGCTGGAGGCTGCCTTCATCCCCTGCCGGGGATTCAGGTATGTTTGTTTGTTTTTTTTTGTCCTCCCACCCCCACTTACCTTCTGCCTGCCGTGTCCCCGGTGGGGGACGATGGAAGCCTCCGGAGCCGTGTGGAGACTCGAAGCGGGGACATCCCCGCTCCGAGCCTCCACATGGCTCTGGAGGCTTCTAGGGTCCCCCGCTGGGGACCCAGGTACGTTTTTTTTTTCTTTGTTCCCTCCCTCCCTTCTGCCCTCCCAACCCCACTTACCATCTTTGTTGTCTTTCAGGAACAGACGCGCTGGGAACTGTTCTGGGAACAGACTCTGTTTTCCCTTTCCATGTCGGGCATTTTCTTGGTTGTTTTTTTTTTTTCTCTCTCGAAATGCTGCAGCGTTTTGGGACAGAAAAAAATGCTTTTAGTACCCTGGTCTCACAGATCTTGCGGGCCGGGGTACTAATAGCAATATGCCCACGCTGCTCGGGGCATATTGCTTAATAAAACAATTTTTAGTCAAACACATTTACTACGTTCAAGATGAACATAAATATATTCAGTGAAAAAACCTTAATTAAAGAGACGTTAAGGTGAAAAGGGAACGCATCAAAACCCTGGAAATCTGGCAGACAATTCAGACAAAGGGCCTCATTCCGAGGTTGGAGGTAGCCATGGTGCTATTAGCACCATGGCTAACCCCTTACCGCATACCAGGTCCGGGTTCCCTGAATGGGGACTTACCGGTTCGTTCCAACCTTGGAGGACCTGGTATTTCCCCATTCAGGGAACCCATCCCCATTCCCATTCGAGCCCCCATAGGACTCAATTGGAATGGGGAGGGAGCTAACAACGGGCCCGTTAATAACGGGCCCGTTGTTAGCTCCCTGGTCCTTTAGCGGCTCCCCACTAAGAGCGGCTGGTAAAACCAGCGGGACCGGCTAAAGGACCTCGTAATGCGGCAGTAAGGGGTTAACGGCACTGGCACCCTTACTGGCGCCATTAACCCCTTACCGCTGCACTCGGAATGAGGCCCAAAGCCACCTTACTACTTGCCCCCTGTTGCACACCATATGACCACAGTGATGACATCAGCGATTACATCACGGATAACATCACTGTTGACATCAATAATTACATCATATATGACATCACTGATAGCGCCACTGATCAATCAAGGATCCGCTAGTAAACCACATCTATCCAACTGGCGGCAAAACAGATGGGATTGATATTGTCAACCCTGATGTTAAAGTAGTAAAGGAGGGATTTCACATGAGGGCAATGCAGCTCATTGTAAACATGTTGCACCAAACAAGAACACCTCTAAGATCACACACAATTAAATACTTGATACATACAAAACTGCCGAATCGGAAGATCACACACAATTAAATACTTGATACATACAAAACTGCCGAATCGGAAGGGCAAGAGGGTGGGAGGAACTATAGTTTTCCAGCACACGTATGTATAGTAACAAGGCCAGAGTGTGTGTAAGGTTACACACAGTCCTACACACAGGTCACGAGGATCAAGCGACCAGTTCAACATCTCCCACTCTATCTCTATAACAAACAGATTTGCAGCATTAGGCAACCTAGATGGTGACATCATGAAGGGTGGGCAAGTACATAATATCAACCACTCAGTTGGGGGAAATAGTGTGACTAACAGAGCAGGCTTGATTTCTAAACCTACAGAATGACTGATGCATCAACAAGATAAGATACACCAGGAGCTGCTCTCTTGCAATGCAGATCCTGCCCTAATTGTGGTAATAACCCGGATATCAGTTTGACCTGCAAACATTAACAGCATTGATTCTTGCACTGACAAACCTAGTGGAAGGGATGAAGGACAACATAGCAGAAGCCATTAGTCCCCCTAGAAGTAGTGAAAAGTCAGGGAGTTCCACCAATGCCAATAATCTGCCCTTTGAGGGCTATTTAGAGCCCAACCCAGTAAAAAAAGCGATATCATCGACCCAGGTGATTACCAACATTATTAATAACCCCTCCACCCCCCACAGAGACAACTAATGGGAAATAGGGACAGAGCCAATACTCAACACCCATACATTAAAGCAATTGACAACTGTCCCAACATAGGATAGACTAGAAATGAACACGAAAAGCGCTTCATTGTCATGTATAACAGCCCTTACCATTCCAGCCATGCCCATGCAAATCAGGAGGCATTAGGTAACTCATGCATACACTGGATTAGACATGTTAGGGGTTGTTACTCAATGATAAGGTGGATATCACACATTGTACCCGAAATCCCATGCCAAACAACAGAGAGGGTGATTTTATTCAGATTATTTTTTTAAAAAAAGATCTCCCTGCTCTAAGGACGTCTAGCCACAGAATATCGTTTGTATTCACTGCAGGCTCTAGTATTGAGCTAGGCTCATTCCCTCCATCTTATATTATTCATAATAACATGATAGGAGCTCTGCCCCATATGACAGAGTATCCGTACTGAGCCCTGGGATGGCCAAGGTTTTGCTCAATGTAAACGATCCACAAAAGACATTAAGAACCGCAAATGTAGAGGAGGAGGAGTTAGAGGGAGTGAATTTAAAACCACACAGTGGTGAACAGACACGTGTCTCTAGCACACCCACCACCACACCAGTCATGGATTGATGATTGCTTAATTCTAGTATCATGGAACATCTCTGCTGAAGCAAAAAGTCTTGGTGATGGAGCATGGTGCAATCTTTTTCGGGGGTCACAGGTTCATTTGCTTACAAGAGACGTGAGCAACTGAACAGTTAGATCTTCAGGGTTACCATTCACATCACACAACAGCCACAAAGGGTGCAAGAGGTCGACCAAGTGGGGGCATCATGACTTTGGAGGACTTGCTCCTGAAGTGGGATGTAATACATCATGAGACATGACTTGATGACTTGCAGCATATGCATATAACGATGGAATAAAGGCATTATATCTTTCTTGTTAACATTTACAATAGACTCAACAGTCCCAAAAATAGAAACACGATTGCAATCATGCATAGTATCATTGAAGAATGGGCAATCCTAGATTCAAAATGTTCCCATGTAGTTGCGGCTCGAGATTTGGATCTCCAATTCGAACCACTTAGGATGCTAACAGGCCTGGTGGATGAAGAAGATGTGGCCAGGGATATTCCAGAATTGGCTTCAGAGTACCCTAGTTGCGCGCACAGGCAAGCCATTGAACCGGCGCGTATTTTTCATAACTTGGAATTGGAATTAAGGACCTGTGATGGCAGATGCAAGGACGCCCAACCGGCAAAACTTATGTTTTTGGGTAACAACAGCTCTTTGTGGATTGATAGCATCCTAATCCTAGGCCGTGAATGGCAATATGTTACACATGTTGAAGTCATAGTCCGTAACCAGAGTGACCATCAACCCCCTTGTTTGACAATTAACCACACAAATTGGCAATATAGGTGCCCACCTATTGACGATAGGAGCACAGCTTTAGTAATTACACGCAACACAAAGTTAAGTGGTTCAACTCGAGGTGAATAATTGCACGCCAGCCCTGTATAATGACATCATAGAACATATCGAAAAGGTATGCGTTGGTAGTCTGCCAAACCAAGAAATTGTACACAAATTCGAATTGCTAACAGCATCCATTTATCCCCATGTCACAAAATCAAGAGGTGTTATTAAAGCACGTGCTATTAGACACGAAAAATGGTACGTTGATTAATACAGAGAAGCCAAAGGGAATTTGCTAGCTTGCCTAAGAAATACAGAGAGGGGGAGGGGGGTCAATAAAAATACCCTGCGCTTACTCAGGGCTACCTACCGTGCTTGCTGATCCAAAAAAAGAAGGTTTTCCTGAGGAGACAATGGGAGGATCTCTTGAAGCTGCAAGGTCTGGGGATAGTGCTAATGTTTTGAGGGTTGAGGGAGGTCACTGGCAGAGTGGAATCAAGTGGTTCTATTATACAAGGTTCTATGGTATAACCACTTTCAATGGTTATATAACGAGACAAGACATTTTATAATACAAGAAGCCACCGCACATACACAGAAAAAGGTACAGACACCGGAAGGGGTAATAACATTCACAAATGCTGGAAATTCGAGAGGCGCTATGCTTACAAAAGAGGGGGAAAGCACCAGTGGCAAACAAAATTCAGATCGATGTATTTCAAACAGAACCCGAAATAGGGGTGCCCAAATTGCATCGCCTTTTTAATGCCTTTATATCATTTGAACCGTGTCATGGAGTCCTCAGCAAATGCTGAAATCGTGTCCCTCTTTAAAAAGGGGACCGTGAGGTCCCTTCAGACTATCGTCCCATATCTCTATGAGATGCAACAGGAAAAATCTTGGCCAGGGTGGTGCTGAAGCACTTAAAGTCATGGGTGACCAAAAATAACACAATAAGCCACTTACAGGTAGGTTTCCAAAAAGGTAGGAGTACAGTTGACCAAAGCTTTAGGCTATCCCTCATACTCCAGAAATATACTGAATAAAAGAGAGCCCCACTTTATGCTCTCTTCATTGATCTGAAGCAAAACAAAAGGGGTGATGGCTGGAAGGTTTAGACATAATCCTTACCTCTGGCATTGCACTGGGCAACCCTTCAGACACTCATTCTTTTCCTGCCAAGCCACTACAAAAGGGGAAAGACCATATGCAAATCAGTCTTGGTCTCACCTTAAAAAGGACAGTCCAGCCTGAACTGCTTGGTCAAATCCCATCAGCACAAGACCACACGCATCCCCAAACATGTTTTGGCCTTGTTGGGCCTCACCAGTGAGGGGTAGCTTTGGTCTCCAGGCCCAGCAGGGATGGGACCTATGTCTGGGCATAGCCTTTGCACTCGGGGTGGCTATAGCAAAACAAAAGGGGTGATGGCTGGAAGGTTTAAACTTAATCTATAACTACACTCCAGTATCAACCTCCCTAGATTTGGACAGGATAGAATTCCAAGACTCTTCTTTGTCGCTGATGAAATCATGTTGGTAACAACACCTTCCAGGCACAGTGAACACTTTAAAACCATGGGCTTGGAAATTAACATTGGTAAAACCAAAGCCATGGTTTTCCATCCTAGATACACAAGGACTCCTAGATTTGATGTATGCATTGATGACAGGAGATCAGAACAAGGCTCGGCCTCGTTGGGCCTCATCAGTGAGGAGTAGCTTAGGTTTTGATGCCCAGCAGTCATGGGACTCATGGCTGGGCATACCATTCCCACTCAGGGTGACTATAGAAAAAGAAAAGGGATGATGGCTGGAAGGTTTAGAATTAATTAAACCTATGGCATTGCTATAACAGAAAAACATTTCTAGAATCCTTACTTAGACTCCTCCCCACAAGTAGCCGCAACACCTTAGTGCGCTTAGAAACAAACGTTAGTTCAATCAATGATGAAGGAGCCATACAACCTGTGATGTATTGGATACATTTATGGGTTTCCCCGAACCTCCAAAAATAGAAAGAAGAACTTCAAGACATAATGGGACGCAAGTGTAAACGGGCCGTACTTTGGTTGCAACATATACAATCTTAGATAACGTCTCTTGAGCTGGGCTGTTTTTGGCATAGCCCTTGTGACATGAACATTGCAACCAAGGTTTTGGTCAAATACCTCTTTTGCAATCATGGCTAGATCAAAATCCGAGGTAATGCGTATCCAACTCTCGGTAGGATATTCCTATGGGTCATGCAATGCAGATTTTGACTGTGAGGAATTCTTGGACCATGTTTCACCTCCACTGGCACGGTCGCTTTATGATAGATTTAGAATGGGCACGTTGAATGTTGAACAGTATTTGTCCAACTTTCAGGGGAAACAGGAGACCATAGATTTTGTTTTTTATTCCTATGTCCAACATATGGAGACCTTATGGCCCCAAATCTCAAACCAATGCTTAACTTCCATAATATTCATAGTGTTCATGATGCAATGGTAATGTGCAAATCGACGTGTGTTAATAATGTTGTATGCACAATTGCTAAATATATACACCTGAGAAGATGCACATGGGAAATAAATCCGGTATAATAATATTTTTGAGCAGTTAGAGGGAGGAATAAGTCCGAAAGTTGAGTTTATTCTGCTTGTACGATTTTTAAACATATGTATTATTTATGAGACTTTGTTATATGTTGGTTTTTGTTATGTTCTTATTTCGTGCATTGAAGGTTTTAAGTCATTATGGTAAATATAAAAATTATATGTACAACATGAAAAATTATTTTTAACTAAAGAGTTTACCAAAGTACTGCTGTTATTATCGCTTCGTCTATAAGGGATCTGTCTAACAATGTAAATAATCTACAATCTAGTTGATGATGATGACTTATTATATAATGTTTCAAATACCGTAAATAGATCTACCTAAATCAGGTACTTTACCTGCAATTTAGTATTGTTATTGCTTACTAATACATGACATTTAAATCATTTGTATAATGTTGCATGTTTTGATTTGAAATGTAATAAGTTGAGAGGTACTACAGATAAATGCTCCAAACATAATCATATGATACTTCTGTATCAGTGTATTGTCCCATGTTATGTTGTTATTATTGTGAAGTGTAACAAAATAAAATAAAATATTTATCAAAAGAAGTGAACAAAGATATTCTAACTTATATAACCAAAAATGTCATATATGATGTAATTATTGATCTCATCAGTGATGTCATGTATGGTGTCATTATTAACACCATCAGTGATGCCATCAGTGATGTCATGTGTGATGTAATTGGTGATGGACCCGTAAAATGGTCTCTGTTCTCTCTCCTTTTTTATGGAGGTGCAGTAGCCCTGATCTTTCCATAGTGGGTGGCTGCTTCTGCCATCCCTATGCAGGCCTGTTCTTCCTATGAATGTCTGGCCTAGGCTTTCTAACTCTCCTGGCCTCTCTCTAACTGTGGCAACCATTTACAGGCCTCCTGGACAGGTCAGCCTCTTCCACTCAGAATGGGCTGACCTCTTACCTTCTCTCCTTGCCTCTACCTCTCAACTTCTCCTACTTGGAGACTTCAACATCAATCTGGAAACTTATGATCTCTCCTCAGGTCTACTCCACAATCTCTGTGACATTCTCTCTGTTTCTATTCTACCTTCTGGCCCGACATACAATGCCAGGCACACCTTGGGTGTTCTCATCTGTTCTGATATTCCCCTCTCAAACCCTCTCACCACTCCCCTCTCTTGGACGGACCCCATTCTGCTCTCCTCTCAAATGAAGCTCTCTGTCCCCAGGTGAAGCCTACCCCAGCAGTGCCACCAATCTTCTCAGTCATCCGGCCCATGAAGCGTGTGTCAGTGGAGGCCTTCACTGCTACTTTCTCTCGTCCTTCTACTCTGGTAGCTGACTCACACTCGGACGCATCCCTCTCTAACCTGCATCTTTCTATCACTAACACTTTTGATGTCATTGCCCCTGTCATGAGAATACGCCTGAAGCCTACCTCCAAGTGCAACTCTTTGTATAACTCTGATCTCGCCACCCTAAAACGCAAGTGCAGAGTGGCTGAGAGGAAGTGGAGGGCATGTGGCACATCCTCTGACAAACTGGCCAAAGGCAATACAGATTCTCTGTTGTGTCCAAGAAGAGAACCCACATCCAAGCCCACGTCGCTGCAGTTTCTAACAACATGGCCAAACTCTTCAAAATCTGCAAGGAGCTGGCCAATCTTGTTGCAGTCTCCACCTCTCCTGTTCCCTCCCAGTCCCTTTGCATGGCTCTGACTTCTCACTTCACCTCTAAAACCCAGGACACCCTGTCCTCTCCATGAATCACTCCTGATGATGTTTCTAGACAAGTCCGGTCTATGAACGTGTCATCCAAGCAGGTGCTCTCTGCTCCTCCAGAACCATCAAAGACCACATCGACACCCTCGCTCCAGCCTTGGCCGATTTCTGCAATCACTCTTGCCAATGGAACTTTTACCTCTCCACTTAAGCACTCTCTTGTGCACCCCCTCCTGAAGAAACCTTCCGCCGATCCTTCCTGTCTGGCAAACTATTGACCAATCTCTATCACTCCTTTCCTGGGGAAACTCATGGAAAAAGCTGTCCATCTCCAACTTACTCTCAACACTGAATCTGTTGGTTGCCATGACCATCAGTCTGGCTTCAGAGCAGCCAGAGGCACACAAACTGCTCTTCTGAACAATTGTGAATATTTGCTAACTAATCTTCACTTTAGTCTTCCTTCTGTCCTCATCCTCCTTGACCTTTCCTCTACTTTTGAAACTGTCAATCATGCCAACCTGATCAATCGTCTCTGTGAGAACCTGGGCACCACTGATCAGGCCCTAGAATGGTTGACCTCCTTCCTCCTGACTTGTCCTTTCCAGGTCCAAATGTGTTCCTTTTTCTCCATCACCTCTCTCTCTCCACATTTGGTGTTCCCCAGGGCTCCAATTTCTCACCCTGGCTTTTTAATGTCTATGTGGCCTGTTTGGCCCACCCCATCTCTACCTTCTCCTCTAACTTCCAGTGTTATGCGGATGACACTAAGCTCTCCTTCAGGCTCCACTCTGCCTCCTCTCCTCTCTCACTCTTTCCTGACTGTCTATCAATGATTCATCAATGGTGTGCCCTCAACGATCTCTGCCTCAATGCCAGCAAGACTGAGATCCTCCTCATTGGGACCCCTGCTCCCACTTCAAATCTGTCACTCTGGCTGCCCTCCTTGTGCCCTCTCCCTGCACTTTCCTGTGAGGCAAAAAACCTAGGGGTCATTTTAGATTCCACTCTGTCCTTCTCTCCACACATCACTGGCCTCTCCAAGAGGTCCCACTACCAGCTGCACCTCCTCAGAAGTATTCTTCCTTTTCTCACTTTCCGCCAGAAGCTCAACGTCTCCAGAGCCCTGGTTCTCTCTAGGCTGGACTAGTGCAACAGCCTCTTTCTCAACCTGCCATCCTCTACTCTTCGCCTTCTGCAACTTATCCAGAACAGGAGTACGAGACTTGTCCATGGCCTCGAGCTCAGGGATCGCATCTCTCCAGCCCTGAAATCTCTCCACTGGCTCCCGGTGGGTGCAAGAATCAAGTTCAAGATCCTCTGCATTGTCCACAAGGCTTTCTGGGGCCAGGGCCCACACTACATCCCACTATCTCTTCCTAAACATCTTCCTTCCCGAGCCCTTCGCTCAGCTACCTTCAACTCTCTGATGGTCATACGCTTCTCCAGTCAGAGAGTGGGAGGTAGATCTCTTTCTTCTGTAGGGGCCTCACTCTCAAATGGCCTCCCTACCCCTCTCAAACTTGAGCAAGACCACCTCAGGTTCTGGAAGCAGCTCAAACCCTTCCTTTTCGCTTCTGCTTGCTCTCTTTCTCTTCCTTGCTGACCCCCGTGTCAGGCATGCTGGCCGGTCACCTGGCTACCTTCGGACCATAAGCACCTGAACTGCCTCTGGGCCTCCATGCACTTAGGGGTTATATCTGTACCCCTACAATCCCCTGCTTCCATCCACTACCCATAGCAGGCTTCCCAGCTGCAGTTACTCAGAGCAATGCTGCCCTGATCACACTTCCCCTTTCCCTTCCCCTAGCCCTTCTCCTCTCCCCCACCTGCACTTGCACAATATGAATGACACAAGTGCTAGTAAGATCGTTTGTTTTGTCCTCCCTTTGTCTAGAAACACTTGTGTACAGGGGTGTTGTAAATGCCTAATCATATCATATTAGTGTGATCATACGCTGCGCAACAGGGGAAGCATAGTTAAAGTGCACTTGCTTGTAATTTAAATGCTGAATTTTAGGGGGTTTGTTGCATTATAAGTGATCACATTAACTCTCTCTTAACCTATGGCTTTTCACTGAATTTCAAGGCTTTTGTTGTACTATAATTTGCTCAGGGCACACTAGCCATGGCCTTTGGCCATGGCCACTGTACATGTTGCACCAATAGTATTCTTTTAGCCCCACTAGACATGGCCAATGGCCATGGCCAAGCATGTTACAGTTTCTTGAGGTCTCACTAGCCATGACTTTTGGCCATTGGCCACTGTACATGTTGCATCAATAATTTTCTTTCATGCCCACTAGCCATGGCAGTGGTCAGTGATCATGGCCAACAGCTGTGACCTCTGTAGATGTTGCATAGTTTCTTGAGGTCTCACTTGCTATGGGCTTCGGCTGTGGCTTCTGTATATGTTGCACCAGTGGCCTTCTTTTGGGCCCACTAGCCATGTCAAACCATTAATGTTACCAAATGCCCATTGCCCCTGCCCAGTCGATGTAGGCGCTGCAAATGTTAAACCTTTTTTCCTAACTGTTCTACCCGTCACTGCCTCACCAACCTCCAAATGGCCAACTTAACATGGTGTCTTCTTCCCTAATAAAGACCTCTAGCCTGATGTGATTGCAATTGCTGTTGCTATTGCTGTTAGTATTGGCCATCTAAGCGCTGTCACTCAAAACAATCAGTGTTCCCCTATGAGTGAGTACATGAACAGACGATTTTTGAGTCACTTTCTGAAGTTGACTCTCTAAGGTCATGGGGCAGTTCATTCCAAAGCTTGATGGCATCCTTTTTCCTCCTCTAAATAGCGTTTTGAGTTTGGTCTCTCTCGAATATTTTAAAAACTACTGGATGGATGTATCCAAGGCCAGTCAAGGAAATTAGGTCAATGCTTTGTGCCCAATTTGCTTCTTATTTGGTACAAATCTGCCCATCGGTTTTTGCACTACGGCTGTTCGAATACTAAACTTTTTCTGAATGAGAAAATTAATCTGAATTTGTTGAATACTGTGTTTTCATTTTGGGAGGGCCCTTTACAAACTTTTTACTTGACAAATTTCATCCAACTGCATTCAGCAAGTCAAAAATTATTATCCTCTCTCAGCCTCTAAGCTTCAAGGCAGCAAAGCCGATATAAAGGTTTAAAGGAGCAGAGAGTACTCCATTTCTCTGTGAAGTAATTAAAAAACATCTGGATGGTTTTACCCCAAACCAGTAAGAAAATTAAATCAATGCATGGTGCCCAAGGTGTTTCCTATTTAGTCCAAATCTGCCCAGCGGTTTTCACGCTATGGTTGTTTAAAAATGGTGTTTTGTCTCCATGGGAAAGTGAATGTGAGTAGGCTGAAAACAAAATGTGTTTTTGTTTTCTTAAAAGCTTTTTTATTTTTTAGCTATTGTTCCCAATATGTCCAGTTTGGGAGATGTGGTGGTGTGGGGGAAACTTTACAGACTTTTAGTTTGTCAAATTTCATCCAAATCCATCCAGCAAGTAAAAAGTTATAAGCAATTGAATCTTTGGTAAAAATTGCAGTTTTTAATTTCTGAAAAACCTCTCAGTGTCTCTGCAAAGCACCATGGGAGATAAAGCTATTTTTTGGGAGCAGTGGGTACGCATATCCCTGTCAAATATTTAAAAAACTGCTGGGTGGATTTACCGCAAACAAGTACCAGAAATCGAGTCAATGCTTCTTGCCCAAGTTGTTTCTTATTTGGTCCAAATCCACCCTGCAGTTTTTGAACTTCAGGTTTTCCAAAATTAGACATTTTCTCTATGGGGAAATGCAGGAGTACAGGCTGAAAACAGCATTTTCTTGCTTTCTTAACACAGACAGCAATTCACCAAAATGCTGGTAGCGGAAGTGACATCACATACTGATTGACATCACAGGAAATTTTGCCCTACAACCTTTGACCTTGATCACATGGAATAACATCACATGACATTTAACCGTCATGGCATCACCTGAAGTTATTGATAGGAGTAAATAAAAGTGCATAAGCTTGCATTTTACAAAAGAACAAACCAATACTGACTCAGACTTAAGACTATTAGATACCAACCACATTCTAACTTGATATGCCATTAAGGGGGCCATGTTATTTCAGGAGTAGACCCAGTAGAAATGCCGTAGGTCCCGGGTACTGCCCTGGATATGTCACTAGAGCCTCAAGTGGCAATTTACTACCATCATATGCCACTTATAGCTGCACATGTCAGGTATAGTAATCATGTGACAAGCAAAGCCCCACATTTCATGCCACAATACAGTGTGCCAAACGTATAGCCTTACAACCTAGGTGAAGTCAAATATATTAGTTACAGCTTTTTATATCCAGTTGTTTCTATCATGTGCCAAGTACATCCTCACGGGTCCAGTAATGCCCTACAATGTTGGTTAATGCCTCATGCACCTGGTAAGTAAGGGAGAGACTCACATGTCTAATTGCTGCCATCAAATGTGAAATGCAGCCTCAAATGCCCCAGTAATGCCATTCAAAGCCTTTTATGCATGGTATAAGGCACCATATGTGCAGCCTAGTGTATAATTGATTCCAACATGTGACAAGCACAGTCTCAAATGTTCCAAACACACTGCATAGTTCCTTTTATGCATGGTATCTTTACCATGGGAGATATACAGCCTCAAATACCCCTGAAAATGACAATAACCCTGTCTCTTTCAGCTTCGGACATGCCAGTATAAAATAATTTTCACTTTTTAAAGCAACACTATTTTAAGAGTATGGGCCTCATTACGAGCATGCTGGTCCTTTAACAACAGTGCTGGTAAGCCTACGGGCACCGTTGTTACCAGACCAGCACACTCTGAGTCTGCAGGCGGCCGCCGTCCTGCCCACCAGGCCTGACCTGGCACCCGCCTGCAGACTTTCCAGGAAGCACCGGCACCGTTATTAACGTTGCCAGTGCTTCCCTCATCCCCATTTCCATTGCGTCCTATGGGATACAAATGGGAATGGGGATTAACATTTTTCCAGCGCCTGACTTCCAGGAACACTGGGTCATAATACCCATACCCTGTGTGTTTCCGTGGAGCAAGGTGCCAAAAAAAGCACAAGTCCGATGGCAGCCTGCCGGTTTTACCGGCATGGCTACCGTCGGACTCGTAATGAGGCCTTATGACTTTAATGTGAGCCAATGCTTGGATTTGTTGTTACAAACATTTAGGCATTTATAACAATTGATTACTTAGATAGTGCTTTCACTAAAGCACTTTACATAAACATCTCTTATATGAAATTGTTACCCACCATCTGAAATTAATACTCATTTGTCGACCTTAGAAAGATGTAAGTTTGAGTAGACCTTGCTAGGATTCAAACCTGTGACCTGGCAAACACACACACAGATCTCAGCAGTGAGTGCCTAACCCACCGAGCTATCTTAAAAGATATATCTCCTTAAATATGCATACAACAGCTTTTGGTAATGCATTGGTCAGGGGGTTACATTTCTTATTAACATAACACTTATAATTAAAGTGCTTAGAAAAAGACGGAATATGTAATGGCTGTGACGAATCTGTGCATACATGGGACTGTATAACAAATAATGGCTGTATAACAAATAATGGCTGTCTTTTTAACAACAGCCGATATTTAACTGTGTCTAGTCCGATGAGAGGCAGAGGAGCCTTGTGCCCAGGGGAAGCCGCTCCCTGACATCATGATGACTTGTGGGTGTGGAGTAAAGGCAAGTCACATAACCTGCGACATCCAATGAGGCAGAGAACGCCAGAGAATACTCCTGTGGCCTGGCATGTGCAGATGCGAGGAAAGCATTGTGAGGAGGAAAGAAGGAACGAGGTATCCAGTGGTTGCATAACCACAAGTGCAGCATGGCAGGCAGGATGCCCAAACAACAACGCCATGATCACAATTGCGGACGTGTCAGTAGCTTTCGATCATCCATGCCCGTGTACAGCAGGGACCTGATGGGAAACCGGGAACAAGAAGCCGATGAATGAGAAGAGCGAGAAAGCATAACCGAGCGAGAGCTGAGCCCAGCCACCTTCCCCTGCATACAGATAGGTACCGGGGAAAACGGGAGAAAGGGGAGGCAGCCCGGGCACCATTATCGATCTGACGAAACCCGTCCCAATTCTAAGGATGACAAATTAAAGCTCAGGCTGTGCAATTAGAATTGTAAAAAAGCAGAGAAAACAAGTAACGAATAACCCGGTTCGGGAAGAGGGTTATTATAAGAGGAGAGAAATTGATCCCAGTCCTGAGGACAAAATATTAAAAAAGAAAACAAGTTAACAAGAGAAGTGAAAAGAATATACAAAAGGGGTTTACCCAAGCCAAGTGAGGAACAAGCAGAGGCTGGAAACAAATCCCCTGGGAGGAAGGGAAAGATACCCATAGATACCCTATGAACAGGATAAAAGAGGAGAGAGTTTAATTTAAGATAGATAATTTATTACAAGGAAAGTCTAGAAAATGCTAAATATGAACGCAACCCAGGAAATAATGACATTAAAGAAAGGGAAGAGTCTACAAAGGATGACAAGAGTGTGAGGAATCACCACCAGGGAAAACATTATAAATTTAGGACCACAGAAAGCACGAAAACCAAGAGTGTCTTTGAAGAACTACAAGAACTGATCTTAGAGACTATGCAAGGAGATTATGTAAAGAAATATCTGTATCAGGGAGAACATCTGTAAATAAAGAGGATATCTGAGCAGAAGAGAAGACCAGGTGCATACAAGGCACTCTCCTGGCCTATTTAATTTAGTAAGTACTATTACATTTGGTAGTAGTAACACAATATCTCTACAGTGCTTAGAAGCAGGAGGAGTCAGGAGGCAGATAAAGATACATTATAATACCAACTATTTTACCTTGATACAGGAAATTCTAATTCACAGTACATCCAAGCGTGGAATATTTCTTGCACAACATGACGGGCCTCAACAATTTCAAATAATAAAGTTGACTCTAAATAAGAAGCTCTGTGTCTGGGGCATCCAGTCCGCCTGGACCAAAAAAGAAAAAAATTGGGCACAAAACATTGACTCAATTTCCTTGAAGGGTTTGGGCTAAATCCAACCAGTAGTTTTTAAAATAGTCGACAGAGAATGGGGTACCTCCTGTACCTTTAAATCTTTCTATCGTTAGCAGCAGAGATGCTAATAACATTTCTGGGAGGTGCCTGGGGTTTTCCATCCTGTAGTTGTTAAAAGATTATGTAGCTATATATGTATCTTACAATGCATCAGCAAAGCTTTTCCTTTTTCTTTTTTTTGCTCACTGAAAAAGATAACCGCAGTTATAACGTGTATAACTGGGGTTAGCCGCAAACAAAAAGTAGAAAAAATGCCATTTGGAGGAGGTAAAGGGACGAATGGCCGAATGGCATCAGGTAGAGGTTTCAATGCGCTAAGAGCACACCATGTGAAATTAGGGAGTTGGGGCCTGGTGGCTGGGGTCCAAGTTCAGAGCTCGAACATTTTTGCATATCTGGTGGGATAAGCACGGATATGAAAGAAAACTAGATCATTAATGAAAGTGCACCAGATGAAAGGACAAGTGTTGGGTGAATGGGAGATGGCGAGGGAGGCTCTATATTGAAAAACTCGAATCTCCAGCTGCACCTTGGCAAATATAGCACATTAGGAAAACCCAAATCTTCACAGGGTGATTTCTGAAAGTAAGGAGGGTTCTAAGAACCCACTTTATTTTCATGTTCAAATGGTAGAGTGTGTGACTCGTCCATGAAGACATCGACTACTATACGTCCAAGGCAGTTTTTTTTTTATCTCTGTGGGGTTGATACAAGTATATGCCATTTAATTTGCTAAATTTGGCACCACTGCAGTGAAGTAATATAGCAAGCACTACACAAAAAAGTATCAGATATGTGTGTGTTACTTTAAGATCATAAAAGATGGTTAATGTCCAGATACATAACACATTTATAATGTGTATATTCTGCCTGTTAGTGAACAAAACTGCCTGACGTAGAAACAAAAATAAGTGGCTCAATATGTGATGCCATCAGTGATGCAATCAATGACATTTGTGATGTCATCTTTGATGTCCTAGGTGTTAGGCTTAGCAGTACACGGTGGTGGCACGAGGTATGGTTGCTTAGCTTACCATAACAGGTGAATTTCTGAGATTTTTCGGTTTTACTTGTAACCTTAACTTTTTTTCATTAAATTTAATAGGTTTTTAAAAGTGAAACTTAACCATAACTTCCCTTTAACCAAGGTTTTTCAGTGAATATATACATATATATATATATATATATATATATATATATATATATATATATATATGTATTCAGTGAAAAAACTTTGTTAAAGGGACGTTATGGCTAAGTTGCGCTACTAAAAACCTATGAAATTCAGTGAAAAAAACTTTGTTAAAGGGACGTTATGGTTAAGTTGCGCTACTAAAAACCTATGAAATTCAGTGAAAAAACTTTGTTAAAGGGACGTTATGGTTCCAAGTAAAACCGAAAAAACCCTTGAAATTCGCCTGTTATGGTATGCTAAGCAACCATAACTCGCGCCACCACTGTGCACTGCTAAGACTAACACCCAGGACATCAAAGATGACATCACAAATGTCATTGATGACATCACTGATGACATCACATGTCTGGCTCACTATTATGTCTTTTGCTGACATATCTAGGCCACATGGTTTTCTTCAGTAACAGTCAGAAACTAAGAATTTTATTTTATTTGTAGACATATCCTTCTAGTAGGTTCTTACAGTAATTCCCTTAGAGTACAGTCACATCATATGAAACATATACATATGGGAAAACACAAGCTTGAAAGACAGCAATCCTTTTTGTGCATAAAGATAATCACTAGACTTATGAGCACTTTCTGATAGTTCTGTTGTTTTTTTTATGGCTGTACTTTCCCTGTATATGGTCATATTTTATATACATTGTACTCACACTACTTTCCTTAGGGTCCAATCACATCAAGTGATACATATGCATAGGGTAAATAGCAGCTTTGAAACAGAGCAATCATTTATTTGCATGAAACTAATCAGTTAAGTTATGAATTGTTTCTGCTACTACTTGTGCTTTTTTGCTAACTTCACTTTCCCTGTATATACCCATATTGGTATGTGTTCTTGTGTCTTTGTGTTTTGTCTAAAGTAATGCAATTATGTAATACATGTGTTTTATTAGCTACTTATTACATATTTCACAGTACACACAAATCTATTAAGAAAACAATTATCATTTCATTATTAAACATATTAACATTACGAATATCATACTTTCATCTTGTACGCTGCACACAATGTTATGTTTCTGTATGAGTAGCTTAGTATACTAGATAGAACCCCATAATAGGATGCTATGTATATCAATGCATCGTTCAATGCACTTATTAGGGTATATTTCTTGCAATGATTCTTGACACTTTTTTCCGCAACATAATAAGAATCCCTTCTACACATATTTCATGAGAAGTACATACACATGTGATGTCCTGGGTGTTAGTCTTAGCAGTGCACGGTGGTGGCGCGAGTTATGGTTGCTTAGCTTACCATAACTGGTGAATTTCAAGGGTTTTTCGGTTTTACTTGGAACCATAACGTCCCTTTAACAACGTTTTTTCACTGAATTTCATAGGTTTTTAGTAGCGCAACTTAACCATAACGTCCCTTTAACAAAGTTTTTTTCACTGAATTTCATAGGTTTTTAGTAGCGCAACTTAAACATAACGTCCCTTTAACAAAGTTTTTTCACTGAATTTCATAGTTTTTTAGTAGCACAACTTAACAATAATGACTTTTACTTTATATACATGTCAATGGAACTGACTAGATCTCTTCTTATGAACTTGATGTCCGCGAACTTATTTAATGTTCGCGGACATGTTCGGAGAACAGTACCACTACCTAAAAACTGTGGGGGGGAGGGGGGTGGGGTATGTTTGATTGTTATATCATAATATAGGAACATTTAACAAATTCAAAAAGCAGCACACAAACACAATATATATAGTAATACATAAGAAATGTAACCCATATATGTAACGCACTAACCATTCATTTAAATACAATATGTTCTGAAATGGAATATACCACAAGAAGATAAATTGGCTTCCAACATCATTACCTCACAGACACAACAGAACTGAGAACAAGACCAGACCCACTGAATACATAGGACTTATCTTACCAGAAATAGTAAGTGTACTTCATTTTACTCATATATTTATAAACTTTCTGTATTAGATTAAAAAATATATTATCTTTTTTTTTTTTTTCTCACAGAAATGTCTAGTACTCTGGAATGGCTAGAGGACAATTTCCCACAAGAAGAAATGTCACAAGATAGTGAAACTAATGGTAAACACTTTATAATATGCACCATTTATTTATTATTTTTTTATATACATTTAACATATATATTATTTGTTTGTACAGAGCATACCAAAATAGAAAAACCTCAGAAAACCCTGTTATGGATAACAGTCTTCACAATATAGAAGAAAAAATGGATGTATTGTTGGCTAATTTTAATAATTTAAAAACTTTTGTAGAAAATCATTTCAAACCTAAAACCTCTTACCATTGCCCCACATGTACTTGTCCCTCCTCACCATATCCCAGTCAATTATCCCCAAACCCTCTCCATAATACAAAAGGTTTTGATGAGACTTACATCCCTTCTTCACCTAATACCAATCATGTTGAAACCCCAAATTCTCCAGTTTATGTTTCTGTTTCTGCCTCAGCTTCTCTGTCATAAATTATTAATATATGTTAAATAAAGTTTAATTTTTATATTGTATTGTGAATAGTTTCCGTTTTTTTTTTCTTCAAAACAATAAAAGTGTCCGCGGACAGGGCGAGTGTTCTGAAATGTTCGTACATAAACGAAAATGGAGGTGTCCTGAAGAACACCACACCTGTTCGTACTGTTCGCTAGCAAGTTGAAACTGTTCTAAGAACACACGTGGTGTCCTGAAATGTACGTAAAGAAACAAAAATTAAAGTGTTCTAAAGAACACTATATCTGTCCGTAATGTTCGCTATCAACTTAAAACTGTCCTAAGAACACAATTGGTATCCTGAAATGTTTGTAAATAAACGAACATGATGTGTCCTGAAAAACAGTACAACTGTGCGTAGTGTTCGCTAGCAACATGAAACTGTACTAAGAACACACGCGGTGTCCTGAATTGTTCGTAAACAAACAAAAATTAAAGTGTCCTAAAGAACACTATACCTGTCCGGTACTGTTCGCTAGCAAGTTCAAACTGTTCTCCCACAGACCCAATGATTTTAGCAACAAATACAGAAACTGAGCAAATTGCACAGTACTCTGATTTGTACTCTACTAAATATGAGGGTCGAAAAAAAATAAAAGTATATTGCTTATACAATGTAATAAGTCATTACAAAATACTAATACTAACATGCTATTTTCTTTTATCACAGAAATGAAGAAGAAAAACATGGACTCCCATTACTAGACCAAACAGTAAGTATGCAATAATAAGGACAGCCATAGCAGCATATCACATCCATAGTATCTAATAACTTTGTTCCTTATACATTTGTTTTTCACCCAAAGTTATAAGCAAATATGAATGTGATATGCTGCGGTGGTTGTTGCCAGGGCATAGAGTCTTGGGTGCATGGCCAAATGGCCATGCACCCAAGACTCTATGCCCTGGCAACAACCACCGCAGCATATCACATCCATAGAGTCGAACATTTCAACTATGATCTATGGGAAACTTTTAATGTCTGCGAACAATGTGAGTGTTCTTAGAACACTTTGAACGTGCCAGCGAACAATACGGACACCGTTTTGAGGACACCCCCTACGAACATTTCAGAACAACGCGATAGTTCTTAGAGCACTTTCAACTTAACAACGAACAATACGGACAGCGTCCTAAGGACACCCCCTACGAACATTCCAGGACACCGGGAGTGTTCTCAAAAACGTCTTCAGAACACCCCCATTTTGTTTATTTGCAAACATTTCAGGACACCGCGGGTGTTCTTAGAACACATTCAACTTGACAGAGAACAATACGGACAGCGTCCTCAGGACACCCCCTACGAACACTTCCCGGACACCGCGAGTGTTCTTAGAAGCGTCTTCAGAACACCACCATCTTGTTTATTTGCGAACATTTCAGGACACCGCGAGTGTTCTTAGGACACATTCAACTTGACAGAGAACAATACGGACAGCGTCCTCAGGACACCCCCTACGAACATTCCAGGGCACCGGGAGTGTTCTTAGAAGCTTCTTCAGAACACCACCATCTTGTTTATTTGCGATCATTTCAGGACACCGCAAGTGTTCTTAGGACACATTCAACTTGACAGAGAACAATACGGACAGCGTCCTCAGGACACCCCCTACGAACACTCCCCGGACACCGCAAGTGTTCTTAGAAGCGTCTTCAGAACACCACCATCTTGTTTATTTGCAAACATTTCAGGACACGGCGAGTGTTCTTAGGACACATTCAACTTGACAGAGAACCATACATTTGTTTTTCACCCAAAGTTATAAGCAAATATGAATGTGATATGCTGCGGTGGTTGTTGCCAGGGCATACAGTCTTGGGTGCATGGCCAAATGGCCATGCACCCAAGACTCTATGCCCTGGCAACAACCACCGCAGCATTTCACATCCATAGAGTCAAACATTTCAACTATGATCTATGGGAAACTTTTAATGTCCGCGAGCAATGTGAGTGTTCTTAGAACACTTTGAACTTGCCAGCGAACAAAACGGACACCGTTTTCAGGACACCCCCTACGAACATTTCAGAACAACGCGATAGTTCTTAGAACACTTTCAACCGAACAACGAACAATATGGACAGCGTCCTAAGGACACCCCCTACGAACATTCCAGGACACCGGGAGTGTTCTCAAAGACGTCTTCAGAACACCCCCATTTTGTTTATTTGCGAACATTTCAGGACACTGCGGGTGTTCTTAGAACACATTCAACTTGACAGAGAACAATACGGACAGCGTCCTCAGGACACCCCCTACGAACACTCCCCAGACACTGCGAGTGTTCTTAGAAGCGGCTTCAGAACACCACTATCTTGTTTATTTGCGAACATTTCAGGACACCGCGAGTGTTCTTAGGACACATTCAACTTGACAGAAAACAATACGGACAGCGTCCTCAGGACACCCCCTACGAACATTCCAGGACACCGGGAGTGTTCTTAGAAGCTTCTTCAGAACACCACCATCTTGTTTATTTGCGAACATTTCAGGACACTGCGAGTGTTCTTAGGACACATTCAACTTGACAGAGAACAATACGGACAGCGTCCTCAGGACACACCCTGCGAACACTCCCCGGACACCGCAAGTGTTCTTAGAAGCGTCTTCAGAACACCACCATCTTGTTTATTTGCGAACATTTCAGGGCACCGCGAGTGTTCTTAGGACACATTCAACTTGACAGAGAACAATACGGACAGCGTCCTCAGGACACCCCCTACGAACACTCCCCGGACACCGCAAGTGTTCTTAGAAGCGTCTTCAGAACACCCCCATTTTGTTTATTTGCGAACATTTCAGGACACCGCGGGTGTTCTTAGAACACATTCAACTTGACAGAGAACAATACGGACAGCGTCCTCAGGACACCCCCTACGAACATTCCAGGACACCGGGAGTGTTCTTAGAAGCGTCTTCAGAACACCACCATCTTGTTTATTTGCGAACATTTCAGGACACCGCAAGTGTTTTTAGGACACATTCAACTTGACAGAGAACAATACGGACAGCGTCCTCAGGACACCCCCTACGAACACTCCCCGGACACCGCGAGTGTTCTTAGAAGTGTCTTCAGAACACCCCCATTTTGTTTATTTGCGAACATTTCAGGACACCGCGAGTGTTCTTAGGACACATTCAACTTGACAGAGAACAATACGGACAGCGTCCTCAGGACACCCCCTACGAACACTCCCCGGACACCGCGAGTGTTCTTAGAAGCATCTCCAGAACACCCCCATTTTGTTTATTTGCGAACATTTCAGGACACCGCGGGTGTTCTTAGAACACATTCAACTTGACAGAGAACAATACGGACAGCGTCCTCAGGACACCCCCTACGAACATTCCAGGGCACCGGGAGTGTTCTTAGAAGCTTCTTCAGAACACCACCATCTTGTTTATTTGCGATCATTTCAGGACACCGCAAGTGTTCTTAGGACACATTCAACTTGACAGAGAACAATACGGACAGCGTCCTCAGGCCACCCCCTACGAACACTCCCCGGACACCGCAAGTGTTCTTAGAAGCGTCTTCAGAACACCACCATCTTGTTTATTTGCGAACATTTCAGGACACCGCGAGTGTTCTTAGGACACATTCAACTTGACAGAGAACCATACATTTGTTTTTCACCCAAAGCTATAAGCAAATATGAATGTGATATGCTGCGGTGGTTGTTGCCAGGGCATACAGTCTTGGGTGCATGGCCAAATAGCCATGCACCCAAGACTCTATGCCCTGGCAACAACCACCGCAGCATTTCACATCCATAGAGTCAAACATTTCAACTATGATCTATGGGAAACTTTTAATGTCCGCGAGCAATGTGAGTGTTCTTAGAACACTTTGAACTTGCCAGCGAACAAAATGGACACCGTTTTCAGGACACCCCCTACGAACATTTCAGAACAACGCGATAGTTCTTAGAACACTTTCAACCGAACAACGAACAATACGGACAGCGTCCTAAGGACACCCCCTACGAACATTCCAGGACACCGGGAGTGTTCTCAAAAACGTCTTCAGAACACCCCCATTTTGTTTATTTGGGAACATTTCAGGACACTGCGGGTGTTCTTAGAACACATTCAACTTGACAGAGAACAATACGGACAGCGTCCTCAGGACACCCCCTACGAACACTCCCCGGACACTGCGAGTGTTCTTAGAAGCGGCTTCAGAACACCACTATCTTGTTTATTTGCGAACATTTCAGGACACCGCGAGTGTTCTTAGGACACATTCAACTTGACAGAAAACAATACGGACAGTGTCCTCAGGACACCCCCCCTACGAACATTCCAGGACACCGGGAGTGTTCTTAGAAGCTTCTTCAGAACACCACCATCTTGTTTATTTGCGAACATTTCAGGACACTGCGAGTGTTCTTAGGACACATTCAACTTGACAGAGAACAATACGGACAGCGTCCTCAGGACACCCCCTGCGAACACTCCCCGGACACCGCAAGTGTTCTTAGAAGCGTCTTCAGAACACCACCATCTTGTTTATTTGCGAACATTTCAGGACACCGCGAGTGTTCTTAGGACACATTAAACTTGACAGAGAACAATACGGACAGCGTCCTCAGGACACCCCCTATGAACACTCCCCGGACACCGCAAGTGTTCTTAGAAGCGTCTTCAGAACACCCCCATTTTGTTTATTTGCGAACATTTCAGGACACCGCAGGTGTTCTTAGAACACATTCAACTTGACAGAGAACAATACGGACAGCGTCCTCAGGACACCCCCTACGAACATTCCAGGACACCGGGAGTGTTCTTAGAAGCGTCTTCAGAACACCACCATCTTGTTTATTTGCAAACATTTCAGGACACCGCAAGTGTTTTTAGGACACATTCAACTTGACAGAGAACAATACGGACAGCGTCCTCAGGACACCCCCTACGAACACTCCCCGGACACCGCGAGTGTTCTTAGAAGTGTCTTCAGAACACCCCCATTTTGTTTATTTGCGAACATTTCAGGACACCGCGAGTGTTCTTAGGACACATTCAACTTGACAGAGAACAATACGGACAGCGTCCTCAGGACACCCCCTACGAACACTCCCCGGACACCGCGAGTGTTCTTAGAAGCGTCTCCAGAACACCCCCATTTTGTTTATTTGCGAACATTTCAGGACACCGCGGGTATTCTTAGAACACATTCAACTTGACAGAGAACAATACGGACAGCGTCCTCAGGACACCCCCTACGAACATTTCAGGACACCGGGAGTGTTCTCAAAAAAGTCTTCAGAACACCTCCATTTTGTTTATTTGTGAACATTTCAGGACACCGTGGGTGTTCTTAGAACACATTCAACTTGACAGAGAACAATACGGACAGCGTCCTCAGGACACCCCCTACGAACACTCACCGGACACCGCAAGTGTTCTTAGAACAGTTTCACTTTGCTTGCGAACAAAACGGACACATATTGAGTCCTTAGAACACCCCCCAGTCAGTTTATTTAGAACATTTCAGAACACCCGTGATGTCCGCAAACAAATCGAACACAAAAAGAACGTCTAACACATAAAAAACACAACTTTCATCCTATCTCATACACTCCCACCCTCCCCAAACACTCCTACACACCAACACACTCTACTAAATACACATTTTGAACAAAGTTTCACCGCGCTGTCCGCGGACGTCCGCGAATCCAAGATGGCGGGCGCTACCGAAAAATCTGACGCGCCTCACGCTCCACGCCGTCCAATCAGCGAACACGTTGCATGTCCGCGAACATCACGCAAGACGATTGGCCAATCAGGACACTGTCCGCGGAGCGAACAGGGAAGTGTGTCCACGAACAGAACACAGATATCACTAATTTTTTTTTACCTACTTTTTGGTCATTTTAAAAAAAACTACTGGACGGATTTTCACCAAATTTGCAAAAGCACGCTTTCGGGACCAAGCCGCTGCTCCTGGTCCAAATTTGGTGGAAATCCGTCCAGCGGTTTGGGCTGTAGGCGCGAGCAAATTTTTTTTCCCATTCAGTCTAGGGGGAAAAAAAAAAGTTTTGGGACCCCCCCTATAACTTTGCCCCCCTGGACGAATCCTCACCAAACTTTGCAAAATCATTCAGAGTGACCCAAATACTTTTTTTGCAAAGTTTGGTGAGGATCCGTCCAGGGAGAGCGAAGTTATAAGCCACCCAAAAAGTGCTCTTCCTATGGAAACAGCAACTTAACCATAACTACATGGCCACTACCGTGGCCATGTAATATATATATATATATATTACACAGGCGCGGCAGTGGCTGTGTAGTTATGGTTAAGTTACTAATCCCATAGGAAGAGCACTTTTTGGGCGGCTTATAACTTCGCTCCCCCTGGACGAATCCACACCAATCTTTGCAAAAAAAGTATATGGCCCACTCTGAATATTTTTGTAAAGTTTTTTGAGGTTTGGTCCAGGGAGGCAACGTTATAGGGGGTCCCAAAATGTCTTTTTTTCCCATAGACTGAATGGGAAAAAACGTTGCTCATGCCTACAGACCAAACCGCTGGGTGGATTTTCACCAGATTTTCAGCTGGAGCAGCGGCTTGGTCCCAAAAGCGTGCTTTTGTAAATTTGTTGAAAATCCGTCCAGTAGTTTTGAAAAAAATGACCAAAAAGTAGGTCACAAAAAAATAGTGATATCTATGTCCGCTCTGCGGACACATTTCCTTGTTTGCTCCGCGAACAGTGTCCTGATGGGCTAATCGGCTTGCGTCATGTCTGGGGACATGCAACATGTTCGCTGATTGGATGGTGAAGAGCGTGGAGTGTGTCAGATTGTTTCGATGTGCCCACCATCTTGGATCCACGGACATCCACGGACAGCGTGGTGACAAACGGGGAAGAAAGACAATTTTGGTAAGTGTGTTGGCGTGTAAGACTGTTTGGGGATGGTGGAGGAGTAAGAGATGGGTCAAATGTTGTATTTATTTAGGTGGCAAGCACCCTTTGTTGTGTTCATTGTGTCCGCGGACAGCCGCGTTGTCCTTGATGTCCGTATCGATCAAAATGGGGGTGTCCTAAGGAAACTATACCTGTCCGTACTGTCCGCAGGCAAGTTGAAACTGTTCTAAGAACACGCACGGTGTCCAGGATGTCCGCAATCAAACAAAAATGGGGGTGTCCTAAGGATACTATACATGTCCGTACTGTCCGCAGGCAAGTTGAAACTGTTCTAAGAACACACCCGGTGTCCGGGATGTCTGCAATTAAACAAATATTGAGGTGTCCTAAGGACACTATACCTGTCCGTACTGTCAGCAGGCAAGTTGAAACTGTTCTAAGAACACACCCGGTGTCAGCGGACATAAAAAATGCCCATATGGCATAGTTAAAATGTTTTATTCTATGGGTGTGATTTTGTTTATTTGCGAACATTTCAGGACACCGCGAGTGTTCTTAGGACACATTCAACTTGACAGAGAACAATACGGACAGCGTCCTCAGGACACCCCCTACGAACACTCCCCGGACACCGCGAGTGTTCTTAGAAGCGTCTCCAGAACACCCCCATTTTGTTTATTTGCGAACATTTCAGGACACCGCGGGTATTCTTAGAACACATTCAACTTGACAGAGAACAATACGGACAGCGTCCTCAGGACACCCCCTACGAACATTTCAGGACACCGGGAGTGTTCTCAAAAAAGTCTTCAGAACACCTCCATTTTGTTTATTTGTGAACATTTCAGGACACCGTGGGTGTTCTTAGAACACATTCAACTTGACAGAGAACAATACGGACAGCGTCCTCAGGACACCCCCTACGAACACTCACCGGACACCGCAAGTGTTCTTAGAACAGTTTCACTTTGCTTGCGAACAAAACGGACACATATTGAGTCCTTAGAACACCCCCCAGTCAGTTTATTTAGAACATTTCAGAACACCCGTGATGTCCGCAAACAAATCGAACACAAAAAGAACGTCTAACACATAAAAAACACAACTTTCATCTCATCTCATACACTCCCACCCTCCCCAAACACTCCTACACACCAACACACTCTACTAAATACACATTTTGAACAAAGTTTCACCGCGCTGTCCGCGGACGTCCGCGAATCCAAGATGGCGGGCGCTACCGAAAAATCTGACGCGCCTCACGCTCCACGCCGTCCAATCAGCGAACACGTTGCATGTCCGCGAACATCACGCAAGACGATTGGCCAATCAGGACACTGTCCGCGGAGCGAACAGGGAAGTGTGTCCACGAACAGAACACAGATATCACTAATTTTTTTTTACCTACTTTTTGGTCATTTTAAAAAAAACTACTGGACGGATTTTCACCAAATTTGCAAAAGCACGCTTTCGGGACCAAGCCGCTGCTCCTGGTCCAAATTTGGTGGAAATCCGTCCAGCGGTTTGGGCTGTAGGCGCGAGCAAATTTTTTTTCCCATTCAGTCTAGGGGGAAAAAAAAAAGTTTTGGGACCCCCCCTATAACTTTGCCCCCCTGGACGAATCCTCACCAAACTTTGCAAAATCATTCAGAGTGACCCAAATACTTTTTTTGCAAAGTTTGGTGAGGATCCGTCCAGGGAGAGCGAAGTTATAAGCCACCCAAAAAGTGCTCTTCCTATGGAAACAGCAACTTAACCATAACTACATGGCCACTACCGTGGCCATGTAATATATATATATATATATTACACAGGCGCGGCAGTGGCTGTGTAGTTATGGTTAAGTTACTAATCCCATAGGAAGAGCACTTTTTGGGCGGCTTATAACTTCGCTCCCCCTGGACGAATCCACACCAATCTTTGCAAAAAAAGTATATGGCCCACTCTGAATATTTTTGTAAAGTTTTTTGAGGTTTGGTCCAGGGAGGCAACGTTATAGGGGGTCCCAAAATGTCTTTTTTTCCCATAGACTGAATGGGAAAAAACGTTGCTCATGCCTACAGACCAAACCGCTGGGTGGATTTTCACCAGATTTTCAGCTGGAGCAGCGGCTTGGTCCCAAAAGCGTGCTTTTGTAAATTTGTTGAAAATCCGTCCAGTAGTTTTGAAAAAAATGACCAAAAAGTAGGTCACAAAAAAATAGTGATATCTATGTCCGCTCTGCGGACACATTTCCTTGTTTGCTCCGCGAACAGTGTCCTGATGGGCTAATCGGCTTGCGTCATGTCTGGGGACATGCAACATGTTCGCTGATTGGATGGTGAAGAGCGTGGAGTGTGTCAGATTGTTTCGATGTGCCCACCATCTTGGATCCACGGACATCCACGGACAGCGTGGTGACAAACGGGGAAGAAAGACAATTTTGGTAAGTGTGTTGGCGTGTAAGACTGTTTGGGGATGGTGGAGGAGTAAGAGATGGGTCAAATGTTGTATTTATTTAGGTGGCAAGCACCCTTTGTTGTGTTCATTGTGTCCGCGGACAGCCGCGTTGTCCTTGATGTCCGTATCGATCAAAATGGGGGTGTCCTAAGGAAACTATACCTGTCCGTACTGTCCGCAGGCAAGTTGAAACTGTTCTAAGAACACGCACGGTGTCCAGGATGTCCGCAATCAAACAAAAATGGGGGTGTCCTAAGGATACTATACATGTCCGTACTGTCCGCAGGCAAGTTGAAACTGTTCTAAGAACACACCCGGTGTCCGGGATGTCTGCAATTAAACAAATATTGAGGTGTCCTAAGGACACTATACCTGTCCGTACTGTCAGCAGGCAAGTTGAAACTGTTCTAAGAACACACCCGGTGTCAGCGGACATAAAAAATGCCCATATGGCATAGTTAAAATGTTTTATTCTATGGGTGTGATCTATGGGTGTGATATGCTGCAGTGGTTGTGGCCAGGGCCTAGATTCTTGGGTGCATGGCAGAAGGCCGTAGGCCATGCACCCAAGACTCTAGGCCCTGACCACAACCACTGCAGCATATCACACCCATAGATCACACCCATATAATCAAATATGTATGAAATATTTGCAAATGTACAGTTTATGCAGTGATTGATTTGTATAGTTTGTATGTGAAGTTTTGGCTACATCATGCCATTAAGATTGTAGAGTTTGGTAACAAGCACTGCAGTATAACATATCCATGGAAGTAACCATTTTGCATACCTGTTCGTGTTGTGGCAGGCAAGTTGGAACTGTTCTAAGAACACGTGCAGTGTCTGTGATGTCTGTAATTAAACAAAAATGGGGGTGTCCTAAGGACACTTTGGGCCTCATTCTGAGTTTGGAGGTAATCATGGCACTATTAGCGCCATGACTACCTCCAATACCGGTACCGAGTCCACCCTCGTTCAATGGGGACTTGCCAGTCTATTCCGACCTTTGCGGGACCGGTAAGTCCCCATTGAAAAAGGCATTCCCCATTCCCATTTGAGCCCTCATAGGGCTCAATGGGAAGGGGGAAGGTGCTAATAATGGTACCGCAAATTGCGGTACCGTTATTAGCTCTAAAGTCCCTTAACGGGTCCCATGCTTAACGCCTGGTAGAACCAGGCGTTAAGGAAGAGACCCGCTAAGGGAACTCGGAAGAGGGTGCAAAGGGATTACCGGCACCAGTGTCCTTACCGGTGCCCGGTATCCCTTTGCGCCCAACTCGTAATGAGGCCCTATATCTGTCTGTACTGTCCGCAGGCAAGTTAAAACTGTTCTAAGGACACACATGGTGTCCGGGATGTCCGTAATCAGGCAAAATGGGGGTGTTCTAAGGACACGATACATTTCCGTGCTGTCCGCAGGCAAGTTGAAACTGTTCTAAGAACACTTGCGGTGTCTGCAGACATAAAAAATGCCCATATGGCATAGTTAAAATGTTTGATTCTATGGGTGTGATCTATGGGTGTGATATGCTTCAGTGGTTGTGCCAGGGTCTAGAGTCTTGGGTGCATGGCAGAGGCAAAATGGGGGTGTTCTAAGGACACAATACCTTTCCGTGCTGTCCGCAGGCAAGTTGAAACTGTTCTAGAAACACTCGCGGTGTCTGTAGACATAAAAAATGCCCATATGGGATAGTTAAAATGTTTGATTCTAATGGTGTGATCTATGGGTGTGATATGCTGCGGTGGTTGTGGCCAGGGCCTAGAGTCTTGGGTGCATGCAGTGGTTGTGGCCAGGACCTAGAGTCTTGGGTGCATGCGGTGGTTGTGGTTAGGGCCTAGAGTCTTGGGTGCATGGCCGAAGGCTATGCACACAAGAAGAAAGTTATAAGTACCGAAGTTATAAGCCACCATGGGTGTGATATGCTGCGGTGGTTGTGGCCAGGGCTTGGCGTCTTGGGTGCATGGAAGTAAACATATTGCATATCTGTCCGTGTTGTGCGCAGGCAAGTTGGAACTGTTCTAAGAATACGTGCAGTGTCTTTAATTAAACAAAAATGGGGGTGTCCTAAGGACACTATATCTGTCTGTACTGTCCGCAGGCAAGTTGAAACTGTTCTACGGACACACATGGTGTCCGGGATGTCCGTAGTCAGGCAAAATGGGGGTGTTTTAAGGACACAATACCTTTCCATGCTGTCCAGAGGCAAGTTGAAACTGTTCTAAGAACACTTGCGGTGTCTGCGGACATAACAAATGCCCATATGGCATAGTTCAAATGTTTGATTCTATGGGTGTGATCTATGGGTGCGATATGCTGAGGTGGTTGTGGCCAGGGCCTAGAGTCTTGGCTGCATGGCTGAGGCAAAATGGGGGTGTTCTAAGGACACGATACCTTTCCGTGCTGTCTGCAGGCAAGTTGAAACTGTTCTAAGAACACTCGTGGTGTCTGCGGACATAAAAAATGCCCATATGGCATAGTTAAAATGTTTGATTCTAATGGTGTGATCTATGGGTGTGTAATGCTGCGGTGGTTGTGGCCAGGGCCTAGAGTCTTGGGTGCATGCAGTGGTTGTGGCCAGGACCTAGAGTCTTGGGTGCATGCGGTGGTTGTGGTTAGGGCCTAGAGTCTTGGGTGCATGGCCGAAGGCTATGCACACAAGAAGAAAGTTATAAGTACCGAAGTTATAAGCCATCATGGGTGTGATATGCTGCGGTGGTTGTGGCCAGGGCTTGTCGTCTTGGGTGCATGGAAGTAAACATTTTGCATATCTGTCCGTGTTGTGCGCAGGCAAGTTGGAACTGTTCTAAGAATATGTGCAGTGTCTTTAATTAAACAAAAATGGGGGTGTCCTAAGGACACTATATCTGTCTGTACTGTCCGCAGGCAAGTTGAAACTGTTCTACGGACACACATGGTGTCCGGGATGTCCGTAGTCAGGCAAAATGGGGGTGTTTTAAGGACACAATACCTTTCCATGCTGTCCGCAGGCAAGTTGAAACTGTTCTAAGAACACTTGCGGTGTCTGCGGACATAACAAATGCCCATATGGCATAGTTCAAATGTTTGATTCTATGGGTGTGATCTATGGGTGCGATATGCTGAGGTGGTTGTGGCCAGGGCCTGGAGTCTTGGCTGCATGGCTGAGGCAAAATGGGGGTGTTCTAAGGACACGATACCTTTCCGTGCTGTCTGCAGGCAAGTTGAAACTGTTCTAAGAACACTCGTGGTGTCTGCGGACATAAAAAATGCCCATATGGCATAGTTAAAATGTTTGATTCTATGGGTTTGATCTATGGGTGTGTAATGCTGCGGTGGTTGTGGCCAGGGCCTAGAGTCTTGGGTGCATGCGGTGGTTGTGGTCAGGGCCTAGAGTCTTGGGTGCATGCAGTGGTTGTGGTCAGGGCCTAGAGTCTTGGGTGCATAGCCAAAGGCTATGCACCCAAAGACGAAAGTTATAAGTACCGAAGTTATAAGCCACCATGGGTGTGATATGCTGTGGTGGTTGTGGCCAGTGCTTGGCATCTTAGGTGCATGGCCAAAGGCTATGCATCCAAGACTGAGGTTATATGCACTGTTTGTTTCAATGGTTGTGTTATGGAGCAGTATTTATGAGTTGTGCTTATTATAATATACTTACTGTTTGGTTTGGTAAGTGGAGTACATATATTCTTTGTCAATTTATGTGATGAAAGAAAAGATCATGTTAGTATTAATAGTTTGTAAGGACTTATAACATTGAATACTAGACATTCTTTATTCATTTCGACCCTCATATTTAGTAGATTACAAACCAGTGTACTGTGCAATTTGCTCAGTTTCTGTGTTTGTTTTTCAAATCATTGGGTCTGTGGGAAAAAGAAAATCCACGTCGGATTTAAAAAAAAAACTTTTTTGTTATGCTACAGTCGGTTTGTTTGTTTTCAGTGTTCTCTTGTTGTTTCTAGCTAATGTTCTATCTGTTGGCTTGTTGCAGATCTTTGGAGCAGTTAGATACCTGTTGTATTCTAACTGTCTATATTTTGTTATAATTTAGTGGTATTGATTTATCTGTATGGTTGTTGCAAAATCTTGGGGCAGTTAGATACCTGTTGGCGTATTCTAACTGTTTATTTCTTGTTATCATTTAGTGGTATTCATTTATCTGTTTGGTTGTTATAGAATCTTGGGGCAGTTAGATACCTGTTGGCGCATTCTACCAGTTTATAGTTTTTTTATTGAAGTTTTGTTAATGTTTAAGTACAGATTAGTTATTAAATTTTGGTTTTAAGAAGATTAAATAAGCGTTTGTAAGATTTGCTGGTAATCTCTGCTTTAGAGTAATGGTACTGTCATTACATTCGAACCATCCACATTTCTTTTAATATATGCAGTGTGGTGACTTGCATTGGTTGTGGCTCCTGCGTGGTAGATTATACCTATTGTTGTGATGGTTTTCTTACCAAGTGATACTTGACAATGTGTGAATCCAGTCAGCTTGCAGTTATTTTTGGTGCCATATGCATTGTAACGTAGAAGCATTAGTATTACGTATTTACTATGTGTTTGTATTAGTAAGGTGGAGCGATTATCTGAATTGCAGATAGTACATAATCTACCATGGTTTGCATTTTGTACAAATGGAATGGATTCACAATTAGGTATGGATACATACACAAAGCGCTCATTAGGGATTTGTTCCTGTGTCACATTGTTGCAGAGAGTGCATTTATGTTTCCACATATATGAAATCTGCAAGATTTCATTTATAGGTATGTTTTTGTTTTCCAGTACTTGTAGTAAGAATATTAGAAATTCTTGTGGATCTTCTTGTGAGTTTATAGTGAATTTCACCATTCCAGCACAGTAGTCCAATTCTTGTCTTATTCCATGAACACTATACGTGTTGTCAGGATTGTTTGTTGCGTTTCTATGAAGTACTAACATTTGCAAACACAATTGGTCTGTACTGTGTAAGTAAATGTTGTCAACAATTGGTGGTAATTGAAATAGAATATTCATTGCTACATTTGCGTAGCAACTTACACCAATTATATTTTAAATTTTGAATGGACCAGATAGGTCTGTGTCCAAGTCATTTTTTCAGAGTGTGTGTTGCTTCTTTGAAGAAGTACCTGAGATACTTTGAGTAATAGGTTCTTCTTTGGTTGTGGTAATTGATGAAGTATTAGCTTCTTTTCCTCTCTTTGGAGGATTTGCATTAAGATCCTGTTGCATTTCTGTTTGAATTAGTTTTCTTTTACAACGTTTTCCTTTTTGTGGAACAGGATATGTTTATAGATGGGGGTGTATAGAGAACGTAGTCTATTGTATTCTAAAATGCAAGGAATATCAGCGTTTACTTTACTTGCATCAAAGTTGATTAGAAATAGACCGTCAAGTGTACGTAAGCGTGATAGTGCTACGTAGCTCATGCCTTCTTTAAAGACTGTGTTACCAATATCTATCAATGCTTTGTCTAGGGTAAGACCTTGTGATTTATGAATGGTGACTGCGTATGCTAGAGTTAGGGAACATTGTTCTCTGCGTACATACATGTCTTTGAAGAGAAGGAATCAAGCTGTTGAGCGCCCTATCCTTTTTACTTCTGAAAGTTTGTCAAAGAGAATATTGACAAACTGAATGTTGTCACGTGGGTATGTTTGAAAGCCAACAACTGTACCCAGTGCTCCATTAACTAGTCCTTTCTCTACGTCAAGGTTACGTTTAAGCATTACTCTACAGTTTAAGGATAATTTTAATATTTTCTCCAAACCAGCTGTGTTGGAGATAGAATTTTCTAAGGTATTACGTCTTGTTGTGGCTTGTTGACACATAGGTAGTGTCATACCATGTACGTCCAGTTTGTCTGTGGAGCAAATTTAAATTATTGGTTGCATTTCTTTTTTCAACATTGTTTCATTGAATTTGGAACAGCTTGCAAGAGTTGGCATTAAGGACATACAATTGACATGTTTATGTGCTAATTGTTCCATAACATCAGTAGCACATGAGTTATGGCCATAAAGTGCATGGATGGGCCGGGTTTTTAATATTCCTTGTGCTTCTTGAGATAGTACACCAACTCTAATACTTTTTAAAAGGTTGGCGTAAGTGATATCTGCAGACTGTCGCATGTTTTCTGTTCATTCTCTGTATTGGAAATGTTGGCAAAGGTTGACATTTCCTATGCTGCCAACCGTTTTACGGCAGAGTTTTTGTCCTAAGGTTTTAAAAATAGTTTAAAAAACCAGCTTCACCACTGACGTATGGTAGTATAGGTTTGTATTTTTGGCAGGTATATTTTTTATTTTCATGTTGTACACCATGTGCAATTTCTTTTGTTAGTGCTTGAACAATGCTACGCTGCTCATTCTTTAGTTTTGATTGTTGTATAGTTAAGTCTTCTGTATCTTCATACTGACACATGGTGTTTTCTACTTCTGTCATAGCTAATTCTGCCTCATTTGCTATTAGTGGCTGTCCCAGTGGTTCTTGGCTTCCTGTTACAGAAGGTTGACTACTGTCAGGAGTGTCCTTATCTAGTTGGGCCTGGAGTTCTCCTTCGTGTTGCTGTTCATTGTGTAACATTGTTTTGTACTGTGTAAAGTTTACATCGGTGATAGTGCTTTCATTTGGTTTGAAAGCGTCTTCATAGGAGTCATAGTTATCTAGTATTTCTTCTTCTTTTCTCCATAGTTTAAAGAGTTGTAGCAGGGACATGTCATATAGTTCTTTATGTTGAGGAGTTTTTAATGACAATTTGATATGATTAATTAAACTTGGTTTGGTAAGTTTTACTAAGCTGCCTTCACAATTTGTCACTCTGTATCTACCTTTTTTTTCATCAGGTTTTATATTATTTTTGTATGTGAAGTTTTGGGCTATGTGGTATAGACACATGTTTTCCAAAGTGGTACTTCTGTTTGGGTAGTATGTGTCTAGTAAATTGTTTTTCAAAATGTCTTGGCTGTTGAGATCATTTTTGGCTATTGTTTCTATGTCGTCGTATGATTTGAGAACTCTTTTAGATTTAGCAGGACCAAGACTTAGCCATACTATATTTTCAGATTTTCCATACAAAGCAGTACCAGTTAAATGATCTGCAGCTTCATTGCAGCCACATTCTCTATGGGAGAGCATTTTTATGCCCAAGCTGTACAATTTCTAAGACAGTTTTTTGTCTGATGACAGGTCATTCCAGAGGTCTTGAAGCTCTGTTTTTTCTGCTTTGGTTAAGTAGGCTGTAACATATTGTGCAACTGCAGTGGAATTGTCTACAATGTACTGCACATCTATGTTTACATTGCACAATAGGGCATTGATTGCATTGCAATCATTGATATATTTTTCTTCTTCTTTTCTTTTTATGTAATATGTATTTTTAGGTGATTTACCTTTAACACTATGTCTAACTGAAGACATGAAGTTGTTCACTTCACCTGTTTCTGTAACTGGTCTAGGGAAACAAAAGCGGCATTTGGTGTAGTATGTCCCTTTGTTTTGTATTTGCGACGACAATATTTGCCACATTTGTGTCTTTGAAATTGTAGAATGTGTGCATGAAGATCACTATTTGTTGCTTCTGATGTCATTTCACAACTGACATATTTTTTGATAAACTTTAACACAATGGCATCACTGTCTTGACCAAATTTAGGAGCATCTTTAATCCATAAAAGCATGTGGATATGTGGTGCTCCTCTGGCTTGGTATTCTTTTCTCCAAAAGAAGTGTTGCACTTCTCCGTGGGGAGGAACAGTTTTATTACAAATAAAGTGTAGCATATCAATGAAGCGATGATGGAAACATCTTGAAACATTAACAGGATCTAGAGAGCAAAGTTCTCCAGGTGTTAGTATATCTATGTTTGTTTTGTTATTGTTTGATACGTGTAGGAAATCATGTAGATCTTCCCATGCATATTCCGCACAACTTAACGTAACAAACCAAGTGGGTGGGCCAAGGTTTCTTATCATACAACGTACATCTCAGTGACGTCTGAACCAGTAGTCTTTAGTACCACGCATGTTTGCTAACAGGTTTGTAATGCTTGATTGTAAAACCTCATCTTTTTCTTGCACGTTTTGTAGTAATTGCATAGCTGACATATTTTGAAAGTGGGTTCCTGATTTTAATGTGTGTGCAACTCCGTAACATAGAGTTGCTAGTTCACTTAAGAGTAGGTGGAATATGTATTCCACATTTTGTCTAAATCTGGGATCTTCAGAATACATTCGCAATGAGCAGTATTCTGATGCTGTTATCTGAATAGGTCTATCATCGTACCTTCCTCCTTTGCCAGTAGGAAAGAGTAGAGGAAAAGCATGTGCTTCTATACTTTTTTTCCCATATGCTGATTGGTGATCCTTTGGTGTGTCGCATTTGGTATGTTTCTAGTGCATCATTTATGGTGTCATTAGAGTGTAGTGGATGAATTGTATAATGGTCTAAAATATTGGATACTGTATCAGGATCTAGAAGTTCAAATTGACCAGTTTCTGGTGACTCTTGAATTATTTCAGTTGTTTCTCTTAAGTTTTCTTCAATATTTATTTCTTTGTAGTATTCATTATTGTCTTTTAGATATTGCAAGGCTTGTCTAACTTTATGTAAGTCTACTAGTTGTTGCCAATTTTATTTGTCTTTTGTAGGTACACCATTTACTAAGACAATTAAAAATTGCTCTATTGGACATTGCACTCCTAGAGTGTGCACATTTTCTTTTAGATCTAATGGTAAATAAACTACTTTGCTACGAATGCCCTTCACGAATTCAGAGGGAGATAATGTTGCTGCTTTTGGTTGAAGGCGTATTATTGCTTGAAATGGGTGCACTGTTTGAATTATGATGCTCTCATATAAATTGCGTTGTTGCAGGGGTTTTGGTAGTGGGAATAATTCCAAGTTAGTTGTGATAGCACGTGAAGGAGTTTGATTGTTGTCAAGTTTTGTAGTGCAGTAACTGCTGTAAGGTAGAGAGCTGATTGAAACCATTTGGAATCTTCATTGTCTTCTATTTTGTATATTATGTCTATAGTTTTTGTGTTACTTTTATAAAAAGTTCTGCGGCAACATACACACACATGGTTTGGTACTTCAGCGGATGTACTTTTGAATTTTAGTATTTCTTTTTTGTATGTGTGTAGTAGAAGGTTGCCATGGGCAGAATTGTTGCTATTCTGTTGTAATGGTATTGCATTTTGTAAGTGGTTTTCACTTCCAATATATTTCCTCTGGATATGGTTGATTTCTTCGAGTAGGTCTTTGGCTGTACCATATAGAAGATAGTTATTTAAATTGGCTAGTGCTAAAGCAGGACTTTAGCATAGTACAGTTTATAGACTAGATTTCTTATAGTTGAATGATGTGTTGATATCATGTTGATATGATGGAAGCTGCTTTTGCAAATAGGTCCTGTAATGCAGGCCAATGAATGTCCTTGCAGTCCTGTGTATTTGCGCACTGGACAGGTATCCATATTTTGCAGCAGTTTTATTTTGATTTTGTCTTTGCCTTTCACATATTGATTGAGGAACTGGCGTAAAGATTTAAAGATTTTTTGGCAATGTTAAACATTGACGTGCATGGCCATTTGTATACTGGACGTTCTGGTGCAGTCGAATGGAGAATTGATATTGAGTTTTCTGGGGATATTTTTGTAAGCAGTATTTCTTGTTCCATTATGGTATTATTAAGTTTTTCATAACCTCCTCCACTGCTATGGATGGCAATTGTGTTTGTTTGATTTTGTATGTATGCTTCTTCATTGAAATATGGTTATGTGCTTGTGGTGTGACTCCATTCACCTCCACAGATATTTAAGAAGTTATTTTTGTTGACATTCCGTTTATTGAGAAGCCTTTTTTGTAATTTAGTACTTAGTTTTGTTAGTGGTTTCATTCTGTTTAACGCTAAAATAAATAACTTTCTTTTGAGAAGGATTGCACTGTCTATCAAAGCTTCTAAGATTAATTTTCTATGGTAGTTTTTGAGGGTTGTGCATGATTTGTCTCCTGTTTTTATAAGATTCTGAAGGACTCTGTGGCAAAAGATTTTTGCTAATATACTTTTTTTGGTATGTTTACTTCCTACTATATCAAGATTTATAAGAGCAGTGTTAGCAGTAGTGGTAGCTGCATTTCTGTTAATCATGTTCTGTTTTCTTTTACATTTTGATAGAGGAGGCAAAGTTTCTGTACTGGAAGATTGTTTAGTTAAATGACTGTATTAGCTGTTTGGTTTGAACTTTTTCTACAAACTCTGCTAGATATGGATGCTTATTTTGGACATTTTTATTTTCATTTGCTCTATTTCTGCGTTGCTTTCTACAGACTTGCTTTCTGGTATGCATTCTGTGTGGTCTGTTGAAACAAAAAAATAGAAGGTATGGGTTGGGCTGTTGTGCAATGTATGTGTGCTGTATGCATGAGTGTCTGAGTATGATGGTAAAGATGTATCTGGTGGTGTGTGATTGTGCATTGAGCTACAATTAGTTCGTAAGGCTATTCTTCTATTTGTGTGTTACTATACTGCGGTTCAGATGACAGTAGAAAGTGAGCTAGTGGTGAGGATAAGCGCTAATAGTAAATCAAATGGTATAAAATTAAAACAATTCTTTGTTTTGTAATGCTAATATTCTAGGGGCTGAGTTATGTTGTTTGTGCTATGAAAAACAGGGATTTGTGTGCCATTTTGCGTGCTAATACCTGTTTAATAAATGGTGGTTTGTGGGCAGAATGGTGCACAAATCTTTGTTTTTTTGGTGCACAAATTACATGAATCACCCGCACATTGTGTTTGAGTAACACATTTTAACAACAAGAGCATACATATAACAATTAACATTATAACAGTAACAGTGGCAGCAATTTAAAATTGAGAATCAGATCAACAAAACAGTAAGTAGAGCAATTAAACTGAAGGGGAGAAGGAGAGTAGTGCAGTAGAAGTGAGAGAGAGGGAGGGGTGGGGAAAAGGAGGAGCAGGGAAATGGATGACGTTAAGGGTGAGAATGGGGGGAGGGAGATAATTAAGGAGATAAGGCAAGGGGGAGGGGACAAGAAGGTGGGAGGGGTTTCATGGTGGGGAATGGAGAAGGAGAGATTTTAGGTAAGTGCAGAATGAGGAAAAGGTAGAAATAGAGCGGAGTGAGAGAGGTAAGGAGTTCCAGTGCAGGGGGGCTAGTAGATGGAAGGATCGAGGAACAGTGAGAAGAAAGTGGTTAGGAGAGTGAAGGGAGTGGGAGGGAGTATAGAAAGAGAGGAGAGAGGAGAGATAAAGGGGAGCAAGATTGTGGAGAGATTTAAAGACTAGGCAGAGAAACTAAGGTAGTATTGTACTTACTCTTTTTTTGTGGAATGAGTAGGTTTCATTGTAGTTGGTGTTTGTAGTTCAGATGTTGCTGTTTTCCAGGAGAGTGGTCTTCACTGCACTTTGAAGTCTCTCCCCCCTGCAGAGTACTGTGTCGCAGTGCATACACAAAACTGTGACCCTCGAAAGGTAAGGGTCATCAGCATTGTGAATGGCCTGTGAGGCAGCTGAGGGATGCGCTCTCTTGTGGTGAGAGGAGTGAAAACGGAGGATGTAGTAGAGGAACTCAACCTACTACGCTCCTCACAAGGTACAACCTTGCGAACGGCCCCACCGTGGAACGACCTTAGGTGTTGCTTCATAGTTGTCGTACCAAAGCTGTACGAACCAAGCCTCCCGTGACTCAGCACCATTTTGCACTGGTTGCAGATGACTCTGTTCATACGCGCCTTGGGTTCGTTACCATGAATGGTAAATAAGCGCCACACCCAAGACTCATGGCGAGTGCTGGTAGTAGGGACTTCCACTACCTCTTCTGCATCCTCACGCCTGGTCCCCTCTTCAGGCCCTTGGGGAGGTGGTGGTGGTGGAGGCGGTGGGGGTGGTCGTGAGGCAGATATAGCACCAGGTGGAAGTACAGCAGCCATGGATGCCATCTGTTTTGAAGATGCAACAGCAAAGGCAGAAAAAGCAGGTCAATCTCCAATAGTAGAAAGACTGAATGAAGATGAGCTCTGGGGTGTGGCCTTTTTTAGGGGTGCAGGTGCACGCTCCGCGGACAGATCGAACACCCAGAAAAGTCTCAAAAAATTCCAAAAAGTATGTAGAAAGTCAGGGTCATTGACTGGGACATGTGGTATGGTGAATTATTACTATAAAATACTGTGGGTTGCCTGAAAATTTACTTTTAAAATGTTCAGGGACCTGGACAGTGTCCGCAATTCAGGACACACACTCAGCGTGGGTGAGGTCACATGATGGCGTTGCGAACATGTCTGCGAAGGGAACGGGTGTCCGCAGGACATCAAATGCACGGTAACGGTCGTGCGCATGCGCGCTGGTGTTTTACGGACAGTGTTCAGGTCCTGAAACCAATTAAAAGTGTTACACAAGTGAGATGAACAGTTACGGACAGGCGCAATGTTCATGGAACTTATGAGTGCAGTGCGCATGTGCGTAGATGTTCTTCAGGCAGTACGGACAGGTATAGTGTCCTCAGGACACCCCCATTTTGTTTAATTGTGGACATCCCAGACACCGCGTGTGTTCTAAGAACAGTTTCAACTTGCCTGCGGACAGTACGGACAGGTATAGTGTCCTCAGGACACCCCCATTTTGTTTATTTACGGACATCCGGGACACCGCGTGTGTTCTTAGAACAGCTTCAACTTGACTGCAGACATTACTGACAGGCATAGTGTCCTTAGGACACCCCTGTTTTGTTTATTTACGGACATGCCGGACACCGCGCGTGTTCTTAGAACAGTTTCAACTTAAATGCAGACAGTACGGACAGGCATAGTGTCCTTAGGACACCCCCATTTTGTTAATTACTTCAAGTATGTTCTTACAGTAATTCCCTTAGGGTCAAGTCACATCATATGAAACATATACATAGGGGAAGACACAGGCTTGAAAGACAGCAATCCTTTCTGTGCATGAAGATAATCAGAAGGATTATCAGCACTTTCTGATAGTTAGATAGCCTATGTTTGTGCATGAGTAGCTTAGTATACTGGATATAACTTCATAATAGAATTCTACTTATATCAATGCATTGCTTAATGCACTAATTAGCTCATGATATTTATTCCAATGATCCTTGGCACTTTTTTGTCAACATTATAATAAGAATCCCTTGTACAGAGTTTTCATGAAGAGTAAATGCACATGTGATGTCATCAGTGATGTCATCAATGACATTTGTGATGTCATCTTTGATGTCCTGGGTACTTAGCAGTGCATGGTGATGGCGCAAGTTATGGTTACTTAGCTTACCATAACTGGCGAATTACAGGGGTTTTTTCGGCTTTACTTGGAACCATAAGGTCCCTTTAACAAAGTTTTTTGACTGAATTTCATAGGTTTTTAGTAGCGCAACTTAACCATAACGTCCCTTTAACAAAGTGTTTTATATATATATATATATATATATATATATATATATATATATATATGTATATATATATATATATATATATATACATATATATTACAAGTTCTGCGGTTGTGGCCCTGTAGTTATGGTTAAGTTGCTCAACCCATCAGAAGAGCACTTTTTGGATGGATTATAACTTTGCTCCCCTTCCCCCCCCGGACAAATCCTCATGAAACTTTGCAAAAAAAAGTACATGGCCCCATCAGATTAATTCTGTGAAGAATGGTGAGGTTTCGTTAAGGGCAGGCAAAGTTATATTGGGGTCCCAAAATGTGTGGTTTTCCCATAGACGCAATAAAAAAAAATACTCACGCCTACAGCCCAAACCACTGGATGGATTTTCACCAAATTTGCGGCAGAAGCGGCGCCTTGGTTCCGAAAAAGTGTGCGTTTGTAAATGTGGTGTAAATCTGTCCTGTATTTATTTTTAAAATGACCAAAAAGAAGGTCAAAACAAATTAGTGATATCATGGTTCAGCCCATGGACTCACTTCCCTATTCGGTCCGTGGCAAGGTCTGCGATTAGTCCAGAGTGTGGTGTGAGGTCCTCAGACATCGGACGCACCTGCTGATTGGATGGTGAAAAGCGTGAGGTGGGCCATTTTTTTTTGGGAACGCCCGCCATATTAGATTTGCAGACGTTGCCCATTGTCCGCAAGCACTGCAGTGAAAACATATTAAAAAACACAACATTGCACTTGTCAAACTAATGAAAGAATCTCTGGGGAGGTGAGTGGTGATGAGGCTGGGATGGGATATGACCATAAAAAGCCAAAAAAACGGGTGTGTTTCTTCTACGATGTCCACGAATAGTCCGGGGAAGTACTGTGATGTCATCTTTGATATCTGGATGTTAGTCATATCAGCACAGGGTGGTGGCGTGAGTTATGGTTGCTTAGCTTACCATAACTGGCAAATTTCTGAGGTTTTTGGTTTTACTTGTAACCATAACGTCCCTTTAACAAAGGTTTTCATTGAATTTCATGGGTTTTTGTTAGTGCAACTTAACCATGATGTCCCTTTAACAAAGTTCTTTCAGTGAATTTCATATGTTTTTGCTAGTGCACCTTTACTCTGCTACAAGTACGTTATGTTCTGTTCCCCACCAATGTGCCAGCTATGAAGGCAGCGGAAAGCATGGTAGTACGCGGACATCAAGTGGCATTTGCGAGGCTCAAAATCATAAGACAGACCCAAAAAAGATATACCCCTCAACCAACAAACAGATGTGCCTAAAATCACAACTAATGTTTACAACATGCAAGTATACCTTTTTGTACAAATACCTACACTTACGATTTACGAATGTATTTTTATGTAAGACACATTGCAATGGAATGCACCAATCTTTCACTGCCCTCCATCACCAGTTGACTTTTGTTTCGGCCTCTCTACCTGTCAGTGGTCCCTAACCCTCAGTGCCACAACAATCATTCGCATTTTGGACACATGCTATTTTGCATGCCATCATCTTCTTGAGCTGGTCATCTACAGTCTCTAATTCCACCGCAGTGGAATCATGTAACTTAACACTGTTAATACTGCTTGTATTGGTCTTGCACTAATTTTGTATACCACACATCTGCCCTCCATTGCTTTGGTGGATTTACCCGTACCTCATTCATGTTTCACCCTTCCTCTAAACAAACGCACTGCATATGCTTGATCCATTATCTATGCATGTATTCCTGTGTTGCATTCATTGTTTTTAACTTACCTTGATTGCCTACTTCTGCATACGTTGTGCCTTGTACACCTGCTCTGACCCTTCCACCCCTCTCCCTCTGGTCGTGTCCCTCCCTCTCTCTTCCCATTCCATAAATGCTTAAGCATGCCCGCCTCTGCCGAGACTTGGTCCCGTTACGGCCTCACAATGCCATTTACATGTCCTCTTCTTGCCCCTGCCTCCGGACCTTCGTGACCTTCCTACCCCTGCTCTGCGCTGACTCTACGCACTCTCCTGAGTTGCCTACCCTGTCCTATGCACCTCAAACCCACCCTCTTCTACTTCCCACTCTACTTCCTACTCTCACTTGCCTGCATCTCCCCCTCCTCTGGGGACCTAAACACTCCTCGAGGTCTTCCCTCCTTGCACTTACTCCTATCATCTGTTCCTTGACCGATGATAGTTGCTTGTCTGTCCCCCCTCTTACCCTTTGTTCTCCTTTCCCCCTCCCCTGCTTCTAATTTATCTGATGAATTTGGCCCAGCAGTTGTCTTGTTCTCCCTCACCCCCTCTATCCCTGCCCTCCCCTCCCAACCCTCCTCTTGTATTCCTCCTGCACTGCGTATATTGTCGACAGACATAGTAATGTTACTGCTTGCTTTGTTCCCCTTCTCCTTTCCCTCCTACCCTACTTGTTTTTTTTTTTGCACTTGCACTATCAGAAATGTCGTCAGGCCTATTATGGTAGTTATTTTCCACATTCTATATTGCTCAAGGACTTTACTGAATGTACTGTATTTCCTATGTTCCCTCCCTCCTTGAAGCGTTTTCAAACACTTCTGTGTACAGGCGCTATATAAATAAACAATCATATCATACCATATCATAATCACAAACCATAACTATACACTTCATATAATCTCCTCAGAACAACTCTGGATAGAGATTAAGAAACAGCAGGTGCTTAATGGAGAAGATATTCTCACTAAATAGTAAGTCTATTGTATTTAATTCTCTTTTATTAGCTTTCATTACATAAACATGTGTTATAAGACAAAAATGGCAAGCACACTAAAATGCTTGGAAGAGAACTTCCCAAGAGATGAAATGAGCTACGATAACTTCTCCACTGGTATGCAATACATATTTTACTGTCAACAAATAATGTACTTGCACAATGGAAGAGACATCCGTTTGCATCTTTAGAGAACAATAGGGGTCCTCTACTGCTGGACAGATCAAATGTAGAACGGCAAATACTCAATTGAATCCAATAAAATGTTTGTACATTTATAAGCAGAAAGAACCAACCAGGCATGGAATAACAGAGAGAGAGAAACAAAGCAGCTATTTTAATATAACCTTAAAATCCTGCCTATACAGCATGATCTTTCTTTAGACGGCAGTTTTAGATTAGGAGTATAACTTTTGCACGCCTCCCACACGAGAAAACACCAAAATAGAGGCATTTAAACAGCAGTGTCTGGGATTATAAACACATATGTCTTTCCTTGACGGATGACCTTCAGTTAGAAGGGTACCTTACTGGCACTACCATCCCTAATGAGACAAGAACCTTCTTATATTCCAAAATGTTCTTCCTCCTCATCATTGTGTTGTAACAAAATAACCTCTGTCATGCAGGAGTGCAGGCATGAGTAGCGGCTTTGTGCTCTAGCACCTTGAAGCGTCTCTTGTGCTGCACTTGAAATACAATCTATTAAGATCGACTGGGGCACCTAGTTACTATGCAAATGGAGGTGGAGCAGAGATAAATCCTTGTAATATAACTCAACATAAAACAAGTAAAAGAAAATGAATTAACACCAGTATAATGCTCAATAGCGTCAAGTGTGGACAGTGACACAATAACATTGGTGGAGGGGATGCAAACCTGGCACCCAGTTGATTGAGTTCACCCAATTCATGGGGGGGTTCACCAGCATTAAGTCCTGGTTCCCAATATATTGAGGATGCACTACACCGGCACTGCCGCCATAGTGCATCCATCCATGTGTGTTGTGGCCCAGGCATGCAGGTGCAAGTGCTTAGTCCCTGGTTGAATGACAAGGAGCCACCTACTGGTGAAATGAAAAACAGCATCTTGAAAAGCTGTGTACAGCATGTGTCAGAGATAAATGGTGGCCAGAGCAGTGCCAAAATACATCAGTGAGATGGAAAAAGAGTTACAAATGTTGCTGTCGCGTACAGTAGACAGCGCGCGCCACTGCCAGGAATTCTTTTAAGAACATACTGTCCACCTGACGGAGTAACACATCTCTATGCCCTGGAATGTCACAGAGCACGACCACCAGACCGGGCTGTGAGAGGGATGGAAACGGAGAGCAGGTCACAGGGGAAGGAGAGTGCAGCCTGCCGGCAGTGCTATGTGATCACCGAGAACTTCATTTGCTCGTATCCCCGCATGGCTTAGCGTAACTGTAGTGGGCGCGCTCCCCAAGTGCAAACATTCTCACATTGTTTGCTAAAGCCGGACCCAAATGAACATGCATCAAACCATAGGGCATATATCAGCGCATGAAGATATTATTTACCTTCTGCTGGTGCTGCCGCAGTTGCTATGGCAACTGCCAATGCTTTCTACTGCATCTTTGTCGCCTCGCAAGAGTGCTGCCATAGCTGGGGCAAGTTGCCTGACAGACCCTTGTTCGTCTGCAAAAATATGTATATATAGTATAATTCATCCAATTGAGGCTTTTTATACATAGTTAAAACCAATACACAAAATAAGTATCAAAAGTTAATATACCAATAGATAACGTTATGAAAATATTAATCACAAATAAAAACACACAATTTTCCATCGGCCCTCTACATACACAATTTGAGAGCGTGACACTTCTTGACAAAATAAAAACGCCATGCATGGCTTGTTTCTGGCAAATGTCTACAATAGGTTGTCGACGTAGTCACCCTATGCTGCCTCCTCGGATTTGCCAGATTAAGCAAGATGGCGTCCAACATACACGTAATGCTGGGCCCCATCTCAGTCAGATGGTATTCCTAGAGGAAGGCCCTGTCCCTCACAGACTGGCCAGGATCGCCAACCAACGTGAAAGGTAGGGGTACAGGGGGACCAGGGCTGTAACCCGCTAGAGTAGGGTCAACTCCAGTGGATTTTAAGAGCCTGTTTCCTGCCCTGCTTCTTGCTGGCTCAGGCAGGGCCAATGGCAATGATTACACTCGTGCCCAAAAAATCCAGGACTGCTAAAGCAAAATCTCAGGTTCCCAACCTACAGGTGTGCACCTGCAAAATAGGGAAGAGCATTGTATGGCCGAAACAGCGAACTGAGGTGTAAAAGCAAGGCGCACGCGGTTTACTCCTAGCGTTCACGCTGCAGGGGATTATGATTCTATTTGGAGGTGGAATAGGGGCAAGGATATTTGCTTCTTTTGTGTAGTCCAGCTCCACCGTCAAATAGCACACGGTTTTATGCAAGCATGACAATTGCATGCTAGTGTATAACGAATGGATTCCTATGGAATCTGCCTGCTAAAATCGGGTGGATTCCATAGGAATCCATAGGAATCCTTTGTAAATTCTGAGTGCCATGCAGGGAGCATTTAGACTTTTTCCAAAACGGAGTGCAAAAACAAGATATAAAGGGATTCTGCCTGCTTTTGCACGCTTATTTGCTCTACGTTCTGCAAATGATTAAAATTGTATGCAGGCTGCCAGCCACTACAATGCTAATGTTGGCCTTCATGCCTGTCATTTTTGAAGATACCCTGCAAACATCAAATGGATTTAACTATTGATAACTGGACTTCAAAATCCTGGGCTACGAGAAAGGACTGCCTGAAATCACCCACCATACCCAGCCTGTCATTCCCATGGCTCTTGTCATATCGTGCGGGGTGTGAATAGCTCACCCTTTTTTTATTTATATTCAGGGTCCAAATTTAAAATAGAGAGGGAAAGCTAAACTACAAGTCCCAAAAGGCAAAAAGGCAGGAGCATATGATCTCATTCATGCAGGGATGGGAAAACCTGAGAATTGTTTGCTATAGGGTGGCAACAAATGTATGAGCCTTGGCCAGAGGTGGCTTTAACCCCGTAAGTGCCAAGGACGAGCATGCGCGACCTTTTTGCATAGACTTGCATAATAGCCTGGTAATTGAAGGAAAGTGGGGGGCAATGGCATGGCATAATGCTGCTTCACCTGGCCTCCCCAAGTATTTTTTTTAATGGACCATGCTGTCCCGTACCCACATTCGAGCCCCTAAACCCTGCATCAGGGTTCCTCATGTTCACCCCCAACAGCCCTGAACCTGCTTCACAGAAAGGGTTTCTGAGTAAAATGAAGCAGCCGGTTGGCACGGCAGCGAGGAAGTGATGGGGCCAGTGCCATGGAGCCATAAAAGTTACCAAAAAAACACAGTTTCTTCTTCATTGCTTACTTAAAGTACGACATTTCATTTTTTATTTAAATGGTATCTTATTTAGACTTATTTTTAAACAAATCCCCAAACATCACGGCCATGATTATTAAGCGGACTGCCACAGCTCAAGAGAAAACTATGCTCTGCTAATCTGAGTGAAGTGATATAAAAACATTTCATCAGTTAAAAAGTCAGTTAGAAATACATACAGTAACTTTTAAAAAAACAAAAGGCATACATGAGAAAAAAAGTCTTGAAGTGATTTTACACACATGATATTATCTGATTCTAACATGTATATATAACTGGACCTAAACATGTAAAGGTGCCACATCAAAACATTTCAATGACAAGGCACATAAAGAAAGAACAATAAAAGGATATTAAAAAAACACAATAGCAAACTATTCAATTATTCATCATACTACACAGGACAAAGTGCAAGTTTTCATTAACACAGTAGGACCACGATATATCCTAAGCCTACAGCTCCCTCTAGCGGTGACAACAGGTGAAGCTCTGCGAATTGGACCACTGTATTTTGTAAGGCAACAGCTCCCTCTAGCAGAGCACGTTCGGGTAGCCTCTACTGCGCATGATGGCTTCGGACAAACATACATCTGGCCTTTAATTACATAGTTTAACCCAAAAGTTCTATGCACTGATGTGTGTGCAGACAGCTATGCTGAAAATCACTGTTTAATTGTCAGCGATTAAGGGGAATTTGTGTTTTTTTGTACCTTTATTTCCCTGCGCTCCTTTCTTAGGTCAGGGTAACCCGGTGTTGCACAGATACGGAGCATTAAAAGGGCAATGCAACGCGATATCGCAAGTGGGAGAAAGACTCTCTTCAGCGCTGTTCATAGAAGCAGCTCACTGTGCACGTCTGCTTCTGTTACCGACAGAATAGGAACCTCTTCCCAAGGCCGGTGAAACATCCCCTTTAAATCAAGCCCCAGGCAAGATGACACAGCCACCCACTGTAGATGTTTTGTGGGTCTGTAGATGTGTTGTGGTTCTGTAGATGACACTGAAACTACTGAAAGCGTTCAGGATAAAGTCTAATTTCTGGAATCTGAGCATTCATTTGCATGTGAGCGGGTGGGGCTAAGAGAGAGCGCGGCAGATTCGTATACAGAGTCACCACGCAAACAAATCACACCTGCCATTGAGAGAAGGGCAGAAGACTAAAAGGCTAATATCCCCGGGCAGTACACATTGCATGAATTATATGTATTAATGTTTCAAATAAGCTGCAAAATGTGTGCAGAAAATCACTCAACCCTTACTCTGCGCCTTCTAGGAGTTATATTTTTAAGATTTAGCAAGGATTGCTGACACAGCACCACTGACAATGAAACGCAAAGAGCCAATATTACAGTCACTATTACTGCAAGCGATGCATTTTATTTTTAAGTGATCTCAACATTAACTCTGGCTCGTTTGTGGCAATCGTCCGAAACAGCTGCAGGCACATTTTACAAATGAAAAGAATAATGATTTTTAAAAGTGCACAAATGGAAAGGATCGTATGCAAGTTGGTCTGGAAGGTCATTTGGGAGGTGCACCTGTTTCTGTGTTCTCTGCTGGACCCTTAGGCTCACAGGTTTAGCTCTGGGTGAGCGCCTACATTCTTTTACTTTTGATACTGTTGCATAATACTGCGCATGCCCTGGAATGTACATCATATAAGAAGTCCATACATACTATAATAGCCCTTGGAATGTTCACTTAGTCTTTCATTGGACAATCTGCGGACTATACAAACCAGATCGCTTGTAGAATGGCTCATATAGCCCACACTGCATTTCAAGGTTACCAGCAGTGCAGGGAGTGCCTGCAGTCAAATCTCGCGACCGCCCAGGTGGATTAATGAATTAAACTGCAATATACTTATATACTCTTTATACTAGTAAGCGCAACTACAAATGCTTTATAGACCCCTCTCTCGGGTGTTATGGGATTGTAAACCGAAATACCCTTGCAGCACCTTGTTAAATATCCTTGCAATGCTCTGGCTTTTAACTTGGTCTGCAGGGCCCTGTAACGCCCATTAAGGGCCCTGAACCGGTTCTATGAAGCTTAATTAATCATAGTCGTCATATTTCTGCCTGGTCATCTTGCTGTAGAATTCTTTTAGCTGTGCAGCTTGCTGTAGATTTGTTTTAGACTAAGGGAGGTTGTAGGTTTCTCCCCCATTAGAAGAAAGCATGGGCGGTGTCATGGCCTTTCAACCATTTCAAATGAAAGGGGGGCCCCAGCAAATGCCCCCATGTTGCCAGTCAGCAGTCTTGTAAAAGGGGAATATATTAATTTCTCTGTTTTCGTTCTGGGGCTTAAAATGTGTGCTTTGCAGCACTTGCATTAGAAGCTGCCTTAACTCTTCCCACGTGAAATACAGAAGTGTTATCACCTCATTGCCTTCTAACACTGGTTCCTTCACACCAGGCACTTTCTGACAAAGAAGGGTTTGGAGCTCTTCAGTGGGAATTTAGTGCTTAAGCTTTTGATAACTGGCGGCTATTAACCTTATCTTTGTCACCATTCTAATGTATGCACCCCACGGGTGCCTGAGATTGTTTTTCCTCTAAGCAAGGGGACCAATCATCGTTTTGAAATCAGCCCTCACACATCCTCTGCCGGGCCTGGAAGAAAGACAGAAACAAAGGGGAGGCGGCAGAAAAGGGATTGGAGAAGGAATAGAGAAAATACAGGTACACAGTGAAAAGAAGGGCTCAGGAAAATGACTCTAATCTGGTCGCGTAGCTCTGCGACGTAAGCCCTCTATGCCGAGGTCTGTGTTCCCTTTCCAGGTCACTAGTCGAATCAGTCTTGAATCCTTCCATGGTTGACAAATTGAAGAGCATGAAACTGAGCTGTAGTAACATCGGCTATTTACAGAACTACAAAACAGCAAAACCTGTGACAGATTGAGCTAAATTTGTATTTCTCAAATGAGTAAATGGCAAAGGCTCCATAAAGAAAATGTAGTTATACTAGTTATGGTGGACGGATTCTTTACAACATTGCCGCAGGACTCAAGTGGAGGAAGGATAGCTCAGGGGCAACGCGTTTGCCTTGGAAGCAAGACAACGCAGCGCAACACAGGTTTGAATCCCGATCCTGTGCTTAGAAACCACTGGTATTAAGCATGATATAAAAGAACAATTTTAATTATACTGGTCAAATGTACATAGCACATGTATTGCATTTGGATGAAATGGGGAGGCTAGCCTATATATTGCATCTAGAAGAACTGCGCAGGTCAGTCCAGGAGTTGTCCTTAGATGAACTGTGCAGGTTAGCTCATGTATTGCATCTAGAAAAACTGTGCAGGACAGCCCATGCATTGCGCTTAGATGAATTGTGCAGGTTAGCCCATGTACTGCATCTAGAAAAACTGTGCAGGACAGCCCATGCATTGCGCTTAGATGAATTGTGCAGGTTAGTCCATGTATTGCATCTAGAAGAACTGTACAAGTCAGCCAGTGCATTGTGCTTAGATGAACTGTGCAGGTTAGCCCATGTATTGCATCTACAAAAACTGTGCAGGACTGCCCATGCATTGCGCTTAGATGAATTGTGCAGGTTAGCCCATGTATTGCATCTAGAAAAACTGTGCAGGACAGCCCATGCATTGCGCTTAGATGAATTGTGCAGGTTAGCCCATGTACTGCATCTAGAAGAACTCTACAAGTCAGCCTGTGCATTGTGCTTAGATGAATTGTGCAGGTTAGCCCATGTACTGCATCTAGAAGAACTCTACAAGTCAGCCAGTGCATTGCGCTTAGATGAACTGTGCAGGTTAGCCCATGTATTGCATCTACAAAAACTGTGCAGGACAGCCCATGCATTGCGCTTAGATGAATTGTGCAGGTTAGCCCATGTATTGCATCTAGAAAAACTGTGCAGGACAGCCCATGCATTGCGCTTAGATGAATTGTGCAGGTTAGCCCATGTACTGCATCTAGAAGAACTCTACAAGTCAGCCTGTGCATTGTGCTTAGATGAATTGTGCAGGTTAGCCCATGTATTGCATCTAGAAGAACTGTAAAAGTCAGCCTGTGCATTGTGCTTAGATGAATTGTGCAGGTTAGACCATGTATTGCATCTACAAAAACTGTGCAGGACAGCCCATGCATTGCACTTAGATGAATTGTGCAGGTTAGCCCATGTATTGCATCTACAAAAACTGTGCAGGACAGCCCATGCATTGCGCTTAGATGAATTGTGCAGGTTAGCCCATGTATTGCATCTACAAAAACTGTGCAGGACAGCCCATGCATTGCGCTTAGATGAATTGTGCAGGTTAGCCCATGTATTGCATCTACAAAAACTGTGCAGGACAGCCCATGCATTGCGCTTAGATGAATTGTGCAGGTTAGCCCATGTACTGCATCTAGAAGAACTCTACAAGTCAGCCTGTGCATTGTGCTTAGATGAATTGTGCAGGTTAGCCCATGTATTGCATCTAGAAGAACTGTACAAGTCAGCCCATGCATTGCGCTTAGATGAATTGTGCAGGTTAGCCCATGTATTGCATCTACAAAAACTGTGCAGAACAGCCCATGCATTGCGCTTAGATGAATTGTGCAGGTTAGCCCATGTATTGCATCTACAAAAACTGTGCAGGACAGCCCATGCATTGCGCTTAGATGAATTGTGCAGGTTAGCCCATGTATTGCATCTACAAAAACTGTGCAGGACAGCCCATGCATTGCGCTTAGATGAATTGTGCACGTTAGCCCATGTACTGCATCTAGAAGAACTGTGTAGATCAGTGCAATACATTGCGAAGAATATTCCTCTACTGCCCCTCATGAGTCCTGTAGGTTAGCCATTGCTTCGCACTCGGAATAATGTTCAGGGTAGCAAGGTACTGTACTTAGAAGATGGTGTAGCTAGCTAAGGCATAGTACACAATAGACCTCGGAGGATAGCAGACACACCACACTTAGATGAAATACGAGGATGGCCGATGTGTTGCACTTGGAGGATATTAAGGGGAGCCAATGTATTTTTATTGTTTGCTAATAACTCTCTAACTTCCAAACACCCAACATATCCACCACCCATTGCATAATTAACTTGACACAAACCTCTGACACAAGACACTGAAACTACAAACACTCTCCCATCTCTCCACAATACCCAACACACACCAAAAATACCCACATACAACATACAAATGGCAATCCACCAAATTCATACTAGTCCACTGTGACCAGTTTCTCCAAACTAAAGCTACTGACAGCACAACAAAACACTCTTGTGTATTTCCCTCTCATCCCCACTAACTACCCTTTCATATCTGCCAGAGCACCTGGAGACCATGAAGAATGGCAGCGGTGTTCAGTACAAGTCCCAATAACATAGCATAAAATTAAGTAGGTAGGGCAAAACCAGCCCTTTTTGGTCCAGGAATGCTGCATACAAAGCAATAATAAAACACAACGTATTTTCCGGTATACATCATCATAAATGTATAAAGCAAACATTCTTAACAAATAAACCACACCAAAACCAAAATAAATCACCAAAGCCTAAAATGTCCAGCCTTGCTTACTCCATCCTGTAGCCAAAAGTGGACCTCGTTTCTAACCCAAAAATAAGCTTCCAAAGAAGTATGTTTTCAAGAGTTTCTTAGATTTTAGGAGTGGCTGATTCATTTTCAAGTGTGCCCGTAACTGGCGCCCATCCTCAGGACAGCCGACTCCTGTTGCATCCCTTTGGCTCTTCCGATGGTCAAGGAACTCCGACCTCTCACATGTTCCTCTCTCTCCCCCATGCACCTTCTCCCTTTCTCCTGAGATCTTTCCTACCTGCTTCAGGTTAGCTACTGTCCTTATCCTGAAGAAAGCTTTAGCCGACCACAACAATTCTGCTAATCATCTGCCTGTGTCCCCACCTTCCTCATTATCAAAAAGTCTAGAAAGGTGTGTCTTTAACAGGATCTCAACCAGCCTTGACATTCATGACCTCTGTGATCCTTTCCAGTTCCGCCATTGTTCTACTGAGCCAGCCCGCACACATAGGTCCTGTTCTCGGACGTCTGCTCACCATCGTAAGCTCTCCTCTATGCTTGTCTTTCTGGACCTCTCTGGTGCCTCTGTAACAGTGGACCACCCCTCTCTCCTTCAAACACTTGCCAACGTTGGAACCCGGACTAGCACCCATGGCTGAGCTACCTCTGACCTATATAATTCTTCCTCTTCAATCTTTTGGAACACAGATACCTATGATTTTACCTCCCTCTGTGTCCCACAATGCCTTGCCCTCGGCCCCATTTACTGTTACACCTTGGAACACTTACCTCCTCTTTTGCGTTCTCCTATCACCTCTTTACGGATCACTCGCAAATCGTCTTCTGATTCCCTACTCTTCAAACATTTCTGATTGCCTCTCAGCAATCCACCACTTGATGGTACTTCACTGTCTCATGCTTAACTCCTAAACGAGGGAAGTCATCGACCTCCCATCCTCCAACACCCCCTTCTCCTCCTTTCACCTATCTAATTCCCCTTGATCTGATCCCTCCCTCCCCTAAGGTATGCAACCCTGAAGACCTTTTTGACAGTGACTTCAATCTTCCCCATTTTTTCACTGCTACCTTTACTCTGCCAAGATGAACCTGCTTAATATCCGTGAAATCCACTCTCCCTCGCCAAAGTCCATCAAAGCCCTCACACTAACTCTGGCACTCAGTCACCTTTACTGATGAGCTACACTCCACTCTAGTCTAATCCTCCCCGCTTGACAAACTATTCAGCTTCGCCACTTGCACCCTTTAGAATCTCCCCACTCTTCTTCCACTTTACAACATTGCCTACATGGCAGTTGGCTCTCTATGAGCCAGTCCCTTATCAAATTCCTTCTGCATGTCTGCAGACCAATTCATGGGCTTGGCCCCATTTATCAGGCCGACACTATCTTCCACCATTCACCTGCATGCGATCCCTGCTCTCCATTCACTGACCGCCCTGCCCATCCTTCTGGGTTGACTCCTTCTCCCTCCTTTGCCCTCACCACTAGAACACATGACCGTCGTGTCAACAACACCACTAAATTTCACACCTTTATTTCTGAACTGAGGCTCCACCGACTAAGCTTGGAAGGAGCACCTTCAACTTCTTGTCACATCTCTCCCCCTCCCTGACCATACTCTCCCTAGTTCCACTGGACATATCACCCTGGACCACTGTCTGTTGTGCTCTGGCTTATGTATCCTCTAATTTCACAACATCGACCTTTCTGTTGCTCATTACCGTTCCCTCTAATGTGAGGCACCTGATACAAGATTTCCCTTAATACATGGTTTCGGTTGTGTTTTCAGTCGAAACACTCTGTTCCCTCAATACATCTAAAAAATAAATGAATAACTAATTTCATGACATGGGACCCAAGATGAAAAAAGTGTTCATTAATGTTCCAGAATGCCAAGACAATGCAGTTGCAAGAGGATGTGAGAATGGTTTTAATGATCAAACTGGCCGCAGTATTCTAGTCTGCCTTCAGCGTGCTGTCCTGCACACTGGCAGATCCAGAAGAACCCCGGTCCCATATTCTAGTTGAGAGACAGCCAAAGTTTGTGCAACAGTGCTAAAGTCCATGTGCGCAAAATATTTATTGATCCTTTCTAATTTAAGCCAATTAAAATATTACCAGATGACATTGGAGGCAACACGATTTGCCCGATTCAAATTGGAATACAAGTAAAACCTCACCTGGTTACTCAACAATTAACAATTAACCTACCATGATTGAATGCATACCTACTGCAAGAATGTATTTTGCACTATGTCAGCATATTATTGTCTATGCACTAATTGCTGTCCTGTCAAGTATTCCTTTGCTTCATCACTGTACTATTGTGACCTACTTTGCCTGTAACTCGAAGCTCAAGCGCCCATATACCTTTGGGTCAGGTGCACTATACAAATTAATAAACAAACAAACAAACAAACCCAATAATTGTACCACTGTTACATCCCGGGTATGGCAACATTCTTTTTTGGCATTGTTGGAGGCATCTGATCCATCTTGTTTTAGTGCCTTCCAAGATGGCGACAGAAGTGCCACGTATCATTGCAGTCCTTTCACACAATGTGTGCTACGTGTCACGTTTGCTGGTGGCTCTGGATTCCCAGAAATTTATTTAGGCAACGGTTGCCTCGGAAACAGTGCGTCTCTTCATTTCAACAAGACACTCCGTGAGTTTGTGCTCTAGCCTTTTCAATCCTCATCTATTCTTTATCCTCTAGTCCTTCTTTACATGAGCCTCACTCTACCTGTCCTGTCTCCCATGCATTAGGCTTCCTCCTTGGTCTCACCGATCCTCTCTCTCTTTGCCATGAACTCATGCTCGTCTGCTGTTATCCCTGCGCTCAGTATGTGATTAGAACCTGTGTGTTTGGGAATCTTGCCCGCGCAGCACCTTCAGTTCCTTGACCTTCTCTTTTTGTTCCATTATAGCATGAGACTCCTCAATGCTACCAGAAGCATTGGACGAATAAGTGGCCGCCAAGAGAATCAGAAGCCTATGACGAATAGGTGGTCGCAAAGAGGATCACTGAGCAGGGGTCGAAGCATTCTGCACCCCGCACTCTACCTGTTCCACAGGGTTTTCTTCCCCAGAGGCGTTCCCTCGGGCTCTACATCTTTTACTCCCATATATATATTTTAAGGGGAGTGGAGGAATAGGGTCAACGGGATAGCTCTCAAATACTTCTCTAACTGCTGCGCTTGGAAGGTCAGTCTTTATTTCTCCAAATTCATGGCATATTTGCAAGTAATTTCGAGTTGATACAAAAGTAACAACCACCTAGATGTTAGCTGGCAAACAAACCCAGGTACAACTTCAGCGAAAGATGAAACATCTGACTGGATCTTCCTCGGACTACAGACCATAATCTTAGTTTATGGAAGTTGCTTGCAATCCATTCTTGCACATTTCTGAGACACCTTCCAGACACATCCTTTAAAACATTTACTTGAAGATATAGCGTAATGGTATAGCTGTCAAGCAGACTTCAACATCCCTTGTTCATAAGGATCAAGAACACTGCACATCACATATCCTTCTGCAGAGCCCTTCGAACCTGTCTTTTACAGTGCAATTGACTCAACTAGACCATGCCCTGGTCATTCCAGATCATATGCACCAATGGCGAGGGTAGGGTCCAGTTTGGGTTCAGTATGGTCAGTTGGCAAATGTATCTGAACTCCTCTTTCTAGCATAAGACTTGGGAAAGCAGCAATACAATACAAAACTGGTGTGATGCAAGCATCTGTCCTCCATTCCCCCAATTTCTGAGGCCAATAACTTGACAATTTTTGTTTTCTATAATGCATTTCATTTCAATAAGGGAATGAGGTCCGCAAGACTGTCATTAAATCTTCAAGTGGTAAAAGGCAGGCAGTAAAAATATCTTATTCTGTTAGATCATAATAAAACAGCAAGCTAGTGGCTTGTGCCATCAACTGTGAGGGGTTGGTAGGTAATGTAATTCTGTATAAGTGTCCACACGTTCGAGGTGAACGACTGTCTAAGCATACCACTGTTTGAAAAGGCTAATATTTGCAATGTTAATGAAAAATATGTTTCAGCACCGACCTAGCGTTGACTGATGCTTCTCTGAATGTGTAAATGTTATTTGTAGTCACAAATAGGCACATATGTGTGTCATCATTATTTGTGAAATAGCATCCTTAATCTTTGGGTTGAGGGCCTTGATACATCACCGATATTGCCTTCACGTCTCGTGCAGTGCTGCAACAGTCCCTTGGAGAGCATTAGTGGGCAGTGGGCTATATATCATGCTGTGGTTTCCACGTCGGGATGTTATAATGGGAGGGAATGCACCGCATACATTTGTGAGCTCTTCTGCTGGCTCCTGGATCCCAGGTATACAAGTGTATACAAAAAAGTAGTGGAGCTGTAACCCCGGTAGGGGACAGAGTAGGCCGGAAGGGAGCAACGTGCAACACATTTTTCAAGAGTTGCAGTCATGCTGGTAGACAGCCAATTGAGTTGAAACAGATGTGATTTTAACTGGAGCTGCTATTGGGTGTTAAAGTGGGGAAGTGTGAAAAAAGTAGTGAAACTGTTATCAGTAAAAAAAATAAAAGTAGTGGAACTCCGCTCCCAACTGTTCCCGCTCACTTCGACCACTGCCTATATTATTATCTCTTTCAACTCTCTCTTGGCCAAATGCACACACGCATTCTAAGCCTTTTCTGAGAATGTTCCCATACCTGGACTTCGGTCCCTGAGCGCGTTCCCACCACAAGCGTGTGAAAATGCGCTATATCAATGACTACTACTAGCTCCCTGCAAAGGTCATATACCGGACTGATACAGGTCAGAGTCCTGGATGTCCGTACAGTTAATTTGGAACAACAGTACACTTTACAGTGATAAGGGATCGAGAAAGTGACAGACTTGGTTGAACGCAGCAAAGATTTCTTCGATTCCGGTAGTGTCCAGTTTTGTGAACTTTTAAATTAATGTGTTTGTATATGGTTTTGTTAAGCGGGCAAATACCCAAAGGTCTCTTGGCATGGAGATCCTTGTCTGCTGGCGGAGAAATGCATGAGCATTTCTATCAGAGAGACAGCAATGCAGGCAGGCCCCTGGAAAGAATCCTGCCTGCATTGCATTTTCCCCTGCTCCTGGCTTGCAACTAGGCGGGCCAGAGCACAATGTGCAAATAAATCATCTGGACCCTAATTATTTTAAAACATAATGGTTATTTGCGCTTTTCACGGATTTCTTGCATTCTCTCTTTCCTCCCTTAAAACCCTAAAAGCAAAGGTCACACTGTTGCACACTGTTTGGGTGGTGGTTGAAAGTTTAGTCTTATCACTCCTATTTTGTGTGGGGGGGATTGGACCACTTTATCCTTTTGGATCCAATTCAACAAGTGTTGCATTGCCTTCAAGGCCCCTTCTATCTTTCCCCATATCAGTTCCATGTAATAATGCCCCCGCAAAAATATTGCCATGCAAAAAAAGCCGAAAATTGGCAGTTTTTTGTGGGGACATTATTACATGGAACATGCGGGGGACAACCCCGCAACCCCCAAATCTTTTTTTTTTCTTCATGGGGAGCGGGGGACACCCCCACAACCCCCGCTGCCCCTGTCCCCATATATATATGGTCACCCAAATAATATTGCCACAACTTTTTCCCGGCGATATTATTTACGGCGCCCATATATATGGGGATAATATTACCTGATACCCCCATATTTTGGCAATCGTAGATGGTGGAGTGGACATTGTGATTGATTGATCCAAAACTCAATAAAGGGCTACTTAAGGGTTTGGTGCGAATTACCAAATAAATAGACAAACAAACAAACATAAACAAAGCAGTTTTCAAACAGTGCTTTTCTGCCAACGGTCAACGGTATGGGAATTTCTCACCCTTACCCGTGTGATTTCTTCCTTGGCCACCAGCCTTTCCGTTCAATAAAGTTTAAAAACGCATGTATTCACTCTTGGCTTGCCTTTTCTCTGCTATAGGTCCTGTTCTAAGAATGTTTGATTCAGCGAGCCATTTCATTTATATAATTTGAGTCGGCCTTTCAGTTTCATTATTTTTATATGACAATTACATATCATGTACAGTTTGGGTGCACATCTATTGATGAAACTAAGAGTTAGGATATTGAACTTATGTGATGGGTGGCCTTTTTTAAGTTCAACTATTTTATTGAAGTTGCTAAAGTCAAAATAAAAAACTCACCACAGTGATAAGTAGGAGATACAATATAAAATAAGTAGTGCGATATTGTTTTTTTTGTCTACCAGTGTCTTTTGTTTTTATAAAGTGCCACACTACGATATAAACAGAATCACCTTATATATTCTAAGATAACATGTAAAGCAAAAAGCATGAAAAGAAAAAACAAGAGGGAACTTAATGACAGTTCAAAAAGTCTTGCAATGATGCCCCTGTTATTGTGATACTTGAGTGAACTTCTTCTCAAGCAGAATTTTGATTCCTCAATCCTGTCATAATTGGGAAATTCCTAAAACCCCTTTTGTAATATATCAGGATGGGTCTCCATCCAATGATGCTCAAACAAGACACTAGTGACTGCATTTGCCATAAATATAAACTTACCCTGTGCTCCCCTTAAATCCAGATGTATCGGCCTGAGTCATAAGCTGACTTGAGGCAATGATATCTGCGCGGCACATCTTGCTAATTATCAGATGCGTTGCTGGGCCAGGGGGGATGAGGGGGATATTACCCCGGCACCCAACATTCTCGACATTTGCGTAGCCCCAGATCTTTTACAAACCTAGCAACACCCCTGCTAATTATTGAAAAGATCTCCTTCCAATGTTCAATAAGTGATGGACAGGTTACTGTTATGGGATGTCCATGTTCTCCCTTCTGATAACAATTAAGGCGTGTCTCATCAGCACCTGCCTTCCAGTGGAAAAGTCCTAGGGCATCATTACGGGTTTGGAGTCAGCCATGCCCTTTATAAGGGCATGGCTGCCTCCAAACTTGGGTCCGGGTCCGGGCCCGTGGTCCCTGAATGGGCAAATACCGGGCCATTCTGACCTTGGAGGGCCCAGTATTTCCCCATTCAGGGAACCCAGACCATCCCCATTCCCATTTGAACCCCCATATGGCTCAATGGGAATGGGGAGCATGCTAACATTAACAGGCCCTTTGTTAGCATGCTGCTCCCCTCGCTGGACCCGCAAAGGACGTCTGAGGGAACCTCGTAATAGGGCGGTATGGGGTTAACGGCTCTGGCGCCTTTACTGGCGCCATTAACCCCTTACCGCCCACCTCGTAATGAGGCCCCTAGTGTTGTTCTTTGCAGGTGGCAATTCATATCATATGGTTGCACTCTGAGGTTTGCAGACATTAACGTCTGGGTCACGGGCGAAGTGTCCAAAATGTCATCTCGATGAATGGTCTCCTGACCCAATTTTTGTAACCCACTTATAGCGAACGTTATAATTGGCGTTAGGTAAGTGGTTAAGCATGACATCAGAGCATTGATAAACTGAATGTGGGTTTCGTAAGTACTCAATTTCTGGAAACAGAGCCCCCCCCATTTACACAAACAGGACGGTAGGGATTGAAAAGGCCTGAAATGATCATCGTCAAACAAAGCTTCCAGCACTTTAACACCTCGCATAGAGCTTCTAGCACATAACACCTCGCATAGAGTTTCCAGCATCTTAACACATTGTATAGATTTTCCAGCGACTAAACACCTCGTGTAGAGTTTCCAGTGCCTTAAAACATTGTATAAAGCATCCAGTGCCTTAACACCTCGCTAGAGCGTCCAGCATCTTAACACATTGCATAGAGTTTACAGCAACTTAACACCTCGAATAAAGCTTCCAGCACTTTCACACCTCGCATGGAGCTTACAGCACTTTAACACCTCGCATAGAGTTTCCAGCCCTTAACACAGTGCATAAAGTATCCAGTGCCTTAACACCGCGCATAGAGCGTCCAGCATCTGAACACATAGATCTTACAGCAACTTAACACCTCGAAAGAAGCTTCCAGCACCGTAAAACCTCGTATAAAGCTTCCAGCACCGTAAAACCTCGTATAAAGCTTCCAGCACCTTAAAACCTTGCATAGAGCTTCCAGCGTCTTAACACGTTATATAGTGGGTCCAGTGACTAAACACCTCGTGTAGAGTTTAGGGCGCCTTAATACATTGTATAAAGCATCCAGTGCCTTCACACCTCGTATAGAGTGTGCAGCATCTTAACCCAATGCATAGAGCTTACAGCAACTTATCACCTCGAATAAAGTTTCCAGCAACTTAACACCTCGAATAAAGCTTCCATTCACAAGTCATTGTCAATTCCTTACATGCATTGAAACCTAAAGCTGCATGTTGGACAGCAAAAATGCCATTTCTGTTACAAGAAATTGAATCAATGTATTTAATCAGCTAATAGATACTTGCTGCTATCGATCCTATTCCTTAATAGAAGGTTCGACATGTTAGCAACTGGTCCCATGCCATGAGGATCATCATGAGCTAGTCCTGGCTGTTTTGAAGACCATCACTTGAAGATTGAACATGGGCCTTCAGCTCCCAGCATGCGCACTATCATGGTTGACAGCGCACTGGCTGAAGGAACCTCTCATGACATCAGCCAGTTGCCAGCTATGTATTTAGTCTACTTGACCCCGTTCAGATCTGGACGAGCGTGTGCAGAAGTGACACTACGCAGTATTATCTGTTGTCTTCGTGATCATGTTCTCACTGAGATCAGGCAGGTTTCATGGGCATTGCAGTCCACGTTCACATACCACAGGCTGCACTGGGTGAACTACTGTCCTCTGTATCCTGGGTAATTCTCCAACACGTGCCACACCTCCCATGAACCCCTCAGCATACGAGCATGATGTACAGAAGAAATGCTGCAGCATGCACACACAACATTTTGGCCCTTGCACACCAAGCAAGCTCAGTCACATCCTGCTCCTTACTCACAGCTCACCCAGCAAAACATTATTAAGCCGTGTGTTACTTAACACACACTCCACTGTCTAAAACAATATCCTCATTGCAGACCTCATCATCATCCTCATCCACAAACCTGCTGCTATCTTCATCACAGAAGCCGGAAGATTTCCACCTCGATTCAGTGCCTCAATTCCGCTCCTAGGCCCGACCTAAAGCATAGAACACACCACCCAAACCCACCCAAGAATGGAGGAGCCCTCACACAGTGATTCACAAATCCGCTAGGGGCCCCCATTCTCAAAGACCACGCCTTCTCATACCCAGGAACAAGCAAATTAGTGTTCAATAATCTATCATCTAAATCTATCACCCATTCCATCAAGACCTTCCTTGGGGATTGTAACCTCCCATGAGGCAGAGGCACTTAGACCACCAAAGATTCCATATGGGAAAGAACTCCAACTGCATCTTCCCCGCACTCCCGGATCTCAAAAGTCTTCCCTAATCTAACTTTACTCACAAGACCACTTTGCCATCCTATTCTACACCCTTCGTGACCGACCCTGACAAAGTGAAATCCACAAATCCCCTTAAAGTATTTTTCTGAGCAGCAAGCACAAGAAGTCTTCTTGAGTTGCATTCAAATAAGAAATCCGATTCATGTTAAGAAGAGATGGCTTAAACAAAGATATTTTCTTTTGCCTAAACGTTTTTAAGAGTGGACAAAATGAAAACATTTTTAGGGGTTTATTTTCTGAAATGCATTCTGTGGGCAAATGTTCTAAAGCTTTATTGCTCAGCTGCCTTTATTTAACACATGTTCTCTTTTATCAGCGTTCACAAAATATTTTAAATGTATGTTTCTGTTTATGAGTGTGGGTGTGTGTGAGAGACAGAGAAAGAGTGTGTGTTTATGAATGTGTGCGCGCGTGTGTGTGTGTGTGGGAGCGCGCCGTGATATTGCTATCCAAACATTAAGCAGATCTTCATTTTCCAATATCTAAGAGCTTACTGAAAATGTACCAAAAAAAAGCAGTTAAGAAATACATGTTGCAGAGTAAGGGTGCGACTGGTTATTAAATACTTTGAAAGAAAAACTTTGTTTTACCTAAAGCTAGCAAACCACAAAATAACACTGGTGACCACAAAAAGTGCTGCGATAATGCCAACAAAGTTTAAATAATTTGAAGAGCATCTCCACAGCAACGCGATGAGAGTGTGGCATCCAGGGCTGGACTGGGAACTAAAAGAGGCCCTGGAAATAATTACTGGGGACCAAAAGAGGCCCTGGAAATAAAGTTCAAAGTGGCCCTATATGACACATTTTCAGCAAACCCAATGCTTTTCCTATGAGAAAATTTGGAAATACCACAGAAAAGAGGTCCAGGGTGCAGAGGCCCACCGGGAAATCTCCAGAGTTCCCTAAAGGCCAGTCCACCCCTGGTGGCATCCCCCTGATGGCACAAGGGAGTGAGAAGGACAGAACGCGGCTGCTACATAAAGGAAACGCAGCTATGACTCGCAAAGCTATAATGTCAAAGATGGATCATAATCGGACAACATCAATGGTGCTGCCATTTCAATTGAAGGAAGATAATTGTGGTATCTAATCGTGTCCCAACCCATACCCAGGCAATCTTCCAAGTCTGTTTTATAGTTCTCTCGTTTTCGTCTTTGGAATCGAACTAATGGCACCTCCTCTCCCCAAAATAAAAATACCGGGCAAAGAATGAATAGGAGATCCCATTCCTAGAGTCGCCATTGCTGCTTGGAACGAAAGCTAGTTATGTTAAGTAATCACGATACACCAAATGATATAGCATAAATATATATGTTTACCTGATAACAAGACTGCATGCGGATCTGTGCACCATAGCCATTTCCAATATGACAGTTGGGGCCAACTCTCACAATTAACAGCAGTGTGCACGCAATGTCATTCTGAAGTAGAACGTTGGAATGCCATCGCGTCCGCGGCAGATATTACACTAGTCTATGGTGTCCACTGAAGGTCCTTGCAGAATCAAAGTCCATCAATATGCGGACCAGACTCAACTATATCTAACAATCTTCACAAACAATGGTCTTCATCAAATGAAAGAATGCCTCACCAGGATTCAAGCCTGGATGACAAGCCCATGCCTGAAGCTAATGTCACTAAGACTGATTTCATCCTCATTGCTAGAAAATGAAGAGGACCTACAGTCTAAGCCTGGTTTATGAGATGATCCCACATGGCGTTCTAAGACATTCTTCTACAGCGGCAAGCCACTGGTCTTCTACGTCTTCTACGAAACGTGGAGCTTTACCTCAAGACACACATAAACACAAAAGAACATACAGCACGGTCCATTCGTACCTACTATGAGGAATGAAACCTTTCATCCATCCTGGAAGCAGATTTAAGAACCATTGCCCATTGGCATGTGTACACTCCTACTCTATGGAGGCAACATCCTAATCTCTTGGATATCCAATTCAGGTTCAGCTCCATTCAGCACAAGGCTGACCACCTGATCAAGGGCAAGGGATACGAAGTGTGTTTGGAGAGTCCCAGATCTGCACTATTACCATAGTCCAAATGAGACATTGCCAAAGTAAATACGGACTGTCCATGCAGAGGGAAGGTCAGGTGGGGGAAAGTGTGTCTAAATGTTTTTAGGTAGAAAGGGCCCTTTTGTGTTGTGGCTGCCACCAGAAGAACAAGTGAGAGCTACTTATCAAAGAGAATGTCCAGGTTCTTCAGGACCTTGTAGGGAGCTGGGCCGGGTCTTAAACTGGGTGGACATATTTCTGCAGGCGACAGCATGAGGTGCTGCCTTTGTGTTTTGAAGGGTTTGCATGTCAAGAGATTTGTGTTTTAACAGTGGTCAACAGCTAGAATACACCATGTGGAGGTCTGAATGGGAGTAAAAGAGTCAGGGACTAGTCTAAACATACTGTAGCATCCACATAATTGTACCGTTTAGCACTGTATGAGCTAATGCATTTCACCAATGTGGGAATGTTCATATTGAAAGGAGTGAGGTAAGGCCAAACCTCCACAACACTACAGTCCCGAGCCACATATGGAAAATCAAAAGGAGGCAATTGAATTATCTGTTGGTGATCTAAAAGAAAGGACTGTATCCATGTCACTGCATAGTTACAGATGCACAGATTTTCCAGATGTGTGAAAAGGATGTTATGCTTGATGGCATCAACTGCTGCAGAGAAATTTAGCCGGAGTATGGCCAACATCCACCCCTACGAGCATGGTCAGCATCCACTCCCCATGGGGAGTATGGCCAGAATCCAACCCGAGGAGTATGGCCAGAATCCCCCCCCCAGGAGTATGGCCAGCATCCACCCGTAGGAGTATGGGCAGCATCCACCCCCAGAAGTATGTCCAGCATCCAACCCCCCAGGAGTATGGCTAGCATCCACCCGCAGGAGTATGGCCATGGCCAGCATCCACCCCCATGAGTATGGCCAGCATCCACCCCCAGGCGTAAGGACAGCATCCACCCCCCAGAAATATGAACAGCATCCACCCCCAGGAGTATGGCCATGGCCAGCATCCACCCCCAGGAGTAAGGCCAGCAATCACCCCAGGAGTATGGCCAGCATTCACCCCAGGAGTAAGATCAGCATCCACCCCCAGGTGTATGGCCAGCATCCACCCACAAGAGTATGGCCATGGCTAGCATCCACCCCCAGTATGGCCAGCATCCACCCCCAGGAGTATGGCCAGTATCACTTTCAGGAGTACAGTCAGCATGCACCCCCCAGGAGAACGGCCAGCATCCACCCCCAGGAGTACAGCCATCATCTACCCACCAGGAGTATTGCAGCATCCACCACCTAGGAGTATGGCCAGCATTCACCACCCAGGAGTATGGCCAGCCTCTACCCTGAGTGTAAGGTCATCCAGGATGGGACAGTTGCAGAGCCTGTCCTGTGTAGTGGGTGGAATCCTGTCTGCTGTTCATCCAGCAGCTGGTCATCCTCCATAAAGGTTTGCAGATGACTTACTACTGCCCTGTCCAATACATTAGCTGGGAGAGGTATATTAGAGATTGGTCTATATTTGGCCAAGTTTAGAGGTCCCGTTGAGATTTGTTTCAGAGGGTGAGCTCATTGGTAGCTTTAAAAGAGGGAGCCACCACCAGTGTACGGAGTGAGGAACTCTGAAGACATTTAAGTCACAAGGCTACTCTTGGCAGAGACGCTAACTCTTTCAGGATCAGAGGGGGGTCGTTGAAAACCTGAGCCTGCACATGTACTGTCGTTTTCAATCAAGGTCTAGTACTATATGTGTTCCAAAGGGAGAAATGCATCCAGCTGACCTGCAGATTTGGTTTAGAGGGGGGCTTGGTGGCTCTCTTGCAATCCCTAAAGGGGGACCGCTTCATCTAGGGTTGTGTTCCAAATGTAGCTGTGATTCTTTTTAATTGTACTCCCAAAGTAGGGGGCAGTGGCATTGTGCTATAATGTAAGCAGGTTTAACCTTTTTGGCACCTCACCGTGCAAATGATGACAACTTGGTGGCGGGTAGCCGTGTATCTGTTTACGTTGCTGTGCAAACATAACGACTCCCCACCATCAAGTTAGACTTTTATGGAACATGGAATCCACTGTGATTTGTTTCCTGACTGATTAAAAGTCCTCCTTCATCAGTCTCTCTTCAAAATGGAGTCCTAATTAAACCTTTATGGACATTTTACATGTCGATATTACTGTTTGCTACGAGGTTCCCAAACATATGCTAGCCACCCGAGATTGCCCAGCTGGCCTTCCAAGGTCTCTCATTAATGGTCTTGATCTCGGAAGTGGATCAGACGACCTTGTCCACGGCTTCGGTTTACTAGCGTATCCGAAAATTCAACCTCCTTAAAGAGGGCTGGGTTTGCGGTTACCTCGCCCTAGGATTACTTTTGCATATTAATTCCAGACCGTTCATGTCACAGCATAGATTTCTAAATATTGGTTTAGCTTTCAGAATGCTTTGAAAGGTTTTAATAGTTTAAAGTCGGATGTTTAACACAGAAAAAAACATTTATCATGCCATCAAAAATGCGTGCACAACAATACAGGAGAAGCAATTCTTGGCTTTTATGTCGGCATGGTGTTACACTTTTCATGTCTCTTTAAGAGACAGGGATTTGTGTCACGTGGACTAGTCACATGACGCGTAAGTAATGGGGAGGGATCATTGTGGGCAGTTAGTTACAGAACACGAATAAAGAGAGACGCGTTCCGAATCCCGAATCCCTCAGTGTGTCTGTCCTTCTTTGAAAGTGGGCCCCCTCCGGGTCCAACAACTGGTGACAAGGTGTTTCCTCAGACCACCTCCTCCTCCTCCTTATCTCCTCTGGCAGCGATCCCGCTCTGGAGAGCATTTCGGGCACCGTTTGCCCGTGAGTGCCCGCCTCCTCCTCCTTCCTATGAGCCGATCCTGGCCCGCCTTACAAGCCTGCAAATACCATCCCACCCGCACGGCCCTCCCTCAGCTCCCCCTCGACCACGGAAAAAAAAAAAATAATTAACACGTGTGTCAACAGAGGCCAACTGCTCCAAAGGCCACACGTCCCCTCCTCCTGAAACATGTGAAAACCACATGTGCACCGGCACGCCTGATCCCAGGCCCACCTCAGCACAGCAGCACGCCTGATCCCAGGCCCATCTCAGCACAGCAGCACGCCTGATCCCAGGTCCAGCCGCCCATACCAGTGTGGACATCTCGCCCAGGGTGCATACGAGGTGCCCCCATACATTCCATCGTGCGGCAACCCGCCAGCGGTTTCATCTGAGGGCCGGCAGACACCAGCAGACTCCTGTGAAAGGTGGGTGACACCCCGCACCGGCAGCTAGCCCGCTACACCCGCCACCACCGTAAGAGTCTCACTTACAGACGGCCAACAGCAACTCATACCAGTTACCACCACCATGAGCTTGCCCCAAGACCAGCAGGCTCCGGCTCCCCCTACTCCCACAGGGGGCACAGCAACCACGGCATGGCGCATGCCCCCCCCTTCTCCATGATGCCGAAAGCAGACAAAGGCCCAAGGTGGGTCGAGTGGTTGGAGGATTTCAACACCTTCATAGACGCCGCAGGAGAAGAGAAATCACCAAGAATATGCAGCATGTTTCTAAACCTTGCGGGTAACGACATCAAAGTCCTATTGAAAACTATTCCACCAGCGGAACAAGCTGATTTCCCAGCACTAATCGCGGCATTGAACAGAAGGTTAGTAATTGAACCGCATAGGGACTATGAAAAATACATTTTCAATCAGTGTACGAAAAGGATCGACAAAACTGTTGATGAGTTTATCACCCGCTTACGAATGAAAGGGGTGAACTGCCAGTTCCATGCCTTCTTGCTCGATGAGGCCATACGATTAAGAGTAATCGAATGATGCGTATCCCAGACCCTAAAGAAGCAACTTTTCAAAAAACCCATCACCATTGAAGAAGTCAGCCAGATGGCAAGAATTCTGGAAAGAGTTGAAAAACAAGTGACACAGATAACAAGCGCCGCCTCCTCAAAACAGGACAAGAACGAAACGATAGCGACAATGCAGTTCAATATCGCCAGAACAACAGATAGAGGCCCCAATCTCAACTACCCAATGACGCTGAGAACTCAACGCAGTGCTATCGGTGTGGTATGGCGTTTCCTCATGCAGGGACGTGCCCCGCACTGTCCCAGAGATGTGGCAACTGTGGAAAGGAGGGGCATTTTCAATTGGTTTGCAGGGAAGGCAGACCATTTCCGACTCAAAGACCACCGGTTGCCCCCCAATTCAAAATACCCAACAGGAACCCACAAAGCCAAGGCTACGAAACACGCCCATATCAACAAAACCAGAGAAGATCCATCAGAGTAGTTGAAGACCTCTACCCATCTGAGGAAGCCCAAGAAACTGAGGAATATGAGTAAAGATCCCTCATAAGAGATGAATATGATGGGCCCCCAGCGCCTCTCTCACACTATGAGGTGGACCAACAACGCCTGGATTACGAAAGCAATCAATAGGACAACTATCCGCATGATGAATATGTTAACCTCATCATAGATGAAGGACAAGCACGTGAAGCACCCAAAATACCAATGGACATAGGAGGAAAACAATTCTGCTTCCTGGTTGACTCAGGGGCTACTGTCAACATAATGGGTGAAAAAGAGTTCCACCAAATTCCCAAGAAACCAGCCCTGATGCCGTCTGATTCCAAAATATATCAATGGGGCGCTGCCACACCCCTGCAATCGATTGGCTCGTTTGCTCGCCGCCTCATCCACGGTAACCCCTCCACCACGACAAGCATCCACGTAATTCGCAGTCTGACCAAAGGAAGATGCCTCCTCAGTTATAGGACTGCCTCTTGCCTGGGAATCCTAGACATACATGTACAAGAAGGTGACAAGATCCACTCCACAGAACCAACGCATGTGGCGAAAGAAAGCGTGTCCAACGTCCGAGCTGAACCCACAGTTACAGACATGATATGAAAAGACACTATCATGAAAGAGTTGCCCCTCATCTGCAAAGGCCTAGGGAAACTAAAAGGACCCCCAGTAAAACTCCATGTTGATCCCACGGTCCGACCCGTCCCGCAACACCCAAGGAGAGTTGGTTTCCATCTCCAAGCTGCAGTATCGGCTGAACTCTGACAACTTTTGGAAGATGATATAATCGAACCAGCGACAGGCCCAACCCCGTGGGTCTCCCCATTGGTAATTGTACCAAAGGACGACTCAGAATTTGTGTGGACATGCGCGTCGCCAACACTGCAATTCAACGTGAATGACACCCAGGCCATAGAATCGAGGACATGATTGTCCAAACTAACAAGTCCACCCTCTTCTCAAAGCTAGACCTAAATCAAGGCTACCACCAGCTGGTTCTCCATCCAGACTCCAGAGGCATTACCACCTTCGCCACACATGATGGACTATTCCGCTACAAGCGCCTACATTTCGGCATTTCATCAGCCACAGAAATTTTTCACGAGGCCATCAGAAAGATCATTAGGCCGGTCAGAGGGGCACTGAATTACGTGTATTCTCGTGTATGGAAAGTCGAAGGAAGAACATGATGTCGTCCTCCGTGCCACATGCAAGGCCGTCCAAGACGCTGGCCTCACTTTGAATGTTGACAAATGTCGGTTCAGTAAAACCAAGCTAAAGTTTTTTGGCCACATATTTTCTGCAGACGGAATGACTCCGGATCGAGACAAAGTCGCAATGATTTTCAACTAACAAGAACCAAGGCAGATAGCAGACATGCATTATGCCACAATCACGGAACCTCTCAGGAAACTCCTCCAGAAGGACATGCTTTTCGCCTGGACAGCAGAATGCCAAGATGCATTCGACACCATCAAACAGTCCCTAGCAGAAGCCAGAAAACTAGCATATTTCGATCCAGACTGGCACACTGACATAGTGGTTGATGCAAGCGCAGTAGGTCTGGGAGCCATTCCCGCTCAAACCAACGGAGTTGACACCCACCCGAGACATGTAGTGGCCTACGCCAGAAGAGCTTTAGCGCCCCCCGAGTCCGCATACTCTCATACGGAAAAAGAGAGCCTAGCGGCAGTCTGGGCATGTGAACATTTCCACAATTTCATAATAGGAAAGAGATTTACCCTAATTACGGACCATCAAGCCCTGCTCTCACTGTTTGGTAACCCACGGACCAAAATGCCCCCAAGAATTTAACGGTGGGGCATTCGCCTACAAGAATATGATTACCAAATAATACATCGTCAGGGGGGTGAACACAACCCAGCAGACTATCTATCTAGACACCCAACAGGGAAACCTACACCAAGACAAGGTGACATAGAATACATAAGCTACGTCACCACAAATGCACTGCCTCCTGCAATATCACTAGAAACCGTTGCACTAGCGTCAGCAGCTGACCCATCCATGACTTTGGCAATCAACCTCACTGAGCACAACAAGTGGAAGGACTACAGGAGGTCTTTGGTGGAACGTCCAGATGCAAATCGAGATGAACTAGAAAGGCTGGCAAAAGTTCACACGGAGCTAGCCATCAAGGACAAAGCCATACTTCTCAGAGGGTGCAGAATAGTGATCCCAGCAGCCCTGCGGTCGGACATAATAAAGACAGTGCACTAGGGTCACTGAGGAGCGTACAGCACCAAATGACAACTTCGCTGCCACGTATGGTTCCCATTGCTCGTCGTTCTAGTAGACCGATGGGTACGAAACTGCATGGCATGTCAATGCATGGCCAGAGCTGAAGCTCCAACACCACTACAGCCAACTCAGATTCCAGAACACCCATGGGAAAGAGTAGCAGTAGACTCTTATGGACCCCTAGAGTCCCGGGAATACCTACTCCTATTCATTGATGAACATTCACGATTGCCAATCATAAAGAAGTCGCCGTCGACAGCCTTCACCCGCATTGCAGCTGTTTTCGACAAAGCGTCGAGTGAATGGGGCATACCTGAAGTCATCAAGTCAGACAATGGCCCGCCATTCTGCGGCCACGACTTTGCATCCTTCGCCAAGCATTTAGGTTTCAAACACCAGAAAATAACACCCAGACGGCCACAAGCCAACGGGATGGCCGAAAGGTTCATGTCGTCTATCAAAAATACATTACAAAGAGCCAGACTAGAAAACGTTGACCCTCACCAGGCCCTATGCCGGATGCTTCGAGATTATCGAAATACACCACATGAGGCCACGAAAAGAACACCAGCCGAACTGATGGTAAAATACCAAGTTCGCACACAAATCATACGTCACCCCACCAACAAACCAGAAATTGACCCAGAAATCCTAGAGAGGGATGCAGGATGGAAAGAACGGGCCCGCATCCAGACAGATGAAAGAAGAGGAGCACGCTGAAAAGATATTCAAGTAGGAGACGAAGTATTGGTACAACAGGCAGTGGTCAAAAAGACTGACTCAAGGTTTGCCCCACAGCCGCTACAAGTCACGGCAATAAAAGGAACCATGGTAACGGCTGAAAACAAAGAACGAGAAGTAACACGGAACTGCTCGCAGTTCAAATTCACGGCTACACAGGGAAACGAGAGACTGGAACCCCCAGATCCGGAGCCCATGCCATTGGATCCGCGAGACTCACTATGGACGCCTCCGAGATTTCGTCCGGGAATGAAGAGGACACAGAGGCCAGAAGAGGATCCAGGAGAAGTCACCAGCAGTCGGCCCCAATGGGCCGTGAAGAAGCCAGCTCGCCTAATTGAAGAATGTTGAGATTGTTGTAAGGACATTTGTCTGGGGGTGTTGTTACACTTGTCATGTCTCTTTAAGAGAGAGGGATTCGTGTCACGTGGACTAGTCATGTGACGCATGACATAAGGGGGAGGGATCGTTGTGGGCAGTTAGCTACAGAACACGAATAAAGAGAGACATGTTCCGACTCCCTCGGTGTGTCTGTCCTTCTTTGAAAGTGGGCCCCCTCCGGGTCCAACACATGGGATAGCCATGTTGAGGCACTGCGTACATACAGCGTTTACGGTGGCAGCTACGGACCAAAACTAAAAAAACTGTATTCACTATAGACCAAAATGCCACGTGAATAATGGTGTTAAAATAGGAGCAGGCATGGGAGATCTATTACAATATTCCAGGCAAAACAATTAATTCAAACGACAGGATTATAATAGGAAACTTGCAGTAAGTGAAAGCAGTGCGAGTGTTGCGTTGCATGGTGTGCGTTAAAGCAGATAATGAGTTCACGGAGCATTATTGCATTACGTATCGAAATAACAATATTTGTACTTCTATGGCACAGACTGGGGGAGCGCACTTGTCCTGGGTGGGCGAGCTGACGTCATCACGCACATAGATGCTTGTTGGTGCAGGACACTGGCCCATGGTACGCAGCGCCACCGCTAGGTGGAGCCTAGTTGCCTGGCCTCTAGTCCCACTGCTGAGAGTCTGAGTACTGGAGAAACAGGGACTAAGGGTTGTATGAAAGAGATCTGGAGCCCGACAAAGGGTGCGCGGCTGCAGTGTGCACCAAAGCGGTGCACCTTGGAGTGCTCAGGGCTCTCAGGCGAGAGTGCTTAGATGCAAGTGTTTGTTGGAGGACCAGCTGCAGTCTCTTTGGTGTGGAACTTGCCCTCACACTTCAGGCTTCATTTTACAGTGGGTCACCATCTGACCAGTTGCCCGGCACTATGGCGCAGACCACCCAGGTTGCCCTGCAGCTGTGCCTCCGATTCCAAATAGCAAAGACAGTGACCAACTGCTTGGAATTGTGTTCGTCAGCAGTGAGACACTCTGTCGTTTCTTTGCAGAAATACCATTCTAGTCATCTAGACATCCACTAGCAATCTCTTGTGCTAAATATTGGGCTTTAGCTATGATGATTGCAGGACATTATAACACCTGATCCCCTTTGTTAGAAGAGTTTTGGTTCTCCAAAGGATGCCCTCTCACTCCATGTGTTATAGAAGTGCCGATCGGAGCTGTGTCCCACAGCCCAGGTACACAACCTTAAATTTAGCAAGACATGCAGCACCTTGGCATGGATTCTCCTACAAAGGTATACGTTGACGGTGGTACAGCTCGAATTTATACTGCAGATATGAAAGGCAAATGTGCAAGTTTATCTAAAAGCAAATTGGGTCCCTACTTTGGTCCAGGATAACCGTAGTTTTCAACAGGTGAGTATTTAGGATCTCTCGCATGTGTTGTTTTTTCCAGACAACCCAAATCCCATAGCCAATTTTTCTTATTTCCAAAATGGCTGCAAATGACCTTCCTAGAGAAGAAAGCTTCTCCAGTGTCCTTTTCTATTGTGTCTGCTGGCTACTTGTCCCCAACTGCTCTAGCGCTGATGAACCTTATTTCACTATGTCACTTCCACCTGTGGCACTGGCGTAAACATAAAGTCTGCACCTTAAGTCAGAATGGTAGTTGCTGAGATCATTGTAGAGTCCCCGTCACCTATTGCCAGATCAGACCTATCTATACCGAGGCCTATGCAGAAGACGGCTAAAGCTCTGTCCAATCAGAGAGCATGACCTGACAATGTTTAGTCTAGTAGGAGGAGTCCCATGTAGATATGCCACCTCCCTTCAAAGTGCACTAGAGGAGAGCTGCCAATATGTGTGCCCTATAGCCCCATTAATAGCTCGAATATACAACCATGCCAAGGTACATCTACTGCTAGGGCTGTGATGTTGGAAAGCAAGGAACACTTTGTTACTGGATGAAGCACCACAATCAAAGTGGCAATGGACCTAGGCATGGACAAATGTTCTGTTGAATACAAATTATTCTTATTTCACAATCTGTTGTTTAGGTGCCACATTCAGTATACATTTGCATTTTCCATGAGGGATTTTGTTTAGGCCATAATGCTGTGTTTAGCTGGCTGGAACAGGTGAAGTGCCCTGCCGCACAAGTTAATAGTGCTGAATAGAGAGAGGTCCTTCAACGTGGATGATAGTGTGATGAATCAACTTCCGGGGCACCAGTGGTCCAGGGATGAATATCGGTTTCTAAACCATCAATCAGCCCCACACACTCTAGTACACCAGAAAGGATCCGAACAGATTAGAAACACAAGTAAATTATAAGCCCCCTTTTCCAATTTTGGTAACGTGGACGGCACGGCAGGCTTATATCCGCAAGGTCGTGGATCGTTGGTTAGTTGCAACACAGTGAAAATACAATTATTACCCAATGATAAAAGGGGCTGTCCAGTCAAGACTGTATATAAATGTCTACTTTATTACTATTACAACAGACAGTTATAGCACACTACAAAATACAACCCACCCTGTAAAGGAACACAGAGGACAGACTGTTTCACGAAGTAAAGGGATGCACTCTGGATACTGACAGGAGGGTCAGACTTAACTGTTCAATGCTATTTGGTTTCAGCACCAAGGAAGCAAGGGGTTATAATTGTCACTAGGGGCCTTCGGAGAAGGACCGGTGGACAGAACCACTTGGTGCTTGAGATGATCTTGATTCTCGACAGCGTCAAGTCGGTTCCAGGATGCTTTGCAGCTCCTGCAACAGAGTTCAAGATGGGAGACAGCTGCAGGTATCAGGCGGCAGGTGGTTTGGCAAGCGAAGCTGGCTGCAGTTATGGCCTGTATGGCGGTTCAGGGTCAGAAATCATTGTCTCTGTGCTGGTTGGCGGATGTGTAACACTGGTAGAGGTGTCTCGGATGGCTAAAGTGACTGCAGCATGACAACAGTCAGTGGTGCAGCCGGTCACTGTTCGAGAGCGCGGCTGCCTAGAAAATGTCCTTAAAAGATGGATACTGGTTGATGCTTGTTGTGACACTCGTTCTGGCTTCTTTGCTGGACACGTGTCTTCATTTAAGGTGGATGGCCCAAAGCTGAGGAGAGTGTTTTCAAGCAACATCCTTGTCCTTTGGTCAGAGACTGTCTGGCACTTCCCACCTAGGAAGCTTGCTGGCAGAACCTAGCAGGGCACACTTTGTGCTGGCTGGGTACCGGTTGTGGAGCTGCTGGACGGGTCCTCTGAGGTTGGTATCTCCCTCTGTTCGATGGGAGATGTTTAGGGAATTTTGCTTTCCTCTTGGAAATCCTGGCCTTCCTTCACTGATGGAAGCTGTAAGGCAGACTGTAATTCAGCCAGGGTCCAAATGAGTCCTTCTTACTCCTTTTGAAGTTGTCAGATGATCTGCTAAGAGAGTGGCTCAGCCCTCTTTTAAAGCCAAATGGGCTCCAGTGATTGGTGCAGGCTACGCCTACCTTAACGAACCAATCCTGATTCCCCACCAATGATCTTCTGTTATGTGTGAGGTCATAACCAGAGTGCTTTGATACAGGAAAGGTAAGGGGTGACAACATGTACTACTACGTCCCACCCATCTTCCTGTCTGTTGTGTGTCAAAGTGTCTCACTGGTTAATTGAGCTCTCTGTGGCTCCTGATCAAACTGCAGATCTTCCTTGAAGTGTGGCGAGAACAGACTTTCTGTCTTCATCAAATCACATACTTCTTCCCTCTCAAAGGGGGTCCACTTGCAGGGGTTGCCTACTTTAAACAGTTGTCCCAGACATGACATGTACTGCCCTTCATACAGAGGGGTGGGAGCTAGCTTCAAGCTGACAGATTGCATATCAAAGAGTTGTTGGGGTTTCCTGCCCTTTGTTAGTTCAGTGAGCAGGCCTCTTTGCAGGCCTGCTTCAATTAACTCTCATCAGTATGTGCTGCCACCACACAGAACTACAATGGGCATGGCGGATCCATGGAGCCTTTGATATTTAATTAGGCTGACCATGGCAGGAAGAAGGTGTTGGACTGAAGAAAAAAGACCTAGGCTGATTAGCCATCGGTGTGGGCCGCACACCTGTAATTACCACGAATGGTTAAATATTTTGTACTTTATTTTTTGTCAAAAAATGTATAATGATGAATAAAACTCAATAAAATTAATGTTTGAGTAATTTTCTTTAATCCACAAAATTGTGAATTGATAAATGCTTGTCATTGGTTTAAAATCACCAATTTCTAATTTGCTGTTTTTGTAGGCAAACGAAAAACCCTATGGCTAATGCATTTCGGAAATACTAATTTCCTTCTTCAGAGCCGGGTAAATCAACACAGGATTATTTTAGTTCTACTTCCAAAATCAAAAAGAATCAAAAATTGCAAATTCATGTTACAATAACGTGTTGAAAAACATTTGAAAAGACAAGGTACGCACAGGAGACAACAAGATTTACAAATAACACATAAAGAGAGAGAGAAAAAAGACATATGTCGCTATTAGTGACTTGTGTTAAAGTTTGTGTTAGTTATTCCCAGATCCACATTTAACGTATTCATTGTGCACTCATAAAGCAATGATCAAACATAATTCACGTGTTACAGCAGCATTAGAGACTGTATACCACTTCTTCTCCGAAATATAGTTTCATTAGACGACAAAGCATGAATGTGATTTTCTCACAACACAATATTTTATAGTGCCTGTTTTCTATGCATTGTCTTAACTGCACCGTTACCTTTGCCCCAGGAGTAGCTGTATTATTTATGTCAAAATATGATGAAAGTATACATTAACAAAAGGTAATCCTGATCATGAACATATCAGAATATGGCAGAGATATATTGATGATGTGATCACGATTTGGAAGAGTGACCAAACTTCAATGAATCAATTTTTTTTAATGACTCAATTTATGGAACCCGAATATGCAATTCACTAAAACAGAAAGTCAGGAGCAAACCCATTTTTTAGATAGTAATACACGTAAAGAAGATGGCAAAGTTACCTCTGCCTACAAAGAAAGCCTATAGATAAGAACTCATGACTAGATTATAACAGTTGCCATCCCCACTCTCTGAGAAATAGTCTACCTTATAGACAATATCTAAGAATTTGAAGAAATTGTACTTCTATTAGTGACTATGAAGACCATGCAACATTTTTTGATTTACACATTAGCAAATAAAGATTACCCTAAAAAGCTTATAAAATGATCTAATGCAAGAGCTACATTTCCACAACATGAGACTCTGCTTACCGCCAGACCACACACTAATAATCCAGATACAATTATACGTTTTTTGACCTTTAACCCACATGTACAGCAAGGCAAGGAGCTCATTTACAAATACGGGTCCCAGATTATATTGTCTCTCTCTATAATAGATGCCCCATTGTTTGGCTTTAAAAGATGTACTATTTTACGAGGCCATTTAGTTCATTCAAGACACTGCTGCGTTAAGCAACACAACACACTTTGGAATCTTGGTCTACTGGTTGATTATCCTTATGGCTTTGTCTCAGCCTCTAAATTCACTAAAATTATACTTCATTTCCAACGTACTTGGTCTATATGACAATTAATAAATTTGAAACCAAAGCAGCAATATGCTGTATAGAATGCCCGTGTGGATTTAGATAAATTGGTCAAACCTCTAGATCAGGGAAAATTTGAGGCATCATTAGTCAAACATTTATTGGAACAAAAACACTCTCACAATGACTTTTTATTGTGGAATGTAGACACAGTATCTAAGGGCTCAATGGTTGAGAGAAACCTTATTTAGAGGGGGAAACAGTGGAATTAATGTATGTCATCAAACACCACTCATCTGAATGATCAAGTAAACTAATTATTGCTAATCACATTGCAAAAATAAATATATTTATATACATAAGTCACTGTTCTATACTAGCTTTATTGCATTTACACATCACAGTGACATATTTTATGTACTCTTCCCACAAGTCCTGTTTTCATTTCTGTCATATTCTTATAGTTTTATTATTCACTTTTCTCTAAACAATGTGAATTCCCTTGGTAACCGCTTTGTCTAACTTCATATCATTTCTTCATGTTCATCACTGTACACACCATAATCATAGACAGGCTACACTCTTTAGAAATCAAGGACTCCACTCTAGCATGCATCTCCTCCTTCATCTCGAAGCACTCGCAAATCATGCTCCTCCCCCCCCTTTTTTTCTCCTTCTCTCGCCCAGTGCCGAAAGGGGTTCAGCAGGGATCGTCCTTGTCTCCACTCTTCAAAATCTACCTTATCCCTCTCATAACCTCATCTGTTTCAACTACACAGATGACACTCAGATCATCATCAAAATCCCCAAACCATCAGGTGCCGGCTTCCCTGATCTCTCATCCTGCGTTTCTAATATTGACTACGGGATGGCAATCAACCACCTCCTCCTCAACCCTGGCAAACAGAAAACCTAGTATGAGACAAAACCGCTCTACTTCCCCAACCCTGTCTACACTACCTAGGACCCCCTTCGACAACTTCCACTTCTGTGAAAAACCTTGGATATACCCCGGACTTAAATCTATCCCTTTCCCAACGCATCAACTCTGTGTGCAGAACATGCTTCTTCTACATACGCATCCTCAGGAGAATCTTCCCATACCTCACCTATCCTCACTGAATCTCTGCCATCCTTGCCATCATCCTCTCCCGCATCCACTATTAAAACTCCCTTTAACTATGAACTACGGCATTCCAGCTCAGGAAATTCCAAATAATCCAAAACACCACGGCTTGGTAGCCCGTCTCCTCATTGGCCTCTCACCTAGAGAACATATTAGTTCCGCACTCAGAGTCCTACACTGGCTCCCTATTGGTCGAAGGACTACCTTTAAAGCCATGTGTATCACTCACTGTGCCCTCCACAACATTGGACCTGAATTCTTCCAGGATAAACTCATACGCTATCAACCCACCAGGAACCACTGCTGTTCTCCTTGTTTTCCCCCATTGCAACTCCACCAGATTGGGAGGATCCTCTTTCTCCATCCAAGCCCTGCCATCTGGAGCTCACTCCCTCTCCACATCCACCACAACCTGAAATTCTCTTCCCTCCTCTATTCCCATGACATTTCCTCATTCACAAGCACCAGCCTTAGACTCATCAAAACACCAGGAAGTCATGGTGCAGCAGATGCCGGCTGATGTCGTGGCAGCCCGCCCTGCTAAACTCAATCCCCAGTTCACTCCTTGCACATGACTACAGATCAGCCTGGGGCTTCATTCGCTCTGACTGGTGCGCTCTGGTTACCGGTATACAATACCTGACAGTCTGATGGTAGTTTGTGTGTTACCATTGAATGTTTTGGAGACAGCCGGTCAGGTCATGAAATATGTACCGGGTTCCCGTCCTTACGCCCGCCTCAGAAGCTCACCTAGTAGACCCGTACTGGTAGCCCCTCTCATGTCAAATATCTAAGGGCTTGCCAAAAGCACTCAGAATGCTTAAATAGATGGATTGCTGGGGGTAGGAAATGTGGCGCACCTTGTTGGTTTTTGGAAGTAGGAAATGTGATTCACTTAGATGGATTGTTGGGGTAGGAAATGTGACGCACTGAGGTCGATTTTGGTGGCAGGAAATGTGACACACTCAGAGGATTATAGGGGGGCGGTAAGAATGCTATAGTACTCTCTCACTAGCCTGACCTTTCAAGCATATATAGTTTGAGGATATCCCCAGCACTCTGAAGATCATAGGGAGATCCAACCCAATGCGCCTGAATTCCTTTGAGGACAGACTGCTAATTGCACCACTAAGATGTATGAAGATTGCCCCTGCTGTGCTTAAGAGACTTGTCAGGATAGCTTGACACTGCTCCTAGGCCTTGGTACTGGACCTTTCAGTTTCTTTATACCAGCCGCTTATAGGCTTAGAACACCTCTAGGGACAGTCATGGGGTTGTACTTAGATGTGCGGGTAACCGGGCATTGCAACTGTAAGAAAACAAATGCAGGTTAACACATATGTTACACTTGGAGCATCTATACTTTATAATGTTTAGCCCACCCATGATGCTCGAAGACACATGTTGGTATAGCTGCATTGCACTTATAACTGCCTAGGTTAGCCCATGTAACGCACAGTGGCTGTATGCAGGTATCCTTGATATCGCACCTAGTAAACTCCTTTCAGCAGCGGTTGTAGGACTTGAAAGATGTGCAGGACTATAAAGGTAACCTGGTAACCTTCTCTCCCACCTAGAAGAAGCCCCAGGACATCCAGCCTATTGCACTCCGCAAACTTAAGCGTAGGCTGGCCATGGTGCATATTAAGTCTACAAAGGTAGCTGGCTTTTTCTTCCCCACAGAAGACACAGCAACATCAAAGATAAGCTCCATCTGAGCTTAAGATATGTATAAACGTACCAATTCGGTGGACATATGCTGCAGGCACAGCTATCTATCTACACACTTTAGAAAGCAGCTACGACTATGACAAATACGGTCTAACTGGTGCAAAAAACTGCTTTGCACTGAAACAACAGACTTATCTCGAGAGCTCTGCCATTAGAATGCAGTGAAGACTTACAACAATGTTCGTTGTAGTTGGGTAGATTTCAAATGTCCTGCACTAGCCCCCAGTCGTGACCTCCCACAGCGCCCGTCGACATTCCTAGCCTCTTAGGTTTCCTATTGGAGCCTAGCCAACCCTCCTAAATTCTAATCTTGGCCAGATGCAGACACGCATCCCAAGCCTCCTGTAGAACTTTCCCATACCTGGACTTCAGACCCAGAGGTCATTCCTACCACAAATTGGAAAAGGCGCTATATAAATGAGTGCTACAATACAATACAATGCATGCAGGCAGCAGCATTCAACCATTGCTCTGCGCTTTTCCTGTCAGACTACAGAGCTTAAATGCTTTCACCTGTGTGCTGTGAAATGAAAATCACAAAGCCAATTCTGAAGCGATACTTCTTTTTGTCGCCTTTCCCTACTTCTTTCCATCTCTCGTTGTCTCTCTCTGTTATTCACTTGTGTGTTTTGCCTTTCTTTTTCCCTCTCTATGGCCCTCATTACGACCCTTGCGGAAATCGAAAAACGATGGCGGAAATGCAATACCGCCATCGAATAGCGCTCGGTGCGACTATGACCCGTCACCGCAAAGTACGAAGCCATTAGCGACACCGTAGTGAACGCCAACGCTAACTGCACCAAGCACGCGCGCGCGCGCCATGCCAAACCGCAAACACCACCATGGCGCAAGGGTACGCCAATTCCGACCCTAGCGGACATGTACCTAACGCCATGAAGCATGGCGTAATGTACCATTCCGCCATGGCGAGAAGTACGGCATCGCGAATCAACCGTAAACGGCCCCACTGAGTGCCTGTACACCGCTCCCTGCCCACAAAGTACAACTCCCCGTAGGTGCAATGAAGCCACAATGCAACCATTGAAATGTACAAGTCACCCATGCATGGCAACGAACAAAAGAAACACAAGAGGGGCCAATGGGAGCTGCAAGGCACAGATGGCACGAATACAGAAGCCATCCCAATGGACATGACCACAGTCCCCCACCAAGAAACGCACGCAAACACAGGCACCTGTGACCAGCAATATTCCGAAAATCACATCATTCCACCAGTCCACCTGGCTGACCGGCATCTGTTACACAAAACCCAATCCCCCGCCCCTGAGCATGACAACATTCAAACAGTCATATTGGCAGCCCCCATCCCTGACCTCACTGGGCTTCGTAGGCAAACGCGCCCAGCACAGTACCACGCAACTAAACCCCGAAGCTGGAACCCAATGCAGATCTCCTCACAAAACATCGCCCCCCAAATAGGCATATGCCACATCACTTGCAAAGAAAAACGCTACACGGGCCAAATCAGAATAGAAATTTTATGCACATCAAAGTCACCAAGCCCATACAGCCATCAGGCCATGAACTCCAAAACACTAATCACCATTGTGGGCTGCTTCCGCAAGAAATGACCAGCCACTACCTGTGTGTCGCCCTGTTCCCCCATGGTACACAGAGCCACATTCACGTACGAAAAGGCAACATGGAAGCGCACAGAACCGCAGGGCCGTCCCAATGGGGAGGCACTAGTCCAGCTGAAAGGCCGAAATGTTGCTCCGAGCCACCAGTACTGCGTAAGGGCATGTGGGCCATTGGCGATCGTCCCATAAGATCGTAATGCTGCTCCACTGATTAACACGAAGCAGCAGGTGTCGGGAGTAAAATCCATCTGCAGGAGTGGCATACAGATGGCAGTGGCAAAAGGGGAGGAGATACCTGTCAACCAAAAGAAAAGAAAAAGAACAGAATGGCCATCAGAACTACATTCGAACAACTCACTTCAATGATCACACGAAATCCACAGCCATATGCATGCTAGCCCACTCCAAAGGATCATCACCACCCCAAAACCACTTGCGACTCATAACCATCTATATCGAGGTGCAAACACCATCACAAACGAGTGTACCTGTGCATGCGTCTGTCAAAACAGATTCCATCAGATGGGAATGTTAACGTGCATGGACACAAGTGTCTGAGGGCGCCTCGAGACAGGGAGGGCTCAACAAGGCCAGATAGACGATGGTCCCACTATGGCAGCCCTGCATCACATAGCGTAGGGGAGGCGGATAGATCCCAAGAAGCCCTGTACATGGCAAACTCTGTATCAAATCACCTGCCCATGCATCCATTCATCATTCCCTCATCCCGGGATCAAAACGCCTGAATAATTACTCACATAACATTAGAAACATCCATTGAGTCTGTGCGTAATGCAGCCTGCTAAATCCACAGTGCCCCAGCCCGTAATTCCAGTGTTGTGAAGTAACATGAATTTGGGAACGGACGGCCTCATCGCCCACGTAGCTATTGCGCATCCCAAACTATTCATATCAATCATTGCTCCCTCGCCATGGGCCCTGTCTCAAGGACATAGAACAATAGAACGTTATATTTGCAGTCAGACCTGTGGGCATCTCCTCGCCGCTAGCTGGAAACCGAAAGCGCCGCCCTTCGAATTCCTCATTTGCAACATCACGTCGAAAAGGCATCTGTGGCCGTTTGAAATCACTAATTATTCCATCGAGTGCGGCTGTGTGTGGAAATGGCAACTGCCTTCACCCACAAATGGGACGCCCCGCCCGTCGTTGCAACTCGGTACAGTGATGCATGAGGGCCCACCGTTACTCGAGTACTACGTTCCACTGACCCTTCACAAGTCTGTTCGCGACTGCACAGATAGTATGGGAAACAATGGGACCACAGCAGAATGAACATATCAACCAATCTTACACGGCCATCGGGTACAAATACATGATTGCAATAGCAAGATACAATTCCCCGAATTGCAGCGTTGTGCGCGGGACGTGCTCGGCCAAAGGGGAGAGCAGTTTGCACAGGTGGAATCAATCACCACAGGTGGAGGCCATACAGCCTGAAAACACATAAATTGCACAGCCAGTCTCCTCCCACAACCACACCGAAATGCTACCGGCAGGACTCGCGATGTTGGCCCTGGGGGACCTGATAGCACTGCAAGTGCTCCGACTCCAAGAAGAAGACGAACACCAACTACAACCAGCCGCACGGAGGAGACGCAGGAGGAGGAGGAGGAGGCCAAGGCAGGGCCAGCAAGGCCCACCAGCACAGCCACTACCACCACGCAGGCAGCCCGCAATACCACGCCTCCGAGCACATCCGTTCAACCTCACTGATGAGCAGATCCACACCCTCTACCGTCTGGACCGGGACACCATAGCCGCCATTGTGGACATGACACAGGCTGACCTTGTCAGCATGATAGATAGCCCAACCGCCATCCCACCCCTACTGAAGGTGGTGTCTGTACTACACTTCCTGGCCACAGGCACCTACCAGCACACAGTCGGACAGTTGCATGGCATTTCTCAGCCACTGTTCTCACGGACACTATTGCAAGTGCTCGATGCCCTCCTGCTGCACGCAGACGACTACATCTCTCTACCACGCTCGGAGCAGGAAATTACCAACACAAAAGTGGGATTCCATGCACTTGCCGGCATACCGGGTTGCATTGGTGCCATCGACTGCACCCATGTGGAATTGGTCGTCCCACATGCCATGGAGGCCCAGTACCGCAACCGAAAACAATTTCATTCCCTGAATGTACAAATGGTGTGTGACTCCAACAGGATCATTACACATTGTTGTGCCCGATTCCCTGGATCAACCCATGATTCTATGGTCTTGAGGAACTCTACAATACCACGCTACATGGAGCGACACGCAGGGAACAGATCCTGGCTACTCGGTGAGTCTCATTACATGCATGATGATGTGGGGTATGTGAATTGGCAATGACCTTGCAGGAAGGGGGGGGGGGGTGTGCGTACGTATCAATGGCATTCCACATCATACGTTTCTCGTCCACATACAGGTGATGCTGGATATCCACTGACCAGCATGAGGAGGACTACAACCATGCCCACTCACGTACCCGTGTAGTCATAGAACAGGCATTCGGCCTACTGAAGGGCCGTTTCCGCTGCCTCAGCAGGTCTGGCGGGGCACTCCTGTACCGCCATGAGAAGGTTGCAAAGATGGTGATGGCATGTGTCATGCTCCACAACATGTGCGTACGTAGAAATGTGCCCATGCCCCCTGACGCAGAACTGCAAGCACCTGATGATGGTCATGATGAGGGTGGGGATGTGGCAGCACCTCATGGAGTCTGCGAGGCACCGGAGGCCCGTGACATTCGTCAGCATCTCATCGATGTATGCTTCTAGCACTCACGCCTGGTGGCTGATACATGGACACGGGACTCGTGGCACTGCGTGTGTCTGGGACATGCACAATATGGACTGTACGCCTATGATGGCCTAGTACACAAAGATCAATGTCCACACTTCTCATTGGTTGATTGTGCACTTTTTATGGCATATGTGATATAATGTTCAACACCCTATCGACCCGCCACCCAAGTGAGCCCAACACACCCCCTCCACCCTCCTACCTCCCCCCCGAACACCAGTGTCCAAAGATGCTCATTGTCAGTGGGCTGTCGCTATTGCATGCCCCCTCTGCGGGTATCAGGGGCACCCCTGCCTGTGGAGCGCAGGTTCCTTCCAGATCTACGTTGGGGGCTGCCCTGGACGGAACTTGCAACGGATGATGTGTCTGCCTGCTCACGTCCATGCATGTCCCTAAGGGTTTGCGAGAGCTCAGTGAGCACACGGCGCACTGCGGCAAGTTCGGCACATACGTCTTTGGACGTCGCATGCAGTTCCCCCCTCAGGCTCTCGGTGCTTCTCTCAATTTGTGCCCTTAGCGTCTCTGTACCTCTCTCCATTTCTGCCCTAAGTGTCTCAGTTGATGTTTCTATGTCTGCCTTAGTGCCCCCACATTCATCGGCATGGTCCTTGAGGAGTGTGGCCAGTTGCTGCTGTTGTTCGATCAACTGGTCGAGGGACTGTTGCCTCTGCTGGGCCATGGCCATTTGCGGGGGTGTCACAGAGGGGCTGTTGTCCTCATGTTGCCTTGCCACAGGGCTTGTGGGGGATGGCCAGTCGTCGTCTTGTGGGTGCCCCTGCGTGGTATCCTCATGTTGTACGGGATGGGACATAGAGGGGGATTGGGACAGGTCATGGATGGATCTGACTTCGGCATCCCCGTTTTCTGTGTCCGAGCATGCTGCCATCAATGGGGTGTCACCTATGGTGCTGCTGCCACCAGAGGCAGTGCCTTCTGTGGCATCCATTGGGGGGACCTGTGGTGGTGGTGTTGTGGGCATGCTGGCTGCTGGGGTGCCTGTTGATGTTCCCTCCTCTGTGCTGCCACCTGATTTGTGCTGCTGCCGTGTCTTGATGCGTGCAGCTGAGGTGGAGGGTCTCTGGCCGTTGGTCTTGGCCCTCTTTGCAGGTGTGCTGGTAGGGGTGTCCTGTAGCTCGTCGTTTGGATCGGACCCTGTGGTGGAGTAAAGGAGGGCGAGGGTTATTGATGGGTCTGTGGGAAGTGGAATGGCATTGTATCACATGCTTTGGGGTGGTACCTGAGGGTGATTTGGGTCGGGGCCTTGGAGGTGCTTTCATTTGTGTGTGGAGTGAGGGTGCAGTTGTTTGGCAGCCTGCAGTTAGGGTGTGCCTGCTGCACGTGTAGTGCGTGTTTTAGGGGTTTTTAATTATTTATGTATTTATTGTGGTTTTTAACGTGCGCTATCAGGCCGATGTGTGTGGACGTTCTCCTGGACATGTGTTTCTGTTGCACTATGTGGACGCATGGTACTTCACATGGATGGACTGTGTGGATTTGGCATTGTTTTATCTGGCCCACCTACCTGAATCTTCGGATGTCTGCACTCCTTTCTCCATCCCTCCGACTCCCTCTATGCTCTCCATTCCGATGGTGGAGGCACAGATTTCTTCCCAGGGGGTCAACTTGATGGGTGATTCAGGACCTCCCCCGGTGGCTGTGGCAATGTTGCGGTTGGCAGAGAGTATGCTGCGGACGCGTATCCGCAGGTCGTCCCATCGCTTGCGGCATTGCTGTGGGGTGCGGGGTGCGGTCCCCACCGCACTTACCCGCTGTGCCACCAGAGCCCATATGGCCTTCTTGTTTGCAAGTGCCGTCCTGGTCATTTGCGTGCAGAAGACGACGGCAGCATTCTCCTGGAGGGTCTCTGTTAGCACGGTGAGTTCCTCACGGGAGAAGTGGACCTGCCGCTTGCGGTCGCACGCTTTCTTCGCTACTTTTCCCATTTTTCTTGGTTTCGCTAGGGTGGTTGACGGGTTGGGGTGTGTTTCAGGGTAGTGATTTTAGTGGTTGTGTGGTTTTAGTGTTTTTATAGGTGTACGCCGGGATGTTTCCCGTTCCGGGCCCGTGTTTTAACTTCCGTTTCCGTATATTTCCGGTCACCGTACTTTGCGGTAGGCGCACACTGCGGTGACCGCTAAGAGGGGTGGCGGTATTGCACCTAGGGCGCCGTACGGCGGCGGTGTGGGCCGTTTTGGGGTCATTTCCGCCATCGCGGACTTTGCACTTCCGCCGTGGCGTGGTGCTCGTGCCCGATGGGTCGGAATGGGCCGCACTTTGCTCCTTCGTGCAATGGCGGAAACGCTATTTACGCTGTGGCGCTCCGGTCAGTCGATTTCCGCAAGGGTCGTAATGAGGGCCTATGTCTCTTTGTCTCTCCCTTTCGTCTTCTCTTCTCTTCTCCCTTTCTCTGTCTGTCTCTCGAATTTCTCTTTCTTGTTCATCTTCATACCATCTTTCTTTCTCTCTCTCCCCTCTTTTCCGCTCTTTCTTTCTGTCCTCTGGTTCCTTTTTCTCTTCTTTTTCTCCTGCCTTTCTCTAATTTCCCTTTCCCTTTCCCTTTCTATGAAATAGTCCATGCCCTTTCCATCTAATTTGAGCATTATCTGTCCTCCTACCCATTCATTCGGTACGATTGCCATCTCATCCTTATTGTCCTGACTTCCTCTCTCTCTCTCTGGTGCTCCTCCTCCATTTCCATCAGTTTTGCCTGTAGGTTACGGCACTTGTCATATTCCACGTTTGTAGACACTGGTCTTTGCTTACTTATTTTTTCTCCACTTATAATGTCTTTGCTACTGTACACAGAGGGGCCCATATGTGGGACTGGTGTACTCCTCCGCTATTTTGAATGCTCGTAATGGATATAATCCCGGTGCTTCTGAAGACTGATCCCTGCTCTGGGTAGGAGGAGAAGGAGCCATGGGCACCATGCCCCCTTCGTTATGCTGATAAAGCATTATTTCTTTCGGCGGTGGTTCCGCTATCTCTTTCCCATACATTTTCCAAAGTTCCAGAATGGCAAGTCAATTCTGCAACTGTTTTCCCTTATACGTAGCATGTAAATAGGTGCACATGTGTTGCAGTACTTAATTCAAGTAAGTGCCTTCCTGCGGCCAGGGCATGAACATTTTGTCTGCAGTGTCCTACACCCACTAAGTGTGGTAGTTAAGGATTTTGTCCTTGTATCGGGGTAATACTTCGCATAGGTAAATAATGGGAGTGAAGCCTTAAGATCTTCCGTTGGCTTAGAAGCGTGTTGCAGCTTCCATTGTAGAAAAGATGGCTGTTCATTACTGTTGCATTTCTATGTTAGTATTCTTCATGTCTTATTGATGCTATGTTAATATTTTTCATATATAAATGCATGTGTTACCTAGTGTTCGCATTCTTCTTGTTGAATGCATATTTGCTTTGTCTTTTGTGCATGAACATGTATTGCTGTAATGTTGGTTTGGTTTATTCGTGCCATCTTCAGCATTAGATTGTGTTCATCTGCTGCTGTACCTTCCTGGAATAAGGGCAGTATGGCTGCCTTAGTGTGTAAACGTTCCTCACCTGTGAATTATTTGGCTGGGGAAGGGGCAGAAGGTATGAATGACGTATTCATCTGCCTTTCAACATCCACCTGGGCGGTCACAAGATTTGACTGCAGGTATGCTCTGCACTGCTATTATTATTATTATTATTTGCATTTTTTTAAAGCGCTCACACAGCCCGTGGGCATTGAGGCGCTGTTACAGGAATTGTTTTTTTTGTTTTTCAGTTGCGTGATTGGTTGTTTTTGTTGTTGTCTTAGTTGCGTATTTATAACGCACTTAAATACCCAGAGGCTTTTAAGCGCAGACCCGGGGATCAAACCTATGCTGCTTTGTGTCGTCTTGCTTCCAAGGCGAGCACGTTGCCGCTGAGCTACCCTCTCGGGACTGTGAACCTTGGAATGCAGTGTGGGCAATATGAGCCATTCTACACGTGACCTGGTGTGTATAGTTCACAGATTGTCCATTGAAAGGCTAAGTGAACATTCCAAGGGATAATACAGTATTTATGGACATCTTATATGATGTACATTCTAGGGCATGTCATAGATGTATTTACAAGGCCAACTAGGCCCAGGCCTAGGGCGGCAGATTGCTAGAGGAGCGGCATTTTATTGCAGTTTATTTTCAATGCACTGCTTGATATTTTTTAAATATAAAGCCAGTTGTTTTTCTCTGAGTCTGGCTGATCCACAACAAAATAAACTAAACTAAACTGCAAGTAATTTTGAGCTGTTAGCAGGCATTCCACTCTGATAGCTAAATTCTTTGATGGCCAAACTTGTATATATGCTTGATATTTGCAAAAGCTTTATTGTTATGGTGACGTGTGTTTAAAAAAAAAAAGGAAAATGGGTACCAAACCCAGCATGCTTTAGGTATTTAGTGATTCAGTCATACAACTCTCACAGACATATATACAACAGATATAAAGCTCTTTAGTCATTCCTATCTTCCCAAAATGCCCTTTAATATGAAAAACAGTCTGAACCTCATTTGGTTTATTGGTGCCACTTCACATTATTTTTGGAGTTTTCTCTAATCAATACACACACACACTGTGTTAAGCAATCACTTTCATATTCACATGCACAACATGCATTTTTAAAACTGTTGCAAAAATGAGGGTTTTCCCTTCAGAAACCTAAAAAATGATGCAGCATTTTACAAAACAAAATTAAAACGCATGCCTGTGCTTAAGTCAAGCACAGTGTTCCCACAGGTGACACTAAAATGATTTTCAGAAGCAGGCACTAATTTGCCTCCACGGCCCCACATTTCAGAGGTCTGTGGCCGCCCAAAATGTGCAAGAATGAAATAGCTCATAGAGAAGTTAGAACGGCAAAGAGTACATCTAAATGCGCAAATGCATCAAAAAAACCTGTGAAAGGATACCTAATGCCATACAAGGGTGAGAACAAAAACTGTGTGCCAAAGGTACACACTGTTTCACAGCTGCAAAGGTGTCCCGTAAAGATATCCATTCAGCAATCTTGACAGAAGTTGCTCAGTGCTAAGCAGGCAAAAGCATCCCTGCTGGGTTTTATCATGTGTCTTTTATGACATTCTAATGCACGCATGTTAGGAAAGATTCCTCATTAGTGCACCTTTCCATCCATTTCTATGGACCCCCAAACATTTTGCTTAGATTTTTTTATCTGTCGTGTTCTTTTTACAGTACAGTGGCTTTTGCTATGGGGAAACTGACATGTCTTCAGGCTGTCAGTACTGGGAAACATTGTTTCCCTTAGTCTAGTTACTTTGTTACTACTTTTAGTAACTTGTTATCACTTGGGGTAATGTTTTCTAAATTGTACAATGCATCTTTCACTGCAGTAGAATGGGAGGCACTTTTTATTTTGCCCTAGAGTAACACTGATAGGATTTTTGGTTACTCGAGGTGTGCTAAAGGGGCAAGCTAGTGAAGCCCTGACTTTTTACAATTTTTTGGTACATTTTGTTTTAGCATTACAGCGTTTACTGCGTTTGGCTGTTAACTGTGGCTAGTGGTCAAACATGGCCATGCCACAAGAGTTTTCGCTTGTCCTTTGGCCATCTTGTGTTTTAGCCTTCTTCCTGGCCTGTGAGGCCAGGACCATCCTTATATGGACTTCCAGTACCCGAGAAAGCAGAGGCTTTTGGCAGGCTACTGGAGGGATATGTGTGTTTGCTGCCAGGAAGTGGGCTGGGACTATCTGGTTTCAATCCACAAACTGGTGTCAGTGTGTCTGCATGGTATTCATGAGTGTTGCCACCAGTGTTCCTGATTGCACCACTGCTGGGGTGTCTGTGGGGCAGATCTGTCAGTGGCTAGTGGGAGTTGCTGCTCTTACCTGGCTTTTAGGATAAGAAGAGGACCCCTACACCCACTCTTGAGAGATCCCGGAAGGAAATGAAGGAGCCAAGACTCCTGACCAGCTACAAGACTTGCAAGGAGACTATGGACCAGTCGGAAGAAGACTTGGCGACCAACTTCTGCTGCTGCCCTGGTAGAGCCTTGTCATGCGGAAGATCTCCACCAGTCCTGCGAAGAAGCTGAGACACTTGGAGTGGAGGGAACATCCATTCTCGATGTCAGCTCAGAGTCCTACAAAGAAGAGCTTTCAGAAGTGCCCCAGGACCGCCCTGTGGCTGACCAGCTCTGAGTCTGGGCTACCATGCTGAAAATGTTGACTTTCTGATTTGAGGCCTGGACCTTGGGGGATCCTCAGCTTGTGAAACACAACTTACCTCTGTGAAATTTCGTGTTCCTAGCTTCAAGGGAACCTGAGATAGGAGGGAATGTCAGACCGCTGTAAAGTGAATCCCTTTGCGTCACCATGCATCAGTGGTGGTCATCCAAAACTGCTTACCTGCACCCATTCCTGTCCTGAGAGGGGCCCTGCATTGAGTTCTGCTGCATTCTTCAACTGGGAGACCTTGCAGAAGCATTAGACACTGACCCAAGAGCTGCTGGAACCTGCAAACTCTGGGAATCAGAGGCTGATTCTGACAGCTGGAAAAGCGACCTGGGACCTTCTTCAATCGAGTCCTGTGAATAATCGGAGTACGGGGGTGAGTTGTAACAATACTTACCTGAACCCCTTAACTCCCTTTTAAAAGTTTGCTAACTCTTAGAATCTTTTAGATTACTTTGGCTTTGCCATTGCTTGTTCACACAAGCCCTCCAAAGGTTGCGAACACGTTTGTTAGCTAGTTTAATTTATCACCAAGCCCTTGAAACTGTTCACTAGACCCCAGAAACCCTATCTGCATTGTTTCCAGCTCCACAAAACTGTTTGGGACTTTGCTGAACTTTTGGGCACAAGGCCGCATACATCTTCGGGATGAACTTCTGAAATTAGATGGAATCTCGGTGGACTAGTACTGCTAATACTACTCTGTACTTTACTTTTATGGGGTTTGATATGTATTTTGCCCTACTCCCGTAATTGTATATATGTATCTAATTTTTAGTATTCAGTGATAACTTTACCTGTTAGTAGTCATGTTTCACTGTGTTATTTGGCCATAGGTTAAGAAGTATTGGTATACCTGTGTGTCTAAACATGTTCCTTGACTATTTCACTGTGTGTGCTCATTGTGGATCCCTTACAAGCTCAGCACCTCTCGAGACTTAGCCTAGAACACTCTTCTTGCTACCTTGAACTGGTTTGGCCATAGCTCCCAGAGTTGTCCCTGTCACAATATAGGTTGGCCTCCTATACATCTGCCCACCAGGCCAGAGTATAGAAAATCAGTCCTAACAATGCTCCATACTACCAGGAGAACCAACTGTGAAGTATGTCACACAATGCATTACTGTGATGCTTATAAATAATCTTTACATTACCTATATTTTAAAACACGAGGTAGGACTTTTACTGTGAAACAGTACTTCAAACGACAGCAGGACATCAACATCTATACACACACATTTCAAAATGTGTTATACAGTCCAACCAACTCTACGCACTTAACAAACATGGAAATGACATTAAACGCAAGCTTGCATGACCCATAGCCTAAACCACACCCACAAAGGTTATATTGTGCTGGAACGCCCGATCCAGTGCTCACATTTACTCTTGGGGTGTTGGGTATTTTGAACAATTGCACAAACAGCAATGATGTAAACAGTATGTACCACTTCATTTGTTATAAAAGGTGCCTACATTGTGCAGCTACAAGGAATTCTGTTGCTTCGCACACATGAATGTTCAAAGTCACCCTTATCTATTACTCCACCATGAGAATGCACAGCCAAAGATTCCAAGAACCTTCTCCAACTGTCTTTACTCTAATGAGGTGTTTATACCCAGGCACAGTTTACAAAATTCACTTGTAAACTGTGGAGGGATTGGAGGTACATCGGCTGCAGCAGGTAACTTGCCTTATTTCCCTTTTGCCCCCTGCTAACATCACAGCTGTAACCATGAGAAGGGGTTGAGTTATTTTTATTCCAACATTTTGATAAGATGTGCCTATTCCACTTGATTTTATTTCTTATTTAAACTTTACCACTTGACCAGACCGGATGCAGAAATTTAGTTACGTTGCATTAATAATACAGACCAGTCTAGTTGCTTCTCATAGGGTGACAGCAGGCAGTTTGTGAGAAACCAGACATTGGCATTGAAACCAAAATTCCTCATTCCAACCTTCTCTCACTTTTGTCCAGTTGGCAGACACCTTATGTTCTAATCACTTCCTCTAAAAGATTGTTTTTGGACTTAACTGATAGTAGACAATTAGCCGTAACCATTACCTCTAGTACACTCAACTGTAGAACATACTGCCTTCTCCAAGTCTTGGGAAGCAGATATATGAAAACACTCTTTCAACTAACATAACATAGAAGATGAAAGGCTTGAATTAATAGGGAAGCAGCGATAACTTTCTAATCAATGCAACCTTAAAAACACCCTCTGGGGGTGAAAGGGCATAGTTTGGACAACGAACGCGGACATAGTTTATTAAAGGGGCACACTCTGGTGAAGGTGCAGAGTTTGGCAGATGTGGAGTACAGTTGCGAGGGTGCATGTACTTATTTGGGCCTAGGGCAGCAGACACCTAAATACGCCACTGTCTGGGAAGTAAAAGATATATTGCATTGTGTTTAAAATATGACTTATATTTGTAGAGTTTGAAAAGTATTCTTAAACTTGATGATGCTATTTTTATTTTCTATTCTACTTTTCCCAGGGTTCCTTCCTCCACCTCCCGTGGCCATATAGAGAATGTTACAAACCAAATGAGACTGTTTATTCTGTTGTGTTGTCAGTCTTGAAAAACTGAATTTAGGAGATATTACCCGCCTTCTTACCAAATGACTTCCATTGAGCTTCTGGCAGGCAGCCAAGAAAATGCCTACCAGTCTGACCACAAGGGGAGGCCTTTAATCTGTTGTTCATAGAAACTGTGTTCGGGCTACTTACCTCTGTACGGTGAAACAGCCGGTAAGCAGCAATGGACAGTGGGACGGCACTTTCCTCTATGAAGTTGCTGTGTTTTTAAGTAAGGTTAGTAGAATGAAAATAAAAGTTGTTTCTACTTTGCCCCAGTTTCATAGAATGCTCCTCCAAATGTACCCCACATACTTGTCTCAAAAACATGTTTTGTGAAAAAAATAAAGTTTGAAAAAATGTTGTGATTTTACATTGACAACTGTGAGGGTGTAGAAAAATGATACTGACAAGGAGGGGTCATTTTTGTGGGCTATACACTTTTATTAAATAAATAAAGAAACCTATCCCACCCTACTTCTAAGGGGCATGCCCTGCCTCAACCTAGGAAAAATTTAGTGAGCTGTCGGAATGTCCGTCAAAATTAAATGTTCTATGTCCTCCACCAGAAACCATCTAATCCAACTCTAACACTAGAAACATAGGCTTCAACTAAAGAGACGTTTGCGTTTCCTTCCCAAGGAGAATGACTCCGTTCTCCTAGTTTCTTGCTTTGGTCTTATAGTAAAAGTAGCTCCTTCAATGTCTCTTCTCAAGGGATCAGGGTAATGACTCCCTTCTACTGGTCCTGAAGGTTTTCCACATTGGTCTTTACCTCCTCCTGGAGTTGTGTTTTTAACTTCTTCCAGGAATTGGAAAAGTGCATAGCCTTATCTGGCTTCCATGTAACACTCTGATAATGGATACCTTTTCAAGACTGCTATGTATCTTTCTTGTATATCTCGCTACAGGTTTCTGTGTTGTATTGATGGGCTTGTTTCATAAAGCTCGTGGTTCTTTTTAATGACGTTTGTTGGGCTGTAGTGACAAAGGTGAAAACTCCTGATGCCTTTTGTTTTAACAGAAGTATTTGGTGAATCGCTATGATGAGGCAGATGGCTCCCGTTCCACTCTTCTTGAGCAGTGGTATTGGGTGGACCACCGCCATTAGGGAGATGACTCCTAACACAGTCTGCTTGCACAGTAGTATTTTAGTAGCCACTGTAACAAGGGAGAGGACTCCCAATGCACTCTGCTTGGGGAGCGGCTTTGGGCTGACTACTGTAATGAGGGAAATGACTCCTGATACACTTTGCTTGAGCAGTGGTAGTGGCTTGGCCACTTTGCCAAGGTATATGACTCCCGATGCACTCTCCTTGAGCAGTGGTATTGGCTTGGCCACTGTGATGAGGGAGATGACTCTGTTGTACTCTGCTTGGTCAGTGGAATTGGGTTGTCCACTGCGATGCAGGAAATTAATCCCAGTGCTCTATGTTTGAGTTAGGCATCTTCCTGGATCCTCCATGGTCTTCCCGCCAATCACTTTACCTGTGATACCTTGTCGACACGGCTCCGGTTCTTCACGGGGTCACTGGGCCCTTTCGTCCCCCTTCCTGCTTCCTGTATGACTCTGTAGCAGGCTGGGGGACCCAGTGTAGTTTCTGGATCTGGTGGACCACCTTTCAGCGGCCACACCACCACCAAGTGAGTCAGTTCCCTGCCAAGCACTCCAGCAACATTCTGATCCTCCTGTGTCCCTCCTTGAGAAACGTGACTGCTTCAGCAGTAGCCTTCCGAGTTTGAGTTTCCCAGTTTTCATTCGCGTATTCCTTGCTTCCGCAATGAGATCTGCTCACACCCTTCTTGCTTTCTACTTTCTACTGTTTACTCTGCACTAGCGTAACGTCAACACCATCTTGGAAAGTCTCTTTGGCACTCTTCATGCCTCCGCTGACCCACCTTGTTGCAGTACTTGACTGGCTTTGAATATGGTTACTCCATATGCCTCTCATGTTCTTCTTCATCCCAGTCTGTTTTATATTTGTCACAGTAATGACTTTACAATAACACATGGTTCCACTATCAATAGTGAGAGAAAAGGGTGACCATGAAAGTAAGGGGTTAAATGACACAGTTTTATGGAGGCTTTTCCCCAGGTGGATGTTCTTATCCTCATGAGGGGAGACCCTCCCCATGAGGTCCTCCCGCATATTGTACCCCTAGGAAGACTATTAGGAAAGGGCTCCCCTCTTGGGAGGAGTGACAAGGCTTGGTGATTAACTATGTGTCTGTTTAATTTGACAGCTCTATTTGGAAAAGAAATAAACATCCAAAGTTATACACAACTTTTAATAATAGAAAAATGTGCAAATTTTGTGTGAATATGAGTTAGCTTGAAATACTTATTTTGTTTATTTATTTATTCTTATTTATAAATGTTTGCATGTTAGGCACTTATACAACAAGTAGAATACTGTTTAAAAGCACATACAATGCGAAGGGAGGGAACAAAGGAGTAAAATACATTACACAACACGATATTTAGTAAGAGCAGTAGAGAGAAAAGGAAGGAAGGACAAACCTACTATGCCTTATGAGTATTCAGAGCGTGCAAGTTCAGAATATGAGCAGTGGAGGGCACTCTATTAATGGTGGGAAAAAAGGAAGACCATGAGAGTAGTTAGATTGCACGGTTTTATGGAGGAACTTCTTAAATATGAAAATACTGTACATGTTATGGGTTTCCCCTGTCAGGGTTTCCCTCCGCTGTTATCCCACTGTTTGATTTCCCCTACTGTCAAGGGCCCCCTATTCTTAGGGTTCTAGTCCTATTAAAGTCAATCTGCTTTATTTATTTGTTTATTTTTCATTCAGTGTGTTTAGGGAGAGTTTGGCCTTAACTGGCTTTCAGTCTGTGTACAGCATCCCAAACCAAGATGGTGTTATTTTTTCTAAAAATAATGTTTTAAGGAAGCAAACAAGATCATTTCCCTCGCACAAGGAGAGATGTGTTTCCTGAGCTAAAGCAGAAGTTTCTCTAAGCAGATTGCAGAGGAGAACCAGGTATTTAGCTAGTATTGCAATCTGGATGTTTAAGGGGTTTAGAGGAGGAGGTTGTTGTTAACCAAATGTGTAGTCTCCTTTCTTCCCCTCCGCAGATTTCCAAAAGATAGCTGGAAGGAATCTGATTTTTTATTTTATCCACTTCCACTTTCCACGCCCAGCAGTGTATTCATGGTAGTTATTTTATATTCTTTAATTGTTTTTGTAACATGCCTAATGTCTTACCTGAGTTCGTTTTCTAAGCACGGATCTTGGGATTCGAACCTCTTTTGCTCTGCATGGTCTTGCATTCAAGACCAGCACATTGCTGCTGTAAAGCTTTTGAGGGTCTGCCAGGGTTTAGCAGCTTATGCAGGCTTCAACTCAAAGCTCAGCCTGACAGACCCTTTTTAAGACAGTGGTTGCATATTTCAAAGCAAAAAAAGAAAGGTAATTGATTTCAGTGTCCGCTAAGCTTCCAGAGCGGCTTCAGAAAGTCAATTGCAACCTGATATAGATGCCAAAAAATCTAGAAAGAGCAAACAGCTGCCAGCGGAATGAGTCAGAAGCAAAACAAATATATGTAAATTAAGTGCAAAGGAACAAAACTATAAATGACAGTTTTGTGTATGTCAATGGCATAAAGTTGTAAAAGTATTTTTTGCAAGCTTGAACAAGATTTATATTTCTTTTAATGCAAATGCGAGTTTAATGTCAAGTCTAACCAACACAGGTGCTTTGCAGAGTCATGATCTGCTAATGACATAGAATGATTGACTTGTCTTTAGGGCAGACATTGCTTGTATAACTCACCCTGAAACAATTGGCAAGTGGGTACTGTGAGAAACATGACGGTATTCTCCCACCTACTCCCCCTGGGATCTTCCATTCAGGTGACCAGGGAAGTGCCATCGCTTTTGGACCCTGACCTTGGGGGTGGACAAGCGAAGGAGGATCACCTTAGTGGAGGGTCATGGGGGATTGGTAGGAGAATGCCCAAAGCAAGAGATGGTATTCCCCCCTTCCCAATTGTCCACCAACCCACTCTCCCTCAGCTTTTATGGGGTATTTCCTATCTCACCCCATCTCCCCTTCCCTGTTTTCTTGTGGCGCGTGCCAGTCCCAGGGATGTTTGAGGGGCGGGTGGTAAGACCCTGACCTCAATCCTAGACCCTGGTTGCCAGCGCTGCGCTACTTTGGTGATTTTCATGAATTAGAGAGAGCGAAACTCAGTAGCATCCCGGTGGCTGGAGAGGGAGCATAAGTACTGGAATCGGGTAAGCAGCCCAACGATTGAAAGCAAGAGAAAGTGCAGCATGCAAACAGAAAAGATAGAACAAGCAAGAGAAAGTGCACTAGCAATGCACAAACCAAAGAGACAGAAAGAAAGTGAACCAAAAGAAAAGAGCGGTTGCAAACGGCCCAAAAGCAAGGCAACAGGTGCAAATTACCCAAAATGGAAAAGACAGAAAGAAACAGAAAGAAAAAGAACAGAAAGCAAAGAGAGAGTGAGAGTGAGCCGAAAATGGGAAAAAGGGTGGGAGCGACCCAAAACCAAATCAGAGTGTGCAAGAAGCACGGGAATGGCAAATGGAGATGGAAGAGTGCATGAAACAGTAAAGAAAAGTGTGCAAGAGGCACAGCAAGGTGGACAGATGGTGCAAGTGTGCACGCCAGAAAGAAATGGGTGCAAGAAGCAAAATGAAGTGGAAAAGAGCAGAGTGGAAGAGGCACAGAAGGAAAAAGGTACCAGAAGAAAGGTGCAGAGAAAAAAGGAGAGGGGCTAGAAGTCAGAGTGGTCGCGCCTGAGAGGAGCAGAGAGACTGGCGTTCTCTGATACTACACCCATGAAAGAACTATACATTCGAAGGTGCATCCTGACAAGGAGAACTTTGTGTGTAAAGACCAAAAGGGGCCTCAGCTTTGGGAAGGGAACCCTGAGAGGCCCACAGAGATATTGTGAACTTTACAGGAAAGGCCTAGGCTTGGGTAGGGAACCTTGAGAGGCCTAACAGGAACATTGTCTTTTTGGTTGGAACTGGAAGAATCGAAGATTGGGGAAGTGAATCCGAAGGGAACCAGAGACATTGCAAACGTTATTATTTTGCTGCAAAAGCCCTACGTCAAAGGTTCAGAGGGCAACCCTGTTGAGTTGAACTATTTTTTTAAACTGGCAGAACTACACCTATTGGTAAGGTTACCTGAAACCAGATGTGGTTTATATTTCTTTTTCAGCCACCATTTTCCCTTCAAGAAATCCCCCATCGCATTTGGTCTAAGAGTGAAGGAAAGAATAGCAAAGTGGAAATTGCCTAATACTTGTACACTACCCAAAACTGTTGGCTTTCCCAAGACTCAGTTTTAACAGGACTGCAGTGAAGGAGACACAGAGTGCTTATAAATCGAGTGGCTGAAGGCAGACCTGGATAAAACATTTTATTACACCAGTAGAGGGTTTACAAATCCAATCAAGCCATTAATTCTCAGAAGACTGCTTTGGTAAACCATTGTTAGGCAATTTGAGTGCAAATGTTGATGGTAAGGCTTGAAAAATGCGAACCCAAAGAGTGCCCATGAGGAGGTTTTTGGGTGGGCCAGGAACTGGGTGGGATAGGCCATGGGCAGTCAAGGGTGGGCAAATAACCAAACAACACTTACAATTGGTGTGTCCTTTCTCATATGCCAATTCTCCCTATCTGTACTCTAATGCTTAGTCAAAGTGTTTAGAGGGTTGTATGTGATATTATTGTTTTTAAAACAGTGGGCCTCATTACATGTTTGACGGTCCGGTAACAACATTGCCGGTTAGCTACCGGCACCGTTGTTACCGGACTGGTGAACTACGAGTTCAGACCTGGCGGGTGGACCGGCACCCGCGACCAGACCTCGACGGATGCACCGGTACCATTCATGAATGGTGTCAGTGCATTCGGCCTCCCCATTCCCATTGAGTCCAATGGGACTCAAATGGGAATGGGGAGTAATAATTACTTGCACCCGGCAATGGGGATTTACTGGGTCTCCGGGGCTGGAATGCCCCGGTAAGTCCCCATTGCCGGGGGCCGGGAAATTCATGATTGCGGCAGCAGCCGTGCCAGTATTTACCGGCACGGCTACCGCTGGACTCATAATGAGGCCCACTGTGTTGTAGAAATGTAATTGAAAAAATAAAGAGTGCTTAAATATTGTGCACTGATAATAGCACATTTAAAATATTGCTCCTAAAACAGTGTTGGAAATGTGGAAATCAAATATTGGTTATTTTTTTAAGCCCGTAAATGAAAAGAACAAAGACATGCAGTGATTATTTAAGCAGTGCAGTTGAAAACGTTGTGAAAATGTGTAACTGCTTACACAAGCGAGATGAAAATCCTGCCACTTCAGTCTGAGGCTCTAGGTAGAGAGATTTATGATGACGGAATCCCACTGCTTAACAGCCACATTTCCAAAGCTAAGGAGTGGGTAGCGTACAAGAAATGCACATTTTCAGGCCAGTGAAATAAAGTCTGCAGAGTCACGCTTTAAACTGTATAGTAATTCTTTAACATTGTGTTTTGATTTCATAGCAAAAGAAATAGAAAGGAAGGAATGCAGTTGATCTAACAACCCTTTCAGGGGTAAGCACTGGAACCCCACCCTCCTCTCCTAGTCCTCTCCAAACACTCCTTGGCTATAATATACTTTTTAAACAGAATGTAGAATGGCATTATGTGCCATAGAACGTTATGTTCCTCTATTATCACATTCCGGCATTATTTTGTTGTCTGTTTCTGTGAGCAACGTTTTGGGGAACAAATATATCACTGGCTACCGCACATGAGCAGCCATGATTTTCCTGTTAGCAAAATGCACAATAAAATGAAATGAAAATGAACCAGGAAAAACATCTTATTGGAACAGTTCCCATTGATCCATTGCCCTACAGATAAAGGACACCCTGGGAATTTGGGAAATTAGACGTCTATGGAGAAAGCTGCTGTGTGGTATGATAGCAAAGCTAAGAGGTGATCAGTAATGTCCATACCTCAGAAATCCTCAAACTAAATTCAGAAATCAGATGGGGCAATGTAACACATAATGCCTGGAACCATGTCTTTATACTAGCTTAACTAAATTAAACAGCACAGTGAAATACGTGCATGCTTTAGAAAACAATAACATCTCAAATACTCTCAGCATGGATACGTTGATATGTGACCAAAAGAATTTCTGTGATAATTGCTCCTCATCAAAAAAGAATGTGAAGAGTAGCAGGAATTTACCTTCTTCGCTGATCAGGGGCCATAATACAGAAACATTGCACAAATGCAAGTGCAGTTTTGCACAGTATTGGCACTAGGGCAAACATGATCCACTGCAACAAAAGTGCTTTCAATGCATTTTTCCACCAGGGAATGTTTGCCATAGTGTGAATACCCAACAGTATTTACACAAGGGCAAGGCTTGCCCTGCTGCAAAAATGCATTGAAGACATGGGTGGTATAACAGAAACTTTGCACTAATGCATGTGCAGTTAGCACCAGGAACAGATATTTCTGTAGTGCAAACAACATACTAATTCAATGTTTTTTTGCACCATAGCAATGTTTGCTCTAGTCCTAGGCCTTTACCTGCTAGAGATTTATTTGGCTATATTTTATATTTTGTGGTATTTTTGTGTTATGGTGGTATTTTTGGTAATTCATGATATAGTGATGAGCCTAACTTCAGAGCACCCCCTGACAATTGGTATTTTGCCAGAATCACTAATGATAATCAAATACTGAACTTAGTACACTCTTAACAATTAACTCATCCGCTTCCGTGGTATTTTATTCACAATACTAAATTGTGCCATTTTGGTTTGCATCGCCGGAGTACATTTACCATGTAAATGAAACACATTCATTCAGAGCCTCTAAGAGTAACACAATTTACAATCACTAACTTTGCTTTTTTATTTTACCACATGTTCTGCATTTCTCTGTATGTCAACCCAATAAAGCTGAGCACAGAATAAGTACACTGAGGCTATTTTACCTTTTTCGAATTGTTATTCCTTATCAGAAGTTAGAAATATGCGAGTTACACAGAATGACATATGCATCCATGTTGTAATTCAAACATAAGCAAAGCATTTCCTGCAATGGGTTTCCATGGATTGGAACATAGGAGTCTGGCGTGATGTCCTCTGTGGAGCCACGCCCCTTTGATTAGGTGTCATGTCGTTCTTTGCCTGAGTTTGGGCTGATTCTAGCAGAATCTTTATGGACTTTACCTCCAAAATCGCTGGTGTGGCTTCCTTAGACTTTGGTTTTGTCTCTTTATTTCTAGGCACCCTCCTCTTTCTGACCAAATATAACTTCATACAGTTTGGTCCCCTGTTCTATTATCCATTCTAGAGTTTTTTTCCCTGTCAAATTCATGAATTAATTGTGAGACAATTTCTTTTTGGAGCCCATAAAAGTATGCAGTTTTAAATTCTACTGAGTTAGGGTCAAGGGTCACGTTAAAAATGAAAATGCTCTTTTTAAGTTTTGAAAGAACTGGCTAGGGGATTCATTTTGCTGTGCTGCCATACTATAAGCAGCTGTATTGGCTTCCTGTATAGACCGATAGGTGGGAGTTGGAGTCTTATCTCGTTCTCGAAGTCTGCCCATGACAAATGTTCCTGTTCATTGAGACCACGAATGAAACTAACAGATGCTACATCTAGAGTGAGGTGAAAATACTGTCTATATTGTTCCCTAGGAATCTGAAGAGCCTTGAATATATCATGAACCGCCTCCAAATGATCTTCCATGCAACAATCCCCTCCCCTTTTGAATTGTTTCTTCAAAGTCTTGATAGATTTCATATTTTTTAAAGAACTACATGGTGCATTTTGGTATATATCATTTTGACGCTCATTCCTGTTCTCTTGTGGTCAGGAATGTGTATGAGTGTTTGCAGGTGACTCAGACCCTAACATTGGGTTAAAACCAGGTCTGGCCATGTGGACAGCTGCTGGTACATTTCCTTGGCTAGGGCTGTGATTACGGTCAGTTCCAGCTAATGTAGTACACTGTCTCTTTTCCTGAGATTTGAGATAAAATATTTGCTGTTGCAGGTTTTTGCACTGTCCATGAAACTGTTCTGCATCACACAGAGAGCAGAATTCCCATCCATGACCTTATTGACTATTGCTTGTTATTCATTGATCTGTGACTGACAATGATCAAGTGCTTTAGCTTTTCTTTCATTTTCACCCAGTAATTTAAACATCTCCTGTTCCACAGCATGGTATTGCTTAGCTTCCTCCCTGTGATCTTCTCTAAGGGTGTGAATTTCGGAAACTGCAAGATCTTTATCTTACCTTATATCATCCATTGTTGTTTTTAAATGGGTTAATTGTTGCTCACTCTCATTAAGTTGTTTCTCTGTCTGAGCCAATTGAGCTGCAAGGTCGCTACATTTTTCCTGCAGTTCTGTGTCGAGCTCTCTGTGCTTTAATTCTGCTTTCAGCTGCTGCATCTGATCCCATTCATTGTCCAAACTGCACTGTAATTTGCTAATGACCTCACTGTCTTTCTCTTGCATCTGTATGGATCTGTGTAGCATAAACCAAAGTTTTATGCACAGTCTGATGATGCAATTCTTCTCCGTGCATTCTGGTGCTCGGAACAGTCTAAGGAGACACACTTGGACAAATCTTCCTTCATCCAAAATACCTGCAAAAGCCACTTTTTCCACTTCTGTGGCAATCCTATTTTTGCATGTTGGCAAATTTTCAGATGACCAGTTTGTGTAAGCATAAATCTTCACCTCAAGGTAATGTGATAATTCAGAAAATTCAACCTGAATCTGGGACATGGTAGTACTATTGCCAATAACACTATAACAAGGGTCAAGTGAGCACACAGTACTGCACTACCTCACAGCTCTAATTCAGAGAAGGAGTTCACAATATGGTTATGCTTTATGTTGCAAGCCCATGCCCAGTAAATATTTTACTGTTTGCCGGCCAACGCACCAAGATGTTAGAGATCTTTTTGGCTATATTTTTGATATGTTGTGGTATTTTGTGGTATAGTGGTATTGTTGGTACTTTGTGGAATAGTGGCTATCCTAACTTGAGAGTATTACCTGATAATTTTTCTTTTACCAGAATCACTAATGGTAATCAAATACTGGACTTAGTACACTCTAAACAATTAACTCGTCCCCTTCCATGGTATCTTACCTACAATACCACATTATGCCCTTTTGGCTTGCATCTCAGAATACATTTACCATGTAAATGTAACATGAACATTCATTCAGAGCCTCTCAGAGTAACACAATTTACAATGACTAACTTTGCTTTTATATTTTACCACACTTTCTCATCTCTCTGTATGCCAACCCAACAAAGCTGAGCACAGAATAAGTACACTGAGGCTAATTCAACTTTTTTGAATGTTTATTCTTTATCAGGTGCCCTACTGTAAACATGCATGAAAAGAATATGTTTTTGCAGGTTTGTTTTTCTGGAAGGGCTGAGTGACAAAAATTGCAATGGAGCCCGGCATGCAGGTAACATTCACCGGATACTGGTTGTGGTTTCCTCCTGTCTGACAAAGGTTTGGGTGCACCTATGTCTGTTACCTGCTTCTTCTCTTTAATTGACAGATATTGTTGTTTGGCTGCGTTCTGTGGCCACAGCTTGTTTTTTGCTAAAGTGTTCAACACAGGTTTTATGTGTAAGCATTGTATGTGTTTATGAAACTCCATTCTCCAGAATACACCATGAGGGAGCAGAACAGGCCAGGACTAGAATACAAAAACGAGCAGTGGGGAACTCGCCACCAATGTACAGAGACTCATACTGCAGGAGATGCTACAACCGGCTGAAGAAACTGTGGAATGCCACAGATTCACAAACCCCAAAGTTGTGATTTACAAGCTGGTGCTGTATACCACTGAAGCCTTAGGAACCTTGCAA